>NC_137156.1:76240239-77717689 GCF_951394435.1 Stenella coeruleoalba
TATTATTGATTTTATCTTAAAGGCAAAACACAATACCTAGCTAAGGATTTAAATACAGATAAACAATCTAAATAGGCTGCAGTTAAGTACATTATTCTTCAAAGATCACCTCAGAAAAGAGAAGGTAGCTCCCAACTTGTCACAATATATATGTTTAAGAAAAGCAAGTGTGAATGGCAGCTAAGCATGGGGAGCAGGGAGAGGTAGATTAGAGGCATCAGATGCTCCCTTTCAGTTTTGCTGAGGTTTCCAAATGGTTTGTATATCTAGCTGACCAAAGTGGTACAATTTCTTTTCTTAAGTTTATCAATCACTCTGCACATTAATAAATTATAGCTTCACCTCAAGTTTAATTTTACAATGTGCATTTGACCACGTTTATTTTGCCCATGTGTATCTGACAATCTCTCAGGGGTGGAGAATTTAAATAATCACTTTCCAAAGCAAAGAAACAAAGGCTGACACTTTGTGTCAACAGAAACCTTAAGAAAACAGCAATCTTGAGAAATGGATGGAAGGATAGATGGATGAATGGATGGATGGATAAGACAACCACTAGGTTCATTCTTTCTACTTATTCGACATGTTTTTTTGGAGTGCTACCAGGCTAGGGTACGGAGGTGAACAAGTTAGAAACAGTTTCATTATGGAGCTTACAGTCTACCATAATAGACAGAATGGAGGACTCAAGATAGGCAAAAATGTCTAATGTGTCACCTCAAGAAGGTAACCAAAATGAGTTACCCAACAACTTAGCATGGCTGCTATCTGCAGTTATATACATGCCAGGAAAGATGAGAAAAGGCCTACAACCTCTGCTGGACATGCTTTGGAGACCAAATAAGTTTGGATCATAACCATCCCTATAAATTCCTACCTGTACCCTTCACACACAAGAAACTACCAGGAGGCATCACTATCACAGATCTCCCAACAAGAACCCATTAATACCACCCAAACAGATAAAACTGTCTTAGGCTTGTTTTTGACTTTTTTGTTATTGTTGTTTAGAGAAGACCTAAATCAGATGCAAAATCACCATATTTCCCTTCAAGGACACTCATCATAAAAGCTGCTAGTGTACCTTTTTTGGCATATAAAATCATATTTGCTAAATCATTTATCTGTTTTGCAACACAATTCTATTTTCATCTAGCAACTGCATGAAGCCAATCTATTGGGCAGAAAAGAGAAATGAAATATTTACTGCAGAATCACGAGGTGTATTATATATCATTCAATGGAATGCAAAATTAGCAAGTATTAGCCTTGCAACTTGATTGGGCATGTAACTGACAGATTTTCCTGTAAGGAGGTCTCCAAAGTACCATCCAATCTAGAGTTTAACAATTTCCAGGCCCTTATCCTGCCCTTCCTGCTGCAAGTTGCACACATGGAATCAGTTATCCACAAGAAAGTGCAGCATGGGGGGGGGGGCTGTAAATAGATTATGATCCTAATTTGCAAAAGACTTACAGTTTTCAAGTGTCCCTGATTCTACCTAAAGAGTTGCTCCAGCCTGTGCATGACAGCTGTCTGTAATGGAGATAGATAGCCCTTCTTTCTTTTTAAGTACAAGATTTACCATTTGTTTTTTCTACTCTTCCCCAAACTCTTTTAGTCTCAGACATATTAGTGATACAATAAATAACTTATTGTTTTCCATCTTTAGGACTTTTGTACTTATAGGTAATATGGAAACCTGTTTTGGGTCCTAAAAAAAAAATCATGTGAAAACTTTCTTCTGTAACATAAAAATACAGCAGTAATCTGTCAATGATAGTAACGATGATAATTAGATACTGACTTGTGCTGGGAACTGTGTTACGCTCTTTTCATTCATTATCTCATTAAATCCTCACAATTCCTGTATGACTTAGATTATGCCCTGTAGCCCCTTTAAGCACTTTCATACAGAATTCCACCCTCTATTTCAAGCATAGCCAGAAACTGGCAATATAGGAACAGACAAAGGGAAATGATTCTGTCCAGTTGGGAAAGAAAAACGCCACAATCCTCATTAAAACTTAGGCATTTTAGAAAGAGGCCAAAAAAAGCTGTTCATTATGATTATGGAAACAAGATCCGCTCACTGCACTGATCTGAAAATTACAGCAAAGCATTTTTAAAAATTTATTTATTTAATTTTTGGCTGCGTTGGGTCTTCATCGTTTTGTGCAGGCTTTCTCTAGTTGCGGTGAGCAGGGGCTACTCTTCGTTACGGTGCATGGGCATCTCATTGCAGTGGCTTCTCTTGTTGCGTGGCGCACGGGCTTAGTTGCTCCACAGCATGTGGGATTTTCGCAGACCAGGGCTCGAACCCGTGTCCCCTGCATTGGCAGGCGGATTCTTAACCACTGCGCCACCAGGAAAGCCTGACAACAAAGCATTTTTTAAATGCTTTAAAATGTAAAACACAGTGAAATGCACATAATTGAACAATAAGCTATTATACTAGGATTTAAAATACTTAAAATTATATCCTCCATCACCTAAAAATATAGTTGCTAAAAACACTTGCTTTGTATGTAGAAACTTGTCTTACTTGCTTTGCTTCATTCTCTGCAATTGTCTTTAATATTTTCTTAACTCTTTGTGAAATGTGAAAGACACTGTGGAAATGTTTTCAGTTCAAGCGCCCAGTGGCAGAGTGTGGCTCACACTGATGCTATGATGGCCTTTTAGCACTGGCAAGGTCTGAAATGTGTAGCCCTCATGTTGACACTCAGTGTGCTTTTCAAAGTATCTACCCGTGGTTCTCACATTCTACGGAACATATCTGGAAAGTGTCTTAAGGATTTTCCTGTATATCATTTTCTCAAAATTTTTGTATTGAGTTTTGGTATCATAAATCTAAATTTTTGTCAACTGAACAGTGGCTAGATCTGTATTTTAAATCCTAGTATAATAGTTTATTGTTCAATTATGTGTATTTCACTGTGTTTTACTAACATTTCAGGAAATTGGTTGGGGAGTTGGATCGATATTAAACGTTATCTTTCTTCTCATTTAAAATAATGGGAAGTTGTCTCCTAGAAAACATTGTTGGGTAAAACATCTGATCATCAGGTACAAATTACTCACATCAAACAAGGGATACCTTTATTTTTCCTAGCATGTTCCCTATCCTTTGCTCGCTTCTTTCTTTCCATTCTATTTTTACACATTTTCTCATTTAATTCTGACAACATTACAACGTAGCTAGTATGACCCTATTTTAGAGATGAGGGCACTGAGATTCAGGGAGGTCTGTCATTGGCTGTATTCCTTTCCTGCCTGTGGTTGCTGTAACAAATTACCACAAACTTAGTACTTTTAACAACAGAAATTTATACGCTCACAATTCTGGAGGCCAGATGTCCAAAATCAAGGTGTTGGCAGAGCCCTGCTCCCTCCAGAGGCTCTAGCAGAGATTCCACTCCATGCCTCATCCACCTTCTGGTGGTTGCTGGTATTTCTTGGTGTGGGGCCACCATATCACTCCAATGCCTCCAAGGTTGCATCTCCTCCTCTTCTGTGTGTCTCAAAGCTCACTCTGCTCCTCTCTTATAAGGATACTTATATGATAGCATTTAGGGCTCCCTGGAATAATCCAGAATGGTTTCCTCATCTCAAGAGCTTTAGCTTAGTCACATCTGTAAAGAATCTTTTTCCAAATAAGGTCACATTCACATATTCCAGGAATTTGACATGGATACTTTTTTAGGGACCATTTTTCAGCCTAACACACTGGCTCAGTGTCACCCAGCATGATGACATGGTGTAGATGTTCAGATGTAGGACTTGCAGATTCCAGAATTCATGTGCTTTCTGCTCCATGTGTTGTCTTCCATGATATTGCAAGACCTGTCATCTCTGTCTCTCCCTATATCTCAGCCTCCCCTCCATCTGCCTTACCTCAGAGCAAAGTCAATATTCTGCTCTCCCAGCTCCAGGGCCCTTTCCAAGGAGAATCTGAAAAGGCTGAGCTTCCCATTAACAAATTCTATCACACACTCTTGGCTTCCTTTCCAATACTCAATCAGCTTCCTGAGTCTAGTTCAAGGACCACACTGGATCACAAAAGCAACCTTGCTTTGAGGAAATAACAATTATCTCTTTCCCACTGATACTGATTTTTTAGTGTCCCCATAATATGACAGAAAAGAATGCTAAATATCATCCTCTTTCTTTTTCTGAACTTGTTGTCTGCTGTTACTTAGGGAATGAAAATGGAGAGAAAAAGGAAACCAGGCTATGTCTCTTAAATTGTCCTAGAACACACGGTATGAAGGTTAGTCAAAGCCAAGTTGCTTTTTGTCAAGAGATTGCTTGATCTAGAATCCATGTAGGAACTGATGATGTTTCCACCTGCCTAACACGTGGGCCAGTAAGGATCTGCAAAGTGCTATTCTGTACAAATATTTCTCATTCATTCTAGGAACCAGCATTCACATTTACACAGACTACCTGGAATTCAATGTAACTTTTCTTTTCACAATCTACCTAAATATTATATTTTATATAAAATAAAGAAACTGACTCATTGTATGGCCTATTTACAAACCCCTCACCATTCAAGTTGTCATTCGAATTACATCTGCATGCACCGTAAATCAGACAAGAAGATTTCATCATTTTTACTTAGACATATATTTAAAAGAAATTAAGAGGGGAAAATGAGCTCATATTTTCCTTACTATTTTAAGATTTCTAATGTTCTCTATTCTTACCTGAGGATCTGAGTTTTCATCTATTATTTCTTTTCATCCTAAAGAACTTCCTTCAACATTTCTTGTGATATAAGTTAGTATGCAGGCAATAAATTTTCTCAGTTTTTCTTTAACTGAAAGCAACTTTCCCTCCATTCTTTTTGTTTTTTCCTTTGAGTTACAATATTATACAATGAAATGTTTCAGGTGTACAACACAGTGCTTCACAATTTTTAAGATTATATTCCATATTAAAAAATATAGGCTATATTCTTTGTGCTGTATCTTTGTAGCTTACTTATTTTATTTTTTTTAATTTAATTTTATTTTTTTATACAGCAGGTTCTTATTAGTTATCCATTTTACACACATCAGTGTATACATGTCAATCTCAATCTCCCAATTCATCACACCACCACCCCCCTACCACCACTTTCCCCGCTTGGTGTCCAACGTTTGTTCTCTACATCTGTCTCTCAATTTCTGCCCAGCAAACTGGTTCATCTGTACCATTTTTCTAGGTTC
The DNA here is from genome assembly GCF_951394435.1 of Stenella coeruleoalba. Taxonomy (NCBI): domain Eukaryota; kingdom Metazoa; phylum Chordata; class Mammalia; order Artiodactyla; family Delphinidae; genus Stenella; species Stenella coeruleoalba. The sequence goes on from NC_137156.1 coordinate 76,245,456, forward strand.
CACATATATGTGTTAATATACGATATTTGTTTTTCTATTTCTGACTTACTTCACTCTGTAGGACAGTCTCTAGATCCATCTGCATTTCAACAAATGACCCAATTTCGTTCCTTTTTATGGCTAAGTGATATTCCATTGTATACATGTACCACAACTTCTTTATCCATTCGTCTGTCAATGGGCATTTAGGTTGCTTCCATGAGCTGGCTATTGTAAATAGTGCTGCAATGAACATTGGGGTGCATGTGTCTTTTTGATTTATGGTTTTCTCTGGGTATATGCCCAGTAGTGGGATTGCTGGGTCATATGGTAATTCTATTTTTAGTTTTTTAAGGAACCTCCATACTGTTCTCCATAGTGGCTGTATCAATTTACATTCCCACCAACAGTGCAAGAGGATGCCCTTTTCTCCACACCCTCTCCAGCATGTATTGTTTGTAGATTTTCTGATGATGCCCATTCTAACTGGTGTGAGGTGATAACTCATTGTAGTTTTGATTTACATTTCTCTAATAATTAGTGATGTTCAGCAGCTTTTCTTGTGCTTCTTGGCCATCTGTATGTCTTCTTTGGAGAAATGTCTATTTAGGTCTTCTGCCCATTTTTGGATTGGGTTGTTTGTTTTCATCATATTGAGCTGCACAAGCTGTTTATATATTTTGGAGATTAATCTTTTGTCCGTTTATTTGTTTGCAAATATTTTTTTCCATTCTGAGGGTTGTCTTTTCGTATTATTTGTAGTTTCCTTTGCTTTTCAAAAGCTTTTGAGTTTCATTAGGTCCCATTTGTTTATTTTTGTTTTTATTTCCATTTCTGTAGGAGGTGGGTCAAAAATGACCTTGCTGTGATTTGTGTCAAAGAGTGTTCTTCCTATGTTTTCCTCTAAGAGTTTTATAGTGTCCGGTCTTACATTTAGGTCTCTGATCCATTTTGAGTTTATTTTTGTGCATGGTCTTAGGGAGTGTTCCAATTTCATTCTTTTACATGTAGCTGTCCAGTTTTCCCAGCACCATTTATTGAAGTGGTGCTGGGAAAACTTTTCTCCATTGTATATCTTTGACTTCCTTTTCATAGACGTTGACCATAGGTGCATGGGTTTGCCTCTGGGCTTTCTATCCTGTTCCATTGATCTATATTTCTGTTTTTGTGCCAGTACCATATTGTCTTGATTACTATAGCTTTGTAGTATAGTCTGAAGTCATGAAGTCTGATTCCTCCAGCTCTGTTTTTTTCACTCAAGACTGCTTTGGCTATTCGGGGTCTTTTGTGTCTCCATACAAATTTTAAGATTTTTTGTTCTAGTTCTGTAAAAAATGCCATTGGTAATTTGATAGGGATTGCATTGAATCTGTAGATTGCTTTGGGTACTATATTCATTTTCACAATATTAATTCTTCCAATCCAAGAACATTGTATATCTCTCCATCTGTTGGTATCATCTTTAATTTCTTTCATCAGTGTCTTATAGTTTTCTGCATACAGGTCTTTTGTCTCCCTAGGTAGGTTTATTCCTAGGTATTTTATTCTTTTTATTGCAAAGGTAAATGTGAGTGTTTCCTTAATTTCTCTTTCAGATTTTTCATCATTAGTGTATAGGAATGCAAGAGATTTCTGTGCATTAATTTTGTATCCTGCAACTTTACCCAATTCATTGATTAGCTCTAGTAGTTTTCTAGTGGCATCCTTAGGATTCTCCATGTATACTATCATGTCATCTGCAAAGAATGACAGTTTTACTTCTTCTTTTCCAATTTGGATTCCTTTTATTTCTTTTTCTTCTCTGATTGCTGTGGCTAGGACTTCCAAACTATGTTGAATAATGGTGAGAGTGGACATCCTTGTCTTGTTCCTGATCTTAGAGGAAATGCTTTGTTTTTCACCATTGAGAATGATGTTTGCTGTGGGTTTGTCATATATGGCCTCTATTATGTTGACGTAGGTTCCCTCTATGCCCACTTTCTGGAGAGATTTTATCATAAATGGTGATAAATTTTGTCAAAAGCTTTTTCTGCATCTATTGAGATGATCATATGGTTTCTCTTCTCCAATTTGTTAATATGGTGAATCACACTGATTGACTTGCTTATATTGAAGAATCCTTGCATCCCTGGGATAAATCCCACTTGATCATGGTGTATGATCCTTTTAATGTGTTGTTGGATCCTGTTTCCTAGTACTTTGTTGAGGATTTTTGCATCTCTATTCATCAGTGATATTGGTCTATAATTTTCCTTTTTTGTAGAATCTTTGCCTGGTTTTGGTATCAGGGTGATGGTGGCCTCATAGAATGAGTTTGGGAGTGTTCCTTCTGCAGTTTTTTGGAAGAGTTTGAGAAGGATGGGTGTTAGCTCTTCTCTAAATGTTTGAAAGAATTCTTCTGTGAAGCCATCTAGTCCTGAACTTTTGTTTGTTGGAAGAATTCTAATCACAGTTTCAATTTCATTACTTGTGATTGGTCTGTTCATATTTTCTATTACTTCCTGGTTCAACCTTGGAAGGTTATACCTTGCCCATTTCTTACAGGTTGTACATTTTATTGGCATAGAGTTGCTTGTAGCAGTCTCTTAGGATGCTTTGCATTTCTGCAGTGTCTGTTGTAACTTCTCCTTTTTCATTTCTAATTTTATTGATTTGAGTCCTCTCCCTCTTTTTCTTGATGAGTCTGGCTAATGGTTTATCAATTTTGTTCTCAAAGAACCAGCTTTTAATTTTATTGATCTTTGCTATTGTTTTCTTTGTTTCTATTTCATTTATTTCTGCTCTGATCTTGATGATTTCTTTTCTTCTGCTAACTTTGGGTTTTGTTTGTTCTTGTTTCTCTAGTTCCTTTAGGTGCAAGGTTAGATTGTTTATTTGAGAGTTTTCTTGTTTCTTGTTTCTTTTATAGCTATAAATGTCCCTCTTAGAAGTGCTTTTGCAGCATCCCATAGGTTTTGGATCATCATGTGTTCATTGTCATTTGTCTCTAGGTATCTGTTGATTTCCTCTTTCTTTTCTTCAGTGGTCTATGGTTATTTAGTAACGTATTGTTTAGCCTCCATGCATTTGTGTTTTTTACCTTTTTTTCCCTGTAATTCATTTCTAATCTCATAGCGTTGTGGTCAGAAAACATGCTTGATATGATTTCAATTTTCTTAAATTTACTGTGGCTTGATTTGTGACCCAAGATGTGATCTATCCTGGAGAATGTTCTGTGCGCACTTGAGAAGAAAGTGTAATCTACTGTTTTTGGATGAAATGTCCTATAAATATCAATTAAATCTATCTGGTCTATTGTGTCATTTAAAGCTTCTGTTTCCTTATTTATTTTCATTTTGGATGATCTGTCCATTGGTATAAGTGAGGCGTTAAAGTCCCCCACTATTATTGTGTTACTGTCGATTTCCTCTTTTATAGCTGTTAGCAGTTGCCTTATGTATTGAGGTGCTCCTATATTAGGTGCATATATATTTATAATTGTTATATCTTCTTCTTGGATTGATCCCTTGATCATTATGTAGTGTCCTTCCTTGTCTCTTGTAACATTCTTTATTTTGAAGTCTATTTTATCTGATATGACTATTGCTACTCCAGCTTTCTTTTGATTTCCATTTGCATGGAATATTTTTTTCCATCCCCTCACTTTCAGTCTGTCTGTGTACCTAGGTCTGCAGTGGGTCTCTTGTAGACAGCATATATATGGGTCTCATTTTTGTATCCATTCAGCAAGCCTGTGTCTTTTGCTTGGAGCATTTAATCCATTCATGTTTAAGGTAATTATCGATATGTATGTACCTATTACCATTTTCTTAATTGTTTTGGGTTTCTTTTTGTAGGTCCTTTTCTTCTCTTGTGTTTCCCACTTTGAGAAGCTCCTTTAGCATTTGTTGTAGAGCTGGTTTGGTGCTGCTGAATTCTCTTAGCTTTCGATTTCTCCATCGAATCTGAATGAGATCCTTGCCAGGTAGAGTAATCTTGGTTGTTGGTTCTTCCCTTTCATCACTTTAGGTATATCATGCCACTCCCTTCTGGCTTGTAGAGTTTCTGCCGAGAAATCAGCTGTTAACCTTATGGGAGTTCCCTTGTATGTTGTCATTTTTCCCTTGCTGCTTTCAATAATTTTTCTTTGTCTTTAATTTTTGTCCGTTTGATTACTATGTGTCTCAGCATGTTTCTCCTTGGGTTTTTCCTGTATGGGACTCTCTGCGCTTCCTGGACTTGGGTGGCTATTTCCTTTCCCATGTTAGGGAAGTTTTCGACTATAATCTCTTCAGATATTTTCTCTGGTCCTTTCTGTCTCTCTTCTTCTCCTTCTGTGACCCCTATAATGTGAATGTTGTTGCGTTTAATGTTGTCCCAGATGTCTCTTAGGCTGTCTTCATTTCTTTTCATTCTTTTTTGTTTATTCTGTTCTGCAGCAGTGAATTCCACCATTCTGTCTTCCAGGTCACTTATCCGTTCTTCTGCCTCAGTTATTCTGCTATTGATTCCTTCTAGTGTAGTTTTCATTTCAGTTATTGTATTGTTCACCTCTGTTTGTTCATTAATTCTTCTAGGTCTTGGTTAAACATTTCTTGCATCTTCTTGATCTCTGCCTTCATTCTTTTTCTGAAGGTCCTGGATCACCTTCAGTAACATTTTTCTGAATTCTTTTTCTGGAAGGTTGCCTATCTCCACTTCATTTAGTTGTTTTTCTGGGATTTTGTCTTGTTCCTTCATCTGGTACATAGCCCTCTGCCTCTTCATCTTGTCTATCTTTCTGTGAATGTGTTTTTTCTTCCACAGGCTGCAGGATTGTAGTTCTTCTTGCTTCTCTGATGTTTGTTGAATGATTAAGTAAACCCTGAAACTTTTGAATACTTGAAATTATTGAGTCTACCCCTAACAAAAGGGAGGATTTATCAATTTTATTTCTGGACTCTGTAAATCTGATCTTGGATAATACCATTATTTAGTATTAAATATTAAAATATTAAATACTTAATACTGATTAAGCATTATTTTATATTACATATTTTGTCTTTCAAAAGTATAGTTTTACATTTGTATTCAGTGTTATAATTAAAGTTACAGTTATTTAAATATCACTTTTAATTGGTTTCAGTATTAATGGTCAATTTCTTAATATCATTTACTTCTGTTACTTAATTCTTAAGTTTGTTTTCTCTCACCTAGCCCAGTGCTTCCTGAATCTTAATGCATGTAAGAATCTCCTAGAAAAACTGTTAACACAGAAATAGCTGCATTCCATCCACAGAAATTTAGCTTCAGGGGGTTTGGGGTCAACCTGAGAATCTGTATTAGTTTCCAGATAATGTTGATGTTACTGAACCCTGAACCACACTTTGAGTAGCACTGACCTGGCCTATATCCTTAAGCCATTTCCCTAGTAAAGAGGTTTTATGTTTTCTTTTTTCTTGCATATTTGAGAATTTCTTTCTGTTACTTTTTCAAGTGAAAGACAACTTGACTATATTTACCTTTCTTGGGTACACTCCTGTAAACTGTTCCAAGCAAGTTTTTATAGATTTTATAGCAAGAGCACCTATTATATATGTGTGAAATTTAAAAACAAAAAAAAGGGCAGTCTGATTGTTGCTCCTTTGTAAGGTAAATTGTTTTCTTTGCCAGCATATTTAAAGGATTTTTTTTCTTTATTATTGTAATTTTAAAAGAAAAAATTGCCAATTTGTAACGGTATGGAACCCTTTTGATTAATGTTGCCTGGAGTATGGAAAGTCCTTTCAATTTGAGTTCTGAAGCTTTCTTGGTTTTGTTTTTATTTTACCCCAAAAGAACTTTTATTAATTTTTGTTTATTCCTTGTGTTCCAATTATTGCTGCCTCAGGAACATCTATAATTCTTAGATTTTGTCTAGTGTTTAAGTCTATGATCTGTCTTCTCTATTTTTAATCTTCTCTATTTCATTAATTTTTATTGTTCTTTTCTTCTTCATTTTGATAGAACATAACAATTTTCCTTCAACAATAGTGATATACATATATTTTAAATGATAATTTTTTTTTCAGCTTCTAATGCATATTCTAACTTGGCATTCTGGTTTCTTTACCATGTTTTCTTGACTAACCTGTCTCTTTTTCTAATCATCCTGCTTTCTTTTAGTCTAAACTTATTCTCTTGTTTATCTTTCTGTATCTTAAAGTTATTGAGGATGTTGAACTTCTAAAAATTCTTTCATATTCCTGTGGCAAATCATCCTGGGAGGTCAACTGTTACTCTGAGTCTCTCAGACACTGTTCTCTTTTTTGTGTCCATCATGATTTTTAGATTTTTAGTTTATCATGAAAAAGCCAGTGTTTGTTAAGAAAGAGATGACGATTGTCTTTACTTATGTGTCTTTACTTGAATCCCCTACTGGTGGATCATAAGTTAGTTTACAGAACTTATATTCCAATTCCCAGTCTCTAGCAGGTTTTCCATCTAGTGGAGCTCCTTGGGTTTATGTAGAATCTTCTAGCTCCACTGCCTATATCTATGTCCAATCTGAATACAGAAAAACAAACAAACAAACAAACAAAAAACCCCAAGAATCCACAAGGCCCCCTTCACTTTTAGCATAGCTATGGAAATTTAACTATGACAGATATTGACAAACGTACTTCCAAAAATATTATAGTCGCATGTAGTAAGCAGAATAATGTCTACATCCTAATCTCTAGAATCTGTGATGCTAGGTTTACATGACAAAGAAGAATTAAGTTGGCAGATGGAATTAAGGCTGCTAATCATCTGACCTTAAAACAGATATTCCACTATTACTCAGCTGGACTCAATATATCTCAAGGGTCCTTAAATACGAAGAGAGAGAGAGATAGAAGAGTCAGAGTGATGCAATATGAGAAAGACAACTGGCTATTGCTGGCTTTGAACATGGAGGAAGGCCACAAGCCAAGGAATGTGGGCAATCTCTAGAAGCTGGAAAAGGGAAGGAAACAGATTCTCTCCAGAGACTCCAGAAAGAAATTCAGCCCACCAACACCTTGATTTTACCCTGATGAAATCCAAGTCCATTTCAGACTTCTGACCTCCAGGACTTTAAAATAATAAATCTGTGTTATTTTGAGCTGCTATGTTTGTGGTAATTTATTGCAGAAGCCATAAGAAACTAATACATGACCATCTCTTTGGTCAATCACTATTTGCATTCTCAACATGAATGTAGAAATCCAAGTCTGCATTAACAGTGGTGCTTCAAAAAAGTACTTGCACTGTGTAAGAATTCTCATTTATTTTTGTAATTACTCTCTGCATATTTCTGAACCAGGGGAAAGACTGCAGCCAAAGGACAAAGGTCTTTCCTCCTTCTAGTCATAGCACAAGGGAAACACCAGGTGAAATATATATGTGTGTGTGTGTGTGTGTGTGTGTGTGTGTGTATATATATATATATATATATATATATATATATATATATATTGCTATAGAGGAATCTACTAACTAGAAGTTTGGTGAAACTAAAATGAACAATTTCACCTGTTTCCATTGTGATATGACTAGAAGGAGGAAAGAGTATTTTTATAGCAAATTGGGAAAAGTTATATATTAGAGGCTACTATCAGGCATTAATTTAATTTCATGTATTCTTAAATCTCTTTTTGGGTAACGTGCTGATCCTACTAACTCACTCCTTCATGCATGAATACAAACTTGAGAAATTATAGTTTTATATAAAGGGAACATGTTTTTCTAACTATAAGAATTCTTTTTCCTTTACATTGGTAGAACCATGGCCTATGTATTTTAATTTTGTGCAGCACTACTTTTCCTTGGGTAAGAAGTAAAAGATCACATTTTCAAATGTTTCTCTCTCTCTAAATAGGAGGCTACTAAGACTGAGATTTCCATATATCTTGATTTGCCCAAGTAGGTATCTCTCTACTCACTCATCTCTGGAAATCACCATGTTTACCCAAGATTTTAGTCAAGAGGCTAAAGTCATGGGTAAATATTAAGAGGAAATTGACAAAGGTATATTAAGCTCTAAGGAATAAACTATACTGTCCTAAAAGAAACATATTATTACAGAGTTAACACAGCACCACTTTCTACCTTGCGAGTATTGAAGGCCACATGGCAGCCAGTACTCTTCACATGACCTTGTTTGCCCTGAACAATTTCTGCACAGCAGATAAAGGGCCAAAGCACAACACAGTTCAGTGAATAGCATAAACTCATTCATCCACATGTACTAGATCTTACACCATCAGGCTTCTCACTGCTCCTACTATAAGAATCACCTTATCCTTGTATGTTGGACACAACTGTTCTGGACGTATAGTTGTTTAGCTGGACCAGCACTGAATCAAGAGAAAGGTCCTCTACTATTAGTCTGCAGTAGGGTCTAATATTTCTACCATTGCAATCATCAAACAAGACAAAGACTTTGTATCTCCAGGAGGATTAAGTCAAAACATAGATAGACTGACCTAGGAGGAGAGCCATTAGTCTTTGTCAGATAAGTATGATTACTTCATGGCATTCATTGCTTAGTCGAGTTGCAAAGAATAGTGCAAAAATTAAGCAGGCTAATTTGGGAAGGACCAGAAGGCAAATTTGAGAAACATTAGGATATGAGTAAGGAACACTAAGATACTAAATTTTTTCTGAGCATGACCCTGCCCTGGTAGAGGTAACTGGTGGGCTCCTCAAAATATAGATATTCTCTTGGTAGTGTTAGCCAGTGTGAACCCAGCATGAAGGAAAATGAAAAGCATCACAACTCTTTAAAAACAAATATTTTCACTTTTATGGGGGCCTATGAAACACGTGGTTAAGAGCATGGGCTCTGAAGTCAAACTACAAAGGTTCAAATCCTGGCCTTGCCCCTCACAGGAATGCTATGTAACTCTCTTATGCCTCATTTCCTGCATCTGTAAACTGGGGATAATACTGTTACCTCTTTGGCTACTTTCAGAGCATCAGCTATGCTAAAACATGTAAAGCTCCTAGCACAGTGCCTAACACCTAATAATAGCTGCATATAACTGCGGCTGCTAAGGAGAAGCTGCAAAGCCTTCTGGGTAAGAACAGGGACTCTGGAAGAAGACTGTCTAGGCTCTGCCATTTAATAGCTGTGTGATCTCAGGCAACTTATTAACTCTTTTGTGCTTCACTTTCCTCATCTGTAAAATAAGAGTAATAATAATAATCATACCAGGGTTATTTTGAGGATTAAGTGAGTTAATATTTGTAAAATGTTTAAAAGAGCATCTGGCATGTAATATGTTGATTAATAAATTATTCGGCTCTCTTCAGTTTTAAAACTGTGATCATGGAAAACCAAGGTCTCTGTAGGGTACTCTGAGGGAAGGTCCATGTGGTAGAGTAAAATAGAGTACAGTAACTCTATTTTACATATTGAGCTTTTGGGCAAGATTTCCTTTGAATAAAGGTTCCTGCTGTATTAGAAAAAACAGGAAAAGGAAAAAACAAATAAAAAGGAAGGGAAGTAGAGAGAGAAGGAAGGAGGCAGGAGAAAAGGAAAGAAGGAAACAAACCGTGGTCCTATACCAATGAGCCCCCATAAAAATATCTATATCAGTCCAGTTTTTACAAAACATTCAATGTTTTTATATACATTATCTAGAGAATTTTACCAGATCATTTTAAGGTTCCTTCTAGGTAGAAGATTCTCTGAATTTCAGTAAATTCAAAGACATACATTCCCAAACTTCTTTAGGGTAAACAAAAATCTCAGTAATTCTAATTTAACATGCAAGTCATGAATATTCACCACAGTCAAATGAATAATAAATCACCCCTGAGTTCAAGTGCTTGCCATGCAAAATTGCCTATTTCCTAGAACATTCAGAAATCTGTTTTTAAATTGCTTTTTATTAATTTTGCTCTCATGATGGTTGCTCTTCAAAGCAACCTGGAAAATGTGCCATCTTCAGCATTAAGGAGATTAAGGAGAAATGAGGAAAGCACAATATGATGCCATTTACAAAAGGAAAGACAGTCCATGGATCAGAGGTCTGGGCACTGGAAGACATCTTTTAAATGTCACCAGACAAAATTTATGATATAAAAGGGAATGTTCCTTCATCATTCTGAGTACTGTTATCTACATGAATAATAAATCAAAAGGCTCTTTATCCATTTATGGCTGAACATTATGACCTTAGATAGATTGGCAATGTGATTTACTCCACTGATATCAATGAAACTGAAACCCAGTGAAAATACCACTGGATTGGCCCAACATTCTGGAAAATCAATGAGGCTTGGGAGAACAGTCTGAGGGGAGAGTATTTTAAAAATGCAAATATCTTTGGCATCGTTAAGTCAGTAAACTCATTAAGATTTCTTTTAAATAACTACCCTTCAGTCTTTGCTACATAGCAAACCCAAGTACATTCAAGCTTAACACGGTTGTCTACTTCATAATTTTATGGAGAGAAAGCACTAGTATTTATCCCCAAATTGGTTTGAATTATTAATATTTTACTTTTAAAAGATGAATGCAATGTGATTCCATTTATATGAAATTTAGAATACGCAAAACTTATAGTGATTAGAAGTATACCTATTGGTGATAAAATTATGAAGAAATGAAAGGAAATGATTATTGCAAAGAACTGGATAATGACTACCTCTAATGTCGTCAGAGAGAGGACTGCGATTGGGAGGGTTTTCCTGGGACTCAGAACACAGAAAATATTCTATGTCTTGACCTGAGTAAACCTTGACATGAGTGTTCATTTATAATTATTCATTGAACTGCACATCCATGTCTTATATACTTTACTTATATCAATTATATGTCACAATTTTATTTAAATAGGATATTCTATTCTGAGGTGACTCTCTAGTCTATTACATAGGTCATACTTAATATTAAAAAAGTATTCACTGTTTATTTGAAATTCAAATTTAGCTGGGGGTCCTTAATTTTATCTGGCAAACTTACCCTAATCAGAATAGCAGTTAGATAACAAAAACTTTTTTTTTTTTTTAAAAAGGGCAAAATAAACCACAGATATAATGTGTTCTTAGAAGTCGTGGTCATTCCTGTTTTATATTCTATTAATATGATAAATCTGTGTCTCATAGCATGTGACCATCCCCCAGGGTTCTTGGGTCCAGGGACTATAAACAAAAGTAGGCTACATAGATGCAAGTTATAGTTTGCTTATAGGAAGGCAAAGAAGCTGACCCTTATAAATACAGTCATGCCTTTAAGAAAGGAGAACTTCAAGTCAGAAACAAATCTGAAAAAAATTTAAGCTGTTCTTTTTTTTTAAAGCAATGATTTGCCTTTTATTACATGCATTTGTTTGCATAGGAAAGGAAAAGACAATCAAATAGGTAAAATGGTGCTATATCGCTCCCTCATACATGAAGAATTACACATCTGTCTAACAATAGTAACCACTCTGAAAGATAATTATGGATCAATGCTTTAAAAAATATCCTGAATTGCCTGCAGAAATGGCAAGGAGGATTCAATTAAATTATTTGTAAAAGCCAGTCTTTTTTTCCTATCCATCTGCTACTTGAAATGGGATGACCTTTCAAACAGTGCTTGCCAGTTCTCAAAGCAAATTCTAAATAAAGAAGTGGAATGTGGCTTTTTTTCCCCTCTCCACCAGGTTCAGCATAGAAAGAGCATTTGTACTGACATTCTACACCACTCAAAAGAATGCAGATTTGGCCTCTAGAACATAAAAGAGGCATTTAAGGAATATCAATCAGGCTCTGTCCCCATGCCTTCAGTCATGACATTTGCCTTCTAGCAGAAGGGTGTGCCGCTTCCCAGATAAGTGTTTGAGAACTAGCTACATGAAGTCATTTACTCCCTGGAGAAAAACTGGAAACCCCACCCCCAAACAAATGGGATAAAGCAAACAAGTAGCGAAGGACCCCTTGTTAAGCTGCCTATGGCAGGAGAGCTAATTCAGAAAGGTCAAGTGTTTAAGTAACAACAGACTCAAAACAGACCTTCCAAAGGCCTCTCCTTAGGCCTTATATTATCAACTAACAGCTTGTACTCTGAGACTATTAACAGCAGTGTTTTCTTCACTGAGTCTATATATATTTTTTACCTTGTTTTAGTGTTCCCCCTGCCCCTCTTAATTTTTTAAACATTTCCAATTTGGTCTTTCATGTCTTTTTTTTTTTATTATTTAATCAGAATGTCTTAAGAGATTCAATGATTAGGGAAAGGACAGCAAGCACATTTCCAGAAGTTAAAAAAAATACAAGAAAACATAAAAAATAATTATCATATTACCCAGAGAATACCACTGCTAACAGTCTGGCGTGTATATTTTCATTCATTTTAATGCATAAATATATATAAAGATTGGATCATACTATGTAACAACTGGAATCAACTATTTTATACATATCTCTCTATGTCATAAATGTGTGGAAAGGGAATGTTGCCTGCCATTCCAGTAAATAACGAATGTTGCCCACAATGTTTGCTTCAGTGGACAAATGGAGATTTACATCATCGTTCATGAATTTTCAATATAACTATGTAACTTTGTACGTGTGGCTGTATGTGTGTACACAGTTGTAATACAACCTGTAAGTGAATTTATTTAAATGCTCAACTATTTATGAATATAGAGATTTACAGCTTTTTTTCATTATTATACACAAAGCTGTAGTGAACATCCATGTGCAAATCTTTACAATTATTTCCTTAGCATTACTTTCTGTAAGTTGTATGGCTGGACAGGAAAGTATGAACATTACCAAAGTTTTTAAGTTAATATTGCCGAACTGCCCTCCAGAAGTGTTGTACATACTCAATGTTTAATACCATAAACTCTGTATAACATTGAAAAGTATCAACTTCTTGGACAATTGACAATCTGAACAAAATCTCATTATTGCTCTACTTATCATTGTTTTGATCACTAATGAAGCTGAAAGTTTTATTGGTGTTTTTGTATCTTCTCCTTTGTGAATTACCATTCAAATATTTTGCCCATTTTTTAAAGAGGTAAAAGCGTTATCTTAAAATACAATAAAACCATGAGGATTTAAGATAAGTCCACACACATATAAAAGCAAAAACAAAAAAATGCTGAAGAGAATAAATATTTTAAAAATAATATATCCTCAGCAAAACAAATAGACACATACATATGTATGTTAACAAATATGTTTCTGCTTAAACAAATTAAATAAAAACACACATACACACACACACACACACACACACACACGTAAAATAAACCAATACTTTCCTCAGCTCTATTCCCAATCCCATTTTCCCATGGTAACTAATAAAAAACAAAAACAAAAAATACAAACAGTTACTTGTTCATCCTTCTACATCTTTCTCTAGCTTCATACAAAATATATACAAACATAGATTTGTATACAGAGCTACTCTTCTCTTTTTCATTTTAATGGGCTCATACTTTCTCGATTACTCAACCAAATGACTACTTACTTACTTTATCATGGACACGTTGGATATCACATATAGATCTACCTAATTATTTTTATTCATTGCAAAATATTCCACAGTACAGTTATAAATATGTTCAATAATTTCCCTATTAATGAGTTATTTTTTGGTTAATGCTTTGTTTTGCTTTGTTTTGTTTTTGCCACTACGAACAATGCAGCACGCATCCCTGACTAGACATTTTTATATGATAAAGAATCCCAATAGTAGAGGTGCAGTGTCAAAGAGCAGGTATACCATTAATTTTGATAGCTACTGCCAGATCTATCAGGGTATGAAAACTTTTTTGCTTCCTCATTATGATATGAATTTGTATTTCCATGACTACTAGTGAGGTTGAGCAGATTTTCCTAAGTCTTTGGTCACTTAAGTTTTCCCTTTTGTGAATTGCAACTTAATATCTTTAGCCAGTTTTTCAAATATGGTGTATAACTTTATCTCATCAATGTATAGGAGAGTTCCTAGTTTTCTTATGTTTATATTATTTATATCTTTAATTCATCTGAAATTTTAAAAAATTTTACAGTGAAAACAGAAGTATATCATTTATAAATTACATATTAAAAGCATCATTTTTTAAATAAACATACATTTCCCACTGAGTGAAAAAGCCAGTTTTACTATATATTTGACTCATTATTACATATTTTGATTGGTTTCTGACTCTTTTTTCTACTCCAGTGATCAATTTTTCTCATGGCCAATAACATACGGTTTTTATAACAGCAACTTTATATTAAGTTTTAATGTCTAGAAGGAAGAGTCAAAATAAAAACCTGTTGCCATTCTGACTGGAATTCCATTAACATATGTGTTATTTTAGAAAGGAATGACATCTTATAATATTTGGAAATATTATAAAATATAGTATGACTATTTCTTTTCTTGTTAAGTTTATTACTAAGAATTTTATATTTTTTTGTTCACATAAATGAATTTTTTTCTATGTCTATGCAACTGGTTATTGAAGGTATAAAAAGCTTTGCTTTTTATATACTTACCTTATGGCCATCCAGCTTATATGTTTTCTTAGTAATAGTCTGTAACAGAGTCTTAAGTTTTCTAGCAACAAATTCATATCATCTGAAAATGAAGATAACTGTGTTTGATTTTTTCCAATATTTATATTGCTTAATTTTACTGTTTAATTACATCATATAGAACCCACAACACAGTGCTAAGTAACAGTGTTGACAGCAAATATCCCCCTGCATTTTTCCTGGTCTTACGAGAAATGGATTTTAAATTTCACTGTTTAATGTAATGTGATGATGGATTTTTATAAATATTCTTTATTATGCTTCATTAACTTCCTACTATGCCCATTTTATTTAGAGAGTTATTAGAAATTCCTAATAAATTTTATCAAATTCTTTTTTGGCATGTGTACTGTGTTGAAGAGAGTCCCCACAAAATTTATGGCCACCTGGTAACCTTATTTTGAAATGAGATCTTTGCATATGTAATTAGTTAAACTAAGATGAGGTCATACTGGATTACGGTGGGCTCTAATCCAATGACTGGTGTCCTCCTAAGAAGAGAAAATAGAGACATCAATATTCAAGGAGAACTCCATGTGATAACAAAGGTAGATAAGGGAGTAATGTGTCTACAGGCCAAGGAACACCAAGGACTGCCAGCAACCACCAGAAATTAGAAAGAGGCAAGGAAGAATCATCCCTTAGACTCTTAGGAGAGACCTTGATCCTGCTGGCACCTAGCATCCAGAACTGTGAGAGAAAAACATTTCAGACACCTAGCATCCAGAACTGTGAGAGAAAAACATTTCTGTTGTTTTAAGTTACCCAGTTTGGTAATCTGTGATAGCAGCCCTATGAAACTAACAAAGTGTGTATTCTTATAATCATATTATTTTTTTCTTTTAATCTGCTAATGTGATGAATGGTATAGATAAATTTCCAATCCTGAAGCAGCTGATAATTTTTGAAATAAACCTGATTTCAAATATTTTATTATACTTTTATAAGCAGATAGACTTTAGTTGCTACTTTTTAATTTATATATTTCTGTATACAAAAATAAAAGTGGTACAAAATATCTTTTTAGAGCTATCTATATTAGGTTTTGATGTAAAGTTATGCTAGATTTGTACAATCACTTGAGGCCCCTTCTTTCGTTCTCTATAGTCTTAATTGTTTGATAACCATAGGGAGTATATGTTTTTAAAGCTTAGATTTAATTTAGCTGTAAAACTATTTGGGCCTGGTGCCTTTTTTAGTGGTATATCTTTAACAATCTTCTACTTTCTTCTATGATTATTATTATTAAAATTTTTTACTTTTCTTACATGAATACTGATATTGTATACATTCTTAAAGAATCTCTATTTCTAGATTTTCAAATGAATGGCTATAGAATTTTTTCAAAAAATCTAACGATATCAGCATCTTTTGAAAGAGTTGACCAAGAACCTAAGAGAGTACATACCGCTTTCCTTCCACACCACTACATGTGGACTGAATCAAAAGAGGACAATCCTCAAAGAAGGAAAAGAACCACTACTCAAGAGCACACAAGTAGCTCTTATCCCTGGTTAGAACCACTAAAGAAACCCATAGGGAATGTTTTCATGTGAATCATCAGGATTGTGTCACGATAAAACCCAGATGGCTGGTCCTCAAGTCATTTGGTACTCTTCTGGAGTCTTAAAAGAACTATGCAGAAAAATTCTTGACATTTCCATTAAGCTACAATAAAGCTTTCATTTTTTGAAACACTTGACAAAAATTTTTTTTAAAAGAATCACTCTTCCTTTATACCTGCACGCATTTTAAAATATCTTCAATATTTCTAAGAAACAATTTTCTTTACAACTCAGACTTTCTACTAATATTCTTTTATTCAAAGCAGATGGAGGAAATTAGAGTAACATATTTGCTCTAAAATCATTAGTGTTGCATCAGCACTTCCAATCTAAATGGCATTTCAAGGGGTTATTGTTACGTGGATCAAGAGTTTGCTCTAGGCACAAAGAGACATTAAAAACAACTATGAAACTTTTTTTGCAATTAGCTTTTGCATCTCAATTTCTTCAACACCAGTCCAACAGGATTTTAAACACAAATCAAATGGGAGAACAGAGTGGTCCAATTCAGTCACAGGTCTACTGGCTAGTCCTCTGATAAATCATTACAGCTACTTTTCAAAAACAGTGTTCTCAAAACTGACCATCAACTCATCAACTGCTTGTTGATGGGTTGTCTGGAAGACTGGGAATATATTCTTATCTTTCAGACACCAGCCTTTACCTTTACCTTTATCTTTAGATACTTCACCTTTACCTTTCAGATACTTTAGCCTCCTGAAATACCTAAAAGTAGGTGCTGAGATTCAAATGACTGCCACTCTATCCAAGAGTGAAACAGTTCCTGGCTTACGAATGAACCATCCCATGAGTGTTTCTTTAATACATACTGTATTAATCCCACAGCGGAAAATTTTTTTGGGATTAATATACTACACACCTGGAAAAATGCAGTCTTGTGTATACATAAGAACAATCACAGAAAATGATACAGGATAGCAACAGTTATACTTTATATTTCTAGAGTGCATTACAATTTTCAAACTACTTTCATGATACTTTTTGTATTTTATCCTCATAGTAAGTCTATAATGAATGCAGGATAAAAGAGGAAGTAGACATAAACATAGAACTCTAGAGATGAAAGGGACATTAAAGACCATCAATGACCCTCTTTTACGGATCAGAAAATGGAGACCAGAGTGAAATGAGGACCTTTGCCCTCTTGCACAGCCAGGCTGAAAGGCTAATAAAGTGAAGACTGGTCACCACAAGGGTTACAAGAAAAGAGTTACAAAAATAAGAGAAGAAAGAGAAACATGATGAGAGCAAATGTATTAATGTATTTTGTTTCCTAAAAAGCAATTCTATTGAACTAAAGTTTGAAATTCAATGTTGGTCTCTAAGGACCACTTGGCTATGGTGTTTTTGTGCCATTACTAGATCCCTCAGAGAGAAATAAAATTTTGAAATTCATAGTTTCCAGTAAATATGTGCAAGCCTTTGAAGAACATATTCATGTAGTTGTAAATAGTATACACACATATACGCAAAAACTTAAAATTCAGAACATAACTATAGAAAGGAGCCTAAACATTCTACAGTTTAATTAAGAAGCTATTCATGCATTTCCTGCACATTCACCCTCAATCTATCCTCTACTCTCCCATCCCAGCAAGTCCTAGTTAATTATTTTAATAGTGTGGCCTCTGTTATACAATAAGGTTTGAAAATAATCTTTCCTTTAAAGGAAAATATATTAGAAGTATATTTTTTCTGTTACATCATTCTCAAAAATATATCTCAACAATGCATGGCCGGGCCCTAATATCTTTTATTCAAAAGACAATAGCCATTTTCCACGATTCAGTCCAGAATAGTTTTTAAAATCTGCATCTGGGATATCATCATAATTCTAAGAAGAGGCTGCACTATAGAAAAAAGCTCAAAAGCAAAAACATTAAAAGTGAAATCAATATTTTAAAAAGAAGAAATTCACAGTGGTGTGAAACATCGTATCAGGGTTAGGGGACAAATCTCTGTGTTAGGATACACACTTATTTACTGTCAGAATGCACAATAATAACTTCCACATTTTTAAAATGCTTTTTGTCACTTTCTAAACGTCTGGGAATAGAGAATATAAAACACACTGTCTGACGCACCATGGGAAGTTTTATGATTCTCCTCAAAAAAAGGAAGAACAAATATCTCTATTTCCATTCCGGATCTGCACAATATATTCTTGCATCCCATTTGCTCTGATTCATTTACATTTTGCTGAATTCTGTTTTTGTCCATTTTCATCATTCAAAATATAAAAAAAAATCAACAACAACAAAAAGCCCTGAAAAGATGCTTTCAGATGAAATCGCAAAGAAAATAAGTACATGAATTAGTGAAGCAACATCCAAGTGTATACTAATGTGGCAGTTACATCTTTTCTCATCTTGTCCGAGAATTAATTGCACTGCTGAAATTAGACATCCAGCCTGCTCCATGCAGACAGAAGCCCAAGCCGGAAGCAAACTCTGAATAACAACACTGCCTTCTGATTCTTTTCACATGGCTACATTTTTGACATTTCCTTCAATATTCTACCCAACTGCAGTGTGACTATGACAAAAGATTAAGGTAGGCATGACTGGCACATCTGTGGTGAGTGGCAGGGAATGGAAACAGGCAACAAGTCCCTTTAGTGGCTCCAAAAAGCCCATAGGCATTCTGCAAACCTTTTGCATACATGCTCTAAGGAAAGACTATAAAAGGTACAAACCGTGATGACAATTTTAATCACTTGACAGACAATGCTATGATCTACTATAACTTTATAATGATAAAGTCTCTAAGACATGGGAGACTGACAGGAATACATTCTCTCTCTACCTCTCAGTCTCTTTAAATGTTTATATGAGGATTTTACAGATGGATAGAGATGACCTTAACATAGTATTTATTTAACCTATCCAAGGATGAATTATAAATGGCTAAATTTGACAACAGTGGGATTTTCTTGGTTATTTTTAATTTGACTCAAATCACTTTTCTGGTTTCTGGAACTTTCTCCCAGACCCTGGTAGCTGTCAGGTGTCAGTAATCAGAGTTAGCCCATCTGTAGTCAGTGTGGCCTAAAGTTCTGCCTACAATGTAGCAATTACAGTCAAGTCTCTTCTGGAAATGCCAATTACTGCTCTTTGCCTGCCCTGTTGAATGTCTCCTTAATGTAAGAATGACATAACATTTTTACCCTATCTCACTGGAAAATATTATTTAAAATAGCACCCATAGTTGGCAAGAGTGCAGGGAAAGAAGCATGCCCAAAGATGATGGTGGGGATGTAAATTGGAACAACCTTTTTGGAAAACAATCTGATTATACATATCATGATGTTTTTATCCTACTATATTCACTGATATTATCTGGTGGACATTATCCCATATCTTCAAATATTCTTCAAAACCAGACTTTTAATGTCTGTATGGCATTTTATTATGTGAATATACTATAGTTTTCCATTGTTTCCGCATTTGTCAACTGTTAGTTGTTTTCAATTTTGGTTATTATAAATAATGCTATAGAGAGCATTTTTATACATACATTTTTAATTGCATTCTGTTTATTCCTTAGTATAGATACCTAGAAGTGGAAATACAGCCATTACCAAGCTTTACCTTCAAATAATTTTGTCCTAGCAACTAAGGAATTGTAATCAGCAAACCAATTCCTAAACTAGAATTCCAGTAGATCATCGTTTACTAGGAGAAATATATTTGCTAAAACTGATTTTGCTTATTTCCACAGCCTTGATAATGGGCAATTCTTCTGAGGAAACCAAATCAGACAGCATGTATGACTGAGTAACCATTGACTCAAAAAGGACAAATCAGGTCCTACCAAATTCATTTCAAGCAAAGGCACAGCCTGCTAAGTTAATTATCTTTTGTCCTAGAGCAAAAATCTTCTTCCCAAGTCCACTAATGTAGCCCAGGAACACATTCTTACCATCACTGGTTTGCATGAATTTGCCTGTCTTTTGAAGCCAAAAAACCAACCTGAGCTTATAAAACTGAAAAGCCAGAACGTTGTGAAATATTCTGTAGTTGCCAAACCCTACCCCCCAGATGGCGTGACTAGAGAAGTTAACTGTCTGGAGGCTGTTCTAAAGGAAAATGTGATTGACTCTTAAATTAAAACGTCAGATTTTAGAAGTCAGTGAATAATGACATACCACTATTTAACCTATCATATTGGAAAATATTTAAAATGATAACAATGTTGGCAAGGTATAAATATTTTCACCTTCAAATGAGTTTCGGGAAGAGTGAGAGCCGAACGAAGTTCCAGTTGAAACTTTAATGTGCTATTATGAACCGTGACTCTCCATAAGGGGCTGTAGCTAGTAGCATTTCGAAACTTAACTACCAAACTCTTCTTGTTTTATGTTACCTTTTATATTTGGCTGCTGGGTTTCTGTTGAGCATCTCAAGGGAGAACATTCTGTAGAATACCTTTAGTAAATGTTTCCCTAGGCCAGCAGTTGCAAACATTTTGGTCTCAAGATCCATTCACACTCTCAAAAACTGTTGAAGGCCCCAAAGAGCTTTTGCTCATGTAGGTTATATCTATGGATATTTACTGCATTAGAAATTAAACGACCACATTTCAAAACACTGTTAATTCATTTAAAAATAACAACAATAAACACATTATATGTTAACCTATATAACATATTTTCTAAAATGAAAAAACTAGTGAGAAGAGTGGCATTGTCTCCGAGTTTTGAAAATCTTTTTATTGTTTGGCTTAATAGAAAGCTGGTAGATTTTCATATTTGCTTCTGCATTGTGTCATGATCTACTGTTTTGGATTGAAGTATGTCAAGAAAATCTGGAATGTTTTTTTAAATTGAAGCATAGTTGGTTTACAATATTACGTAAGTTTCAGGTGTACAACATAGTGATTCTAAATTTTTATAGATTATACTCCATTTACAGTTATTATAAAATATTGGCTATACTCCTTGTGCTGCACAATATGTTCTTGTAGCTTATTTATTTTATACATGGTAGTTTGTACCTCTTAATCCCCTGCCACTACCTTGCCCAACCCCCTTTCCCCAAGAGAAGTATTTTAATAGCCATTTCAAATAAGTGTGGATGTTTTTCTTTAATACTGCATGAAAATTCGACAAATGGTAGTTTCTTTAATAGTTAGTTGCAGTGTGTAGTCTGAAACCGTATCAGTAAACTTTTAGTGCTCTATTATGTGAAAATCCATGGTCTCTGTTGCACTTTGAATGGATCCTTTCCCCATGCAAAAATTTGTAAAAGCATGCATTGCTCTAGTCGAATTCATTGGCTCACTGAATTAGGCAGATCTTCCAAATATTGACACATTTCATTACATGCTACCAAAAAAGAATCACGTTTGTTAATATCGCCATCGATCACATCAGAAAAGTCTTTAAGTACTGGGAAGCTGTAAAGTTCATGGTGGCAGATACAAGTTTTCCAAAATTCTAATTTTTGCTTGAAAGCTTGAATTTGATCATTGGCAACAAATGCTGTCCAATGGCTTAAAGTGACAGGCTCACTTTACTCATTTTTGAGGAAATGCCTGTCAAATATCGAAGTCTGAATAACCATATTTCAACTGTCAATCGTTCTTTCAAGAAAAAAATAATGTTCCATATAAAAGCAACAAGTTCAGCTTACAATTCAGTCATACAAGTGCTTTTTCCTCAAACAACTATACTTCATTACACAGCAGCAATGCTTCATCTATGCTTCCTATACCAGCACACAGGATGCTAAAGGGATGTTTTTGAGAATAAAAACCTAATTAAATTAATACTCTTTACTGTTTCATCAAGGATATTTTTAGATGAAATTGGCTTATTATTTTTTTTAACCGTAAGTCACTGTGGTAAAAAATAAAAGACCAAAAGTACACTTTGGTGCCACTGCCTTTATTCACGCTACACTTTTACCCACCATTGCTTTTGCACCATCAGTGCGAATGTCAACATAGCAAGAAAGAAAAACAACAACACAGTATTATGGCAATATAGTTTTGACCTTGCAGGTATCCTAAAAATGTCTCAGCATCCTCAGGGGTCCATGAATCACACTTTGAGAAGTGCTATTCTAGACTTAAAATCTGGATCTGACAAAAAACAATTAGTTGGGGACAAAGGGAAATTCTCGTCACCCTGTTATATCTCATTCCCTGGGCATGTTAATTCATGAGTGGCTGGTGGTAGATCCACATTTTCTTGCAATGTTCACTATCTGGTCCTTAGTATTGAGAGCCTCTTGATTTCCTCTCAGGATCACACTCACGTATGCAGCAGCAATGCTATTCCATAGAGTCAAGGCCAAAGAGAACCTATTTGACTGGTAACAGGCAAAGACCCTGTGCTTCTCTTGACTCCAGACCCAGAAGTAGCATGATGAATGCTGTGACTTATCTACAGCAAAGATGGACAAGAAGATACTTGGTGACTCTGGTCTGTCTGCAGCTTGGGAGTGCCAGAGCCTCTATGGAAACATGGGATCTCTCTGGCAAAAAAGGCATGGCCAACCTAAGTTAATCTGCATGAATCTTTATCTGAATGGGTAGTTTTCATTCTTAGTTTGGTATTGTATCTCACCATGTATGTTATTCCACCAACATCTTAAAAACTTATTTAGCCAGAATTTTCTGGTTTCATATGAATGCTAACTATACATAGTCTGGTATTGTTTTTTTAGAAAAAGGTTTTCTTTATCTTATGCAAGATCCTTAGCTCCTTTAGGCAAAAAGACAAATTTAACTTACTTCCTTTTTCTTTTAAATTTTGTAAATTTTATTTTATTTATTTATTTTTGGCTGTGTTGGGTCTTCATTGCTGTGCACGGGCTTTCTCTAGTTGCGGTGAGCAGGGTCTACTCTTCGTTGCAGTGCGTGTGCTTCTCATTGCGGTGGCTTCTCTTGTTGCGGAGCACGGGCTCTAGGTGCACGGGCTTCAGTAGTTGTGGCATATGGGCTCAGTAGTTGTGGCGCACGGGCTTAGTTGCTCCGTGGCTTGTGGGATTTTCCCCGACCGGGGCTCAAACCCGTGTCTCCTGCATTGGCAGGCAGATTCTTAACCACTGCACCACCAGGGAAGCACCTCGTTTACCTTCAAAGTTGCAAATTAACTCAGATTGTTTAAAACTATTTAAGTATCATGTTATATACTTAACATAAAAAAATAGCTCAATGTAAATGTCACGTCTGGCAATGATCCTATTCCAAATCTTTTACATGAAATAGAGTGGGAAGGAAGATTATATGGCTGCCAGAACAGAATTAAACATGTGGAAACAAAGAAAAACAAAAGCACAATTTGCCCTTTCCAGACAACAGGGAAACATGCAAATAAGTCAGTGACTTTCCTTCCAGCTAACCACTGAAGTAGGGACATGTAGTTTTAACACCTGTGAGGGCACCTGGCTTAAATAAAAGCAAAGTAAAAACGAGGTTATGCTGTTGTCTTAGATGCCAAAACTCCAAATCTGCCAGTCACTCAAGACAAGAACGCAGGCCCAGGCAACTGATATTGATGCATTCAAAGGCTGTCGCTGTCTGTGAGGACAGACCAGCATTTCATAATCTCCAGCAGACAGAACAACTGTTGAATGGAAAGTCAAGGGTTGGGAGGGAGAAAAGAGTCAGTGGTAATTCTAGGGTCAAATTAGTTTGGAACACCACTGAATAATACAGTTAAACAAATTCTTTTACTGTGGGACTTCTCAGAGCCCTTCTGTGCCTTATACCTTTCCAAGAAGGAGATAAAGCATACAGCATTTTCCAAATTTTTGACACTTCTTTATTTCATTTAGTTTCTTATTAGCCTAGTGGTCCCTGGGACACAGGCAGGAAATACTGATACTGATATAAAGCAGTTAAGTGAAATATTCAGGTATATACCTGAACTGTAGTAGAAGAATCTAGATGCCACAGAAATGATGAACACATGCCCACCAGCCAGCCCCACTACATCAAGGTCCCTTAGCCTCTCTCTATCGGTTTCTTCAGCTCTGAAAGAAAGATGATGATTAGTAAAGTGCCTTGGGATGATTGGGCAGGAAACACTAAATAAGAGCCAATTATTGCCCTCATTACAGAGCAGATGATCTAATAAACCATCCCTATTACTTACAAAGTTCAGAGTGTTACTTTGGTTTTTTTCTTTAACTGCACTTCAATTTGACCTAAGAGATCTACACTAAAAAGAACAAACAAAATACTCATAGGAAATACATCCAGAAACTGTAATACAAGCTTTCTGATTGGACCCTTCTCTGCTTACACATTTTCAGTGGCTGTCAATTGCCTACAGATGAAATCTAAATTTCTTAGCCTGGTGTACAACCTCCCCAGGTTGTCTCCAATTGACTTTTTATACCAACAGCTCCACCCTTCAGGAGACATAGAGTTTATGATTAAGATCATGGGCTTTGGCAGTGGGCAAACATGGTTAAGAGTGCAGGCTCCATTCTACCACATCCTGAGTAAATTATTTCACTTCTCTAAGCCCCTGATTCTCAAAGTGTGGTCCATGGACCAGCAGCTTCAGCATTATTTGACGCTTATTAGGCAGAATCACAGGCCTCATTTCAGACCTACTGAGTCAGAATCTGCATTTTAAGAAGATCATCAGGTGATCCCTGTACACATTAACATTTGAGAAGCACCACTCTAATTCTCATCAGCTCATCTGAAAATTGGGGGTAATAACAGTAAATAATAGTGAAGTTGGAGATTGCAGTCATTTTCCTCCCCTTTGAATCTGAAGGATTTTATCATCTAAATACCATTCAAGTATGCCCACCTCTCTTTCCCTTCATTATCTTAGGCCAAGTCATTCTCATTTCTGTCCAGATCTATAGCAATGTCCATCCAAGTCATCACAATGCATGCTCTCTTGCTTCTCTCTTATCTGTTTCCTTATTGCAAACAGAGAGATCTTGTAGGAAATGCAAATGAAATCAGAGCTTCCATTTGGTTTCAAAATAAAGGCCCAAAGCCTTTACCAGACCTGTCCACCTCTACATCTTATCTTGTCTCATGTTCCTCCCAGCTTCCTCTGCTCCAGAAGTACTGTCTTGTGGTCGTTGTCTTCTGTTCCGTGAACTAGCCATCCCCCTTTCTAACACGGTACATTTGCAAAAGCCATCCTCCCTGCCTGCAGTGCCTTCCCTCCCCTATTTGCCTGGTTAACTTCTCCTCAGTCTTTAAACGTCAGCTCAAATGTCATTAATCCTACAAATGTTCCATGACCCTCCTCCTCAATAACCAACACACTGCCTGGCCCACTGCCTACACCCGGTAAGTATTTGTTGAATAAATAAATGTATGAATTGATGAATGGTCAATCATGTGGCTATTGTGATAAACAGTTGGATTGATGACTGTAAAGCATTTAGCACAATGCCTGGTAGAGAGCAAGAGCACAGTGCTGGACCAGTTGTTATGTATTTTGAAAATGAGTCACGCTTGATGTGCCTAACAATTAGAATCACCCGGGAAACTTTGAAATTGCTCAACGGCCAGGCTCTGCCCCTGACCAATTAAAGCAGAATCTTTGGCGGTGGGACCCAGGCACCTGAGGGTCTTTAAAACTTCCAGTGGGGATTCCAGTGTGCTGCCACAGTGGAGAATAACTGCTTTACCCTTTTTCTTACTGTGGCCACCCAGCTTTCCAGAGGAATGCATGCTGATTGATGAGAAGAGTCCTCATTATTCACGCCATGAGTCGACGCTCACTTCTCCCATGGAGAGGAACAACGGTAAGAATCCATGTAAGGAAAGTCCAGCAATTCATTTCCCTTGGGCCCCTTGACAGCATCCAGATGGTGGAAACTCTCCATGTATCACTGAAGCCAAACTGAAACCTTTCTTGGGAAATCCAAGTTGCCTGAACTACTGTTGGGAGGCGATGCAGTAACATGTGAAGATGATTCTGGTCCTTAGGGTTAAGTGTTGATTTAACAAAACTCATCAGGATTCCATTAAAAACCTGTCATAATTGTTTCCTTGAAGCAATTGCTTTATGGGAGCAATTAATTGCTACTGTTAAAAAGGTTTCACCTCCCGAGTATTCATCCAGGCTATGAGAAGTAGGTAGGCTGGGAACCACTTGAACGTACCTTCTGTCTCCTTCACTACTGAAACATTTGGAGCATCAGGAGACCAAACTGTACTTTCACAGGCCTTCACTTCCTAATGACCAACCCTCTGTGTATGTAAATATAAATTCAGATGCATTATACTATGTTTCTCACTGATTCTGAACTTTTCAAAATGTGATGTAAGCAATGAGAAGTATCCAAAGAACCTTTATCTCTTTTAAGGCCTTACACACACACACACACACACACACACACACACACACACACACACACACACACACACACACACACACACACACTGAGCCAAAGTGCCTTACTCTGCTGGACAAAGAAGAATGCAGGTCTCAATCTGAGCATCATTTAAAATTAAAACCTACCAAGTCAGAGCTGATACTAAGCCAACACAAAGACGACAGAATTATTATAAAAGGCACAGCATTGCTCTCTGGAAATAATATCTCAGTGGGCTAAGTTCCCTCTCCTCCTGTTTTTCCATGCTGGTAAATTGCAAAAAAAAAAAAAGAAAAGAAAAAAGAAAAAGCATGATTCATGAATATAAATTTTTCTTGGCTTTTAAAATCATACACTGGCATATTCTTCCTCAAACCTCAGCCAAATGAGAACACACAGATAATGACAATTTTACAATAAGTGGTTCCAGGATGCAGGCATTTCAAGATTCTCATATGAAAGGCACTATAAAAAAGAGTATTATTATTGTTATTATTTCAGGCACCCAGAAAAACCATAGTCAATGATTAGCCATAACAATTAAACTAACAATAATACATCTGGAATAAGCTCCATGGTAATATGTACTTCATGCTTAATAGTTCAAATTAATTCAATCTGATGGCGTTAGACACACGAGTTAGGAGCTGGAGAGCACCAAAATTCATATTAGCTTCCACTTCGAAAGACATTATGAAAAGCAAAGGAAGGAAATAAGGCTATAAACAGCAGTGATAAAAGGAAGGACTCATAGATGATATGGTCAGGAATAACTCTCAGCTATTAGGAATTCAGCAATGGAAACGTGAAGGCTGGTATTTCTATCCTTACACATTCCTTCAGAGTCAGCAACTGGGCAACCCATCTAAAGGAACAGATCTGAAACCCTAAAATCAAGGCCACTTTATTCAGAAAAGGAGGTGCCTTCTTTTCCCCTGCCCATGGCGCCCTTTATCAACAGATGCAGAATAGAGGAAGAATTTATAACTGTCAGGTCACAGACCGCAAGAAATAAGAAAGGGGAGTGTGGATTTGAGGTGGGCATAATAGCTGGGGAGTTACTGCCTGGTTACCTTGTCTCACTCCACCCTGTAGATTTATAGGTAACTATCTTAGGCTCTGCTTTTCCCTATAAATATTCTCTAAGACAGAGTTTCTCAACTTTGGCACTGTTGACATTTTGGCCCAGGTAATTCTTCATTGTGAAGGGCTGTCCTCTATGCATTATAGGATGTTTAACAACATCCTTAGCTTCTACCTCATAGATGCTAGTAGCACCCCCTCCCTAATTGTGACAACTGAAAATTCCTCTAGGCCTGGCCAAATGTCCCGTGGGGGACAAAATCGCACTGGTTGAGAACTGTTACTCTAAGGCTTTAATTCTGGGAAGCCAGGAAGAAAAATGAGTTAAGAGTATAGACCAACCTGTAGACTCTTCTTCCTCAATAGACATGAGCATGCACTGAGCTGCCAGCTGTGTTCAAGGCAACACTCTTCCCAGGGCACACTGACTCCCCTTCCTAATACTTTTTGCATATACAGGCTTGTTATAGATCTTTTGGAAATTTAAAACCTGTCATCCTTCTATTAATTGTGCAGCAAAGAGTTAACATAGTAGACCTCAGACAGACAGCCTATTCTTAGAAAGGCCTGCTTGCAAGGTTGGCCCCTGGCTGGCATCTGAAAACTTGGGCTGGTAAACAGTTCCTACACGGATACAAAAGTTTCCCTAAATGATAGGAGTAGCCACTGTTCGTTAATATGCATACAAATAAAGTGGTTTATGCCAAATACCTGCTTTCCTTCTGGGAGTCTGGAATTTGCGGATGTGCTGCGCAGACCAGCAGAAACCTTATGCAGAGCTTCTAATGAGCCTCCTTGGTAAACAACACTTGATGTCACGGGTCTTTGCTGCATGAATTAATAAGCACATCCCACCTGACTCCACTGGACAAGGACTCTTGCACCTCATTTCCTTCATACTTCACACCATGCACCTTTTCCCTATGCTGATTTTACTTTGTATCCTTTCACTGTTAGAAACCATAATCATGGGTGTACAACTTCGGAGTCCCTTGAGTCCTTCCAGAGAATTAGGAGACCTGGGGGTAGTATTTGGGACCACCAATATAGTCATTCATTCAACAAATATTTTATTGTATGCCTCTATTTCTAGACACAGGATGTATAGCAGGGAATTAAACCAAGTCTTCGTCTTCACAGAACTTAGGTGGTAGTGACCAGGGGAGTATATATACTTCAAGCTTCTTCCACAGAAAACAAGCCCCGTAGCATCTTCTTTGTTTGTTTGTTTTTTAACAGCTTTTTCTCAAATATAGTTCACACACCATATAATTAAACCCTCTAAAGTGTATGATTTGATGGTTTCAAGTATATTCACCAAGTTGTGCAACCATCACCACTATCAATTTTAACCATTTAACCATACCTGTTAGCAGTCACTACCCATTTCCTCCCAGCCCCCTAGCCCTAGGCAACCACTAAGCTATCGTCTGTCTCTATAGATTTACCTATTCTGGACATTTTATATAAATAGAATCAGACAACATGTGCTCTCTTGTGACTGGCTTCTTTCATTTAGCATGTTTTCAAAGCTCATATATGGTGAAGCATGTTATCAGTACTTCATTTCTTTTTATTGCCAAATAATATCCCATTGTATGGATATACCATGTTTTATTTACCCATTCACCAATTGATGGATACTTGGGTTGTTTCCACTTTTTGTCTGTTACAAATAATGCGGCCATGAACATTTATGTACAAGTTTTTGTGTGCACATATGCTTTCCTTTCCCATGGATAGGTACCTAAGAGTGGAATTGCTGGGTTAAATTTACGTTAAACTTTTAAAGAAATTTCCAACTGTTTTCCAAGGCAGCTGAACCATTTTATTTCCCATCAACAGTATATGGGAATAAAAAAAAAAATTGAAGAAAAAATAAAAAACAGTGTATGGGAGTTCCAATTTCTGCATATCCTCACTAACCCTTGTTATTATCTGTCTTTTGGATTATAGCCATCCTAGTGCATGTGAGGTGATATCTCATTGTGGTTTTGATTTGCATTTCCCTGATGACTAATGATGCTGAGAATCTGTTCATGGGCTTATTGTCCATTTGCATATCTTCTTTGGATGAATGTATTTTCACATCCTTTGCTCCTTTTTAATTGGGCTATTTGTCTTTTTGTTATTGAGATGTAAGAGTGATACAAGTCTCTTATGAGATATATGATTTGCAAAAAATGTCTTCCATTCTGTCAATTGTCTTTTTACTATCTTAATGGTGTCATCTGAAGCATAAAAGTTTTAAATTTGTGATGTCCAATTTATCTATTTTTTCTTATGTTGCTGTACTTTTGGCATTATATCTACAAAACCATTGCCTAACCCAAGGTCATGAAGATTTATGCCTCTGTTTTTGTGTAAGAGTTTTATAGCTTTAGCTCTTCCATTTGGGTCTTTGATCCATCTTGAATTAATTTTTGTAATACGATGTAAGGTAGGGGTACAACTTCATTCTTTTGTATGTGGATATCCATATCCAGTTGTCCTGTGGCATCTTTTGCATCACCTTTAGAGATGGTTTCCTGTAATTTTTTGCCACACAAAGTATGAAACAGGTACCAGTACACAGAGTCTAGGAATATGACCAACAGCCTGAGAGCCTCTTTAAAGCTTTTGCATTTGGTCTTCTTTTCTGCTTTAGGAATATGCTTAATATTCTACTATTTCAGGAAGCAGCACTATTATATCTAGCTGATTAGTACTACTATTATTAACTGATATACTATTAATAATAATAGTAATTAGCAGTAGTTAGCACTTAGCATGTGCCAGGCACTATGCTTGCATTTAACATGTATTAACTTATGAACATTTCACATGCTTTAACTTATATAATGTTCCCACCAACACCACGAGAAAGGTAGAACACCCTCTCCTAAGGGTGAGGCTCACCAATGTAAAGTAATTTTCCTTAAGTCACAGAGCTATCACAAAGAAGGATAACAAATTGAGGGAAGGAACTGCACTGGAAAATGGGGGCCAAGGAATGTTTCATAACAATTTCTAATAGTAAGTAAGCATATACGCAAACTATCCAAAAATAAAAAAGCCCAAATCTAGCACCAATCAGTGACGTTTCCAGTTCTGGTCAGGGAGTTGACAAAAAGGGATGGCCTCCCTTTCTAATCCAACAAAGGGTTAGAAACCGTATCACTCAAAGATATCACTCAAGATTGATCTGATGGCTGAAAAGGTTTTGTCAACACTCCAAAAATTGCATTAGTGACTAGGTGATCGATGAAGTGAATCAATTAGAACTGGATTAGAAATCCAGATATGAAGTGGATTACTTCCAATCTGAGAATTAGGAATTCATTTACCAATGATATAATAGGTAGCATCAATTTTCAAAAATTGAAACCCTGTTCCTGTTTGTCCACAGGGCAAAATGAAGTAAAAATAGCTTTGAAAAGACTGACCCTATAGAGCAACTGGATCTTGGGAACATTTTTCCAGATGTCTGAAACTTTTACTTTCACTAACTCACTTTGTTCCCTGACTTGGATACCTGGTAGGGAGATTCTGGTTAGTTTTCAGCAGAGAAAATGTGGACAAAGAAGTGAGTTGACTATTCCAAGTTCAAATAGCTTTATAGCAGAAAATCCCACTTTCCTCACTTGAAGTCTAATTCTCTTTCCCTATACCAGCTGAGTCCTTAATAATAAATATGATGACAATAGCTGACATTTACTGAGTCTTACATTATAGAGCACTCTATCTAAGCACCTGAAAGATGGCAACTAATTTATTTAATCCAAAGTGTGTGAGAGAGGGAGGGATGCTACTACTATTCCTATTTTGTATAGAAGGGAAAGGAGATGCTAGAAGTTTAGTTGACATGCATAGGAAATGGAATGAGACCCTGAACCCTGAAGACTTTGTCCTCTTCATAGTGTCTCCATGTTGTTTCAGAATAGAAGCAGTTAGACATATAAGGGTTAAGCCTGGCTAGACCAACTCCAAGTTGAGTCTTTTTTACACTAGGCAAACCGTCTTCAGTATACTTATAATAACTTTATAAACGAAAAAACATTTTGAAGTTTATTTCCTTGCAACACAGAAACATCACTACATCTCCCCTGGGATTTTCAGCACTGTCTGTTGTGGAACTGGTCTGGGCTTAGCAAGTATTGCTTTATCATTCTTAAATAAAAACCATTATAGAGAATGCAGAAAACAATTTCCCTTTGAGTTTCCCCACTTCTACCCATATTGAGAAAGATGGATCCTTAAAGTGCTGAAGGAAAGCTCACAATACAATAAAACCTCAGCATCAGAAATGTTCCAAGTCCCTCTGCTCTCTCCCCATATTTAGGAAACTAGAATTTAATATAGGGCTCAGCCCTCCAGAGGATCCAGCGTATAGCGCTGCTAATGCAGTTTTATATATTTTAACTGAGATAAACAAGAAAGAGATAGAGAAGCCAGGGCAGCTATGTCAAAGACATAATTACGATAAAACTAATCCAGCTACCAGCAATAGAGGCAGATAGTGACTCTACTGTGATGCTATGTATAGTTTGTATGGTCAGAAAACTGTATCAATATAAAATGTGAATGAGACAGGAGCCCCAGTATAGGAAGGCAAAGATAACTTACTGTGTGACTCCAGAAAATAAAGTTTATCCAGGAGATCAAGGAGCATTTATCCTATTACTAAAATATCATCCAAATATATTTTATAAATTGCAACCTGGATCAAATCATTTGATTAATGAAAGAGTATTAAAAAGGAGCACACTGGGTCTATAACCAAATAGTCAGGAAAACCTCAATTTTGTTTTCCCTAACAGAGTTTAAACCTTGTGGCAAATCTGTACAATTCTGAAGATAAGTTAAAAATTTTCCCAGCTTGAAATTCATGGCGGTGCTGTCGACCATGTCATATTTCTCAGTCTTGACCACAGAAATACCTTGAGATACATATACATTGCTGAAATACACTATTTCTCAAAATTGACTTTATCTTCAACTCCAGTAACCCTGTCAAAAAAGGAAGGTTACTCCGGTCACTTCATTTTTGGGAAATCCACATTAACTCATTTCTTCAAATGCTCATTAACATTTCTATTAATGATATTTCTGACCCTCTGTACCCACTCTTTCAGACAGGTCAAAACTAAATTTTTCAGTTTGCCCTCAAGTCTTTGCAGATAAAATATCATAAAAACAATGGTTTTTATTCCAGTTAGATTGGAATTCTCTTCCATTCCCTATACTCTTCTCACTAAACTCTACTTTTTGCTAATCCCAAGAGGCATGGAAACCCAAATGCCTATTGTACTAGAATGTAATGGAAATAAATGAGTAAAGCAATCTAGTTATAAGAAAAATAAACACCAATACACTTGATTGCATAGTAAACACTATCTCCCTGCCCCTTTTTTGTCACAGAGACTTGTCAAAATTTATTTTTCATTTTCAAAACTTTGCTAGAGACATAGTAATAAAGAAATAGTCTCAATAGTGCAAGCAGCGACCAGATGGCAGTTGACCTTTGACCTCAGTGTTAAGAGACATCATGAAGAGGTGGAGACTAGCAAAATATCTGTCTAGATTGGCATTTGATACTCACCTCCAGCCATTTGTTGCCAACTAGGAATTTAGGCTCCATGTTGTAAGATCTTCCAGTTTTTTATGGAAAGTAAGAAAACCTGCACTTTCTGTGAAATCTCCAGATTTTCTACTATTTTCCAATCTTGCATGAAATCTTCCATTTTTCCAATCTATTCTATTTCTATAGTCTAGTGTAGTAGACATCTGGTTTTGTTTGCTTTCTGCCAATGAGCTGATATACTGAGACCTCTGAGTTATACCATCCTTCAGCCAGTAAATTTTAGTCTTTTTCACCACTACCCCCTACTCCAACCACCCATCCTTTCCACCTATCTACGCCCATCACTTCCTTTAAGACTTTACTCAAGAAAATACTTCCTCCACACAATTTTCCCTGGATCACTCTACTCTTCCTTCCTTGTGATCAAACTGGTTTATTCCTTCAGCCTTTATACATACACTTTGTGATCCATTTGTAAGCCCTCCAGCTCCTTCTCTAATTCCACCTAGACTACAAATCTCTAAAGCTGAGGACCCTGTCTCCTACCACCTTCACACCCCCTAAGGACTTAGCAGAGTATTATATACCCCACAGGCATTACATGCATACTTTGGGTGAATAAACAGTCTATCTGCCTAATCTTGCTGGGCTAGTAGTTTATATTCTTAGACCTAATGCACTTTTGGATCAAAATAGTAAGTCTAAGTCAACTCTCCACAGTTAAGGCAATCTTGAGGATTCAAATACTTAGCTATACAGGCAAGGCAAAACAGTTTATCCAGGCAATAAAAGAAGAAGACATCTATTAAGCTGAATCATCAAGGCAACTGTCCCAGTCTGGCAAATGTTCAAGTTTGGAACTTAGTTTCAAGATGTAGCGTGGAGAGAAAACATATGACACAAATGTCATCTCTTTCATGTCCTGAGCTTGTGACACACATCATTAATTGATCGCAGCATTCTTTTCTGCTGAGTCTGAATCCAACTTTAGAACCTTTTTAACAGCATTCTAAGATGGGTCAGCATTCTAGGTGGAGTTGGTATTTGAGTGGAAAACACTAACGAAAGGATAAGATACACATAAATTTTAGGGGTCAGAAAAGAGGAAACATAATAGGTAACTTCTGCTGCCTCTCAACTTCTCTATATTTTAGAAGCTGGATGACTC
Organism: Stenella coeruleoalba; assembly: GCF_951394435.1. Classification (NCBI taxonomy): domain Eukaryota; kingdom Metazoa; phylum Chordata; class Mammalia; order Artiodactyla; family Delphinidae; genus Stenella; species Stenella coeruleoalba. The sequence continues at coordinate 76,279,635 of NC_137156.1, forward strand.
AGAATGGGGAAAGTTAGGTATCTAAAGTTGAAAAGTTTAGTAAGAACTAAAGAAGAAAAAAATATTTCTACTTTAATGGTTGTGCCAGTTCACCTTATCTGTTAAATTTTAATCCTGTATAAAAGATTTATTCTGTGACGGAGCTGCTTTTGTTATGCCTTATAAAACATACTGAAATATATAAAGGGTAAATGACTTCACAGGGATTGCTAGTTTAAATAAATAAATGGCTATATTTATTTATATTTATATTCAAGGGGCTGTTTCATTTCTCAAACACTGAACCAAAACCACTTTTAACAACTCAGACACAAAATGACCAGCATCAAGAATTATGATGAAGGACTTCCCTGGCAGTCCAGTAGTTAAGACTCTACGCTCCCAATGCAGGGGGCACAGTTTCTATCCCTGGTTGGGGAACTAAGATTCCACATGGCATGGCCGAAAAAAAAAAGAGGAAAAAAAGAAAAGAATTATGATGAAAAGCCAATTATCTTTAACTACAAGCAAACTTATTAGCATTTATTAAAACAAATGATCTCTCAATACCAGAAAAAATAAATGTGGATAGGTTAATTAATCCTTCACTCCTAAGAGACCAAAAGTTACTTTTCAGAGACTCTGTGCCTTTTAAGCCAAATCCACAGACAATAAGAAACCAGTAAATGATAAATTAAGGTGCAAGCGAAAGACTGAGTAGCACAGTGGACATCTATGAGTTTTGCTTGCCCCAGCATGCATTCCTCATTATACTGGAGTCAGCATCCTGACTTTCCTCTGGGGAACCTCCTCCTTCCAACTCTCAGGCCAGATGGCATGGATGGAGCTAATGTCACACCCTACCACCAAGAGTGGGCCACTGACCAATCAGTGTTTTCCATTTGATGAATGATACAGGGAGCTATTCATTAATTCAAGTCAGTCCAATGATACTCTATCTTGAAATCTGGCCTGGAACTACTGAGAAAGAGAAGTTTGAAAAAAAACCCCAAATCCTGCTGGCATGCTAAGCTGCTAAGATATATACTTTGAGCCTCTGGTGACCATCTAACCACCACAAAAAGAGACCCTGCCTCTGCATGACACCAACCTGATGGAAGCAGAACTAAAAGATGAGAGAAATAGATTTCTGATGCTATCTTTGAGCAGCTAAATCCAGCCATTCCTGAAGGCAAAGTAGCTCTTAACTTTTCAGATAGGTAGGGCAATATCCCCTTACTTTCATTAAGCCACAGGTAAAGCTGAGTTTCTGTCACTTGCAAATAAAAGAGTCATAACTAAGTGCAAATAGCTTATAGTTTATTTCATTATGGGGTGTTGAACCTCTAAGCTTTTGCATCACTGTATTAGAAAATATATTCCAGTACTGACGGGCTATTACCTCGTGCAGCGACCCTCATAAATTCTCATTTCCTCTCAGCACCTTTGTCTTCTCATTTATAAATTAGGGATTTAAAAAAATGGTACTCCACAGAGAAGATATACAAATGGCCAATAAGCACATGAAAAGACTTTCAATATCATTAGTCAACAGGGAAATGCAAATCAACTCTACAATGAGACACCACTTCACACTTACTTGGATGGCTATAATCAAAAAGACAGACAATAACAAGTACTGTCTAGGATCTGGAGAAATTTAAAACCCCATCAACAGTATATTGTCGATGGGAAGGAAAATGGTGCTTTGGAAAACAGTCTGGCAATTCCTCAAAGGTTAAACATAGAGTCATCATATGACCTAGCAATTCAACTCCAGAGGAAAAAAATATATATTAAGTGTACACAAAAATTTGTATACAAATGTTCATAGCAGCATTATTCACAATAGCCAAAAAGTGGAAACAACCTAAATGTCCGTCTACTTATGAAAAGGTAAACAAAAAGTTGTATATCCATAAAATGGGATATTATTCAGTAATAAACAGAAACGAAGTACTGATACCTGCTACAACATGGATGAACCTTGAAAACATTACACTAAGTAAAAGAAGCCCATCACAGAAGACCACACATTGTCTGATTGCATTTATATGAAATGTCCAGAAGAGGCAAATCCACAGAGACAGATGCCTTGAGAAAGGCTGAGGCAGTGGCAGGGTGGACGGCAGACTCAGGGCCCTTGGTGCCTTCTCACATTGTTCTTTTTATTCCTTGGATAACGAGCGACCTGTCTTACCCACGGGTATGTCATGCACTATAAAACACTTGTACATACATGTGTCTGTCAATAAAGTTGATGTCCTCCTGCCCCCCACAAGAATAGAGAAAAAGAGAGAGAGAAAGAGATATACAGTAGCACAGGCAGCTCCCCACTGGGTCTGAGCCTTGCCAGCCCCACCACCACGAGACCATTGCAGTCAGCTGGCACCTGTTCTTCTGTAACCTCGTGACACCGAAATGCTGCGATCAAAAATGTCGACACATTGGAGGAAATGCAACAGGACTTGATGGACTGTGCTACTCAGGCGCTGGAGAAATATAACATAGAGAAGGACACTGTGGACCATATTAAAAATGAGTTTGACAAGAAATAAACCTCACCTGGTACTGTGACTTGGGGAGGAATTTCGGTAGTTATGTGACACATATGTGGGGACTGCCAATTGGTACAGGGTTTCTTTGTGGGGTGATGAAAATGTTCTGGAATTAGAAAGTGGTGATGGCTGCACAACTTGGTGAATATACTAAAACCAGTGAACTGTACACTTTAAAAGAGTTAATGTTATGGTACAGGAACTATATCTCAATTTTTTTAATTTAATGGAAAAAAATGGTAGTCTCTTCTGAGTTTCACCATGGACAGTACAAGAAATCCATGATGATAATTATAAAAATGACTATTCTTGGGAAAAACTAAGAAAAAAATCTATACAAGTGTAAAGATCTATTGTTTTTAAAGCTTCAGCAAATGTTAAGAGAATGGGAACACAAAATTACCGAATAGATTTTCTCAGATCACTTGGCTTCTTTTGTATCAAGAAATGGTCAACAGATAGCTAGCAGGCGCACATAGAAGCTATTTGGAGACCTCTTGAGGTTAACAGCATGCAACATATTGCCACTGCACCAGCCTGGCCGGGAGTATTATTTACGCCACCCTTTCACAGCTGTATTGGTCTCCCATTAAATATTCAGAGTTTCCTTGTTAATAAACTGCATTAGGAGCTGGATGCATTGTCTGGATAAACTGCACTGTCCAAAAGGCTGCCCCATTATTACAGAAGATGCAGAATGTAATTAGTATTCCTCTGTGCATAAGCCACAGCTTCCAAAAATGGCGCTATATTATGAAGCCTTAATTAATAAACAAGAGTTGGGCCGTGACCGGTTACATTTATCTGAATTTTATATTGTGAAGAAAGGCCACTGTTCAAATCCCATTTACAAATATCTAAATTCTGGCTAGCCTACAATCTGAACAGTAAGCCTGAGAATTCTGTGCTGCTAATAGCATTGTGTTGGTACACCAACAATAGCAAACGATTAACTGCTGGGGCATAAACCATCCTGAGAAATGCTCAGAGTGGGATGATGATAACACTGTATTTCAGCTGTATTATATGGTGCAATTCTTCTATTTGTTCATATGCATTTCCCATTTAATGGACGGAGGAACCACAGTGGCTTTTCATATCACTGTAAAGCCCTAAATGTGACAAAAGAAAAAGAAAAATGTGAGCTGGAAAAATATAAATAAAGAAGTGTGAGGTGGTGCTGGGTGGGAGCAGGGGTACTTCATGAAGGAGTGTAAGTACACAGCTTTTTTCTGCATTTCCAGCTGCTTGTTATTGATTTTCCCCTAACCTAACCCCAAAGGAGAGTCATTTATGTAAGCCATGAGCGTTGAACTAATATTTGGGACCATAATATCGAGTAGCCCAGTTTATGAGCCTCAACTAAAGGAGTATTTGCATTAAACTGTACTCACCCGATTAAAATCCATCAACTCTAGCATCCTGAGAATTAGTTAGCACCTGTTACACTCAGCTACAGGTTCTCTGTGCACAATCAGAGGGCAGCAAGGAGTCAGACTCAGACCGGGAGGGGAAGGGCGGGGGAGAGCATGTGATGTGTATTGAAAAGCAGATGGCATTAAGGACTGCCAGTGCTTAAATCTGAAAAGAGTCCTAAGCCTACTGCAAATACAGAGCTGCGTGAACATAATAATTCTTTCAACAAAGTCTGTAATATGGCTTCCAGGGGTGCTGTGAAAACAGGGTGGTGAGATGGTGTTACAGTTCAGCAAAAAGAGACTGGCCCAGCAAGGGAGTGTGGCATCCACAGGAAGCCCAAGAAATGGTCCCTGCCTCCGCAGAACCAGCTAATGCTCATGGATGGATCCCGAGCCCCGGGGGATTTCAACAGCCTGAACAAGCTGTCTTAGATCACTGCCCTTTCTATCAGCTCCAGGCACCAGGCACAGGCTCAGAGTCCTATCGGTCTTGGCAAGACTTGTTCACCGTGACCACAGAGATGGCATTTTAATCAGTAATAGGCTGTAAGAGGCCACCTTCATGCATGTGAAGAACACTCCCTGAGACACTGGTTTAAGTCCTAGATCTCTACCACCTAGCTATGTGATGTCCGACAAACAGGCTTGCTCATCTTTCAATCAGAGGGTGGAGTCAAATATTAAATACTTGTGAAGTGAATGAATAAGGGAATAGAAAACCCTAAAGCCGAGTTTCTAACCTCAGTACCACTGATATTTAGGGCCAGATAATTCTTTGTTGTGGGGTTTGAGTAGGGGAGAAAAATATTCCCTTCTACTCTTCTAGGTTCTGTAGCTGGTCTAAGAATTAAACTGACATAAAACAGATTAACAGGAGAGGAAAAAAAAAAAAACTATTTTAATTACATATATACCTACAGGAGCCCCACAAAGATATGAGACTCAAAAGGCCAGATGATGGAGGCTTATACATTTGTCCCTTGGTATCTGCATGGGATTGGTTCCAGGACCCCCACGACTACCAAAATCCGCAGATGCTCAAGTCCCTTACAGTTGCGCCTCCATATTGGTGGATGCAGAACCCGTGGATACAGAGGGCCGACTATATACAGGGAGCTAAGGAAAGGAAAGGGGTCTCGGGACTTCGTAGCGGGAAGGCAATCATGAGAAAGTAAGAGGAGAAGATGTTTGGTGAACAAAGGTACAGGCCCCTTTCTAATGTAAATTCCCTTACAAAAGCATAACTTCTACTGTTTTCAGAGCTTCTCCTGTGTCTGCAGTTTCTCAAAATAATTGGATGGAAATAATCCTTATTCAAGAGTGGCACATTTGGCACAGCATATTCGGCTACCCTTCAGATGTTTCTAGCATCCCTGCCTCTACGGACTAGATGGGAGTAACATACCCTCTCTCAGTTATGACAACTAAATAAGTCTCCAAACATTGCCAAATGTCTCTCGGGGACAAAACTGCTCCTGGTTGAGCATCACCTCTAACGTATTTAGGTTCCAGGAGATAAATTCATGTACCATACAACTATATAGTAACCTCTAACTTTTAAGAAAACTTACACTGACATCTTCAACATCACTGGTAGTTCATTTCGACAAAAATTTTATTGAGCACCTATTATGCGCCAAGTAGAAAGATGAATGGGAAAATACTGCCTCTGCCCCTGAGGAGGTCACAGACTAAGTGAAAGTGGCATTTTCACAGTCCTACATCAAAGAGAAGGGCAATGTCCAGCTAACCCTGTTTCCAATAAGTATGAGAATACCCTTCTGTGTGACTAGACAGGCAAGAAGTCAGAGCATACCTCTTTGCTGTTAAAAGATTAGCACATATATCGAGATGCTGTCATTTGATAAGGTGAATTTTTGGTCATTTGGACGCATTTTAGTTGTTCGCTGCAGTTTGTTTATTGGCAGGCAGGGGAGCCTCCGACCAAAAGGACTGTCCCAGGAGGTTGTTTAGCCTGAGCATAAGCCAAGACAAAGAGCTCGGGAAAGAGACTGACTCTTACTTGCTGTGTGACCCTTGGCAATGCATTAACCCCTCCAATCCTCAAGTCCTTTTCTATGAAAGGGAGATAATCATTGTAGAGTGGTTAGCACGATGCCTGCCATGAAGCAAAACCTCAGGAAACAACAGCTATTATCACTGCTGTTGCTATTGTAACCTCTCTATTTTATTATGGACTGACTGTTCTTTTTTTATTGTGCTAAAGTGCACATAACATAGAATTTACCATTTTAACCATTTGAAGTGTACAGTGCGGCGGCGTGAAGTACATTCACCTTGCTGTGCATCCAGCTACACCACTCATCTCCAGAACTTTTTTCTTCTTCCCAAACTGAAACTCCCCTTGCCTCCCTTCCCCCATGAGTGTTTATTTAAACCAGATCTTATCCAGAAAAATACCTTTCGAGGAAATGAAGTCTAGGCTTTTGTTTGACAAAGCCTCTCCTTGACTAAACTTCCTCTAATCCCTCCTTGCCTTGACCTTGTCTGGGTCTGGTGGCCCAGCTGCAGCAAGAATCTTGCTAAATCAGTTTAGCAAACAAACAAAGAAAGAAAAAAACACTTTATAGCTAATCTCCCTCAATATCTGATCAAATTCCCCATCCCCCACCCTTGGTATCTGATCACCTTGGCTGGCCTTCAGCAGGAACCCTTAGGTCAGTTTAGTAAGAATTACCCTTTTGCCTTAAAAAGTGCCCATCCACTGACCCCTCTTCTGCCCCTTGACTCTAAATCCCCACTTGTCCATGTCTCATTTGGAATTGAACCCAGTTTATACTGAGGTTTCTTTTCCTCTATTGTAATAGTGCCAGCATAAAATCTGTTTTTACCTCTTTAGCTGCTATCAGGCTCCAGCTGTCACATGTAAATGCAACTAAAGGCAATTCCCACAGTACCCCAGAAACGGAACAGAAACAGCACTAACAATGGCCATCTGGGGTTATGTTGATGAGTTTAGTATCCATCAGCCACCTCCTAGGAGTAACATGTAAGTGATTCATCTATCTTGAGGCAAAAAACAGAGGATTCCAAACAAAAGCACAAAGGCTCCTGACTGTGGAGCCTGCCCATCGTATTTACCATCACAAAAGCACTGACTGCACTCCCCACTTCAGTTAAGACTGGAGCATCTAATCAACTATTGGGGCGACGCCAAACTGTGACTTGATGGTATATTATTTTGAATTAAAGTTACTTAAGAAACGGCTAATGCAAGAGGGACACTCTGACCCTCCTGTCCCTCTTCCTGAAAACAGGAAATAAGTCTCCCCTGTGAAAGGTGCACTCCCTGCATCTGGAGGTAGAAGGAACGACCAGCACCCTTATCCCCAGAGACAGGGAACTCAGGCCTAGAACCCTATGTAAACAAACCTTGTTACTTCTTTAATTCACTACTCCAAGCCCAAACTCTGTTTAGATTCTTCACTAATTGAGCACCCAAAACCTGAGTTTCTTTGTCCTGTCAATTCCTCACAAATGTATTGTCTAAGAAGTATAAATGCTGCCTGCTTTGGCCACTTCTTAAATCCCATTCCTATGAGACCTCCACGCATGTGAATTAAAATGTGTTTCTTTTTCTCCTGTTTATCTGTCTTGTGTCAATTTTATTGTTAGTCTGGTCATAAGAACTCAAGAATGGTAGAGGGAGAAGTTTCCTCCTCCCTGACACAATATTATTCCAGAAGGAACTCTGTTGACATATTCATTTGGTAGCCTGTAATTGGTGGGAAAAGACTAGTCGTTGGGCCTAAACTATCAAAGGCACTTACTTTTCCATAGAAAGTGGGCAAACTTCCTTCGCCAAGAATCCACGTGCTTTTGTAGAAGCATTCTAGGGGGAAAACTTCTGGTTTATAGCCAACCTCACAAAGTAGCTAAAGAGTTCCGAATTTCACCTCAAACCTCTGCTTCAGCACCTACTGAGCTGTAGCACGTTATTTTCTATCCACTGTCATTCCTGATCCTATCGCAAGTCAGTTTAAGGTGTTTGTAGACAGGAACCCTATCTGAGCTGTCAGCACCTTGCCTGATCATCTTCCAGCAAAGTGGTCAGGCAGAAGCATGCAGCTAAGGATGCCCTGAAGCAGACTGTCCAGGAAACTGGCCAATGAGATGAGCATCTCCACTTGCACTCAGCTGATAACATATATGGTACATCTGTCACCATCTGTCCAGGCGTATTGATCTTGTAACAGCCCCCAGGCACTTCAATCTGGTGGCAGCTCTGTGACTTCTACCTGTGGATCACTTTGTCTCCATGCCCTTTCCTTTTCCCCTTCTTATCCATGCATTAGGACCTCGTCAAAATGTTGCCTCCTTTGAGAAGCCTTTCCTATACCCGCTAAGGCAGAAGTGGAGATGGCTGTTTTGAAACAGAAACAAACAAATACACAAAAACATTGAAATCTCCAAACTGAATTTGGACTTTATCTCAAAAGATGTGGTATGATGTATGGCATAATGCATGGCAATTTTTTCCAAGTCTTAACAATACATCACAGTGACCTGGGGAATTTTTTTAAAATATGGACTCTCAGGCCCCACCCTGATTGAGACATTAGGCCACAAGCTTGTGGCCCAAGAAGGTATTTTGTTTTAAAGCTTCCCAAGATATTCTGATGTACAAAAGTACTGGAAACAGTAGGCAGGCATGCTACTGTGTGTCTTTAGGCAAGTCACTTTGCTTCCCCGAGACTGTTTCTCATTTGTAAAATTGCGGATAAGAATGCCCATCTCACAAGGTTTTGGAAAAGACCCACAGAGGGCAAGAGTGCAAAATCCTTGAATGATGATGCCTCAGCAAATGGAGCTATGAGGATGATTACTACGGATTTCCTTAAAAAGCTGTTCTCCGCTTCTCAAAACCAACAGCCCAGTTTGCAAAACCTTCCTCTATTAGAGAACAAAGAGAAGACGGTTTCAAACCAGGATGATAGCCTGAAAAAAAATCAAAAGGGACATTGAGAAGGAGCCCATGTAGAAAGCAGGACATGAGCACGTAATTAGGTTTTTCTGAAGGCCTATATTCTTCATTCCCATTGCCATTTCTCCTGATTAAAAGGTTCTCCCAGTAGCTGAAACCATTAACGTTAAGTCCATCAAATGGTAGCTGTTGTGGAGAGCTACCCCACTTTGTTAAATTAGTCAGGCTTTTGTGTCTCTCATAGACTAATGCTTTAACACTTCACTACCTATAATAAAGTATATGCACCACAAGAAAAATGTGTTTTGTGACCAGCAGGCTATAACACAGTGTTCTGCTTATAGGAGCCATGGGTTTAATTGTATCCTAAGCTGATGATGAGTCACCACTCTGGCTTTTGGTTAAGGAAGCCAAACGATGACTCTGTAAACCTCAGCTCAGAGTGCCCCTGAGTTTGAGAAAAAATGCCTGATTATAGACTGTTTTGTATCACTTAAGGGTGTCAAACAATAGGATACCATGACAGCCAGGACTTATCAAAGTCCCCTGCAGAATAATTCCCCATAAAGAGGTGGTGGTGGGGAACTAGGAACCATTCCATAGCTCAGAGCTAGAGGGAAGAAAAAATGCTACACAGAAGTAAAAGAAGGTTTCCACCTACCACATCCACCCCTTCAGATGTCCGCCCTGGAGGCTAAACTGGGAGACAGATGAGACACCAGGCTTGGCGTCTCCTGTTTGGAAGGGCTAACTCTTAGAGGGCTCATCCTGGCTCCCTCCAGCCAGCACCAGCCGAGCAAAGTTCGAGGCACTGGAGCCTTAAGATTACAAACACTGGCTTTGGAGGCCATGCACCCAGAATCAGAATCCACCCATTTAGCCGAGTTACCAGCTTTTTTAGGTTCTGAGCTTCTGTCTCTATTTCAAAAATGGGAATAATGAAAACATGCAGCTTCTAAGGTCAGGGTGCAGATTGAATTTTATGGAAAGGACTTAATATGTGCTCAGTAAGAAGCAGTTGATACCATTACTGTTTATTATTATTATTACTACTACCAAGGAACTATCAACAAGTCTGAGTCTCCTATGAATGTTAGTCAAGAGCCACCAAGCTTCTATTACGTGGCGAGCACTGCGGTCTTGGGGACACAGGAGCAAACAGGACAGATACAATCTACCCTTTTATGAAGCTTATGGTGTGTGTGTGTGTGTGCGTGTGTGTGTGTGTGTGTGTGTGTGTGTGTGTGTACTGGCCTGCACATTGTTTATAAACAAAACAAAACATGTAGCAAACATTTTAAAATTGGGTGACTTCACACGGAAGTCCAGATTTCTGGCTCGTTTTGAAAACATCAGAAAATCTGAGAGGAAGTGAGATCTCTCTCCACAGGCCAACCTGCTCCTCCAAAGCCCTCACAAGTCCCAAAACACAGCACCAGCCTTCCGCCTGAGACGGGCTCACTGGTCTCTCTAATCAAGAGAGTAGAGCGCGCTCAGGCTACACGAAATGAGGGGCCCCGGGGGACATGAGCGACAAGGAAGCGAGGACACAGACCTAGAGGACCAGAACTGAAATGCAGGGAGGGAAAGGAGGACTGGCATCCACCCTCTGTCCCTGGGTTTATTTGTCTCTCTGCTCAGCTTGCTTTGTTTTGGTTGGACACAGAAAACCCTGGAGGGGAATTCTGATTCCAACTTGCTCTATGCACAGATAATTATTTGGGGCTCCCAGAAGGCTGGAGAGAACAATGACTTCCCCAGCGGTTACAGTTGGACTAGCTTAGTTCCTTTTCTTCGCCACAGGGGTCAGAACCATGTAAGGGGAGCTATTTGTTTTGGTCTTAAACCAAATCTGCCCTGGGACACAGACAGATGTTCTGACCTGAGACCAGGAAAGCCACTACTTCAATGCCTAGTCAGCCTACAGACGCATAATACGCATTTTCCCTGTTTAAACTGTTTACTTCTCTCCTTTGCAAATAAGAAGTAATGTTCAGAAAAAAATACTCTATGCCCCAAAATTGCATCCCTCCTCCCAAGTGAGATATTTCGTGTTTCCTAGGAAGATGGGATAAAGACAAGCAGGGGAACTAACTGGGATGGATCAGTGAAACTACAGAGGCTCATTTGTATACAACCTTCTAATAAGTATCCACAACTTCATTCTAATAGGAAATGCATGACGAGTCCAAGTCCCTTAAAAACAAAGAAATAGGAGAGGAAAATACATGCTCCATAGTTGTGAACACTATAAGAGACTGGAACAATCTTCCAGCAACCGCACAGAGATTGTTCCTACATCCACCCAAAACTATTATCGTCAATGGTGTCCCCTCATTTTAAACAGAATGAAATGGATTCAGTTGGCTGCTACAGGCTGTTTCTAGCCTTCCTGCATCTAAAGACATTTTCACTCTCAGCCGTTCCAATAGGGATTCATTTGGATTTCTTGTCAACTATCCTTCAAAGACAAGGTAAGACCTATTTTCTGATTAAACTTATACTCAATTTTATTTGTTTACCCAATCATCTAATACCTATTTATTGACTGCCTCCTAAGAGCCAGGCACTTTGTTAGGTGCTGAAGATATAAACGTGAGTCAAAACAAAGACAGGCCTTGCCCTCAAGGAATCCAGGGGAGGCAGATAATCAAAAGACCTTTCCAATATAAAACTGACCGTCTGAAAGGTGCCCAAGGAGAGGTATCTGGTACCAGGAGGACCTATTACATAGAAGGAGTCCAGTTAAGGGGGTATAACAGAGGCAAAGAAAGTGTCCCAGAAGAAATAACACTTGAGCTGAAATTTATAGGCTGTAGGTACCAGATAAGCAAAGGCCCTGTAATGAAACTGAGTAGAGTGAATATAGGGACTGAATAAAGGCCAGCCTGATTGGAGTGGAGAATCCACAAGGGATGGAGTGATGAAGAAGAGTATTAATGGTGACTATGCAAGGCTTTATGGCCCACATCAAGAATTTTGAGCAATGGGAAGCCATTTTGGGGATTTTAAGCAGGGTGCAGTGGTAGTAGTTGATATGACCATATTTATGCTTTGAAAAAAAATGGATTTGGGTAGAGGGGAGGCGGAATGAGTTCAGGTAGGCCAGTTAGTCTAGAATTTGGATGGTATGGTGCTGGAGGTGATGGAGTAGAGGTGACACATTCTAACAATACTTTGGGACCAACCCAATGTGCCAGATGCATCTCAATGGCCCAAGACAGGTACTAACTATTAATATACTTCCTGGTGCTGTGAAGCTGAGTAAAGATTTTTTTTTTTTTTTTTTTTGGCCACACCGCACGGCTTGCAGGATCTTAGTTCCCCAACCAGGACTGAACCTGGGCCCAGGCAGTGCAAGCACCAAGTCCTAACTACTGAACCACCAGGGAATTCCCAAGACATTTAGAAGGACCAAACCAAATAGGACCTGAGCACTTCTAGACTCCCTCATCCCCAGCAGCAGGGTACCACTATGTGTTCTGAGCCATCATAGCTCTGTATTTGAATTTACAGATTCTGAGAAAGATTCCACAGAAAAACCAATTAAACAGGCAGGGAAGAAAACACCATTGAGTGCTGGAAAGAAAGATGATAACAAGCAGGTCTCAGTGGAAGTCGGTAAAATGTTGAATTTCCATTCTAGTGTCATTAGCACTGTTCCTGATTTGTTTTTTTAAATATTTTGGTTAATCAAAACTATGGGTCAATCAACTGTTCCATAATGACAGCTTCTGTGGTCATAAATCCTTGCTATTGCCTGCAGCTGACATGGTCTCAGTCCACGGGAGAATAAGCAGCAAAAGACTAATGTGTCTCTTCATTTCCCCCAAAGGGAGTTAGGCAATGCATAGTGTAAGAATATAAATTATTCACAATGCTTTCTTGAAGTTTATGATTCATGGTTTGGGAGAAATAATGGACGAAGGGGGGAGGTGGGAAACAGAATCCTGAATGAGAAAATTTCTTTTGAAAATGGAAGGATGAGTTTCTAAGGTAGACCCAACTCACCACACACAGGGCTCCGGGCTTCTCAGCGGTAGCCTCTGGTTCTTTCACAGAATGGTTCACTCACTCCTTACATTTGTTTGGACAATCCTTATTAAACTGTGGTCACCTGAGGAGGGCTCAGTGTCCACCAATCCAGTTTCTCTAGACTTTGGTGAAGGTGGAGAGAGGGAGAGAAAAACGGAGAGGAAGGTTAGAGAGAGGTCAAGTCTAGCTGTGTGACAAAGTACTGAGGGAGTGGAAGGAAACAAGTGTATCATCTGGTGGAGGAGAGAGGACATCTGTTTGGTTTTCCTTGTAGTAAATAACAGACATCAGTGTAGTAAAACATATGAAAGTGGATAGGAGCAGTAGGGTTGTTTGTTGGTTGGTTTGTCTGTTTTGATAAAGTTAATTCATATATCAAACCCCACAAAATGGAGGCTGCCCCAATGGCCCAGCCCATGTCATAAATCTAAAGCTAGGTCAGCCCACACTTACAGGAAACACCTGTTAAGGGAACCTAACACACACCAAATCACAATCCTCCAACTCAGCTTTAGAGAGCTCACCTTACCCTAGAAAATAGGACCTGCTCTCCTTACAAGGAAATCCCTGACCTTCTAGCCCATCATGCCATTTCCGCGTCACTGTTTCCAATCATCTGTAAAACTCACCCTTGCCCAAAATCTCTCAGGAAGGGTGCTCCACTGCTCTGCACTGTAATCCCCCAATCCATGAATTGTTTTCCCTTGAATAAAGGACATCAAACTTATTACTAAATCATTTTAGTTTTGTCATTTGACAGTTTGTTTATAAATATGGCCTGGATTAGATATATAGCTCTCCTTCACTGTTTCTAAGAAATACAAGTAAAGGGTTTCAGCAATTTTGAAACTCTGCTCTCTTGCCAAACTGGGTTTCCTTGACAGGAAATGCTGAGACTAAATCATGTGCATCTGCTCTTTATAAAGGCTAGAAGCACATTTATTGAACCTACCAGATGCAGGCACTGTACTGGGCACTATTAATGGTAGACATAATAGAAAAACCCTTCATGGTCCAGCCTTGGCTTACCTTCCTAGTTTTCTCTCTTGCTACTTCTCCTTCAACACCAAGACCACAGCCATTTTGTTCTGCAATTCACAGAACATTTTGTTCTGCTTCCCCTCTTTATTTATAAACATGTTTCTTTCTGCACTGAAAGCTCTCCCTCATTCATCCAGCTGCAATGAGCCTCCCCACCTACACCTGGCCAATGCCTACATTCTTCCTGTCTCGGTTTGGATGTCACTTCCTCAGAACGCTGTCCAGAATTCCGAGGTGAGTCAGGTGCCCCTACTCTGGGCTCTCAATGGTTTGTCTCAACCTAGTCTAGGTAGCATTCAACGGTAATTAGATGGTGGGAGGCTTTTTGATAGCAGGGACTAAGTCTTTGTCATTCTTGCATCCCCAGGCCCTAGCACCCCATGAGACACAAACAAAGTGCCCACTAAATCGCTGATGAATGAATAAAGATATGCAATACTTGATGCCCAACTTCAAGGAACTTTCAGTGTAATTAATAAAGATATAACCTTTTGAAATACAACACAGCACAAGGCATATAAAACAAGTGCCTCTTGTGTAACAAAGTAGGTATTCAGAGGAAGCAAGGATTACTTTTGGCTGGGCTGATGAGCGCAACAGCAGTAAGAACAATTCCATGTTTATAACACAAGCACTGTTAGTTGTTTTCATAAATATCCCTGTACCATGATACTATTATCCCCATTAACAAATGAGGAACCCAAGGTTCAGAGAGGTTAAATGATTTTTCAAAGTTACAAAGCTAGTAACCAGCAAAGCCGGTATTTGAATTCTGAACACAAAACACTGAGAATGAATTGGAAGGTGAGTAGCCCATGGAAAAGGGAAAACATAGATAAAGGCACTTTGGAGCCATGCATATCCTGGGGACTAAAAAGAAAGATCAAGCTGATGGTATGTAGGAATACCGAGGACACCAATGCTAGAAAGTGAGTAACTAGATTGTCAGGGACCCTGTGTGCCAGGCTAAGGAATTTGCATCAGCTTATGGCCACCAAGGAACCACTGGTAGCTTTAGAGTAGAGGAAACATGATTGGAGATGAGTCTTTGAAAGATTTATCAAGCAGTGGGACACAGGCTGGACTGGGAGACAAAAGGGGGGTTTGCAGAGAAGGAAGAAACTCAGAGCTGAGTGCAACTCTTTAAAGGCACTGATCTCTGGGAATAGAGTAGAAAGGATGGATGCAAGCCATCCTGTGAGAGAAGAAACAAACAGCCATTGAGAGCTGAGTTACTGTGGGTCTGAAAGAGAAAGAAACTAAAAGAGACTTAAGAGTATTAAGCCAAAATGACAGGGACACTAATGAGGAAGTCAGACAAAAGAAGTACCATAGAAGGTACTGGTTTGAGGAGAAACTTTAACATGCTGAAAAAAGACACTGCAGGGAAAATCTTCAGGGAACAGTTGGAAATGTGGGACCAGAGAACGACCACCGTAAGAAATGCAACTTGGGGGCCATTTGCCATAAGGTGCAAATGGAAGCAATAGAAAATGTGCCTGTGTCTTCAAGGGCTGAGGAATAGAAAAAGGGGGTTGGAAAGTGTGCAACAAATCTTAGTTAACACTCACATTTAGATGGCAGGAATATGAAGATTAACAAGTAAAAGATGTTAAAGAATAAGATCTAAATGCCCAATATGAACCAGGCACTATGCCCGAAACTTTTTATATGTTATTTGATGAGGTCTGTACTATCTTTATCTTATAAACACTCAGGCTAAGGAGTAATGTATCTTGCCCAAGGTCATATAACTGGTTAGTGACATAGGTGGGTTCAAAACTATGTTTATCTGACTTGGGGAGCATCTCACTCATGCCATGCTGCCTCCCTGAACAGGGCCGTGGTATGGAGGCCATTGGAGGGGAAGAATGTTCAGGAGTGGACAGGATGAACTCAGGCAAGGGCAATGAGGACTGAGAAGAGGCCACTGAGTTTAGAGGCCCACCTGTCAGTGAGAGCTGTGATATAAGACCTAAAATTGAACCTCAATATTATATGCTGTCTTGACATCTGGGGAAAATCAGGATGGCCTCCAATGGCCCAACCACAAGTTCCTCTTCCCATTCTGCTCCTGGGGATTAAAGTCCCCTAGCCAAGCAGCTCTCCTTATCATGTGGACCAGGCACAGTTCCTCTTAACCCTGAATAATGGGGTTCAGTTTCCTGTCAGCCTCTGGAATGATTCAAATAAGCCAATTACATCTTCTTGCAGGAACCAAGGGTCACCCACCCCCTTGATACTGCCTCTCACAGCCTCTGGTTTTTCACTCTGTTCTCAAGTGCAACCATCTTGGGGCTTTGTGTGGTGTGCAGCACCCTCTTCCCCTAGGCTGTGAGCATATGTGACTGATAAACGGCTGTCAATCTCCCCTGTCCAGTGTTGGAGGTTGTGTGTTTGGCCATCCCCACATCCCTAGGGTGGAAATCTCTCCCTTACCAACCGGGTAAAAAGACGGTGATTAAAACAATAGAGGACTCCAAAGTGTTCCCTGTGGACGTTACATGGGTAAAATGCTTCACTTTAACAAGTATTAGCTTCACTACAAGTGAAGAAATCTGAGAAATGAATGAATTTGCTAGTTTTAGACAAGAGGAAACTGAGGGACAGACGGCTTAGATGGCTACCCTGAGTTACACAATAGTAAATTCTTTCATTTTAATGCTGTGTTCTTCTCCAATATTTTCTTGACAAGCTCCTGTCCAGATGCTGCATAAGAATCACATGTATCCAGAATTTACAGAAAGCTATTATAAGCAATAAGAGAAAGGCAAAAAGCCTAACAGAAAAACAGGAAAAAGATATGAATGGCTAACTCCCAAAAGTAGAAATAGAAATGGACAATAATGGGGAAATGTTCAACCTCATTATTAATCAAAGAAATTCAAACAAAAATCACAATGAACCATTTCTTTGTATCTTTCAGGTTAACGAAGATTAAGAAGATTTACACTATCCAGCGTTAGTGATGTTAAAAGGAATTGAAGACTGTCATATGCAGATGGATGAGTAGAAATTAGTACCTTTTTGAAAGACAGAGGAGCAACTCCCATAAAATTGTTAATTATATTTCCATACAATTTAATTTCTAGGATTACATCTCAAAGGAACAACTTGTCAAGTCCATGAAGATGTATGGATGAGGATGTTTGTTCTACTGTTCTTTGCAATACTGAAAACCCAGAAACAATCTTAATGTCCATCAACAGGGCATTGGCTAAATAAATGTGCTTTACCTATAAAATGGATTACTATGCAGTCTTTTAAAACGATGAGGTAGATGCATATTTATCAACATAGAAGGATGATATTAGGTTAAAAAAAAACTAGCTTACAAAACTGCGTGTGGAATATTATACATATAAAATTTTGTATATTTCTATATACATGCATAGTGGGACATGTGGAATGAAATTTACACAATTTAAATATCAAATATATACAACTATCTAATTTTCAGGTGAGTCTTACTCTCTTCTTTAGTTTATCCCAAAGGCACATAACAATAATTGAGGGTGGGGGGGAAAAACTTTCTCATTTTGGGGGAAAAAAATACTTTGAGCAAGAATATTTCCCTTCAAAAAGAAAATGTATACTTCAGGAAGAAATTACACAAATCCAACAGCATGTTTTGATTTTGTATTTATATTTGTTTTCCGACAGATAAATGTGAAATCCTGGAAAGAAGGGACTCAAGCATGCACTGGGTTTCTCATAGGAAGTACATATACTAAACTGAGGCTTTTGTGCCCTACCCTCCGTGAAAACCAGAAGGAGCCTGGGTTCAGTAGGTGCTGGTCAGCCCCTCTCTGACTGAAAAGGACACCTGAGTGGTGACCAGTGCGATTCCCATTCCGAGTTCTCAGCAGCGGCTAATTTTTTGCCTTTGACCTTGCAAACTATTCACACCTACGCTTTGATAAGTCCCACTCCTGGAGCTTTCACCTCTTGACAGCAAATGATGGTGTTTCAAAATCCCATTTGTGCCTGTTCGCTGTTAGAAAGTTTTGTGTAAGGCACATGTGACCTGCAAAATATATTTCTCAAAACTTAACTCTCTGAGCAATCAGTCACTGATTTATCTCCCAATTCTATCACCCAGAAGAGGGCAAAAGGTGACAAAACAGAGCCCACAGAGAGTTTAATTCAGAAAGACAGACACTTAATTTAGTTATTCTGAAAAATAAGAAAGCCTACTATGTCACTTTAGAAATTTCAAAATAGAGATCTCCGTGTATCCCATTAGGCATCTGTCATGCTCCCAATAATATTACTTGTGACAGCTCTAAGAGAAGCAATATACATGGGCCTCGTAGGTCTTCAAGAATGCACAACTTAATCCATCTGGAAACAGTTGTGTTGTTGACCCTAGGGTTCTTTATATTAGAACAAAGTCAGACACGAACTCTGAGGCGGTTCCGGAATATTATATGAGGGTGAATTATGGGTAGTCACACAACCTAGCATTGTCCTCTAAAGCGTTTTTATGAGGCAGAGCCAAAGGCTGGCAAACCTCTCCTTCACCACAGAGGAAACGGAGGCTAAAAAGAAAAATAAGAAGTTTATGAACTATTAAAAAAATAAAGCTGCAGAGTTAGGGAGTTATGGATTAAGTTCCAATCCACTAATTCTTTTATTCCCTGATCTAGAGGTGGCTGAAAATGTGCGGCCCTCTGGTGGGCGACAGAAACACTCCCATGCACAGGGGCCAGAAAGGCAAGGCTGGCACAGTAGGGGGTGGGCCCACTTGGTCGGATGCTAATTCATACGGGAATCTGGAATTCAATAATCTCACATCCCACAGGTAAGGGAAAGATCCACTCCCCAATTTCATTTGGGAGTTCTATTACATCAAGCAATATTCTGTTTGGCCAGACATGCCATTCTTCTCCTGAAGGAAATTAATTTCTTGACTCTTCCAGCTAATGTAATCCCAATTCAGCGCTTAAAGTTTGCTTAAAGTTTTCTCAGGGCGCTACTAGATGAAATAAAGTCTAAAGCACCTCTTGTGGGACCTCACAAGGCACAGATGGAAACAACAGAGGAAAAACAAGTTGAAGAGGGGAAGGTGGGGCTGGGCAGGGGGTGAGGAGATTCGGTGTTCACCTTCCCCTCAAAAGCCACATATGTGATTTGTTACGTGTTCTATAATCTTAACTCTTGGCTGAGCAGGGCTGTTTTATGATTTTCATAGGAAATTTATTTTTAAGCAAGTAAGGCCTCTGAACAGGATAAATAAAAGATTACAAGAAAAAGAAACACAGTGGTTTCTGGTTGTTTAAAAGGCAACTCAACAAGCCTTCACCTGCAAAAGGAAAAGGTCAGGATCAATAAAAGGGCCTTTCCTTTAGAAAGAGATCTGTTTTCAATTTAACACAAATAAACCCTTATGGTGGGCCTTCTGAAGACCAAGGAAACATCAAACTGTATAAAGGATCTGGCCTTGCCAGGAAAATAAAATTTCTCCATTTGAAATCCTCCAACAACGTCAAGACAAAACAGAACAAACCTAACCCCCACCCTACCCGCTTCCTCAGCCCTCTGCCTGACAGCCAGAGGCTGATTACCCTGAAAAACAGAAACAAGTCCTCAAATATAAACATGTTACTACTCATAGGTACAATTTTATACTAAAAGTGGCTTTTTAGATACATCATCTTAAGTGTGATGTTACAGGGGAATCCCACGTATTAGGAGAGTCTGGCTTGGAAAATACTGCAGGATACTGATGGTCAAACCACCGTACCTTGTTCTTCTAATAGGCCCAGCTGCCTTTGTGAAGTATTGGCTCAGCTACTGTGAAGGGGCACTTTTACTATCTTTTTGAGAGACAGGCAATGAATGACACTTTTTCTCTGCCTCATTTTCCTTCACAAATCTGAATGCTTCCTGCAGTGGTACTGTTGTTCTGAACATCAATACCTTCTACACACACATACACACATCACATACACCACACACATATGCACACACACCATACACACATACACATACCATGCACACATACACAAGCATCATATACCATACACCAACACCACACACATTCCCCCCCACACACAATTCTAATTAATGAATTCATAAACCTGACAGTCGCCCATTGCTACAACCTCAGTTCTGTCCAATTCCTAGCTCTTACTACTACACCTTCTCCCCTTGTCCCTTTCTCTCAAGAAAGCATATTAGAATGCAAGGGAGTCAGAATCTTAACCGTAAACATGCTCTCAACTGTAAGAAAAAAGTAAGTCATTTTCATCCTTAAGCAATGTAAATATTATTAGAAAAACCATCACTACCCACCAGTGAAATTCAGCATCAAAGTTAGTCTCCTGCCTGGAATGATCTCCCCCCACCCTCCCCCACACACTCTTCTTCAACTGTATAAATCCTACCAGTATCTCAAGGTCCATCTACTTGATAAATGAAAATCCTTCAAACTCCCCTCGCTAGACTCTACCAGAGCTTACAAACTCAAGCTTCCAAGAGCCAGGGGGGTTAATTTGTTTGCTGCAAGCCAATTTTCAGACATATGCATTCACTGCTGAGCAGTGGAGACACGGCAACCAGAGAGCACATACCCCGCCTGAGGGGGCAGAAGCCAGTCAGCCCCACCCACTGCTGCCATATGGGAATGCGGGCCCATGGCCACCAGATCTTCCAATGTGTTAAGAGAAGTCAAAAATCTGCATTTTATGTGAAATGTCCCAATTGTAAATGTTGGCTCAATTAAGAAAGTTAAGAGGACAACAACTCTGTGATATGCACTGGACCCGTGAAACCACTAATTTGCAACCTCTGGTCTCTATCAAACATATGAAGCTTAACAATGAATGACACATGTGTAAAGAGGTCTCTATCAAACATATGAAGCTTAACAATGAATGACACATGTGTAAAGAGGTGTAAACATATGAAGCTTAACAATGAATGACACATGTGTAAAGAGGTGTGTAAAGACACATGTGTCTTAGATCACCAGTTAGAAAGACATAGACAAATTTATGTAACATGTAACCTGAAAATAAAGCAGGGCTTTATCTAGTTGTCTTCAACTTTACCTTACGTTTCAAATAATGTAAGAAGGGCC
Source organism: Stenella coeruleoalba (assembly GCF_951394435.1). Classification (NCBI taxonomy): domain Eukaryota; kingdom Metazoa; phylum Chordata; class Mammalia; order Artiodactyla; family Delphinidae; genus Stenella; species Stenella coeruleoalba. The sequence goes on from NC_137156.1 coordinate 76,300,695, forward strand.
TGAGATATTTATATTTAAAATAGAAGGACATTGGTCAAAAAAGTTCAGGAACACTGAGCCTGATGGTAAGGCACTGGAGGGCAGGGACTATACCCTTACCTCTTTCATTCAGCATGTATCAAGAGTGCTAACTATATAGGTTTTAATGGAACTGATCTGAATATTTTAAGGAACCAGATTCCAGGCAACCATTTCATGCATTAGAAATTTAATTTTGCAAGACTGCCTATATAGTACCAATATATTCCCCGTCAGCAAAGGATCCTGTTCTTCAGCCAGATCTTACCTGCACCTAAATATTTTTACTTTATAATCTTAATAGTTCTAAATTCATCTAACAGAGTAAAGAAAAATGCCTGGCACAAAAAATGCATTCACAGCATATTAGTTAAACTTAAGTAAAAAGAAATAAACAAAAGATGAAACTTCCATGCCTCTTGTCTCTCTGCAGAGTAGAGTGCCCTGTGGCTTGGGCTTCTTTTATCAAAAGCATACCCATACCTTTTTGTCACATAAACTTATTTGGTTTTCCTTGTGTAATGAGGTGAGTATTGTACAAGGTTTCAATGCCTTTTTTTCCAAATCAAATTGTCCCTTAGAGGCTCAAAGTATTAACAAAGTGCTTCGCTGCATGAAAGTGCTGTCTGCATTTGTCTGGCCAATATGATGCTAGCTGGAAAGCCTGATGGGTCTGTAACTGTCACAGGCACAACTGAGCTCCAGGCTGCTTCCACCAGAAAGCGAATTCAACTTCATAAAGAAAGGTGTGGACAGGAAAGCCTTCTAGCAAGATTCCCAGTAACCAGAATATGGACATGAGATCCAAAGACTAATAAAACATGGACTGGGGAGAGGGTATTGATGAAGCAGCAGCCTAAAGAGAGAAGGGGGAGGATTTGTGCCTGTTTTTATAGAAGGGAAAGTAGTGATGGGCCCAGAGAAAAGAGAAAGATTTCCGCTATCACCTGTAGTCCTAGAACAACTCTAGGAATTAGACCACATTACCCCTGCATCTACAGATAATGGAAACAGGCTCAGAAAGGCTAGGTAACTTGTTCACAGTCTTTCCCATCCAGTTACTGGCCTAACTGGAGTTCGGCCAGGTCTTTTTGGCTCTAAAGCTCAAGCCTAGGGACTTCCCTTGTGGCGCAGTGGTTAAAACTCCATGCTCCCATTGCAGGGGGCTGGGGTTCGAGCCCTGGTCAGCGAACTAGATCCCACATGCATGCCACAGCTAAGAGTTCACATGCCACAGCTAAGGTGCCGGCAAGCTGCAACTGCCACAACTAAGACCCGGTGCAACCAAATAAATAAATATAAAATAAAATAAAGCTCAACCTAGTCACTATATAACACCAGCTTCCAACCTAGTCACTATATAACACCAGCTTCCAACAAGTCACCAAGACAGTCAACAGCACTCAATTAGTTATGCTGTGAAACTACAGATTGGGGATAGGGTATTGTTCCTTTTTTTAACTTAATTTTGTTAAAGACATAATAGACCAACCATAAAAAACAATCTGCCAAGCTACAGAAAATCAGCCCTGCTGCTAGTAAATGTGTTTTATTCAAACATATATCAAGCGCTTAATATATTTAAGATTCCCCAGATACTAGAGAGATAGAAATTCAAATACACTCAAGATAAGCTCAAAGGTAACCTTTCTTAAAAAAGTGCACAAATGGAAAGCTATTTTCATTGAATGGAATGTTTGTTCACTCAATTGCCAAATATTTATTGAGAAACTACCTGGGTCAGAAATTGTCCCAGGTTCTGAGGATGACAGAGTGACAGAGAAGACAGAGAGGGCCCACGCCTGGAAGAAACTTGCTTTGCTTTAGAATCAGACTAAACAAAGCAAAGGAGACAGAGAGGAAGGAGCCATTTATGGTTTGCAATAAACGCCGTGAAGCAAATACCAGGGTGCTCTGACAGAGAATAAATGGAGGACATCCTTTAGACAGGGAGGACAGGGAGGACCTCCCTGAGGTGATGATGTTCAAATGATAAGTTCTGAAGCAGGAGAGGAAGTCAACCATGTAATGGGTTGAGGAAAGAAAGCGTGTTCCAAGCAGAGGGTTAGGAGTATACAAAGAGCCAGTGAGGACAATGAGCTTAGTTTATTCTGGGAATCAAAAGCAGACCACTGCGAGTAGGTGCAGCAAGCCAGGGCGGACTGGGTACTGTGAGCAGAGGGGGAGACGTGGGTGGGAGCCAGTCAGACCATCATGGGTCTCATACATCACGGGAGTGAGCCTGGATTTTATTCTAAGCTCAATGGAAAGCTGTTGAATGATTTGGTCTTAAACTAGGGACCACTGTGAACAGATGGATGGTTTTATTTTAGCTGATATGTGAAGTGTGCGTGAGAAGGGGACTGGTGTGGAAGTGGGAGACGAGGCTGTAGCTGGAAAGATAGCACTTGGATGTTCTGCGGGATGCCTGCCATTCGCCCTCCAGATCTTCCCTTCACCCCTTCCTATCCTGTTGTCTACCTCAGAGGCTGGCTTATATGGATTGCAGCCAAGGGTTCCCTTGCCTTATGACTTCCAGTTGTGTTCAGCCAGTGGGAAGCCCCAGCCAGAGATTAGAGGAAGGGAGGAGAGAGAAGCTGGGAGATTTACTTCCTCAGCTCCCCACCAGCCCAGCCCCCGGGGTTTATCATGGGCTGGTTGTCTCCCTCAACCGAGGCTGCTGGTCCTATCAGGTGGTCTCTCCTACAGCTCTCCCTCAGGGATCCAGTGGCCTTCCCTCCCCATGTACCTTCCCTCTCTTTTTGCCTTCAGTCTTTGGGTAGAACCAGAAAAGGTTGCTACTAGCCTCAAGGCACTGCACTTAGGCCTTGTGATTTGAAACTGATACCTTTATTAAACTCTAGTCAAATTACCCAATTTGCGTATGCCATCTGTTTCCTGCTGGGTTCCTTACTGATACAGGAAAAGACAAGTTTTGATTTAGAAAAATTCAGTTACTGTGATCCTTGACTAACATCCTGTTCTGCTGATGCTTTGTGTGTGTGATGTTAAGGGTCACAAACCCAAGAACGTCAGCAAGAAATCATACACCTCTTTACTTCCTTAGGAAAACCAATAACATAAATGGACCAAAGAGATAAAATGCCAAAATCATGGATGTGAGAGTTCAGAGAACAAAACAGAATTTATGGTCAACAATACTTGACTTCAGGCCAGTTACCAAGGGCTCTTGCTTAAATATTAAATTTATATTTCTCATTCAATTTTTCATTTATTTACTTAATGTTTATTGAGTGCATAGTACTCGGGAGACACTATTTTAGAGAATAGGGTTAAAGCAAAGACCAAATCAAAATACTTGCTCTCTCTGAGCTTACACTCTAGAAGAGAGTCAGGAAATAAATCAACCATCTCTTACATGCTCATTAAAAAAAAGTTAAGGAGGAGAGAGTGGGAGATTTATATATGAGAGAGAATATTTCCTTTCTTAAAAGGTGATATTTGAGCAGAGAACTAAAGGAAGAGATGAAACAAGCAGTGATGATACCCAGGGGAAGCATGACCCAGGAGAGGAAGTACCAGAGGCTGAGGCAGGAATTGAACAACAGTGAAAGGCCAGTGTGGCTGGAGCAGAAGAGGTGAGGACAGCTGGCAGCCTCTCCAGTCTGGGAGACAGGCAGGACAAGCCCACTAGCTTCACCTAGTATTTTTGGCTTCTATTTTAGTAAAAGAAGCCATTAGGATTTTGAGCAGAGTAGTAACAGGAAATGACTTAGTTTTAAAAGGATCATTCTAGCTGCTGTGTTGCAAATAAGGTGGCAAGGATAGAAAGAAGGAACACACTACGACTAAAGTCTAGGACAGAGATGCTGTTGACCTGAACCAGGGTGGAAGCATTTATGTTTGATAAGCCTTTCAGATATCCAAGTGGGGATGTGTAGGCACTGGATATACAAACAATCAAAGTCTGGAGTTGAGAGAAGGGGTCTGAGTTTGGCTGGAGATAGGGATTTGTACAGTACACGCCATAAGCCTGAACGAGACCATCTAGGGAGTGAAGAGACGGAGAAGAGACCGGTTCTAAGGATGGAATGTGAGGCATTATAGGTGGACAGGTCAAAGGAGGAGGAGGAGCCTGTAAAAGAAGCTGAAAAGGAGTGGCCAGTAAGGTAGAAGGAGAAACCAGGAGAGGTGGTATCCCCAAAGCCAGCTGAAAAAAAGTATTTCGAAAAAAAAGAAGTGATCAAATGGTCATGTGCTGTTGATGGATCAAGTGAGAACAGAACTGGGAGTGGAGCAATGGATTTGGCAAAGAAGGGGGCTTGCAGTGACTCAGACAATGTTTTGAGAAGTAGTGGAGTTGAAAGTCTGATGAAGAGAACATGTGTAGACAATTCTTCTGATATTCTTTGATGTCAATGGGGAGCAGAGAAATGTGCTTAACCCCAGAAGGGATTAAGCAGGTTTTTTTTTTTTTTCTTATTAAATTTGAAGATATTACACCACTTTTTAACACTGCAGGGAATTATCTAATAGAGAGAAGAACCGGGATGATACAAGAGAGTGCAGGTAATTGCAAGAACAAGAGGGGATGGGGTCCAGGACACGACAAAGGCCATGGGTGGGAAAAGAACAATTCATCCTCTGTAACAGAACACGTGGTCAGTTGCAGATAGGCTGGTGGCAGCTGGGGAGGTTTCTTCCTGTCTGAGCTTTTCTCAGTAAAACAGCAAGCAAGGTCGTCCACATAACATGAGAAGCAAGGAGGAGCCACTGGAGGTCTCAGGAGAGAAGAGTGTGAAATAGTCATCCAGGGCATGTGGGTGGAGTAGGGACAAGCAGTAGGATGGTGCTGGCCAGTGTGCTGGTCTCTAAACTGCCTTTGATATGAATCCATAAATTCTGTTAATATTAATGAAAAACATTACTATTAATCTAAGGTGGAGGAAAAAAAGTAAGATACTCTTGTGAAGAAAATACAGAAGATACAGTCATCTGAAGCTACAAGAAGAGAATTCCAAATGTTGCATTTGGTGGTGTTCTCCTAGAGTTACCGTGGGAGGTTCTCATTCAACCTGGGTAAAGAGAATGGGTAGTCCAGTCACTGTGACCGAAAGTGAGATGAACTAAAGGGATTCCCACTTTCCCCAACAGATGAGCAATTCAACATTCAAATATATGGAAATGATCTTTATTTTAGGTTCTTTCTCGTTTAGCCTTTCAGGTTATGAGAATTTGAAAAATAAATCTGAAACTCTACTTTTAAAAACTTGCTTGTAGGGCTTCCCTGGTGGCACAGTGGTTGAGAGTCTGCCTGCCGATGCAGGGGACACGGGTTCGTGCCCCTGTCCGGGAAGATCCCACATGCCGCGGAGCGGCTGGGCCCGTGAGCCATTGCCGCTGGGCCTGCGCGTCCGGAGCCTGTGCTCCGCCATGGGAGAGGCCACAACAGTGAGAGGCCCGCATACCGCAAAACAAACAAACAAACAAACAAAAACCCAACAACAAAACAAAACTTGCTTGTAAATTATTATCCCTGGTATGTAAAAGCCCAGATCTCAGATAGAACAAAAAACAAACAAAAAAAAGACTAATGACCCCTGACATTAGAATTTAAAATGTCCTGCATGCAAATCCAGTTTCCCTCCACTCTTTTGTAATGTAATAACCAGCGAGAATTAGAATTGCAAAAATGCCAAAAGAGCTACATGAAAATTATACAACAAAGTAGTTTCACAGTGATATTGAGAAAGGAATATGAAATGAATACAAGATAATATTGAGAGACAGAATCTGGAGTTATGTATATGTAAGTGAGTGCGTGTATGTGCACACCTGTGTATGAAAAAGCAAGATAAAAAAATATTTATTTCTTTGCTTTGTTCTCTCTGACCAAAGTTTAAAATAAAAACACTACTTGGGTCATAATGTGACACATGGTTCCTATTTTAGTTCTAAATGATTTTTCATTAAATGATTTTTCATTAAATGGTTTTTGAAATATTTACTTAAAAATAAATATAAAGGAGACCTTTGGAATTCCTGATTTAAAACACTAACAAAATCAAGGCAATTATCAACATAAAATTTCCAACACTCTCTGATACTATTTTCTTCCAATTATTATTTCCTATCTTCCTAGTTGTCACAGAAGACCAATATACAGATGTTTTTTCTCTGGGCTTCAGTAAAACACTTGAACTGTGACAATGAAAGTGAGGTAAACCGTTTCGTGCCCCATAGCAGAAATATATTACATAATGCAAACAAGTTTTGAAAAACCATTTGGATCATATGATACATCAGCTGCACAGACATTTACATGTCTCCCCCCTGCCTTAATTCCTCATCTTTTTTTTTTCCTTTTTGTGTCCCTCCCACCCACATTATGAAAGAAAGAGTAGTTCATCTGCTTGGGCCATGAGGAGATAAAAAAAGCCAACGTCTAACAAATTTCTCCTTATTTTTCTTCTGGCTTCCGTTAATCTAAGGTAATTTTGTTTAGATCCTGGACTCAAATATCCAAAGACAACTCCGTGATTAATTCAAAGGGCAGTGCAACCAAGGGTAGACACTTCCAGGTATGTACAGTGAGCAATTTGGTGTAGCACAAAGAGTAATGATGTGGCATCAAAACACCCTGCGTCGGTGACACCACCACACCCCCATAGAGTATCTAGTCTCCCTTTTTCTGCTATTAATAGAACACTGATTTTTTTTTCTTTTAGAGTGACATACATAAAAATACTCATCTCCCAGAATTCCTTGCATCTAGGAATCATCAAAAATATATTAATTGACCAATAAGCTCAATAAGAGGTGGCAAGGTGGGGCCTCCAGGAAAGTCTGCTGGAAAGGGAAGACTCAGATGACATAAACAGTTTGTTAGCTTTTGCCTTTTGCCTATTGCCCCTCCCTTTCCGCCTGCCTCTGATGGCCAAAGATGGAGCAGCCAGTTTGTAACCATGAGGCCAAACGTCCCATGGCAAGACACAGCCAGGCAGAAAGACAGTAAGAGCGGATGACTCTGAATTTGTTGAAGTATCCTGCAAAAAGTAAACCCCTCTTTAATCAAGCCACTTGTGATAGTTAAATTTATCTGTTCATTTGGCTTGGTCATGGTTCCCAGATATTTGGTCAAACATGTCTGGATGTTGCTGTGAAGGTATTTTTTAGAAGAGATTAACCTTTAAATCAGTAGACTTTGAATAAAGCACATTTCTCTCTGTAATGTGGATGGGCCTCCAACCAGTTGAATATGTTAAGAAAAAACTGATCTCCCCAGAGGAAGAGGAAATTCTGCCAGCAGATGGCCTTCATACATGAGCTCCAACATCAAATCTTCCATGGGTCTCCAGCTTGCCAGCCTCCCCTGCAGATTTTGGACTTGCCAGCCTCTACAACCATGTGAGCCAATTCCTTAAAATAAATCAATCTCTCCTCTCTTCTCCCTATCTTTCTACACACACACACACACACACACACACACACACATACACACACACAAAATATATACAAGATATATAAATGAAAGAGAGAGAGAGAGAGATCTCCCTTATTGGTTCTCTTTCTCTGGAGAATCCAGACCACTACACTGGTATAACTGGGTGTCTGTTCATTGCAGCTAAATGCAATCCTCTCTGGCACATTTGAGATCTACCACTTCATGAGCTGTGTAACTGTGTACATTCCTTTGTGACCCTCAGCCTCCGGATCTGCAGAATGAGAATATGAGTGATACTGACTCCACAAACTGGGTAAAAGAGCTGCATGAGACAGCATCTGTAAAACTTCCATGTAAGTTGTAAAGCCCAATGGAAATGTTAGGAAGCATCATCATGACAGGCTCACTGTGCCAATTCATGACCATAATTATTCTTCATTCATGGCTGCATTACTTTACAATAATAATTACCTTTAAATCTGACCATTAAAAAGTCATTATATTATATGTCAATTATATCTTAACAAAGCTGGGAAGAAAAGCCATTATAGATCACTTGGAATTTCAGAAAAGCACAAGGAAGAAAACATTCAACCATACCCCCCCCACACACACACATAGCTACTGTTACCTACTAATAACTATCATTTATTGAGTTCTTATTATGTACCAGGAAGTGTGTGAAGCACTTTAATGCATTATCCCTACCCTATGGAGGTAGGTACTATTTTGGTGTCCATTTTGTAAATGACAAAACTAAGGATTAGATTGATTAAAAAAAAAAAATTTGGCCCAGGATATACAGCTAGTAAGTGGCAAAACTTGGATTCAAACTCAGGTCTGAATGATGTCAAAGCCCATGCACTTAACCACCATGTTACACAGCAGATGATGGGCTATGTTCTTTGATAATGTATTTGCTAATACAAAATTGGAATGTGATCAGGTAACCCTTACATAAGTAAAAACAGTATCAGCACATTGCCCAGCACATAAAGAAATAAAGATTCTTGTATTACAGGGCTGCTAGCTCTCTTACCCAGGATTGCGTTTTAATTTGAAATGAAGTGGAAGACCATTCCATATTAGCTACTCCTTCTAACACTGCCTTTTACTTCAGATAAACATATCCTTCTGTCAGGTACCCTGAAGTTTATCTGTAGAAGTCTGGGTTTATCCCTTTCAAACTTCCCAAACATCCACGATCTCAGTTTATTTGCCCTATAGCGCTCTGAATCAAGAAGGGCAAGTATTATTAACTCCACTTTCTAGGTTAAAGAACTGATTCCTGGAGGGGCTAAGTAAGTTGCCCAAGGTCACATAGCAAATCAGTGGTACAAGCAGGATTGGAAAGTCTATCTCCTGACATCCAGCCCAGTGCACTTTCCATTCTGCCGTGCTCCCTCCACCTGTCACTCCCACCATCCCCGAGGGACTTAGAGTCGATGGGGCATGCTATCAATTCCTCAGGGCAAAACTGTCCTCTCTGGGTAAGAAAATGTGTGTGTGCGCACACACTAGATACACTGTAATTGCATCTGCCAAAATGGTTCTGCAACAGTCCAGTCAAAGATGTATAAAACTCCCAGGCTGCCTTTCAGAAACAGATCCAGAGGGCCAATTTCATCATGAAACAGGATTTCCTCAGTTGTGAGTAGATGGGTGGTTGGACCAGTGGACAGACTGCATTAACAATGGCACAGTGGACTGCAGTGTAAAAGCTCTTCTAACTTTCATTGCTATTAAGTTGTGACAACGCAAACCCAGACTGGGAAAGAGGCATGCCCAAGAAAGAACATGAAGAAAAGTTCCACCTTAACCCTTCTGTGAGTTTCTATTTCTAAATTGCAGGGTATTAAACACAGTTCTTTGGAAATAACAAATGAATATTTTGACTCATTCTATATGATATTTATAAAAAGTAAACAGCAAGGGAATATTGATTACAAAGAAAATCCTAGCATGAGACCAAGGTCATACTCAGTCATACTTGAAACCAAAGAAAGTACAAATGGAAGTAAAGTACCACATTGTCAAGTCAGAGTCAAAGCCAGGATTCTCAGATGGAAACATCTGCCTTTCATAAGCTAGGCAAGCAGTCAGATATTTGCCTCAACCGCACTGGCCTCAGCAAAGCAGAAGTTAACTTCGCTTCTCTTAGTGGGTCAGATGAGTGGACATCATAAGGCAAAAAGACGAACTGCAAGATTTAAACCTCAAAGATAAAAGACTGGCACTGGGGATGGAAGTTCCTAGGAAATTGAAATAAGAAGGTTCTAAACATGCTGTCAAAACCAGTGCCAGCAACCTCCCATTAAGTGAGGAGCGGCTCTAAAAGCTGTACCGCCTAGAATGGTGTTACCTTGAAAATCATCAGAAAACCTCAAGTATCTTTTTTTTCTGCTACATTAGCAAAAGGAAATTTAGAAAGTTTAGACGCCAGGAGTGTGGTCACCTTCTCAAAAAGGAATTTGCTGCAGACTCACGGATATTCCAAATGTGGACCAAGTTTCTTTTCAAACAAGAATTAATATCTGTGCTTAAAACAGTAAGATTTCATCTAATGATTTGAAGCCCACTAGTTTTGCCTAGGGAATGAGGATAGTGGAAAAGTTGAGGGAAAAGCCAGAAAAAAAGAAAAATAGAGAGAGAATCAAATATGCTTTCACTAAAAGTTCTGGGACCCATGTGATCCAGTCATAGTACCATGTTACAGAGAGAGAAACACAATCCAGGATCCAGAAAGTTCTTCACGTTTTCACATAGACACATGACAAAATGTAAAAGGGAGAAGCCCATTTTTTATAAAGCATTTAAAGCACATAAAACACTTTAAAATTATTCTCTTGAATTGCTGCCTTTCCCAAGTTTCTTCACGTGTTTGGCAGGGGCTCACAAGAGAGCTCTTTCCTGGCCCTTACCCAACCAAATACTCTCACCTAAGCTGGGCAGCCTGTCCTGCTCCCTCTCTTCACCTCTCAACTCTTTATTATGTAGTTCAACACAGCCTCTCAATTTCTTTAGTTTTCTTCCACTTTCTGTAGTTTTGAGAGGACCTGGAAGTTTACCAAGGGAGCACAAATTCTTCCTGTGTAGAAGTTAGGGAAGCAGTGAAGATCATGGATATCCATACACTAATAACTTTACCCCGTAACACATTATTACATTTTGTCCCTTAGAATTCCACTGTCTCAAACAAACTCAAAAGCTATTACTTTACAGAGAAGCCGTTTCAAATGGCAGACCAGGAATTCAAGACTCCAAGAGATGCAAGAGATTCAAGTCTAACTCCAGAGATATGGTCTTCCTACAACATAAAGACAGCAACAGGAACTAGGGTTGAAAAGAGATCTTTTTCCCTACATCATTTTGATCAAGTCAATAAATGTCACTCTATGCCAGGCACTGAGCTAGGTAGTAGGAATACAGAGATAAGTAATTCACAATCCTTGTCCTCAAAGAGGTCACAGTCTAATGCAGTATTTCTCGAACTGTATTCCTTAGAACGTGTGACCCTTGTAAAAGGGTTCCACGGCCCAAATACTTCAGGAAATGTGCAATACTCAATGTCCTTCTGGATATTTTTCATACCCATCTTAATCCTAAATTTAAAAAACTTTGTGTCTTTACTCCAACATTTCCCAAACTTAATTCATCACTGAGCCACCTGCTTTGGCAAAACACACATCTTGAGATGAGCTTGCAAATGTTACCAAAGGTTTTACCTTAAGCTTAAACAGATAAATAATTGTCATTTTTTAACATAAAATAATGATTATGGAAGCATTTTCATATAAAGTAAATTGTATTTTAACCAAAAATGCAAGTGAATCTAAATGTTGTCTAAACTGAGAGTGTCTCTGTCTGCTCACTTCAATGAGAAAGTGAGAAATGAAAAAAAAAAAAACAGGCTGTGTGCTGGAATCTATTTTGCTGGTGCAGGTAGTGGGAGAGGTGTCTTGCTTTCATGAATATTAGGAAAAATTGTGGTAAAATCAAATCCTTGGTATCTACCGGGGTTACAGTCAGGAAAACTTTCTGACATCCAGTGAATGGATGGTGACAGTTCCCTCAACAGTCAGTTCCATAGCATCGTTCTATAGCCAGCTGCAGTGTCAATGGACATTTTCTCCCCAGGCCAGTTCTGCAGTATAGTTTTGGGCATTGTTCCCAGAAGCTTACCTTCAAGCCTGATTCTCTGGGATTCCCAATGATTCTTTGAAATGTCTCATACACTTTAATAAAATAATTTTCTATTTAAACTAGCCAGAGCAGATTCTAGTGTTTGCAACTAATACCCCTTCTCCTACTTCCAGCAGCCAGGCAAATAATTGTTATAGCCATTCACAACCTAACATTTCCCTTTCAGGAAACTATAATCTAGTAATATTTTTCTGTGGACCCTCCACTGCTCTCCTTTACCTCCAAGCCCTAAGTAGTGAATGAGACTGACTCCTAGTTCTGGAATCCCACCAGCATTCCTTTTCCAATTCAGTCTTCTTTCCTGGCCTAAGGCTAGCCTATTTATTGTATGAAATATACTTTGGCAACATCTTTGGCAAAGTCAAAGCCTAGCTCTTCATTTATCTTTTGAGTTGTAAGTACATCCCTGGACACACCAGTGCTTTGAACCCAATATTTACCTCTCTATCCCATTCTTCAAAAATCATTTCATCTGCTTTTTAGGGTTATACATTGCATAGCTCTTCCAAAGTGTTAAGAAATCTGTCAGAGTAATTTCAAAATAGGAGCTGAGTGGTCTGGGTGTTAGAGTACACGAGAATGCCAGGAATTGTCCCATTTCCCAGTTTGGTGAGTGACTGAGTAACTCAGGCGAAGTGTAGGGGCCTCCGTGGCACCTCCCACTAAGAGGAGGGTCTCAGAGCCTTCTCAGGCTTCCAGTTTAGGAGCACAGGGTCAAACTAGGCCACTGAACAAGGTTGTTTAAAAAGTGCTAAAGGGGCTTCCCTGGTGGCGCAGTGGTTGAGAGTCCGCCTGCCGATGCAGGGGACACGGGTTCGTGCCCCGGTCCGGGAAGATCCCACATGCCGCGGAGCGGCTGGGCCCGTGAGCCATGGCCGATGAGCCTGTGCATCCGGAGCCTGTGCTCCACAACGGGAGAGGCCACAACAGTGAGAGGCCCGCGTACAGCAAAAATAAAAAAAAACAAAAAAAAAAACAAAAAAAAACAAAAGTGCTAAAGGAAAGTATTTAAATAGTCATGAGAGGGAAAAAGCACATTTCTTGATGCAGTAATTTAAAAAAGTTTAGATCCAGAGTGTGAATTCCCATAGAATCCTACTTAGCCCCCTTATCTATGTCAAAGCAAACTTAGTTTCACACAGCCGGTGCTTCTCATTTATCTTAATGCTAAGGATTTATTACGTATGCAAAACTGTTCATTTTTACCAGCCTGGAACTTTAAAAAAAAATCACATTCTCTTCTTCAAGAATTTTCATTAAGCCAGGTGTCATCAAGCCTAAAATCTGCAGATATAATTTTGGCACTTTTCTGTAGGAAGATCAGAGGAGTGCCCAATCTAGGCACCAGAGGATTAGTGCAGGCACTGATGACAAATTCTTAACAGTGTTGGAAAGAGAAAAAAAAACAGAGGTGGAACAGAATGATTTACAAAGATTTCTGTTCTAACCCAAAGCTGAACCAATAAGTTTATCTAGACTGTCCCATTACTATCTGTGGCCCAGAAGCTGCATTCTTCAGGCAAAAAAAGTTACAGTTGAAACTCAGAATGATTTTGTCCCCAGGATATGTACACAGGACATGGGTTAGTAATTTAGTACCCAGAAGCATGAAGATTATCACTGAGATAAAAATTAAACATACAGATGACAGACTATGTGTCTTGTTCACATCTCTTGTTTGTTTGGTTTTTTTGGGGGGGGCACCATATATTCATAAACTCACTAACTAGAGTAGGTAAATCACTAATCAGAACAAAATTATCAGGTTACCTATGGAGTGTCATAGGAAAGTAATGAGAGAATTTCAAGGGAAAATCATCAAACTTTAATCAAATATTTCAGGGAAAAAGATAGACATTAACAGTTCTGATCTGCTCAGCAACAGATCAAAGAAATGCCAAGAGTCAAAACCCAACAATTAACCCAAGATCAAAACCCAGAATATCTATTTATTAGTGCACTCTCTAGGTCTGTGTCCAATTAAGCCTAAACATCTCCTTAGATTTAATCCCCCGATCATATGGGTGTCTAATACCTGTCAATGCAATTTCCTTGATCACTAATGAAACACTCTTTGCTTATTCCATTAGTCTTTATAAAAACACTATATTAAATCGTTCTCCCTAGCATTTCCCCCAGCTACCATTTGTGTGCCATAGCATTTATGTTTTTCCTGAGTCTTAGCCTCTAGATGTCAGTGGCCATTTGGTACTTCTTTTTTCTCATAAATTAAACCATTCTAGCATCTTGCAAATGACCAGGCAACTGCTTTAAGACTTCTGCTGTAACTTTAGCTTCCTACCGAGCTCTCTAATTAAGCTGCAATATCACGGCTCCTCTAGTTTACAAGATAATCATCTAATTCCCTTTTGTTAAACTATTTGGCCTTTGGCCTTATGGTTTATTCACTTGGGAACTAGATTACAGCTTCCCAGATGGGTTACAGTGGAATTACTGTGACTTGTTACAAGTTTAATTAATGCTAAACAATGCCAGCCCAACTTCTGGCTTAATACCATCTCCTTTCATATAGTTGCACCCTCATTTTGCCTTCAATAACCTTCTTGATTAGTGTTTTTCCAAGTGTTTCTACACTCAGTCCTCCCATTGAAGTAAAATATTCCTACAAGAATGTGGCTGCTCAATTTTAAGACTTTAACATTTTCAGTCTGGGTTTGCAGTTACATGTTTGGTGGACGACCTTAAGGAAGGTATGAAAGTGGTAAAATTATCTTCATGATGACATTATAATTGATAGAACAAAGTAGATTTTATAAAACTCTTTCACATACTTCATTTGATCCTTAGGAGGACATAGTGAGCTAGACAGAGTAGAGATTACTATGCCCATTTTACTGATCACTGGTTTCCAAACTGTGTCAATGTATACCAAACCCATGACATTGTTTCAACCAGAACAGCTCCTTTTATATCATTTTTTTTAAAACAATCTAAATAAGACCATCATTTCAACAAACAGTACACTGGCTTTTAAATAAGGAAAGTTTTAAAGCCTCTGTTACAGAAGAAGGAACCGAAGCTCAGCACAGGAGTTTACCAAAACCAAATAGAGAATAATTGAAAATAAAGGGACAACACCCAGGTTCGCTGCCTCCAAGGACGGACATTTGTTTCCAATACACTTATAGTTCCCAGGAGGAAGAATGCCAAAAGGATAGAGGAAGCATTTGTGAGCCCATTCTCATCAGTTTAATATATTTTTTTAAATAGTCTTGCTGTTGATTGCCAAGCTTAGGCTTTAGACAAGCTAGAGAGCTCTCAGTGATTCATTAAGTTATTCCTTTACCAGCAAGCTTGCCCTTTTCCAACCACGATGCTACACTGGGCACCTAAAGGCACACAGAAGAACTGGAAGACTGTTTCTACACCAGTCACAAAGCACACCAGTGTGACATCCATGAAGGAATTAAGACCCAGAGAAAATCATTGAAAATGTAAAACAAATAGCATATCAGATCCTAAGGAAAGAAAGATTAGTAAGGAGGTTAACACTAAAAGAGCAGAAAGAGTAAGAAAGGGGCAGGGGTGTACGAAACACAGGAAACAGGGCCCATCACCTGCAGTTCATTACTTTCAACTTAAAAAGGAGACAAATTTATAGCCACTTGACCTCTCTAGGGCCCAGTCTCCTCATGTCAAAGTTCATATGATATTACTAGCTCTCTTGACTTTGTAAAGTCTACTGTAAAAATACCACAAGATAAAATAATTTGATGGCCTTTTAAAAAGTACAAGTTCTTCTATAAATAAAGTAACAGGAGAGGGTACTGTTTGGCTGAATGATGAAAGAGGGAAGGTAGTAAAGGTAGTAAACCACTTGTATAACTTATCCAAAAATTGTTTTATTATATTTTAAAGGCATCATCACTTTTAAAAACAGAATACTCAAGATAACATTGCAAAAAAAAAAAAAAATTAGTCCCAAAGTTGAAGAACTTGGTCAGAGGAAAATGTTAGGACCCCATGCAGAGGGGTTCCACCACTAGTTCTCAGCCCCCAAACCCAGTGAAAGTTAAGTTCAATCATTCAAAATGTATTGCAGGACTGATGCAGAACCTGTTGTGTGTCACAGTCTATTCTAAGTTCTAAGAAGAGGTTGGTGAGCTAGACAGACTTTGTCTCTGTCCTCATGGAACAAACTTCTGCTGGTGGTGAGTAGAGGAAGGGATAGGGAGACACTAATAGCAAAGAAATAAATGTGTGAACAAGATAATTTTAGTATGTATCAGTATTAAGTCCATAAAACAGATGATGTCACAGAGAGTGACTTACAAGGGGTGGGGGAGAAAGATGGACCTTTAGCTCAGGTGATGAGGGGAGGTAGCATGTGAGACTGGAATGATGAAAGGGAACCAGGAGAGGAAAATCCCAGACCAGAGCTGTCCAAGGGAAACTCAAGGACTAAGGCTGTGAGGCAGGGACCAGATGCAGAACTGACTTGCTAGAGAGAGAAGAGTATTAAGGAAACACCACCACAGTGAGAAAATTAACCCTATCTTGATAGAGAGAAACTGGTTACAAGCTTAATGCTAACCTGAGCAATCTCTCATTAGTACCAAGTTCAGGTGCTATAACTGAGTCAGGTTAGAAGGGGAAATTTGGAGTCAAACTGAAAGGGGAGAACATGGGAGAACTAGCCACACTTTTTCCTTGTGGGCCCTTCAACAGGTCACTAAAGGGTCAAGAAGCACCAACCTGGCTTCTTCAATCGAACATTGACAAGTCAGTGAAGACTTGATATGGTCTATAATCCAAAAGGGTCAGAGGAGTAAGGCTACAGATGTGTCCTGTCAGTGGGGGACCTTGGTGACAGATTAGATGACTCCAGGATTGGGACCACCCTACAAGGGGCCAAGACTGGCTATCTCCATCCTCTGAAAGTTACTGCATACTTCCTGATCTACCCAGGTGCCTTCTGCCAGGTGTTTATAACTGGGGCCTCCCCTCATCCCTTCAGACTTGGGTTGGGGGTGAGGGTGGGGATAAAAGCCCCTGCTAGTACCAGGTCACTGCAATCTCCCTTGTGCTTCTCCTAGTAAGATGGGGATCTGAACAAAGGCCAGAGATGTAGTTGCAGTGGACTCCAAAATAGAGATCATTGAAACTGGAAATTTGGATGAAGGTTTCTAGAACACCCATCATCAACAGACAAGAGTAGCAGATGAATGAATAAACTTCAGGAAGTGCTCAAGTAAGGGAGCACAAAGAAAGTTGAAAAATGGGACAGAGAAAAAATAATTGGAAAGGTAAGAAGCAGAAGCAAAGACAATACATTGTTCAGAAACCAAAAGGAGAATGTTAAGGAGTAGGTCAGAGAGCAAGACTGAGAACAGCCCTTGGATGTGGTGACTGAGATCTTTGGTAACAGGGAGATGGTAAGCATAGGAGTTGCTGCAGTGATGGAATCTGTAGTCTGGTGGAAGTCCATGAGCCCATTTCCTACACCACAGGCAGACAGCGCACCGTTAAACCCCCGCGGAGGGAAGTGCCTCCTCGATTCATTCTGCCAACATTCACTGTACTACTGATATAAGCCAGGGACTGGTCGAGAATTTGTTCACCGCTGCTGCTTTGTTCTCGGCTGCATCTGAAAGCTGTAACCTTCGTGTCCCCTGAGTTTCATCCCGGAGAAAATCACAGCAATTGAGCAATTCCCCAGGCACATGGGGACAGAATTTGAGAATGACAGAAAAACAGAATTCCCATCCTTCTTCAGGCCTCTGGGGTTGTGCTGTTGCATCCTGTAGCTGCAAAAGGGTGTATAATGGGCAGTAGGTGATTTCAATTCAATTTAAAGTGACAAGTATTTACTGAGAATTTATCATATGCTTGGTAAGGGGAAAGGTGCGGTAGGAGACAGCACTAAGTGAGAGCTTCCCTTTCCTCCAGGAGCAAACAGTTTCAGGTTAGAAACAAAACCAATGCACAGGAAACCAACAGTGGGGAAAAAACCCATAATGCACTTTTAATTAGTGACAAAATATAGGAATATCTATGTGGATAGAGACAGAAGAAAAATTCAATGTCTTGTTTATTTTTGTTGTTATTCATGTGTATGTGTTTTCTAACATTTCTACCTTCAGCATGTATGAGTACTAAAATCAGAAAAAAACAAAAGCAATATTAAAAAAAAAAAAAGCTCCTTTTTAGAAGGAGAGCTTGATAGTTCAAAATAAGACAGCCCTGGGCTGAATCCTAGGCATGTTCTTCCCAACAACTTGACCTTGGGCAAGTTCCTTAACTACCAGGTTCCTAAATTTTCTCATCTACAAAATCCTGTAGATGGGTGTCTTCTGGTAAGAAACCAAGATACGACACCATAACTCTTGAGTAACTTCTCAGAATTATAAAAATCTTGAAGTTTCATAAGTTCATTTTAGTCAGCATCTTAAACTAAAATCCCTCAAGTTACTAAGTTACTCACAAGGATTTCAGGAAGAAATGCAGTGTTATATGCTTTGGAATGGAGATGGTTCAAACTCTAGCTGTGCTACTTACCAATTACTGACCTCAAGTAAGTTATTTCACCTTCCAAAGTCTCACTTACTTCATCTGTAAAATGGGAATAGTAATAGAATTTACCTCATAGGGACATGATGAAGACATGCATATCAAATGCTGTCATGGTAACTGGCATAGAATACGTGCCTAACTGATGTTTATATACAATTGTAGTTATCATCTGAAAAAGTTGTTCCAGACAAATCTGAGAGAAGACAGGCATGAAGAGGTATACGTCTTTTTCATCTTTATATCACTAGTGCCTTGCACAGGGCACATCACAAGGCAGAGGTTTGATAAATACTTGTGAATAAAGAATGAATGAACGAATCAATGAGCTGACTTTCCCAATCCATCAAGGGCAATGTCTATATATTACTAAATTGATCTTTAAAAAAAGTACATTTTTAAGTGTTTAAATTCTATTCAATGAGTTTAAAAATTAATTTCAACAAGTTCTCCGAGTTTATTCAGTAAGGGTTAGGAGAAGCCAGAGGCATTTTTACAGCTTAAAAATACTACCTGGTTATTCAACTTCCAGTGAGACGTTTAATCCACTGGGAAAAAAATCAGAGGGTTTCTTTCATCTTTCAGAATCCTGTTAATCATCTTAAAAGGGAAAGTCAATTTTAAAAAGGAAAGCAAGGAAGAAATGAGGGAAGAGGGGAGGAAACAAGATAAAAGAGAAGAAAAAACAAAAGATGGGGAAGAGAAAGGGTCTTTCTCTCCCAGAGACATATTTTACTACCTGCCCCCCCCCGTGTGATAAGCTATTTTGTCAGCATCTTCTAGCTATGAAGGGATAAAGAGAAGGGGCTTCCAAGTAATGACCCATGTAGGTGAAATCTTATCACAGGTGTAAAAGGAAATGCTTTCTTATATTGAAAAATACATATTTATATAAATGGCACCAACTCTAAGAAGGAAGAGCTAAGTATCAGGAAATGTGAATTAGCAGAAAATCCCTGGTACAGCTTATTATACATACTAATGTTTTCTGGCATATTTATCCATCCGTATGAGCACTGCTTAAATGTTACTTTCTCAGAGACGCACTCCTTCATGCCTCAGCCTGGGGTGGGTCCTTGTTACATGCTCTAATAGTATCTGGTACCCTTCCACTAGAGCAGTTCCCACTGTTGTAATTAGGTAGTTATTTGGGTAATTGTTTCATATCTGCATCCCCTGCGAGGATGCGAGCCAGTTCTATGAAGTCAGTGTTCCTGTCTGCTGTTCACCCGGAAATCATCCAAACTTGCACATGTCTTGCATGAAATAGATAAACAAATATATACATGTATAGTTGGTCCTCATTATTTCTGGATTCTGTACTTGTGAGTTTGCCTAGTCACTCAGATGTATTTGTAACCCCAAAATCAATGCTCATGGCACATGTACAGCCACTTATGGACATGTGCAGAGTGGTAAAAAATTTTTCACTGGACATATCCGTTCCCAATAGAGGCCAAGCAAGATGGTACCCTGCCTTCTCATTCCAGCTCTCATACTGTATACAAGTGTCTTTTTTGTGGTCTATTTAGTGCCATGTTTTTTCACATTTTTGTACTTTTCCTTGGTGATCTCACTGTTTAAAATGGCCCCCAAGGGGCTTTTCTGGTGGCGCAGTGGTTGAGAGTCCGCCTGCCGATGCAGGGGACACGGGTTCGTGCCCCGGTCCGGGAGGATCCCACATGCCGCGGAGCGGCTGGGCCCGTGGGCCATGGCCGCTGGGCCTGCGTGTCCGGAGCCTGTGCTCCGCAACGGGAGAGGCCACAACAGTGAGAGGCCCGTGTACCGCAAAAAAAAAAAAAAAAGTTTAAAATGGCCCCCAAGTATAGTGCTGAAATGCTATCTAATGTTCCCAAGTGCTGTGATGTGCCTTCTGGAGAAAATACAATGTCTGGTAAGTTTCATTCAGGCACAAGTTATAATGCTGTTGGCCATGCAGAGTTCAGCGTTATTAAATCAACAATGTATATAATAAGGTGTCTTTAAACAGAAACAAACAGAAAACAAGGTATATACTGATCAGTTAACAAAAATGTTGCAGCTGGAGGCTCACAGGAACTTAACCTCAATTTCCACTAAAAGCACCAGTTTAGTTCACTAATTCAATGTTTGTGGCAACTTTATAAAACATAACTACTGAAAAAATTGACAATCAACTGCATATATACTGAACATATATATGTATATTTAATAAGTTTGCTTGTGTGTGCATAAGTATGTATGTTTGGTTATTCTTAACCATTTTGGAGTCATACAACCTATTCTAAAGTTTATAAAGACATGGATACTGGGGAATAAGGGGAAATGTGGAAGGAAGTATGTACATATATATGGCCCTATGCTGCACAGCTCCAGAGTACGGGTGAGTGGTGCTGGCATTCACATTGAAGTCTAAGGGATCACGCTCACAGCAAAGGGTTGTTCAATGTGGTGACACTTAATAAACACACACACACACATACACACATTTGCATATGATTCTGGGCATGCCTGACCTCCTATCATGTACCTCAATTAAAACCCTGACAGATAGTTAGAATAGATAAATACATACATACACACACACACACACACACACACACACACACACACACACATATATATATATAGTATATATAGCATATTTTAACTCTACTTCCAATGTTTTACATCGATTAAGATTTAAGTTATTTGCACTTTACCCACTAATAACAAACACTAGACAATTCCAAATTATATGCCTCTCCAGAGAAAGAGAACTTGTTTTGAAGCACTGTCTTCAGACAATTCTCTAAGGTGAACTAAACACAGGTAGAAAACTAGAGTTGAATGAATATATATGGCACGAGGAATATTGATGTTAACCTGTTCTGTTTGCTTTCCTAAGATTCTCTGGATTATCATGTCTGTATGGCAGGCAGTAATATAAATTTAAGCTTTTCTTTGAGACCCAGCCTCCTTGGAGGCAGTAACTACTAAGTACCTAACTCTACGTTCTTTGAATAATGGACAATATTTCTTAGTAAAGCTTCTAATTAGATTTGTTGGATGAGGATGAAAATAGAAAAAAAAAAATCCCCATAAATGGTTCTGTGGAACTTCTGAGAGTAACTAGAACAATTACACCATTAATAATTCAATGTTGGCTGAAAACTATACAATTGTGAGTGATTTATACAGACCAGACTTAGCATATGTTGTACAACAGGTGGATGTGGGGTCACCAAGAAACCACCTCACAGTTTTCCCAGAAGTGTAGAGTCAGAAAGGTCACTTGTGGTAAAAGATATTTTGGATGAGTCTTTTAAATCAATGTATGAATTAAAGACAATTTACATATAAATAGGCTTTGAAATTAAATGAATTTTTAAAAGATTTAAGTAACTGCAGAAAAGGTCAGTTAAGCATTAACTATACATAATGTGATTTTTGAAAACTGCTTGCCTTGTTGGTTTATTAATATTTTGTATTCATTGTCAGTGTCATTCTAAAAATTGTGTGCACAATTAGCAATGCGTCAAAGTCAAAGACAGGCCCCCAAAGAAAGGAAAATGTATTTCACAAATCAGTATTTGGAAGGACAGGTCTAAAAACTGGACATGAAAATAGTCAAAATTAACCTTTGCCCACACATTAATACACATTAGATGCAAATATATCACAACATATTCTAACAATGCATAGCATTGTTCCAGTAAAATTTACCTTGACATTTAGCTTCATTGATAAATTACAGCTCTTGGGACTTTAGTGGTGCAGTGGTTAAGAATCCACCGGCCAATGCAGGGGACATGGATTCAACCCCTGGTCCGGAATGACCCCACATGCCCTGGAGCAACTAAGGCTGTGCACCACAACTACTGAGCCTGCGTTCTAGAGCCCAGTGCTCCACAACAAGAGAAGCCACTGCAATGAGAAGCCCGCGCAGCACAATGAAGAGCAGCCCCCGCTCGCCGCAAGTAGAGAAAGCCTACGCACAGCAACAAAGACCCAACACAGCCAAAAATAAAAATTAATTAATTAATTAATGTAAAAAAAAATTACAGCTCTTCTAAAGCACAAAAGCAGTGGATGGTCTTCTGAGTTATCAGAGGAGGATCATGGTCGTAATCTGTAGTCCTGATTTGCCTCTTTGGAATATAAACCTGGAGTTTTTTCCAGCTGTGATAAAGGGATAGAGCACAACTTTTAAAGACAGAAAGAAAGGAAAAGGAAGGAAGAAAGACACCACATAGAACTCTACAATATGTAAGGGAGGAAGACATTTTCCTCTACCCTTCTAGGTTCTTCTGGCTAGTTTAAGAATTAAGTTGATATGAAACAGATTAACAGGAGAAAAATCAAACAAAAGTTTAATAACATGTATACATAGGAGGGACCCAGGAAAACTAAGTAACTTGCTAAAAATGGCCAAAACCCTCACCTTAAATAGCAGCTTCAGCTAAAGACAAATGAGGATGTTGAGGGTACTGGTTTGGGATTTCAAAGAGGAGGAAGGTAATTCACATGGAGATGGAAAAGCAAATGTTTGGTAAACAAATATTTCCTGGGACATGCAGAGAAAATGGAATGCAGAGTGACTCTGATCTCTAGACCCCGCTGAGTTTCTTCCACCACACGTAGCCCATATTCTTTGCAGATACCTCTGAAGATAGCTTTATTTTGGCAAAAGGCCCTCTATCTAAATTCTTTTAGGCAGTTAGGGGGAAAGTCAAAATTTCTTCCTGGGTGTTTTGGGCCTTGATTGTTTTCAGCTCAATAGAATCCGCATGCCAAAGAGATGTTTTGGTGTGGTGAATTTTGTTCCACTATAAATACAAACAGTAAATCCTAAAGTAAAATAGAGACTTTAATAAATAATAATGTGTTCATATTGGTTCACCAAATTGTAGCAAATGTACCACACCAATGCAAGATGTTAATGACAGGGGAAACCGTGAGCAGTGGGGGTGGGGTATATGGAAACTCTGTACTTTCTGTTCAATTTTCCTGTGAACCTGCTCTAGAACATAAACTCTGTTTTTTAAAATTATGGACCAAATGTAATTAAACACTCAAAGACACTTTCTTTAGATAAATGGTTTACAAGCGATACTCAGAGGAGCCCTATCAGTCCAAGGAGATGGTTCACTGACCACTTGGTTTGAGGATGTTTGGGGAAATGGAGCAGGAAAGAAGAGGGAGCAATGAAAAGGAGGCCACTCAAGCTGGAACCTCAACTTCCACGCATTTCAAACAAAGCAACTCCCCTTTCATCCGTTGTACATACTGTACATATTGTACACATATTGTACACATTCTCCACACTGGAGTCCATTAAAGAAAGGATTCCTCAGTTAAAGAGAAAAATAAGTGAAAGACTAAAACCACTGATATAAGTCCAAAAATACCTACCTAATCATCCCATACACTAATACTCTGAGCTACTGAATAAATAAGTAAACATTTAACTCAAATTTCCCACTAAACCATCAACCTACGATTAAGCTAAGCAGAAGCTAAATACATACCTTGTAAGAAATCCAACCGATCAGTACTCACTGAGCATCCACCATGCACCCAATAGTCCGCTAAGTTATGCAACAATGCTTTGCAGATACAAGCGAAATACAAGGCATAGTTCCAGCCCTCAAGAAGCTTAGAATCTGACCGGAGAGATAAAACTAGTACTTATAACAAAATATGAAAACAAGAGAAGATGCCTGAGGCACCCAGTACCCAACTTCATGAGCTAAAAATAGATTTCAAGTCAAGAATCAAAAACTGCCAACCCTGAATAATGTGAGGGCTAGTATGAACGAGACAATCCCCAGGTAAGTCTCACTTTCCTAAATCTTTGTCTCCCTTTAAAAAGGCAAAGTAAATTCTAACAAAGTCAGATCATCAGCAGTAGACAGCATCCTTATTAAATATATAAAAAGAACAGAAACAGAATGTAAGCAATACTTCACTATTTTGTTGTCTTCAATTGTATATACGCCTCTTCTCAAAATTGGTGTCTCCCCATTGTTACTCACTGATGAGTCAGTTTCCAGATCTTGCTGATGGCGGTCTGGTTCCTAACAAAGGCATAGTGGGCCAGAAGATTTGGTGACCTCTCTCAGGGGCTGTTGGGAGATGTCCTGACAGCAGAAGAAGCAGGCTCCAATCTGATAGCTTCCTGCCCAAGACCTCCTCACCCTACTTCTGCATAAATAAACACATTTGATGGGGGTTTCCCCTGTAATACCCAGCACTACACTACAGAGAAAACACTCAGCTGTTAATGATAGGCACTGGGATTTTTTTTTTTTAAAGCCTGTACGTGTGTTATGCTATAAATTACCCTGTTTGTGGGTGTGAGAATAAAAATCCATGTATATAGATGTGCGTATACACGCACATACACACACACACAGAGTGTGTTACAGTTAAAACCATGCTGTCGACAGCCACTCAAATCCAGAGAAATTTATGGTTCTAAGTGCAGGCACACATTAAGGATAAAGACAGGAAGATTACAAATACTGCAACAATTACCAGAATAAATAAACTGCCTGAGGAGCATAAAACATTTGCAACATAGCCTTGCTAGTCCACACTGACCAGCAGACCTGTTGCAAACTGGCAACTGGGAGATAAAACATGATTAAAAATGCAAAGATCCTGCACCCAAATGACAGGCTTTATTTGACAATGGATTCTGGACGCACAGGCACCAATGCAATCTAAAAGAAAAGTGCTTCTTGGTAATTCACTTGCCCACTGAGGCCCACTACTGATAAACAATACTGAACTGTCTTAAAGTAGGGAGAGTTCTTTGTAGCCATTACTAATTCCATCTTGATGCTATCCTTCAATAACACAATTTCTTTTTTTTTCACTCTGAGAATTGATAGTTTGTTTTACCAAGAAGAAACCAGAAGGCAAAAGTTGTTAGTAACTTGTCTAATATATTAGCTATGAGTAGCTGAATAGTTATCTAAGTATGTACAGGAAAATGAATGGCTGTGCTGAAGGTGGGCAGATGTCCTTTTACTGAAAGTAGAATAGCAGAGACTGAAGTCAGGTTAAAAAAATAAAAGTAAAAGATTCTAGTGTCTGTAAGACATAAGAAGGCCCACTGGAAGGAAGCCAGTCCTCTCATTTCCTTGCTGTCTCAATATAATTTGATTCCACTCTATGTTATTTCTTTCATATACATATGTATACATACATAGGACATTTAAAATTTTGTTTTCTTAAATGTAAAAAATCAAAGTAAAACACACATGTGTTAGGTTTCAGAATCAGATGCTGTGAAGAGGATTCAGGATTTATTAAGTGATTATGGAAGGGCTCCCAAGAGAAACTCCTGAGGGAATGACAAGAAGCAAGAAAGGGAAAAGCGGGAAGCCACACAACGGTAGGATCTGGGGTACAGTTCCTGCCTGGGCAATAGACCTGTGCTTTCACACCCCCTCACCACTCAATAATTGGCTAAGGGCTGCCCTTCCAGCTTTCAGCAGGCCTAGTGAACCAGTACCTCCTGGTGGTCCTACAAAAATGGCTGCAGGGGCAGCCACTGGAAGAAAAGTACACAGAAGCTGTGGTGGGACTCCCAAAAGTGATGAATGGTATCTGAGGTGATCTGGGTGGTTCTCTGGCACCTTCTACTGCAACAAAGCAACAAATGGCCAATACCTCCCTGCCATAAAAATTTCTGTTGATTTGTTAAAATAAAGGTGAAAGTAGAATAAGCTTAGAGAATTCAAACAGTACAGAAAGATAGAAAATAAAAACTCCCTTCTCTCCCCCTTAACCCCCATTCTTTTTTCCAAAAATGGTCCTTAACTTAAAGTTTTCTGTAAATACTACTAAGGGAATAACACACACATATATACTATGTATCTATTTAAATATTATTTTGTAACACCACATTAACAAATTGAAGAATAAAAATCATATGAGCATCCTAATAGATGCACAAAAATCTTTTCACAAAATTCAACATCGATTTATGATAAAAACCCTCCAAAAAGTGGGCATACAAGGAACATACCTCAACACAATAAAGGCCATATATGACAAACATACAGCTAATGTCATACTCAATGGTGAAAAGCTGAAAGCATTTCCTCTAAGATGAGGAACAACACAAGGATGCCCACTCTTGCCACTTTTATTCAACATAGTTTTGGAAGTCATAGCCACAGCAACAAGACAAGTAACAGAAATAAAAGGAATCTAAATTGGAAAGGATGAAGTAAAACTGTCACTGTTTGCAGATGACATGGTACTATATATAGAAAATCCTACAGACACCACTAGAAAACTACTAGAGCTCATCAATGTATTCAATAAAGTTGGAGGATACAAAATTAATATACAGAAATCTGCTGCATTTCTATACATTAACAACAAACTACCAGAAAGAGAAATTAAGGAAACAATACTATTTACCATCGCATCAAAAAGAATAAAATACTTAGGAATAACCCTACCTAAGGAGGCAAAAGACCTGTACCACAAAAATGTATAAGACACTGATGAAAGAAGTTGAAGATGACACAAGCAGATGGAAAGATATACTGTGTTCATGGATTGGAAGAATTAATATTCTCAAAATGACCATACTACCGAAGGCAATCTACAGAGTCTATGCAATTCCTATCAAAATACCAAGGGCATTTTTCACAGAACTAAAACAAATAATTTTGAAATTTGTATGAAAACACAAAAGACCCCAAAGAGCTAAAACAATCTTGAGAAAGAAGAACAGAGCTGGAGGAGTTACACTCCATGACTTAAGACTATGCTACAAAGCTATAGTAATCAAAACAGTATGGTACTGGCACAAAAACAGAAACACAGATCAATGGAACAGGATAGACAGCCCAGAAATAAACCCATGCACTTATGATCAATTAATCTATGACAAAGGAGGCAAGGATATACAATGGAGAAAAGACAGTCTCTTTAATAAGTGGTGCTGGGAAAATGGACAGCTACACATAAAAGTACAACATTGAAACATTTTCTCACTCCATATACAAAAATAAACTCAAAATGGATTAAAGACTTAAATGTAAGACCAGATACTATAAAGCTCCTAGAACAAAACATAGGCAGAACACTCTTTGACATAAATGGTACAATATTTTTTTGGATCTATTTCTTAAAGCAAAGGAAATAAAAGCAAAAATAAACAAATGGGACCTAATTAGATTTTAAAACTTTTGCATAGCAAAACCATTGACAAAAAAGAAAAAGACACCTACTGAATAGGAGAAAATATTTGCTCATGACCAACAAGGGGTTAATATCCAAAATAAATAAAAAACTCATATAACTCAACAGCAAAAAAAAAAAACAACAAATAACCTACTTAAAAAATGGGCAGAAGACCTGAATAGACATTTTTCCAAAGAACACATATGGATGGTCAACACGCACATGAGAAGATGCTCAATATAATTAATCATCAGAGAAATGCAAATTAAAACTACAATGAGTATCACCTCACACCAGTCAGAATGGCTACCATCAAAAAGACCACAAATAACAAATGTTGGCAAGGATGTGGAGAAAAGGGAACCCTCGTACACTGTTGGCGGGAAAGTAAATTGGTGCAGCCACTGTGGAAAACAGGATGGAGGTTTCTTAAAAAAACTAAAAATAGTTTAGTTTACCCAGCAAGCAATTCCACTCCTGGGTATATATCCAAAAAGAACAAAAACACTAATTTGAAAAGATACATGCACCCCAATGCTCAAAGCAGCATTCTTTACAATCGCTAAGATACGGAAGCAACCAAAATGTCCATCAACAGATGAATGGATAAAGAAGATGTGATACACACGCGCACACACACACACACACACACACACACACACACACACACAGTGGAATACTACTCAGCCATAAAAACGAATGAAAATTTGCCATTTGCAACAACATGGATGGACTTGGAAGGTATTGTTTTAAGTGAAATAAGTCAGAGAAAGATAAATACTGTATGATATCACTTATATGTGAAATCTAAAAAATATAACAAACTAGTGAATATAACAAAAAGGAAACAGACTCACAGATATAGAGAACAAACTAGAGGTTATCAGCAGGGAAAGGGGAGGGGGAAGGGGCAAAATAGTGGTAGGAGATTAAGAGGTACAAACTATTATAGATAAAATGAATAAGTTACAAGGATATATGGTACAACACAGGGAATATAGCCAATATTTTATAATAACTATAAATAGAGTATAAACTTTAAAAATTGTGAATTACTATCTTCTACACCTGTAACATATAATATTGTACATCAACTATTTCTCAATAAAACATATTATTCTGTAAATATATAGATTGGACTATAGTATACAAACTGTTCTATTTTTTAAATTTTATTTATTTAATTTATTTATTTTTGGCTGCATTGGGTTTTCGTTGCTGTGTGTGGGCTTTCTCTAGTTGTGGCGAGCGGGAGTTACTCTTCGTTGCAGTGCACGGGCTTCTCATTGTGGTGGCCTATCTTACTGCAGAGCACTGGCTCTAGGTGTGTGGATTTCAGTAGGTGTGGCACGTGGGCTCAGTACTTGTGGCTCATGGGCTCTAGAGCGTAGGCTCAGTAGTTGTGGCATATGGGCTTAGTTGCTCCGTGGCATGTGGGATCTTCCTGGACCAGGGCTTGAACCTGTGTCCCCTGCATTGGCAGGCAGATTCTTAACCACAATGCCACCAGGGAAGCCCCTGTTCTATTTCTTACTTTTCACTTAAAAACATATCTTGGAAATAGTCTAGATAGATAGATATAATAGGTAGATAGGGAAGAGGAAGGGAGGAAAGGAAAAATGGATGGATGGAAGGATGGATGGATTGGTGGATGGATGGATGGATGGAAGGATGGATACTAAACTTTATTGATTCTAAGAAAAACAGTTTTTCACGTTTTAACATTTCTGAAATCAGGATACCTTACAATTGACAGCATTTTAGAATTGATAAAATGCATTAGGAAGATATATAACTATAGTTATAGATGGATGACAGCTGAGCACCCAGCACTCTACCACTTGAGAGGTAAGGTAGATAGTGGTTAAGAGTAGATTAATATTCTTAATGTTGTTGAAATATTGTTTAAGGGTACAAATTTGCAATAAGTAGTAAGTCCTAGAGATCTAATGCACAGTATAGTGAATATGGACAACATAGTGTATTATAATGATCAAACTTGCTAAAAGACTAGATATTAATTATTCCAACCACTAAAAAGAAATGATAATTATGTGGCATGATACAGGTTCTAATTATTGCTACAAAGGCAATCATATTACAATATATAAATGTATCAAATCAACTTGTACACTTTAATTTTACACAATGTTATTAGTCAAATGTATTTTAATAAAAAAGAGTATATTAATACATTACCTATTATCAAAACATCCTTGCATTCTGGGAATAAGCACCCTTTTTGATAGGGCTAATATTCTTTTAATAATGTGGTGAATCATATTTACTAACTTTTTTTTTATTATTCAAACAGAAAGTCACAAAAATTATAATCATCCTCATCAGTTCACTCAGTCCCATGTAATTAATTTTTTTGTCATTTGATGTTTGTTAGCACTTTTATGAACTCATCAGTTTTCCATTAGAGTTCTGAAAATGCTTATTCATTCAGTTCAGCAGTATAGTCAGTTACCAGAAACCTGTACTTGTCAGAGTCTTTTCCATGAATTCCTTGAAGATGAAACCCTTTTACAGGAACATTTTTGCAAAAGAATCAGAGTACACCCAGAACTGTCTGTAAATGACAAAAGACTTAAAAATGACAACGGTTAAAGATTTGATGAAAGTTCATAATAATGCAATTGACAAGGAAATTTAGTTATTTCTGAGATATACATTTTAAAGTATTAAATAGAATTATGACTTATAACATTATACCAGAACATATAAGATTTTTAGGAATTTCATGTAATGTCTGAAACATTGATATTAACATATTTCCATACAAATAACCCAAAGAAAGTTTAGTATTAGTTTGCTTTTTTTTAATTTTTTAATTTTATTTCTTTTCTATACAGCAGTTTCTTATTAGTCATCAATTTTATACACATCAGTGTATACATGTCAATCCCAATCGCCCAGTTCAGTACACCACCATCCCCACCCCCCGTGGCGTTCCCCCTTTGGTGTCGATACATTTGTTCTCTACATCTGTGTCTCGATTTCTGCGCTGCAAACTGATTCATCTGTACCATTTTTCTAGGTTCCACATACATGTGTTACTATACGATATTTGTTTTTCTTTTTCTGACTTACTTCACTCTGTATGACAGTCTCTAGATCTAGTCACGTCTCAACAAATGACTCAATTTCATTCCTTTTTATGGCTGAGTAATATTCCAATGTATATGTACCACTTCTTTATCCATTCATCTGTCGATGGACACTTAGGTTGCTTCCATGTCCTGGCTATTATAAACAGTGCTGCAATGAATATTGGGGTGCATGTGTCTTTTTGATTTATGGTTTTCTCAGGGTATATGCCCAGTAGTGGGATTGCTGGATCATATGGTAATTCTATTTTTAGTTTTTTAAAGAACCTCCATACTGTTCTCCATAGTGACTGTATCAATTTACATTCCAACCAGCAGTGCAAGAGGGTGCCCTTTCCTCCATAACCACTCTAGCATGTGTTGTTTGTAGATTTTCTGATGATGCCCATTCTAACTGGTGTGAGGTGATAACTCATTGTAGTTTTGATTTGCATTTCTCTAATAATTAGTGATGCTCAGCAGCTTTTCATGTGCTTCTTGGTCATCTGTATGTCTTCTTTGGAGAAATGTCTATTTAGGTCTTCTGCTCATTTTTCGATTGGGTTGTTTGTTTTTTGATATTGAGGTGCATGAACTGCTTGTATATTTTGGAGATTAATCCTTTGTCCATTGATTTGTTTGCAAATATTTTCTCCCATTCTGAGGGTTGTCTTTTCGTCTTGTTTATGGTTTCCTTTCCTGTGCAAAAGTTTTGACATTTCATTACGTCCCACTTCTTTATTTTTGTTTTTCTTTCCATTTCTCTAGCAGATGGGTCAAAAAGGATCTTGCTGTGATTTATGTCATAGAGTGTTCTGCCTCTGTTTTCCTCTAAGAGTTTGATAGTGTCTGGCCTTACATTTAGGTCTTTTTCTTTTTTTTCTCCTTTTTTTGCGGTACGTGGGCCTCTCACTGTTGTGGCCTCTCCCACTGCAGAGCACAGGCGCAGGTTCAGCGGCCACGGCTCAGGGGCCCAGCCGCTCCGTGACATGTGGGATCCTCCCAGACCGGAACACGAACCCGTGTCCCCTGAGTCGGCAGGTAGACTCCCAACCACTGCGCCACCAGGGAAGCCCCGACATTTAGGTCTTTAATCCATTTGGAGTTTATTTTTGTGTATGGTGTTAGGTAGTGCTCTAATTTCATTCTTTTACATGTAGCTGTCCAGTTTTCCCAGCACCACTTATTGAAGAGGCTGTCTTTTCTCCATTGTATACTCTTGCCTCCTTTATTAAAGATAATGTGACCATATGTGCTTGGGTTTATCTCTGGGCTTCCTATGATGTTCCATTGATCTATATTTCTGTTTTTGTGCCAGTACCATATTGTCTTGATTACTGTAGCTTTGTAGTGTAGTCTAAAGTCCAGCTGCCTGATTTCTCCAGCTCCGTTTTTCTTTCTCAAGGTTGCTTTGGCTATTCAGGGTCCTTTGTGTTTCCATACAAATTGTGCAATTTTTTGTTCTAGTTCTTTGAAAAATGCCATTGGTAGTTTGATAGGGATTGCATTGAATCTGTTGATTGCTTTGGATAGTATAGTCATTTTCACACTATTGATTCATCTAATCCAAGAACATGGTATATCTCTCCATCTGTTGGTATCATCTTTAATTTCTTTCATCAGTGTCATAGTTTTCTGCATACAGGTCTTTTGTCTCCCTAGGTAGGTTTATTCCTAGGTATTTTATTCTTTGTGTTACAATGGTAAAGGGGAGTGTTTCCTTAATTTCTCTTTCAGATTTCTCATCATTAGTGTATAGGAATGCAAGAGATTTCTGTGCATTAATTTTGTATTCTGCAACTTTGCCCAATTCATTGATTAGCTCTAGTAGTTTTCTGGTGGCATTTTTAGGATCCTCTGTGTATACTACCATGTCATCAGCAAACAGTGACAGTTTGACTTCTTCTTTTCCAATTTGGATTCCTTTTAATTCTTTTCCTTCTCATTGCCGTGACTAGGACTTCCAAAACTATGTTGAATAATAGTGGTGAGAGTGGACATCCTTGTCTCGTTCTTGATCTTAGAGGAAATGCTTTCAGTTTTTCACCATTGAGAATGATGTTTGCTGTGGGTTTGTCGTATATGGCCTTTATTATGTTGAGGTAGTTTCCCTCTATGCCCACTTTCTGGAGAGATTTTGTCATAAATGGGTGTTGAATTTTGTCAAAAGCTTTTTCTGCATCTATTGAGATGATCATATGGTTTTTATTCTTCAATTTGTTAATATGGTGTATCACATTGATTGATTTGCGTATATTGAAGAATCCTTGCATGCCAGGGATAAAACCCACTTGATCATGGTGTGTGATCCTTTTAATGTGTTGTTGGATTCTGTTTGCTAGTATTTTGTTGAGAATTTTTGCATCTATATTCATCAGTGATATTGGTCTGTAATTTTCTTTTTTTGTAGTACCTTTGTCTGGTTTTGGTATCAGGGTGATGGTGGCCTCATAGAATGAGTTTGAGAGTGTTCCTTCCTCTGAAAATTTTTGGAAGAGTTTGAGAAGGATGGGTGTTAGCTCTTCTCTAATGTTTGATAGAATTCACCTGTGAAGCCATCTGGTCCTGGACTTTTGTTTGTTGGAAGATTGTTAATCCCAGTTTCAATTTCATTACTTGTGATTGGTCTGTTCATATTTTCTATTTCTTCCTGGTTCAGTCTTGGAAGGTTATACCTTTCTAAGAATTTGTCCATTTCTTCCAGGTTGTCCACTTTGTTGGCATAGAGTTGCTTGTAGTAGTCTCTTAGGATGCTTTGTATTTCTGTGGTGTCTGTTGTAGTTTCTCCTTTTTCATTTCTAATTTTATGGACTTGAGTCCTCTCCCTCTTTTTCTTGATGAGTCTGGCTAATGGTTTATCAATTTTGTTTATCTTCTCAAAGAACCAGCTTTCAGTTTTATTGATCTTTGCTATTGCTTTCTTTGTTTCTATTTCATTTATTTCTGCTCTGATCTTGATGATTTCTTTTCTTCTGCTAACTTTGGGTTTTGTTTATTCTTCTTTCTCTAGTTCCTTTAGGGTTAAGGTTAGATCCTTTATTTGAGATTTTTCTTGTTTCTTGAGGTAGGCTTGCATAGCTATAAAGTTCCCTCTTAGAAGTGCTTTTGCTGCATCCACAGGTTTTGGATTATCGTGTTTTCATTGTCATTTGTCTCTAGGTATTTTTTGATTTCCTCTTTGATTTCTTCAGTGATCTCTTGGTTATTTAGTAACGTATTGTTTAGCCTCCATGTGTTTGTTTTTTTTATGTTTTTTTTTCACTGTAATTGATTTCTAATCTCATAGCATTGTGGTCAGAAAAGATGCTTGCTATGATTTCAATTTTCTTAAATTTACTGAGGCTTGATTTGTGACCCAAGATATGATCTATCCTGGAGAATGTTCCGTGCGCACTTGAGAAGAAAGTGTAATCTGCTGTTTTTGGATGGAATATCCTATAAATATTAATTAAATCTATCTGGTCTATGGTGTCATTTAAAGCTTCTGTTTCCTTATTTATTTTCATTTTGGATGATCTGTCCATTGGTGTAAGTGAGGTGTTAAAGTCCCCCACTATTATTATGTTACTGTCGATTTCCCCTTTTATAGCTGTTAGCAGTTGCCTTATGTATTGAGGTGCTCCTATGTTGGGTGCATATATATTTATAAATGTTATATCTTTTCTTGGATGGATCCCTTGATCATTATGAGTGTCCTTTCTTGCCTCTTGTAACATTCTTTATTTTAAAGTCTGTTTTATCTGATATGAGTACAGCTACTCTAACTTTCTTTTGATTTCCATTTGCATGGAATATCTTTTTCCATCCCCTCAGTTTCCATCTGTATGTGTCCCTAGGTCTGAAGTGGGGCTCTTGAGGACAGCATATATATGGGTCTTGTTTTTATATCCATTCAGCAAGCCTGTGTCTTTTGGTTGGGGCATTTAATCCATTCATGCTTGAGGTAATTATCGATATGTATGTTCCTATTACCATTTTCTTAATTGTTTTGTGTTTGTTTTTGTAGGTCCTTTTCGTCTCTTGTGTTTCCCACTTAGAAAAGTTCCTTTAGCATTTGTTGTAGAGCTGGTTTGGTGCTGCTGAATTCTCTTAGCTTTTGCTTGCCTGTAAAGCTTTTGATTTCTCCATTGAATCTGAATGAGATCCTTGCTGGGTAGAGTAATCTTGGTTGTAGGTTCTTCCCTTTCATCACTTTAAGTATATCATGCCACTCCCTTCTGGCTTGTAGAGTTTCTGCTGAGAAATCAGCTGTTAACCTTATGGGAGTTCCCTTTTATGTTATTTGTCGTTTTTCCCCTGCTGCTTTCAATAATTTTTCTTTGTCTTTAATTTTTGCCAATTTGATTACTATGTGTCTCGGCGTGTTTCTCCTTGGGTTTATCCTGAATGGGACTTGCTGTGCTTCCTGTACTTGGGTGGCTATTTCCTTTCCCATGTTAGGGAAGTTTTCGACTATAATCTCTTCAGATATTTTCTCTGGCCCTTTCTCTCTCTCTTCTCCTTCTGGGACCCCTATAATGCGAATGCTTGCATTTAATGTTGTCCCAGAGGTCTCTTAAGCTGCCTTCATTTCTTTTCATTCATTTTTCTTTATTCTGTTCTGTAGCAGTGAATTCCACCATTCTGTCTTCCAGGTCACTTATCCATTCTCTGCCTCAGTTATTCTGCTATTGATTCCTTCTAGTGTAGTTTTCATTTCAGTTATTGCATTGTTCATCTCTGTTTGTTTGTTCTTTAATTCTTCTAAATCTTTGTTAAACATTTCTTGCATCTTCTCATCTTTGCTTCCATTCTTTTTCTGAGTTCCTGGATCATCTTCACTATCATTATTCTGAATTCTTTTTCTGGAAGGCTGCCTATCTCCACTTTGATTAGTTGTTTTTCTGTTTTATCTTGTTCCTTCATCTGGTACATAGATAGCCCTCTGCCTTTTAGTCTTGTCTATCTTTCTGTGAATGTGGTTTTTGTTCCACAGGCTGCTGGATTGTAGTTCTTCTTGCTTCTGCTGTCTGCCCCGTTTACTAACTTTTTGTGTCAGTTTTTATAATGAGTCCATGAAGGAGAAGATTTATAGTCTTCTACTTTGTGCTGTCTTTATCAGACTTTGGTATCTGTGTGATGCTGACTTCCTAAAACACATCAGCAGTTTTCCTTCCTTGTGTTAAAGATAATTTTGTTTGTTTTTATAATTCTTTGACTATGTGGTATATGTACATAATATCAAATTCAAAAAAGTACAGAATGGCACAAATTAAAAAGTATCTGCCTTCTATCTGTCTTCCAGCTGCCTAGTTCCCTTCTCCAGAGGCAACTATTATCAGGTGCTTTTGTATTCCATTACAGATATTACACATACATATACATGCACACACATGTCCCCACACACATATAGAGATTTACCCATGTGATTATATAATAGATGCAGTGCTCTGTATCTTGCTGTTTTTCCCCCTTAATATATTTTGGAGATTATCCCACAGCCATACACAGGACCTCTGTGCCCTATGTAATGAATGCACAGCATTCCATTATGCAGATATAAAATTACTCTTACCAGTTCTCATTTTAAATAGCATTATCATTATCTATTTCTTAAAAGTTCAAAACAATTTGCGTCTTAAAGCGTAAAGACCTGGGGCTTTTTCAGATCTTTGATAACTTCAGATTTTTCCAATGTTATTAAAGTTTTTCTCTTTTTTCTTGGGTAACTTATTTACCTATTAAAAAAATCCATTCCATCAAGATTTTCAAAGTTATATGCAAAATATTTTGCAAAGGTTCTCCTTTGACTCTTTCAGTGGCTTCCTTAGCCACATTCATTTCTCCCTTTACACTTTTAATTTTGTATTTTTGTGCTCCCTATCTTCCCCTTGATCAGGATATCATGTGGATTATTTCATTGTGTAGCACTATTTTCAAAGAAATAGCACTTGGGTTTATTCATAATACTTAAACTGGATTTGTTTTTAAATTAGGAAACTTAATTTTTGACCTTGTCTGTATTATTTGGCTCTCGCTGTATTCCTTGTTTATTTTATTGCTCTTTTCTTAAATCTGATGTTTAATTTCTTTATGTTATGTAATGAATATATCCCCCCAAAATCCGTATGTTGAAACTTAATCCCCAATGTGATGGTATTTGGAGGTGGGACCTTTGGGAGGTGATTAGGTCATAAGAGTGGAGCTTCATGAGTGGATTACTGTCCTTACGAAAGAGACACCAGAGAGTTCTCTAGTCCTTTCCTCCATGTGAGGAAATAGCAAGAAGACTACCTCTGTAAACCAGGAAATGGGTCCTCACTTCCAGAACTGTGGGAAATAAATGTTTGCTGTTTCTGCAACCTAGTCTGTGGTATTTTGTTACAGCAGCCTGAACAGAATAATTAATACACTTTATTTTTTGTTATTTTTTTGTTACTCAGGTGTTTAAGGCTATAGATTCTCTTCTAAACATGGGTTCAGCTGTAGCCCATAAGTTTACATGTGTTACATTTTAATTTTCAATGGTGTCTATATATTTTTCAAGTTGGGTTTTGAATGTGTCTTTGAATTAAGAGTTGCTTATCAAAGTATTTTAAATGTCTAGATTATAAGATTTTGATAATGAATTTCTAGTTTATTGCATTGTAATCAGGTGATGAGGGCTTCTTGAAATCCCCTGTGATGTCTTTGTAACCTATAAAGGCCATGCATTGCAAATTTTCCAAAGGCCCATGAAAAGAAGATACATTCTCTCTTATCAGGGTCTAAATTTAGATATTACTATCTAGTTCATCTTTATCAATTATTTTGATCAGATTATTTTTTATCTACTTGATTTTCCATAGATTCAGCATTTAATATCCTCTATTATTATGTTTCCATTTATTTCTCCTTGCATTTCTATAGTTTGCACATTGTGTATTACATTACTTTATCATTTGATATATCCTGAACCCCACACTTTAGAGGGCCTCCAAATCACAAACATATCTCCACCAAAAATGATGAGAAAACACATCACGACCCTGTTACTTAGGATTTGGTGCTTGGTTCTTGTAAAATACAACTAGTAACTTCTATTCGTGTGCTTAATGAGGTTTAATGCCCTGGGAAAGTGCTTCTCGACCTCTCTTGCTCGATATCATTGAAGAAAAGGTGACTGAGTCTGAATGCCAGGAAGAGTTGTGGGTTGTGGGCTGTGCAAGTGCAAAACTGCAGGCAACAGAGATGCACACTGCTATGTGGTGTGGGCAGGATTCGAGCAGTGGGAGGGCTTAAATCAAAGAAAGACAAATTAATTTGTCAGATCCTTCCACTCAGCTAGCACGAAGGCAACAGTCTTGCATTAAAAAAACTAAGTTCCCAGTCGTGCTATACGTATATTTTCTTCTTTTATCAGAATCTTCTGGTGCCCTTTCATAGTTTCAGAGGTCTCACAAATTCCAGCAGTACATAGTGGTTTATGTACATTTTGCAACATTAAATAACACGCACTTTTCTAAAACTTGAATATATGAAGGTCACAGCATGACATGTATGAAATCTGATATCAGTTCTTTACACTGATATTAGATAATAGATTGCAACTAGACAGACACTGACATAAAACCGGAAATTATTTTATTTTTATAAAACTAATAAGATTTAACTAAAATGTCAAAATACGGTAAAAAATTAAAATCTAGCATATTTAAATTGAGTTAACATGTTTATATTAGTTAACGTACTCTACATTTTGCCCTTTAATTCTAATAAGTAATTTTGAATATTTTACAAGAAATGTAACTTTTTAAAAAACATTCAAAAAATAACCTTTCTAATTTTTTTATAATTAATTGAGAGGCTTAATGAAAATAAATTCAAATTTTACACATTGTGAATACACATGCAGTTTAGTTTTTAATTCTTTAGCTCAGAGGTCAGCAAATTTTTCTGTAAGGGACCCGGCAGCAAACATTTTGGACTGTTGCAACTGCTCATTTCTGCCATTATAGCACAAAAGGTACCATAGGTAATATGTAAATGAAGGAGCATGGCCAAACTTGGCCCCTAGGCCATAGCTGCAAACTCCTGCATTAAATCATTACTGCCAATGGACACAATTATGTTAAAAAAATTTTTTTTAAGTTGATTATAACACCATATTTATTTTACTGAAACGAAGATAAGAAAAATCACTTCTTTGGAATAAATATGTAATAATGTATGAATTATTTCTGCCTTTAATCCATCCAAATATCATCCCTAATAACAGAACATGTGCAACAATAATCATATTCAGTTATCTTTGATATTTTGCCAATTTTCAATCATATAAAAATGATAGCTTTACCTATACTTTTGGATTTTGTTGCTGAAGAGTTATATTGTCATGGTAGAAGGATAAAAAAGCATTTCTTTTACAGCTTATTAGCTGCATTTATAATTTTTAGATATTTAGACAGGTGGTATGTGACCTCCATTTGTACTCTTTCCCGGGCCCTCACAGACCTCAGGTGTAGGCCTGGATAAAACAGTGATCACGGGAGTAGGCCCCTGCTGTCCTGAATTACATTCTAGTAAATTCTACTTCACTATTGACTCTCCTTAGGCTTGGTGATCATCATTTCTCACATGGATTACTGCAATAGCTTTTTTATTGCTCTCCCCACATCTATCTGTGTCCCCCACTTCAATCTATTTTTCACACAATAGTCATATTTTAAAACCGTAAGTTGGAAACTATCACTTCTGCCCTTAAAGACCTTCAGTTGCTTTCCATTACATTGAGGATAAAAAAGCATGATGCCCTCTAAAATCCTGCTCCTCCCTACCTTCCAGCTTTGTCCTGTGCACTCCCTTATTCAGTACTACATAGTCACACTGGTCTTCTTTGTACCTCATATACATTGAAGTATTTCTTGCCTCAGGACCTTTGCATATGCCATCCCTCTGGCTGCCATGTTCCTCCTTGCTCCACTGCCTTTTACAGTACTGACTACTTTCCATTCTTTAGAGCTCTGCTTAAACATCATATTCTCAGGGATGACTTTTGGTCCACCCAATCTAACATATGTGACCCTTGTTATTTTCTGTCATGGCACTTCACTGTTAATCTCCTTCAGAGCTTTAGAAAAAACCCTGTAATTATATGTGTTTACCTGTTTGCTTATGTATTTGCTCTCCTGCAAGTTGTTTTCAAGCAGAGACAATTTCTATTTTATCACTTCCAGTGCCCATCATAATGCCTGGAACTGCTAGTTATAGAAAAGATATCTATAGAACAAATAAAAGCACAT
The DNA here is from genome assembly GCF_951394435.1 of Stenella coeruleoalba. Classification (NCBI taxonomy): domain Eukaryota; kingdom Metazoa; phylum Chordata; class Mammalia; order Artiodactyla; family Delphinidae; genus Stenella; species Stenella coeruleoalba. Next base: position 76,340,375 of record NC_137156.1, read on the forward strand.
TCTGCACATATCCAACTTGTATATGAAGCCTATATTCCCACAGGGATGGTGGCAATGTCAGGGTCTCTTGAACTAATGATTTTCAAGCACACTCAAAGCTTTTATTCATGATGTCTCTCCAAGCTGAATTTCCTTCTGCCACCTCTCTCCTCCTTCGAAATGTTTCTCTCATGGATTCAAGTACACTTCCTCCCACAAGTCTTTGATACCATCTTTAGTCCCACAAAATAAATCTCTCAACTTTTGCATGTATTACCTGAATCATTCACTCTAGCATAATCTTATGTTGCCTGATTCTTTCTAGATTGAAGTTCCCTCAATAGGACATTCAGAAGGGACCATGTGCACTTAATCTTGTGGGCAGCACACAGTGAAGCTTCCAAACATACTGAAATTGTTCTTCGTAATACTCTGGGTTCCCCACCCCACCCTAACACCCAACTCTGGAAAGCAGAGCCTAAAGCAAAGTCTTACTAAAAGGTGGTTTACCTGCGGAAAGGGCCCTAGATAACAGGAGTGGGGGACCATAGAGAGTGAAACAGGGAAGAAAGGTGTCTTAAATCATATTCCCTAGAAGTAGAGCCTGAGGTGGGCATTTCTGTGCAAGTAATTGATTGAAGAAGTGCCCTCAGGAGAAAGTTGTGAGGAAACAAGGGAGTGGGATGGGCGTGAGAAGAAGCCAAGAAAATCTGTGGCTTTAGTTGAAGTCTAGCCTTGGCCTGATCCCACAAAGAGCTCTGGAATATGAATGGCACCATAGTATCATCCCACTTGGACAGCTTCAGTCACTGGCTATGGATTGCCCTTTGTCAAGAGTTGAAGAATCTCGTGGATATTTCTGGGGAAGGTGGCTCCTCTCAACAGAAGGTAATTCTCTTGAGAAGGGTTCATCTGTGAGGCCTTTGCATCCAATACTACAAGCAGCTGGGTCATGATGTGCTGACTCAGTAAAGTTGATCTTGGTGGGGCTCCAACAGCATCTTATGTGGAGTAAAATGCAATAGAAGGGTATATTCTCAAGTTGATCACCACTGTGGGCAACTGGGGCTCAGTCAGGCTGGAACTCTCTGAGAAACCTTACGTGCTTCAGATGTATATGTATAATGCGAACAAAGCATGGAAGAGGACAGTAATTCTTCACCAGTTCCCATCTCACGCTAGTCAGGGATTACTTCATGGTTGAATAACTCTCACACAAGGTATCAGAGAAGCTCTAAGGCAGAAAATGAGGAGACCCAATTCAGCTTAGGCAAGAGGCCTCGGGTCACACCTGCCCTAAGCTGGTTTCCACAGCAATGGCCTGAGTAAAAAGTGAGACAAAAGAATATGAGTTGGCTCAGCCATAGAAAAAAACGAAACTGAGTTATTTGTAGTGAGGTGGATCGATCTAGAGACTGTCATATACAGTGAAGTAAGTCAGAAGGAGAAAAATAAATACCGTATGCTAACACGTATATATGGAATCTAAAAAAACAAAAGTGGTTCTGAAGAACATAGGGTCAGGACAGGAACAAAAACGCAGACGTAGAGAATGGACTTGAGGACACGGGGAGGGGGAAGGGTAACCTGGGACAAAGTAAGAGAGTGGCATGGACTTATATATACCAAATGTAAAATAGATAGCTAGTGGGAAGCAGCCGCGTAGCACAGGAAAATCAGCTCAGTGCTCTGTGACCACCTAGAGGGGTGGGATAGGGAGGCTGGGAGAGAGATGCAAGAGGGAGGAGATATGGGGATATATATACATGTACAGCTGATTCACTTTGTTGTAAAGCAGAAACTAACACACCATTGTAAAGCAATTATACTTCAATAAAGATGTTAAAAAATATATATGAATTGGGCCATAAGAAGTATACAACACATTAATTAGGTTCCTTAGATCTACGGAGAATATGGCTAATCTGTCCTACTCTTATGTAAATGCCCTACCAGGAATTTTCACGGAGCTAAAGCTGTCCTTTTTACTGCTCCTCTTAGATATCTTGGACTATCTGCCTGATATGCATTTTCAGTCACATCATGTGGCCTTAGCAGATCAAGATTAGGTGAAAGAAAAAGGATAATTAAATTATCAATCTCATGGCAGTATCAAGCTCTCTGTATTTTTCTTAGTCACTGCCATTGATGATAATATTTCATTCTACAGTGATGATTAGATATGGAAAATTTCACTTAAAAATTCAGATATTGTCTATAAGGAGAGCAATGATGAACTCATCTAGGCTCTATATACTGTTGTTGATCATAACGTGTGCGTATTGCAAAGTGGTCCCTGAACACCATTTTTAATGGCAAACAGTGGTTCCTTCCTCCAACAAATTAAACAAAAATGATAAGTTCCCACACTGAAACAAATTTACAAGATAGCACATTTCCTTCAATTCACACAGTCATTAAGAAGTATTGTTCATGGGACTTTCCTGGTGGCAAAGTGGTTAAGAATCTGCCTGCCAATGCAGGGGACACGGGTTTGAGCCCTGGTCCAGGAAGGTCCCACATGCCACGGAGCAACTAAGCCCGCCCGCCACAACTACTGAGCCTGTGCTCTAGAGCCAGTGAGCCACAGCTACTGAGCCCACGTGCCACAACTACTGAAGCCTGCGTGCCTAGAGGCCTTGTTCCACAACAAAGAGAAGCCACCGCAATGAGAAGCCCACACACCACAACGAAGAGTAACCCCCAGTCGCCGCAACTAGAGAAAAGCCCATGCGCAGCAACAAAGACCCAACGCAGCCAAAAATAAAGAAATTAATTAATTTTTTAAAAAAGGAAGTATTGTTCATGATGGTTAGAAACATATAAAATCCAACCTTCCTGTTTAACACAGCCCAGCAAGGACTCCAAAGCATAGTTCATTATTGTCATTATGAAAGAATTTCTGCCAACAAGTTACAGTCAGGTTACTATCATTCAATCATGTCTCTAATAGGAATAATTTCACGTTAACTGGCATATACTAGACAAGAGAAGAACATAAATAGCTGCTGGAATCATTAATGATTTGTGCTGACTTTCATGGTAAAAATGACAATATATTAGTTTAACATAAAGATGTTAAAAAAATATATATGAATTGGGCCATAAGAAGTATACAACACATTAATTAGGTTCCTTAGATTTACGGAGAATATGGCTAATCTGTCCTACTCTTATGTAAATGCCCTACCAGGAATTTTCCAGATGTTGGATCCAGATGTTGGATCAAGCCATGGGCCATTAACATGGGGGTGTTCGGTGTTCTCTGAATGTTTTCAGAATACCAGCTGGTTTATTTTCAGATTGCAGACATAATCCCATGCATCCCCTATCAGATCCACCGCAATCCTGTCAGATACATCATAAATGAAAAGCTCATGGGCTCATTACGGGCTCTTATCCTTAAAAGCAACACATTGTCCTGCCGAGACCAAAAATATTAAATGCACATTTAAAGAAACTGCAAAATGCATTGCCTTGAAAAAATAAGATCCCCCTTAAAACTATATATGGTACTCAAATATTCAAAATGTCCATCATTGTCAATTCTGCATCAACGTTTATAAACAAGCAAACAAATTCTTGTCCTGTCAAGAAGGCTTTCAGGCCGAGTCTCTTAGGAATGGGGTGTGGGTTTATTAGTAAACTTAATATGCTACATTCAGCAGAACAGAGGCACTGGCATCAAATAAACAAGTTAAAATAAAAAAAAAATCTCACTCCAGGAAATTTCACAAAGATCTCACTCCAGGAAATTTAACGTACATTAGTAACTAGGACGACTCATATTTCTCAGTAATTGCTGCACAAATAACATTTATATTGAGAAAAAGCTCCCATCTTTCCTGAACCTTCAGAACAAATGTAAACCTTATTTAAATTCCTTTTCTGTCTTGCCTTTGTACAAGGCTCCTCTCCCAATAAAGAGCAAACCTACTGGAAGACAAAGGGATGTTTGCAAAACAAAACCGAAATAGATAATTAAAAAACTGAAGAGTTCCTGTTTTCAACAGTTCATTGCATGACAGTCACCATTACTCAGGATCAGGTTATCCACCTGGAAAGTGTAAGAAAACAAATCTTCCAATTAGCACTTATTGGGCAAAGTGCTGAGTTTCAAGAATCAAAACCTTGATCGGTGGGATGGATTTTCGTGTGTAAAAAGCGCCCTAGTAAGGCGACCAGGGCCCGTTGTTGCCCCACATTCTATTACCATGAGTTGTGTGTGCGACACGACTCCTGTAATTATCGCCTATATGTACAGTAATTGTTAATGAGCACATTTGTAACCAGCCGCCACCAAAAACAGGATGGCATTCTTACATCGTGATTAGGGGTTTTATGAGCATTTTGGGGTGGGGGACACTTTCTCACTGAAGACTCTTCCGCCCCATTCACGCTCATTCAGCTCTTTCTCAGGGAAGTTAAAAGCTGCAGTGATAATCCCTTAAGTATGACTTGGAAGAGTATAAAAGGTGCAGTGTATAAGCAATTGGATGAGGAAGGCTTTTATGTAGAAAGTCACTGAATGGGTGGCTGAGGACAGCGTGAGTGGGGAAAGAGAGGGGTGGACTTTTCTTCCTAAGGTGGTGAGAGAAGCGGGTATGACCAGGGCAGCTCAATTCCCTTTCACCATCCGATTGCTGCGTTGTCCCTGCACCTTGTTTCACCTTGTTTCTCGGGGCCAACCAGCTCCTTCCTGCCATTTTGCTCTCAAAGCAGGAGGGGGGAGCAATGCAATTTTTGGTAGGGACCCAGTTTCTTGCTGAATGCCAACTCAGCCAGCTGGCACGGAACAGGCCAAGCCTTCTTCAGAGGGGGTTAGCAAAACCCAAATTAGCATGCTCCATTTTAAAAACTTGCTTTTATTTAAAGACTAATTCATGACAAACAGTGGCTCCCCCACTGAGGTCTGGTGCCCTGGGAGCTGGCACCCAACCAAACACATGCAACTAATTGCCACCCTTGGATGACACGCAACTAACAAGCTCCATTTTGAGGCAGTAGATTCACTAAGAATGTAACCCCGGAAGGCAGCAGACACAGAAAAGCTCCTTTCATAACCCTGTCCTAGGCTAACCATGGCAGCAAAGCGTCTGAAAAACACTTTTGTTTCCCTGTACCGAGGATTTATTTCCACTAATGGCTGCAAACATGGATAACTTAGAGGAAGGTGGCCAAGGGCACTGCGATTCCCCATCATGATTATTTGAAGCAGGGGCTCTGCCCTTCTCTTTGCTCAAGGAAATAGGAGAAGCTGCCCACTATCTCAAAGGTCTGCATCTTGCCCCATTTGCAAATCTATGGACATCCAGTACTTCCCCCCCCCCCCCATACTTTGGTTTAGATGCTCAGACCTCCTTTATATAAGCAAAAATTCTGGAGCCAGGATGTCTAGGTTCAAATCCCAGCTCCACCATTTCCTAGTAACTGGCAAGTAATTTAACCCACCCATGCCTCAGTTTCTCCAACTATAAATTGGGATAACACTATACTAACACATACCTTGCAGGGTTATTATGAGTGTGGATGTGTTAACATAACAATATGTGAAGGACAGTGTGTAGCATATCATCACTCCTTTACGAAGGAAGCCCTCTGAGTCTGAGATAGCTCATCCTTATGAAGGAAAATTTACCTTTGCATATTCTACATTTCAGTCAAAGTGCACATCTCCCCATAAACTTCCCAGGGTTATGCCTCTAAGCCTTTGCTCACTATTCCTTCCTCTCTCCCTCACTGCCCAGCCCTGCATGACCAAACCCCATCTATCCTCCAAAGCCCTCCTTCAACTCCACCTCCACCAGGAGTCTTCCCTGCCATTCAGTTGCAATGAATCTCTTCAGTCTTGGCATGCCCACGGTATTTCCACAAACAAATGAAAGTATGTTATGTGCCTGTTATATTTCCTTTTCTAGACTGACAGCTCCTTCTGATCACAATCTGTGAGTAACTGGCACATAGTAGGCACTCAATGAACATTTGGTGAATAAGTAGATGTCTGAGTAAAAAATTTGCTCTGCGTAAATGAGTAGCTTTATACCATGGTTATGCTAGATACTACTTAATGAGAAGGGAAGGAGAATCATTTCCTAAGGACTTTCATGGTTGCTTTGGCCCAAATTGAGAGTTCCATTTAACTTGTCGTTGACTTAGGCTCACAAATCAAACCCGCAGGAGGATTTGTCAATAACCATATTAGTCTTCTAGGACTGACATAACAAAATACCACAGAAGTGTACTTCTCAACAGTTCTAGGGGCTGAAAGTCCAAGATCAAGATGTCAGCACATTTGATTTCCCCTGAGGCCTCTCTCCTTGGCTTGCAGAAGGCCACCTTCTTGCTGTGCACATGATTTCTTCTCTCTGTGGCTGCATCTCTGGTGTCTTTTCCTCGTTTTATAAGAACACCAGTCATGTTGGATTAGGGCCTCACCCTTATGACCTCATTTAACCTTTATTACCTCTTTAAGGGCCCTCTCTCTAAATATAGTCACATTGGAGGTTAGAGCTTCAACATATGAATTTTGGAGGGACAAAATTTAGTCCATAACAATAACATATACAAATACTCAAAACATGAGTATTCTGGAAGTTACTTAAGTCCTCGGGAGATGGGAGGTCAGGGAAAGCATGCATAATTCATTGCTCCTTGAGGTGAGTCTTAATTGCATTCAGGCCCTGACTATATTAGCAAAACATTCAGCCAGTGGAAGCAGATTTGGCACTCAAATACACACTGTCTTATTTAGATGAAAAACTCAACTCTCTTCAGAATTTGTGGGATTCAGTTGGGGGGCCCAGACACTCTTCCCTTAGAGACAGAAGAACATCAGCACCCCCGGCAACATCCACAATAACACTGGCTGCTTTTAAAGCCACAGCCTCTCCCCAAAACACGTAGCTAAACACTTGTGCATTTTCTAGGAGAAGACTCACTTCACTCCTTCTAGGATACAATTTATCCGAATCCTATCTTTCTGAATACAGGCACAGAGCTTTACATAGCCCTGGAAATCCCAACGAGGTTCTCATGCCAGCATTCCTTTCTTAGGCATTTTCTCATTCTGATTGCTGTTACCAGCATATACAGTTACTAGTAGATAGTTTAACGTTCTCACATTGTTTCAAATCACTAATTCCCAATTAGGCAGATCCCTCACATCAATCCATAAGTTAATGGCCCCCATGGTATTTGTTCATAGCCCTCTCCTAAGACACTTAATACTTTTTACCTGGTAGAATAATGATTTATAGACATATGTGTCTCTCTTGCCAGATTTTTGAACTTCTTAAGGTTAGAATTGTGTTGGACCCGTTGTTTCTTCCCAAGCAGTGTCTAGTCTGATATGGCACACAGCAGTCACAGTAGGAGTTGCCTGTAGTTCACACAGACTTTTTGGGAGTGTAATAGCAACTCTAAGCAGCTAAGTATCAGAAGCAACACATCACAAAGTCATCCAGCTCCATTACGGGTGAAGTCAACACCTTAGAGAGACCAAATACCTCTCTCCATTTTTAATCCAAAGCTTCTAGTCAGTTGACCCAGAAACTCCCCACACCTCTACCATGACTTACCAGTTTGTCTAAAATAATAAAGAGGAAAATGAGAGGCTATTAGCTCCACTTCCATTCTCCAGTCCATCACCATTCTAAATTATTAATCAGTTGAAGTATTGCCAAGAAATATTCAGGCCCCTTTCCAAAAGTATAAAGTAGTCATTTTTCAAGTGAACAATTAACCAGTTTATTCATCTAGAAGTCACAGAATTTATAGAAAAGCTGACTCTTTCCCTTTTTTTTTTCCTTTTGGACGCTGCAGGATGTAAGAGAGATATAGATGAAACTCAAATATAGCTTCCTTTCCTTCACTCATTTATTGACTTGGCGTTACAGAATCCAAGTTTACAAAAGGTGTTTTAAAATATTTCCTGACCATAAGCATCTGTAACACTGTCCCAGTAGTATGACGCTCCTGACTAATCATTGCTGGCAAGGACAAAGTGATCAATTGTCGCCACCCTTTCTTCTCCATGATTGATTTGGTAAAGTACAGCCATAACTCATGATTTCATGGAGTTTATATTCTGGGGAAGGAGACAGTCAAAAAAGAAGGTAAACCAAAAAATAAAGAAAACAGCAGTGGTAACTGTCACAAAAGAAACAAAAAGGGGCTAAGAAAAGGAGAAGATGTACCTTAAGTAAGATGTTAGTAGTGGGACTCGTAATCGATGGATCAGAAGAATTCTGAAACTGGGGACCTACTATGTAATCAAATCCAAGGTATGAAAGTGGCATGGGGAATTTTAAAAAGACATTTAGTTCTAGTTACCAACTGACCTCAGAGACTCCAAATTTCTACTTCTCTTTTATTTTAGTCACGTGTTGTTTCACTACTATTATCACAATTTCTTAGGGGTAATTTTCTGAGCAAAAGATATAGTGTGCAACTGGCGTTGTAAGTCTCATCTGATGCTCATTAACTATCCCAACTTTTATGTAAGTGATGTACGTTTAAAGGCAGTGTGGTATGTAGCTTAAAATTTTTTTTTCTTTTATCTTTTTTGGCTTTTTCCCCCCCCTAGAGGGAAGGTGAGCAACAATATTTAGTTTCAACTATATCTTTAGAAGGTTGCTTAGGCATATTTTGATAGCCTTGTCAATGAGAGTGGAGTTCTGCACAATTAAATATCCTTTAATTTTTAAGTATATACTCTGGGGTACACGACCTTCCTAGGTCCTAGGCACCTTTTCTTTGGGAGGCTCAATACAATATTATATATGATACATTACAATAAAGAAGTGTTCGATGAAAAATTTTTGAGAAGATTTTTGTATTTTTCCATTTAAAATCATTTGGTTACATACAATTTGGTTTATTAAATTTTAAAATTGGCTAAAATTTCTCAACAATCATCATGCAATTCAGACATTCTTAAGAAGTGAGAAAAGCAAACTCATAAAATGTCTCTAAACATAGACTCTTTATAATTACTAAATTTAGTAATTAATAGCAATAGCACAATGTTCTATTTTGTTGACATTTTATTAAATATCTAATTGATCTGACTCTGCAATTTCTACATACTTCAAGTCCAAAATCATTTTCTTTTCCTTTTAGTTCTCAATATTTTTCTAAGCCCTTGAAAAATGCATTGGCCCTAGTCGTGAGGCCCAGGTGTCTAAAGGTTAAAGAAGCTACAAAGTGTGTGTGCATCCCAGGGTCTCATAATAGTGGTGGTGATGCTGTGGGGGGTTATCCCCCCAAAAAACTAATGCCATTATAACCATGCATGATCCCAGGTAGCCTAAATGAATGTACCAAAATCCCTTTTTTTAAAAAAAAAAAAAAAAGCCTGCCCTGATTTTACTGTGATTTATGCACTTTCCTCTGAAGTTCCACTCAGCTTCACTTATAAAGATCATCTTGCTTCTCTAGCAAATTCTCATACCTTAGGGCATAAGAATCACCTAGAGTTCTGATTAAAAATGGAGACTCCTGGGTCCTGTCTCCAAAGAATCTCATTTATAGATCTAAGTGGAGCTCAGAAATCAGAGTTTTTAACCTTCTGAAACCCTGAAGTGCTTATTGGTTGCTAAGTCGTTGGTTGATGCCTTGTGGTTGATGATAAGAGCTGCTGAATCAGTTGAATTGAAATGCTGGACGAGTCAAGTCAATTTAGGCCAGGCTCTGTCAACCCTGGCTCATATTAGAATAACCTGGAGAGCTTTTAAAAACAGTTACCCCCAAGGATTCTGATTTATTTGATCTGGGGTGCAGCTTGGGCACTGGTATTTTTTAGAGCTACCATGCAAACAAATCAAACAGCCTAATTATCATAGGCCATGATAGCCTAAGGGTATCAGCTCTCATACAGGATTAACTCACCCATTGAGGTGATGCTAAAGCCTAAACCTCCTAAAATGAAAACACAGCAGCAGAGATTTAGCAAAACTAAAACCCATCCAGATCTCTTATTCCTAGTTTGTTTCAGCCTCAACACACCGAAGTCGGCCTTAGAGCTACAGCACAAAAAGGTGAGCCCTTTACTTTGGTTTTCATCTCCTGGCAGAATGATTTAGTAGCTCTATTATAAAAGCAACTGCATTATCATTACAGTGTTTGAATTATAAACGAAACCAAAAAAGATGCAGAAGGAACAGTCCTTTAATCAAAACTGTAAAATAGAACAATTTCTGGCTGCACTTAAGAGCAAACTCCGAAATATTAGGAGTAAACTCTCCAGCCCTTTGATTCCTGCCTCTTTCCTGTAAGAGCGACACTACACGTTTTTTCAATTAAGCAGTTTGACAACCTGAAGAAACTTACAGTGCATGATTTAATGAGCATATACTGTATGCATGGTAATCGGCAGGCTGACAGTTTGCTCATTTCAAACTGACAAGAGAGCACTACACGTTAGTAAAAAGGTTTTTGGGGGGCGGGTCTCTTTTCATTAAGCAAGCTTTAAGGTTAAAGAACGCTCTAACCGTATTGGCAAAGCTGTCACTAGTGGTCCCAGGGTGAGCTTACTCTCTGTCACTCTCCAAGTCCTCAAGTCTTGACCAAGAAATTATTTTTTAAAAAACAAAACACAAACACAAAATATAGACATTTTGATGCTCTCAGGGCTATGCGGAGCCTTCTGAGTCATGACTCTGTCTGTGATTTCACATAACACAAATTCTAACCCAGTGTGTGCTGGTTCTTCACAATGACAGCTTTATAAACTGGAATACTTCTTGGAAATAATACCAATATTGTTAAACTCGTCCATATTTTAGAAGCAGTGTAATGTAGTAGAAAAACCATGGGCTTTGGTGACGTAGAGATAGGGGTTCAAGTTTTGACTAAAACCTTTATACGTGGCCTTAGTCAAGTGACATCACTTCTCTGGGGCTCAGCTGCCTAACTTATGAAACACAGACAGTGACATCTACTTTGTATGGAGAAGACTGTAAAAATGCTTCATGGTTACTCACAATATAGGGGCACTTAAATAAATAGTAACTAGATGACCCATAGAAGGTCAGACTCTGGAGTTTTAACTAAGTTACCTACAGTCAGACTCCTTAGATTTCTACCATGAACCTTTGCTGGAGTTATATGAAGACAACAGAAAACTAACATTTACGTACCAGTGTGGTCTCAATCATTCCTACCAAGATTCTGAAAGGTAGATGTTATTATCCCATTTTTATGAAATCTCAAATACAGGAAGGGATCTTCAAGATCACATGAGAAATTTCTGACATGTTTTAACATTTCTGATCATAAGAATATGCAACTTCCTGTGTTTCCCTCTTTGCTCTGCCTGCCAGAAAACCCGAGTGAATTTATGTGCTTAGTATATATTCGCAACCCTGTTAGCAACAGTGACTGGTGGACTTCTTTTCTGATTTTCTATGTATATTTTATTAATCTTATTTTAAATTGGTTATAAACCATCACAAATGAGGTACTATTTCTCAGCTAGCTAATACAGAAGCTAGTAATAACTAGGATTTGTGTCACGTGATTCCAGGCTAGGGACCCTCACATATATTTGACATACAGATATCCACACTCTCCAACTATGCTTTTTTTCACTTGTGTTGAGCTTTGATTCCACAATTTTACAAAATGGTTGTTAGCCTAAAGTGATGAGTCACCTGTGTCTCTTGACGCAAAATTGAGAGTCCTCAAAAAATTCTAGACTCAAAGATACTTAAAGTAATCTCATTGGAATTTTGTCAGGTATATACACTAATTTATAATTCTTATCTTAATGTAATAACCGATTTATTATTATCAAACACTAACTCTGGTAATACCTTTTGTCTTAAGGTTTAATTTCTCTGATATTAATATAGGCACTCTAGACTTCTTATGCTATTTCCATGGTGTATCTTTTTCCACCAATTTACTTTAAACTTAACTGTATCTTTATATTTAAAGTTTATCTTTTAACAGAAAATAGTTGTTTTTTTAATCCATCCTGATTAACTCTGATTTTTAATTAAAGTATTTAGTCCATTAACATTTAATATAATTAAATATGATTAGCATGATATGTTTGCATTTAGAGCTACAATTTCATTGTTTGCTTTCTGTTTGCCCCCTCTGTTTCTTGTTCTCTGTTTGTTCTTTCCTGCATTCTTTTGAGATCATTTTAAAGGTGTTTAGGATTCTACTTTAATTTATCTACTGGATTTTTAGTGATAGCTCTAAGCAGTAAAATATACATTCTTGACCTTTCACAGTCTACTGAGAGTTCACTTCATACCACCTCATATAAAATCGAAAACCATGCAACTGTATAAGTCCATTTACTATGCACCCCCCTCATTATTTATGCTATAATTGTCTTATGTATGACATCTACACACAGCACATTATAAGCACCACAAGGCAGTGTTATGATTTGGCTTTAAAAAGTTCTGTGTATTTTAAAGACACTGAGATGAAAAAAATACTCTTTTATATTTACAAGCTCTGACATTCTTCATTCCTTCCTGAAGATTTAAGATTCCATCTGGTGTTATCTCACTTCAGCCTGAATAACTTCCTTTAGCATTTCTTGTGATGTAGGTCTGCTGGCAATGAAGTCTCTTAGTTTACTTTTATCTGAAAATGTCTTTAATTAGCCTTCATTCTCAAAGGATAGTTTCACTAGATTTTTCTAGTGAAAAAATATTTTCACTAGATATAGATTTCTGGGTTAACAGGGTTTTTTTTCCTCTCTTGAAAAATATCATTTTAGTTTTTCTAGACTCTGTAGTTTCTGACGAGAAGGTAGTGCTAATTTAAAGCACTGTTTCCTGGAAGGTAACCTGCCATTTTTCTCTGGCTATTATCAAAATTTTCTCCTTATTGTTGGTGTCCAGCGGTCTGAATACGATGTGCACAGGCATAGTTTTCTTCAAATTTATCCTGTTTGAGGTTCACTGACTTTCTTGATCTGCAAATGTATGTGTTTCATCAAATTTTTAAAAATTTGGCCATTATTTCTTCAAATATTTTTCTGTCCCATTCTCTTTCTTCTCTCCTTCTGAGACTCCAATTACTTGTATATTAGACATTTTTACTTATGTCACACAGGCCCCTGAGGCTCTTTTCATTTTTTTCTGTTCAGTTTTTTAAATCTTTTTTCTTTCTGTTCTTCAGAAAGAAAATTTCGACTGCTCTATCTTTAGGTTCACTGACACCTTCTTCTGTTACTTCCAATGGATGTGAGCTCACTCAGTGAATTTTTATTTCAAATATTGTATTTTTCAGTTCTGGAATTGCCATTTGGTTCTTTTCTGTAGTTTGTATTTACTACGTTTTTACTCATTATGAGTGTATCTTTCTGTCTTCATTGAGTATGGTTTTAATAGCTGCTTTAAAATCTTGGCTAATTTCCACCTTTGGGTCATCTTGGAATTAGTCTCAGACTAATGCCTTTTCTCTTCAGAAGGGGTTGCATTTTCTTGGTTCTTCATATGTTATTTAACTCAGGGTTGTATCATGGGAATGTATGAATGTGAATATTATGGAGTAAAGACTCTAAAATCTGTTAGACTTCTTTGAAGAGCACTGATTTATTTGTTTTAGCAGGCAATTAATTCGGTTATACACAAATTGAAAACTATCTCTTGGGTGGCAGCTCGAATCTCAATTCAGTTCTTTCATCTTTAGCTGTGCTACTTTATATCTGCTCCACGTGTTCGTGGTTCAGGGGTCAGTCAAAACTTTGGGTACTATATATACATTGAATTGGGAGCCTCCCCTGTCTTCCTCTCTCCTTTCCAGAATTCTAGCTTCATTTTCCAGTGGCTGTGGTTGCCCTGAACCCTGTTCTTTGGATCATCAAACCAAAAAGAATGTGGTTTATCTACTGGAATTAGTCACCCCAGGTGACATTAATTAACCTCAACATGTCCTCAGTCGAAAAGCTGTAAAATGGGGAACTCACTCTGCACTGGGCCCTGCTTCCAAGTGTTGAATCTCAATTCCCTTTCAGAATCTACCTGCTTATTTTCACTCTCTAGGGCTTTCAGGTAATATTTCCCCCATACTTTATAGTTGCTATCTGTGAAAATGCCAGGTTCAGTAGAGTTCACTTAGCCATCCTAGAAATGGAAACAAGTAAAAACATATAGGAAATATTCCTTTGCATTTAGCAGTTTCTCTCCTCAAAATACTTAACCTCCATTCATTACTTCACCTAGTGATATTGGGTTTTGGTTTTAACTAGAAACGTAAGTCACACTCAGAGCTTCCTTGATCATCCTGCCAAATACATGAGAAGACTTGGAATGAAAGTACAGCATAAAGTCAAATGATAAAATATAAAACATCAATCAGATCTGACTCTTACACTGGCAGCATGTAATCTCAAAGCAATGAGGCTTGTACAGGATCATGACTACCAAAGATTATCTACATGGTACTTTGCCACGTTATTTATTTTACCTTAGTTTTTTGGTCGCAGATATCTCTATATCTTGCCTCATTGAAAACTGCAATAGGTAATATCCTAAGAGAAACAGAATATTGAAAATGATATCCTAAACACCAATACAGAATTCGTAAGTGCACATTTCCTGCTGATAATAGTTCTTATCATTTTTTGAGAGTTTCTGTACACCAGGTATCTTGCTAATCATTTTATAAAAATTGTCATTTAATCCTTTACAACCATTCTATGAGGTAGTTCCTATAATTAACCTCATATTACGGAGGAAGACACCACAGCTCAGAGAGGTTAAGTGAGTTAACTGAGATCACACAGCAAATAGCAGAAATCTGAGTCAGTCTTTTTAAAGAAAAGAAACAGCAAAGTGTGGGACTTTGGAATCAACAAGCACATGCCTTTTACTATGAGGAGAGAAAAGAGAAGTGTTTCTAAGCAAAGAGAAATAAGTGGAGATCTTAAAACTCAAAGTTATAGCCTATAATTCCTCCTTCCGCTAATTATTAATATTAAAATGCCCCTCTTTCAGCTATATATATTTCATATTGACACCTTTCATGTTAAAAAGAGTCTTGCTTCAGGGCTCAAAAACACTAAACAGAAGCATAACATAAGGATCGAACAATTCCATGCAAAGCTCATAGTAAAGAAACACGTAACACCAGGGTTCCATTTCAGCTCATTTCATTTACTATCCTTAAACCTTCTGCATCTTCCAGAAAAACACTCTAGACGGGAAGGTGATTCACCAGAAAGAAATCAGGCACATTAAGAAGTGAAGATGCCTGACTCATCCCTCCATAATCTGCATTTGGTGAGTATTTCTAGAAAATATAGCAATGTGTCACAGTCCTACAAATGTGAGGGGCAGTCTTTTGCATAAATCCGTGAGTTTCAAGCAACTATGGAATGAGAGAGAATAGAAAACAGGGCCAAGAGTAAATAAGCAGACAATGTAAAGTGGAAACAGGAGACTGGGTCTTGACTGAAAGCATACAAAATCTTTGTGTTCTGACACATGGTGCTATTCAATATTTATATTTATTACACATGCTAAATTGTCTGTTGAGACCTCGGAATGGGAGATACTATGAGGGAAGTAAAGATGAGAACGGGTGAGAGAAAAGAAGAGGGGTATACACAAATGAGTTCTAGGGAGGGATTAAATGAACACTGTCCACTGACATCATCAAAACTGGGGAAGTTTTGCCACATTAGCACATTCCCTTCTTTTATTGCTATTTTTTTTAATGTATATTAAACTTATCCAGTTAAACCATCCAAAGACATACAAAGAAGAGTAATTATTTTGCCCTATCCTCAGGCCTTGTTATAAGATTTATTCTTCACTGTCCCAGCGAATTCCACTAGGATTTCCTCTGACCAAGAACAATCCCTTTCTATTTCAGGAGGTATGTTTCATATCAGTGTGTCCTCCTGCTACTACTAACGTCATTTCATCTCCACGATCATTCTCAAAACCATGCAAAGCGTAACAACTTGTCTTTGCAACCGCTTAACCTTACTTTTTATACATAAAAATTATTAAATATGTGTAACTGTCTGGTGGAAGGGAGAATAATATAATAGCATGTCAATCAGGTAACGGTAAAGCTACATTTCATGAAAGGGAAGGTAATGCTTTCTCCAGAAAGTGAAGTTATCACTCCTTTATTTAACTGACATAATATTTATACCCCAAGTTTTAAATGGCAGCTACAAATAGAAGTCAGGAGAGGGTAAATTCTCCAAGAAAATTGAGCCCCCAAATTATACCATTTTAAGAGTTCTATTTTATATGTACATAGAAATCTTCCTATTATTATAAGGATACCCGTAGTAGGTCAGTTATACCTAACTCTACGAAAAATTTTTAAATTAAGTAAACTCTACCTTTCTGAATACTGTTACCTCCTCAGAGCGCTCAACAGCAGGGTGCATGGAGTTTTACAGAGGGTCTTGGCAAGCAGGCAGTCCTGGGATACCTACACCATAAACAAGAAATTCAGATGATCATTTCCGCAGTGATCTAGATGGCTTATAGTACAACTTCATTAGGGACATTCACCGTGAAAACTGAGCTAGTATGACAGCATTGGTACTGTTAAAAGGGTAGAATAAAGGCACATGTGCAAATTCTAAGTATTGTCATTACTCTGCACAAGAGAGATCACGATTCAAGAGTGGCTTAAGTGACTCCTACAAGATCACATAAAGTAAGGAGCAGAATGGTGCTTTGACATTCCATCTTCCCATTTCTAGTCCTGGGCTGTTCTGGCTGCATTATTATTTGCCCTTCCTCAGAGCCAGCCAGTCCTGGAACAGGGGTTTTCCATTTTGCATAAAGATGAGGCCAACCCAGAAGTCGGTAGGAAGAGTACTTCTCTGGTTTTGTGGCGGCCTATACCGAAGCATCTGTCTGAAAGGTATTTTATGGGTCAATCTACTTCCTTTCCTTTGAAACCTTGGTGTCCATGAGAATCTGAGGGAAACTGACAGTGGAAGAAATAAGGGTTTTTGGTCCTACTGACCTGAGTTTGAATTCTAGTAATACATTTACCATCTCTGTGTCTTATACAGCTGCTGAACTTCACTGAGCTCACTTTTCACTTCTGTCAAATGGGCATAATAATATATGAAGGGTATATCTATCGAGAGAGTAATTTTTTTTTAATTTATTTATTTTATTTATTTATTTTTCGCTGTGTTGGGTCTTCATTGCTGCACGCTGGTTTTCTCTAGCTGTGGAGAGCAGGGGCTACGCTTCATTGCAATGCACAGGCTTCTCATTACGGTGGCTTCTCTTATTGTGGAGCACGGGCTCTAGGGCACCCGGGCTTCAGCAGATGTGGCGCATGGGCTCCGTAGTTGTGGCTTGCGGGCTCTAGAGCGCAGGCTCAGTAGCTGTGGCGCATGGGCTTTGTTGTTCCCCAGCACGTGGGATCTTCCCAGACCAGGGCTCGAACCCATGTCCCCAGCATTAGTAGGCAGATCCTTAACCACTGCTCCACCAGGGAAGCCCCGAGAGAGTAATTTTTTTAAATGAGGATAAAACATCAGATAGCACAGGGGACAGGGAGAAGTGGGCAGTCATCTGCTGCATATTTTGAAAGAGGATCCGAAAGGATCGGCAATGGACTGAGGGGAGAAAGATAACGCCTAATTCCTTGATAATACGTAGAATTAAATTAGAAACCATAACAATTTAACTTACTTATCATCAGAAGCAGTAATCTTCTCAAATGCCTGACCAGACAAAGATAGTGGCAACCTACGTAACAGAGAATAAGTAACCAGAATGTATAAGGAACTCCAAAAACCAAGAACAAAGATGAACAAACATATAGAAAAAAATGGTGGTTCAAAGAAGAAATCTCAATGGACAAAGAGGGTAAAAAAAAGCAGCTCAGACTCACTAGAGGAAAACACATATTAAAATAATGGAATTCCATTTTTCTTTTACTAGAATAGTAAACATGGAGAAGACAGACAAAATTCAGTGCTGTCCAAGAGGTATAAAAAAATAGCATAATATTCTAGCTTACTTCTGGCCGAATCATGAATTGGTATCATCCTGGTGAGCAATTTTGTTATATTTATCAAAAGTAATACTACATATATCCTACAGCTTACTGATTCTCATTGCAGGGTATACTAGGCTCAAGCAATATGGACACAAGGAGACATATACTAAAAAGATTATTGCAGTGTTTTTTTGTTTTTGTATAGCAAAACTTGGAAATGACCTAAAAGTTGCATTGGAAAGGGAATAGGCAAATAAAATGTGCTACATTTATAGGATGGAATATTATGCAGCTGTTAAAATCAACTGATTTTATAGGCATCAATACAGATAAATTTCATAAATACTGTTACATTAAAAAAGCAACAAGAAGGAAAAATTTAAACATAAAATATTTAAACAAAATAGTATATATTGGTTGTTGGTATATATGTGTGTGTACATAAAAATATAAACAATACACTAGTTAAATATTACATCCTAAATTTACGGTAGGGAATTTCCAGCAGGAGGTACAGGCAGCTGAGAGAGTGAAGGGTGGAAGGAAAACAGGATATGGTAGTTGAAAGAGAATTTAGTTTCATCAATAATTTCTTTAAAAAGAAACAAACACACAAACCAGAAGTAAATCTGACTAGACATAAACAGATGCTCCTTTTTAGATAGTAGAAATACAGATGCTTATTATACTACCTTTTGTGCTTGTCTGTATCTTTAAATTTTTCTCAAAATAAAGGAAGTAAGAAAAAAGGGAGGGAGGATAGAAGGGAGGGAGAGAGGGATGGAGGGAGGGAGGGAGGAAAGGAGGAAGTAAGCTAGCTCATCATCAGTTCCAGTGTGCACTTAAACTGGTCACAGATGGTTGGTTTCTTTAAGGATGGATCTCAAAACTGTTTTCATAATCAGTGAGAAGGATAGCGATTCCTCCCAGGTTGGCTCAGCTCGGGGGACTGAATTTAATTTCAGCCAGCAGAGGGAACCATCTGTCATCTGGAAAGACACTCAGCCCTCATCCAGGAGAACCCGTTCAGCACACACCAGTGCCTCTGGAACCAAGGGGAAGAGGGAACATGCACTTACAGACAAAGTAAACTGAGAGCACACCACGGACATCTTTTCAACCTTTCTAAAAGGTTCGTTATAATTTTACAGAATGAAGGGAACAATACGCTTGATTAGTTCTTCAGCTGACTTAACAATTTTGCTTTTTCTGTTTCTCTCCTTGAAGCAAGTTTGCCATTAACCTTATATGTTCTAGGGCTTGAGATTAGATTTTTTCCCCTCCAAAAGAGAATTTTTGCTTTAAAATAAAAGTTAGCTTTAAGATAATTCATTTTTGCCAGTAATACCAAAAGACTCTTGTTGAGCGAGGAGGTCATTCTTTAAGGAGGCTAGAATTGTAAAGAATGTTCCGTCCCTTCCTGGAGGGAGAATCTGTGGAGGAAAAAAGCTTGCAGGAAAGTTCAGTAATCATGAAGTAAAAGCCCCAAAACACTTCCTCCTGGGCCAATACTGTGTTTAAAAATGCCTTCTCTGTACACTTCCTTGAGAGACCTTAAGGCCTTGAAGAAGCAGTTAGTTAAACCCTTAAAGGAAAATCTGGCAATCCCCCTATCTTTACATAATGCAGCCAGGAGGCAAAGGGCACCAATTCAAGGCCGGATATGCCTCAAGTGCTTCGCCCCATCACAGCCCTGATATTTAAATTTCATCCTTTTATGTGTGTCATCCTACAGATGGGATTTGGGTTGGTTTCTAACAATAAAACAAACAAGGTAGAAAGGGAATGTTATGAATAAGTTACCAATGTAAATGTGCTATTTTGTGCCTTTGAATTTGGATGATGATAAACATGATTCTGCACATGGAAATTAGACTTTTCAGAACTGCTACACAGAATCATTTAATTTGTCTGAGTAAGTACTTAGAATAACGTGGCTGCTCTGCACTGCAAAAAACATTGGACTTTCAAATGAACAATGAAATATGTGATAACTCCTTATAAATGGAACTGCAGCAAAGGACATTCAGTAACAGATCCTTTTGAGATACTAAAACAAAAGAAGTTGGATTTAACATGAGACCTGAAGGGTGAGAAGGAGGTAAAGAAGGGCTAGAGGATGGCCTTCTGGGGAGAGAGAATACAACATTCAAAGGCAGAGTATATAGTGTCTTCATTGTTATTGAAAGTCGGTGCAAATTGTCCAATGAATAGACCATTTTAATTGAACAACTATGTATCCAATACCTACTATGCACCAGGCACTGTGCTGAGCCCTGGGACATAACAGTAAGCAAGACAGATATGAATCCATGCCCTCAATCTTTCCTCCCGATACTTATTCCTGTTTGAAAACTGCACTGAAGTCAACATTCGCTTTGTAAACCAGTAAATTCCACCTTCAGTTTTGATCCCAAAGAGAGTCTACTAGCATGGAGAAACTGTAATGCTTTCTCTGGTGACAAAGAAGGCTACATAAGCTAGTAATTCCCATTCTGCCTTAGGGATCAGGAAACCTACAACCAAATTTAGTTCTCTCACTCCATGGACCTACCAACTTATACTAGTAAAGATGGTCACATTTCTGTCTTATGCTTGTTTTAGTACTTGCACACTACCTTTGATTCAGTAAACAGCCTCAAATTCTTTGGGAAGTTGGTAAAAGAGGCGGAGGAAGGGAAAGTAAAAGAGGAAAATAAGGGAGTTTCTTGAGGTCCAAAGTGCCTTTTGCAGTTTTCACAGCACCTTACACAGATGCTGAATGGAAAGCACTTAATAACTTTGCATTGATGAATGGATCAATGACGAATACAAAGCTTTCCTGGCTCAACTTGGGTTCCATTATGGGGGATGGGAGGAAGTGAAACTTACTTCTCTCTAATCTCCAGTTTGAAAGGGAAAGCTCAAAACAGTAGCTGAAAAGTTTAGCATGATTGCCACTGTGAAGCAGCTCAATAACCAAACAGAAGAGCCATGGTGACCATGAGAAGAGAGGGGTCAGAGAATTTTAAGGTATCCTTAGAGATTTATTTCAGGCAATGAGGTCCTTGTAATATAGAACATTACTCTCTCCTACTCTAGTGCTAGTCAAAACAAGAGAAATGTCATAGTTTAAACTGATGTCGAAGTAACAGGGAAAAATGTTAAGGTTCTTTATGACAAAATGGAAATATATTTGCAATTCTATTTCCTGATGTTCTCTCACTTATTTTGGGGAAAAAAACTGTTAGTCCTTTTGCTTTAAAACTCCCCATTGGCAAAATTAAACTATAATCTATCTGGTTAACTCCAGGAAGAGGAGGAATAAATTTAAAAGAGTTTAGAAGACACCCACTTTATCAATATCAGAGCACTGTGGAGTTCAGTCTTTTTCATAGCTAAATCCATCCCATTCACACAAGAAAACAACAAATGTTGCATTCAAGGAGGTATTAAAACATCTCATCCCTGTTGTTAGCTCAACATATTAATGAGACTTTCTGAATTAATCTCTGATCACAAACTGTCTGTTGATGTGATACAACTGCAGTGAATAGTGTACAGCTTGCTTCAAGTAGCTAGCTAGGACCAGTTTCACGATGCTTCAGTTCTTTGACAGGTAGAAAATTAAATCATTTCTGTATTCACCTAAGATTAAATCATTTCTGTATGCTCCTAAAACTGAATCATTTCTATATTCCTCAGAAACTCTTCAATACTAACAAGTACATCACTTCCCCAACTAGTTGATAAACTGAAAAGAAAATATTATTATGGGATGGTACTTGAGGAAATAGTTAAAAGGGGAAACTCAGAAAACAAGCTTGTGAAGATGTATGATGAGGAGATTCTCAAAACGGCAAGGTGAGGGAAAGAAGGAGTTGTAGCTGAATAATGTATGTTTTTAAAAGGTAAGCTATTCCTTAAAGCAATTACCAAAACGTGAGAGTTCCTTTCATGGTTCTCAACCTTATACTCTGAAAGGGAACTTCTTATAATGCAAGACTAAGACAGCCAATTACTTCAGCACCAAGCTACATCCTAAATCTCTGGACTTGGCAGTTCAAAAAAACTCTTGGAAAGTGTTCTTATAAAATCTTCACTAACAGCTCTGACTTTATAAATGTAGATTCTAAAAGGATGAATGAAAACTAACCAATTAGATAGCAAAGTAGAGAAGAGAGAGCACTGAATAAAAGACCTACCAGAGTTTCAGTTATACGTCCACGACTAACTAGCTCTGAGACTTAGATCATATTTATAATAAAAATCATAATCATGAGAAATTAATAATCACACAGCACATAGTGTGCCAAGAGCTTCCCATACATTATCTAATGTAATCCTTACTAGAACCTGAGAAACTTTCATGGAGTTGAGTAGCTTGTCCAAGACCACCCAGCTGCTTTGAGTGGTGGGATCAGGATTCGAACACAAGCCTCTCCAACCCCAGAGCCCAGCCTTTAACGATCCATTCTGCAGACAAGTTCAGTAACTGTCTAAGATGATATAAAAGGCTTCTATCAGCAATGAGGTACTAAAATTTATGAGGCAAGATAGGATAATGGAAAAAGCTCAGATTTTGAAGTGACTTGTAGCCCAGGAGAGCAGCTTCTCTCTAAGCCTTGGATTCTCAGATAACACTATTTACTTTACAGGCTGTCCTAAGGATTAGAGACAATACTAGAGCTACTAGCCCACAGTAATAATAATGATAGCTAACATTAACACAATGTTTACTATGTGTCAGGGACTAAGCCTTTTTCACACAGTAAATCATGCAGTCACAATGACTTAAAGAATACTATTATTTTTATTCCTGTTTTACAGATGTGGAAACTGAGGCAAAGACAGTTACCAGACCTAAATCACAGTTACTAAACTGCAGATCTGGGATTCCAATCCAGACAGAATGACTCACTCAACGAATCAGACATATTGCATATTGGACACATACTGATACATGAAGGGCCTCTGCTGTTTCCCAAAATCTGTGTTAATCTCACCCAGAGTTCAAGATAAATTCAGAAGAGAACAATCCACATGGACATCCAGATGGTCTGCCTATTTCTGGCAGCCAGCCAATTATACTTAAAAAAGAAAACAAAACAAAACGAAAAACCCCTTGACTTCAATAGGAACTAGCTAGAGAGTGACACATTACATGTATCATAGATATGTATACACATATATGGCTAAGCTTTTCTTTGTTCTGTTTCCGGGCTGATTGTTCCCTTCATGTTGATACCCTGTTGCTTTCGTTTTACTTATAAAACCACCAAAGCTCCATAAAAGTTACTTTTCTGCTTTCAACCTGGGAGAAATTCAGTCTCTTAATCTTCTAAAACATTATTTTAATAACATATTTTATTTAACCTAGTATATACAAATATTATTTCAACATGTAAGTAATAAAAATTAAGATATTTTACATGTTTTATATGAAGTACAATATTCAAAAATCTTAATAGGTTTTACATATACAGCCCATCTCAAGTCAGACAAGCTATGTTTCAATGTTCAGTAGCCGCAGGTTGCTAGTGGCTACCTACCATAGTGGACAACACAGGCCTAGAGTGACTGGCTTCCTGGCTCATATTTCTAGGTCTCTTTTCTTGCGCTGGTCAAAGTCCCCAGAAAAGTGTCTTTCAATCTCGTGCCTAGCTGCCATTGTTCTGGGATTTAAGTGTGGGAAAGAGTGGAAGCCCCATTATGCAGACTTTCACTTAATCCTCCTGTTTTCATCACCATAGCTCTGTCCTCAGCTATGCCCAGTGACCCCAGTCACAGATCCTGTGCTTCACTCCCCTCCAGCCTTCATTCTGGGGAGTGGAGGAAGGGTGAGAGGGACAGCTCCCAGGCTATGTAGGTTAGGCAAGGACTCTGGTGATCTAATATTATTTACTGTTTTTCAACATTCTTTTCGTATTCCTTTACTCTCACTTTCATAGATTTATAATGCCACTAATTCCTTAGATTTCACATTTTTTTCCTTCTAAATCAGCCTCTGGCCCTTTAAGGCAGCTTCTACAATTACACTGTTATCTTCCCAATTCTTTTTGTTCACGTGTTCCCCCTTTTTAATTAAACTTCTTATTTTGAGATAATGTTGTTAGAAAAAAATACAGAGATTCCATGTACCCTTTACCCAATTTCTCCCAATGGTAACATCTTACAAGTCTACAGTACAATAGCACAAGCAGAATACTGACTTTGATACACTCAAGATACAGAATATTTTCATCACCATAGAGATCCGCCTACCGCCCTTCTATAGCCACACCCATCACCCTCCCACCTCACACTACCTTAACCCTTGACAACCACAAATCTGTTCTTCATTTATATAATTATGTCACTTTAAGAACGCTATATAGGGCTTTCCTGGTGGTGCAGTGGTTAAGAATCTGCCTGCCAATGCAGCGGACACGGGTTTGAGGACCGGTCCGGGAAGATCCCACATGCTACGGATCAATGAAGCCCGTGAGCCACAACTACTGAGCCCACATGCCACAATTACTGAAACCCGTGTGCCCTAGAGCCCATGCTCCGCAACAAGAGAAGCCACCACAATGAGAAGCCCGCACACCGCAACATAGAGCAGCCCCCGCTTGCCACAACTAGAGAAACTCCACGTGCATCAGTGAAGACCCAACACAGACAAAAATAAATTTTTAAAAAAAGGAAGAAGGGCTTCCCTGGTGGTGCAGTGGTTGGGAGTCCGCCTGCCGATGCAGGGGACGCGGTCTGGGGGGTTCTCACATGCCGCGGAGCGGCTGGGCCCGTGGGCCATGGCCACTGGGCCTGCGGGTCCGGAGCCTGTGCTCCGCGGTGGGAGAGTCCACGGCATTGACAGGCCCGCGTACCGCAAAAAAAAAAAAGAAGAAAAAAAAAGAATGCTATATAAATGGAATCATACAGTATGTAATCTTTGGGAACTGCCTTTTTTCTCCCATAGCCTAAATCTCTGAAGGTTCAGTCAAGTAGTTAGTTCCACGTTATCAACAGCTCATTGCTGAGTAGTGCTCTGTGGTTTGGATATACTACTGTTTCTTTAACCATTCACCCAGTACAGGTCACCTGTGTTGCTTCCAGTTTTTGGCTACTACAAATAAATCTACTATGAACATTCGTGCACAGGTTTTATGAGAACATAAATTTTCATTCCCTCAGGATAAATGCCCAGGAGTACAGTAAGTGAATGTTTAGTTTTATAAGAAGCTGCCAAACTATCTTCCAGGGTACGGGTACCATTTCACATTCCCACCGGCAATATATGAGTAATCCAGTTTCTCTGCATCCTCATTAGCATTTGGTGTTATCACTATTTTTTTTTTAAGCCAGTCCAATAGGTATATGGTGACATATCTCTGTGGTTTTAATTTACATTTCCCTGGCAGCTAATAATATTGAACATATTTTGATGCACTTACTTGCCATCTATAAAACCTCTTCGGTGAAAGATCTCTTCATGACTTTTGTCTGTTTTCTAATTGGATTGCTTGGGGGGTTTTTAACCATTATTTGAGAGGTCTATATATATTCTAGATACTAGTCCTTTGTCAGATTTATGGTTTGTAAATATTTTCTCCCAGTCTGTATCTGTCTTTTCATTCTCTTATCAGGGTCTTTTAAAGAGCAAAAGTTTTAATTCTGATGATGTCTAATATATGATTTTTCTTCCTTTTATGAATTGTGTTTCAATGTCAAGTCTAAGAACTTTTTGCCTAGCCCTGGATCCCAAAGATTTTCTCTTATGTTTTCTTCTAAGAGTTTTATAGTTTCGTGTTTTACATTTAAGTCCATTATACATTTTGAGGTAACTTTTACATAAGGTATAAGACTTAATTTTAGGTTCATTTTTTGCTGATTACTCCAGGATCATTTTTGAAAAGGCTCTCTTTTTTTTTCCCCCATTGAGGGATTTGTACATTTGTCAAAAATCAGTTGGGAATATTCATTGAGTCTGTTTTTTGGCTTCTCTATTCTGATCCACTGATATACATGTCTATCACTTCAAGAACAGCCACATAGTAACTGTAAAATAAGCCTTAAAATCGGGTAGACTGATTCCTCCCACTTTATTCTTCTTTTCAACATTATTTTAGCTATTCTAGTTCCTTTGTCTTCATATAAATTTTAGAATAATCTTGTCCATATAAAAAATCATACTGGGATTTTGGTAAGAGCTGCATTAAATGTGTATATCAGTTTGGGGAAAATTGGTATCTTTACTATGCTGAGACTTCCAAATCACGAACATGGTATGTCTCTCCATTTGTTTAGATTTTCTTTGATTTCAGTCATCGGCATTATGTCACAGTGAGCATACAAGTTCTGTGAATGATTTATTAGATTTATACCTAAGTATTTCATAATTTTGAGCTACTGTAAATTGCATTTTTAATTACAGTGTCTACATGTTCATTGCTAGTATGCAGAAATACAATTGATTTTTTAAAATTGTCTTGTATCCTACAACCTTGTGGAACTCACTTTTAAGAGGTTGTGTTTTTTTTTTTTAGATCACTTAAGGATTTTCTAAGTAGAAAATCATGTCATTAGCAATTGTGACAGTTTTCTTTCTTCCTTTCTATCTGTATGCCTTTTATTTCTTTTTATTGCCTTATTGCATTGACTAGAGCTTCCTGCACTATGTTGAATAGGAGTAGCAAGAATAGACATCCTTACCTTACTTCCCACACTTAGGGGGTAAGCATTGTTTTTCATCATTTTGTATAAATGTCAGATGAGGGTAATAAAAAAGAGGCTCTTCATCAAGTTGACGAAGTTCCCCTTATTCTTATTTTTCTGACAGTTTTTATCATAAATCAGTGTTGAATTTTGTCAAATACTTTTTCTGCATCAATTGATAAAATCATGTGATTTTTTTTCCCTCTTTAGTCTGTTATTATGGTGCATTACATTGATTGACTTTTTAATTTTGATCCAGTCTTGCATTCCTGGAATAGACCCCATTTGGTTACATGTATATCTCTTTTTTTTCCCCCTGAATTCTACTTGCTAATATTTTGTTAAGGATTTTTGTGTCTATATTGATGAAGTTATTCGTATACCATAGTTTTCTTTTTTGTATTGTTTGTGTCTGGCTTTGGTATCTGGGTAATACTAGTTTCATAAAAATGAATTGGGCAGTAGAAGTGTTCTCTTCTATTTCCTGGAAGAGTCTGTATAAAACTGGTGCTTATTCCTCATTAAATATTGGGTAGAATTCTCCAGTAAAATCATCTGGGCCTGGAAATATCGTTTTGGGGAATTTTAAAATTATGAGTTCAATTTCCTCAATAGTTATAATAGGGCTATTTAAATGATCTCTTTCAAATTTGGTGAATTGTGGCAGTTTCTTTTTCAAGGAAAGTGGATCTTTTTTTCTAAGTTGTCACATTTATGTGTATAAAGTTTTTCACAGCATTCCTTTATTATCCTTTTGATATTTGCAGGATCTATAGTACTATCCCCTGTTTCATTCCTGATATTGTTAATTTGTGTCTTTAGTCTTTTTTTCTTTATCAGTCTTCCTAGATGTTTGTCAATTTTTTTTAACTTTTTCAAAGAACCAGCTACTTCTGCCTTCTTTTAATTAATGCTTGTATGGTACATCTCTTTCCATCATTTTACCTTCAGTCTGCCTCTACTATTATATTCAAAGTGAGTTTCTTAGTTTTCTTAGTGAGTGTCTAGTTAGGTCATGTTTTTTAAACAATTCTTTCACTCTTTACATGGTATATTTAGACCATTTAGCTTTAATGTAATTATTGGTATTTTAGGACTTAAACTACCACTTTATTTTTGTTTATTTTCTGTTTATTCTCCCTGGTTTGTATTTTTGTTTTCTTTTTTCTGCCTTCTTGTAGGCTCTTTGAACATTTTTTGGAATTCTACTTCGATTTATCTAAAGTTTTTTGTGTGCATCTCCTTGTAAAACTTCTTTAGTGGCTGCTCTAGGTACTGTGTTATATATTCATAACTTATCACAACCTACTGGTATTGTCTTACAGTTTGAGCAAAGTATAGAAACCTTACCTCCCTTTATGTCCTGTTACCAATGTCCATTTATAATATAGTTATCTTAAATATTTCCAACACTTCCATCCATATCAAAGAGTGTTGTAATTTTTGCTTTAGTCTTCAAACATAATTTAGAAATCTCAAGAGGAAAAAGTAAGCCTACTATATTTACCAATATTTTTGCTTGCTGTGTTTTTTTTCTGGTGTTCCAGGGCTTCTTTATTTTAATTTATTTTTTATCGTTTCCTTCTGTTAGCCATTCTTTTAGAGTAGGTCTGCTGGTGACAAAATCTGTTAGTTTTCCTTCATCTGAGAGTACCTGGACTTCCCCTTCATTCCTTAAGGGTATTTTCACTGGTCATAGGATTCTGGGTTGACTGCTATTTTCATTCATTACTTGAAAGCCTTAAGGTCCTGAATCTCAGCAGAAGCTCAAAAATAAAACATGTAGGGATAGCTAAAAATGTATATATACAATAAGCTGGATCCTATTGAGTTGAAATGTCCCTGGCTACAACAAACTCTGATCCTGGCAGGAGGAAAAGACATGTAAAAAATCATTACAATTATATGTGATTAAGTGCAAAACTGCAGGTATGTACTGGTCATGGTGCTGACACAGAAACAGTGAGCAGCAATGCTTGGGAGGATCAGCAGAAGCTTCTCACAGGAGATGTGTGAGCTGGATTCTGAAGGCTGGGTAGTAAAAGGAGTTTCCAAGAGGGAGAAACACATGCAAAAGCCCTGAGAGAAGTAAACATGGCACATTTGGGAAATGATACAAACTAATGCCTGGATGAAGTACAAGACATGTGAAGGAGCAAAGGGAGATGAAGTGGAAAGAAAGGTAAGGGAGGGACACTGGGGTCCTCATCCCCTACTAAGGAGTTTAGACTTCATTCTATGTACCATGGGGGAGCTGACAACTAGATGAAACTGGTAAACGTAATATTCAAAGCAGAGGCTTCTACTATTCTACCCTTTTAAAAAGTAGCTTTTTAATGTATTATTAACATTATCTTTATTTTAATAATTATCAAAATTTAGTTTACATGCAAGTAGGAAGTGTTAATGGCCAGTAAAAACAGAAGACTCAGCCAAGCCTCTGCCTAGTACCCTCCACTGTAAACATGCTCCATCCTGCCTGGGGGATGATTTCAGTGTCTCTGTGATCAGTGAATGAAGCAGCATGGAATGAGATCATGGCTAGATGGCAGCACATTAAGTCAGTGTTTCAGCTTTTCTGTAGCTTTGAATTTCCCAATTTTGGTCAGTTTTTGTCAAAACCTTACCATCACTTAACGTATATTTTGCATCATTTACTAAATGAAAAATTTCCAACACCAGTAGATCAGAAAAAAAATATCATATTTATGCACAGAGTGGTCACATTCTGAGCTCCAGAAATACCCAGGGGACCTTCAGAGACAGGCACTGTTCCACTGCCCCAACCTCATTTATTATGCTGACACTTTGCCCAGCCACATACCCCTCCCCACCTGCTATGAGCATCTAGAGTCTGTTCTAGAATTGAGATGGAATTCTTTTCCGGTTTCACGTAAGTAGGTATCATACTTTTGGTGAAAAATAATTTCAGAAAGGGTAGAAACAAATAAAAAGCAGAATAAAACATCTTACATGGTAACCTAAGTGCTTAGGACAGCCTTATTCCCTTTTCAGTCCAATTATTAAAAAGAAATGTCATATTTACCACTACTGAATTATATACCTAAAAGTGGTTAAAATGGCAAATTTTATATTATTCAGAATAAAATACTGAATACTTTTTCAGAATAAAATTTTCTTTCAAAGTTAAAAAGAAAAGAATTGAGTGCCACATTCATGCTTCCTTTCAAAGGCAGACATTGTCCTTGCCTTGGAGATAAGGAAGGCGAGACCCACTTGGGTACTTGATCTAATTTAGACCTGGTGGTACGGGTTCTATACCTGAGTTATTAGGAGCTCACAAGCTCTCAGTCTTCCTTGAGGAAAGAAATCCTCACAGCCTGATGGCCTTGAAAGAAATGTCAAACTTTTTTAAAACAGAAAAAGAACATATACAAGTTTCCCATTGAAAATGAAGATGTGAACTAGACTATTAAAAGACAGGGAGTAAGGAGCCAAAAATCATGGCGTTTAGGCCAATGTACTTCAAAATGGGAAGAAAACTGTTTGCATTCCCTTGCCATTAAAGATAATTTCCTTTTAATTCCCATTTCTTTTATGGTGTATCTGTTGTTTTCTGTTTTGTCTCTATGGCTCCTATTCTACAATACGTTAACTTTATGAGTATAAACTAGAATCTGCATATGTTCCAGCTCCATACTTTTTGATGAACTTGACAATTTAAATGGATTAAACCATTTAATGGTTTAATCAGAGGCGAAAAATTATTCCCACAAAGTTCCTAACTTGTGAGAAAGTATCCTTTCTGGAAATACTTTCCAATCTGGATAAGTACTGAGATTCCTTCCTACCTGTAGGCTTGTCAGTTAAATTTCAAAGGTTGTTATGTCAAGGGAGAACAACACAAACCGACCTGGGAATCTGCTTTTCTGAACTATGTAGATTGGCCATACTGATTTAGAATTGACCTATATGCTTCTCTCCAAGCTCTATACAGATTTTTATTTCTGCCATATCATTCCTGACATCTTTTTCTACACTGCCTTGAAGACTTTCTCATACAGTTATGCAACAAACTATATCCCAATTATGAAAAATAATCAGGGATACTGGCGTGTTTTTGTAGAAAACATATGGCCTATCAGAAGTGACCGCCTGCATTTCTGCCCATATTATGACATAACTTTACTGAGGGCGTCATCTCATACATGCAATATACTAATAGATTTGTGTAAAATGCCTAAAACTATGAAAACACAATTCCATAAGTTAGGACTGCCTTATCATGCAGCACTATCCTTGACAATAAAACAACAAATGAAAAGTCCACTACCTTCACTGCAACAGTGTGTTACTGATTTTGACTTTAGACTCTACTGATCTTTACTTTACCCTCCTATGTCTTGGGTCACTATTTTATCTAGAGAACTCGAAACCCATTTCTTCATCCATACATACCACATGGAACCTTAGATTTTCTTAATGACCCAACAGATTTTTGGATGCTTAACTCTCCTTTTTTTTTTTCTTTTTTTTTGCGATACGCGGGCCTCTCACTGTTGTGGCCTCTCCCGTTGCGGAGCACAGGCTCTGGACGCGCAGGCCCAGTGGCCATGGCTCACCGGCCCAGCCACTCCGCAGCATGTGGGATCTTCGCGGACCGGGGCACAAACCCGCGTCCCCTGCATTGGCAGGCGGACTCTCAACCACTGCGCCACCAGGGAAGTCCCTCTCCTTTTTTTTTAAGTTGTCTTGTTTAGAATAAATGAAAGTTAAGATTGTGGCAGTAAAGGACAAGCTGTCAATCTATTAAATAAATTCCTGTTGAAAAGTAAGTGCATGCATTGTGTATTAACATAATTTATTAGAACAATTAGAACACATCCTTGTTGTCTTTTAATTAGATTATTCCTTGTTCTGGTAATTACACCAGACAAGGGAGAATAATAGTTTTAGGATTCTAAGATGTAGACTATGTGGAAAAAGAATGATCAATAATGCTAATTTACTGGAACACTTAAATTCCCAGAAAGAGATCTTTTATCATGAGCAATCCTTTGTATAATCAGCATTATTTCTCAATGTCTATCCTCATCTTTCCCACAGTTGAAAAGTAAAGAGGCTGGATAAATAACAGACATTTATTCCACTATTGGAAATCTGGTCAGGCTGGGCCACCTCTGGCCGTTAGTGGCTCAGACATTGCTTCACTATCTCACAAAATGCCAACAAATAACCACAGATGAAAGATTTAAGATTCCATGCAGAGCAGCATAGCCAGGAGTCTGAATATCTAACAGGGAGAAGACAAGATTTTAAATTTCTG
Organism: Stenella coeruleoalba; assembly: GCF_951394435.1. Classification (NCBI taxonomy): domain Eukaryota; kingdom Metazoa; phylum Chordata; class Mammalia; order Artiodactyla; family Delphinidae; genus Stenella; species Stenella coeruleoalba. The sequence goes on from NC_137156.1 coordinate 76,372,275, forward strand.
ATCCAGGTGAAGAATCATAAACTTTCTCAATTTAAAAACAAATTCAAATAGATGAAAATTTCTTATAAATGAGAAGACTACTGAATGTAAAAAAAAAAAAAACTGGTGATATTTCTATACATGAAGAAAATATCTGCAGATATTAATGGGGACACCATATGACAGGGTAGACATCTGGCTTTCAGGCATGGGCTGAGGCCTTTAGATATTAGTTGAATTATTCCCTCTCTTTTTGTGTTTTAGAGACTGTAAGGAATTGAAAGGCTCCAAGGCCTCTTCCATGCCCTATGCAACCATCACAAAGCTGCTAGGAAATACTACAGAGCAGCTCCCAGGACTTTCAGGATCCAGAATCTTTAAAAATGTCATGAGTTGGCATATACTGTCTTCAAGATAACCCTACAGTTGAGTGGAATGATGCTGAAATACAGTGTTGACACCAGTGAATCTGGAGTTCTCTGTAATAATGGGTAACACAAATGTCCGACCAGTAGCCCGGATTACAGGAATCTCAACCCCACTGTTGACCAAGTCTGCCTTAGTCAATGCAAAGTCGTAATGAGACCATGTCTAGACAGTATTGATCTCCCACCAGAAAAAAAATAATTCAGAGTGTGACTTCTTTTCAAGCTTAGTCCAAATGACACGCAAATCAGGATCATTCATTCACACATTGGCAACACTTTCCCTAACCAAGACATTTTATCAACTAGGCAGCCAAGGACACATATAGGCTTCTTTTCAAAGTATATATGAAATTTCTGATATTCAAATAGCAAGTAAGGACGTTACTTAAGCCTTTGGATTAAACTCCAAAATTTACAAGCAGCTCAATATCAAAAAACCAAACAACCCAATCCAAAAATGGGCAGAAGACCTAAATAGACATTTCTCCAAAGAAGATATACAGATTGCCAACAAACACATGAAAGGATGCTCAACATCACTAATCATTAGAGAAATGCAAATCAAAACCACAATGAGGTATCACCTCACACCAGTCAGAATGGCCATCATCAAAAAATATACAAACGATAAATGCTGGAGAGGGTGTGGAGAAAAGGGAACCCTCTTGCACTGTTGGTGGGAATGTAAATTGATACAGCCACTATGGAGAACAGTATGGAGGTTCCTTAAAAAACTAAAAATAGAACTACCATACGACCCAGCAATCCCACTACTGGGCATATACCCTGAGAAAACCATAATTCAAAAAGACTCATGTACCACAATGTTCATTGCAGCACTATTTACAATAGCCAGGACCTGGAAACAACCTAAGTGTCTGCCGACAGATGAATGGATAAAGAAGATGTGGCACATATATACAATGGAATATTACTCAGCCATAAAAAGAAACGAAATTGAGTTATTTGTAGTGAGGTGGATAGACCTAGAGTCTGTCATACAGAGTGAAGTCAGAAAGAGAAAAACAAATACCGTATGCTAACACATATATATGGAATCTAAAAAAAATGGTTCTGATGAACCTAGGGGCAGGACAGAAATAAAGGCACAAATGTAGAGAATGGACTTGAGGACACAGGGAGGGGGAAGGGTAAGCTAGGACGAAGTGAGAGAGTAACATTGACATATATACACTACCAAATGTAAAACAGATAGCTAGTGGGAAGCAGCCGCATAGCACAGGGAGATCAGCTCGGTGCTCTGTGACCACCTAGAGGGGTGGGATAGGGAGGGTGGGAGGGAGATGCAAGAGGGAGGGGATGGGAGATATACATATGCATATAGCTGATTCACTTTGTTATAAAGCAGAAACTAACACACCATTGTAAAGCAATTATACTCCAATAAAGATGTTAAAAAAAACCAAGTTACTTAATTAAGCCTTTTAAAAAATGAAAGTTCACATAAACTGAAATAAAAACTCAAATTAATGTGGGCAAAATATCTAAAGGAGAAATCATTAGCTTAAGCTATTTGAAAGATTTGCCACGGAGTCTGGTAGTTTAGGAGCAGAGAAGAATCCCTATAACCCTGCTTGCTATCCATTCTAGCTGGGAAGACATAGTTTTCCATAGAAACACCTCTTTAAATTGTCAGGGATGTTACTAAAAATTTAGGATTCCCCACTACTCTGATCTCCAGACTGGTCAGATCTATGAAGCAAAATATTACCCTAGAGCAGTGGTCCCCAACCTTTATAGCACCAGGGACCAGTTTCAGGGAAGATAGTTTTTCCACGGACCAGGGCCGGAAGCGGGGGTTGGATGGTTTAGGGATGACTCAAGCGCATTACATTTACTGTGCACTTTATTTCTATTATTATTATTATGTTGTAATATATGAAGAAATAATTATACAACTCACCCTAATGCAGAATCAGTGGGAGCCCTGAGCTTGTTCTCCTTCAACTAGATGGTCCCATCTGGGGGTGATGGGAGACAGTGACACCGACGTGTGTTGCTCATGTCCAGTCTACTCCATGATCTTGTTTTGGTCGCTGTCACTGCAGAAAACCCTGCTTCACATAGATAGGATGTTGGAAATGGAAGCAGGCTTTTCAGTGTTTTCGTGGCAATCTCAGGATGTTCCCCTTGACTTTAATCCAGAACGTATGGAGATTTGAAGTTGTCTCAGACATACTTTTAAGGCCACCGTCATTTGCAATCTCAAGCAGTTGATCCTCTTCTAGCACAGGCAAAGTTGATTCACCTGGCTTATTCACAAATGGGTCGCGGATCCATTCCTTCCCAGTTCGGGGGTCTTTTGTGGTTGGGAAGTAATGCTCAAACTCTTTTGAAAGCTGAGATAGCTGATCATGCACCAGCTGGGAGAAAGAAGGCCCTGGTTCAGTCTCTTTCAATATCTCTATTAATGTTTGAAACATGTCAAAAACCCCAATGTTCACTCATTGCCCCCATAATTCCAGTTTGGCTTTGAATGCAGCCACTTTATCTGCCCACTTGAACACAGTTGTTGTTCTCCCCTGAAGTCACAGATTGAGTTCGTCGAGCAGGTTGAATATGTCACACAAGTAAGTTTTGCGACCCATTCTGTGTCACTGAAATGTGCTGCCAGTGGTGCCTGTTTTTCTAAAGGAAATCTCTGGAGCAGCTCTCGTAACTCAAAAACTCTGGGCAGTGATCTACCTTGAGAAAGCCGTCTCACTTCTGTGTGTAAGAGAAGACGTGTGTGCTCTGCGTCCATCTCCTCACAGAGCTGCACGAACAGACGTGAGTTAAGGGCATGTACTTTAATGTGGTTGATAACTTTAATCACATCCTGCAAAATGTTGTTAAGTTCAGGTGACATTTTTCAGCTAGCCAGCATTTCTCTATGGATGACACAGCACGTAGACTCACATTCAGAAGCGACATCTCTGACCCGAGTAGTGAAACCAGAAAGCCATCCAGTCATGGCAGCCGCTCCAACCGTGCATATACCAACACAAAATGACCAATTCAGTTTTCCTGGTATGTAATCATTCAAAGACTTCAATAGGTCTGCAGCTGTGATGTTGGCGGGCAACAAAAGTGCACATAACATATCCTCATGCACAATTTCCTGAAAAATATATCATACAAAAACAAGCATTGTTGCCTTGTTGTCAACATTGGTAGACTCGTCAACCTGGATTGCATACCATGGTGACTCATTAATCCTCTCTAACAATTGTGCTTCATTATCCTCTGCTATTTCATCAATTCATCTCGTTATGGTGCTAGCCAAAAGAGGAACACGTGCCACCTTTTAAACTGCAGGCTCTCCTTAAAGTTCACGACAAATGTCCTTCGCAGCAGGCAGGATCAACTCTTCACCAATAGTAAAGGGCTTCTTAGCTTTAGCAATGCAGTTAGCCACTAAGAATGATGCTGTCAGTGCAGACACATTTGATGAAGTGGTGGCCTTCAATAATTGCTTCTGTTCTTCGTGTTCATGTGTTTCTTTTGAAAAACTCCAAAGGCTTGTCTCTTAATGCAGAGTGCTTGGTCTCCGTATGGCGAAGCAGTTTTGAAGGTTTCATGGCTTCGTTGGATAGACGGTCGCCACATATTATACAAAGCGGGCTTGGAGAATGTGAATCACCTATTGCAAATGAACTTGTAATTTAAGTAGGACTCTTGGTATATATATATATATACATATATATATATATTTTTGCGGTACACAGGCCTCTCACTGTTGTGGCCTCTCCCGTTGCGGAGCACAGGCTCCGGACGCGCAGGTTCAGCGGCCATGGCTCACGGGCCTAGTCGCTCCGCGGCATGTGGGATCTTCCCGGACCGGGGCACGAACCCGTGTCCCCTGCATCGGCAGGTGGACTCTCAACCACTGCGCCACCAGGGAAGCCCGGTATATTCTTTTAAATGAAGCTTTCTTTTTGTTGGCAGTCTTCTGCTGTCTCATCATTGGGTCTTTCCCCCTTTTCAAAGAAGCTCTCCAGCGACGTTTGTTTTTTACTCATTTTGGCTAGGGTTAGCTGTGGGCTTACCGAAACTGTGACTGAGACAAGGGCACAGTGTGGGAAAGAGGTGCAGATGGGAAGTGGTAAATAAAATAATGGGAGGGACACGTGGGCTAAAATAAGTGTCAGATTCTGACTTAAAGCCTGCCACCAGATGTAGCTGTACAATTGAAGTACATCAACTCACTTGCCGCTCTAAAGCCTGCCACCAGATGCAGCTTAATTGTCACTTGCCACTCACTGATAGGGTTTTGATGTGAGTCTGCAAACAACTGATTTATTGTGGTCTCTGCAGTCAAACCTCTCTGCTAATGATAATCTGTATTTGCAGCCGCTCCCCAGCGCTAGCATCACTGCCTCAGCTCCACCTCAGATCATCAGGCATTAGATTCTCATAAGGAGCTCGCAACCTAGATCCCTCGCATGCGCAGTTCACAGTAGGGTTCGTGCTCCTACGAGAATCTAATGCCACAGTTGATTTGACGGGAGGCAGGGCTCAGGAGGTAATGCAAGGGATGGTGAGCGGCTGTAAATACAGATGAAGCTTTGCTCGCTCACCTCCTGCTGTGTGGCCCAATTCCTAACAGGCCACAGATGGGTTCCATGGCCCAGGGTTTGGGGATCCCTGCCCTAGAGGCACCAAAGATTTGCATTTGAGTGCCCTGTACTCAGGCATTCCAAAGTCAGGCTGAGCATCAGATCTGCCCCCAGAAAGGAAGGAAGGGAATATGGTTTAAAATACCTGTAGGAATGGAATTAAAGATCTCCCCAGGCAATATAGTAGTAAGCTAAGATTGGAAACTTTAAGCTGAAAGACGGAACCAGAAAGAATCCCCTCTGACTTGGGGTCTGAAATGAAGCCATGACTCTGAGGTATTCAGGTGGTCCCAGAGGGTGGCAAGTCTTACAAGGTAGATTTTTTGCCTCACTGAAGGAAAATGAAACAACCTCCTCATTATGTTGGAGGTATTAAGGTATAAATCTATCCTATAGAAGAATGCTAAAGAAGAACACAATCCAGAGAGAGACTCCCACCACTATAAATAGTTCCTCACAAATGCCACCTAGAGTCAAAATTATCATTTCTATGTTCCGAACCTAAATAGCCTTGCAAGTCTTGGAAATACTTTGCTCTCTAAAGCAACCAGAAGAAAGTTCCTTCAGTCTACAACTTCTTGTCATGCTGGATTTTGAACCTTTTGAGCATTCACTCCCCAAACTCATATTCACAAGGCTAATATAGTGACACCTGGAAAACTAGAAACCTTATCTATCGATAGCACAGGCTACTTCTCGAAATGGACTTTGCATAAGTTCTTGCAAGCTTAGTAAAAATCCTACATTTGTCTGAAATGAAATCACGAACTTCCTTTTCTCTGTGTTAAGTAAAGACACAAGCACACCATGATAAGCAAAAAAGAATGATACAACGTTCTCTGCTCATCCAAGGAAGGTTACAGTACAAGGGTTCTGGGTTAGAAAACACCACTGTGGCATACTTCCAGGACATAAGGTTAATTTATAGGCTACCTCAATCCTAACACGCTGGAGTTAAGGCAAATATGTATGTATATCTTCCTAGCTATCAAGAGGGAGAGGAAGTGGTAAAAAAAAAACACAAAAACACTTGGATATATATTTAAAAGGTATCCAACTTATTTCAAAATAGGAAAGAGCAGTTGTGATTTAATTTTTTTTTTTTTTTGAGTTTTTGGCTGCACCCCGCTGGTATGAGGAATCTTAGTTCCCTGAGCAGGAATCGAACTCACACCTCCTGCATTGGAAGGCAGAGTCTTAACCACTGTACTGATGGGAAGTCCCAAGATGAGTTGTGATTTAAGATAACTGTACTGGAGAAACTTAACTCTCTATAAGGAAATATGGATCCTTAGATACGCTACTTAAATATAACACAAAGATATGCTATAGCATATGGTAGAATCTTACTCAACCATTCTGATTTGGCCAAATGTTAAATTAGCCAAACATAATAGGAGAAATTTCTCTCTATTGAGTAGGTGATTGATTCAAAATATTCATGCACTTAGTAGAAGCATAAGTAATAAGTTCCAGCAGCAAGAAATAAATCATATATATCCTCAAAATAGAATGAAGGTATTTCGTGCAATCTCAGGAAATAGGTTTTTTGTTTTTGTTTTCGTTTTTAGGTATGTCATAAAATCATTGACTCCAGGGCAGGAAAAACACTACATACATAAACCAGAGCATTTTTATTCCTATTCCAGAGTTATAACAGCACAAAGATGAATCCTATTTCTTAAGACTTCCCCAGAACATGATTCAACACGTTGTCTATTTTAAAAAACATTTTCTGCCATTTAATGCCATGTGATTTTTTTTCCCAATGACTAAGCAAATATGCCTCACTGCTATATAAATCAATTCTTCCTTTCCTAATGCTGCAAGTAAAGACAGAGAGCTAGTACTTGCCATCCTCCCATATAAAAATCACACTTCAGCTTTTTATTTTCCAATGTGATTAATCATATCTGTGACTGTCTTCCAAACTTAGTTGAAATTTTCCTGAATCCTTCAAAATCTACATTTTCTGGATGAATATGAAGAAAAGAAAGTTTTGTCATTTCTCTTTATTTCTGAATTCAGCTTGGTCTTCAGTAGTGCTACATAGCTGCCTTATTATTCAATGTCCTCTGTGACCCCCTGATCATTTTCCCCTGAGGGTGCATATTTGCTCACTAACTATATTACAATTTTGTGATCTGCTGGATTTTCTCTGGTATTCTACTCTACAGTTGCCCTAAATTAATGAATTTCATTCTTTTTGGCTTCTACTTCTCCTATTTATTAAATTTGGTCTGAAAATGAAGTTTATTTTCAAAGGAATTCATAATTCTTTGCAATTATGGTATTAACAATGAATTTCATTTAATCAAGTTTTTAAATGTACTAAAGACAAATTTTGTTAAATGTTAGTATTCCAAACCTTACATTCCCCCCAGAAAAGAACTCTATTTTGCTCGGCCTTTTCCTTTACCCACTTTCTAAGACAAGTTTCTTCTCTTTTTTTTTTTGTTTAATAAATTTATTTATTTATTTTTGGCTGCTTTGGGCCTTTGTTGCTGCGCACGGGCTTTCTCTAGTTGCAGTGAGCGGGGTCTACTCTTCGTTGCAGTGTGTGGGCTTCTCATTGTGGTAGCTTCTCTTGTTGCAGAGCATGAGCTCTAGGCACGCGGGCTTCAGTAATTGTGGCACGTGGGCTCTAGAGCACAGGCTCAGCAGTTGTGGCGCACGGGCTTAGTTGCTACGCGGCATGTGGGATCTTCCTGGACCAGGGCTCAAACCCATGTCCCCTGCATTGGCAGGCGGACTCCTAACCACTGCACCACCAGGAAAGTCCCAGAAATTTCATTTTTTATGATGAATTATGTGAATGATAACAAAAGCAGAACTGGAAGACTGGGATGAAAATAAGAGGTGGGGGAAAGTCAAAGACTGCAGCCTTAATAGAAATAGTACAGCTATTTGAGAGTAAAGGGGTGAAAGAGAGAGAGGACCTAGCTTCTGAGAGTGCAAAGTGAAAGATCACTGGAAAAAAAAAGGATGGAAGGGGGTTTTGAGAAGAGTTGCCATGTGCAATGAATAAAATAATTTTTGAAGTTCCTGGAGAGACATGGGTAAAATTTAGAATTATTTTTCAATTATTTCATTTGCTATGCTGTTTTAAGACTGAACCATATGGGACCCCAGCACCTATTTAGGTTATACAAATATCCTCCAAAGCTGACATTAGTTTGTCTGGACATAATTTATATCTGGACTTTGGTTTCCTTTAAGTGTCATAAACACATACCAGAAACAAATGTGATCATCCTAGAAATGCTCAAGAGCTCTCCGTCAGCTTTAAATTGCAGTTCTGTTAGTTAATTCACAGGTCAATGTCTGGGACATTGACATTGTCCTTGACATTGTCAAGGACTACTTGAGTAATTAATAAATTTATATGTAAACATATTGAAAACAAAGGTATCTATCTGTTAGTGTCAAATACATAAAAGACACACTTTGAGGCAATGGTTGCTATATAGTAATGCAGTTTTAAGCTACTAGCAATGCATCTAAAATAAAAGTATAAGAAGGATATGAAGGAACAACATTATAACATATGATAAGCCTGTTGCATAAAATTTTTAAGAAAGTGATAAACAGTGATGGCTTTACTGCTTTGCTATACAGATGACTCCCCAAAATGTAGACAGACATAACCTCAACTGGAATATGGGGTCTCTGCATGCCATTTTTAGTTAAGTTATATTATTAAAAATCAATACAGCACAACAGTCTACACAGGCATACCTCCGAGATATTGTGGGTCAGGTGCCAGACCACAGCAATAAAGCTAATATTGCAACAAAGCGAGTCACACAAATTTTTTGGTTTCCTAGTGCAAAAAGTTATGTTTACACCATGCTGTAGTATATTAAGTATACAATAAATAGCAGTATTTCTTTAAAAAACATAATATATATACATTAATTTAAAAATACTTTTTTGCTAAAAAAATGCCAAAACAATGTAATAGTAACAGCAAAGATTAGTGATCACAGATCACCATAACAAACATAAAAACTTTGAAATATTGCTAGAATTACCAAAATGTGATAAGAGACACAGAGTGAGCAAATGCTGTTGGGAAAATGGCGCTGATAGACTTGTTTGACACAGAGTTGCCACAAACCTTCAATTTGTAAAGAATTCAATATCTGTGAAGCACAATAAAGCGAAATGCAATAAAACAGGTATACCTGTATTATTCTTAAGAAAGTACATAAAATAAGAGAAGAACCTGGAACTAAATTAAAAGTTTACACCAATTCACACCAATATATTATATATTTGTAAACTAAACTTGTCACCAATACAGATGTACCACATAGCATGCATATGTGTGAAAGAGAATGAGGATTCAGAAATAAATATACATATATAGTAAATGAAAACTCTAAGGCATTCCCAGGGATCTAAATGGCCTATACCCAAATATAGTAAACTCATATCATAAGGGAGGGGACTTAAGTTTTAACACCAGAGCCTAAGGCTCTGCTTATAGTCAAACTTAACAGTGAAAAATCATTTAAATCATCTGTAGGGTGCAAGTTATATTGCTCTGTGTATTCAAACCTGACAATAAATATTTGAGAGCAAACAAGTGAACTAGGCTAAATAAGGGAAGTAAGCAAAGAAAAGTCCACCTACAGATATCTGGGTATTCAAACCATCTGTTCTTTAAGGAACTAGCAAATCTTCAGCAATGAATCTTTACCACATAGGTGATGAAGTATAAACTTGTAAATCTTCCAACAGGGTTTGTTTCACTGTTTTAATATAAAAGTTGTATAACTTTAATGCATTAACAGATGCATTTGTCACTGTTAAAAGATTAAACAAGGTGGGACTTCCCTGGTGGCACAGTGGTTAAGAATCTGCCTGCCAATGCAGGGGACACAGGTTCAATCCCTGGTCCGGGAAGATCCCACGTGCCACGGAGCAACAAAGCCTGTGCGCCTCAACTACTGAGCCTGTGCTCTAGAGCCCATGAGCCACAACTACTGAGCCCGCATGCCACAACTACTGAAGTCCACGTGCCTGGAGCTTGTGCTCCACAACAAGAGAAGCCACCACAATGAGAAGCCCGCGCACCGCAACGAAGAGTAGCCCCTGCTCGCCGCAACTGAAGAAAGCCCATGTGCAGCAACAAAGACCCCACGCAGTCAAAAATTAATTAATTTAAAAAAAAAACATTGGCTAAAAAAAAAAAGATTAAACAAGGTAACGTATGCAAAACTACTAGACACAGGGACAAAGAGCAGATACTCCATAAAAATGTTGGGTTTTAATCTAAGTCTTATTTCATTCAATGCACAAACACACTGCTCTGTGAAATCTTGTAGAGAAGAACATGGTAGCTGCTTTTCTTGCCAAGCCAGTTGGAGCCCCCATGAACAGCTATCACTTGCATACTTTAGGCATGGAGGAGACCTTACACTTGCACTGGCTTCTAAGTGAGCACAAGATGAATCCACTGCACACGGGAAGCATTTCTTTATGTCTGGGTCGCATCTCAGTAGATTGGCTCCCTGTGGAATGGGCTTTCCCTTTCCAAAGCTGTAACACAGCACATGAGGCTCAAACCACAGGGCTATCAAACAAGGAGAATTCATTTCTTTTCCAAAAAGGCATTCCTATCAACTCTACCAGGAAAGCACATGAACCCATGAAATCCATTTATTTGTATCTTTAATAATATATCCATCCATGAGTCCCTTTTATCAGTACTTAGTTACAATGGGATGTCACAAATATTTGGAAACTGGAATTATTTTTCCTCCCTTTTTCTTCTCTACCTCCCTTTCTCTCCTTTCTTCCTTCTTTCTTTCCCTGAAATTTCTGCCTATGGTAAAACCACAGCAAGAAGGAAAGTAAAATGGATTTTCCTAGTAGTCGACATTTCTGTGATATATTCATTTTTTTTGGTCCTCATAGGAACTCCCTCCAGGGTGCTCCTTTATGGGAATAAGGTATGCCAAATGAAATAGAGAACTGGAGGCACAATTTTACCCTTGACATATGAAGAGAGAGTATTTTTCTCCTGGATTTATGGGGTAATGAAACTCAGACACTTTTCTTCTTTTCCTTAGTTTGCACTTCCTACTTATTGCTGCACACCATCATTACCATCATCATAAATTTATAAGAGTGCCCATGGCTGTAGCCTCTCGGTAGCTCCCAAATGATCTAATCCAGACATCATTGTCTTCAGCTCCCCTTTGGCATGAGTCTATTTTACATTCCTCTTCCTTACTGAAATCTGCTCTCGATTATTTTTCATCAGATGTTATAGCTTTCTTTTCTTTCCCTTAAGTTGAATCTCTTTTATTTCTTCCTCTCATTTCCAAGCTCTCCTGGGCCCTAAGCACAGTTCCTCTACATATATAGGGGATTACATCTCCAAATTTAGAAACTCTTGAGAACTTTACTACCAAACTGCCTTTTCCAAGGTAATTTTTAGCAATATTAACTAAAAGGAGACTTTTAGTATTCTTTGAAGCCACAGCTCCACGTTAAGGATATCAGCTCTAACTTCTATCCCGTTGCAAGATGATAACCAGAGTTACAGTACATTCTTTCAACCCAGGCCAAACTCTCTAAAGATGGGCACTCTTCAACCCCCTGATTCCAACTGGGCTTCTTTAGGAAACTGGAGGTCCACAGTTTGGAATTAGACAGACAGGGGTTCAAATCCAGCCTCCAGCATTTAATTTGGATATAACCTTGAGTGACCATTTAACCTTTCTGAGTTACAATTTCCTTGACTGAAGAATATGAACACAAATATCCAACTAATGAGATTGTTGTGAGGATAAAATGAGGTAATCTTTCTAAAATATTGGTACACACAATGTCTGACACAGGGTAAGCATTCAAACTTGGTAGCTATTATTTTTATTCTTATGAGTTAAAATGTGGAATAGAATGGATTCCTCTTCATAGAAGATCACAAAGCTGATCTTGGAGGAGACACTACTACATTATTTAATAGGTCCCAGTCCCAAATACCAGCCAATTCAGTGTTTTCACACTTGGGAAGTCACTAAATATTTTTAATTGATATTAAAAATTGAGGACAAACAGAGAATTAGGATTTGGAACCAAAAAATAGATAACCAGTCATAAATCTGGACATATCATTTAGAGTCTCTATTCTCAGAACATATATCTCTTTTTAAAATATATTTACTACAGTTAACCCTGGAGACGGAATATTTTTATCATCAGTTGCAAAACTGTCTCCTGAAAAAGAAAACTGTGTAATTATACCTAGAACAGACTTCACATGTTAACCTTTGACATAAGGGAAGAACAAAAAGTAGACACTCATCAAGGCACTGGGAAGAAGAGGGAGAGAGGAAGAGTAGGTGAGAGGGAAAAAGAAAGAGAGAGAGAGAGAGACAATGAGAATGAATGCAAAAAGGTTTGTTTGGCTTTTAGCCATCCAGTGCAGATAGGATGATCATACCATTTATGATTGCTGTCAATTCTCTCCATGGAAACAGGCTGAACAATCGGATACCCGCTACCTCTCATACAAAGAAAGTAAAATTGTCAATTCCTTACAGGAATTTTGCCTAAATGAAATACATATATTCAAAATTATTATGATGCCAGGAATAAAGTTAAATATCTAAACTCAATGAAATTATCTAACTGGGTCTGATCCAACAGAGTGAGGTTTTTACTCTGGAAGGTGAGTACAATATTTTAGGGCATAAGAATGAAAAATTCATTGATTTACCCTGATCTGTAAAAAGAGCAGTCTGATCTACTTCTGAATCAAACCAGACCTGCTTTAAAATGCTATTTCTGCCACCTGCTTGTTGGGCAAGTTACTTATCCTTTATGTGTCTGGCTTCCTTGTACCTAAAATAACTAGATAAGAAAGCATCTGCAAGCGGTGGGGACTAGGCCTGCCACTCTTTCTCTCTCTCCCTACACCCCCACGTCCCTCAAAGGAGCAAGTCCTAAGCCAACTGGCCAAATTCAAGCATACTGAGTCTTACTAATTAAGGGCAAGGTCACTACACAACACGTACTCTAAGTTGGTAAAAGTCTGATTCCTCAAGGAAGGGTAACCATTTCCTTCTTTCTGTCCTGCCTTCTTTCCAACTTTAGGCAATAGCATTCATGAGCCAAAGTGATGTCCAGAGCACCAGGTCTTGCCTGCAACACTTTCATTCTTCCCCACTCCCTCCCACTGTCCCCCAGTCAGAATCTTTAAGCATGCTGTTCATTTGAGGGGACTATTTAGTAGAAAGTGGGAGGCAGTCCCACTTAGACTCCTTCCACACCAGCCTGCCTTTATCAGTGTTCTACACTGGAAGGTCTTGGGCACTGGCCCAACTAGTGACAAAGTGGCACTTTGTTACCATTTCCATGTTAGGGCCTTTGCATTTGCTCTTCCCCCTCTCTGGAAAGTTCTGCATCTTTAAATCATGGATCTTTACATCATTCAGGTCTCAGTTCAAATGTTATTTCTTCAGAGAGGCCTTCCCTGACCACCCAATCTAAAGCAGCATCCTCAACACCACCAAGTCACTCTGATATATTAATCTTCTGTATTGTTAATAGTTCTCGTCACATTTCGTTACTTTCTTCATTTATTTGTTTGCTGCCCTTCCATCCCTCCTTCCCAAACATACCTATTAGAAGGTTAGTCTAAGAGAGCATGGATGCTGTCTGTCTTGTTTATCACTGGTTTATCCAGAGTCGGATGCCTATCAAACGGGTAGATGCACAATAAATTACAGCTATAATTACCCTGTCCTCTCAGGCTTGCTCCTGCCACCTCCTATGCCCATCCAAGTCCAATGAAATCTTTTAAAAGCTCTCCTCCTCAGTTGACCCAGGATAACAGCGGGTATACTATGGGCTCTCTAAATTTTAGACTAAGTATCTCTATCTTATAAATTTCTTTCTTCTAATCAGAATTTATATAACCTACTCTTTATTTGAATAGTATCTTATTCCACTTACCTTATTTGTACTTTTTAATAAACCCCACCACAAAGGGCACAGCTTAGTGAATGTCCCAGCAAACCTAAAAGACAGTGGCTAATGCCTTTCTTACCCAAAGAAATGGTCCTAAAGAAGTCTTTCTACATCTCTGCCCTCCAGTCCCATAATACATGCACACAGTGGAAAGCCTATATTTGCATTCCAGATAATCTCCAGCAGGGAGTGAGGGGAAATGTTCTTTAAAAGGAGCAAACCTAAAACCATAAGGCTCTTGAAAATGCTGCCAGTTAACATTTCTTCTTAAGAAAGACACAATCCCAACAGAATCAAAGATAGCTCAGTGGCATCTTAAATCAGGGATAGTTTTTAAGTTGAAGCTTAGAGCGTCTCTTGGGAATCTCTTCAATTCTCCACACACACAAAAATATGGCACAGCTTCTCAGGAGGTACAATAGAGGCTTTCTTCTAGCATTACAACAGATAGCTAGGGACTTCCCTGGTGGCACAGTCCTTAAGAATCCCCCTGCCAATGCAGGGGACATGGGTTCGAGCCCTGGTCCAGGAAGATCCCACATGCTGTGGAGCAACTAAGCCCATGAGCCACAACTACTGAGCCTGTACTCTAGAGCCCGTGAGCCACAACTACTGAGCCCGCGTGCCACGACTACTGAAGCCCACATGCCTAGAGCCGTGCTCTGCAGCAAAGAGAAGCCACCGCAATGAGAAGCCTGAGCACCTCAATGAAAAGTAGCCCCTGCTCGCCGCAACTAGAGAAAACCCCGTACTCAGCAACAAAGACCCAACACAGCCAAAAATAAATAAATAAATGTATTAAAAAAAAAAAAAAGAAGAACATAGAGCTATTTCTTTGGCTGTAGATCAGATGAAGTCATTGGGGTGAGTTTACTAGCCATATATATTTTCTAATGTATAACAGAATATGTCAATACTGGAATACACTCAGCACTGAGATGCTCATACTAGGAGATTCAGGAGGATAAGACTGACTCCCAGCTCCCATCCCACATTCACTAAGAAGCATATATTCATTGAGGGGAAATGTCTAGCAGAATGATCTATATTACTTAAATTGGTACCTATTACTGTCTTCTTGTTTGCCAATTCTGTACGGTTAAGTTGGCAAAAGTTCAATGCACACAGGATGCAACTCCATTCTATTCAAGACCACTCGTCTTTGTGTCATGATATCTCTGTGTTAAAGATCAAAAAGTACTAACCCTACAGAACTTTATCACATCACCTGGACCCATTTCATAAACAAAGAATGTAGACAGCACACTCAGGAACGGTCCCTAAAGGAATATCCTTCCAAGTTTAGTTTTTTAAAATTATTTATTTATGTATTTATTTATCTATTTTTGGCTGTGTTGGGTCTTCGTTACTGCACGTGGGCTTTCTCTAGTTGCGGCGAGCAGGGGCTACCCTTCATTGTGGTCCGTGGACTTCTCATGGCAGTGGCTTCTCTCTTGTTGCGGACCACAGGCTCTAGGTGCATGGGCTTCAGCAGTTGTGGCACGCAGGCTCAGTAGTTGTGGCTCGAGGTCTCTAGAGCACAGGCTCGGTAGTTGTGGTGCACGGGCTTAGTTGCTCCACAGCATGTGAGATCTTCCCAGACCAGGGATGGAACCTGTGTCTCCTGAATTGGCAGGCAGATTCTTATCCATTGCGTCACCAGCGAAGCCCAAGTTTAATTTTTGAAACAAACAAGCGTTTCTTTTCTATGGCATAATCTTACAATATTTTATACATATCTTTCTTGGAACTAGGCTTAATATAAATCCTAAAAAAAAGACTAAAACCCCACATTTCCATAAGTGTTGTGATAGTTAATTTTATATGTCAACTTGA
Source organism: Stenella coeruleoalba (assembly GCF_951394435.1). Taxonomy (NCBI): domain Eukaryota; kingdom Metazoa; phylum Chordata; class Mammalia; order Artiodactyla; family Delphinidae; genus Stenella; species Stenella coeruleoalba. Next base: position 76,388,125 of record NC_137156.1, read on the forward strand.
CTGTGTCACAGGATATCCAGCTATGTGGTCAAATATCATGCTGGGTATTTCAGTGAGGATATTTTGGATGAACTTAACATTTAAACTGATAGACTGGGTAAAGCAGATTGCTCTCTCCAATGTGGATGGGGCTCATCCAATCAATGGAAGGTCTGAATAAAACAAAAGTCTGGCCCTCCCCTAAATAAGAGGGAACTCCTCCTGCTTGACTGGCTTCCAGCTGGAACATTGGTTTTTTTCCTGCCTTCGGACTCAAACCAAAACATTGGTTCTTCCTGGGTTGTGAGCCTGCTGGCCTTTGTATTGGAACTACAGTATTAGCTGTAGTGATTTTTAGGCCTTTGGACTCAGACTGGATCTATACCATTGGCTCTGCTGGGTCTCCAGCTTGCGGACTGCAGATCTTGGGACTTGTCAGCCCCCCTAATTGCATGAGCCAATTCCTCTCTCTCTCCCTCTCTCTCTCTCTGTGTATGTGTGTGTGTGTGTGTGTGTGTGTGTGTGTGAGAGTGTGAGTGTGCGTGCGCGCGCACGCGCGCACATCCCCTAAGGTTCTGCTTCTCTGGAGAACTAACACAAGTGTTAGACTCAAACCCAAAGACTAATAACTATTTTTTTAATCAGTCTGGCACTTAACTGCACGTCTCTTTATAAACTATGTAAAATTTTTTCATGAGCTAACATATAGCACTCCATCACTCACTCTAGAACACTCTAGGTGTTTAAAACTTTTTATATTATTAAAATGTAAAACATCAAGGAAAGATGAAGTAAGACTTAACTGGGACAAGTTTGTTAGTAATGCCAAATATAAGGCAATCTTGAATATAAAGAAATATTCCATTTTCTCAAAGAAAAGTCTAAAAATATTCAAAAGGAAAGATGGCCAACTTGTACATGTAAACTTTTAGGGATATAGAAAAAAATAGTTCAAACATTTACTTATACTTTTTATTTCATTAATTTAATTGGAATTTTAAAAACACGTTTTATTCAAGCTCTGGCATGGCTATCTTTAGCATACAGCAGATGCCTTTCCATTCCTCCAACAGCATGTTCTAGAACACATCTGATTCTCTTGGTGTGAGACATGGCACTCCTTGAAGCATGTGTGAAGCTGTCTCTGGAAGTTGTCTCTAAAGGCACCAGTACCCATTTCTATAAGCAACTTCTTCTTTTCAGTAAAAATTCATCCTCCTACAGGTACCATTTTGATGGCCATGATATACCCATCTCTTGTATTGCTTTTTAAAGTGATTTTCAGAAGGCCTGTTTAAAACAATATCCAACATTTGCCATTGTGAAGTCACAGCCCCCAGTATCATGACTAACTCTGCATTCAGTTTCTTTGCTCCTCTTTTACTGATCCCAGCAGATGACCTTCACAAGCACCCAAAAGAAACATTGAGCGAAACCATTTCAGCCCATCATGACTTCCCAAAGCAGCACTTGAAAGGACCTACATAGAAAGCAATGTCATCTCTTCTAAGGGGTAATAAATTTGGGGGGAAGCAAATTTCACCTTTGTACTTGAGCATATGTGAGGTATTTTAGTGTACCTCTGCTTTTAAGATAAAATGCTAACTAATTTAATGACCATTTTGATACTGTGCTTCATTTCATGAACAATTTAGTAAACCTGAACTTCCTGAAAAACAAAGTACCTCTTTTTTTTTCTTTTCACGTTGTAAACACCAACGATATAGGCTTATTTTTCCTTTAATCTTCACCTACAATGTATTTATCTGCTTAATGTACAAACAAGCATCTATTCTCCCCCAAAATTTGTTACACATCATCTCTTCAATGTCCTCAATAACACAGCAAAGACATCTTTATGTTTACCTATATCTGGGAGGGTTAAAGGGAATTGCTCAAGATTGCTTTTGCGCCAGGGAACTAGGGAGCTAGTCATCTCATTTGCTTCCATTTCCTCATCTTTGGAAGTTCCTCCTATGGTCTTCCTCTTAGACCTTACTTTTGTAACTTTATGACTATCATCTCTTAATCCAAATGTGATAAAAAGTCTTCCCCTTCTTTGATAACAGAACCCAAATTTTCATGGACAGCAAGGTGCCCAGCTTTAGATAATGGATGATGACTGGTCTAAGCCAATCATGATGTCATTTTTCTTTGCTATTGATTGATGTTTATAGTAGATATGTGACCTAGCTCTAACCAATGAGGGGAAGTACACTGGAGTTTCCATGAAAGATCTTCGCTTTGGATAAAAAGCCAGAGTTGTATGCGGAGGAAGGCTTTTTTTACCTGCCTTTTCTTTCTTTTTTTGGACACTGTCACGTAAAAACTTTGTGTTTGGAGCTATGGCAGTCATCTTTTGACCATGAGGCAACAAGCCAAAAGATGAAAGATTCTGAGGATGAAAGAGACTGGGTCTTTAGTGACATCAGTGAGCTACCAAATCAACCCTGGGATCCTCTACCTCCTGTGTTCTTGTAAGTACATAAATATCACTATGGATTACGTTAATATTGCTTGAGTATTTTGTTACTCGTAACCAAAAGCATTCATAACTCATACGTCACCCTAACATCAACCTCCATTTGTTATGGAGCAAAAGTTAACTATATTCATTATTTTATCCCTATGGCACCCATTTAAAGTCCTGGTACTCAGTAGTGTATCTTCCACAGCTTAGAAGGATATATGTTCCCCTCTCTCCAGCACTAAGGAACTCTTCTTATACGACTGACATATGAATGAGCTACAAACTGAAACCAATCCAAAAGAAATAAAAACAAGCAAGAAAAGCAAAGAATGATGTAAACATCCATGCTAGGGAATGTGAGGGTGTAAGCTTAAAAAGGCTTATTATTGGGCTTCCCTGGTGGCGCAGTGGTTGAGAGTCCGCCTGCCGATGCAGGGGACACGGGTTCGTGCCCCGGTCTGGGAAGATCCCACGTGCCGCGGAGCGGCTGGGCCCGTGAGTCATGGCCGCTGAGCCTGCGCGTCCGGAGCCTGTGCTCCGCAACGGGAGAGGCCACAACAGTGAGAGGCCCATGTACTGCAAAAAAAAAAAAAAAAAAAAAAAAAAAGGCTTATTATTATTAGGAGGAAAATGCATCACCTCTGCTTAGACGAGTGAAATTAAGTTGTAATCATGATGGTGTACCAGAGTATTTGATAAAGAGAAAAGAGACATTGTTCTCAACACTTATTTTGGCAGAGGGTATGGAGGAGGGCAGGGAAACACAGGGGAAATATTCCCCTCTACCTCTCTTGAGCTGTTGTGGCTGGACTAATAATAAAACTGGCACAAAACAGATTAACAGGAGAAAAAGAAACAAATTTTAATTCATCTGCATGGAAGTCCCGTGGAAATGGGACCAAAGAAGTGGCCAAAGCAGGAAACTTTTGTACTTTTTAGACAAAGAAACAATACATTTGTGAGGAACTGACACGACAAAGAAACTCAGGTTTTCGGTGTTCAATCATTGAAGAAACTAAACAGAGTTTGGTCTTGGGGTAGTAAATTAAAGATGTAACAAAAATTGTTTACACAGGCTTCTCAGCCCCAAATTCCCTGTCTCTGGTGATAAGGGTGTCCTTCTACCTCCAGATGCAGGGAGTGCACCTTTCACAGGAGAGATTTATTTCCTGCCTTTAGGGAGAGAGAAAAGAGGGTCAGTGTCTCTCTAGCGTTGGCCATTTCTCAAGTAAATTTAATTCAAAATAATCAATATATGGGACTTCCCTGGTGGCACAGAGGTTAAGAATCCACCTGCCAATGCAGGGGACACAGGTTCGAGCCCTGGTCCAGGAGGATCCCACATGCCGCAGAGCAACTAAGCTCGTGTGCCACGACTACTGAGCCTGGGCTCTAGAGCCCACGAGCCACAACTATTGAGCCCACGTGCCACAACTACTGAAACCTGTGCGCCTAGAGCCCATGCTCTGCAATGGGAGAGGCCACCGCAGTGAGAGGCCCACGCACCGCAACAAAGAGTAGCCCCCACTAACCGCAACTAGAGAAAGCCCGTGCACAGCAACAAAGACCCAACACAGCCATAAATAAATAAATAAATAAATATATTTTTAAAAAACATTACAAAATAATCAATATCCACTGAGGGACATTTTGAGGTGGCCTACCCTGGGCCCCAACAAGTGCAATGGAAAACGTTCAGAGGTCATCAACTGAAATGGTGATGCATTCAAGGCAGGTAAATTTGCTTCTGAGTTGACAGAGATGGAATGAATGGTGAGATAGCTGATGTCTTCAAAATGACAAAAGGCACAGATATGGGGAAACAGAGCTGAGTAACCAGTTCCAAGAACAGCAGAATTACAACAACCCTAATGTAAGACCTCAACTCATCTCTCAGCTTCCAGTTTTCCTCAGTTTAACACCTTCTCCATACTGCTGCCAAATATCTAAATATTGCACTTCCCTCCTCTGCCTAAAGATTTTCGATGACTGATAACTGCCTCTGATAAAAACCCCAAACCTTACCATGATCTGCAAGGCCTTTCATGATCTGCCCCTGCCTACCTCCCTATCTGAGGCTTATTTTTCCTTTAATCTTCACCTACACTGCTCTCTCTATGCTCCCCCTGCCATCTTCTTTCAGTGCATAGATCCTACCACACTCTCTGAGGCCTCAGAAAGGCACAGTATCCTGAGCATCCTCTTCATTCATCTGAGGTCTCCTCATATGTGGCTTTGAAGGTTATACCCACTTTAACAGGGAGGTTATCCCTAACCACGCTCCACACTAAAACCGGTGTGGTACACTTCCCATAGCACTCTCTTCTTCTCCCTTAATACTCCTCCTCACACTTGTCAGTAATTGGTTAATGACTTTCTTCTCCTCTAAACTGGAAGATCCATGAAGGCAAGGACCATGTCTGTGTCCTTTACCCAGTTTGTGGCATATAGTAAGCTTCACTGTGCATACAATGAATGGCCAGTTGTAATTTACCATTGTGCTGATACCATCTTGGAAGGGAGGGCTTTTAACAACTGAAGGGCACATATGAAAAACAGGCTTATGATACACTAATAATAACAGGGGGAAAAAAAGCTATTAAGGATGGTTTTAATGACTGGGACATACCTTTTACTCTTTTAGTTAGACATCAAGGAAAAATTAGTGTCCTTCCTAACATGCTCTGAGTTTAGAGCACAAGCTAAGGAGCCAGATGGCCCTGGATTTGTATCCCAGCTTTTCTACTTATCAGCTGTGTGATTTGACATAAATCTCGAATCCCTCTAAGACTCAGTTTCCTCATCTATAAAATGGGGATAATGACAAAGCCTTTCCAATACGCATTTGTGAGAATTAAATGAGATAATACATGGAAAACCCTTACCCTAGTGCTTACCACATGTAAGCACACGATAAATGTTAGTGGGGGTTCTTCGATGTTCTGGCCATCATGATTAGGGACAAAACATAAATTCAACTGGATTGACACTATGTGCTTAATAAATGTTAGATAGTACTGTTGTGGATGATGTCATTGTTATTTGTGGCATGTTATGGATGATGTCATTGTTATTTGTGGCATGTTATGTATGATGTCATTGTTATTTGTGGCAAAAAGTACCAGCGCTCCTCTGAGCACATGTGTTCCTTGAAGTTAGGTGGGTCCATGTCTGTTTTGGTCACTACTCTGACCCAATATCCAGCATAGTGCTTAACACATGGTACACACATGCAATAGACACTTTCTGAATGAGTAATTGAATCAAAGGTCTAAACCAATGTGATAATACAGATACTCTTGTAAGAAAATAGAAAGAGAAAGACAAGAGGAGGAGATCATCAGAGGAAGAGATAGGAAATAAGAATAGAATTTCTTTTTTTAATAATAAAAGCTTTTAAGCAATAAGGTTAGAAGTTCAACTGCAATGGCACAAAATAGAGAACTCGTTGAGAATTTTTTGCTATTACATTCAAAGCAGAAGCCGATAATGAAGGCAGCAGCATTCAGAACCATCACATCTATGACCAGTTTTCAAACCCTGAAAAGTCGATTAGAACATTCCAGGAAACTACTGCAGTTTTATTCTAAAGGAAGATTCTGAACTCTGATCACATCTCTTACCCATTCGTATTGCTTTGTCTACCAGTGTGGCTTTTCTGAAGTGAGGGCTTCTGTTCTCTTCCATGTTGCGCCATGACAATAAAACTTTTCAGACCCTGGAAAGTCGATTAGAACATTCCAGGAAACTGCTGCAGTTTTATTCTAAAAGAAGACTCTGAACTCTGTTCACATCTCTTACCCACTCACATTGCTTTGTCTACCAGTGTGGCCTTTCTGAAGCGAGGGCTTCTGTTCTCTCTTCCTTCTTCCTCTGTGACGATAAAACCCAAAGTACCTTCCACCCCTAAGAGGAAGAGTGTCTTAATATAACTATCACATGTGACACAAAGCTCGCCACTAATGTGAGCTGGACAAGAATAAATTACCTAAATGAGACAGAAATAGCCATTCACTTCAAGGAAGGCCCATGTTCTTGAAACTCTGCAGCATTGAAACCATTTAGAGTTCGCTATCAAGATTCCTAGCAGTGCTCATTACCTCGGCCAGCAGTCCCTCTGGACTACTGAAGACTTATATGAAATATATATAATCATGGGCTGCAATGCCTAAGGGCAACAAGATGATTTAAAAGCACTATGATAGGGGACTTCCCTGGTGGCACAGTGGTTAAGAATCTGCCTGCCAAAGCAGGGGACACAGGTTCGATCCCTGGCCTGGGAAGATTCCACATGCCACGGAGCAACTAAGCCCGTGTGCCACAACTACTGAGCCTGTGCTATAGAGCCCATGAGCCACAGCTACTGAGCCCGCATGCCACAACTACTGAAGCCTGTGCGCCTAGAGCCCATGCTCCACAACAAGAGAAGCCACGGCAATGAGAAGCCCACGCACCGCAACGAAGAGTAGCCCCTGCTTGCCACAACTAGAGAAAGCCCATGAGCAGCAACAAAGACCCAACACAGCCAAAAATAAATAGATAAAATAAGTAATAATTGAAAAATAAAACTAAATAAAGAAATGAAAGTGCTATGATAGCCTTCACCCATGATATTCATCTCTTCTTGTCTATTCTTTTATGATCCTGACAAAAACTTGGAATGCAACTTATATATTGATATTTCCTGAAAAGGATTTCAGCAGCTCTTTAGGAAAGACTGTTTAAGCAGTTTTAATTTTAAGTGTAAGCCTCAAAACATTTTGCCTCTATGGTACTTAAGGGTTTAGTTTCTATTTCATAAAAATTAAGCCCCAGTGAGAGCAGTATTCAATTCTTGCTCTAACTAGAGTATCACGTAGTGGTTAAGCGCACGTACTTTGGAATGAGAGAGACTTGGGTTCACCTCTGGGCTCCCCATAGACCTTTGCATGAATCAGACAAGGTATTTAACCTTTTTGAGCCTGAGTTACACCATCTGATAAATTATATTACACGTGCCTGGCATGGAAGAACTTAAAAAATATTAGATGTTACTGGAATTAATGTTGTTATTGTTGCCATTGTTATTGTCATTTTCTGGTAGAAACTACTAGTAGCCACCCAGGCACACACCTAGACCACATTTACCAGCTCTGATACAGCTGGGTAGATCCGAGTGACTGAGTTCTAATCAGTGTAATACGGCAGAAATGATGTACACCTCTTCCTGGATGGATCCACAGAAATCTTTCAGGCTCTATCCTTAACTCTTTCTTTTTCTCAACAACTCTGAAGGCTACTTATTGAAGAAGTAAGAGCTACAAGATGTAAGGAAACTGGATCCTAGGCAAACCTTGGAGGAAAGTTACCCTCCAGAAACATTTGTAACAGATTCTGAATGAGTTAGAAATAAACGTTTTTTCTGTTGTGTTATTGATATTTGATGTTGTTCATTAAGGCAATTAGCCTACCTAATTGTTTCTTAACCTGGACACTACTGATATTTTATACTATATAATTACTCGTTATGGAGGGGGCTGTCCTGTGCCTTATAGGATACTTAGCAGCATCCCTGGTCTCTGCCAACTTGATGCCAGTAGTATATTCTCCCTTAACTGTAACAACCAAAAATGTCTCTAGACATTGTCAAGTGTCACCTAGGGGGGCAAAACTATCTTTGGCTTACCCTGACCAAAACAACATCATGACCACTGTCATCCCAATCACCATTACTGATAGTCTAGTCTCTCATTACCCCCTTATAATCACAACCCCAAAGTTCCAAATATAGGCCCAGCATATTTTTTTATGAGAAAAAATCAAATGGCACCAAAACATAAAAGAAGATAAGGGTTCGAGTGGTAAACCCAGGGTTACAAGGGACCAAAGAACAAAGTCAAAACCAAAACAAATATAATTTTTTTTCGAAAACTTGTTTGATCATTTTGGTAACCCAGAACAAAATTATTTTTTTAAAAAAAGAAGACTAGGGATTTCCCTGGTGGTCCAGTGGTTAAGACTTCGCCTTCCAATGCAGGGGGTGCACGTTTGATCCCTGGTCAGGGAGCTAAGATCCCACATGCCTCCGGGCCAAAAAACCAAAACATAAAATGAAGCAATATTGTAACAAATTCAATAAAGACTTTAAAAATGGTCCACATCAAAAAAAAAAGAAGAAGAAGAAGAAGAAGAAGGCTAAATACACAGGTAGAGGAAGTTCAATATTTAACAAATACTTGTAGAATACCTACTATGAGATAGGCACTGTGCTGAACATACACTGGTGAATAAAACAGATATAATCCCTGCTCTCATTGAGATGAAAGGTAAATAAAAATATGGTAGATTTTTCTAACAGTTTAAACACAGTCATTAATTGACCACTGTGACAGGCAGAATTCTAAAGATGTTCCTGCAAGATTCCTGCCCCTAGTCATTCAATCAAACTTTAATCTAGGTGCTTCTGTGAATGGATTTTTCAGATGCAATTAAGGTTACTAGTCATATGACTTTGACATTGGGAGATTATCCTGGATTATCTGAGTTTGTCCAATGTAGTCACATGAGGCCTTAAAAGCGTAAGTGCAAAGTGGAAAACAGTCAGAGAGAAGTGACAGAAGCAGATGCAGAAGCAATGCAGCAGATGCGGAGTCAGAGAGATTCCAAGTATGGGAAAGATTAGATGTGCTATTAATGGTTCTGAGATGTAAGAGCTAAAGGTGAGGATTGGAGAGGGGCTTGTAGGAACTAAGGGTGGTCCCCAGCTAACAGCCAGCAAGGCCACAAGGACCTCAGTCCTACAACCACAGGAACTGAATTCTGTCAACAATCTGAATGTACTTGAAAGTGGATTCTTCCCTAGAGCCTCCAGAAAGGAACGTGGTACAGCTGACACCCTGATTTTAGCCCTGTGCCCCTGTGTTGGGCTTCTGACCTACAGAAACTGTGAGATAATGACTGTATGTTGTTTTAAGCCACTAAATTCATGAAATTTGTTATGCCTCAGTAAAAAACTAATCAACCATTGTGCCTTAAATATTTTAGAAGAGAGTGGGTCAAAGAAAATAGATATTAAAATATACCTTATCCTTCATCAATCTCAAGTTTGCTAAGTACTTGACAGGTGCTCATTTGTAGAATAAAAGAATTCATTCATATTTTCATTCATTTGTTTAATAATATGTATTGAGTACCTCTTCTCTGATGGTCCCTGGAAGAGGTGCTGAGGATACAGTAGTGAAAAAGATATTGTCTTTTACTTCTAATTGCTCATAATGGAAGTGGAGGATGGAAACAGGTACACCCAACAATAATGCGGAGAATGTATAACTCAACCTTAATATAAATATGAAAAAAAGTATGAACAAAATACAAAGGAGCATGGAATAAAAATCACAGCTAACATCTATCAAGTACTTGTCTCACTCATATTTACAACAAGGCTATGAGGTAGAACCTGACCTTTCCCATTTTGCAGATGAGGAAGCTGAGGCACAAGCAGGTGAAGAAACCAGCCCAAAATCGTAGTCAGTAAGTGGCGAAGCTGGGATTTTAACACAGGTAAGTCTAACTCCAGAGCCTACGCTTTTATACACTTCATGGTGCGCTCTCTCAATGCAGAAGAGTGGGCACACTCATGAGAGGGGCTGAGATTTGGAATGGGTACCTTTATCAAGGAAAGAAGAAGGGGTGAGCAGAAAGAAACAGCATCAGTAAAGACACAGATTTAGGAAGAAGGTGCATGGTGTGGCATATCCAGGGAACAAAGGAGGAACCTGTATCAGGATGAAGGAGAGCTGATGGCAGATGAAGTTGAAGCGTAAGTTGTCCTGACTTGACAGTCTTAGACCAATTAGTTGTTCAATTTCATTCTGAAGCTTTCAAAAGGACCTATTAAAGAGCATGATAAGGCAAGTAATTTCCATCAAATTGTGTATGATTTTTAACATTGTTATTAGTGGATACCATCAGGCATCCAACATACAGCCCTCAAGTGTAATAATATTTATCCATACAACTTGGAAAAACCTTTGAAAACATAGTAAAACCCTAAATGATTCTGAGTTCAAGGAAACTGGGATAAAGTACAGATGCATGTAAGAATCCAGCTCTGTCTTCCATCTAGAAAGCTCTTCGTGTCTAAAGCCACAAAGATACTGCTCAGCTTCTGAATCATCTGAGTTCGTTCACAAAAAAATAGGAGGAAAATCTACATATTGGCATTGAGAACATTTCTCGATAGAAACAGACCAACTGTTCAAATCAGTACCACCCGAAATAAATACATAAATACAGCATATAGAAGCAAAGGCATTTGTGGATCTAAACCCTCAAAAATTCTTCCATTTTTTGCCTGATGTAGAGTCATGAGCATTTGGCATTCTAGCTCATTCTGCTTAATACAGTAGCCACTACTCATATGTGACTGTTTAAATTTTAAAAAGTAAAATTAAATAAACTTCCACCTCAGTGTCATTAGCTGCATTTCAAGTGCTCAATAGCTAAATGAGGCTATGGTCAACATACATATAAAACATTTACATCATTGTAGAAATTCCCATTGGAAAGAAATAAGGTACTTATTTAGATAAAAGCAGTGATTTGTTAGGCACACCTAATATGACTTAGTTTATTTTAAATCCATATAATTAAATTCACCTATTGCAAGGTCTTATGAGGTTCTGAATTTTTGTTTTAATCATTCATATGTATTTCATTCCTCTAAGTATGGAGAGATTCTATAACAAGAGACTCTCCATGGAGACAAGACAAAGCATTTATTAGGCATCAGCTGTTTCAAGCTCTGTACTGTGTTCACATCTTTTATGTCACTTAAGTCTCATAACTCCCTGGAAGATGGCATGGTTGTTGCCATTATACGGATGAGAAGGTTGAGGCCAAGAGAAGGCACCACGTCTTTTCACTTACAAAACCTAAGAAATACTTATTTCTTCCCAACTAGCTCCACTGCTCCTAAGAGGAATACAGTACATAGATTGAACAGTTAATTTTCCATAAATGAGGTTTACTTAGAGGGAAATCAGAGTTCTCTTTCATGCAGTTGAAGATTTTTTTTAATTGTCAAAATCATCCTGTTCTGGCAGTGGTTAAGAAGTGACTCAGGGAAGTACAAGGCAAGGAGGAGAGAGGAAGTCTGTGCAGCTGGAAACACTGAGTCAGATACTTATGTCATCAGTCCCCAAAGGCTCCATACCTCTGCCACAAATATACCCAAAGTTACTTTTTTATGACTTCTCCTCTCCAGTCTCTGGAAGGAATGTGCTTGATATTTATTTTTAATCTGCTTCTCCCCGAAAATGTGGAGGGGATGATATCTAGCCTATAAGATGGTCCCCAATGATTTTTGCCTTCAGACAGTCATCTTTGATACGGAATAGGGCTGACCTGTGTAACTAAAAGGATATTGCAAAATTGATGATGTGCTACTTCTGAGGCTAGGTGATGAGACATTAAAGGTTTCACCTTGTTCTACCTCTGGAGGAAGCCAGTCACCACATGATGAAGATATTCAAGCAGCCTGTGGAGAGGTCCCCATGGAGAGGAACTGAGGCCTCCCACCAACCACCACCACCAACCTGCCAAGCATGTAAGTAAGACAACTTGGAAGTGCATCCTCCAGACCCAGTGAAGCCTTCAGATGACTGTCAAACCAGCCAACATATGAAACCTAGAAACAAAACGACCCAGCTAAGCCTGTCCCAAATTCCTGACCCACAGAAATAGAATGGAATAATATATGTTTACTGCAGTTTTAAACCATGCCATTTCAGCATAATTTGTTAGGCAGCAATAGATCACTAATACAGAGGGTTTCTCAAGCTTTATCTAGTAGCAACCCTGCAGATGGAACATCTCACGTGCTGCTTTATACATCTAGCTCTTTCTCCATAATTATGTCTCGTCTTAGCACCGAGCCTGCAGACAAGTACCAAGTCTTATACTTTGTTGTGTTCTCTCTTCTCATGCCTGTTGATTAATTGGGTTCCAGTGATTTTCCTCCTTCCCCTTTGACTACTGACAGCATTTTCCTCAACTCTTAGGTCCTTTCTCTTCAGATTTTCTTCCCCTTTGTTTTTTCTTCTTAGCTGATCAAAAGCCAGAAAAATAAAAAATGTTCTATCACAAAGTGTTCATGGCCCTCAGCAACAAAAGCCCACAGTACTCTTTTCAATGACCAGAGAAAGATTATAAAGACTCTCAATTAATTTGACATTAACTCCTCCTCCCATTAGGAAGCTGCTACACATGGTGAAATAAATGAAATAAAATTAACAAATTTGCTTATCATCTATTTCCTGTCATTTGAACACTTGCTTCACCCATAAACTATATTCGTTCCACATTTACTGGACATGCAAAGCACTATGGGTGATGCTAAAACTATACATTGTCTATTTTCAAGGAACTTATAATCAAATATAGGAGGCTTGTCATAAAGATACAAATATTTATTCATATTCACTAGTACATTTACACATCAAAGAGAGTGAAAGCTAAGGGCCAGATGAACGGTATACTCAAGTGTTAACAGATCTTCAAAGGAAGAAGTTATTGCTGTGAGCTGAATTTATGGAGGAAAAAAGCTTTAAGAAAGTTTAACTGTGGTAAATATTATTATAGATTCTACGAATTTCATCCAGTTCTCCTTCGGCCCTGGGCATAGACATGCCTGCACATCTCAGTCTCTTGTTGGCAGGGCCATGTGACCAGCTCTTACCCAATGGGGTGTAAGAAAAAGTAACATACTTCATTTCAGGGTTAAGTCAGGGGAAAACCCATGTTTTTATTTTTATTATTATTATTTAATCTTGGCCACACAGCTTGCGGGATCTCAGTTCCCTGACCAGGGATTGAACCCTGACCACAGCAGTGAAAGTGCCGAGTCCTAATCACTAGACCACCAGGGACCTCCCAAAAATCCATGTTTAATTCTCCAGTTTCTCTTCCCTAAGAAGGTCACATATTCTAGGCAGGGCACCACAGGATGGTGGTAGCTCTATCAGCTTGGGTGCCTGAGTGACTACAAATAGCAGAGGCCCCCGACTACCTGTGTTGGACATGTACCTTGAACAGGAGATAAGAGATAAGACTTCCTTCATGTTATGCCACTGGGATTTGGGGATGAATTTGTTATTGCAGCATAACCTAGCCTGTCCTCACTAAAACAGAAAGATTCCAAAAGGCGGAGAAATGAAGTAAATGGTACAGGTAATTTATAAGTCATGTGTTACATGACCTTTCTCAGTGACAAATCTATGCGCATACCAGGACATAGCTTGTTATGATATATCTTAATAGAATCAAAGGTTTTTAAATAACAACATGAAGAGGGTGGGAAAGGCAGCAGAAGAATGAGCTACTGCCCTTGGGTGATCACTACAGATCTCAGAGTAACAGGATTATGGACACCTTGGCCAAGAGCATTCCTCTCTCTTTGCTTTCTTTTCCTTTGAGATTACAAGCCATATATTTCCATTTGGAAAACAGTATTTCATAACCTCTAAACCCAACATGAGTCTTGTGAAACCCTAGTCGACAGCTGAACGGCCAAAAATAAAGACTTGGAATTCCTTCAAAGCTATCCCATTTTACACAGCAATGCTTTCTTTCTCTACCAAGAAAGTGTTCCAGCGTGATGGATTCCCCCTCTCGCTGTATATTACACTTACTGCTCTATGCCTGTCACTCCCTATTCTCTTCCTAGTTGCTTGTGCCTTATTAAATTCAACATTTTAAAACAACTAATAAGAAGCAGAGCGCCTCAAGAAGCCCTTTCTCTTATAACCAGAGCTCCCTTTTTTCTAGAAATAAATGACATTTTCCAATCAATCCATGGGCGGGATTTACTGACAATGTATTTTCTTTGTAACGTTTCTCAATGAGTAGCAAATGGTCTTTGATGAGGATATGGTGATAAATTTTAGCTAAACTTTTTCATACAGACATTATCTCCCATGTTACCTCCTCAAATCAAACCTCTTTGAAATTGATTTGCAAATAGAATTTGAGAGTCTAAAGATATAATCAAATAGCCATTCTTGACTATTATTCTCAAAGCAAAGCTCCAGGCCAAGTCATTTCAGGATATGCAATACAACATCAAGTAGAAATTCAAAGGCCCATCTCAGTCTCCGATGTCTTTGAATATTTGTGTGTTTTGGGGCAGGCAGGGGGGCAAAGGAGGAGAAGAGAAACTTATTTTAATTATGCACATTTTAGAGTGTCTCAGTCTTTGGCCTTTAAACATTGTACTAAAGTCCAGTTTCTGTCATTTTGAAGGGATTTCCCAAGTTAACCAATTCCCATGGAACTGACTTCAGATTGGTCCCTTATCTAAGGAAAGGTTCTGACAACTCAACAGGAAGGATTTGCAAAGTTTTACCAGAGATTAAAAAATACCCCTAAAATACCAAATTTGAAGAAAATACCTATTTCACCTAAATCCTATACGCCCATGTGTAATATCAATTCTTCTGATTTTTGAGGAATATTATTCTTGTACCATTGGTTTGCAGTGGGAATGTATTACTAAGTCTCTTTGGTTCTAAGTAACAGAAACTAGGATAAAATGGAAGGAAAGAGATTATTAGAAGGACACAAGAGTATCCCAAAGGACTCAGAGGCAGAGATGCAGCCAGTTCCCCTAATGCCAGAGAACAGAAGGTAAGCAGGAACCTAGGAAATACAGTCGCCTTCTTTCTCTACTCCTCAATCCTCAAAGAGATATATGGCCACCCATAGATCTCAGGTTTACCTGTCACAGTTCCAGCCACACACAGAAAATGACTGCCTATCTATGCATCTCAAATTCCAGGAAGACAGACTTTGGTGGGCCAAGCTTGGATTAAACATCCAACTCTAACTGAAATAATTTTTGCCAGGGAACCATGTGGTGAGCAAAGATGATTGCTAAGGCTCAACTGAGCACTCTTACAGAGAAGGAAGAGAGTTCTCTGAATAGAAGAGATGGTCTGAAGACTCCACAGCCACTCCAGGAGTGCCAGTATAGACAAACGGGAGCCAGAGTTTAAGCAAAGGCTACTGTTACTACAAGTTGTCCCATCCCTTTTCTCCTATTACAGGAGTTGATACAACTTCAAATACTCATATCTGACACCAACAAAGAGGGACCATCCTTTCTTGATATCTTTTCCAAAGGTCCCAAGGGGCTCCCATTACCTTACCCTACTATTCAGCATGGGTTCTGACAAAAGAAGAAATGAAGCAACTTTGATTTTACTCTTTATATTTGCCATCTTCTGGCAAGACCACTGAAGGGTAGCACAACATGCCACCTCAAAATGTGCCACTTTGGTATATTGACTATTTTGAGCTGTAGGCACTTGAAAAACAGCAAGTGCAGGGAGAGACTTTCTCTGAACTCCCCTTACCTGCCTAAAGACAAATCCCCCTAAAGAAGCTCAATTGTCATAAATTCCCTCTGTGGCAGTTTCATCAACCAGGGAAGACTGACTTGCCACAGGTGAGGAGACAAAAGGTCAACACCACAGCCAGACAAACTTTGTCACAGACGATCATATTTCTTATTAACTCTTCTAAGGGCCCATTCATCTTTCCTAAAAATCATTTATCCTCCCCAAGAGGTCTACATCTCTGCCCTCCACCCTTTCCCTATTAAGATGGTATTTAAGTCTGAATTTTAAGCTGCCTCGGGAGTCACTCAATTTTCCCTGGGTATCTCCCATGTAAATATGAGGTATACATGTTAATAAACTTCTGTTTGTTTTTCTCTTGTGTCAATTTGTCTTTTATCACAAGTATCTCGGCTAAGAACTCAGTAAGGTAGAAGGAAAATTATTTTTTCCACTCCTACACCATCCTCATTGTGAGACTCTGGTATCAGGCTATCTAAAGCCTGACAGTCCTGTCATATGAACATATAGCCAGGTCACTCAACTCCTTTTGTTCTCTTCTCATGCAAAACAGGCCATTTTCTGATGCTCTGGCTCCCCACATTGCTCAGGCCTTCACAGAGGACAGAATGAACTGGTTGTACTGACCCAATATTCTGTGCAGTGATTCAGCTGCTCATTGTAAATCACAACGAGGCACTCTGGGCTAGTATTCAGTCGCACAAGCTTGGGTAATGTGAATACATCTTGAAAAGAAGACTCTTCCACGGGTTAGACTGTGGACCATAGTAAATGAGTGCCCCCCAAGACAGCTGCCAGAGGTAGAGTCACTTAGTCTGTTCTCGTGGGGATGCCTTGGACAGTGTCAACATGGCCCCATTGGAGTATTTTCTTATTAATTTATACATGTGTAAGCTCACTGTCATATACAGTTGTTCTTGGGTATCCTTAGCAGATTGGTTTTGCAATCGCCCACAAATACCAAAATCCACAGGTGCTCAAGTCCCTTATATAAAATGGTGGAGTATTTGCATATAACCTATGCACATCCTCTTGTATACTTTAAATTATCTCTAGATTACTTATAAAACCTAATACAATGTAAACGCTATGTAAATAGTTGTAAATACAATGTAAAACGTTGCCAATACAACAAATTCAAGTTCTGCTTTTTGGAATTTTCTGGAATTTTTTTCAAGTATTTTTGATCCACGATTACTTGAATTTGCAAATGCAGAACCCTTGGATAGGAAGAACCAACTGTAATTTTCTAAAAAGATAACACAACAGTAACGTTAATAATATCGTTTTTAAAAGAAATAAAATCCCTTGTAAACCTTTTTACATTTTCCATTTGTGATTCTTGTCTTCCTGTCCTTATTCACATACCTACGTATTCTTGCATATCTGAGAATCTTGCGTACCTTCCATTTTGCATTTTCTTTCTTCACATTATATCAGAACTATTTTAATAAATTATATCAGAACCATTTTTGCATATTTTTATCATTGGCTTCACAATGAAATTATAGATAGCATTATGATGCCACTGTAATGAATATTCTCTTCCACTTCTGTTACATTACTACGTTAGGGAACTCCCCTAGAGTTCTTATCTCAGAGGATCATCTCTTTTGATCAGACTCAAAATTCTGTCAAACTGTTCAGCAAAAGGAATTCACCTACCCATAATGTCGCCAGTAGTCTAAACAGCTAACTGTTTCACCACAATGTTCTCAGCACTACTAAATCCTACCATTTTTTGAAATAGTGAATATTTTAGATCACAATGAAACTTTCAAAATGCCATCCTGTTTTGAAAGGGCTCTATATAAATTAGGAAGGTGTCCAGGAACAGTTACACATTTAACGTGTAATTCAGGACTCTAAATATCCTACTGTGTTTTTTAAAAGGATTATGCTGAGGCAAATACAAGTGGGGTTGAAAAGATTAGAGAAAATCTCTTTTGCAGTACAAGCAGGCGAACACATTTTACAAAATCATGCTGAAAGGGGCTGTACGTTTTACCTGCTGTGTGTCTCTAAGGGTCACACACTCCTGAAAGGGGCTTTAATTTGCTATAACTGCTTGCTTTGTTTTGTTTGTTGTATGAATTCCCTGCTATAAGGAAATCTTTCAGTTGTTTCTCTATCTCATGAGCACCTGTTGCAAAAAATATTTGTAGGCAGTAAACAACTTGACACATTTGAAAAACTTGTAGCAGGAAGGTAGGAAGCTGATTTTCTAACATTAATTCTCCACTTCAGGGGTCTATAAAACTGTAACTCAGTGTAATATCACTTCACTTTGACTCCAATAAATACATACTTTCTGGGCAACACCTGGGGAAAGGGCAATGAAATATTTTTCATCAGTGGAATATCTTTCTCCCTTTGCCCTCCTATTTTCTTTCCTTCTCTACTTTTGCCTTTAATTCTTCTACTTAGAAAAATTCTCAAGGAGCAAAAACATGTCCCTCTCTGCATTTTTATAAGCTGGTCAGTTTTGATTCCAGGTTTCTGAGGTTTTTGAACTCAGAAAATTATACCTCAAACATAATCCCAGATTATTCTCAAAAATCGTTTTCCACAGTCATTAGCCCATAACGCCAATTTTCCTTTTGAAAACATAACAAAAAATTATGATCATTTTTGGAGACAACTCTCACTCAGAATGATTCAAAGAGAATACAAATTTAATGACCACCCTGAGAGCCCAAGTAATACATCCCAGGAAATAATAATAAAATTTATGGTGGCCTTAAAAATGTTTAACTCCTTTCAAGAATCTCTAAATTATAGGGTAGTAATATAACCAAGGACTGGCAACAACTCACAAAAGTCCAGAAGAGTATTTCCTTTGAGTTTGTAGGCAAAGATGCTTAAATTGTTCCCCTTAGAAAAATAAAGATTATTTATTATTTCCCTTCCTGCGCATCAGACACTCCTGCAACATGCCTGTAACTCTTGTGTTCTCAGGTTTGAGCTTCAAAGACTCCAAATGCATGAGAAACTAGTAGAGTAGCAAAGCCAACAAACTTGGGGTTTTTTGTTTGTGTGGTTGTTTGTTGTTTGGTTTGATTTTGGAGGGAGAGAAAAAGTCAGGGGGGGCGGAGAGAGAAACACACCGCAACAGCTTCATAAAGAAATCTCAAGTGGGTAAACCAGAACGCACAAAGATACAATTTTTCCCTCTAGATGATTATACTAGCAGGAAGAAAGATTTGAAACCATTGAATGTTTTATCTGATAACCACCTATGGCTTTCTCCAAAGAGACACATGTAAAATTGGGCAGGTTGTTTTCTGTTCTGTCAGGAAAATATTTAGTAACAGCCTTGTAAAAGTAAGTACTCACAGCTGCCCCAGGGAGCTGTGGATTTGCTTTCTAGTCTTGTGTCTTTCAACAAGTTGCTTTGTGTGTTCTCCCACAAAGGCCCTGCCTTCTTCTACAGACGGATTTACCATTCTCTCTGCGTGAATGCTGTCCAAGCTGGCTCTCTATCTGATGGTCCTGGCATTTGCAGGTTCCTAACAGTGACCCACAGGATGGGAATGGTGAAATTCATATTGACTGACCCCATAAGGATATGGTAAAGCTTGACTGGCTCGTAGCTTTAAAGACCTTTCAAGGTAAAAGCACTACTTAAAATGCTCTGTATTCATTGTATAATTTGCTAACAGAAAGAAATGTTACCTGGTTAATGAGTGCTTCCCATTTCATAAAGTATTTGTCACTGGCAAATCCCTTTTCAAAATTTAGATAAACTTCTATGATGCATAAAAAATGATGCATAAGAAACAGAAAGCTAAGCAGCAGAGCTTGCTGCTACGGAATTTTAAAGCGTGGCAGGTGCCGTTTGTCACCCCAAGCGAGTGTCTGTAATAAAAACCGAATAACACAGTTTATTTACATGGTATGTGTTAAACATTGTCCCCACTTCCCAGCTATGCCAGATCAAAAACTCACAAGTATTTTTTTAAGATAGGACATTACTGAACAATAATATTGAGCACATCTCACTTAACAGCTCTGTAACCTTGAGCATACTATTGAACTCTTCTGAGTCATTTCCTCATCTATATAAAAAGGCTAATGATAATACCTACCTTGTAGAATTGTGGTGAGGCTTTAAAAAGAATTAAGTAAAACAAAGGCTGCTATTTATTAAACTCTAAATAAATGTTTGTTGCCAGAAGCAGCAGAAACATCATCTTGAAATAATACCAGCTCTCCTTTAAGTAAACACTTCTGAAAAGGCTCTGCGTCCTTGGTCTAAAGATTTTCTTAGTCTAAAGATTCTCCTGGACTGGTGACCAAATCCTTGATTAGTTTTAAGGGCTCTTTGAACCTTCTGAGACTGAATGTAGAATAGTATGACTGTGAGGTTAAATACATTTTTTCTAGGAAACCTCATATCTTTCATCACATTCAGAGGTTAAGAATCACTGCCATAAGTCATCTAGTTTAACTTCTCTCCCTTCTACTTCCAGTGGAGAACCAGAGTCCCATTAAGGGCAGAGTAACCAGGCCAAAGACAGAGCAAGGAGCCCATACTCGGGTTGTTGCTGAGGCTCTACCCTATCCCAGCTTCTTCAGGCTTCCTCTCCCAATATTTGTGGTCCTAGACCTAGCTCCTTTCTGCAGTCTCCACCCATCCTTATCTCAGGACTAACCATGACACATGGCAGGAGAGATCTAAGACTATATAGGCCAACACTCTGGGCAATATCAAGTCACCTCTGTAGCAGTGTGCTTTCATGGAAAGGTCATGACTTTTGTGTTTTTTTTTTAAAGGATACTTTTTTTTTTTTTTAATGTGGACCATTTTCAGTCTTTATTGAATTTGTTACAATATTGCTTCTGTTTTATGTTTGGGGACACGAGGCATATGGGATCTTAGCTCCCCAACCAGGGATTGAACCTGCACCCCCTGCACAGGAAGGCAAAGTCTTAACCACCGGACCGCCAGGGAAGTCCCAAGTCGTGACCTTTGAAATAAGAAGGATTGTGTTTAATTCTTTTCCACCATTTATTGGATGTATAACCTTGGAAATGTTTACTTAGTCATTCCTCCCATCATCTATAAAATACAAGCAATAAGATTTACTTTTTGAGTCTATCAGGAGAAAAATGAGATAATGCAGAGAATATAGAAAAACAGGAATGTATGTCAGGCAACAGTGGACGCTCAATAATATTCTCTTCTCATTTCTGGGTTTCAACCTGAATCCTCTGGTCACCTGCCTAGGACCTAAATCCCTCTAGGAATGAGCTCTGGCCCTCACTGGCTTCTTTATCCTTCCTCCCACATACACACTCAAACCCACTCAGAGCCACAGACCTTATTACCTTGGGACTCTTTTCTGATGCTTACTACTTGCCTGACACTTACCTTTTTGCATCACATTTGTGGCCTCTAAATTCCCTACCATAGAATTCTATCCACCCCTAGGGCCATCCTTCTACACTGTGTGAGACTGACTAACCTACTCCCGCCTCCCACACTGATCACTTATTTGAACTGTTACCCACCTGCAAACTCTTGAAATACCATGTTAGGTTTGCAGACTCAATCCCCAGATCCCCCTCTTCTTCAGTCCCTATAATAACAATGCTAAGCAGTTCACTGTGCCTGTTAAGCATAAAGGGATCTTTGATTTAATGGGCCTCTGGCATTTTTCACATATCATGAAATTTTAAAAATCCAGGTAATTAAGTCTAAAAAGCCCATGGTTATTTGAGGGTAATAATGGTAAATATAACCTTTTTGAGCTCTTAGTGTATGCCAGACACTGTCCTGAACACTTTATGTATATTTTTGGATAGGATCCTCATAACAATTGTAGGCAGCGTTTGTGATTGTTATCTCTATTTTATAGATGAGGAAACTGAGACTTAGAAAAGTTGAGCAAAAGTTACACAAGTAGTAAGTGACAAAGACATGGGATTGACAAGAGAATCCTCATTGTAAACATGTATAAAGCATGTTTCAGGGTATCAATCTCCAGTTAAGGAAGTCATTACATATATATGCCCCAGTGCTCATTCCAATCAGAGCTCTCTGAAGAAGTGACCGTACTGTGGTCATATACAGTTGAGTCTGCAACTTTACGTGAAAATATAATCTCACGTTACTAGGAAACCTAACCTCAACCCACTTGAGAGGATATCACTGTTCCGTTAGTAGGTAAGGGATTTTTCAATCCTGGGACAGATAAAAATTAAATAGAGAGATCATAAAGTTAATGAAACCCATGGTATTCATAATTTTGGGTTAAGTCGGGCACTGGGCAATTTGAATGTTTGGTGACAAGCGTCTGTAATGTTTTAAGAGAATTTATTATATTTAAGAATCTGACAAATTAGCCCTGTGATTCCAGTTTTAAATGTGTAATTGATCATTAACTTCTGATTTTAAGTAGAAAGGTTGAAGATAATTTAACTGTTTTTAAGTGGAACTGCAATGTTTAAGATAATTGGATTTACTATATTTCTGAGGTTAGAATATTTGAGTCAAAATATGGTTGAAAAGTTTGGAAAGGTTTTGCAAAGTGTCTGAAGTATTTACAAAGAAAGTAGAAGTGTTAAACTTGCAAATGTATTTTAAAATATCAATGGAGAAATTTAACTAAGTAAATGCAAAGGATTATTTAAGTAGAATTTATTCTTTATGACATTCATAAATTGCACAAGATTTCTGAATTAATCTAAATATTTTAAAAACAAATTTAAAATATATAGCTTTAATAAATTAAACATTAACTAAAAACCCAAGTTATAGTAAATAGGCCCTTCTGCATAAAAAAGTGCTCCCTTAGCCACTAAAAAACTCACATTGACAAACTCATAATCAAAAGCAAGTGTTCTAACATAAACCTGGTCATGTCAGGCCTATACCTAAAGTCCCCCTTCGGAGATTATCTCGGTGCTTTGTGACCACCTACAGGGGTGGGATAGGGAGGGTGGGATAGGGAGGGTGGGAGGGAGACGTAAGAGGGAGGAGATATGGGGATATATGTATATGTATAGCTGATTCACTTTGTTATAAAGCAGAAACTAACACACCATTGTAAAGCAATTATACTCCAATAAAGATGCTAAAAAAATAAATAAATAAAAACTAAAGCTACCTGAAAAAAAGAAAAGGTTAAGATGGTAAGCTTTATGTTATATTTTACCACAATTAAAAATATATAATAATAAAGTCCCCCTTTGGTCACTCACTACACTGAGGAGAAATTCCAAACTCCTAAGCAAGGCCTATGAGGCCCTTCAAAATTGACCTCTGCTCACTTCTCCTACGTTATCTTCAGTTATCCTTCCCCTTCCCCAATGCATTTACCATCTCCAGTCACACTGGCTTTTTTTCTCTCCATGGTGCATCACAAGTTCATTATCGCAGCAAGGTCTTCATACTCACTGTTCTCTCTACCTAGAATATTTTTCCCAAAATCTTTTGCATGGCTAGCTCCTGCTTACCATTTAATTCTCTGCTGAAATGTCACCCCTTCCAAAGGCCACGCCTAATTATCTCTTCCTCCAACAACCTTTGACACATTAAAGTCTTAGAATCATCCTTGATGTCTGAATTACCTTGTTCACTTTTTGGTTTGCATATGTATTTTCCTTCTCTCTCAAATAAAATAAAAGCTCAGTAAGAATAAAACCCTATTTGTCTTTCCTAAGACATTGCCTGACACATATTAGGTGTTCAATAAATAAATATCCATTACATAAATGAATAAATTAAAATAAATAAAACCCATCTTTGCCTTAATAACAGTTATTTTAAAAACATATCCCTACATAAACTCTGCTCAATATTCTGTAAAAACCTAAATGGGTAAAGAATTTGAAAAAGAATATATCCATGTATGTGTATAACTGAATCACTTTGCTGTACACCTGAAACTAACACAACATTGTTAATCAACTATACTCCGATATAAAATAAAAATTAAAAAATAAATAAATAACATATCCCTACATAATACTGAGTGCATAAGACCCAATTATCTAGGGTTTATTTGACAAATTCGATTATGTTATTTTGGGGTTAATGCCCATGAATTGCTGAAGATAGGCCAAATGCCAAGCAGAGCATACAAGCAAATATGGTCCCTCCCCAGGACACTTGCCATCCAAATTATAAGCATTCAAAACTCTTGGCAAGATGCCTATGCTAATAAGAAAGTGATCCAATATTCATGAGAATTTGAAAAGTCATTGCTTTTACCTTCAGTTGTCTTGGCTTTTCCATAATTAATATGTCATTATCATCAGAAGACTAAGACATCAAGGATGATAAAAGCATTGCTTCATATAACAACACTTATAGGGACAATGGTACTTAGCAAATATCACAGCGACTTGTGATAAAATAATCCAAAATCTGAGGCTAACAAATACTAGAAACCTACTAAACAGAAAGAAGATAGGAGAAGTTGACACCAAGACAGAAAGGTAGGATGTTCAACCTAACCTATAAATGGAAAACGTATTCTGCAGATGCCTGGGAAGAGACAAACTCCAAGTATTCATGGGCCATAGAAAATAACATGTCTTGCAGATGTAGAGAACAAACGTATGGACACCAAGGGGCAAAAGTGGCGAGGGGGGTGGTGTGCGTGATGAATTGGGTGATTGGGACTGACATATATACACTAATATGTATGAAATGGATAACTAATAAGAACCTGCTGTATACAAATAAATAAAATAAAATTCAAAAAAAAAGAAAATAACATGTCTAGCGTCTTTAGTGTACCTTCCTTAATAGTTCTTTCTTGACTAGGTCAGGAAGAAACTGGTCTTAAATGCCTGCTAAGCTATTCCTCCATTTTCTCAACATTCTATCCCTATATCAAATTCGTTTACAAGAAAGGCAGGTATCATCCACGCTACAATACGTCAGCAATGTGTAGAAATGTCTTTTCAAAATTCCAGTTTACAGCATGTCTTGGTCTGTTATCCAGCATGAATCTAAGAAACAATTAGATCAATAATCTTACACCACCTTTTGTTAGACTACATTTGCAAACATTATCAATTATGTATTTTTTATATAAGAATGCCTAGGAAAGTGTTTCTTACAGCTAGGAAACAGTTTGTCCCTCCCTTGATCTTGATCCACAGATCTGTCTACATTATTCTTTGGTTTTTTGCACGTGTCTTTTTTTACGAGATGGTTAAAATTTGCTATGGAAGTGTTTGTGATAAAAACAATGACTAACTTAGTAAAATTTTACAACTCCCTTTTACCAAAAAAGGTATGTACTGGGTTCTCACCAGGTTGCAGTAAATGTCCAGAAATTGCTCAGAGCCAAGGTATCATCAGAGAATTGGGGGAGGGAAGGGCAAAGAATATTTAACCTCCTTATAAGTATTGTTTTCTATGAAAACATAAAAGGAAAATGTTCACATAAAGGTAGGCTGGGGAATTCCCTGGTGGTCCAGTAGTAAAGAATATGCCTTCCAATGGGGGAGATGCGGGTTCGATCCCTGGTCGGGGAACTAAGATCCCGCATGCCATGGGGCAACTAAGCCCGTGCACCCAACTACTGAGCTCGCGCACGGCAACGAAAGAGCCCGCGTGCCGCAAACTACAGATCCTACATGCCCCAGAGGCCGTGCACCACAACTAGAGAAAGAAAAAACCCGCATGCCACAACTAGAGAGAGAAAACCCCGCATGACACAACTAGAGAGAAGCCCGCACACTGCGATGAAGACCCCACACCAAAAGGAAAGATCCCGCATGCCTCAACTAAGACCCTATTTTCTATATGGAAAATAACTGAATATCTGAGATAAAAGGAATCTTAGAGACCTCTAATCCAATCTCCTTGATTTGGACTAGGGAAAGTATAAATCCATAAAATCCATTTAATCCATAGAGATTAAATGACTTCCAAAGAAACAGGAAGCTAGTAACTAAATCATGCCTGGAATCTGGATCTCTTTCTTTCCAGATTATGAGATTGCTAATACTTGAAGAAATGTGAGCATTGGAGGGAAGATTTTAGTCTGACTTTCAATTCCTGAGGACATGTTCTGTGCTATATAGAGATCAGGAAGATTTAGGTTGCACATTAACAGTTAAAAAAACATGTTAAGTACATTATTTTTCTCCAATTCCATTCAATGTATGAATTTTACTGTCTATTTGTCTCATTAAACTAGATTTCCTGGGATTTCCCTGGTGGTGCAGTGGTTAAGAATCCGCCTGCTAATGCAGGGGACATGGGTTAGATTCCTGGTCTGGGAAGATCCCACATGCCACGGAGCAATTAAGCCCATGTGCCACAACTACTGAGCCTGCGCTCTAGAGCCCGCAAGCCAAAACTACTGAGCCCATGCCCCAACTACTGAAGCCCGCATGCCTAGAGCCCATGCTCCACAACAAGAGAAGCCACCACAACAAGAAGCCCAGGCACCGCAACAAAGAGTAGCCCCTGCTCGCTGCAACTAGAGAAAAGCCCATGTGCAGCAACAAACACCCAATGCAGCCAAAAATAAATGAAATTTTTAAAAATAAATAAATAAATAAAAATAAACTAGATTTCCTGAATGTTTCAAATGGAAACCAGGAGGTAAAGGTACAAGGGAAAGCTGCTTCACATTCAGTGTACGAATACTAAGACTATAATCAAATTTGCACAGATCAAATTCTAATCCTACTGAATTTCTTCTGGGATCAGCATCAGCATCTCCCAGTTCTTCCTGAAGACATTCTGAGCTTCAGATCCCTTTTTAATATTTTTTCCAAGAAAAAAATGTATAGGTTTAGTGATGTCCTTTAAATGTTAGCTTTACAGTTAACATGTTAAGCTATTTTTATGTCTTGACTTAACAGGGAAAACAAAGCCATTGGTATTTGTATAAATGAAAATTTTCATAGCTGGCAACCAACTGGTTGATACATATAAAACACGTTTCAGATAATACTCAATTGCATTCAATAATCTTATAAGTAGTATATAAAGAACAATGATTTACTTTGGATAGTATAGAAGCAATAGTCCTGGAACGTTTTTTTTAACCTTTTATTTCGTGATAATCATAGATTATCATTCAGTTGTAAGAAATAATACAGAGAGATCTTGTGTACCCTTCACCTAGTTTCTCCCCATGATTATATCATGCCTACGTATAGTAAGATATCACACCCAGGATTATGACATTGATGATCTATCAACCTTACTCAGATTTCAACAGTTTTACATCATGCACTCATTTGTGTAGAGGTCTGTTTTTAATAGCTACAATTTACTGGGCATGTCTATGATCCAGTTCTTCCTTACAAAAACCAATTTACAGATGGGGAAAGTGAGACAAAGAGGAAATAATGAAGATTTGAACCTCTACCATTTAACTCTGAAGGCAGAGCTCTTTATACTACACTATAGATGTGAGAAGTCTACATATGTGTTTGGTTCATTTCAAAAATCTGTATATAGCTATTCCACAAAAGAGTCAAAAGAAATATTGACACAAACAGTAAGTAAAACAAAGAAGAATATCAAAGACATGAATCAAAAGCAGAGGCAAACTGGGTTAATATGATTCAATTTAGCTCTGAGCTTCTTGGTAGGCAGAGTAAAAAGGTAAGGAGGATGATATATGAAATCCTGGTTGTCAAAGAAATCATTGATTCCTCAAGATACAGAAATTTTAAAATGTATATATGTATGTGTATATGCCTATGTTTGCTTCATTTCATTTTTTAAAATTCAGTCAGGGTTCATACATAACCAAAATAAAACTCTGCCAAGGCATACTTAATACGTCAGTAAAAACAGTTTTTAAACAGTATACTCCACTAAGCTTTAAAACTGTGGTAGTTTCCAAAGATGACTATAATCAATGCTCTCCCTGTATGCTCATTCCATTCCTTTTCCCCTTGAATATGGGCTGGACTGACCTATCAACTCCCTCTGGCCAACAGAATGCACAAATGTAACAGTGTTCTAATTCTATATGTAGTACTTAAGAAGTCAGGCAAGTTCCACTTTGGAGCTTTCTGGGAAGTTAGTTGCCTTGAAGTAAAGAAGCTCAGCCTAGACTACCAAATGATAACACACTTTGTGGAGAGACTGAGGTTGGTCCGACACATCAGAAATGTGAATAAATCCTTTTTTGACCATCATTCCTGGCCAGCACAGCCACAAGCTGAATACAACCCAGCGAACGACCCGCCCTAAACCAAATGGAGCAGAAAAACTACCCAGCTGAGCCACGCTCTGATTCCTGACTTACAGCACCTTGAGAAATAATGAATCATTGGTTTAAGCCACAAAGTTCTAGGTTAGTTTGTTAAAAGCAATCAATAACTGAAATAATAACCAAAACTGATAGTCTGAAAATTCTTTCTGTAAGCTTACAAGTTTAGATGCACACATCTAGAGACTGTCCATGATACCCACCTGGAGCCCTCAGGAGCCACTGGGCACTTTCCCCACCTTCTGGCCCCAGCTCACTCCAACAATAAAATAAGGTCTTCAGCATCTTTCTGGAAAGAGCTTGTACACAAGTCTAGGGTCCAAAGATTTTGTGGCTACCACCCAAGGGACAGGCATCCAAATCACCTATCTCTGATAGCCAGTAGGACCTACATTCATAAGTCCACAGGAGTATAGCAAAAATAAAGCAGTTTTTAAACAGGCACAGGAACACCACCCCATCGTTGTAAACTTGGGCTCAATGTAGATACAGCAGGCAAAAATGCCCATCTCCCAGTTTCTCCCTAGAAAGGATTTAATTGCATACTTTCCCAGTTGCTGTCTGAGGGCTTGGCTTCTAATCAACCTGCATTTAGGTGCTCACTGCAATCCTTCCCTTTCGGACACTGATGGGTCTTGGCATACTCTCAAGCATCAGGAGTCACTGAGAACAAAGATAAAAGGCTTAGACAACCACAAAGGTTTGAGAGGCAGCCAGGAGCTTGGGCCAGGCTGACTGATGAGGTTTATTTCCTACATGAGACAGGTCTGTCAAGACTGGGAAAGGTGGCTGTTTTATCCAATGCACAGAAATCAACACAAACAGCCAAGTAAAATGAAGAAAGAGAGGAATATGTTCCAAACAAAAGAAGATAAATCTCTAAAAGCTGATCTTAATGAAACAGAGACAAGTGATTTGTGCAATAGAGAGTTCAAAATAATAGTCATAAGATTCTACCTGTGGTCAAGAGAGCAATGCATGAAAAAACTGAAAATTTCTACAAAGATACAGAAAATATAAGGAAGTACCAAAAAGAAATCGTAGAACTGAAGAATACAATAACTGAATTGAAATATTCAATATAGGGGTTCAATAGCAGACTAGATCAAACAGCAGAAAGGATACATGAACTTGAATACAGGAAAGTAGAATTCAACCAAACAGAGGAGCAAAAAGAAAAAAGAATGAAAAACAATGCAGATAGCTTAAGGGACTTATGAGATACATCAAGTAGATCAATATACACACTATAAGGTTATAGGAGTCTGAGAAGCAGAAGAGAGAGGGACAGAAAGCTTATTCAAAGAAATAATGGCTGAAAACTTCCCTAAGCTGAGGAGAGAAACAGACATCTAGGTCCAGGAAGACATAAGAATTCCAAGAAAGATGACTCAAAAGAGATCCACACTGTGTATATATGGTCAATTAACTTTTAACAAAGGAGCCAAGAATATACAATGGGGAAATGAATAGTCTCTCCAATAAAAGTTGGCTGGAAAACTGGATATTCATATGCAAAACAATGAAAATGGGTCACGACCTTACATCAACAAAAGAAATTAACTGAAAATGGATTAAAGACTTAAACATAAGAGTCAAAACTTTAAAAAAAATCCTACAAGGAAACATGGGGAGTAAACTCTTTGACATTGGTATTGGCAATAATTTTTTGGATTTGACACCAAAAGTAAAGGCAACAAAAGCAAAAGTAAAGAAGTGGAACCACACCAAACTTAAGAGCTTCTGCACAACAAAGGAAACCATCAACAAAATGAAAAGGCAACCTACTGAACTGGAGAAAATATTTGCAAATCATGTATCTGATAAGGGGTTAATATCCAAAATACAAAAGGAACTCATACAACTCAATAGCAAAAAAAACAAATAACCCAATTTAAAAATGGATAAAGGACCTGAATAGACATCTTCTAAGGAAGATATACAAATAGCCAACAGGTACATGAAAAAGTACTCAACAACACTGATCATCAGGGAAATGCAAATCAAAACCACAGTGAGATGTCACCTCCTACCAGTTAGGATGTATATTATCAAAAAGACAGGAGAAAATAATAAATCCAGGCAAGGATGTGGAGAAAAGAAAACCTCTGTACACTGTTGATGGGAATGTAAAGTGGTACAACCATCAAGAAAAATAATGTGGAGGTTTCACAAGAAATTAAAAATAGAACTACCGTACAATCCAGCAATTCCACTTCTAAGTATATATTCAAGGAAAACAAAATCACTATCTTGAAAAGATATCTGCAGTCTCATGTTCATCACAGCATCTAAAAAAATTCAAATTCATAGAAACAGAGAATAGGATAGTGAATGCCAGGGGCTGGGGGGGGGCGGGGTGGGTGGAGGAAATAGGGAGACGCTGGTAAAAGCATACAAACTTTCAGTTATAAAATGAATAGGTCTGAGGATCCAATGTGTAACATTCAATGTGAATCACCTACAGGTGATAATGCTGTATTGTATAATTAAAACTAGCTACCTAGCTCACAGAACAGAACTTAAGTATTTTCATCAAAAAAAGAAAAAAAAAAGATAAACATGTGAGGTGTGATGGATGTGTTAATTCTTGATGGTAAGAATCTTTTCACAACATATACACAGAGCTAATCATCACATTGTATGCTTTAAATATATTACAATTTTATTTGTTAATTATACCTCAATAAAGATGGAAATTTTTTTTTAAAACTTGTTGATACAATAATTAAACATTTTCCAGGACTTCCCCGGTGGCGCGGTGGTTAAGAATCCACCTGCCAATGCAGGGGACACAGGTTCGATTCCTCGTCCGGGAAGACCCCACATGCCGTAGAGCAACTAAGCCTGTGCGCCACAGCTACTGAGCCTGTGCTCTAGAGCCCGCATGCCATAACTACTGAAGCCCGTGCGCCTAGAGCCCATGCTCTGCAACAAGAGAAGCCACCACGATGAGAAGCCCGTGCACTGCAACAAAGAGTAGCCCCCGCTTCCCGCAACTAGAGAGCCCGCGTGCAGCAACAAAGACCCAATGCAGCCATAAATGAATGAATGAATGAGTGAATGAATGTTCAAAAAATAAACTCTATATATATATCTATAAAATTAAACATTTTCCAAACAAGTAGTCCTTCTTACATGACTAGAATGTGTTCAGTGCCTAGAAGCAGATTTTCCAAATGAATTCATCAATAAACATAAAACAAAATGAATTGCTCTAGTTTTCCCAGAGACCCTGTCTAGGCCAGACCACCCTAGGACAGATGGTTAAGTTAGTGTGGGTCCAATTCAGGACAACATAATGTGGAGTTACACCTTAGGTGATGTCCTCTCAGGCAACGTGGAGCTTTCCAGGGTCAAAGAAGCCCTGCCAAAACCTAAAATCAATAGGGCCATTTAAATGATGACATCCCCAGTGGGTAAAGATATTTGATTTTACACATCAATGGCATGAGCTACTGTCCTGCGCATTCATCGATAGGTCCAACATCCCATTAAAGCTCTTTAATTTCTGCTTAGTGGTATCAGGATTTAATTGATGGCAGAGACACTGCCTGCCACTAAACAATGATGTTGTGGCAATCAGTAGAAAATGTCTTACACAAAGGCCTTCCCAGATATGCCAGGCAATTCTACTGGCTGCATTTACTGGCTTGGAAGGCTACTTCAACTCTACAGTAGGTCTTTCTTGTTCTGCCTGACCATCATCCAGACCCCACCTTCTTTTACCAGAAACCCAATTTTTCTCTGAGAAACTACTCCACCCCTATTGTTAGTGTATGCTGTTTAGGAGGGACTGAATCTACTTACAGCTTCAAGAATAGGCTCCTAGATCTGGTCAATCACCTTGGGACAGTGCCAATAAGACTGAAACTTTGAACTTTCACTAGAACTACTAGAAATACAAAACTTTATCGTTTCCTACTGAAATTACTGAACTGGTAGGATGGAATGGGTATATATTCCTGGGAGCCCTCTTGCCATTAGGTGAGACACTGCCTTAGAGAAAACAATGGATAGATCATTTGATCTCCTAGATCCAGGAGTTGTAGATGTCACGTGTCAGTGTTTTTACAGTAGATAAGCCAATAAAATACCTTTTCCATTTTTAGTTGTGTTTCTTATCTCTTGAAATCATTCTCAGAAACTGCAAAAAACGGGTTATTGCACAAACTATGGGTTAATGAAATGTCACTTATTTCCTGGGACTGTACAATTTATCACACTCCTTTTCTGAGCCTCATATCCAAGTACCAAGGCATTTAGACACACAGCACTTCTACAAATGATATATTACTTGATCTTCATAAGTTGGCCAAACAGAAAACTGAGATATTCATGGAATGTATGGCTCAAAAATCATCTATCAGGTCAAGACTGGAACCCAGCTCTTCACTAAATGCAAGCTTCTTCAGCGTGCATCGATGGACCTTACAGATCATTTGATTGTATGGCTCCCCAACGTCAGTCCATGGACTGGGGGGGTGCAGCCACATCATCAACAGTCCACAGAGTAATGAGAAAAATACATACTTTCTAATAGGTTTTAATGGAGCTATTTGATTTCACTTTTACACTTTGAGATGTCATCCTTTCAGGTTTTCTGGGGCTAACATGTTCTCTTTTGTGAAATGATAACAATACATGTAAATACTCTTTTTGGTGAAATATAAAACAGGCAGCCCCCCCACCCTCCCCCACCACCAGGCACGTAAGTCATCCAAGTTCTCTCCCAATGCTCTCAGCTTTAATAGTGACAGACACACTTGCTTTCTTCCTTATAATTCTCCCCCTCTTTCTCAGGCCACCTCAACAGAGTGCTCTCCACTCTCCACTGGGTAATTCCTTTGTCTTTTATAATGCAGATTAGAGTGGCCTTTTTTTTCTGGCTTCCCCAAATCTGGATTTCCTCCTATTGCTCAGCACCTTTTTAGGCCAGATGCAAGAAGAAGCTGTCTTTCCTCTTGAGAACATGGGAAAGGGCGAAATTATAAATACTATAGGGGTTCAGAATGAGCCTCCCCCAAATGTGCCAATTTTGATTAAGGATTATTGTGAGCTAAAGTCAGTCGAGATCCTGCGGGTTCAAGAGAAACTATTGTCCCCCGCCTTTAACTACCTAGAAGAATTTAAGTTGGAGACTTTCTCCAAAAAAGAGTTATTACCAAGGATAAATTTTATCTAAGTGGTCCCATCTATATGGCAGGGTAAACATCTAATTACCAAACATCTGCTTTTCTTCTTTTTATTTTTATTTTTCCAGTCTCTTTCTCCATCTCTTTCCTCACCTCAGTCGTTCCCCTCCCCCACAGCCCTTGTTCTCTCTGCTCTACCTGTGTTGGGAGTCCCCAGGGCCACCCTTGGTTGTGATGATTTGCTAGAGGGACTCACAGAAAAGCTGGTATCCTCTCCATTATGGTGGTTTAATGCAGTGTAAGGATACAAATTACAGTCAGCAAAGGAGAAAGGCACATGGGGCAGAAACCAGGAGAAACCAGGTGGGAGCTTCCAGTTACGCTCTCTGAGTGGAGTTGCATGGACAATGCTTACTTCTCCCAGCATCTGCTTTTCTTCTTATTGTCCTGTGAATGACACTCCTGTCCTTGGAAGCCCCAGGCCCCTATTCCATTCCTTAGCTCAGGACAGCGTATTTACCTCATTTTACCTTTCTGCTTTTGAACCTCTCATGTATATGGGATATCTGACCCTTACTTGTATGTGGGACTCCCATACGTAAGCAATTAAATTTGATTTCCTCCAGTTAATTTGCTTCATGTCAATTTAATCCTTAGATCAGCCAGAAGAACCTAGAAGAATAAAGTTTTCTACATCCACAACAATACTTACAAATAAACGCTTGTTAGTCTCAAACAAGCAAATTTATAAATATTAATACCAACATTACCTAAAGCAACAAAGCATCAAAAAGTTGAAACCAAGCAAGACCCTGTGGGACCCTTCCAGGTACCAAAGCCTTTCCGTGTCCCTGTTTCTCATTTGTAAGGAAAAGACTTCAGCCTCCTAGACCTGCCCTGAGTTCCAAAGGGCAGGTTCAAACAGTTACTAATTAAGGAAGGGAGGGAATGCCGAAATAAAGGAGGAGCCGTCAAGAAACAATAGTGCAGAGATAAAGCAGGGTCCTGGTTCCTTCTCAAGGGATATACATAACAATATATCTTTGAGTTCTTCTGCAGGAACCAAGGCCCCCATCCACTTGGAGGATGGTAACTTCAGGCTGAGCACAAGATTCCTGGAGCACCACACTGTTACCACACCACCAGCCAATCAGAAGAAAGTCACACACCCTGCAGCCCTCACCACAAATTTTACCTTTAAAAATTCTTCCCCAAAAACCATAGGGGAGTTCAGTGGTTTTGTTTTGTTTTGTTTTGTTTTGTTTTTTTGAGCACAAGCTAGCTGTTCTCCTTGCTTGGCCCTGCAATAAACCTTTCTCTGCTTCAAACTCTGACTTTTTGGTTTGTTTGGCCACACTTATGCAGGGCACAAGAAATTGCAGACAGCAACTTAAGTGCCCCCATGATAAAGGAATGACTGAAGAAATTCTCCTATGTGGGAGGATAACGTAGTCATTAAAATTATGGTTATGAAGACTTCATAATAATATGGGGAAATGCTTATAATTAGATATAATAAAAAGATATGTAATTATGAAAATACAATTGTGTTAAAATATCCAGGCATAGATAAACTATAACACTGTCCACAAAGATTTAATTGCACAGTGGGTTATGGGTAATATCTATTTTTGTTTTTAAAGAAGTCTCTGTCATCCAGATTTTCCACAATGGGAACATATTATTTTTAAATGTAGAAGAAATACATTCATTAAATTTAGCTCCATTTATGTATGCAGCCAGTATTTACTGAGTACTCATTATGTGGAGGCCAAAGGTCTTCCTTTGCAAGACAAGATTTGTCAGAGATTTAGGTAATACTGGCATTATTTTTTTCTTGCCAGCAAGAATAACTTGTACTAAGCCAAGCAGCCACCTCTCTCAAAGCCATCCTTAATGTCTGATGGCCACCACTGCACCTGAATAGCTCCAGGGCTGACTCTCCCCTGCTTGGCCCAAGGGCATGTCCATCTAAGGAGCCATACTGGGCAGGTACCTTCCAACCAAAGTGAGGTCAAGGATCCCATCCACAATCACTAGACTAGCACAAACCAAGAAAGAGAAATCAAGGAGCTTCATAGGAGTTAGCACAAGAAATCAAATTCAGGTAGAAATCCCAGAAGGGTAGTATACAATTTATATTTCCCTAGCAAGGTTCATTCTAGAATAACGGAAAAGCTTCACCGTTTTCAGAATGTCAAAATTGAATTCTCCTGAATGCTGGGCTGCCCTGAAATCAACACTTAGGTTCTGACTACTTCCCAATTCATCTTCAACAACCGCATCAAACCTCCAGTATGCTTTTTTGGAAGTTGACTTTTGTTTGATTTGATTTATCTGGCATCTGAAACTCAAGATGACAAAGGATGAAATCTCTTCTTAACCTGTGTGTAATTAACCGCATCAAAGAAGGCTACAGTTAGATACAATGAAACATTAATATACATTAGCTCCAAATGGTTATATTTCAGATAGATATTATCAGGCACTGTCTCCCCTGTGCCAAAACTGCACACACTGCTTATTTCAGCGGAGACCCCATCCTTTCCAAAGCAAAGGTACTCAATGCTGCCTCAGGGACACAATTGTGCTATCTACAGAAGGGAAGGAGCATATAAATTCTGTCACTTGTTGACCAACAGGACCCAATTTCACAAGAATGGGTAAAATAATTTTGTTAGTCAAGAGATGATGTGGGATGCACAGATACCTCTGAGTGCCATTTGGGTGGGAGAGTTAAAGTGAATGTAGTGAGCACTTTCTGAGGTAACTTGAATTGGGGATGAAATGCATTCACTGCATCTGGAAAGTTAGGATCCCTAATAACACAAAGCTCTGTGGCCTGGCAGAAATTTCAAAGACTAAAGGCTTTTGGGCTTTTAGTATTTTTTTTAACTTTTTATTTTGAAAAAAAAATTCAAAACTATAAAAAACTTGTAATAATCATACCATGAACTTCCATATACCATTCACTAGATTCATCAATTGCTACGATTTTGCAATATTTATTTTATCTCTTCCTCCCTATATACTATACTCCCTCTCCCTCAAATGAAAAGGGGAAGAAAAAAAAAAAAAGATTTTTCCTAAACCATTTGAGTATAAGTGCTGGACGGACACCAGAATATGGTCCTAGAATACCACTCCAAAATAGTATATTCAACACCCACTTTGACAGAAGGATTATTTTGAGCTGAAGGCAATTGAGAACATCCAGACTCTTTACATCCTTCTGTCCAAAAATTTATAAAGAAAATTTCCATTTGTAAAGATGTCTTCCTACTAGGAAGAGAACAACTCTTGGAGACAACTTTATCACCGGGAGAGATTCTTATCTGCATAACAAGATAACTTTCATTTACCATACATTTCCTTCCCCATTTTACCATAACCTGCCCCCATTCCCTTCCCCAGAAGTCCCAAACCCCATTTTTCTTTGTTTAGACTAGAATGATATATAAGCCTCAATCATCTGGCCACCTCCTGGAGCCACATTTTTTCTTTGTGAACTCCAGTGCCACTGCATGCATAGGTAAGGGAGAAAAGTTTGCCACCTCAAAATATGCCTCTTTGGCACAAGGATTATTTTAACCTGCTTATCTTTAAGAAATAGCAGACACAGGAGAAGCTCTGAAAACCAAGCAGGAGTTACTGTAAGAAATATTTACATGTTATACAAGGGAAATCTCTATTTGTAAAGTGTCTCCCTTGCTATACCAGGACAATTCTTATCAACGGAGAGGGCAATGACTTAAATTTGCATAACATCCTTACCCTTGTTTACGTACTTTTCCTGGTAACCTTCCATAACTGACTCTCCCCACCCTCAATATCCTCTTTGTCTTCAGCGGAAGATGGTATTTAGGGTGGGCTTCCACCATTTTGGTTTGTTACTCAGTTCTCCCGACTCTCTCCCATGTATACGTTATTAAATTTTTGTTTTATTTTCTCCAGTTAATATGCCTCAGGTCTACTTAATTCTTAGACCACTCAGAAGAACTAAGAAGGGAAGAGGACAACTTCTTCCTCTCTGACACATACATAAGTAATTAAAACTGTTTTTCCTTTTGTTAATCTGACTTTTGTCAGTTTGACTTGTGGGCCCCAGCCACTGAACCTAGAAGGGTAGAGGGAAATAAGCTTTTCGTCTCCTGCAGTGAGATTTCAAAATCTTTTAAGAATTAGGATAGTCACATAACCATAGTACAGCGATCAAATTCAGGGAACACTGATAAAATACTATCTTACATATAGTCCACATTTACATTTCTCAATCCCAAGAATATCCTGTATGGCCATTTTTCCCCAAGCCAGGGTCACAATGCTTTTAGTTGCAATGTCCCTTTAGTCTTCTTGAATCTAGAGTAGTTCCTCAGTCTTTCTTTGCCTATAATGTCATTAACATTTTTGAAGAGGACAGATCCGTGGCTAAGATATTTATGCTAGTCTGACTGTGTCCTCAGGGTTAGATTCACATTACACATTTTAAAAGGCATACTACTTAAGTGATTTTATGTCTTTCTTATTGCATTATATCAGGAGGCACCTGATGGAAGTTGTTCCCATTGTTGGTGATGTTAAATTTGATCCTTTGCATAAGATGATATCTTGATTACTCCTTGCATGGGTGTGTGTGTGTGTGTGTGTGTGTGTGTGTGTGTGTCTTTGTCTATGTGTCTGTGCCTGTTGTGTGTATTGATGGGATTTAGTTCATGCTAACCCAAAATATGGCACCTTGGTATACTGCATATTTTAAAGTGAAGGAGTTTGAGAAAATGGCAGTAGGAAAGTCTCAAAGCTGCCCCTGGCATTCTCCCCTGAAACAGAGCATAAAACCCTCATGTGAGGGGTGTCCTCCTTCTGGAGGAAAGGATCATTCCTATATCTGAAGACAAAGGGACACTGAGAAGAATCCTTACAAACAGGCCTTGCTAAGTTGCTCCCAGTTAACTGCACTTACCTCATATTCTCTGACCTATCATACTTCTACATGACTGCCCACTTGTCATC
This sequence comes from Stenella coeruleoalba, assembly GCF_951394435.1. Taxonomy (NCBI): domain Eukaryota; kingdom Metazoa; phylum Chordata; class Mammalia; order Artiodactyla; family Delphinidae; genus Stenella; species Stenella coeruleoalba. The sequence goes on from NC_137156.1 coordinate 76,426,316, forward strand.
AAAGCTAGAATAAAAATACGCAGGTCTGTTTCTCTGGGTCTTCATTTCCTTATGAAGGCTCCCATATCATGTAAAACTTACATTAAATAAATTTGTATGCTTTTCTCCTGTTAACCTGTCTTTATCATTTTAATTTTCAGACCCAGCCAGGGACTCCAAGAGGGTCGAGGAAAACTTTTTCTTCCCCTACAGTATAAATGCATATAATAAATAATGTGTGGCGAGATTTTTTGAAACTATGCAAATATCCTGTTCCCAAAAAAGCTTCTGCTCGATGATTTTAGCATTTACTGATAATTCTAGTCTGAATTAATTATTACTAGAGAAGTTGTAAAATAGTGATTTTCTAATTCCATCATTTCTTCCACATTTATTAGTGGGTATTCTATATAAGAAGAGCTTGGCTTCCTCCCTTCTTTCTTTATTTATTTGTGGCTTAAGTATACCTTATTAGCTTGACCTTTAAGTATCCTGTTTGAAGCTGGCTTCTGTGTCATTCAGACATGTCCTCATCCGTTTTTTCTCTAGCAGTTTCTTATTTGCTGGCACAACAAAATGTTCCAGGTTTTCCTGTACTTTCCCACTTGGGACCTGGAATGAGAATTTCTCCAAGTTCCTTTTCATGGGAAATGGTATTTAGAAACAAAGAACCAGGAACTAGGTGTGCTCATTGGTGCTGGGCTTGTCACTGCTTGGAGACCTTTTCATAAGACAGAACTATGAATTATAAATATATATTTATATCTATATGTATGTTTAATCATACATATATGTATGTTTAATCTATATGTGTGTTTAATCTATATGTATGTTTAATCATGTGTTCATATTGACACTTCTAATCTCAATCCAATAGTACACTGTTCTACCTTCCCTTCCCTCACTCCATATTTATTTGTATTACTATTCTTCCACAGTGATATACAGGCTACCCCCCCCCCAATATATATATACTCAGTTGTACAGTCCTACAACACATAAAAATAATTTCAGAATGTTCCATCACTACCACTATCAACAGCAATTGTAAATGTAGAAAGTTCAAGATTTCTTTCTAGTTATCTTTAAACTGAGCCAAAAGTACAGTCAAGATACTGTGTTCAAAATAACTTGAATTATTATTTCTTTCCCTTATGTGTGATCATATCATTCACTTGATATATAGCTAGATTCATTTACCTCTGTTTTTATTCCATTTTTACTCCCAGTCTTGTAGTTTAATTTTATCTTTTGGGTATACAAAACATTAACATGGTTTCAAAGTCAAAACTATAAAGAAAGGTATCTTCAGGGTGGTATCACTCCCTTCCCTAACTCTTCTAATCCCATTCCCACACTACAGATTACCAATTTCATTTTTTCCACTTTATCCTTTCTTTGTTTCCTTTTGCAAAAATAATCAGATAGATAGATAGACAGACATTCTTATTTCTCCTTCTTTCATACATAAAATGTAGCATGCTATCTATATCCTTCCATACTTTGCTTTTTGCATTAACAACGTCTCTGAGAAGCGCTCCATGTTAATTCATAAGGATCCTTCTGATTCTATTTTACAGCACACCACTGTGTGAGTTATGCCATGACTCATTCAAATAATCTCCTATACACAGGCATTTAGGATGTTTTCAATATTTCATAAGTACAGATGATACTGCATAGCTCTTCTTATGAGTGAGGTTAAACATAACTTTCATATGCTGAAAGACCATTTTTATATCAATTTTTGTGTACTGTCTAGGTCTTTTGCCATTTTTCTACTGGTTTTATGGGTTTTTTTCTCCTCAATTTGTACTTTGTAATAACTCCTCAAATCACATATGAAGAATGTTAACTCTTTATCATAACATATCTTGCAAATGTTTTCCCTCAGCTTATCACTTGTGGTTTGACTTTATGCTTTTTGCCATGCAAAAGGATTTTTTTTTAAATTTTTAATTACACAGAGTCAAGTTTAATGGTATCTGAATTCTGAATTACAGAAAGGCTCTCCTTGTGCTCGCTATATAAAGGAATTCCCTTTATTGAATACATTTAAGTGTCCCTCAGTATGGTATAAAAGGGTGAAACTGAGCAGGGCCTTGTGGGGGCACCTGGGCATGGAAGCCTTTCAGTCCGTTTCTTGACTCCAGCTTCCATGACCTTCCCTGAGTTCCAAAGGGCAGATCTGAACAGTTGCTAATCTGGGAAGGGAAGGGATACAAAGACTGGGAAGGGAGGGGCAGCCAGGAAACAATAGTGCAGCCTTGGGGCAGGGTCCTGGTTCCACCTCAAGGGATACACATAACAATGTCTTTAAGCTCTTTAAGATGTCAGGATTCTTCATACCATAGAAAGACCACCTGAGGCTACATTAAAGGAACCAGAGAAGTTTATCAAGAAGATTAGCTGAGACCAGATTAGAGGAGTGAAGGCCTTGCACACACCCTAATCTCATCAGCAACCCCACCCTTGAACCATTGCTATAAAACTCCTCATCAAATCCTCCCTGGTTGGGACACATAGTTTTTCGGGGCAGGAGCCCAGTGTGTCCCCCTTTACCTGGCAAAGCAATAAAACTATTCTTTTCTACTTCACCCAAAACTCTGTCTCCGAGACTTGATTCCGCACCGATGCACAGAGGCTGAGATTTTGGCATCAAGGGCCTGCTATAGGAATAAAATACTATTTGCCTGTTGACCTCAGGGAAAATTCAGAGATGCATAAACTTTGTTTCTGCAGACCTTTCATCTCCTAATGCAGTAGTTTTCATTTTCCCTAACCCCAGGTTTCCTCAGCAGGCTAGCTTCACTAGAGAGCTGTGAACTAAACGTGAATTACTAAAGAAGATACTAACTCATCATAACCACAGGAATCTTTCTCTAGAGCAAATAATAATTTGTAGTGCAAATCTGTTTTATAATCACCTACTTTTATAAAGCAAGGATCACCTGTGTTATATTTTATTATCTCGCATTGATGGTGCATTTTCTCTTATTTTTATCATCAAGTAATCCATGTTTATTATAGAAAAAAACTATAGTTAAATTCAAAGAAAAATTTTGGAACAGTTAACATTTTAGGACATATTACTGTATCAATATATACCTCTTTAAAAACTCTATTCAATAAGACTATATTTACTATACTTCCTATTTTGTAGTTTATTTTTATTTTCACTTCATATAAAAATCTTTCCATGTTATTGAGTCATCAACAATAGCATTTTTCGGGACTTCCCTTGTGGTCCAGTGGTTAAGAATAGCCTTCCAGTGCAGGGGACATGGTTTCAATCCCTGGTCGGGGAACTAACATCCCACATGCCACAGGGCAACTAAGCCCACACACTGCAACAAAGAGCCTGTGCTGCAACGAAAGAGCCAGCGTGCCGCAACTAAGACCCAATGAAGCCAAAAGTAAATAAATTTTTAAAAATAAAAATTAAATTAAAAAATTTTTAAATAGCATTTTTAAAGTCTACGTGGTATTCCACTGTATAAAGTGTAGGGGAGAGAAGGGAAGCAAAATTCACCACCCCAAAATGTTTCTCTGGCATGAGGATTATTTCAAGCTGTAAACAATCAAGGCCCAAAAGATTTAGGAAGAAACTAGGACCTTCCCCCTAACTGCTAAAAGAATGTAGATAGAGGACCTATTCCCAGAATAGAGCTATCTCCAGAGATATCCGCAAAGAACGTAGGCTAGGTATGGTGGGGGTAGGGTCTAGAGATCAGTCCACTCTGTGTCCCACTGTCACTGCCTGGCCCAGCAAACATTTACTTACCAACCTTTTGCTTTTCCAAATCCATGTCAATGGCCTTCCTTCCCTTTGAAGTCCCAAACCACTACCCTCAACATCCTCTTTTGTCTTCAGCTGAAGATGCTGCTCAAGGTGAGGGTTTCAGTCATCCTAATGAATTACTCAATTTTCCTGGGTCTCTCTCATGTAAACATGTTATTAAACTTTTCTTTGACTTTCTCCTCTTAATCTTTCTCACTTCGATTTAATTCTTAGAACAGCTGGAAGGACCTAGAAGGGTAGAGGAAAATTTCTTCCTCCCCAACAAAAGACAGAAAATATTTAACCATGTATTTTGCACTTAGGATGTTTGGTTTTTCTTCTTAATATCATGAACAGCTCTACAACAAAATTACTTAAAGACACATGCCTTTGTGAATTTGTCAAGATATTTCTTTAAGATAAATATATAGACACAGAATTGTTGGATCAAACAGTATACAAGATTTTTTTATATACACAGCTGACTTGCCACCAGCAGTATTTGAAAATAACTGTTTCCTTCACTCACACCTCACCCACTTAGTGTAAGCATTCTCCCTAATGCTTTTTTATCTCAATTTCTTAACACAAGACTGAACAGCAATGAAAAGCTCCACGAAAGTACAAGACGAGCAAATTCAGAACAAAATATTACTGATGCGTTGTCTAAAACATTGTAAAACTCCTCCGAGTCTCTGAACAATCTATTGATCTCTGAACAATCTATTGAAACATCTGAGAAACCACTTCATTCAAAGATGAAGATTTTTTTTTTTACTCTGCCTATACAGCTTGGTCTTTAAGACTTTAAAATCTGGTGCAACTTTCTAACAGCCCTTTCCATTTAGTAGGAGCTCAAGCTTGGTTCTGATTATAAATAAATAGGAAGGTTTCTAGCCAAGAAGCATAGACCCAAGGAAGTTGTGAGAAGAAACTTACATGAAAGCTTCTCCCATTAGAGCTGAACTAATTAAAACTCCATGATAATTCTCCCTCATCAGTTACTGGCTAAACACATTTGCCTTAGAAATTTTTACTTCAGGTTCTAGTCTAATGGCCCACACTTCCAAATTACACTTTTAATTAAAAAGCAACAACATGGAATTTTTCTTTTCACAGCCATCTGTGCTTTCCCAAGAACATGTGACTGCTACTGATAAATCTACTACTTTGCACACCCCAATCTTTATGTTTAGGGTTCGAAAAACTTAGGAAAATAACGCTGTTCCATAAAAACAGTATGTGATCAGAAACATCTGCTTTAAAATTCAATGTTTGGTATGTGATGCTTCTTAACAAGTGTTTATTAAACTGCATAATTTCAAAGCCTGAAGTGGTATACTGCAATGTTTTCCTGGGAGTTGATCACATTTACATATCCTTTTACACTTCCTGTGAAATTAATATTGCCTTTTGTATCTTGAACTTAGCTAATATAACTTGCCATTTCTACTTTTCATTGCTATGAGTAATATAGAGTGGACCCCCAAAGGGACCCCTGCAATGCCTACATAAGCTTTATTCCCTCGCTGTTACATTTCTTCATATGAATACATTAAATCAAGATTAATAAACCTTTGCAGAATTCACTGGTCTTGCAAAAAGGCAAGATTCATAATGGTAAAGGCTGCCCAGTGAATAAAGGAAAACTCTTAAAACTGGAGCCAAAGGCCAGGGTTCACAGAGCCCTTGTCACATCCAACAGCTTGCCAGAGATCCTTCAAAAGAAGGGAACATTTCCACAACTGCTCAACGTCTAAGCAAGAGTGGCTTCATCACCAAGAACCAAAACCCAGCTGGTAATAACTAGACCTCTTTCTCTCAAGGATACATCTCTGTCAAACATTAAAACCTGACCATAATTTCAGGATTCTTAAAATTCCACCTGAGGCACATGGGGGTGGAAATGGGATGATAATCAAAGAAAGTGGATGGTAGAGGCTGAGAAAAGAGGAACATCAGGAGTAGCTAAGAAGCTCCACAAAGCAAATCAAAGGCAGAAAATGGAAATCTTTGGAAATACCACATACCACACTAGACAAAGGTCACTGGAGGCCTCAAAGGATCATCCCCCACTCATCTGCCCTGTAGTGGAGGAAAAATAATTTTCTCTCTACCCTTCTGAGTTCTTGGCTGAGACCCCTATAAAATGAGATTTAAAGGAGAAAAACATTTAATTACATACATAGGTACAGGAGTCCACAAAGATGAGACTCAAAAGGCAGCCAGAGGATTGAAGCCAATGCACCATCCTGAGCTAAGAAAAGGGATAGGGGTCTGATGCTTCAAAAACAGGAAGGCAATTCACAGGAAGGTGAGAGGAGGAGATGTTTTGAAAACAAAGGTCATCTTGCCAGGCAGGTAAGTCTCTCTGGTGAAAAAGTTCTCTGGCAATAGGTATCTTCCATTCTAATGTAAATTTCCTTTAAAAAGGTAGATTTCCCTTATAAAATGTAGATTTCTCTTACAATGTAGTTTTTCCCTACAAAAATGTAGATCTACAAATGATAGAATTCCCTAACTTCTACTGTTTTCAGAGCTTCTCCTGTGTTGCAGTTTCTTAAATATAATCAGCTTAAAATAATCCTTATGTCAAAGAGGCATATTTTGGGGTTACCCATTCTGCTCCCCTTTACCACCTCCCCCCCCCCCCCCCCACACAGCAGCTGCTTTGTCTAGTTGACAATTTAGTCAAGGCCAGGAAACCTAAATGGCCATCTGAAGGAAAAGTTGGGGGCAACTTCAAGATACCTGACCTGGGATAAATACCCCATACCCTGTCAGAAAGCACTTTCTACCATGCCTCGTACAGCTCTCATTTATTCTTCTACTTGAAGTTCATCTCCAATTTGGTCAAGAAGCAGAGTAATGGGATTCAGGGCCAGGATTAGAGTGAGGCAAGTGAGACAATCACCTCAAGTACAAAACTTAAGGAGCGCTAAAAAAACAAAAAAACAAAACAAAACCCAAAACCCCTCAGTAATCAAGATTATACTTCAGATGAGATTGGGCACATTCAGGGTGGCATGGCCATAGACCAAGATGAAACTTCAATGAAATATTTTTAAAAATCAAAATTGATGTGAAAAAATTAATGGTGATCAAAATATCAAAATTTTAAATAAAGATTAATGCCATGCTGAATCACATTTAAGCCTGCATATGCACTCCTATTTATAGGTTTTCATGTATTTTGTTAATTTTTTTGGAGGACACTGAAGCCAGAATTTATTACAATGTCAATTTTGTAGCTTTAATGGGTACAAAGTATATAACATTTTCAACATTTATTTCTTTATCTTGTTTTCAATGGGGAGAATTGTCATCTTTGACATTTTCTCATTAGTAGTAATGATCTTAAATGATTTTAAATTAATTTACTTAGTTTCATTCATTTAATTAACTTCATTTTTCTTTTGCCTTGGGCTCCAATATGGCTCAGCACAGCACTGGTCTTTATTTAAAATTTTTATATTTTGTTCATCATAGATTTTTTTGGCATTTATTTGATTTTGAAAATAATATTGACCTAAAATATCTTTTTTCTTGATCACTGAGTATTTTGACATTCTTAAATTGTGCAATGGTTGTTCCATCCAAGTCAAAGTTATAGCTATAGCCATTTCAGATATGCAACATAAATAAAAAAATGACTCTAAATGTGGACAGGAGCACAAGACATGTTAAGTGAGAGAAGCATCCTGCAGAATAATATGTAACTATGGGCTCATTTGTGCTTAATTTCTTTTTTAAATAACTCTAAGTCATAATATAACAAATATACATGGATGGTAATGTTACACAGCTCAGGGTCGGCTGCTCGCAGCTTGAAAGCCAATACTCGAGAGACAAATGTTGATTGGAAAAGAAAGATTGCTATATTCAGGAGGCCAGCAACCTGGAGAGAAGGTGGGCTCATGTCTGAAAACCAACTCCAAAGATTCTGCTCAACCGTTAAAGTTTTTAAAGGGAGAAAGGGGAAGTTAATCACAGTTAATCATTTGAGGAGGTGGTCAGAGTCTTCATTATTTTTCACTGTGTGCAGACTTTCTTCTGATTGGTTGGTGGTGAGGTAACAGTGTGGTGCTCCAGGAATCTTGTGATCAGCCTGAAGTTACCACCTTCCACCTGGGCAGTGGCCTTAGTTCCAAGAGAAGAACTCAAAGATATACTGTTATGGTTCCTTGAGGAGGAACCAGGACCCTGCCCCATGGCTGCACTATAGTTTCTTGACTGCTCCTCCTTTGTTTCTGTGTTCTGCCTTTTCTGATTAGCAACTGTCTGAATCTGCCCTTTGGAACTCAGGGAGGGTCAAGGAGGCTAAATGAAGACTATTTCCTATAAACAAGAAAGAGGGGACACGGAAAAGATTTGTACCTCAGAGGGCCCCACAGGGTCCTGCTCCATTTCAGTAAAGGGTAAAGAATTTAGCCATTGAGGCAAGAGGTTCTCAATCATTTTACTGCAAAATAATACATTAGGTGCTCAAGTAACATGTTACTATCAATAATAACAACTAAAGCATTATTCTTTGCTAATCTTGATATCTTTGAAATATCCCTACAACAATGTGATTCCCACTCACTTGTAGCTAGGTACATTTTTTTAATTTCAGAGAAAATGTACTGGGAATTATAAGCAACCACTGTAGATTCAAGGGAGTTCATGGGCATCTCAACAATATGTGTCACTGAGCACCATTTTGCTTTGTTTTGTTTTGTTTTGAGGTTTTTTCAGTACGTGGTCAGTATTCCCTCTTTTCAATAATAGCAAACATCATTTTGTTTGCTTTTTTAACCAGGCGTATGCAGGTATAATTTAAAAATAGTAAAATTTTCCCCTTTTAGTGTACATTTCTATGAATTTCGATGAACACATACAGTCATATAACTGTCAGCTATAAATTGGCACTTGCCATCCACCTCTACAAGGATTAAATCATATGCTGCTGCAGCTGCTGACTTTCAACACCCTCTGAAAGGAGTTCAGGGTGGACAGCAGAAATGAGGCATTCTGTGCTCTGGGAAAAGCTGGCAGAACAGGTCTTCAGATAGTTAGATATTTTATGGGCCGATTTTATGAGTCCAATTCTTGTCTCTCCTCATATCTAGAAAAGCACTAAATTGCTTCATGGTGACATCTGCTCGTGACTAGCAGTAACCTTCATGAGACTAGCAGAAACCTTCTGCAAAAAACATGTGCTTGATTGCATGTACTCCCCTTTCACCAAAATCACATATATTCTGACCTTCCCCCCTACCTCTTTGGAGCAGTTTCTCAGAGCTATCTGAAATGCTGTCTCCCAGGCTATAGTCCTCACTTTGCCCCAGATAAAACTTAACTCACGACTCTCACGTTGTGCATTTCTTTTTTAAGTCAGCATAACCAACATTAAAATGAAGATATAGAACAAGTTTTAAAAGCCTATTTTTAGATGAGACTTAGAGAACAAAAACCACTTTTTAAGTTAAAAAAGTAATTGGGAGAAGCAAAATAAAAACCCAGATTTGGGCCACCAAAGCCATTGAACACATCTAAGTGAGATAAAAGGCATGAAGCAAACACTCTGTAGAGCACAATTCAGTTATTAAAAAAAAATCATCATATAATTAATTTAGCAATTCTATTGCTTTACACATAAGTGTGCATAATGTATCTAACTCATTAAGACACAAAGTCTAGTCATATAATATTATCACAAGGTAACAAAGTTGCACTATTTTCTAGACATCTGGATTACTAAACCAATTTTACACATTTAATTCAGCTATTTGGTGTCATAAACACATAGCAAAAATTCACAGGGAAAAAAATGATTGTACATCTGGCACGAAGATGGCTCCAAGAATTCGACTTACGATGAGTAAATCACGTTTGTCTATCCTACTTCCTCCAGAGTATAAACACTCCAAATATAACTGTTTCCAAAGTAACCACGATCAAGAAAGGAGATTGCACAAAGGAGACAAGAATGAATAAGTTATATCCAGCCCTCTTTAAAGGCTGAGACTTCCCCTCAGGATAAGGAACCTGTAGTTTCTTATCCTTGGCAAGTTGGCCTATAAACCAAAATTGAGTGTCTCTTGTTTGCTCTTCCATCGCTAGTTTTGTAGCTTTGGTGCGCATCAGATTCTCCAGAGAGAGAGCCTAATTTTTAAGCCACGCATCATTCCTGTCTAGAACTTCTTTTACTCATTCATTCGTTTAGTTACTCTATGACGACTTCTATTTGCTGAGCCCTGGACTACGGATCCAAAATCCCAAACACCCCTGCCTAGGAGACTAGGAAAGATAAGGAGTCTGCTCCATTGTCCCCTTTTCCTCCCCAGCCATCAGCTTGTGTTAGCATTAATCCTGTGAGTTGTGGCAGCCCTTGAGATTCAACATGATTAGTATTAAAATCAAGGGCAACTACTAACATCAATAATAAAACAAGTATTAGAAGAAAACATTAATTTCTTTACAACTTCGATGTGGGGAAAGCCTTTCTAACTATGATTCAAATCCAAATGTTAAAAAAAAATTAGGAAAAGATTGAAAATTTTGACTATATGAAAATTTTAAAACTCTTTTGCACAGGAAAAAAAAACCCATAAGCAAAGTCAAAAAACAAATGCATGCTAGAAAAAAGCATATACAATATATATAATAGATTAAGCACCAATCACTTGTTAAAAGTTAAAGGAAAAAAGGTATTCAAAACCCCAGTTCTTTGTATGAGCAAAATAAAGGAACAAGAAGGTCACAGAAAAGGATATAGAAATGGCCTTTAAACACATGAAAATATGCTTACCTTTACTTATAATAAGAGAAAAGCAAATTAAAGCTACAGTTAGAATTACAACAATTGTACTACACTGATATAAGAGGTTAACAATAGGAAACACTGGGTGTGGAGTACATGAGAACTCATACAATTTGTATTATCTTTACAACTTTTCTATAAATATAAACCTATTCTAAAATAAGGCATTTATTTAAAAACAACTGCACCAGGATACTGTTTCTCACTTACCAGATTAGCAAAAGTTCAAAAGCTTGACAATATACTCTGTTGTCAAGGGTGTGGAGAAACAGTCCCTCTTTTGCATTGCTAGTGAGAACGCAAAAGGGTATAACCTGTATGAAGGGATATGTGGTATTGGCTAATAAAACTATGTATCTGTTTACTCATATATCCATCTACCTATTTATCTGTATGTTTACTTAACAGCAATGTCAGTTACAGCAATTCGCTCTAAACATATACCTTCAACGATAAAGGAGAAACAACAGACACAAAGTTATTCACTGTGGTCTTATTTCTAATGACAAAATACTTAACAATCTAAGCCATCCACAGGAACCACCCCGGTATATCACAAGAAGGAATACTAGTCAGCTGTAATAAAGAATAAGGAGGATTTTTATAAAATGATATGGAAAATTTGCCAGGTTAAAAAAAAGCAAAGTGAAAAAGAATATGTATAGTCACTACCTTCTGCATAAGAAAGGACAGAAAGTAAGCATTTGTATATATGTATGTATTTGCTAGTTTTGTAATAAACACCTGAAGGATAAACTGGAAACTAATGAAAACATTTACTATGGAGGGTAGGTAAGACCTGGGTTGAAAGGGTAGGCATGAAATAGGACTTCCTTGGACAACTTTTTATCTAAGTTTGGCTTTTGAACCATGTAAAGTTTTACATATTCAAATAGAAAAAGATGGAAAAAATAAAACCTAAACTTGCATGCAAACAGGAAAAGAAGTAGAAGGTATGCTATATTGATAAAAATAAACACAGAAGACAAAAAATGAATTCCAATAAGTTTTGAGTCTGGTACTCTGAATGTATATTCACAGTGGAGCATTAGTACAAAAAGAAGTACAAATTAATCTTGAACTTTACTTAGTAGATTGGTTGTTGGAAGTAGTATTGATGTAGTATTTCTGACACTATTTTCTGAATGTTATAGGACAGAGCAAATGAATCAATACATTGAACTCTCACAGTGGAATAAAGGAGATACGAATAAGGAATGAGGGTAGCCGAAGAAGAATTTTGTGATGTTGGATTGGAAATGTAGGTTATTACATATATAGTATATACATGTATATACACATAAATACATACATATATCTTAGAAGTAATGACACCAAAGTATCAATGATCCCACCTAGTAGCCAAATCTTTGTTCCTAAATTCCATTCCCCACTAAAGGGAGGCAGTACTCTTTGAAGAAATGACTTATTCTTGATCAGGACTAGGGAAAATACAATGTAAGCTTAAAAGATCTTATTTTCTTCAAGGGCATACTCAAAACTGACAGAGACATGTCAAAAGGACACAGGAACTAGATTAGAGGGGATCCTACTGGCTAACCTGGGGACAATCTGAGCATCACTAAAGAATAAGGATCTGTTTATATAGTTATATTTAATTTGTGGAACTTCCTTGAGCTATACACATATGATTTGTGCATCTTCTGTAAGCTGACTTTACTTAATACAAAGTTTGAAATAAAAATCTGTGATAAAAGCAGCAAAGAAAACACATATTTTATTTTAGCTGAAAGAAGTACCATACCGTATGAGTAAATTGTTCCAGCTAGGATGATAATAATCCAATCCTACTACGGGTATGGGGAGGAGGAGCTCTTTTGTTACCAAAGCATATCAGCTAATAAATATATAAGGCTAATACAATTAGAAGAACACCAACAGGCAAGATTCATCCATGAATAATAAAACCAATGGATGAAAAGTTCTTGGGAAACAGAATATTCACCCACTCTCAAAATATCACCTCACAGATTACTTACTAATTACAAAGCAAAAAACAAATCTCAATAAAACACATACCTTCCAAAATTTGAGGTATTTGGAGAATATCACCTTAATCAAGTGATCATATGGCATCACCAAGAATGATACAAAAAATTAGGTGCCTCTGATATGATGCAATGTGAAGTATACAATATCACCTAGGTAGTATTTTAGCCAAAAATGTTTAAACTAAATCTAATTATGAGGAAACAACTGGACAAATCCACACTGCGTGGCATTCCAAGACACTGGCTTGGAAACTTCAAAAATATTAACTCACGAAAGATAAATAAAAGCAGGAGACTATTCTAGATTAAAGAGTCCAAAGCAGTGCAACAACTAAAGAAATGTGTAATCTGAGTGGATTTATAGAAAAGAAAATAGAAATAAGGAAAAAGGGACACTACAAGGTACAAGGGACATTAATGGGGACATTTGACTATATTTGATAACATAGTGTTTAAATTTCTTGGGTGTGATAATAGTATTATGGTTACACATTGATCTTAGGAGACACAAGGTTAAATGTCAGGTGGAAATACAATGTCTACAGCTGAATTGCAATTAGTTTTCAAAAGTATATAAATGAGAAAAAGAAAGCAAATGAACAACAGTGCCAAAATATTAATGAATAACTGAATTCCTGTGAAAGGTATTTGGGTATCTGTTGTTCTCTCAATTTTTCTTAAGTTTTAATATTTTCACAGTAAAAAATTGGGAGGAAAATAATTGGGATAGACTGTAAAAAAAAAAACAAGGACAATTAGCATTTTCTAAATGCTTGCTATGTGTCAGGCCCTATTCATAAGGGGATTTCAATAATAACTCATTTAATCCTCATAATTCTATGTGATTGATAGTAATACTTCTACAGATGAGGAAATTGAATACTATAGAGAGAAAATAACTTGCCCAAGCTAGTAATCAGAGTAGTTAGGATTTGAACCTAAGAAATTTAGATTCAGAGTTCATTATCATAGACACAATATTTTTCTGCCCTTCAAATAAATAATAAATCAGATTATTGAAACATACTTATTGTATAATATGAAATAATATGATTAGTAGAACAAATATATTAATCACATCAGCCTATTGATTATACCTATCTGATATTTCCTACATGCCCAACACAGAATTCTGGAGGATTCAATTGGTTCTGATTAGTTCTCTTTCCTATGCTGGAAAATAAGACCAGCAATAACTGGAGGCCAACGAACATCCTGGGGTGGGTGGAGGGTTGATTTTTATTACCATAGTATCTTCAGTTATGGGCATTATTTTTAAAACAGAGAATATAGAGAAAGTTAAAGAATCAACATTTATAACTAGTAGGTTTAAAAAATCAAAGAAAAAGGAACAAAAGTACAGGTGCTTTGAGGTTTGGATTATGATAAAAATGCCATTATAAAGCAATCCATTTCCCCAGATTGTAGCAGCTAAAGACCCTAACACAGTAAAAATTACATCATTAGTCAGTTAATCAGCTTTCTCTCACAATGACTCAATGGGGTGCCTTCTTTAACTCAATACAGTAACCAGCTCACCAACAGTATCTAAAAAAGAGAAAAGTTACAAGAATAAAAAAATTGACACAAAAAGCTATGGAGAAGAGAGACTGAAACAGACAAAAGCGGTTGTACTATAAAAGAAAGTGAGAAATGGAAAGGGAAATGTCAGGAATCAAAGGTTAAAAGAGAAAAGATCAGGATTAAAAAAAAAAAAAGATATTCAAGTCTCTTATAAAAGAAAAGGGACAAGTCGAGAGATAAAAATCATGACCAGAGTTGAAGCCTGAAAACACAAGGCAACAGACAAAAAGAAGCGGTATTAGCAGTGCCATTCACTCACTCATTTACTCATTCATTTAACATCTAGAATATAGAAGGTACTTTGTGGACCTTTGAGAGACACAAAAATGATAAGCAGGGACCCGGTCCTCAAAGAGCCTAGCTGCTCAAGATATTCTCATTTCTGCATGTTCCTATTTTTTAAATGTGATTTTAATTATTGATGCCATACCTTAGTTAACTGTGGTTGTTAATTTTATATCTCAACTTGATTGGAACACAGGGTGCCCAGATTAAACATTATTTCTAGGTGTGTTTTTGAGGGTGTTTCTAGATAAGAGGGCATCATCCAATCCAGTGAGGGCTTGAATAGAACAAAAAGACAGAGAAAAGGGAAATGCATCCTCTCTGCCTGACTGATTAAGCTGGGACAGTCTTCTGCCATCAACTGTGACTTGCACCATCCGCCTTCTGGTTCTTAAAACTACACCACCAGCATTCCTGGATCTCCAGCTTATAGATAACAGATTGTGCAACTTCTCAGCCTCCATAATCATATAAACCAATTCCTATATATAATAAATATATTTATTTATTCCTTTATAAATAAACACACACACACACAGGTAAACAGCTTTTGGCAGGAAAGAGCACTTTGCAGGAGGCCCCTTTTGTCTTGTCACTTTAGCAAAGCTGTATTGCAGGGTTCCCCAACCCCATGGGCCGTGGTCCACGGCCTGTTAGGAAGCTGGCCGCACAGCAGGAGGTGAGCAGTGGGCGAGCAAACGAAGCTTCATCTGCCGCTCCCCATTACTGCCTGAACCATTCTACTCCCCCACCCCGGTCTGTGGAAAAACTGTCTTCCACAAAACCAGTCCCTGGTGCCAAAAAGGTTGGGGACCACTGCTATATTGTAACTAACCTTAAGCCAGGCACTATTCATCTCTGGCCCAGGCACACTTTCAAATCTTTTGATCACACAATACCTTGCCTAACCTGTTGGTTCTTTCCTTACATCAAAGAAATAGAAATGAAGAATAAGTAATTAACAGATAACTAAATCTCTTCCCTAGCTTCCCCTTCGGTAATCTTGTGAACAAACTGTGTGAACAAAATAGCATCTAAAGAAAGATCATAAGAAGTCGACAAGCCTGCACGTAGTGGAAAATGGCAATGAGTCTGATCCCCTATCTCAATGATTAACTGAGATTTTTTCTCCTTTTCTCTTTAAAAATGTTCATGGCTGAGCAGAGTCTTCAGAGTTGGTTTTGGGACACAAGTCCACCTTCTCCCCAGATTGCCAGCTTTCTGATTAAAAACAACTTTTTCCATTTCTACCAACACTTGCCTCTTGAGTATTGATTTTCAAGCAGCGAGCAGCTGGACCTGAGTTTGGTAACACACACACACACACACACACACACACACACACATAAATACCTCCTATTGGTTCTGTTTTTCAGAAGAACCTTAATACACTAATATTCTCATACTCAGCACGTACTTCCAAATATTACAGCAGTTACATCATCCATAAAAGAGGGTACTTCTTAATGGCAACTGCTGTACTGAAGGAGTTTATTATGAAAGGAGATGTGTTCACATTTCTGATATACTGATAGTATCATCATTAATTAAAGCAGCATCATAAAGTGGTGCTATGATGTATAGATACTTTCAACTCTGGAAACATATCATCCATTTTCTTTTCATTATCTTATTCCAGAAAGGTGAACATCGGCAAAGGACAAGGAAATCTAAAGGAAGCAGAAAGACAGATAAGGAGTTTAGGAATCAAGTTTTCACTTTCTTTGTAATTTTCCACAGGACTTCTATGAAAAAAAGCAATACTGACCAATGGAGTATTTTTCATATTGTGTCTGAGAACGAATTCTGGGTAAAGGAAGATACAACAAGGGAGAGGCTCTCAACCAGATATCCTTTCCCAGTATCTCACATGCAGAAAACACCTAAGTGAGGTTTACTTGAAAGAAAATCAGAAATTGACCTCCCAGCCTGCCTGTGTATGGTTTCTGCTCTTACTAAGGTCAGCTTAATCCCTGAAGAGAGCTGAAAATTCAAGTTTAAATGGGTGTTTCATACATCCAATTTAGAGGACCCACCTCTACCCCCCAGGTCAACAAAAGAGGGTGAAGAGCATGGAAGTCAACACCCATTATTTAGACTGATCAACATCTGACTCCCTTACGGCACTGCGCCTCCCCAATTCATTGTTTTCTCCTGGGATCTCAACTGAGGTGTCTCATCTCCCTCACCAGAGGTAGGAATGTGACTCAAGCTAACCAATCTGAGTCATCTGGGGGGATTTATATGAATCAGCTGTAAGAGAATGGCTCTTCTGAGAACGTGGGTAGTATTAAAAAAAAAAAGAAGAAGAAAACAGGCCCAGAATGGAGTCACTTGCGCTAAGCCCCATGTCAACAAATCAAGAGTTAATACCTAATCTAATTGTAGTTTCAGCCTCTCCTAGAAGTGTAATCTTAACGACTCAGTCTGAAATTTCCTGGCCAGCACTGGTGAGATAATCCATCTGATGGAACTCTGCCATCCCCCAACAAGGTAACTTTGCCTGAAACAATCCTTTCTTTTATTTATGACTTTCTTATCCCACCTGCTTTCTGCCCTTTCCTTGTCTGAGGCTCTTTGGAGCCCTTTTCTATCTACTAGACGGGATGCTGTCTGATTCATGAATCGCTGAATAAAGCCAATGAGATCTTCAAATTCACTCAGTTGAATTTTGTTTTTTAATAGTAGTTAAATTCACACCACCACAAGGACTTAGACTGAAGGAAAATTAAGAGCATGTAGAGAAGAAATGGGCTATGAGATGGGGAGGAGCAGAGGCAAATTAACCATGAAGCTATTGCAACTTAAGTTTCCAGGTCCTTTTAGAGCAATATGGTCATTTATGATCTTTTTTTTTTTTTTTTTTTTTTTTTTTTGCGGTACGCGGGCCTCTCCCGTTGCGGAGCACAGGCTCCGGACGCGCAGGCCCAGCGGCCATGGCTCACGGGCCCAGCCACTCCGCGGCATGTGGGATCCTCCCAGACCGCGGCACAAACCCATGTCCCCTGCATCGGCAGGTGGACTCGCAACCACCGCGCCACCAGGGAAGCCCCATTTATGATCTTTTAATAAAGAAGCTTCTTCAAACTGTGTAAACTTCAGGCTACACAAAACCTAGATTCACCCCTGGAAGAAACAGTTTTGAATATACAATGAAGCACCTATAGCCATCCATGACAAAAGTCAGGTTCATCCCACTGGAAACTGAAATTATGTGAGCCTAAATTCCCATTTTCATTTCTCTCGGGATATCCTGAATTCAGTTTTACCCACTTACAACTGAAGGGTAGGAGAATATGTCACCCCAAAATATGACTCTTCAGCATAAGGATTATTTTGAGCCAATTATTGTAAGAAACAGCAGACACAGGAGAAGCTCTGAAAATAGAGTAGAACTTGCCCTTTTGTAAGAGATATTTACATTTATAAAGGAAATCTCCATTAGTAAGTGTCTCCCTCTCTGTACCAAGAAGAGAAGGATGACTAAATCACAAGAGAATCTTTTCAATGGAGAAGGCATTAAATCTACAGAACAAATCTTACCCTGGTTTACCCCGCTTTTCCTAGTAAACTCCATAACTACCTACCCCAACCCTCCTTATCTTTCTTATGTCTTTAGCTGAAGATGGTATTTAAGGTAGTAGATGCACCATCTCAGGGAGTTACTCAGTTTTTCTGGGTATCTCCCATGTATACAGGAAGTATACAGGTTAATAAATTTCTGTTGGTTTTTCTCCTGTTAATCTTTTATTACTGGGAGGTTTGGGGTGGTCTCAGCTAAGAATTCAGAAGGGCAGAGGGGAAATTATTTTTCCTCCTCTACATAACCAAAAGAATTTGGAGAATTTATGAAAACAATAAACTTAACTTCCTCTCAGGAAAATAGTATGAATCAATACTACTTTCAACTTTCAAAATATATATATTATAAGCTATTACTTTGCTTTTGTCCAAATTTCAGAATGTTGCTAACAGAAAGTTCCCACATCAGATTTAAGCAATTTTAATAAAACAAACCATAGGACAACCTTTACAGATTTTTCAAAGATATTTTTCCTTTAATTAATTAGCAATAAATGAAAAAAAGAAAGATTATGCTGACATTACAAAAAGTCTCATTTGATAATAACCTTTTGGGACTTCCCTGGTGGAGCTGTGATTAAGAGTCCTCCTGCCAATGCAGGGGACACGGGTTCATGCCCTGGTCCGGGAAGATCCCACATGCTGCAGAGCTACTAAGCCCGTGCACCACAACTACTGAGCCTGCGCTCTACAGCCCACGCGACACAACTACTGAAGCCCACGCGACACAACTACTGAAGCCCACGCACCTACAGTCCGTGCTCCACAACAAGAGAAGCCACTGCAATGAGAAGCCCATGCACCTCGACAAAGAGTAGCCCCTGCTCACCTCAACTAGAGAAAGCCCGTGCGCAGCAACGAAGACCCAACACAGCCAAAAATAAATAAATTAGTTAAAATAATGATAATAATAAGTGTAACCTTTTTATGTTGTGTGTTTACCAAATGTATTTTTATTTCTTCATTGCACAGAGTACTTATTTTCTACTGAGCGTTCCATTTAAATTCTCCTCTCTTGGCCAATCCACATGATTGCTAAGGAATCCATTCGTAATACTATATGTGTCAAACCCCTACCAGCAGTGCTTTGTCACCCACAGTCTCCTCGAAACAAATTACATTAGATATCTAAGACTCTTGGAAACCTGCAAGAAAAGCATATTCAG
Organism: Stenella coeruleoalba; assembly: GCF_951394435.1. Taxonomy (NCBI): domain Eukaryota; kingdom Metazoa; phylum Chordata; class Mammalia; order Artiodactyla; family Delphinidae; genus Stenella; species Stenella coeruleoalba. Next base: position 76,445,510 of record NC_137156.1, read on the forward strand.
CAATGTTTCACTTAAGCAAGCCTCTGCCTTCTTGGAATTTTTCTTTGAAGAACATAATTTACAAAGTGGTAAAATTTAATGGAAGATATTCCACACTTTTCTGAATAGCAACATGCAAACTAGTAAAGGTCCAGAGAGTTCTTCCACGTAGTTCCAAGGAAATAAAATGTGCTTATTAAATATTTCTCAAAAGGTACTTACAATACTACATTTGTTGGAAAAATTAGATATTTATCTTAAAAGAAACATGAAATATTTCATGTCCAAAAGATCAGGAAATCAATCGAAATGGACCATTTGTCTTGTAAATGATTCATTCAGAATGACAAAGAAAATCACTGTTGTACCAGGAAGTGACCAGCTCATTTTGAAGAAAAGCAGGCAGTCAGAGAAACATGGATTTTGTGATTTTGAAGAAAATCACTGTTACTTCCGAGCAATGATTCAAGTCCCAATCAAGTCCTGTCACCACCCCCGTACACCTTGCCTCTTCACCTAAAGAAGACAATAAAATTTGTACTGACCCCTCCAAAAAGTGTGCAGCCAAATCTCACTTTAAAGAACTCTGTATACACACACACACACACCCCTCCATCACCACCATCATGTTGCAGAACAGCCACCTCAGCAGTAAAGAGATTTGAGAGTTAAGTAAACCTTCTAGCCAGAGATCCTGGTGTCCTGGTGTCTTCATCTAATCCCAAGTCACTATGGAGTAGGTCCCTGCAGGGCACTGGCTTTGGTGCCACAGAGCACTGCCATTTCCAGCACTGCCAGTTCCTTTAACCTTCAAGAGAGCAGAGAAGAGGCATTCAAACCGACGAGTAGAGAGATGTCCTGGCCGTCTAATTTCAAAGTAGGTCATATCAGAGTCTTTTATGGTTTTTAGAAGTATTTTATGCTACTCTGATGGAAACCTAAAACAGTAGTAGCCTCTGTCTGATAAATGCCATAGAGGGGGAAACAGTAAGTCTAAAGCAAAGGGAGGGGGGTGAAATTATTTTGCTGCAATAGGCAACACAGTGAAAACAAGAGACTACTGAAGTTTAAACAAATCATCTATATTTATTCTGGTAAAGACTTTCCTCATATCAGCACTTTAAATACCACTGTAAAATGCTGACAATAATTATGTGAATGTTGCTACAAAAAATTAAATTTCCCAACTAATGGGTTTCAAAGGTGTTTCCGCTCCTGCCTTACACACATATACACAGACAGACAGACAGACAGACAGACACACACACACACGTGCACGTGCGCAAGAACATTTCGGGTATCTCTGTTAGGATTTCCCAAAGTCAACTATACTGTATGGAACGAAAATATCTATACTCCTCCTACTACCACCACTACTACCAAGAAACAAGTCCAAAAAGAAAGAATGTGAGCCATAATACACTAACCTGAGGCCTGTGTTAGGCTTGTAGTTGGAAGCAGTGTGGCAGAGTAGTTATCAACCTGAACTTTGGAGTCACATCATACAGAACTGAATCCTATCTTAGTCACTGGGTGACTAGGGCTAGTAACTAAACCTCCCTGAACCCCAGTTTCCTCATCTGCAAAATGGTGACAGTCATGTATGTTATAGGAATTAAATGATGAAATGTATATAAAGCACTTAGTACAGATTCTGGCTCACAACAAAGCACTTGTGAAGTGTAGAGTAATTGCTGTCATTATTACCATTATCAACAATAGTCACAGAGCATGCTTCTTGGTTAAACAGACATGAAGCTTAGGGGAATAAAGTCACTCTCAGGAAAGTTAGACTTTAAGAAAATAGAACTTGCCTAGTACTTTGGTTAAAATGCACATTTGTCTGACTTTATATTTTTGGCATTGGCATGTCTAATGGGCAGCTGATACAGCCTGTGCAGGATCTGCAATCTCAACAGAAAGGCAAGTATAACCTTCCTGGTTGTAATAAGCAACTTGTTAATCTTTGGATGAATGGACTTCCCTGCTTTGACCTTTTCTACTCAAAATGTGGCCCACAGACCAGAACATCAGCATCACCAGGGAACTTCTTAGAAATGCAGAATCTCAGGCCCCACCCCTAATCGACAGAATCAGAATTTTAACAAGAACCCTAGGTGATTTGTATGCACATTAAAGCTCAAAAAGCACTATTGTAGACCACAAAATTTAATATACAACTTAACCCATTTTGGATGTGTTTCTGTAATCTCTGCTATACAATAAACCACTCCAAAACTAGTGACTTAAAACAATAAGAATAACAACCATTTATTTGTCCTACATCTTCTGTTTGGGCAGCCCTTAGTGGGACAACTCATCTCTCTGCTCCACATAATGTTGACCGGGGCAGTCCAGCTGGGACTGCAAGATCCATGTTGGCTTCCCTTCCCTCCATGCCCCTCAGCTGATATGACTGGGACAGCTGGGGGATGGCTGGGCCTCTCTCCATATCTTCGTAATCCTCCACGAACTCAATCCCGATGACCTCTCTCTTGCTGCATAACCAGACTTCTTAAAGAGATGGCACAGGGCTCTAAAGAGTGTTTATCTCCAGCCAACCTAAAGTCTAGCTGGACTCAGAACTGACAGTGTTATTTCTGCCATTTTCTATTGGCCAAAAAAGGTCAAAATGTCAACCAAAACTCACGGGGAGGGAAAGAGGACTTTATCTCCTTACGGGAGAAGAGACATGCACAGACAGAAATGGAAGAATTTGTTGCAACCATCTTCTCAGACCAGTTACGTACGACAGGGTGTCGTTCCTTTATCATTTCCTTTCTCTCCCGGTTCTTGTGATTGGTAAAAACATCCACTTCATTTCGATTACACAATTATATACACGCCCCCATTGGGAGCATAAGGAATTTTAAGGCCTGATATCTCCCCTCAAGGATCTTGTTATAATAAAATTGGTGAAATAAGGCATGTATATCTTAAAATTTTAATAACAATAAAATGCTGTAATAATAAAATATTTAAGTAGCAGTACCAGATAATAATAGAAGTGATGGCCTAAGGCTGTGAACCATTCATTTAATTAATTGTGTACACAGTAGCCACTTTGAGTGCTCAGGGAAGAGCATGCAAGTGGAGAAAAAGGGACCATGAAAGAGGAGGGATGTATAGCCTGAGCTGAGGAAGATTTGCAAAGGAAGAGTTAGATAGATTTCCAAAAAAAAAGACCCAATGAAACATACTTGAAGGATAACAGAACCAAGGAGCCAAGGGAATGGGGTCATGGGGACGCAAAGCCATGAATGAGTGTCTCTGCATGTTGTTTCTTGAGTGATGATTATAAATTCAATGTTCTTGAAAGAATTTCTTGCCTCATAACGTCCACCTTTATGCTTCCCCCTTAGATATGTTCATATGCCATTTATGGAATTCCCAACAGCAATGTAACCTTGTATTAATAATGAAGGGTTTTTACTAACCTTATAAATTTTACTATACCTTGTTGGGGGGTGAGGAGGGAGGACAAACAAACAGAAATGTGGGCATGTCAAATGGCAACTTGTAAACTTCACTATTCATTGTATAGGAATTAGCACTTCTGGTATTGTTAAGCAGCAACTTGTAAAGTTCACTCTCCCTTAGAAAATAAAAATGGAATGAAAGGTACTGCTTAGAAGAAGCATAAATTTCAATCTCCATTGCAGGAAAATAAGCTCTGATTACGCTACATAGTTCATACACCTCAATGTGCCAAACACTTGTTTTATTATACATTCATGTATAATCAGCTGGGTTTCCAGCAACAGAGAATGAAACTTACAAGTTGTTGTTTAACTTTCTTTTAAATGTATTTTTCTTCCTTCTCCTTTTTTCTCCTCCATACCCCCAAAACATAATATGAACAACGGGGTTTCTGAATGTTACCACTCATTCATTCCTTTTATAACAATGATTAAGACAATTTTAAACATTGTTCTTGGGCTTTATGCGATCACATGTAATAGAGAATTACATAGTTTCGGGTCATACATTTCAAACAATAGCTTTTTAACTTGGGGGTAGAGAGAGCTTTTTAAAAGTTAATAATAAGCATCATTAATAGCCTTTAATTTCTATCTGTTGTTGAAAAGGACCAGGCCTCTGACTCCAGAAGCTCCTCAGCATTTTCACAAATGCACCCATCAGAAATTCAGAACCAGTGCGTTTGAATGATTTTACCATTTATTAAAACAAGTTTCTTTTTCTTTTTTCTTTTCTTTTTTTTTTCTGACTTTATCTTACAGTTCTAGAGGCCAAGTACAAAAATCAGGGTGTGGGTGGGCAGGGCTGGTTCCTGGTTCTCCAGGGAGAATATGTTCCTTGGCTCGTGGCTCCTGCCGGGACCTTCCAATCTCAGATTCTGCATCTGCCTCCCTCTTATGGGGACCCTGTGTGACACCCGGCCCACCAAGATACTCCAGGACCACCTCAGGATCCCACGTGGACACCTGGGAGGGTTATTCTGCCAACCACACTACCTCTCCCCCACCTCACTTCCCTGCACCCTGTATACGAGGGGGGCCTCCACCACACTAATCAGAGGCCCTCAAGCCCAGCAGCTAGAGCCCTGACCCTCATGGGAACTTAGGACAGGGAAAGCAAAGTGTGTCGTGTTCTTAAAGAGAGTAAGACACAGGCCTGGCGGCCCGTCTGTGTTGGCACCTGTCCGCCGGGCTCACAGCGCCTCCTCAGCACGGGCAAGGTGGGCCAGCCGTGCCAAGACATCCGCCAGGTTGGCGGCCTTGCCCAGATTGACGCAGGTGTCCGTGAGCCAGTCAGACAGCAGCTCAGAGAGGAGGTGCACATGCTTCTCCATCTCCCAGGGGCTCGTGGCCGTGCGGTAGCTGCCCACCATCCTGGTGCAGGCCATCTCCATGCTGAGCGCTGGCTTGTGCTCTGACCTGAAGACGCTGCGCAGCACGCGGGCCACCTCAGGCAGCCGCTCGAGCCCCTGCAGCCGCTGCTCCTGTTCCAGGCGCCGGGTCATCTGCGCCAGCTGCTTCTGCGCCTCCTGGGCCGGATCCGCTCCAGCAGGACCTGGGACATCCCCTTCAGGGCGGCAGGCGGCATGGCGGCAGGGTGGCTGGCAGTGCCGGGCTGGGGGACCAGGGGCTGCTAGGCTCGGCCGTGAGCTGGGCCAGGTCACTCAGAGCCTTCTCCATCCTGGATGACACCAGGCTGCGGGCACCGGCCAACACCTCCTGGGCGGTGGCCAGCTTCTCCACGGTGGGCGGCTGGGGCAGCTTGGCCGGCTCGATGTCAGGCACTTCGTCCACATTGAAGCGGGGGTGCCAGCGTGCCAGCTGGTCCTCAGGAACCTCCATGGGCGGCGGGGGGTGGGGGGGTTTCAGGGAGGCCAGGAAGGCCCTGTGATACTACCGGACACGGGCTACCAGATTCTGGCTGAAGATCTGGCACCACCGCAGCAGGCGCGATGCCATGAGCTGGGGAGCCACACTGCCAGCCTGCTGGTCCAGCAGCGGCTCGATGGTGAGCTGGTAATCAGACCTCCTGCCATCGTCCTTGAATGTGGCGGCGTAGCGCTCCTGGTGGAAGCAGTAGGAGCCAGGGTACACGGTTTTGATCCGGCCCACACTGCGCTCCTCAAAGCGCTTGTGCATCATGTCCTGGACTCCCTGCTTGACCCTGGCAAAGGTCACAGTCACAGAGCGGTTGTAAAGCATGCCCACGATGGTGTCCATGCAGCAGAACATCTCGGCCAGCACCTGGTACTTGTAGGGCAGCACAAGGCCCAGGGGCCCCTGCTGGGCCAGGGCGAGGAAGCGCTGATAGGCAGGCATCTGCTCACCACGTAGCCCCGCTGGGTGCCCCTTGTCCTCCGGTGCTCTGGGTTCCCCAGCATTCTTCTGTGCACTTGCCTTCAGCTCCTGGACCCGTGCCCCCAGCTCCTGCGCCCACTGCAGGCAAGACTTGAGCTCAGAAAGGGTGACCTTTGTAGGGACCTTGTGTCCTCCTGGGCTGCCAGTCAGGGTCGCTGACCAGCTGAGAGGGTGGCCTTTGTCTTCTTGCTTTGGGGAGAAGAGTGCTCTGGGGAGCCAGGGACAGCTGGGGAACTAGGGCCAGAGACTGCGTTGGCCAGCAGCCGCAGCCTCCTGTGCGGGGGCAGAGCAGGCTCATCGCGCTGGGGCTCGGTGGGTTGGGCCCAGCTGGGGCCGGGGCGCAGGGCTCAGGGTGCACCAGACCGGCTTGGTGCGTCTAAGGGGTGGTATGTAAATCTTCGGGAAGACCCTGACGGGCAAGACCTGAAGGTGGAGCCCAGTGACACCATCAAGAATGTGAAGGCCAAGATCCAGGATAAAGAAGGCATCCCCCCTGACCAGCAGAGGCTCATGTTTGCAGGCAAACAGCTGGAAGACGGCCGCACTATTTCTGATTACAACATCCAGAAAGAGTCTACCTTGCACCTGGTCCTCCGTCTAAGGGGTGGCTGTTAATTATTCAGTCTCGCATTCATAATGCCCAATGATGGCATCACTCTGCACATGGCACTGCGCCATGGCGGGAGCAGCGAGACCCCAGCAGTGGGACCACAAGCAGAAGTGGAGACGCGTTTCCCGCTGATTTTCTCGCTGCACCCTGGTCCCGCCCCCGCTGTGGGCGGAAACTATTGGCACAAACAAATTTCTAAATAGTTCTCCTGGACAGGAAGGACCCGAACCTTGGAAGAAAGTGGTAGAGCTATATTCTGTGGAGTCATGGCAAGCAATAAAGGAATAAGGGGAGTTGCCACCTCATTACTAAAAGTGTCAGTGCAATGATATCCTAATAAAAGGTGTTCTAACAGAAATTATAAGAAAACTCTCAAAAGAGAAGTCAGGTGCAATACAGCAGAGAATCAAGCAAAGACATCTTTATCTAAGAGGGGAGTAAAAACATACAAATATACCACCCCTATAATTTTCTTAACTTATAATTTTTGAATAGATGATACATCCAAGAAGTAATTAATTGAAATAATACCAAAGTAGCAATGTACATTGAAAAATGTCTTCTGACCCATGCTTTAAAAAATCTCTTATGCAGTCTTCAACATATGCATATATAAATATATATACATATACTTTACATTTCTATGACCACAAATAATAGCATATTCTAACCCTTCTTTCACTTAGAGATGGTTCTATATAGATACAGGCTTTATAAAGGCTTAACTATATTACAGTGCATAAATATTCCATAATTTATTCACCTAATCTATTTCTTGTACAGTTAGACTATTTTAAATCATTCGTTATTAAACAAAATGCCATGATGAATATTTTAATACAGAGATTTTTGTGCATCTAGTGACTATATTTCTAAAATAAATTACTAGAAATGAAACTGCTAGGTCAAAGGGTTGTGTGAATTTTATTTTGATAGTTACGGCCAAATAACTTTCCAAAGACAATATACCAATTTATACTTCCATTCATGATACCAATATATCTTGCATTGAAGGGATTCCAAAATATCCAAAAGTTCACATCATTTTTCTGCCAATTGCTCCATTCCCTCTGAAATGGGGGTTGGGGGTAAATATCATCTACTTTTGCTTATAAGTATAGGCAGGTTATAATTATTATTACCCAAGATTCAAGGCTATATCATTACCTACCGCACCACTCTCTCCTCACTGTGCTATAATTCTAACTGGTCATATAGATCTTTAATTTGCAGATCTCCTCAGAATACAGATTATCTGCATTCTGCAGACATCTGCAAAAAGCCATCCACAAGTGCATACTTCATGGCTGAATATTTTTACATAACATCAGCTGGAGCCCATCATTCCAGTATTCTCGCCACGCGTCACAACCTGCTCTATTGTATCAATAAGCAGCTTCAATTAGTCATTTTCTCCCCATGGTGACGACAGCTATGATAGCGTGCAGTGGTCTGATGAAGTTTGTAATACAAAGTACAGATGGGGATATTAGAAGGAAGAGGATACAAAATTAGAATAGCATAAAAAAATTCCACCTCCCAAATAGTTATTTGGGAAATGACATAGTATTCAAGAACGAATACAAAAATGCAATTACTTTTGAAAAAGATGGATAAATAAATTCACCACAGGAACACATTCTTGCCCCAGATAGAACTCTGGTTTTTATTGACTAATTAGTCATTAAGTGTTATCCCAAAAGCAAGTATAAATAAAAGAATGTTTGGTAAATTGAAAAAATACTTGCCTTAAATAGAATTATAAGATGAAAATAAATACCAACGGAGAATGCTGCTTTGAAAGCGTTGTACAGTAGTAAATAAATTAGAAGGCATAAACACAGTTGGCTCTCCTCTCGGAATTTTTCCTAATCCTTCCAGTTCTCACCTTGTCCACTACTATCACTGGGCTCCAAGCCACCCCTACCATATCTGGCATAGAGCCATGTCTTCCTAACTGACCACCTTTTCAGCCTCTTCTATTCAGAGCAGCTGAAACTATTACTTTTTAAAAATATAAATCAGATCATGTTATGTCTTTCCTTTCAGTCCTCCTGTAGTTTCTCTCACAATAAAAATCTAAAAGCTTCACCATGGCTGAAAAGGTCCTATGCAATCCAGTCCTGCCACCTCTTCAATGACATGTCCCACTGCTCCCTTCTCATCCCCACACTGGCCTCCAACAAGCACAGTCCCAACTCAGGTCCTCAGGCCTTACTATTGCTTCTAGCTAGGATGCTTGTCCCTCAAATATTCATATGTACCCCCTCCTCTTAACTTTAATCACATTTGTCCTCAAATGTCACCTCATCAGAGAGGTATTCTTTGACTACCCAATCCAAAAAGCAACCCAAAGCTCTCACAATGCATGCTGATTTACATTCCTTACACCACTTACTCCACTTTACATTACATTATAATATGCATATGTGTATCAATTTATTATCTATATCTCCTAGATTCTAAATATAATTTCTATGAAGGCAAGAAGAAGCAAAAATACAAATTGTGCATCCCAACCAGACACAAAATCATGCTGTGATTGTGAATTATATCCATAGTTGTTAAAACATCATTTAACTTACTTTGGGTCAAATTCATTCAACACAGCAAACATTTAATGAACTTCTAGTTACATATGGGGCTATTATATATTCTGTTTATAATATGCATTATATTACATAATATGTATTATATATTATGTATATGTAAATATATATAATATATAATTTAATAATATATAAATATAATATTATATATAAATAATATATATTATATGATGTAATACATATTATAAACAGAATATATATTATATAATGAACATTTAATTAATATGGGATTCCAGAAGCACAGGTCCCAGTGTCTATTCCTGGAGACAGAACTTTACAGTGTTTAGGAGACAAGACGCAAAATATGAGCTATTGAAATACCAGGTCAAAACATTAACAATCAGAAGCCAACATAAGTAGGGCAGATAATAAATGTCAGGAAATTCGGACGAGAGACTTGTGTAGGCTAAGAGGGTGAAGGAAAGTTTCAAAAAGAAAGATGGAGAGGATCAGGAAAAGGAAACTAGAAGGAGGAAAGCATTCCGGTTAAGCTCACAGCATAGGGAAAAACAGATTATACCAGTGATCCTCAGACTTCAGGGCATGGAACCCTGGTGCTAGATGGTCACTGACAGGACAAAACAAAGACTAATAAAGTTATGTCCCTTTCAATTCTCTTTCAATCTTTCTAATTCATCCAATGAGAAATATTTATTAGTGCTAACATGTCAAAACACCTTCCTAACACTTGGCTACCATGAATAGCATCATTTTATTTTTGTTATATTCCCCTTTAAAGTTTCATTCCCTTATTTATTGTAATGGATTTTATTTTCCATTTATGGAACACTATGTGAGTTTCTTTATATATAAACTCATTTAAGTAAGTAAAATGAGTTATTTTAAAGCCAGACATTAAACCAATCCTGGACCAGGTGGCTGGGACACTACCTGCCCAGACACAGCAGAGCCCAGCTTTAAAGTAAGCAAAGGGTGCTCAGTGGAGAAAAGCAGAAAGGGAAACTCTTGTCAAAACGCAAGAGGCCTCATGGCAGGCTAAAGATTTTAGAAAATATTATGTAGGCCTGTTTTCCAACTGGTTACAAATTCCTTGGAAACATGCCCTTTGCACAAGAGTGTGGCATGCCTCTTATTTTTAAGACTGCATGAACTATGACAATCGTCAATTCCATTATAAAAAGTTAAAGACAAAGTAGAAAAAAGCTAACATTACTCCATACTGTATGAGAAATATAAAAGCACAACCATAACTACAGTTTTAATTTAAAAAATTTTTGTCTGTATCAATAAGGATCTGGGCAGAAACAGAGTATACACAAAACACCCAACTGGGGTAAGCTGCAGAACTTTTTACAAAGGTGTGGTAATGGTGTGGGGAAACCAAGGGTTAAGGCAGTATGTGGAGTTGAGGGAGGAGCCCATTTATAAAGCCAACAGAGAAGAACCTCCCAGGCACAGAACTGAGTAGAAAGTGGGTATGAAGGGATAAACGGAAGATACCCAGCACAAAAATAAGGCTATTTCCAAATACCTGCTGGGTAATTATTTACTACTGTCTAATCACTAGCTTTAGGTTGGGCTTTGGGCTACAGAGATTGAGTGTAGACAGCCTGGACTTAAACTTCAGCTTGCCACTCATCAGCTATGTGAGTTTCTTATGACACTGAACTTAGTTTTTCTGATGAAATGGGGGACAATAGCAGTATTCACCATAGGGCTGGTGTGAGAGAAAATGAGTAAATGTATATGAAGCACTTAGCATACTTTGCCTGCAATAAATGTGTTGTGCACGTCAGGGGGTGGGAGAGGGTCATGTTAGCCACCAAAATGTTTGAGGGAAACCTACAGGAGGAAAACTTAAAATTGTGGAAATTCTCAATTTAAATTCCATTAACTTAATACTTCATATGACTTGGCCAAAAAACCCCACAAAATTCTATTCTATTGATAAAATATCTGCAAGGCATACAAAGCAGGAAAATTATCTAAACTAGCAGAGGCAGGTAGGGGTGATGGTGGTGGCAGCAGCAGGGAGTGGACAGTAAAGACTTCCTGGAGAAGGCAACATTTAAAACGAGACCAATCTGAAGCCAAAGAGGAGTCAGCTGAAGAAAGAGGTGGGTGAAGAGGGAGCAGGGGGCACCCAAAGTGCCAAGGCCCTGGAGAAGAGGAAACATTACAGGTTTAATGAACCAAATGATCTAGACGTGAAAGAGTAAAGGGAGCTTGGGGAAGACTCTAGCTGGAGAGGTAGAACTCTCAGCCATGCTTAAAGAGTTTGAATCATATTTTTTGTGAGGGCAGTGAGAAACCTTTGAAGGGCTTTAAACTGGGAAAAGACATAATCCCATGATCAGACTGTCATAGTTAGAAAACCACTGCTAAAGGGAATGGAGAGCCATTGAAGAGTTTTGAGTCAAGGACTGGACAAGAAAAATGGTGTTTCAAACTTACTTTTTATCATTTTAGTGAATGCCTAAAACTAAAATTGTTGTAAAATGTTATAAAAATGGTTTATAAATGTCACACATAACTTTTCCTTGGCTTAACTATACATGTGTGTTCATTCAATAACTCATGTACATTCATTAAGACATTTATTGAGCACCTAATATATATACCAGGAATTGTGCTTAAATAGGGACAGGAGAAGAAAACTCACAAATAAGCAGTATAAAAGTGCTTAAGATTTGAGAGGCAAAGGACATTTCTGAGTGGTGGGTAAAATTCCTAAGGTGGGAGCAAGCAGAGTGCATGTGATAAAACATATTCCAGAATGGTTAGAATATACAGTGCATGGGCAGTGTTGAAACACTCATTCAATAAGAATTTAGTGAGTACCTACTATGTGCTAGCATTGTACAGCCACTGGTGACACAGTGATGGACAAGAAAATGCTTAAAATATGACAAGAATAACTTTTATCATTGCAGACAACACTAGGTTGATTATCAAGAGTACGTGAGGAAGAAAAACAGAAAAGAGCAGTGCCTTAATTTAAAGACGCTTGGAGTGGCAATAAAACATTTTTAATTAAAACTTCTCTACTGAGAATAGACAATCTTTGAAAGCCTGTGTAAATGAATTACATACAAATATACTAGTGATATTAGAGCTTTTAAAATGACATTATAACTTCTGAAATGTCAAATAACTTTGAATGTCAAATGTTACCCCCTCCATCAAAAAAATTACAATCATGGGGCTTCCCTGAAGGCGCAGTGGTTGAGAGTCCGCCTGCCGACGCAGGGGACACGGGTTTGTGCCCCAGTCCGGGAGGATCCCGCATGCCGCGGAGCAGCTGGGCCCGTGAGCCACGGCCGCTGGGCCTGCGCGTCTGGAGCCTGTGCTCCGCAACGGGAGAGGCCACGGCAGTGAGACGCCCGCGTACCGCAAAAAAAAAAAAAAAAAAAAAATTACAATCATGAATTGTCCAGCTGATCCCAAATCAAAGCAACGTACTTAAAAGGGGAATGCCCATTCTTTACACTGATCAGAAGAAATGCCTCAAATGTGGTTAAATCTTTGCTTTGACGTCACAGAATCTTGATGCTGATACAGACCCAGAAAGTCAGCTAAGGTCCATTTGGGGCAGCTTGAGAAGGGGAGAAAATGTGTTCCCTGCCTAACATGAACTTTTCCAACTCAGCCCCTGATCGTGCCAAGACAACACAGTGTAATAATGGTAATTTAATAATGCCGTCCGCTGGGCTCTGCCCAGATTAGAAAGCTCGGGGAAATAAATGAGGCTTGCAAGCCAAACAGAGGGAAACTTCTCCAGGCAGTGCCTGCAGCAGGGAGATAGCTGGTAATGAAATACCCCAGTCTCCATTCTTTAATACGAGAGGTAAACATTAAAAGGGAGTCAGGAAAGGTAAAGCTCTCAAAATGGAAATAAATAAATAAGCTCACCTGCCATGATGAGATGTCTGAAAATGACTTGGAAGGACTGCCCAGAGATTTTCCCGGGGGATGTGGTAAAGTATCGACAGACATCAAGGGAGGTAATTATGTGCTTGGGCACATTTGCTGGATAAACTGGTCTCCTTACCTTCAACTTCCCGTGTGGGCACCAGATACAGAAACCGTGTTTAAACTACACAGCGTTCTATCTGGCTTTTACCATAAAAAGGAAATAAAAGTGTATCCTGGGGGATTCCCCTGGTGGCACAGTGGTTAAGAATCCGCCTGCCAATTCAGGGGACACAGGTTCGAGCCCTGGTCTGGGAAGATCCCACATGCCACAGAGCAAATGAGCCCATGCGCCACAACTACTGAAGCCCGCGTGCCTAGAGCCCATGCTCCACAACAAGAGAAGCCACCGCAATGAGAAGCCCATGCACCACAACGAAGAGTAGCCCCCGCTCGCCGCAACTAGAGAAAGCCCGTGCGCAGCAACGAAGATCCAACGCAGCCAAAAATAAACAAACAAACAAATAAATTTATTTAAAAAAATGTGTCATGGGTTCTTGGCAAATCAGTCCAGTGTTAGATAGGGACCCATTATCTTTGACCTTCATGTTTTTGCCTCTTCTGACTCATAGAAAATCCTCAAAAACTCTTTAAGGGAAAGATATGTGATGTCTGAGAAATTCTCACTTTCAGAAAAAAGACACCATTTTTGCAGCATAAAAATCATAGTTGAATTAAGTGATTTCTTTATTTTTTATTTCAACTGGTCTGTTATCTGCTCAAATTTTTAAAATTTACCTAAAATAACAGAAGCTTTGTTTACTGACCGTGTTATTAACATGTGAGGATAATAGCCAATCCTCTCCTTTCTCTGTTTTTCCTCTCAATCACCAAGACAACTCTAACATTCCTCCATCTTAGCTTCTTTATAGAAAAATTCTCACAGGTAACTGCCATCCTCTATCACTTCTGAAACTGGTAATGAAATGTCAGAGGAGGAACAGTTAATTAAAATTGTGGAATCCACTTTGCATCCTCTCACAGTCAATAAAAGTACTACAATTAAGGATACATTTCAACACATGATGTAACTAATATGTCACATTTTTTAATAACAGTTGGCTATTAAAAATCAAAAGTCATGAATGTGGGGGCTTCCCTGGTGGCGCACTGGTTGAGAGTCCGCCTGCGATGCAGAGGACGCGGGTTCGTGACCCAGTCCGGGAAGATCCCACATGCCGCGGAGCGGCTGGACCCGTGAGCCATGGTCGCTGAGCCTGCGCTTCCGGAGCCTGTGCTCCGCAACTGGAGAGGCCACAACAGCGAGACGCCCACGTACCGCAAAAAAAAAAAAAAAAAAAATCATGAACGTGAAGAGAATATTCAGTAAACATCTTGCTACACTGGCCATAAAACTCCTTTCATTCAACTAGTGCAATAGATTTGATATTGAGATCAATTAAAAAGGTGTTTTCTAGTAATAAACCAAGGAACATGTCTATAATCTGCAAGGAATTTATGGGAATAAAAACTGTACCTGGGGCTTCCCTGGTGGCCCAGTGGTCGAGAGTCTGCCTGCCGATGCAGGGGATACGGGTTTGTGCCCCGGTCCGGGAAGATCCCGCATGCCGCGGAGCGGCTGGGCCCGTGAGCCATGGCCGCTGAGCCTGCGCGTCTGGACCCTGTGCTCCGCAACGGGAGAGGCCGCGACAGTGAGAGGCCCGCGTACCGCAAAAAAAAAAAAAAAAAAAAAAAAAAAAAATTGTACCTGAATATCGCACACGGGCTTACCCGAGCTGTTATCTTCAACAAGATTTCCTCACACTCTCAGCTTACTTCATAAACATTTAAGAAAGAAACAGTACAGAACAGCAGCTGAGAGAGTTCAGGCTCTGGAGTGAAATGCTGTCTTTCAACCCTGCCTCTGCTACTTTCTAAACATGAGACTGTAATCACTTGGCTTTATTTCTTGGAGTCTCAGTTTCCTTATCTGCAAAATGGAGAAAACACTCTCTACTCTTAGGGCTGCTGTGAGGATTAAATAAGATAACATGCATGAAGCATTTTGAATAGTGACTAGGACCTTGTAAAGGCTGAATAAATATAAGCTGTTCCTCTTCTTGGACACTTTATTCATTTAATAACTATATTTCCCTAAGGGTCTGGTAATCTAAGAACATTCATATACCTGACATATATTCATTTGTTTTACACTATTGCACTACTCATTTTTCTACATAAGAATTAGGCAGATGATACTTCAGGGTCCCTTCGTTCCAAATGCTGCCACTCATATTTAGTACAGATATCTGTTAAGCAAAGGAGAATAAAGGAGTCAAATCACCTCAGAAGCTGCTGGTTTCCACCCTTGCTTGTCAACTAACTCCATATGAGTCAAACTACACTCTCCAGGGAGCACTTGTGAAAGTCCCTGATTCATAGAAGTATTTACTTTGGGGTTTGGGGTTTGTTTTCTCAGGTTTATGTCTGGGACAGCTTGCTAAAGCTAACAGTCCAGCAATTTTATTAAACTCTTTTCAATTTCAGCATTTTTTAAAGAGCATATAGAAATCACACTGGCAGTGGCTATTTAAACTTCCCAGTGGATGCTAAAAAAATAAAAGGACACTTAAATGACCGTTTTTGAGCAGAGCCAACAGCATGTGGCCTAATTATCCAACTACATGAAAACTTCTATGGATTTTTAACCAGAGTATAAGGGTTTGATATGCACAGTTCAGAACGCAAACGGCTACCTCACTGGGGGGATGTAGAACTTTTCAAGTCTAAATATAAGGTCCAGGTATATCGGGGTAAGTTTCTTCTCTGTTTTTCCTTATGATAACTTCTAAGAAATGATAAATGAACAAGATGCTTAGAAACTGATGTAGCTAAGCCACTAATGAATACAAGTGAAGAAAATACCATTGTGCTAAGTGCTCTCCATTTATTTCTAATACAACTTTCTGAGGTAGGTAAAATTATGCACATTTTACAGATGAGGAAACCAAACTCAGAAAGGGTGAGTGCCCTACCCCAGAGGGCAGGTATCAGAGCTGGTGTCCTGGTTATCCTCTATTTGCCTCTGCAGACCCTTTGTCTGCCCTGTGGTGGCCTCTCCTCTGCAGCCCTCTGCAGCTCTCATGCCTTCTGGCTTCTGTTGGGTTAAGACAGGAGGCAGACAGCTTTCCCTTATTGTCCCTACCTTAAAATCATTACCCCTTTATTTTGTTTTCTTCATCACTTATGTAAACATTAGCATACACTTAGTCATGAATTCATTCAACGATATTTACTGGGAGTCTATCACGTACCAGACACTCTATTTAGGTGCTGAAATACTGTAGTAAATAAGACTCACGTGGCCCTTGCCCTATTTATTTTCTCTTCCTTTCTTTTCCAACTTAAATATTAAATATAAGGGATTTCCTAAAATCAAATACCATGTCTTCTACAAATCTTTGGGCAGGCCTGGACACATTACGGATGCTCAAGAGTGGATGGATAAAAGAATGATTGATGGATAAGAGAAAATCATCTGAAGTATCTGCAGGACCAGGATAGAAGCTACCAAGCCTAATAAGACCTTTTCAATTAGCAGTAATCGTGCCTCGGATAAACCTTATTGGCTACGATACTACCACTGCACAAAGCTTAAAACTAAGACTTTTTCAATAATTTGCTGAGCAAACCCATAACAGTGCTGCTCGTTACAATAAGAATTAAGAACAATGATGATATCTGGTGTTGATAAAGATGAGGTGAAATGAGCATTATTATAAACCACTGTACTGAGTATGAATCAGTGCTACCTTTCTATGTGGCAATTTGCTTAAACACCACAAACAAGTGACTCGGCTAACTGGCTTCCAGAAACAAATCCTAGAAGCACAATTAAGGATGAGTCCAAAGATATAGTTATAAGTATGTTATGAATAATTTGAAATTTTAAAAAATGGTAATGACCTAAGTGTTCAGCAACAGTGGATTGGATTAATCTATTCAGGCACATCATATAATGAAATACTACAAATGATTAAACATAATGCCATATCATATATTTCATGACATGAACATATTCGCATTAACTGAAAAAGGAGGATACAAAGTTTTACGTAGAATAACGTAATTTTTCTTTTAAAAAAATTTTGATATAAGAAAAAGGTCTAAAATTGCACTGTCCAATAGAAATATACGTAATTTTAAAGTATTTAGTAGTCATATTTTAAAAAGTAAAAGATGAAAAAAAAGTAAAAGATGAAATTCATTTAAAGATATATTTTAATTAATCCAACATACACAAAATAACAATAGCTTAAATTCTCTTTTTGAAATTTGGTGTGTAGTTTATACTTCTAGCACGTGGTGTCAATTCAGTCTTGCCACATTTTAAATATTTATGAGCCACATGTGGCTAGTGGCTACCAGATTGGACAGCTCGGGGAAGCCTTAAAAGCAGGTATGGAGAGTAGGAATTTGAATGATTTTTACTTTCTTCTTTCGTTTCTCCATCCTTTTACAATTACCATGTATAATTTTGCTGTTGACATATACTACTTCTGTGATACAAAAAAAAGTTGTTTTTAAATATTAAGAACAGAGGTTTTTTTTCTGTCTCTGGAATGCTTTTTGTCTCATCGTCTCTGCAGTTCACAGACTACCTGCTTCCTAGAATTAGAAAAATGCTCTCCTTTCTTCCCCTCTCTTTATAGAGACTTTGAATAGCTACCTAGCTTCAGCCCTCGGGCAAGTGACTTAAGGATCAAATAGTGTTGCTCTTCAGAGTCACAGCTAAATAAGCCCCTGCTTTCCAGTGATGTGACCCCGAATCTATCAAGACTCCAAGCACTGTTTTAGAAGCTCTCCTGGGCTTGTGGAAGGGCATGGAATGGGACCGGAAAGCGCTTAATTTGAGGTTAATTAAATAGTGATGACAAGCCTTAATCTCCAACTTGTCATCAGATTGTAAACACTGATCGCAGCTGCAGCCATCTGCAATAAACCTATTGAGAGAAATCTTGACCAGAATGAAATGAGTATGTTGATTACCCAGATGAAGCTGAGAGAGATGAGATCAGAGAAATCCAGGCTCTTGTTATACCAGGAGAAATGGAGACCCGAAAGGAGAGAAATCAGAGGAAAATGTGTCAAATCTGATGCCTTTACAGTCCTACCAAAAAAAACTAAAAGATTACTGGACCCCAGGAGCCTGGAGGATGAGAGAAATAAAGGTGAAGATGTAAATCCATTGGACTGAGGACCTGAAAGAAACTGAAATAGCTCTGTCACTATTAACACCTGATGGGTTTCTGTGGAAAATATGTCTGAGCCACGTGCATGTGCTGGGGCCTCTGGACCAATAGCTATACCAGCAGAAGTGAACTACAGCAGGAGTTTCCCAGGGAGGGAGGTGGGGAATAACAGTTACAGGTCAGGCACTTCACATATAATTTACCTGATAATTCTCTCAATTATTTTATAAGGTATTATTATTTTTTCCATTTTAAAGAAGAAAACGCTAAATCTCAAAGAAGTACCTACCTCACCGAAGGCCATGCAAAATATGGGTTGAACCCGGATTTGAATACAGACTAACTCCCCCACGTAAGCTCTAAACCTTGGGCAGCTCTGCCTCGAGCTTTGCAGCTTTGCGGTAGTGGTAAGGAAGTGATCAAGGTGAAAGAATACTGAAGTTCATGAGGAAGATGGAAAGAAAAGAGCAAAAATTCCCCAAAGAGGATCTAACTAGGAAGTTAGGTGACCTAATGGAAATCTGCAAGGTGGGTGAACATTCTGGTACCACTGTTCTCAGTGTACCTTAAAAGTGCCCTTTCTGGCCTCACTGACATGGAGAACACTTCCTCATTCTTCAAGACTCAGCACAGGTCAATCCGCACCTCGTCTGTGAAGCCTTTCCCAAACCTCCTGGTGAGACCAGCACTTTCTTTTTATATTAACAAGGTGGGAGGCATTAGGAAGGAGATAACTTCAGTATAATTGGCTGGACACCATGTCACATGTAAAGAAAGTTAGGAAGGAGAATCTGAACCTAAGGATGAGAAAAACTGAAGTAAAAGAACCATGATAGTTGTCAAATAGTTAATGGACTAAGATGTATGGTTTAAATCTATGTATTCTTCCCTGAAGCCTTTTTGGAATAAGATAAAACATTCCTTCCTTCACTCATTGCCTAGTTTATGACAGTGCTAGTGAAAATAGCAGTGAGCAAAACCAGACACAATTCTGTTGTCAGGATACATGCATCTAACAGGGATAACATGTTCATAATAAAAAGATCACAGAAATATATGGAAAACTGTGATACATACTCCAAATAATAGGTAAATAAGATGTGATGATTTTGTTCAAGACACAAAACTGGAATCGATCAAGAGATTTTGCAGGGAAATAAGCTTCAGTTCATTATTTGGAAGAACTTTGAAATAATCCACACATTCCAGAAATGACCCCATGAATGAGTACACTTCCCCCTCCTGACATTGGACAGGCCCAGGCTGAGGCCGGAGAACAAAAGGGTCCAGTGCCAGACAACTTCGCAGGTCTCTTTCAGCTCTTAGAAACTATGATTCTATCATTCTAAAGAAAATATTGTCTCAGATGGTAATTAGAACTTGATAGCTTGAATTTCCAGGAGACTCAGGAAATTTGTGCAGAGAAGAATCATTTTCTGTACATAGAGGGGAGTCAAGCAAAACTGAGTCTCCTAAACAGCACTGATATACCTCTGTTTTACGTACTGCCCTGGAAGCTTTGTGAGTACAGGGGCCCATGGGCTTGCTCATCACTGACTCATCACTGCATGGCACATAGCACATACTAAATATTTGTTAAATGAACAAATAAATACAGTACTAAAATGTACCAGCACAAACACACTCACTTATAAAAACTTTCTTCTACTGTTACAGACCTTAAAATTGAACTTCCTTGAATAATTAATGAACATGAACATCAGTCAATCACTTGCTTCCTGATTGATAGCTAGGGTCCCTTGTCCAAGCACTCACTTAGTTCAATTAAAAATTAATAATTTTCCATGGAATAAATACACACTACACATAGTACATCAGGGGTTCCACTTTTAATAAGCAATTAAGTAATGCAGAGGGGCTAAGAATCTTTTAACTAAGAGAGAACTCCATGAACTTGCCCTTCAAGTTATCATTCACTTACTACCCATTTCTCTTCTAAATTTTTTAATTAGCCAGGAAAAAAGTAGTTCTGAAAACAGAATAAATAATGCCAATATGTTGTCATATTTTGGTTAACATTTGCAGGCGACACAATGTGTTTTTGTTAAACAGTGTGTTTTGTTTGTTTTTATTCCTTCTTTGACATGAAGAATACATTAGGGAAGATCAATACAAAACTGAGGCACTATATGTAAAATGTTAAGGGTCATTCATTGAAAAATTATGAACCATGCTATAGAACTCAGCCAGGTCAGAGCTAAATTAAATTATTGATCCATTCATTTCCCCCCTTTCTATGTGACTATCCCCTGATTTTTTATAACATACAATATTGCCTATATAGCAAATGAATCATCTTATTCTAGGCCCAGCATGTCTGCTGACTGACAATTTTCTAAAATTAATCGTCACATTGTTAGCATTCAGATTTATAAATTGAGCTCCCCTCACATAAACATCTGAATACCCAACATAAAATGTATAAGCTTTTGTAGCATGAACTCAAAGGGAAAGAGGGTAATTTTCACTTTTTTCAATACAAAGAATACAAAGAAAAAAATGAAATGTTGTTTTTCTTAACAACATTTCACTACTTTATGGTTCTTGGTACATTTCATTGATGAGGCCAAAACGTATTCACTTGACTTTTTAAAAATGACTTAACTGTACTACTAAGCAAAATGATGCAATCAACACTTTGTGAATTGAAGTCTTTTAAATTTTCAGACTTAAATCTTCCTCAAGATGTGTAACATCAAATTCTACAAGCAGTTTTACCAATTGTTTTGGGGATTTCTTTGAATACAAAAAAACTCTCATCCCCAATCAGCCTCCAAAGTGACAGAATGTATCTTGAATTAGGATCTTTTCTCACCTTATGAAAAGGGAAAATGGGTAAACAATTTGTAGGAAATGTAAATTCCACAGATCCACATTAATTTATGAAAAAGAAAGCTGACATAAGAGTTCTTGGTAGAAAAGATCTTTGATTTGGGGCTGTATTTAGCCAGTAACTTTTGCCTCCTGGGAAAATATTTTCTCTTTAACAAAGTAGTGTCAGATATAGAGGCCTCTTCATGTCCTCTGATGGAGATAAGATCATTCTGACTGGTGCTCCAAATAAGGCAGAAATTACCCCTAATGTGTAGTTTGAACATTGTATCAAAATACAGTAAAACGCCCTTTCAGAGTCTGATGAGAAAAACATGTGAGCTCACAAAATGTCTGCCTCCCTCAGGTGGAGAAATGGTTCACCGCTTTTCTTCACGCTGATTGTCACTGCAAGAAGTTCCTGGCATCAGGGGCATGTCCCACTGTCCCACACAAATGCCAATCCCTGTTGCTGGGACAAGGGGGTTCTAGCCTCACAGCAGGCCTGAGGGACTCTATTTCTCTACAGGTCTGCTCCAAAGCTGAGCGCCCTTTGCACTAGAAATCAATGTCAACCAACAAAAACTTCAGGAGAAAGTTAAATACCAGCAGCAAAACGTCTCTTGTGTACCAGTCTCTCCCCACTGTGTTTCTGCCTGGTGACAAGAAACAGTGAGGAAAACGGAGCAAGCAAGGGCTGAAGAGAGAAAAATTGAAGAAGTGCAGAACTTGAGAGCTGGAAAGGGGCAAAGTTTCAAATAAGAAAAGACTCAAGCAACTTACTGTGCAGAAATATAGAATGCCATCTGAGGAAGGGCAGCAGGCTCCCTCCCCAGAGACCCAACTGAAGGTCATCTATACCTTAGGAAGTTCCTTCACTAGGTTTTGGCATCCTGGGCCTTGGAGTTCTCAGCACACAAGACAGAATCCCTCTCTCAGGAGGTGGACTTCATTAAACAAAGCTCACGAGTCCAGCAACATGAACCCAAAATATCGAAGTATAAGTCTACAATTTGTAATACAACTGCCGCACAGACATGAGAATGACCAGAACGTTCCCTTCCTGAAGATGTCCTCCATGCAAAGCCAAATCCTAATCAGACAGCAATTTGATGTGAAAGCAATCTGAACAAGAGGAGCTCATTTGATGAATTGAATGTTAAATGGCATCAAGGAGAATGGAGTCAACCAATGGGAGAAAATACACAACGTGCGCTGGCTGCAGCTCCCTGTATCCACTGCCATAACAGGAATGGCCTTGCCAACAAAACAAAGCTCCTAGTTCCTCACAGGAGACACATCTCCTCCAGAGAGGACTACATGCACATGCCTTCTGCATTTCCATTGCAACGTACCCACAATTTGAATGGCAAAATCCTTCTTTTGTCCTAAAAAACCTGCATCATTTTCTCACTGTGAAGTAAAATATATTCCTTGTAACAAATGAACATATGAAAAAGAGTAGAATAAAAATTATTCTATTTCTTCCATCTAAGAAATTACAGGTGGATAATCTTTCAGTCTCTTTCTTAGGCTGACCATATAAAACTTCCATTTTGCAGATAAAAAACAGCCATTTAACATCAATTTCACATGATCCAACCTAATATATGGGTTTGTACATACATTATATCAAAGTAGGATCACATATTACATTGTTTTGCTGCTTTTCTTTTAATTAACCAGGGCCCATAAATAGCTTTCCATGTCATAAAGTAATATCATGACAGATACTCTTGTACATGCTTCTTTGCCAAAGCCTCTGATTATTTCCTTAGGGAACATTGCTAGACATAGAATTGTTGGGTCAGAGAGTGTGCACACACCCATTCATTTATATATTACTTACAGCGGCTTTCACCCAATAACAGTAGAGTTGAATAGTTGGAATATGGACCCAACAAGCTTACAATATTTAGTCTCTGATCCTTTACAAAAAAGTCTGCCAACTGCTGACCTGGAGTCTTCAGTTAGGTAGAGACAGAACACCCACATGGAACATCCACAGGACACAGACTCCCCATTTGTAAAATTCACCATGATTACAAGCAGATCTCATCCATTTCAAATGTTTTCTACTCTTTAGCATTTTTTAATCAGTCCAAAGGTTCTATACAAGTCCACTTATCATTAGAATAGTGTTAAAGAATACTATTAGAGAAATTTAACTCCATTATTTTTAACCATAGAAATTACTGTAACCTAAGATATAAATGGGAACCAAATCAAACAAGATGTTATAAAAATTCCTTTCTTGTATAATAATCTATAGTAAACATAGATAAACATGTTCTTAAACATTTAATATAAAAATTGATTATTAAATAAAAAGACTAAAAGATATTTCATTTCTTTGGCCTTTGATTTCAAACAGCTAAAAATTTGAGGCTGGATTCCCTTTACTCATGAGCAAGACTCAGAAACTTGGCTACGGAAAGAACACATTTAACTTTTCACTGAAAAAGAATCACACAGACCACGTCTGAATATTTACAAATTCCTCGTTAATCAGATTTTAATCTACATGACTATACCATATGCTAGAAAGCCATCCAAATACAAACTCTATGAGCCGGTTTTACTGCCATTACTTTAAAGAGCCATTTAAAAGATTTTCTATGGGATAAAGATTGGGTGATTTATCATGGTTTTATGCTCCTTTAATCTGCTCCATCTTCCCATTGTAAAATAAATATTGGTTTTAAAATAAATGGTTCTGCCCAGGTTTTGATGAGAAAAATTGCCCTGTAAATCACAAGCTCACCTGTG
This sequence comes from Stenella coeruleoalba, assembly GCF_951394435.1. Taxonomy (NCBI): domain Eukaryota; kingdom Metazoa; phylum Chordata; class Mammalia; order Artiodactyla; family Delphinidae; genus Stenella; species Stenella coeruleoalba. The sequence continues at coordinate 76,469,271 of NC_137156.1, forward strand.
CCAATTCCAAGTCCAATGTTAACTAGCCCATTCTGATGAAAAATAAGTCAATTTTATAGAACAAAATCTAAAGAAGACAATTACATAAGTATATTATCAATGCTGCAATGTAACTAATTTGAGATATGAGCTTCCCCACTCCCTGTTTTTTCAATTCTCAAAAAAAAAAAAAACTAGTTGATGCCAAACTGGTCTTTCAATTGGACTTTTAAAAATGTATTATTTACCACAGTTTTTATTATATTCTGTCCAACTCCAATATACAAGTTATGCAATTGAAAATAAATACAAGCAAATCTGAAGGGTTATATGATAACATCTTTATCAATCACTTTTTTCATACTCAGAAGGCCACATCAATTTAAGAGTTGCCTCCTTGGACTATTTCACAGACCTCTGAGAAATTGACAATATACGTATCTTCCAATAGTAAGCATAGTGTCTAAACACTTTGGAAGATATGAATGGTTTCAAGCAGTGCTTCACTAATTATCTGTGATGAAATACTAGTTGACTGTATTATTCCTTTCCAATATGTTGTGGGCTGATGAGACATACACTTGGATATTGTGGCAATGCCAAATTGCTATAAAAGTTTCTAAACTTGCATTGTCCAACAGAAATAAAATGTCAGCCACATGTTTAATTTTAAACTTTCTAGTAGCCATGTTAAAAACTGTAAAAAGAAACAGGTGATATTAATTTTAGTAATATGTTAATGTAGCCCAATATATCCACAATCTTATCATTTCATATAATATAATCAATATAAAAATATTGTTGATGACAAATACTATATGTTACCACTTCTACATGGAATCTAAAAAATATTGGGTTGGCCAGAAAGTTCGTTCAGATTTTTCCATACACTCTTGTGGAAAGACCTAAATGAACTTTTTGGCCAACCCAGTAAAACCACCAAATGAATAAAACAAAACAGAAACAGACTCACAGATATAGAGAACAAACTACCAGTTACCAGAGCAGGGAGGGGCATAAAAGGGGTAGGGTATTAAGAGGCAAAAACTACTATGTATAAAATAAATAAGCTATAATGATATATTGCACAGCACAGGGAGTATAGCCAATATTTTATAATAATTTTAAGTGAAGTAAACTCTATAAAAATATTGAATTACTATGTTGTACACTTTAATATTGTAAATCATCTATACTTCAATAAAGAATATTATTGAAATATTTTACATTCTTTTTTAATACTGTCCTCGAAATCCAGAGTGTATTGTACACTTACAGTATGTCAATTCAGACTGGCCACATTTCAAGTACTCAATAGCCACATGTGGCTACTGTGCTGGACAAGGCAGTCCTAAATCCTTACTCTCAGTGTCTGACCTCCCTCTTCACATTTTGAGTAGTACTGTCTAAACCACTGCTCCCTTCAGAATAGCATCTCTAAGTTTCTCTTCTGTGATTTTCTGCCTGATGTTTTATAATTGAGGTCTCCATTTCAGATAAGGCCAACACTTAAAGAAATTAGCACACTCATGATTGTGGCTTACTTTATCCTCCCTTTCAGGAAGGGAATCACCATTAACAAGGGATGGATGCAGAAGCCTCCTCTGCTCTCCTTTCTCTAGAAGCAACCACTACTCTGAATGAAGTTGGTTTATTTCCTTCCCATCCTTGTTTTAATACTTTCTTTACAGATTACATTCTTAAGCATCTACATAAAGCTATTAAGAAAGGGAAATATGTTTGTGCTCTACTTAGACATGTGAATTTAATGTATTTGGCTTGTATAAATCCTTACCATATTCCAAAGGCAACTGCTGAAACCGATTTCCACACCTTTCCAACCATCCACTCTATGATCTATGTCTTTGGACCCTGTAACCCCTTCTAGCTTGGGTAACTCCTACCCATTATTTAAGTCCCAGATTAAATGTCACTTCTTCAGGAAACCTTCGCTAATCTGCCCTTTGCCCAAATAAGATTAAGTTCCCTGTTAAATGCTCTAAACTTTCCTATACTGCACTTACCTCAACTGTAAATATCTGTTTTTGTAATGATTTGTTTAATGTCCATCCCCCTCATGAAAATATAAAGTAGCACCAGCACAATTCCCAGTACATAGCAGATGTCCATAAATACGTTTCATATGAGTGAATGATTTTTCTCTTCCATTCATTTATTCAAACTCAGTTAGAAATCATGTTTCTCAGTCTCCTGTTGTGACATGAGCTTAGAATGTGTGTATCATAAATGTATTGGGCACCCCTATTTATTAAAATGTATGTTTAAATATATTACCATGAAGTTACTCATAGTACATTCTTTTGACCTTTTATTCTCTATTATACATATATTAGGTTCCTCTTTTCATTTCTAATACTATTTGTGTTCTCTCTGTCACTCTTACTCTCTTTCCTTCCTTCTGTCTTTGTCTCTGTAGCTGATCAAGTTTGCCAGATGTGTTTAGTTAGTCTTTCAAGGAATCATCCTTTGCTTTGTTGATCTTCTCTGCTATTCCTTTGTATTCTATTTCATTTCTTTTTGCAGTACTTCGTATTATCTTCTCCCTTTGCTTTATTTTGGTTTACTCTGCTATCTTATTTATAATTTTTTGGTTGAATGCTTAACTCACTAATTATCAGTCCTCCTTCATTTCAAATATATGCATTTTAATCTATAAATTTTCCTGTATGTACCTCTTTAATTGTAACCCACAAGATTTAAAATAGAGTATCAACTAATTTCTATCATCACTTTTCTTTGACAAGATTTAGAAGTATGATCTTGTTTCCAAATGTATAAAGTTTTTGAGGTCTACTTATTTTTGGTCTCCTAATATTTTTTCTTCCGAGATAAGAGGAAATATAATTTTTAGCAATCAGTGGTAAGGCTTTCAATGTGTGTATATTCTCTGGTAGTGGAATTCAGGAGTTCAGAGTTCTATGTATGTCTGTTCAATCAAGCTAATCAGTTATGTTATTTAAATCTTCTTTATCCTTTCTAATTTGTTTAGTTTGTTTGATTTTTCAAAAAATGTTGAAATTTTTTGATTTTTCAAAAAATTTCAAAAAATGTTGAAAAATCAAAAAAATGTTTTGATTTTTCAAAACATTTTTTTTTAGAGAAAATGTTTAAAACTCCCAATTATGGGGACTTCCCTGGTGGCACAGTGGTTAAGACTCTGAGCTCCCAATGCAGGCCAGGTTTGAACCCTGGTCAGGGAACTAGGTCCCACATGCATGCTGCAACTAAAAGTTTGCATGCCACAACTAAGGAGCCCACCTGCCACAACTAAGGAGCCCACCTGCCGCAACTAAGGAACCCATGTGCTGCAACTAAGGAGCCCTCAAACCGTAACTAAGGAGCCCACCTGACACAACTAAGGAGCCCACATGCTGAAACTAAGGAGCCGGCAAGCCGCAACTAAGGAGCCCACGAGCCACAACTAAGGAGCCCACAAGCCTCAACTAAGGAGCCCGTGAGCCACAACTAAGGAGCCCACCTGCTGCAACTGAGACCCGGCAAAACCAAATAAATAAATATTTTTAAAAACCCTCCCAATCATGATTACCTATGTTCTCAATACCTCGTGGTGATATGGTCAATTTTTACTTTGTATATTTTTGAAATGATGTGACTAGGTAATAATGCAGGTTCAGGATTAATATATCTTTCTGGTGAATTGTTCTTTTATCATTAAATAATGACTTTCTTTATCTATAATAACATTTTTTAAAGTACATTTTGTCTGATATTAATACAGTGTCACCAGCCTTCTTTTGAAAGGTATTTGCATGGTATATTATATCAATTTCCCTCTATCTTCTTTCAATCTTCCCATGCCATTATTCTTAATAGGGGTATTCCTTATAAACAGTGTGTAAAGAGAGTGTAACTGTTTCTTCTTCCCCATGCAACTTAAAAATCTGTGTCTATTGACACATAGAATGAATCTTCTTTACATTTGTTGTGATTCCTGGTGTATTTGGCTTTATTTCAACCATGAGATTGATTTACACTTTCCCAAAAGTCAAGGATTATCCAAATGAACCAAGTCTACACACCACAGAAGGCATGACTTTATCTAGCTTAGGCTCATAATTTAGCTATTCTCAGTAAGTCACTTAGACACATTAGCAAACCATACTCTCTTAAAGCTATAAGGTAATTAATTAATCCTTACACAAGTAACACACAAAAATTTCCAAATTCAGGCAGCCAGTCCACTACTCTATGTCTTTACCTGTAACATGAATACAAAAGGATCCATTTGTCATCTACCTCTGATGTTGCTGTACTTCACTCTCCCCCATTTTTTTTTTACTTCCATATTATGCAGCTTTCATCTTTTCTCCTCCTTTCCTACATCTCTTCTTCCCAACCCCATCTCTTAGCATCTCTTCCTTAGATAATTACATTAGTATCCTTGGTCTCCCTGCCTTCGTCTTACTATCTTCCACTCCAATTCACATTCCAGTTAAATGAGGACCTTGCATTATAAATTAAGAAGTTTGAATGTTACCCTGCACATCAATCTCTCTTGAACCGAAACCTGAAGACACAGTCTTATAGTTCCAAACACTTTATTTTTTAATTTGTGATTTTATCCAATTAACATTCTAAAGAGTTGAAATGACAATCTGATAATTGAGCTGTGCCTTCCAATAGCAGTGCCTGAGTTTGTCTTTTTTTTACCCCATCGACTATCCTGTTCGCAGTGTCACTGGCACCAAATGATCAACTAAAGTGATAGTTTTTAACTTTCACTGTGTCAATAAGCACATCTGGCTGTTAGGTTGGCATGTCCTAATGCTAAAATTGTCCCACGTCTGCCATTGTGCTCTTTAGTGGAGATGATTCACAATTGAAAGATACTGTCATCGAATAAGGCTTTAATTTATTAAGTTATTTAATTAATGGAGACTTCGACATGACATCATAAAAACCCATAGTGTGGCAGAGTAATGGTCTCTTTTAATTGTTATGGGCTAATGAGAAAAGAACAAAGGCAGAATTAATATGTAAATGATGTGTTTATATCAAACGAAAGCCCAATGATATTATGCGACACTGCGCAAAAGGTTTCCCAATCTTTCAAATAGAGAAAAGTGGTGAGAGAACTGAGTCGTCCTTGCCTCAGAATAGTAACAGCGTGACAAATAAAAAAAGCCTTTGTCACAATAGTCACTATACTTTATTCAATATTCATTTATCAAAAATGTGTCAAATACTTAATCAATAGATAATGAGTGCTAAATACTGTTCTAGGCCCTGAAGATACAGAAGCAAAAAAGACAGGCAAAATCCCTACCCTCATAAAGTTATATTCAGATAATAAACAAATTAACACAAATTTATAATATTATGTCAGGTAGTGATAAGTCCTGTGGAAAACAATTAAGCAGGGTAAGGAGTTAGAGAATGATGGGGGAGAAGGACAACTATTGTGGGCAGAGTGGTCAAGGAAGGATTCTCTGAGATGACATTTGAGCAGAAGCCTGAGTGTAACGAAGAAGAAGCAAGGCATAGAAATATCTAGGGGAAAGGACTTCCAGACAGAAGCAACAGCAAACACAAAGATGTTGAGGTGAGAATAAGCTTGACATACACGAAGAACAGCAAGAAAACCAGTGTGACCAGAACTCGGGGACAAAAAAAGAGAGTCACAGTAGACATGGTGAGAAAGACAAGCATGAGCCCAATCTTGAAGGGCCTTGAGGCTATGGCAGAGAGACTGGATTTATTCTGAGGACGATAGGGAGCTACTACAGGGTTCCATATAGTTCATGTAGAGTACCGGAAGCTGGACCAAGACAGCGGGTGCAGAAACAGAGTCAGTGCAGATTTGCTGGAGGAGATGAGGTTATTTACTCTCATTGTTTCTATTTCACCAATGAAAAATGAAGTGAAGGAATCAGCTGAGGGGAGAATTGGGGATGGGAGTTGGAGGTCTGAGGTACAGGTGAAGGTGTAAAACTGTTGCCTCACAGAGTCAGAAGTATTAAGCAAATGATGAAGGATTGCTAAATAGAGAAGAGGATACACTTGAAATTTGTGGACATAAACTCAAAGTAATGCCATTCAGCATAGTTTTGTGTTCTCCATTCAACTGAACTCAGGTCCAAAGTGGACATAGAGTCAGAGTCATGCCAGTAAACAGGACACAGAGAGACAAGCAGAGGAGAGACTGACCATAGCACCTAAGCAGGGTAAGGAGGGAAGTGAGGGCATGAGAGGAGAAATGAATATAGGCATGCCTCATTTTATTGCACTTTGCTTTATTGTGCTTAGAAGATATTGTGCTTTTTATAAATTGAAGGTTTGTGGCAATCCTGCAACGAGCAAGTCTGTTGGTGCCATTTTTCCAATAGCATTTGCTCACTTCATGTCTCTGTGTCACGTTTTGGTAATTCTCATAACATCTTCAACTTTTTCACTATTATCACTGTGATCAGTGATCTTTGATGTTACTATTGTAATTGTTTTGGGGCACCACAAACTGCACCCATATAAGACAGTGTACTTAATCAAAAAATGTGTGTGTTCCGATTGCTCCACTGACCAGCAGTTCCCCCGTCCCTCTCCCTCTCCTCGGGCATCCCTATTCCCTGAGACACAACCATGTTGAAATTAGGCCAACTAATAACCCTACAAGGACCTCCAAGTGTTTAACTGAAAGGAAGAGTCGTACATCTCTCACTTTAAAGCAAAAGCCCGAAATTATTAAGCTTATTGAGGAAGGCATGTCGAAACCTGAGAGAGGCCAAAAGCTAGGCCTCTTGCACCAAACGGTTAGCCAAGTTGCGAATGCAAAGGAAAAGTTCTTGAAGGAAATTAAATGTGCTACTTCATGAACACATAAATGCTAAAAAAGCAAAGTACCCCTACTGCTGATATGGAGAAAGTTTTAGCGGTCTGGATAGAAGATCAAACCAGCCAAAACATTCCCTTAAGTCAAAGCCTAATCCAGATCAAGCCCCTAACTCTCAATTCTACGAAGGTTGAGAGAGGTGAGGAAGCTGCAGAAGATAAGTCTGAGGCTAGCAGAGGTTCATGAGGTTTAAGGAAAGAAGCCTTCTCCATAATATAAAAGTACAAGGTAAAGCAGCAAGTGCTGATATAGAAGCTGCAGCAAGTTATACAGAAGATCTAGCTAAGATAATTCATGAAGGTGGCTACACTAAACACCAGATTTTCAATGCAGATGAAATAGCCTTATATTGAAAGAAGATGCCACCTAAGACTTTCATAGCTAGAGAGGAAAAGTCAGTGCCTGACTTCAAAGCTTCAAAAGATAGGCTGAGGACTTCCCTGGTGGTCCAGTGGTAAAGAATCCACCTTACAACGCAGGGGACGGGGGTTCAATCTCTGGTCAGGGAGCTAAGATCCCACATGCTGTGGGGCAACTAAGCCCACATGCCGCAACTACTGAGCTCCCGTGTATCAGCTAGAGCCTGTGTGCCCCAAACTACAGAGCCCACGTGCTCTGGAGCCCGTGCACCACAACTACAGAGCCCATGTGCCCTGGAGCCTGTGCGTCACAACTAGAGAGAGAAAACCCACACGCCACCACTAGAGAGAAGCCTGCATGCCACAACTAGAGAGAGAAAAACCTGCACACCACAACTAGAGAGAAGCCCGCACACCACAATGAAGAGCCCGCATGCCTCAACAAAGATCACACATGCCACAACTAAGACCTGACGCAGCCAAAAATAAATAAATCTTAAAAAAAAAAAAAAGACAGGCTGACTCTCTTGCTAGGGGCTAATGCAGTCACTGACTTTAAATTGAAGCCAATGCTCATTCACCACTCCAAAAATCCTAGGGCCCTTAAGAATTATGCCGAATCTACTCTGCCTGTGCTCTATAAATGGAACAACAAAGCCTGGATGACAGCACACCTGTTTACAACATGGTTTACTGAATATTTGAAGCCCGCTGTTGAGACCTACTGCGCAAAAAAGAGATTCCTTGCAAAATATTACTGCTCATTGACAATACACCTAGTCACCCAAGAGCTCTGATGGAGATGTACAATGAGATTAATGTTATTTTCAGCCTGCTAACACAACATCCATTCTGCAGCCCATGGATCAAGGAGTCATTTTGACTTTCAACTCATTATTTTTTTTTTTTGCGGTACGTGGGCCTCTCACTGTTGTGGCCTCTCGCGTTGTGGAGCACAGGCTCTGGACGCGCAGGCTCAGTGGCCACGGCTCACGGGCCCAGCCACTCCGCGGCATGTGGGATCTTCCCAGACCGGGGCATGAACCCGTGTCCCCTGCATCGGCAGGCGGACTCTCAACCACTGCGCCACCAGGGAAGCCCTCAACTCATTATTTAAGAAATATGTTTTTGTTAAGACTACGGTTGCCACAGATAGTGATTCTTCTGACAGATCTAGGCAAAGTAAATTGGAAACCTTTTGGAAAGGATTCACCATTCTAGATGCCAGTAAGAAGATTTGTGATTCATGGTAAGAGGTCAAAATATCAACATTAACAGGAGTTTGAAAGAAATTGATTCCAACCCTCACGGATGACTTCAAGGGGTTCAAGACTTCAGTGGAGCAAGTAACTGCAGATGTGGTAGAAATAGCAAGAGAACTAGAATTAGAAGTGGAGCTTGAAGATGTGACTGAATCGTTGCAACCTCATGATAAAACTTTAACAAATGAGGAGTTGCTTCTTTATGTACGAGCAAAGAAAATGGTTTCCGGAAATAGAAAAGATCTCCTGGTAAAGATGCTGTAAAGACTGTTGAAATGACAAGAAAGGATTTAGAATATTACAAAACTTGGTTGATAAAGCAGTGGCAGGGTTTGAGAGGATTGAGCCCAACTTGGAAATAAAATGCTATCAAACAGCACTGCATAGTACAGAGAAACTGTTCATAAAAGGAAGAGGGAATTGATGTGGCAAAATTCATTGTTGACTTATTTTAAGAAATCGCCACGGCCACCCCAACCTCCAGCAACCACCACCCTGATCAGTCAGCAGCCATCAACATGGAGGCAAGACCCTCCATCAGCTAAAAGACTACAACTCACTGAAGGCTCACATGATGGTTAGCATTTCTTAGCAATAAAGTATTTTTAATTAAGATATGTACATTGTTTTAGAAGGTTAGCACAGTGTTTCCTAACAAAAGCACTATGGCATTTGGGGTGAAATAATTCTTCATTGCCTAGACTGTCTCATGCACTGAATGACATTTAGCATCCTTAGCTCCTGCCCTCTAAAGGCCAATAGGACTGCTCACATTTACAAATGCTCCCAAGGAGAGAAGTACCTCCTAGATTGAGAGCCACTGGCCATTGACCATGAGGTAGAGAAAGTGACATTTGCAAGTGAGAATTTCAAGGAACTGAGAGGCCAGATATGAGTAATCTATGTGGACATTCTTACCTAGAATGATGGCAGGAGAGTGATGGGCACAAAGACAGGGAGCTAGGGAATAAAATCATCAATAAATACAGAGGAATAGTAGGCAGTAGGATAGGCTGATCCCACATGCTTTAAAAGTACTTCTGTGGATGAAGAAAAAAGAAGCTGTCTAGAAGTGACAATGAGGATGAAAAGAAGACACCAACTCCACGCCAGACACTGAAAAAAACCCACACACCACCTGAGGGTGACAGAGAAGCAATATCCTTAGTGGGCAGCCAAGAGTATCAGAGGAGCACTGTCCAGCAGAACTTCCTGTGATGATGGAAATGTTGTATAGTGACACTGTCCAGTAAGATAGCCAATAGCCACATGTGCCTATCAAAGCCCTTGGTATGAGGCCATTGTGACTAAGGAACTGAAGTCTTCACTTTGTTTTATTTAAATTAATTTGAACATAAATAGCCACATGTGGCTAGTGACTACCGTATTCTACGGTGGAGAAGAGTAAAAGGTGAAGGGAGCATTTAGAAATAAATTTGAATTTGAAGACACAGGAAATTCTTCTTAATGTTCAAGTCTTGAGAAAAGGGGCAAAGGTAGGTGTGACTCTAGGTAAGTTGGTGTTTCTGGAGAAGGAAGATGAGAGAAGTAACACTCAACAGCATCAGCATTTTCAATAAACAGGATTCCAAAAATTCATCTTAAGTCATTTCTGCCTCCTCCTGAAATCAACTTCTGTACCATATTGCTATGGAAGGCACTTGAGAAAATCTCCTTCAAAGTCTAAAATGTCACCACCATGTAAGAATTGTTCCTTCTCATGAGAAGCCCCTGTTAATAGACTGTGGCTATTGCCTATTTTTCTGGGATCTAAGTGTCCCTTCCCCAAAGACTGGCTTTCTATGTCTAACAAATGGAAAAAAAAAGTTACTTCTGAAAATTCCCCATTAAAAGATGCTGTTGTTTAGAAATCATGTTTCTTTCTTTTCTATAAAAGAATAGAAGAACATATAAGAACATGTTCTTTGTTATCCAAAATGAGGTAGAAGTATTCTGATTGGCCGCAGCCATAGGCCTATGATTTGTGCCTTCACAAAATAATAAAAAAGGGTCATGCACCACCACGGCCACCCTAACACACACACACACACACACACACACACAAACACACTTCCAGAATGGCCCCATGGCCATACCCTTAGAGGCTTGGCTGCAAACTTACCAACAAAAACTCTTGTCAATATGTTTTTTTTTTTTTTTTTTTCCAGTACGTGGGCCTCTCACTGTTGTGGCCTCTCCCATTGCGGAGCACAGGCTCCGGACGCACAGGCTCAGCAGCTATGGCTCACGGGCCCAGCCGCTCCACGGCATGTGGGATTCTCTGGACCAGGGCAAGAACCCGTGTCCCCTGCATCGGCAGGCAAACACTCAACCACTGCGCCACCAGGGAAGCCCTGTCAATATGTCTTCATCAACCAAATGAGCAACGCCAACGTGGGACCCAGGACCACTCTCTCGGTGGAAGAATCCCAGGTTCAGGCAGGGGACAGGCAGAGTGCAGGTAATATCTAGATATTGCTTGACAGTGCATTTGATTGGGAATAAAGGAACAGTAAAACACTTCTGATTAGTTTCTGTCTGTTAGTGTCTCAATTTCCACTTAATTGCAATCAAAATATCAAAATATTCTCTGCCCCCAGAGAGGGGACACAGTCCCTGTTTTAATAAACCCTAAAATACATAATTAAGAAATAACCTCTGCAGGGCTAATCAGCATGGCACTATAGCTGGTCAGATTCCTTAGTGGACAAATGTTAATTTCTCTTGGTCCTAAGGCAGAGTCTTTCCCTTAAGTGTCCTCACCAGATGCCAGTACATGTCCACTCTGTATCTTGTAGGCTGAGGGCCTTATACATTAACCATGCTTCTGAACGCTAAGGATGGGCTAGAGTTAGGCAAAAGGATCAAAAAACAAAGAGCAATAGATGTCCACAATGTTGGCGAGATGTATTCTATCAGATGCTTATTAGCCTTGGATCACTTCGGGTCCAGGATACGGATTTAAGCTTCCACTGTAATGAATTCCATAGTTTCCAGTAGTTGATCCATTAAATTAAGAAGTTATTCTTGCTTTCCCCTTTGGTTTCCCCTGATGGGACTTTAATCAACATGTAAGCCAAAAAGCATCCTGGTGCTAGGCACCCCAGTTAACTATTCTATTCTCTGGCCACTGCCAAAGACAGTCATCTTGCAACTTAATTTTACTGGGATCAATAAGATTCAAAGGAGAGTAGGTGAATGGAATGCTTAAAGTCCATCTCAGCTACTGAGAAGAAACCCTGCAAGTCACAATGAAGAGCAGCAAAAAGAAACTGAATTATTAATTCCCATTGCCTCTCTGTCCACAAGCTTCCTCTGGTGGAGGAACTACTAGGTAATGAAATAGTTATAATAACAATAACCAAAATTTGGAAAAAAAAAGGAAAGAAAGGAAGACAAGAAAAGGCAATCCACAGCAAGACAATCAATCCCTGTAAAACTGAGAGTCAAACGTAGTGATTAGCAAACATGAGCTACAGCTAGAAAACCACTTACAGATGAAGCAGTGTGATGAATGATTTACCAAAAGGTCAACACTGCTCTTTTATCTTCACCACCCATCAGCTTCCATTGCCCTCAATTTGTCTGGCACATAACAAAAAGCAGGCCATAAAATATTCACCATAAAAATTAACCATATTTTGCAACATCAAAAATAGAAGCATATAGTTGGATGTAGTCTAAGCATATGGGCCAGCTTCTCAGTTAGAATTCCTCATATACATTGTAAAAAGCGTTGACATTTAAAACCCTCTTATAAGAGGTAACGTACTCAGCAAGAACCAGAACCCTCTGCCCTATGCTCAGCTTTGCTGATCCACTGTTAGTACTCAAACCAGGGAACGCACCATTAATCCTCTCCCAAAGACCACAGCAATAACGGCAGGAGAGGGGCTAGTGTCAGCATTTCCCCTACTACTCCCTTGGAAGCCAGACTTCTCTGTAGCTTCTGCTTCTAGCTGGCGTGGATGCCAGGCTTTCGATCTCAACATGCCTACTATACATTCTGACAAATGAGCTGGGAGATGAACTACCTTTACACTCTCATTTGACAATCTTTATACAAAAAGGAACACAATACCAGATGAAAATACATTTTCAAGCTGGAGGGATTCTAAATATTAACATAACTGCAAACTGCCAGATCCCCTTAACCAGAGCTGCAAAAGTCATTTTAACTGAACTGATTAAATTGATTCCATCAAAAAACAGACCACTTCCCTCCTCCCTATCCTGTCTCTGAATTTACCAGCTGCTTCTCTGATTTAGTAAAATCAATAGGATATTTTGCATCTGGTAGATATAATCTAGGTTACCTGATTTATTGAAGAATTCTTCTCCCCAGACTCTGTTTAAAGAGATTACCTAAAGATCTGGTTATTTACTTATATCATTGTTATTTGAAGATTTGAAAAAAGGTGGGGGGATCAATATCATTGTTACTTGAGGATCTGAAAAAAAAAATCAAAATGAAAGAAAAATGGTCAAAACAGTTCTCAAAAAGAATAGCTATGAGGATGTTCATCACCACATTATTTATTTTATAAAAGTAAAAGTTGAAAATCCTACATTTAAAACAAAAGACTGCTCAAATTAACTATGGTATAGTCATCAAGTGGAATATTATGTAGACATTGAAAGTTATGTAGCAGAATATTTAATAAAATGAAAAAATATTCATGGTATTATTAAAGGGAAAAAACACATTGAAAAAACAGTAAGGTATAGTATTATCAGATTTATTGACAATGGCCTTATTTGGATAAGACTGAAAGTTTGGCAATTGATTAGCTAACTCATTTTCTGTTCACAGCCCCCTTACTCCAGCACCCCCTTTAAAGCTAGGGGTGATTCTATAAATGAGATATAAACAGAAGTCTGCTTGCTGGTGCTTTTTTTGTCCTGATTAAAAGGGGGGCAGATGGGGCTCCTTCTTCTGTTGTCTATACCAGACTGAATCAGCTGATCGATCCATAACCACAGACTGTGCTCTCAGTCAACAGTGGGGGAAAGACAAATCCTTGCAATCAACTATTAGATACCACCAAAAACAGTTGCAACTTGATCTGTTTACTCATCTTTTAACCATTTGGGTTTTTTGGGGTGTTTTTTTTGCAGTACACGGGCCTCTCACTGTTGTGGCCCCTCCCGTTGCGGAGCACAGGCTCCGGACACACAGGCTCGGCGGCCATGGCTCACGGGCCTAGCCGCTCCGCAGCATGGGGATCTTCCCGGACCGGGGCACGAACCCGTGTCCCCTGCAACGGCAGGCGGACTCTCAACCACTGCGGCACCAGGGAAGCCCCTAACCATTTGTTTTATTGTCCACGTAGATATAATCAAAGAATAGCCCCTAGGAATCTATGGAGTTTTAATGAAACGAAGTTAAGGCTTTGGGTCGTGTGAAGAATAATAAGCACCATTCCAAGAGCAGGGCAGCCACATTTCCTCTCAATTGCAAAATACAAGCTAGTCATCTTGAAAGCTGGAAAATTCACTCTCAATATACCTTGATAATAGGAATAAATATAGGCATGTATCTCAGCCATTTATGGCCCAAATAAACAAGGGATAAAATAATATCAGTAAGTGACAGAAATATCAATACTGCCTAGATTTACATATATCTCTTACTAGAGCAGCTACCATTTTACACTGTGGCAATCTGTTTGCATGTCCATCTTCCCACTAGACTATAACCTCCCTTTAAGCAAGAACCAGTTTCTTTCATCTTTGCTAAGGATGCCCAAGTCTTCCTCCTTCCAAGCTCTCAGAACCAAACTTAGTCTCCAATGATAGATGCCTATAAAACATGGCAGCAATTTTGACTCTTTCTTCATTCTAAGTCATCCTACTTTAAAAAAAAGTCAACAACTTTTTAACATTTCCAAAATATACTGAAGGAAGGGGAAAATCACACATTAAATTCTTGTCAAGTAACATTTACCTCCTCAAGCCCTGACTAATCAGAAATGACTGGACTTGGCAGCTTCTTTCACCACTTGGTCTATAAGCTAAATTCAGCTCCTATTGTGCCAACTGGAAAATGACAACATCCCTTGCCACCTCACACAACATCACATCCCACCAGTCACTCTAGAGTCTGGCAATCTGGTGTGACCATTCCACATCAGATCAAGTAGAAATTATAAACCAAATTTAAAGGGTCCTAGTAGCCCCATTCCAGAAGAGCAATGGTGAAGTTAGAAGAGATTAGAAGGGTGCCAGATTTATTACTATTGATTCCCTGCTGGCAATTTCATGAAAGGATATCCATCACAGAAATAAAGAGAGCATCTGGCTCGTTTCCAACTATTTTGTCTTCAAGTTCTTTAAAAAAAAATCAACCAAGAGGATAAGAAACTAGGAATTGGCAGATGGGGCCCAAGTTTCTCTACACAATAAGAAGCCTTCATCGCTACATCCTAATTATGCATACCTGCTCCTGCAGAGTCCAATACATTTATTTATTGAGCCTTACCACTGCCATCCTGGTAACCCAGAGAAGAAGCCAATCTATAATGACTCAAGCCACATTTCACAAGACTCCAAAGGACACATGATGTCATTTGCTAAAATGACTCAATCCAGATAGAAAGCATTCTGACCTATACATAATTGATTGACCTTTGCTATGCTTTCCTGGTTATTTATATACTATCATATGCATGAATGTATATCGGTGGTATTTACATTTGGCAGCTACTTTGGAGAACGCATTATTCAATTGGGATTTGAAGCTTTTTAGGACCATTTCCTGACCAAATATTCATAAATGAAGGACAAGAAAAGATGTTACCTTAAAAATAACATTTAATAGGTTCTGGAAAGTCTAAGGAAGCTTTGTTACTCTAATTGTTTTAAAATACAGTGGATAAGATCTATGTAAAGCTGAATTCAAAACCCTAAGACCAAGGATATTAAAGGGCATTTTATCTATTTTCCAGTTAAGGCTCAATAATGATAGTAAAATATGCTTTACCGAAGGAGTGGAGTATTTTGGATACTTGTGAGAAAAGCATCCTGTGGAGAAGGTAATTAGAGACTATAATAAACAACCAGAGAAAAGAGCACAACTATATGATGCTCTTTGACTTTTTAATTATGAATTTTCTTTTCCAAAAGGGGTAAGCTACAAATTAAATATTAATCAGATGATCAAGATGGTTTCAAGATAATCATAGAAACAGAGGAAGATGGATACACTAGATTAGGGAAAGAAAACGTGTAGCAGGTATGTCCTTATTTCCACTTTGCATACTCAGGGCAGACATCAATAACTGATCACTGAATTCTTAACCAAGAGCTCTGACATAGACTAAACACTTTTCCAGTACTACTCAAGGGAAACACTACCAAAAAGATGGACTTGGAACGTGAAGTGAAATATATTTGCCATTGCCTAACTAAATCATACAGTTCATTTCAGATCCCAATACATATTAAATATCAAGAACAGTAATGCCATTACGAAATACTCATAATTCAGTACTCCTTCATTTGCTTGTCTAAACTAAATTTCCAGTGATCTGAAGGTGGATTCACTGGCACACATTGCTATTGTGCCTTAATAATATAATTAAATAGTTCTCAAATTGATTCTCTCTTGTTGTCATAGACTCCCAAACCCAATATAAAACTAAACAGATTTTTAAAACCAAAATTTAAAAGCAACATTTTGAATCCTAGGAAAACATGAAATCAAATTCAGCAGGTTTCTCTGACTCATGGTAGATTGGTATGATCCCTAGGGTAAATAAAAAGCAAAGAAGGGGTCTAACCAGAATAAAATGGAAATGCTTATATGTTCACAGAAAAATATTATACAGTGTTGAAAAGGAATGGCCTACAGTCATAAGTATCTACAGGGATAAATCTTAGAAACAAAGAATAAAGTGGAAAGAGCATATGCTGAAGACTACATATAGCAGTGCTTTCCAACTTATGTACCTCAGTGACTAGGTTACAAAGGTCTTAACATATTGATCCCCTTAGTTCTGGGGGTGAATAGTAGCTGGAGTGGCCAGAGTCTTTTAGTGGGACTTGAATAGCATTTATCCCAAGGCACTGTACAATATTTTCAAGTTCAGTGTATGCCAAGATGTGAAGAAGTTGGGAAGCACTGACATATGGTATAAAGCCATTTTTATAATGCTCAAAAACTAAAATATATCTTGTTTAGAGATATATACACATGTGGCAAAATTATTTTATAGGAGAAAAGAAAAGCAAAGGATGGATGAGTGGAAAATGCATCTAGTACATCCATTCCTTCAGGATAATGGCTACTATCAAAATGGAAACACAGGAGATGAGATATAGGGAAGGAACACATGAGTAATTTATAGTTCTTAAATTGGATGGTAGGTTCATGGGTGTTTAGTTTATTGTGCTCCAAATATACTGTTTTATAAATATAAAATATTACATAATGCGCATTTTAAAATATCAAAGTTAAGAAGCCAGGCAACTTTCTAGCTTATGCAGGATCACTTTTTCACAGTGGAATCTCAAGCATCTCAAGCATAGATACAACTTCTCAGGGAAGGCTTTAACCCAGAGGTTTCTAATGGTCAAAACCCTACTCAAGGGGCTTCCGTGGTGGCACAGCAGTTAAGAATCTGCCTGCCAATGCAGGGGACACGGGTTCGAGCCCTGGTCCGGGAGGATCCCACATGCAGCAGAGCAGTTAGGCCCGCGCACCACAACTACTGAGCCTGCACTCTAGAGCCCGTGAGCCATAACTACTGAAGCCTGTGTGCCTGGAGCCCGTGCTCCGCAAAAAGAGAAGCCACCGAAATGAGAAGCCTGTGCACTACAGTGAAGAATAGCCCCTGCTCACCACAACTAAAGAAAGCCCACGGATGGGGAGGGTGGGAGGGAGGGAGACGCAACAGGGAAGACATATGGGAACATATGTTTATGTATGACTGATTCACTTTGTTATAAAGCAGAAACTAACACACCATTGTAAAGCAATTATACCCCAATAAAGATGTTAAAAAAAAAAAAAGCATAAAGGAAAAACTACTATATATTCAATTGTGTTGGAATACTTGATTTTAAACAGTAAAAGCACATTAGCAATATTGTATTCAAAACTATATTATAGCTACAAGTGTTAAATGTAAAAAATAAAATTATAAAATAAAAAAAAATAAAAAAAAAAAGAAAGCCCACACGCAGCAACGAAGACCCAACGCAGTGATAAATAAATAAATGATTAAATGTATTTTTTGTTTGTTTGTTTTGTTTGTTTGTTTTTTTGCTGTACGCAGGTCTCTCCCTGTTGTGGCCTCTCCCGTTGCAGAGCACAGGCTCCGGACGCGCAGACTCAGCGGCCATGGCTCACGGGCCCAGCCGGTCCGCGGCATGTGGGATCTTCCCAGACCGGGGCACGAACCCATGTCCCCTGCATCGGCAGGCGGACTCTCAACCACTGCGCCACCAGGGAAGCCCTAAATGTATTTTTTTTTTTTAAAAAAAACACCCTACTCGATGATGACAAGATTTTGTTCTAATCCAACTAAGAGTTTTCATAACAATTAGATGGACACCTAAAGTTCCATTTCCACACTCAAACAAAAATATCGTAAAAACCATGTGCAAGCCTCTTAATTAGGATTCATTTAGTTACAAAAAAACAAAAATCCACTGTGGAGCTCAAGAAAAATGGGGGTCAGAATCAGAAATTAGAGGTATCCCATAGCACATAGGACAGGAAGTACAGCCAGGTCTCATGAGGAGCCAGAGCCAGAAAGAGGGGGGCCATTCAGATCCAATATTGATACATTCTGGGGCTATAGGATCTTGTTATCTCTATTTCTTTCTGGAACATTTACCCTATTGCTTCTACCTTAAGATGTGCTTTCTCTGCTTTGGCATTGACATGACCAAATATTTGTATCTCTTCACAGCTTAAGTGGAAACCAAGTGCACACCACTTCAAAATGACCAGAGGAAAAGAATCTGATTAACCCAACCAAGGTCAAGATCAGTCCACACCTGGTCTAATCAGCCACAACTATCTGCAAGGAGTTATCAATTCAAATACCTACCAGGTAAGGCAGGTAATTAAACATGTGAAGCTGACCAGGTGTGAAACAAGGAGCTGGGACTAAAGGGCCTACAACAAACAGAGTTCCTGCCGCTTCTCAACTTTGGCTGTGTAATAGCAGAAATCCAGGTTTTCACTGAAATTTCCTGATTTACAAAACTTATCAGCAGGCCATATTAGGCCATGGGTCTCTGCTGTCAGTGTCCTACAAAGAATGAACTGTGGATATGCCAGATTCAGAGGGTCACAGTGGACAGACACAACCGTTAAGTGCCAGCCCTTTGGGTGAAAGGCCAGTTCTCGCAGAAGGGGTCATAGATCAGGCAGTCCCTCCAACAAAGCTGGGATTATGCATTACTCTTACATATACACCCTCACACACAAACACATAGCTAAGACTCTAAAATTATCTTGTTCAAGATCAGATACTAAACTGGGTGGAGATAGTTTTCATGTGGCTCTGTATGGGTTCACAGAAAAAATCAGTAAAGTACACAAAGAAACGAGACAAAGCAAACTAGAGCCAGAAAAAGACAGCATCATCACCTTCTTCTTTTCTATCCACAGATAGCCAAAAATGCTGCCATAAAAAGACTACTCACTACAAAGCAATTATAGATTCTTTTTTCAATTAACTAAGGGTGACACAGGTGCTCTTATCTCAATTTCTTCATCATACCAGAACTGTTAGATACAGAAGTCTTAACTTAGATGTGACTTTCTCTAGGAAACCGGGCCTGAATCCCTGATCTTGGGTTAGGCAAGTGCCCCCTTAGGTGTTCCCACAGCATCTTGCCCTCGCTCGCCTACATGCTCAACCCCCTGCCCGCCATGGCACCTAACCGGTAATATCCGTGCATAGCTATTTATCTCTGCATGTAGGTGAGCTTCCTTTTACTTTTTTTAAAATTGAAGTGTAATTGACTTTCAACAAAATGTTAGTTCCAGGTGTACAACATAGTGATTCGATAGTTCTATATATTACAAAATGATCACCACAATAAATCAAGTTACCATCTGTCACCATACAAAGTTATTACAATATCACTGACTATATTCCCCATGCTGTACATTTCATCCCCATGACTCATTTATTTTGTAACTGGAACTTTGTACCTCTTAATCTCCCTTACCTATTTCACTCATTCCCTCACTCTCCTCCCCTCCGGAAACCACTTGTTCTCTGTATCTATGAGTCTGTTTCTGTTTTATTTCTTCATTTGCTTTGCTTTTTAGATTCCACAGATAAGTGAAATCATGTGGTATTTGTCTTTCTCTGACTTATTTCACTTAGCATGCTGCTCTCTAGGTCCATCCATGTTGTTGCAAATGGCAAGATTTCATTCTTTTTTATGGCTGTGTGTGTGTGTGTGTGTGTGCGTGTGCGTGTGTGTGTACCACATCTTCTTTATCCATTCATCCATCAGTGGACGCCTAGGCTGTTTCCATATCTTGGCTATTGTAAATAATGCTTAAATGAATATAGGGGTGCACATATCTTTTCAAATTAGCATTTGCTTTTATTTTCTGCAGAATACCCAGAAGTGGAATTGCTGGAAATCCAGCAGAATCCACCCAGAAGTGGATTTTGTGGTAGTTCTATTTGTAATTTTTTGAGGAACCTCCATAGTGTTTTCCACAGTAGCTGTACACATTTACATTCCCCTAGGTGAGCTTCTTCAAAGCAAGGATAATGTCTAGTGCTCCTTTATGCCCCAGTGCCTATTCATTGAGTAAATTCATAGAGTCAGGCATGTTGAAAATTTTATTTCTATTTTTTAGCAATCAATTCAGGGAAGAAAAGTTGAATTTAGACTTGATTCCTCCCTATTCTTTTGTATGAACTTAAAATTTTTCAATAAAAACACTTTGACTCAAACTAGAAGTACATATATCATGTTGAGTTATTACACTCAAAACCACATAGTTGTGGGGTTTTTTGTAATATGTAGTCATATTTAGGCTAAAAATCCTCAAAGGCACCCTCTGTCAGCTTGTAGATATGCACAGATTCTTCCCAATAAACCTATATTGATGTAGATATAAATATAGAAGAACAAGGCATGGTAAAATTCTCTACCTAAGGACGTAAAATCCATATACCTAAACTTAGGAGAAATTGGAGAAGTACAGTATATGCATGTCCTGAAAGACTTATGTTCCATTCTAAAGAAACGAGTCTTGGCACACTTCCCTAGTGCCAAGAACTGTTTAGCAGGAATTAATTTTTAAATGAAATAAGCTAAAAATGAAATAAATGTAGTATTATTTATAGATAAGTCTTATTCTTCAGTAATTATTGAAGCTGACACAGGTATGTTTTATCATTGGTAGTTGGACAAAGTTTGATCAACTGTCTCCCTTTTCTCATGAAATATAGATGCAATGTTCTGATTCTCACTGCTATCCCAGGTCTGGTGGTGCTTCATCATGTTCAATTTGGTAACCTAAATAATGTGGGGGAAAAAGAGCGTAATTTCAAACCAATAAGTATATCTGCGACGGAAAGAAGTGAGGTTCACGTCTCAGACACTTGTGCCTAAGTTAAGACAAATTAATTTTAAAAGATTTAATGTTTTATCTTGAACAGGGGGGAGTCTTGTTTTCTCATTCTAGCTAGATGGAAGTATCTGGCAAATGTCTTCTTTGAAAAGCATTATTTAGCAATGGAATTATAGTCAATGTCATAAGGAAAGATAAAGCAAACTGAAGGATAAAAGGATAAATGAAGAAATGTATAGCAACACTTGCTAAGGCAAGTTCCATTCATGAGTATCACCAAATGAAAGGGATACTGGATTATATCAAGTTCAACAACTTTCCTTACTCCAGGAATTGTCAGCCTTTAATATTCATAATGGTCCTCCTGAATTTTCAGGAGGGGATAGAGTACGCAGAATTTGCCATGCTTATTGTCTATATAAAGGCTTTACCACTCTTGGGAATACTAGTGCTATTGGTCAAAATTCTAGCTCTATCACTTAGTAGCTGTGTTCCCATCCATGTGCAAATTTCTTAACCCCTCTGAGCATCAGTAACCTCATTTGAAAATTTAGTCCTTTAATTTACATTTCATCAGAACTTCTGTCGTTGGCTTTCCTTTGAAGTTACTTCCTATAATTAGTAACAGACAATAATATCTTCAGGGACTTCCCTGGTGGCGCAGTGGTTAAGAATCCGCCTGCCAATGCAGGGGACACGGGTTCGAGCCCTGGTCTGGGAAGATCCCACATGCCGCGGAGCAACTAAGCTCATGCACCACAACTACTGAGCCTGTGCTCTAGAGCCCAACGAGCCACAACTATTGAGCCTGCATGCCACAACTACTGAAGCCTGCATGCCCAGAGCCTGTGCTCCCCAACAAGAGGAGCCACCACAATGAGAAGCCCGTTTGCTACAACTAGAGAAAGCCCATGTGCAGCAACAAAGACCCACGCAGCCAAAAATAAATAAATAAATAAATAAATAATTTTTAAAAAAACAAAATATCTTCAGCTGCAGTAATCCATCTCCTATTCAATTTACAAAATATATATACATTCTTTTATGCATTCAGCAAACAATTATTAAGCATTTGGCATATGTCAGGCTAAGCTAGTAACAGGATATCAATATACACAGAGCTGATGGTCTTGCTGAGGAGACAGTGATGAAATCTTAACACAGGTTAGCAGCAGCTACCAAAAAGAGAGACTATAACAAGAGGCCTAAACTGTAGGGGAGAAATATTGGAGTTGAAATCCGAGGAGATGAAATTAAGTTAGTGGAGATAAACGAAACAGAATTCTAGAGGCTAAGGGAACAAGAATGTGCAAAGACCATGTGGCAGAAGGGAGGAGAGCGATTTTAAGGAGGAGAAAGGGCAGTGTAGTTGGAGTTCAGAGAGCTAAGGGAGATAATATGAAAAGAATCAAGAGAGAAAGACAGGGGGCTGTGTTAGGCTTTGGAATGGTGGAAATGGTTTCCACCTGGAGAGTGGCATAATCAAACTAGCATTTTGAAAATCTCCCTCAGGCTATATTTGGAAAATGGATTGGATGGGGACAAAAGTGGATGCAAGGGAATCAGTCAAGAGGCTATTGCAGTAATAATGATAATTTAGACTATTATGGGAACAGTAGATACAGTAGAATTACAACAAATCTGAGAGATATTTAACAATTGGTAATGAATTGGGTAAAGGAGTTGGGTTCATTTTACACAATCAAGTCTTAAGCATCAGTATTTGATCTGGTATGTAAAATGTACTTCCAAATCAGTTGATGCTTTTTCTTTACTATATTATGGCAGATTTATCTCAATTACTATAATACTTCTCCTCTTTCAAAAACTGTCATGATTCTTAATCATATTCCACAACGGTCATTGTTGGATGTTTATGCCTTATGGAATAGTGGAACCAAAAACTTTAAAATACATTTATGTTAAATATATCATGTGTCTTTTTGTACATTATCATTACTCTTAGCTTAATACATTGTAAACTGCAGTGCTCACCTCCTCACCCATTTTCCATCAGCACTGGTAATATGGACTACTTGTTCCTGCCTACAATTCACTCAAGATGAGAGCAAATTTATTTGTGGGAATATGTAGGAGGTTTGCTCTGGGAACAAAGGAACAGTACTGTACATCACATTGGCGGTTATCCTTCCTTCCCAAAATTGCTGCTTAATCTCGTCAACAAACAAACAGAACACAGTAAAATAACAAGGATTACAAATACTTAAGAGTTTAGTGGACTGACTGCCCATTTGTTGAATTTGACAGGAAGGGTAAACTTGGTCTCAATATATACATTTGAATTTTAAAAGATTTAGACAGAAAGTTGATGACTCTTTGAAAACAATATTTTAAAAGTGTATTTAATACATAAATAAAAAGGAGAGAATAAAAACATTTACAGTGGTTACTTCTGAGGAATGGGTTTGGGGTGCCAGTATAGGGGACTTTGCCTATTACTTTTTATGTTTGAATTTTAAAAGCAGGCATTATTTGGTAACCAAAATAAAAGAAAAAAGAGCAGATATGAAAAAGAAGATCAATAAAATAATATCACTGTTTTGTAATGCCAGGATAGTGAAGGCAACATTTATCACAGAAACAAAATGTATTACACTAGACTTTCATTACAAACAACTACTTTTCAAGGTCCACGATCTGACTAACCCATGGCATTTATCTATACACTAAATCTCCACAATCAACTTGATGTACCCTGCATCTCTGGAGTACCTGACTAGACAACAAATTATCCCAAAATTGAGGCAGTAGACTTTGGGAGCAACTGTAGATTTGCAGTTTGCTTTCTGCATCTAATTTTTTTCTGGTTTTATGTTTATCTTAGTTTAGGATTTAGGGTTTATTACCATTGGGAGATTTGTTTATTGATTTGCTTGCTCTCTTCCTTGTTTTTACTATATATATATATATATTTTTTTTTTTCCTTTTACTCTTTTAGTGAGTGTGTCTGTGTATGCTTCTTTGTGCAATTTTGTCAGTATAACTTTGCTTTTACCATTTGTCCTAGGCTTCTGTCTGTCCAATTTTTTTAAAATTACTTTTTAATTTTTAATAATTTTTTCTATTTTAATAACTTTATTTCATTTTTTTTTCTTTCTTTCTTTCTTTTTCTCTCCCTTTTCTTCTGAGCCGTGTGACTGACAGGGTTTTTGTGCTCTGACCAGGGGTCAGGCCTATGCCTCTGATGTGGGAGAGCCAAGTTCAGGACATTGCTCCACCAGAGACCTCCTGGCTCCACTTAATATCAAACAGCGAAAGCTCTCCCAGAGATCTCCACATCAACGCTAAGACCCAGCTCCACTCAACAATCAGCAAGCTACAGTGCTGGACACCTTATGCCAAACAACTAGCAAGACAGAAACACAAGCCCACTCATTAGCAGAGAGACTGCCTAAATTCATAATAAGGTCACAGGCACTCCCAAACACAGCACCGTACACAGTCCTGCCCACCTGAAAGACAAGATCCAGCCTCATCCACCTGAACACAGGCACCAGTCCCCTCCAACAGGAAGCACACACAACCCATTGAACCAACCTTAGGCACTGGGGGCAGACACCAAAAACAATGGGAAGTATGAACGTGCAGGCTGCAAAAAGGAGACCCCAAACACAGTAAGTTAAGGAAAATGAGAAGACAGAGAAACACACAGCAGATAAAGGAGCAGGGTAAAAAACGACCAGACCAAACAAAAAAGAGGAAATAGGCAGTCTACCTGAAAAAGAATTCAGAGTAATGATAGAAAAGATGATCCAAAACCTTGGAAATAGAATGGAGAAAATAAATGCTTAACAAGGACCTTGAAGAACTAAAGAGCAAACAAACAATGATGAACAACACAATAAATGAAATTAAAAGTTCTGTAGAAGGAATCAATAGCAGAATAACTGAGGCAGAAGAATGGATAAGTGACTGGGAAGATAAAATAGTGGAAATAATTACCGCAGAGCAGAATAAAGAAAAAAGAATGAAAAGAATTGAGGACAGTCTCAGAGACCTCTAGGAAAACATTAAATGCACCAACATTCGAATTATAGGGGTTCCAGAACAAGAAGAGAAAAAGAAAGGGACTGAGAAAATATTTGAAGAGATTATAGCTGAAAACTGCCCTAATAAGGGAAAGGAAAGAGTCAATTAAGTCCAGGAAGCACACAGAGTCCCATACAGGATAAATCCAAGGAGAAACATGCCAAGACACATGTTAATCAAACTATCAAAAATTAAATACAAAGAAAAGAAAATTAAAAGCAGCAAGGGAAAAGCAACAAATAACATACAAGGGAATCCCCATAAGGTTACCAGCTGATCTTTCAGCAGAAACTCTGCAAGCCAGAAGGGAGTGGCAGGACATATTTAAAGTGATGAAAGGGAAAAACCTACAACCAAGATTACTCTACCCAGCAAGGATCTCATTCAAATTCGACAGAGAAATTAAAACCTTTACAAACAAGCAAACGTTAAGAGAATTCAGCACCACCAAACCAGCTTTAAAACAACTGCTAAAGGAACTTCTCCAGGCAGGAAACACAAGAGGGGGAAAAGACCTGCAATACCAAACTGAAAACAATTAAGAAAATGGTAAGAGGAACATACATATCGATAATTCCCTTAAATGTAAATGGATTAAATGCTCCAGACAAAAGACATAGTCTGGCTGAATGGATACAAAAACAAGACCCATATATATGCTGTCTACAAGAGACCCACTTCAGACCTACGGACACATACAAACTGAATGTGAGGGGATAAAAAAAGAAATTCCATGCAAATGGAAATCAAAAGAACACTGGAGTAGCAATTCTCATATCAGACAAAATAGACTTTAAAAGAAAAATTATTACAAGAGACAAAGAAGGACACTACATAATGATCAAGGGATCAATCCAAGAAGATATAACAACTGCAAATATTTATGCACTCAACATAGGAGTACCTCAATACATAAGGCAAATGCAACCAGTCATAAAAGGGGAAAGTGACTGTAGCACAAGCAAAGTAGGGGACATTAACACCCCACTTTCACCAGGAACAGATCATCCAAAATGAAAATAAATAAGGAAACACAAGCTTTAAATGATACATTAAACAAGATGGACTTAATTGATATTTTTAGGACACTCCATTAAAACCAACAGAATACACTTCCTTCTCAAGTGCTTATGGAATATTCTCCAGGGTACATCATATCTTGAGTCACATATCAAGCCTTGGTAAATTTAAGAAAATTGAAATTGTACCAAGTAACTTTTCCGACCACAACGCTATGAGACTAGATATCAATTACAGGAAAAACTCTGTAAAAAATACAAACACATGGAGACTAAGCAATACAGTACTAAATAACCAAAAGGTCACTGTAGAAATCAGAAAAGGAAATCAAAAAATACCTAGAAACAAATGACAATGAAAACATGATGACCCAAAACCTGTGCGATGCAACAAAGGCAGTTCTAAGAGGGAAGTTTATAACAATTTAATCCTACCTCAAGAAAGAAGAAATATCTCAAATAAACAACTTAACCTTACACATACAGCAATTAGAGAAAGAAGAACAAAAAATACCCCAAAGTTAACAGAAGGAAAGAAATCATAAAGATCAGATCAGAAATAAATGAAAAAGAAATGAAGGAAACAAGAGCAAAGATCAATAAAACTAAACGCTGGTTCTTGAGAAGATAAACAAAATTGATAACCCATTAGCCAGACTCACCAAGAAAAAAAGGGGGAAGACTCAAATCAACAGAATTAGAAATGAAAAAGGAGAAGTAACAACTGACACTGCAGAAATACAAAGGATCATGAGAGAGTATTACAGGCAACTATGTGCCAATAAAATGGACAACCTGGAAGAAATGGACAAATCCTTAGAAAACCACAACCTTCTGAGACTGAACCAGGAAGAAATAGAAAATATAACAGACCAAACACAAGCACTGAAATTGAGACTGTGATTAAAAATCTTCCAACAAGCAAAAGCCCAGGACCACATGGCTTCACAGGCGAACTCTATCAAACATTTAGAGAAGAGCTAACACCTATCCTGCTCAAACTTTTCCAAAATATAGCACAGGGAGAAACACTCCCACACTCATTCTACGAGGCCACCATCACCCTGATACCAAAACCAGAAAAAGATGTTACCAAAAAAGAAAACTACAGGCCAATATCACTGATGAACAAAGATGCAAAAATCCTCAACTAAATAGTAACAAACAGAATCCAGCAGCACATTAAAAGGATCATACACCATGATACAGTGAGGTTTATCCCAGGAATGCAAAGATTCTTCAATATACGCAAATCAATCAATGTGATACACCATATTAAAAACCTGAAGGATAAAAACCATATGATCATCTCAATACATGCAGAAAAAGCTTTTCACAAAATTCAATGTCCATTTATGAAAAAACCCTCCAGAAAGGAGGCATAGAGGAAACTTACCTCAACATAATAGAGGCCATATATGACACACCCACAGCCAGGATCCTTCTCAATGGTGAAAAACTGAAACCCTTTCCTCTAACATCAGGAAGAAGACAAGGTTGCCCACTCTCACCACTATTATTCAACGTACTTTTGGAAGTTTTAGCCACAGCAATCAGAAAAGAAAAGTATTACTTTTTTCCAAATCAGAAAGAAAGAAGTAAAGCTGTCACTTTTTGCAGATGACATGATACTATACATAGAGAATCCTAAAGATGCTACCAGAAAACTACTAGAGCTAATCAATGAATTTGGTAAAGTAGCAGGATACAAAACTAATGCACAGAAATCTCTTGGACTCCTGTACACTAATGATGAAAAATCTGAAAGAGAAATTAAGGAAACACTCCCATTTACCAATGCAACAAAAAGAATAAAATACCTAGGAATAAGCCTACCTAAGGAGAGAAAATACTTGTATGCAGAAAACTATAAGACACTGATGAAAGAAATAAAAGATGATACAAACAGATGGAGAGATATACCATGTTCTTGGATTGGAAGAATCAACATTGTGAAAATGACTACACTACCCAAAGCAATCTACAGATTCAATGCAATCCCTATCAAACTGTTCACAGAACTAGAACAAAAAATTGCATAATTTGTATGGAAACACAAAAGACCCCAAACAGCCAAAGCAATCTTGAGAAAGAAAAACGGAGCTGGAGGAATCAGGCTCCCGGACTTCAGACTATACTGCAAAGCTACAGTAATCAAGGCAGTATGGTACTGGAACAAAAACAGAAATATAGATCAATGGAACAGGATAGAAAGCCCAGAGACAAGACCATGCACATATGGTCACCTTAATTTTGAAAAAGGAGGCAAGAATATACAATGGAGAAAAGACGGCCTCTTCAATAAGTGGTGCTGGGAAAATTGAACAGCTACATGTAAAAGAATGAAATTAGAACACTCCCTAACACCATACACAAAAAGAAACTCAAAATGGATGAAATACCTAGAGGCAGAACACTCTATCAGATAAATCACAGCAAGATACTTTTTGACCCATCTCCTAGAGGAATGGAAATAAAAATGAAAATAAACAAATGGGACCTAATGAAAATTAATAGCTTTTGCACAGCAAAGGAAAACATAAACAAGATGAAAAGACAACCTCCAGAATGGAGAAAATGTTTGCAAATGAAGAAACTGACAAAGGATTAATCTCCAAAAACTTTACAAGCAGCTCATGCAGCTCAATATCAAAAAAACAAACAACCCAATCCAAAAATGGGCAGAAGACCTAAATAGACATTTCTCCAAAGAAGACATAAAGATGGCCAAGAAGCACATGAAAAGCTGTTCAACATCACTAATTATTAGAGAAATGAAAATCAAAACTACAATGAGGTATCACCTCACACTGGCCAGAATGGCCATCATCAAAATATCTACAAACAATAAATGTTGGAGAGGGTGCGGAGAAAAGGGAACCCTCTTGCAGTGTTGGTGGGAATGTAAATTGATACAGCCACTATGCAGAACAGTATGGAGGTTCCTTAAAAAACTAAAAATAGAACTACCATGTGACCCAGCAATCCTACTACTGGGCATATACCCTGAGAAAACCATAATTCAAAAAGGGTCATGTACCACAATGTTCATTGCAGCTCTATTTACAATAGCCAGGACATGGAAGCAATCTAAGTGTTCATTGACAGATGAATGGAGAAAGCAGATGTGGCACATACATACAATGCAATATTACTCAGCCATAAAAAGAAATGAAATTGAGTTATTTGTAGTGAGGTGGATGAACCTAGAGTCCGTCATACAGAGTGAAGTAAGTCAGAAAGAGAAAAACAAATACTGTATGCTAACACATATATATGGAATCTAAGGAAAAAAAACAAAAAGTGGTTCTGAGGACCCTATGGGCAGGACAGGAATAAAGATGCAGACATAGAGAATGGACTTGAGGACACGGGGCGGGGGAAGGGGGAGCTGGGATGAAGTGAGAGTGTGGCATGGACATATATACACTACCAAATGTAAAACAGATAGCTAGTGGGAAGCAGCCTCATAGCACAGGGAGATCAGCTTGGTGCTTTGTGACCACCTAGAGGGGTGGGATAGGGAGGGGGGAGGGAGACGCAAGAGGGACAAGATATGGGGATATATGTATATGTATAGCTGATTCACTTTGTTATAAAGCAGAAACACACCATTCTAACGCAATTATACTCCAATAAAGATGTTCAAAAAAATGTACAGATTCTTGCCCATCCCAAGATTATGAGGACATTCTATTTTTCTTACCTTATTGAACTTGCAAGAGTCTCTAATACAACGATGAACAAAAGTGGAAATAAAAGATATACTTATCTTATTCACAATCTCAACAAAAAAGCTGTCAATAATTCAACATTATGTAGTCGAGGTTTTCTGTAGCTTTTTTGTAGATACCATTTATCTGATTAAGCAAGTACTGCTCTATTCCCATTTTGCTAATTTTTATCATAAATGAGTGGTAAATTTTATCAAAAGTTTTTTTCCTCTCACCTACAGAGATGATTGTATGGTTTTTCATTTTTACTCTATTAATGTGGTAAACTGTGTTGACTGATTTTCCAATAATTAACTTGCATTCTTAGAATTAACCCAACATTTTAGTAATATATTATCCATTTTATATGTCACTGAATTTGATTTACTAACTTTTGCTAATGTTCTAGTTAGGATTTTTGCATCTATCTTCAGGAGAAAAATTGGACGATGATTTTCTTTTAATATCCTTCTTGGCTTTGGTGTCAAGGTTATGCTGTCCTAATGTGAATTTATATTTGACTGTTTCCTCCTTAAATGTTTGGAAGAATTTGCTGGAGAATTTAAGTGGTAATTTCTTTATCAGAAGATCTTTAATTATGAAGCAAATTTCTTTAATAGATATAGGATAATTCAGATTTTCTAAAATGTGTTATATCCGTTTTAGTGTGTTTTTAAGGAACTTAACCATTTCATTTAAATTTTCAAATTTTTTGGCATAAAATTTGGTAATATCTAATTATATCATCCTCTTAATATCTATATTCTAGTGTTATTCTTTTTGCACTTTTGATTTTAGCAATTTGCAACTTATTTTTTTCCTTAATTATTCCTACCACAGTTTTATAAATTTTGTTAGCCTTTTCAAAGAACTGATTTTTGGCTCTATTTATTCTTTTACTGCTTGTTTTCTGTATCAATGACTTCTGTTCTTATCTTTTTTTTTTTTTTTTTTTTTTTTTTTGCAGTACGTGGGCCTCTCACTGTGGTGGCCTCTCCCGTTGCGAAGCACAGGCTCCGGACGCGCAGGCTCAGTGGCCATGGCTCACGGGCCCAGGCACTCCGCAGCATGGGGGATCTTCCCGGACCGGGGCACGAACCCGTGTCCCCTGCATCGGCAGGCAGTCTCTCAACCACTGTGCCACCAGGGAAGTCCTGTTCTTATCTTTATGTTCTTCTAATTTCTTTGAGTTTACTTTGCTTGTTTAGATCCTTGAGACTGATATTTAGATCACTGGCTCTCAGCCTTTCTTTTTTCTAATGTAAGAATTTAAGGCTATAAATTTCCCTATAAGTACTGTTTTAGCTGCAACCCACAAGGTTTGATATGTTGAATTTTCATTATCACTTGAATATATTTTTAATTTTCATTATGATTAGTTACTTTGACACATGAGGGAAAGAGTATTAGTTAATTTCCAAATATTAGAATTTTCTCATTTTCATTTTGTTGCTTATTTCCACTTTAATACTATTGTGATCAGAAAATAAACTCCATGTCTTCCACCTTTTGAGATTTGTTGAAAAATGCCTCTGTCTAGGCATACATACTAATGGCCAAATGTCTCTTGTGCACTTAAAAAATGAATATTCCTCAGTTGGTAGGTGTAGGTATATATATTTCTATATATTACAATTAGGTCAAGTTTGTTAAATGTGGTATCTGAATCTTCTATATGTTTACTGACTTTTTTTCTGCATGTTCTGTTAATTATTAAAGAGGTATGGTGAAATCCCAAATAAGTTTGAGGATCTGTACATGTCTTGCTTTAGTACTATTAGTTGCTTACTTTTTAATATTTTAAGGTATTTCTATGCATACATAAAACTGCACTGCATCCTTTGGTTAATGTTTGCACGGTATTTCTTTTTTACTTTTAACTTTTTATGGCTTTATATTTAGAGTGTGCCAGGTATAGTCAGCAAATAGTTGTCCTTTATTATGATCCAGTCCAATAATCATTGTTTTTAAATTGAAGTTTTTAGTCTTTCACATTGGTGTTAAATCTCCACCTTAATATGTTCTTTATTTGTCTCATGGTTCTTTATTCTTTAACTCTCCTTTTATCTTCAACTAAACAAAAATTTTTTTCATTATTCTACTTTGTTCCTCTTTCAGCTTGCTAGTTATACTTTTTAATTTATTTATTTATTTTTTTGCGGTAAGCGGGTCTCTCACTGCCGTGGCATCTCCCGTTGCAGAGCACAGGCTCCGGACCCGCAGGCTCAGCGGCCATGGCTCACGGGCCCAGCCACTCCACAGCATGTGGGATCCCCCCAGTCCGGGGCACAAACTCGCGACCCCTGCATCGGCAGGTGGGCTCCCAACCACTGCACCACCAGGGAAGCCCCTAGTTATACATTTTTTAAGTGGCTACCCTAGAAACTAAAATATGTTCCATTGATTTATTACACTACCATAATCAATATTTTACCATTTCCTGAATAAGGACTTCACGTTTTTTTAACTTCATTTATCCCACACCCCACTGTCATCTTAGTTATTATTATTGGTTTTTATTGTAATGCTACATATATTTTATCTTTCAAGTTTTTTGTTATGGAGAATTCCAACATATAAAAATTGAATTAACAATGCAATGAAACCCCGATATCCAACAGTTTGTTTAATGATCATTAGCTCATGACAAGTCTTGTTCCATCTCTATTCCCACCCACGTCTCCCTCAACCATATTATTTTAAAGAAAATTCCAAACATCATATCATATCTCTTGTAACTATTTTTTGTCACTTACTATTTAGGATGTATCTCTAAAAGATAAGCAGTTTTTTAAAACATAACCATAATATTATCAAACATGAAAAAATTTAACAGAAATGCCAGAATGCCATCAAATATTCTGTAAATATTCAAATATCCAAATGTCATAGCTATTTTTACAAGTATTCTAAAATCAAGATCCAAATAAGTTCTGTACACTGTAATTGGTTGATATGTCTTTGAATGTTTATTTAACCTACAAATCTCCCTAAATCTTTTTTTCCCTTGCTACTTATTCATTACAGAAACTGGATTCTTTGAACTAAGGTTTTCCATTATCTGATTTTTTGGTATGGTATTATATTAAACAAAATGTCCCCTATCTGTAAATTCTATTTGTTGGTAGTTAGATCTAGAGGCCTAGTCAGACTCAGGTTCATTTTTTGTTGTTTTGTTTGTGGCAAGACTACCTCATGGCTGATGATGTGTATTTCTCTCTCAGCAGGCACACCATGTCTGGCTGTACTCTGTAATATTCCTAGTCATTAATATCCAATGCCTGGATCCATTAATTCATTAGAATTTAAAAATAAGAATATTCTAATTGTTATTTTTTCATTTATTAGCTGGAATACTATTATCAAGAGAAAATTCTCCCCATCTATGTTAACTTACTCAGTAGTATAAGAAATGCAGAATAAATGTTCAATTCTTAAATTTTTATACTATATTTTAAAATAATAAATAAACCACCCTTCTATGGTAACCAACTGTTATTATTAAGATTATGAAACTATGGGTTTAAAATATTTAATTCCAATAATTGCAGTTCCTATTCCAATGGAGGCTTAAATTGTCCCATCTTTGGTTACAGGGAGTTAAACTCTGCTAGACATTGTTTGGATTGTTTCAAACAGTCTATATGCATTTATATTTACTTCTATATTTATCCTTTTTGGTGCTTTATGTGCCTTCCTGCACTTCCATGATTTCACCTGAGACCATTTCTCTTCTGGTTGCAGAGCTCCCTTTGACAGTTTCATTGTAGAGAAGCTGTTAATTAATTCTCATTTTAACTTTTCTAAAAATATCTTTTTTGAAGGATATGCTCACTGAATATAGAATTCTAGACTGACAATTACTTTCTTTGGCTTTTTAAATATGTCATACTATTTTTCTTTAGCTTCCATTGTTTCTGTTTAAAAATCAGTTATAAGTCTAACGGGTATTCCTTTGAAACCGTATCTTTCTTCCTTTAGATATTTTTAAGATTTTCTTTTTTTCTTCGGTTTTTCAGTAGTTGTACTACTATATATATATATATTTATTTGATTTTCTTTGCTTATAGAGTTTCTTAAATTTCTGGCTTGATATTGTTCATCAATTTTGCAAAATTCTTGATCAGTATCTCTTCAAATACTGCTTCTGTTTCTATTTTCTCTCTAATCTCCTTCTGGTGTCCAATGACCAGGCCCAGACCTTTGCACTATCCAATACGTCTCTTATGGAATTTTATTTTTGCATTCTTTTTTCCACTCTGTGTTTTAATCTGGGTATTTTCTACTGACCTATCTTTTAAGTCACTAATTCTCTCTTCTGGTGTATCTAATATGTTTTTAAAACCATCTACTGGGTTCTTAATTTCAGTTACTATAATTTTAAATTTGAAGTTGTCCATCTGATTCCTTTTACAGATTCCAGATCTCTAGTGAAACTCTGTCTCTTCTTGAACACATGAATCAGTTATTTGGAAGTCTGCGTCTGATAACTCCAATATCTGAATCACTTCTGAACCTATCACTTTTGGCTATTTTTTCTTTCTTGATTTTTGGTCATTTGTTCCTATTTCCTGGCATGCCTACTAATTTTTTAGTAAATGACAGATACATTGTTTATGGAAAATTATACAAGTTTGAACAATGCTACCTTCCTCCAAAGATGATTTGAGCTTCTTCTGGCAGGCAGATCATCTTTATTCAACTGAGAGTGGTATATTTCCAGTTTGCTTTTATCCTAGGATATAGCTATTCAGGAGACCCGATTAAAAGCCTTGAGTGTTTATCATGGTCCTAACCTCCTCAGAAGGTCTATGAGACTGCTAAAATCTGTGCATATTTACCTTTTAATCTCTTATCAGGTGTTTTCAACAATTTTTTTTTTTTTGGTCTCACCCTAGAAGTACACAACAAGGCCTCAAGGGAAAATTCCATGCGGCATTTTGACTTCACTTCTCTGTGCTTCCTTTCCTCTGAGATTTTGGTTCCTTAAGCCTTGAACTCCATTGATCATGAAAAAAATTAAATTATTTCCCTTTTAGAAAACAAATTTTAAGTTCTATTCCTTATTGATGTTTTTATGCTTTTACTTTCCCTGATTTTTAATATTTTTAAAAGCCCGTCACATTCTCATTATTCCAATACAAACACAAAGAAACATGTAGAAATAGAAAGCAATAAAGTATTGACCTTCACTAGGCAATCAAACCTGAGCTAAGGTCAGGAAATCTGCA
Organism: Stenella coeruleoalba; assembly: GCF_951394435.1. NCBI lineage: Eukaryota > Metazoa > Chordata > Mammalia > Artiodactyla > Delphinidae > Stenella > Stenella coeruleoalba. Next base: position 76,504,311 of record NC_137156.1, read on the forward strand.
GGTTTCTCAAGTAGGAATATGGAAGAGAAGAGAAGCGAGATGTGCTATTTATCACAGACAATACTCAGCACAATTTTATTGCTCCTTGGGGAATCCAAAGCTTTTAAAGGTGCTATTATTATTTGGAAGCCCTCCAGAGAGCACTAAGTATTAAAAATAGCACCTGTACTCTGCTAAGTCAAATCACCTACTTATTACCCAGAGTGATGAAAATCATCTAATAAAATATTACAGACACTTGATCAAAATCATGCACACAATTCATATGCTCAGAGAAGTTGAAGGAAATGTCTATTCCTGGCTCAATACATAATTTTTCAATGGATAACTAACTTAATGAGGAGATAAAGATAATATCACTGTTTTGTTTGTTTTTTAATTAAACATGTTTAAGCTTTTTAAACAGTCAAAATAAGACCTCTGTAGTAGCATCTTCTGTTTTTCTTGCCCAGCGTCTATATAAAACCTTGCCTTTGTAATAGTGGCCCATTTTTTTTTTTTTCCTTTGGAGAGCCTGCTCCCCCTCCAATCCTTAGAATACAGATATAGGAATGTGACCCAGGTCTGGCCAATCACTGTTCTGTTCCATTGACCACAGTTACTGGTACAGCAATAAGCATGTGACCCAAGTTATTCTGATGAGACATAGTACTTGGACTTATAAAAACTACTGGAAAGACTAACTCTGCTGGGATAGCTAAACTGGTAGAATGGAAGGTCCAGTGTGGTGATCACCACATAAAGAAGGTCTGCTTACGAGTGGAGCCAAAACTACCTAGGACTTCTCAGTTACCTGAGTCAGTAAATGCCCCTTATTGCTTAAGGTAGGCTAGTAAGACTGGGTTTCAGACCAGCAACCAGGAGTCTTTACTAACATAGCTACATCCAAAAAGTACATAGCAGCAACCAAGTCTGTTGACAAGAGTGATTAACCCTCAGGTTTAAGACAAAACTCTGGCTGCTAAATGAAATGATGAAGCAGCATTAGGAACACTTCTCAGGTATGAGGTAAAATGTATTCCAGTCCACCGATAATGTTTTCATTTCTCATCTCCATTTACATTACATCCAAGACATGAGACGTGTACATTTATCAATAACATCAAATAATGTAGCTCAATTCTTCAGACTCCAAGAATGGATTACTGTTGGCATTTTATCCTGTTCCTCATAGACGCTAGTTATTTGGGGACTGGAACAAGTTATAAAAAGTTCTAATTAGGGGAAACATTCATGTGTTTTATGTTTTTAAAATGATATCTTCAGCTCTGACTTTATACAATGGGTTGGTGGTAGCCATAAATAATATTCCTAGGAGAAAGCCAACAAATAAAATAAGAATTCCTCCAGTAATCCTGTTGTCCTTTAAGTGGACACAGATTCAAGCATGTGCACATACTGGAAATCACATATTTGTACCCATGGCATTTAATTACAAATAAAATGAAATCTGAAAAACCAGAATTTTAAATATTAATTTAATAACCTTTACGTACCTAGTTTCTGAATGATTCTCTTCCTCTCTAGGGAGGCATCTAATGTCAAACTGTGATATTAAGGTGACATTAAGGTGAGTCATGGTAACTTAAAAGGCATGAGGAAGGCACATGTCAGAATTATTAATTTTAAAAAAAGATGAAATACTCCCTTCCTTAAAATTATGCATTGCTAATCTATGCTGAACTTTGAAGTGTGGTTTTATTTCCCTCATTTGTAACCAATCACTATCTCCAGAAGGAAGAGGTTAAAAAGAGAAAGACTGTAAGAGAAGCAAAACCATTTGAAAACCCCAAAATAAATGAGAAGTCAAAAGAAAAATGACAAGTTTGTTCGTTATTTAAAGAAGAATTTTCAGTGGGCCAACCATGGCTGATACCATTATAACCATGCCCAAATTCACCAAGGCAGTTGTTTTTAAACTTTTTTTGAGTTTTTAAATAGATAGATAGATTGATAGATGACATGTATACATATATCAATACATAAAAATAAAGAACTCTTATACCCTGACCACATTAAATAAAATCTCAAATATTCTATTCTATTCCCTTCTGTTTCACTTCACTAAAAATAAATGCTGATCACAAATCACTAAATTGTTTCCACAACATACCAGTAACTTAAAACTAGATGCAAAGCATATGATTTGGCACAAATGGAAGAAATTATACATCTTAGGCTAAAAGAATCAGACATTATTATTATTATATTATTACCAACACTAATTTCAGATTGACTTTTCCAAAATGAAATCAAATCAGCTCTACACAGTGAAATCTCTTATACTGTTCATTAACTACACCAAATATTTTCATAAAGCACTTGAAGTGAGATGTTTCATTCAGAATGATCTCCCTCTGATCATATTTTGAAAAAACTCAATGCAAGCTCACCGTATCAAAGTGAATCCAAAGACACTAAACTTTTCCTTTTAAAAAAAACAAAAAAAACTGCATGTCTCTACAAAAGTCAGTGAAACAGAATGTTATGGGGTAATATTCTAATGTAACAAGGAGGTATCCCATTATTTGTTCTGTTTTACCTTTTGGTATCAACTACTGTTTGATTACTCTTTCTGTAAAGAAAATGTATTCTTAATGAACCTAAAGGAAGACAATGATTTGCTGAATGAAAAATGTGACACGTAAAACAAAACACTCCTCATTCCACACCAGTGTATATAATATCATTTGGCTACCCAGACCTTCTTAAAGCTCTAACCTCCTGACGACTCCCCTCCCCGATATTTCCTTTTACCTTGGAGGCAGGAAGTGGGAAGGAATGTTTCCTTTCCAGACCCATTATTAACTGAAAATTCCAGTGCCCTGAATGTCTTTTTTTCCATTCAAAAAAAAGTAATCGTGACTCCTATTGAAATGATTTCCTTTATTAACTCCTGCCTAAGAATTTACATGTTGGCATGTTTGAAAGTACACCCTGCAGAAACTAGGCATGGTGCTCATCGTCAACATGACAGACTGATGATGGGTGATGGGTTTCCTGTCAACTCCCACGCCACACTGACTAAATTTCTATTGAGACCACAGGGTAGACCCAGCTTATGAATTTTTTTGTCTTCTTTCTGCTTCACAGATCACTCATAATCACACATAGAAAAAAAATAAGAGAGAAGAAAATCAGAGAAGCCGTTTCCCACTGATGCTGAAAGCAGAAGCAAATGCCATAATCCTCAGCATGGAGAGTAAAACCGTGTGGCAAAAAGCAGCCAGTGTTGTAGTGTGGCTGGTTCAGCATTAAGACCAAAATGGGCCACTCTAAGCTCTGGGGTTCAGTCAGTGGGGGTTTTCTCAAATTTGTCCTTAAAGGTTGAAATTTGTCATACTTATGCTCAGCCACCCTTAAGATTCTTGAGTGTATGGCTGTGTGTGAAACAGAAGTAAAACCTGTAGAGCTGTTTTCTGGATTGAATAAGACACCATAAGTTCACAACCTCCAAATAACTGAAGGTACTGTAATAATTCCAAAAGGGTGTGCTGAACAGTCGGGATGCTGGTATCCTCCATTAAGGGAGACATGGTTAGCCACGTGGCTTAGCACAATTTGGGAAAGAAGTGTAAAGCTTGCACAGGAAAACTTGGTCAGAAATTCCTTTTCCTTAATCTTATCTCTTTCTTTCATTCTCTCCTTACTTCATTGACATATGGGCAAGTGAAAAAGACTAGAAAGACAACAGGGGATGTTAAGGAGGAGGAAACAAAAGTGTGACCCCCAAAGTTTGTCATTTGTCCTGGCAGTTGATACCAGAGGCAGTAACCAGCCATGTTCCTTCCCTGAGTCAGGTCCTTCAAGGACCTGAGATGGAGCAAGTGCAGAGAAGCAGCTTTGGGATGGCTAGGGCAGTGCTTCTTGAACTTTAACATGCCTGCAAATCACCTGGGGGTTTCTTTCCTTTTTTTTTTTTAACATCTTTATTGGAGTATTATTGCTTTACAATGGTGTGTTAGTTTCTGCTGTATCACAAAATGAATCAGCCATACCTATACATTTATCCCCATATCTCCTCCCTCTTGCGTCTCCCTCCCTCCCACCCTCCCATCTCACCCCTCCAGGCAGTCACAAAGCACCTAGCTGTTCTCCCTGTGCTACGCGGCTGCTTCCCACTAGCCATCTATTTTACATTTTCACCTGGGTTTTTTTTAAAATGTAGATTATGATTCTGGGATGGGGCCTTAGATTCTGTACTCCATGAGGATCTTGTTAATATGCTGATTCTGAGAGTGGAGTGGGGCCTCAGATTCTGCAATTTTGCTCTCAGAAGAAACCCAAGCTGGCATCCCATGTCATGCCCCACTGCTGCTCTTCGGGTCTGGTCCACTGGCATACACTTAGCCTTTTTCTTAGAGAAATTTCACCTGACTCCATTCCTTTTTAAAGACACCTCCAGTAGAGAGGCAAAAAGCATGGCATAGTAGAAAAAGTACTGGCTCTGGAGTCAGACAAATTTGGGTTGAAATTCCATCTCTGCAAAACTGATTTGCACTGTGTGTTGTAGGTGAGTTTTTTTTTAACCCCTCTGAGGTTCCTTTCTCCATCTATAAATGGGGCATGCTATCTTTCTAACTATCTTTCTAACTGCTACAAAGAACAAATGATATCATGTGCACACTCTGGAAAGTTCATTCATGGAATAAATGAATAAGGAGTTTAAAGCACCGTAATTCTATCCACACGCAATAACAAGGGGCTGGGGGTGTGTTACAATGTTTGAATACACCTTAACTTTTGCTAATACTATGGCTTTGTCTCTGTCTTAGATATACAACTACAGGTTGCATAGAGTTCTAAAGCACATTAAGTCAAGCATTTCTCCCCATTTCCAATACTTTTCTGACTCTATAAAGCTACTCTCTGGTCATGCTTTTAGTAATGATGGAATCCGGGGCAGATTTGTTCTAAATATTTCTTGCTCTGTCTAATGGTAAAAATATACTTGATAATTTTCTTTCCCTCGATTAATTCAGTTCCTAGACTTGTTCTTCTGGACTTTGGCTCCTATTTCCAATGACAGATCCTCCTTGTTCTCAAGCTGCCCCTTCTAGTCTCTCTTCTCTGATATAAAGTCAGGCTCCCCTTTGCTCCCACAGTAAATAAGGCAAAGGCGCCCCTCCTACCCATGTTGTCCAGTGGTGAATCTGAGTTCCTCTAGGTGAATCTAAAAGGTTCCTCTCAGTTAACCAGAGGAATTAAGGGGAAACAGCTAAAGTAAACCTTCCCTAACCCTCCCACATCCGCAGATTGATCCCAGCACTCAAAACTCAGGGTTTAATAAAGAGAGGAAAGGAGACGGGGCTATTCTAATGAATATACTAGAAATAAGGAAGGAAATAGAAGAAAACTGTGAAATTGTGATATCAGCTGCCACATCCTGCCTCCCCTGACTACCTCTGGCATCTCCAAGGAGGATGGGGCTGGCAGTCGATGGGTGTTATAACTCCTAGGTATATCTCCTTGACCCTTCTGGGCCCTGTCATGACTTCTGTTTAGGTGACACTAAAGGGTCTTGAGCACCATTAGAACAGGAAGCACATGCCAACTACAGAAGTCCCAATTCATGAGAAAAATCAATGATCGTTCAGGGATGCCCCTGACATCACTTCCTCTGCCCCAGTGGCCTCTCTCCCCCAAGCTGTTACAGCAGAAGTGGGGCCTGCTTCCTGTTAGCTCATTTCCATCCCAGACTGAATCAGAGGAATGAATTATTACTGGCTCATCTGTCTTATTAGATTGATCTGTATGATACTGCCATATTTGTAGTTCGAATACTGCTTATATCCTATTTACAGAAACAGAGTTTCACTGCTACAAAAAACTAAACCATTTCTATGGTTGGGCTATGCTGGCCAGAACAAAGTTATTTCAAATTCATTTAGTAAAAGGCTGCATATTTTAAACTAAAACATACTTAGTATGGCCCTTACCCTTACTGTCTACTTTTCTGAGACAAGATAAATTCAGCAAACTTCTTTAGGAAACCTCCCATCTCGAGCAGGAACTATCAGTCAAACACCATGCAATCACTGTGCATTTACTCTGTGGAAGGTGTGAGAAGGCCAGAACAATAAACAAAACCCCATTTCTGTCTCTAAGGAGTAACTGATCTCTAGCTGAAGAAAGCAGAAAGAACAATGTGGGAAAGGTAAAGAATGAAGCAACAGTATAAGAAATGTCACAAGACAGACCATAATCATTTGCTAAATGAGTAGAATCGAAAATAAGTGCAGTGAGTAGAGAGGCAGGAGCAATCACCTAGAATCTGATTTGAGCCACTTTCCATCTAATTTAGCTCATCAATCACTGTACCCTCCCACCTACTTACTGTGGGAAGTTATTGCAGAAAATGAAAATCGCCTCTCTGCCTACTCATAACTCCCGGATGACAGTCTCAGAGATATATCCCCAGTAAGTCTCAGACCACGCCCTCTCATTTGTTGGATCCATCCCAGGAAAAGATGGAAGAACAGGGACATTTATGCTGGACACTTCTCTCTCTAGATGAATTCACTATGATGGGGTGGAGGTGGGTGATTGAGGGTATGTACCTCAATATAAACTGCAGCATCCTGGCTGCCTAGCATTTAAACTAACTTTATGATGTCTCTTAATTCTGAATTTCAACCTTTCTGAGCAGTTGCCAATAACCAAAAGTGGCCATAGCTGTAAGTATATTATAAATACTGATTTAGCTACAAATGAGGCCATGTTAGTATCACACATTCACTGGCCATTTCAGCAATTCCCTGCGAGCTCTCACAGACCCTCCCGTGGTACCCTGCTCTGCCTCTCTACTGAGGTCTCTGCTTGAGGATGGTACCTAGCCAGGAACTCTGTCTCCAGCATCCTCCAGGAAAAGGCTGCTTCCTTAATCCAGGAGCCAAGACCAAGTGCTCTGCAAGTGGCAAACTCTCAAGGCAGCAGCAGCCGTGGCTGCTTCAGTGCTCCCCGCGCTAAAGCCACATTGAGGTATTCCATGCAGAAATGCAGATAATGCCCTTTCGGAGAAGGACAATGCTGTCACTCTCTATCACCAGGCCTAATAAAGGTTTGCTCACACCCCAAGGAAACATCTCCGATTAGGCCCTTTCTCTTACTCCTCATCTCTAATCCACAGAAAAGACCTTTGCCCTACAAAATATCTCTTGAGCTCCCCCACCCTTTTTTCTCCATCTCAGCAGACATTCTGAATATTAACCACATTTCCACAGCCTTCTAATATCCTGCTTCCATCCTTGTTCTTTTAATCTATTCTGAACACAGGGGCAAGAGAGACTTTCTAAATCAATTAAATGGACTATATCTTCCTGGGCTTAAAACCCTTCAGTGCTTTCCTGTTACACTCACGATCAAATCTAAGCTCTCCGCCCTGGCCAACAAGGCCTCGTGGGACCCGGTCCTCTCTCTTCCTGAAGCTCAGACAAACTCTCTGGTGCTAGGCTACAGAACAGACACCATCACTGGTCTCTTCACGGCCCAGCCTACCCCACTACCCTTAATATACACAGAAATTTCTTCAAGGCCTCCCTTTCCCTCAGGCAGATGCTTGGCAAACCCAACTCTAAATGCTCCTTTTGGCTCAACCCAATTCATCTTCTCTCTCCATCTCTGTATACACAGGTGTGTGTGTGTCTGTGTGTATGGCTATTTGTATATAGAGTATACACACTGTTGTGTATATTTAGATGTCACATTATCCCAAATTCCACAGAAAAGCACTGCCTGAGCCAAATGCTATGTGCGCCTAATTTATTAGAGCGTGCCATCCCATGGAAGCAAGAGGGAAATGAGGTAAGGAAAGAGGAAAAGCAGATCCAACGGTACCTTCCTCAGTCTTGTTCTCAAGCACAACTGATTGTGGGATCTTCTCAGGACAGCTGATCAGGCAGAAGAAGGGAGACAAATGTTTTCCACCCCATGGCCATAGGAGGTGGGTGAGCCAGTCTAGTGCATCTCAGCCTTGGCAATAGCGGCGTGGGTGGGGGGCTGTAGGTGAGGCGAGGTGAGTTCTTATGGGAGGGGCTGGGAGAAGTCACTGCAATAGCCTTCAGCCACTAAAGGCAGCAGTAGTGGCCCGGCTTGATAACCACAAGAGCAGCACATAGCAAGCGTACAGATCTGGAGTAGGGCCTAACCTAAGGCCAGCACAGATGGATTAGAAGGTGATGCCATCTAAATGTATTGCTCAAGAATGGCAAGCATGTGACCCATAGGCTCACCACTCCCAAAGCTTGCACTCACAGCAAACATCTCCAAATGTTCAACAGTACTTTTTCTAGTTGAGCCCAGCCAGCCTCAGAATCTTTCTCAATACAGGGCGGTAAACAGCGACTCTATCCAGTAAGACTTGACGTATCTCCAGGAGAGAACATTGCAATAAAAAAGTTCTTTCCTATACATTAACTAATTTGATCTCTACAAATTTGCAACACTCAGTGGGGAAGGCAAAATTCACCTCTATTCTGCAGCTGGGCAACAGAGACTTAAAGAAAGTACCTGGGGCTTCCCTGGTGGCACAGTGGTAGACAGTCCGCCTGCCGATGCAGGGGACATGGGTTTGTGCCCCGGTCCGGGAAAATCCCACATGCTGCGCAGAGGCTAGGCCCATGAGCCATGGCCGCTGAGCCTGCGCGTCCGGAGCCTGTGCTCCGCAATGGGAGAGGCCACAACAGTGAGAGGCCCGCGTACCAAAAAAAAAAAGAAAGTACCTGGTATGGATACAGTCACACACCGTCAGAGCAGGGATCAGAACCTAGATTTTCTGACTCCTGGCTATGTATAAAAACCTAATATACATATACTGTAACCCAATGACTGAGAATCAAAGAATTATTTTATTAATTTAACCATAAGAGAATAAATACTGTGGTTCTTAAGGACTATTCTCTATTTTATTTTTTTAACATAAATTGGCAGACAGAAAACAGATGCTAAAAGAACATGACAGTAATGCAAATAAGGATAATACAATATATTTTTTTAAATTCAGACCTGGACAAAAAATACTATCAACCTAATGAAAATGATAAATTTCAGTAAGTGGAAATGCCACAAAAGGGAAGTTTTTCCACAGCATCTTCCATCTCACCCAGCCTTATAGCTCAGAAGTCAGTGTATATGGCTCTCCTTGACATTTTGGGAAAAGAGAATACCATTCTAGAAATCAAACTCTGTGTACACCCTTGCATAGTAGCTCTCATCATTCTGCATCAGACACCAGTTTTACAGATTTGGCATCACATAGTGATCCATACCTTATTCATGGAGCGGGGTTCATTTCATATAAAGCAGTTCTGATCTTCATTGTGGTGTAATTACAAGTCGATCTGTCAATGCTGTTGTTCTTAAGCTTTGACATTTATTATAGTAAAGATGTGTCATTATTTCTACTGACCCTTCATTCCTCTCTCATCCACCAAACATACCTACCCAAATATTCAGAGCTTTGTATATATGATTATTGGCCTGGTATTCAGGCCTTGCTCCCCAACATGGTCCCTGCCTGATCCCCGGTAAAGCTTTAATCACATAAAAATAAATAAATAAATATCAAAAAGAATAAGATACTGCCTCTTTCCTTTAAAGTAGTATGCTCCAAACGGCATGATATAACCCAATAGTGGTCAAGAAATCAATCTAGGGAATTGTGACCAGAATTTTTTAAAAAACTAAAATAGAATTGAATAGAAAATAGAAAAATATCTCACAGAGCGGGTATACTTTCACGAAGCTGTGTGTACCTGCGTGTGTGTGTGTGTGTGTGTGTGTGTGTGTGTGTGTGTGTAAATGTATTCCTTACTGTGGGTGATCTAAGAGTTTCAAAGACAAAGTTTCCCACAGTGGGAAAACCATCTCTGAACAAAATCTATGCGTGGAGAATCCCTAGAGTGACACATCATCAGCATTCAACATGTACATATGATGGTAAAAACTAGTACTACTGAGAAGTAGACCTGATGTTCAAGCAATGGCGAGAACCCAAACTTTGCTTTCTAAAGCCCATATTCATCATTTTACCCCCTGCTCAGAAAACACCGTATGTGGCCCCCATCACCACAGAATATGATCCAAGCTCACTAGTATGGCAGGTGAGGGCCTCCAAACTCATCTCCCACCACGTGTCCCCCCCACCCCCACCCTCTCGTGCCACACTAGGGCTATAATCCCTTTCTGCCACTTCCTGAATATATTCTGTATTTTGCTACCGCTGGGCCCCGGCACAAATTCCTCCTTCATATAAGAATGCCTTTCCTTCTCTAAGTGACCAGTAAAGTCATAAGCTCATAGCAGATAGTTTTGTTTTGTCCCTCCAGCAAACGATATCATCTTCCTTCTGGTAATATTATTCTCTTTGCATTGAGGAACTCCCCAAAGTTTCCTGTGTTCCTGGCAGTGTTGTCAATCATAATGCCCCATTGCCTGTGGTCACGAGGGAAACCATGTGACAAATATAGCTGGTAAGACAACTGTAATCCTTAATCACACCTGAAAAGTCACTCCAGGAATTAGGATGTACATATGTTAGGCCATTACTCTGCTTGCCCCACCAGGTCATACTGATCCTGATAGTCCACGGCCCACATTTTAAGAACCACTGAATGACCATCACGATAAAAGCCTGCCTTGTATTTTAGTTCTTTTTTAGTCTGTCTGCCCCTGCTCTATCCCACTAGATTCAGGGTGTTCTGAAGGCCGGTTTGAATCGTGGCCTTTTTTTAAAAAAATAATTTAATTTTATTTACATCCTCCTTTCTGAATACTGGCATATACATCTTTCAGTTAAATTTGAGGAATAGGCAAGCAAACTGAAATATTAACAGAAAAAAATTGTGTACCTAATGGCCTGAAATGGAAAGAGACTGGCTGATAAAATTGTCTGGATTCCTTACTATTCAACATACATCTTTCTACCTAATTATGCTCCTGAATCTCACATTCCTCAATTGCTGACTGCTGGATATTGCCAGTCTGATGTCCCAAATATTTTGAATTTTTCTCTAACCAAAACTGTGTATCCAGACCCATCCTGAGCTCCACCTCATGGGCTCTGGTTCTCAAAGATGGCTTTACCACACACTCAAATATTAAAGCCAGATATCTCATCAGCATCACAGGAACAGCAGCCGACATTTATTCCACAAGTGCTACGAACCTGGAAATGTTCTATATTCCCTATAGACATTTACTCATTAGTTCTTATAGGTCTTGTTCATTTTTATATCTCTGATAGTGCTTTGCATATAGCATATATTTAAAAAGCCTACATTACCTGGTTCACTCAGCAGACCATAAGCTCCTTGAGAGTAGGGACTGGGTCTTCTCATTTTGTTTCCAGCATAAAACTAAGTGACATACCTCACATTGCATTTATAGTACAATGACAGAGAGGCCAGACCATATGTGAGTAGTAGGGAATAAGTTAGCCAAGTTGGGATAGGGCCTGAGGTCAAATTGCCTTGAGAAGTAGGCAGAACTTAAACATGATATAGCAGGCAGCTCATAGCTACTACACAATCCTAAACAAGGACATAAAGTTAACATCATTTTATAGAGCCATAGCAATATGTCCACAGTTTAGCTCAGAAACAATTAGACAAGGACCAAAGGTTTTCCAGGAGGTATGATTCTTCAATGAGACAAGAGGATTGAAATGGGGTCCTTCAAGTTCTCTTTCAGCCTCCTGATTCTAGGTATTGAGTTATCTGTCCTTTGTTCTCGGTGACTTACTGTATCTGATTGTAACTCAGATTCAAACATTAGACTCTGCCTTCCTTTCCATCAGGATTTTAAAATCAATATCTTTACCTTTTATGAAATTGTGTGATGTGCTTTGAAGACTTAAGGCATCTTAGAGAGACAGGGAATGTCACCTTGTACTATCGTACCAATGTATTAAATAGTGACTTCTTTAAAAATCAAAAGCTGCTTCTTGAAATGCTATTAAATTGTAACCTATAAAAGCAGCACACAATCATCTCAATGGTACAAAAAGCAAACTTTAAATATAGTGGATGAAGTGGATGAGACTCTACACTCCCAATGCAGGGGGTCGGGGTTCGATCCCTGGTCAGGGAACTAGACCCCCGCATGCTGCAACTAAGAGTCCGCATGCTGAAACTAAGACCCAGTGCAGCCTAAATAGATAAATATTAATATATATATATATATTTTAAAATTTTTAAATAAATAAGAGTAGATATATGTATATGTATAACTGAGTCACTTTGCTGTACACCTGAAACACAACATTGTAAATCAACTATACTCCAATAAAAAATCAAAAAATAAATTAAATAAATAAATATAGTGGATGAGAACTGTTACAATATAAGAGGAGAATGTAATCTAGTTTGTTAGCCATTTATGTGCAACATGAAAGAAAAAATTCTCATAAAGAGTAAGCTTTACTCACCATACTTGTCAGATAGAGCACCTAACGTGTGCCAAGGACTGTGTAATACAGTGTTAAACAGAAGAATCTCTATCCAGATGGAGCTAACAATCTAGTAGGGAGGACAGACATTAAGGAAATAATCACGAATAATTAAGTAGGACAAAATAAAATGGAGGCATTCCAGGGCAATTCAAGCATAGACCCAAGCATGGAACAGATGTGGGAGACCAAGAAGCTCTCCAGGAGAAATGATATTCCATTTGAGATCCTAAGGATGAGCGTTAGCTGACTGGCAACAAAGAGGGGGAAAGAATCTTCCAGCAAGTGATCAACATAGAAGAAGGAGGAATAGTGGGGATGGGCTGGGAGCATCAAGGGCTGTTCAATAATGTTCAGCCTGGACAAGATGGTTGGGGAGAGTTGACACATCAATTTGAGCCCAATCCCTCAGAATTTTGCATTTTAAGTCTCCTGGTTCAAGATGACTTTCTAGAAAGGAGGGGCTCTTTATGAAACTGAGTATACTGAGAACCTCAAGAATCTTAAATCAATGCATTGCTTAGTACATAATCCTGATTCTAAAAGATACCTGATGAAAGTTTTTTTCAAATGCCCATGACTTTTTTTAAAGGGATTTAAGATAATCTGGTGATAAGGCAGAGACATGACGTAGGTTTTTCTACTGAAGTCCTTGGTTTATATACCGTCCCCCCAAACCCCCGCCCAGCAGTGTTGGAAACCAACATCTGTATTTTAAGGTGTCTCTACTGGGTTTGTTGCACAGTGCACAGACAGCATGCCACATGCAGATGACAGCACAGTTCTTACTAAGAGATCTTATTCTGATGACCTTTAATCAAGCTCTTACTACATATGAGATAAGTGTCTCATATGCTGAGGGTTCTACATATATTTCTCATTTAACCTTTGTGACAACTCTAGAAGGTAGGTACAGTTATTATTCTCAGTTTATAGATGTGTCACCTGAAGCTTAGAGAAGTTAAATAATTCTTCATAGATCACACAGCATGTCAGCAGTGGAGACTCTTAACCCCTCCCCACTGCTATGCAGGGAAGTTCTGCTTTTGTTCAATTCTGGCCATTTTTGCTGAGGGGGGAAAAGGGTGTTTCTCCACCCTTTTTAGTTTCCCTTTGAATTACTATCTAATGGTTATTGCTACACTGTTTAATAAGCAATGCATTATTGCTGGGCATTGGAATTAATATCATCACTCAGAGACAGCAAACAGAAGTTTGCGTTTGTGCACTGCCTAGAGGTGGAAGCTTCAATAAAAGCCTAAGGTGGAAGAGATGAATGTGCAGACTTGAATCAGAGGTAAGGGATGCAATTTGATGTGAGGTAATAAGACATTCTGCCTAGGCTAGAAGAGACACCCAATCTTTAACCCCTTCTAGCCCAACCATGTGGATACAATTCTCCTAACATGGCTTTTCTTTCATCCACAGGGCATGAAAATCCCAACTCTGTCCATCACACACACACACAACTCTTGTGCATGCCCTAGGGTGCCCGGCATACAATATTTTAGGAGCAATGGGCTGCAAGTCCCTTTGACAAAGCTTGCTTGGGGCCTAGGAGTTTTAATCTATATCCACAAACTGAAGACGTTTATATTAAAAACTTCCTACCAATTCAGCAATAGCTAGGAGAACGGCAACTGTAATTTACAGGAACTGGCCTGCAGCCTTCCAAATGGCAAAGCAGCAGCAGAAGATAAGGAGCAGCTTGTTCCTAAAGATCTTCACATTGACCCCATGCATTAAGCAGAACAAAGGATCATTAATGATTCCAAGGTATGTCATATTAGAATGAGGTGGTGGTGATGAGAGAGCATCTACTTTTGCTATTCTTGTAACATTTCTTATTTTTAAACTCCAGTATAAAAGTATGTGTTAATTTGTAGGATTTGTATCACATGCTATGCTATGCTCCAGGCTGGACATATATATGAGATGGTTTCCCCATTCTAGTATTTCATAAAGAGCAATAAAAAAAAGAAAACAAAACAATAAACAATGACAACAAGAAAAGAACCACTTTCCAGAACCGTCTGGTTAGTTCTGACATTTGGAAAATTGCTTTATTGCCAGAAGTCAATTTCTGCGATTGTGAGCACGTTTGCACACATAAAATTAATAATGTGCATAGCTCCCCTCCCCTCACCATTTTATCTCAGGCAGATTGGACCCCTCAGCCTATAAAGTCACATTTTTCAATTAAGATTTTCTTCCTTTACAAAATACACAAGGAAATATCTCATAGAGCCCCAGGAATCTTGGAAATGCACACTTACTCATTCCTTCACTCGTTCAGTCAGTATTTGTGAAAAACAAAGTGTCAGACTCTTTTCTAGGACCTGAGGACCAAGGTTAGATAAAACAGACACGTACATAATCCATTAAAATAAGTCTGGGTGTAGTAAGTGTTAGGAAGGAAATCAAGTAAGGCAATGTGACAGAGAGACAGATCCTTCGTAATGGGTGGTCAGGAAAAGACTCTCTAGGAAGGTGACATTTGAGCTGAGAGCTGGCTGACAAGAAGGAGCCAGAAGAGTGCTCTGGGCAGAGAGAATGGCAAAACAGGAGAGCCAATGACAGGAATGAGCTTGGCTGTTCCAGAGCAGGTGAAGTTCAGTGTGGCCAGAGGGCACTGAGGGAGGGCTGGGGGAGGGGAGATAAGGTCCAGGTGGGAGGTGGAAGTAGACGGGTTGTGGGGTGCCCTGGGGGCCATGGTACAGACTTCGGCTTCTGCATCAACAACGAGCAGAGCCACTGAAGTCCTAAAGCTGAGGCATGATGGATTCCAACATTTTAAAATCTACAGCTGCTTTTTTTTGGTCATGGAGGAAGAAAATGGACAAAATTGTGTTCCACTCAAAGGTGTCAGTTCCTTATAGATCCTAAGGATCCTGTCTTTGTCAGTATGTACAGTGATTAAGAACACAGTGTGGGTCAGGAAACCTAGGTTTGAATCCTTGCTCTGCCATTAATGTGCCGTGTAGTCTTAGGGAATCCATTTAACTTACTAAAGGCTTCATTTCTCCATGTAAAACCTGTGATAATAATTCCTCCCAGGGTCTTGGTGAGAATTAAATGAGACACTACTCACAACACAGAGTAGCACTAGTGCCTGGCACGTGGTACGTGTTCAGGGAATAACAGCTGTTAGTAGTAGTAGTATTACTATTAGGAAGAAGAGAGGGAAGGATGAGGTGGAGGACTAAGCAATTACCCATATCCTTTAGGGTAGAATACAAACCTACTGGAGATAGGATGGAGGTTTCCATCAGCATAGAGCATCTCTGTGCTCCAGGGTCCCTGCATGAGTACTGAGCATGGTAGAATCTGAACCAAAATAGAATTTTTTAAAAACGGGAACAATCCAAATGCTCACAAACAGGAACATGGATCAATAAAACGTGGTCTATTAATGCAATGAAATACTCCATGGAAACAAAAAGAATGAACTGGCACTCCCAACAACATGGATGAATCTTACAAATATGTTCTTGAAAGAAGCTAGAAAGGAGAGGCTACATGCTGTGTGATTCCATTTATATGAAGTTCAAGAACCGGTGAAACTAATTGTTGTTGATATCAAAATAGTATAGTTACCTCTTGAGGGAGTGTATTTGGAAAACATTTGGAAGAAGAACAAAAGAGCCTGCTGGGGAGCTTTAAAAGGTTCTCTACCTTGATCTAGACGATGGTTACACAGAGATATATATGTATTTAAAAATAACATCAAACTGTAAACTTAAGATCAGCATACTTTATAAACTTCTACGGTGTGTATGTTTTACCTTAATAATTTTAAAATATAACTTCAGGGGATCAGAGTTAGCTAAATAAACAAATGCTGACTGCTCTATTTTTTAAATAAATTTATTTATTTATTTATTTTTGGCTGCGTTGGGTCTTCGTTGCTGCACGTGGGCTTTCTCTAGTTGCGGTTAGGGGGACTACTCTTTGTTGCGGTGCGTGGGCTTCTCATTGCGGTGGCTTCTCTTATTGCGGAGCATGGGCTCTAGGCACACAGGCTTCAGTAGTTGTGGCTCACGGACTTAGTTGCTCCGTGGCATGTGTGTCTTCCCAGACCAGGGATTGAACCCATGTCCCCTGCATTGGCAGGCGGATTCTTAACCACTGCACCACCAGGGAAGTCCCTGACTGCTCTATTTGAGAGAAGTCTAACCTCAGGACCATTTGGGAGCCTGTTAATTCCCAAAGCTGCTTCCCTGTTTCTGTATTAAACAGCTCTACCCATACTGTCAGCCACAGGGAAGGCAACTAACCACAGGGAACAGATGAAGAAAAGTTCAGCTTAGTTGCAGGACAACCAGAAAGCATGTCAAACTATGGCCATGACCAGCTTCTCAAAACCACTTCAGTGATTGCCAGTGCCTTCTTCATGCCTTATCTTTCATTTGTGCTGAATTAGTCTACATGACATGAAAGTTCAAGGGGGCAAGGTCCCTTCTTTTCTATATGAGAAATATACCTCAGGTACCTGGGTGCTCTATAAAGAATAAAAATAATAACAGGAGACTATGGAACAATTGAAGTGCAGACCATATGTTTAAACAGCACTTTCTGGCATTTTAATAAGGGAAACTCAGAGGGCTTCCAGCATAGAAAAAGAATCAAAATGGAATTATTTCATTTTCCTGACAGAGCACCCCAACCTGCAATACAAGAGTCATTAAATCTCATCATGTGGCGTTAAAAAATGCTTTTCAGCTAAGATCAGCCAAAAATGTGCCCAGGGCAAATTTTTATGACCATATCATCACAACCTGAAATTCAGATCGGTAGACTAGCTAGAAATATATGCTCACTAGAACAGTTCTGAGTTTTTCTGCATCTATCTCAGTGAAAAATGGGAGCAAAAGAAAGTTTATTTTTCCTGGAAAAACACTATCAAATAATAAAACAATCCAGGACCAGTTTTCGCAAAGTAATAACAGGTCATACATAATTGATTGCCATTAGTCTGCATCTCCGGGTATTACAAATCATAGTTACTAGAGCTTCAACCAAAGTTACTTTCATTCCACATTCAGGCTGTCCATTCTGGCGCTGCCAGAAACTACCTTAGCGACTCTATTGCACACTTTAGTGCGTTGTTCTTTAGTTTCTTCTTCAGTGAAGTTTTCACATTCCCAACAATGTTACACATCCTTCTCTCTGTATGTTCACCCACTCTCTCTGATGGTAGGCAAAAGGTAAATTCCTCTAGAAGTGAACTGATTTGGACTTACGATCTCACCTCGGGCTGGCAAGGGGCTATGAACTACCCCAAGAGATAAAACACTTTCCTGTGAAATCATATCCTAAGTCCCTCCATTAAAACCCTAGAACTGCACTGAGAGCAGAGGAGAGAAATACTAAAATTATCCCAACTCCTTGGTTTCCCAAACACTGAGCAGCTGTATCCATAAAAAAAGAATAAATAATTCATTCCAAAACTCTCTTTCTTTGCACAGCCCAGGGCTCACAGCATTAGTTGCAGGAGAAGGTATGAATCGGGGCTTAGAAAGTTTGAGTTGTGCCTTGGCCACCACAGGAACCATACCCCTCTGCCTGACTTTCCCTCTGTAAGTAAGGCTAATGACCTAGACCTGGGCTGCCCATTACGGTAGCCATGAGCCACACATGTCAATTCAGCAACTGAAATGTGACTAGTTTGAACTGATATACGCTGAGAGTATAAAATATACACAGGATTTTGAAGACTTACTACTAAAAAAAGAATACAAAATATGTCTCAATAATTTAAAAATATTGATTACATGTTGAAATGATAATATTTTGGATATATTAGGTTAAATAAAATATATATTGAAATTAATTCTACCTCCTTCCTTTTACTTTTTTAACATGGCCATCAGTTTTTTTTTTTCATTATATATGTGGCTCACATTGTATTTGTATAGCACTGATCTAGATCATTCTGAATTGCTATCAGGACTAAGAGTGTCGCCTTGTGGAAATGGTGAATTGCAATCCTAACAGTGTATATAGACATGTTTTGTATGTCTTGAAAGATAGAGAATAAAGAAGAGGCAGTAACATAATCACCAAGTGTATTACGTTTCATTATGCTTACACGTTCCTAAGCACATTGCAAAAAGATTTTTAAAAGACAGAGAAAAAGCATGGTGTAGTCCCTTATCCTCCTGAAACAGTAATGACACTGAAAATGAACTTTGAAATCAAACCATCTTAAATCTGAATTCTGCCTCTATACCCTCAGTTTCCCCATTTGTGAAAAGAAAAATACATATACCTACTTTTTTAAAAATTAAATGAGATAATATAGATTAATGCTTAAAATATCATTGAGCACTGAGGGAATGGAAAAGATTTTGGCATTGGACATGTGGAGCCAGGAGGTGGAGGGACACTGAGATAGAAATGCTCATTAAGGAACTGGCAATCTGAGCCTGGAGATCAATAGACAAATGAATAGATAAAATCACTTCAACCAGTCTGCACAACAGGAATTGCAAACTCGGGAATACTCCGGAGCCAGACAGGTGAGAAAATAAGTGAAACCAGTTGTGTGGGTAAGTGTATGTGTATGGTCATGTGGGGAGCACATACCCCATCTAAACCACACAGCTACAGCTCAGATCCAGCCAATTTGGACCATGAGGGTATAATAATGGTACAGTGTGGTCAGATTTTCCAATTTTTAAAGAGATTCTAGAAATTCAGATTTTTTAATGTTTAGAAAAAATTTTAAAGGCACTCATTCCAGACAGATTTCATGGGAAAATAGTTTAATACATCTGCTGCCTAGAAGGTCAAAGAGATAACTTGTTAGACTCCTACCATATGAAAGTTAGTGGAGATCTCAAAAGGAATTCCCCCTAGCCCCAATACATCTGAGCTGCCAAAGCTGGAGAGGGAGATTTACCTCTCTCTCCTCTTAGCTCCTCATGCAGCAAGAACCCAGTTGCCACAGCTACAGCTGTCCCAGGGGTCTTTCTCTCTCTCTCTCCCAGACCCTGACCTGGATGTTATGTAGAATGTTTCAAAGAGAGCTGCAAAGTCACTTGGACTCTGCAGGAGACACGTGACATAATCCAAGGCGCTACTCTGGCTATTATTCACTGCCTACTTTAGATCTCTCTGGAATATTGTCTGTTTCAGTTTCAGACTCTCTCTGCTACCCATCTGGGTAAATAAATTACCACACTGTATAAATGTGTACAATCTGTAAACCTGGAAGAACTGCCTTGCAGAATAATTTTTTAAATATCATACTTAAAAAAAATACTAGTGGCCTCTCTATATCTATTGTTAGAAAGTAAAAGGACTTATACCCGAAAAATTAAAATTACAGTAGCTACTCTCTCCTCAAGTAGGTGATTCTTAGGAAATTCATTTGAAAGAGGATGACTTCCCAGTGAACACTTTAATTTTAATTTAACCTTCCCAGAAAATGAAGTGCTTTGTGTAGATTCTTTTGGTTTTATTTAAGGCATAAAAATTAGTTCTAAGCTGTGATAACTGTGAGCTTAGGAATGTAATCATTCTAAGCACCACTTCTGACTTGCTTATAAACCCTACAGATCCTGAGTTGCTGTTTATTGCTAATTTGAAGTTGGCAAGTTATTTAACTGTGAAGCTGAACTTCAAGTCGGAGTGTGGTGAGATGGTTGGAGGTCGATTGTTTGGTATTGCTTTCAACAGGTTACCCAAAGGCTGGATGCATGACCCAAAGGCTGGATGCATGGCATGGTGCAAGGAGGTTTCTGGGTATGTGCTTCTCTAACTATTAATCTTCTTAATTAAAATGGGAACAATGACATGTTCTGAGGGTGGAATAAAATATTACATTATACTATATCTCTGGGCTTCCCTGGTGGCACAGTGGTTGAGAGTCCGCCTGCCGATGCAGGGGACATGGGCTCGTGCCCCGGTCCGGGAAGATCGCACATGCCGCGGAGCGGCTGGGCCCGTGAGCCATGGCCGCTGAGCCTGCACGTCCAGAGCCTGTGCTCCACAACGGGAGAGGCCACGGCAGTGACAGGCCCGCGTACCGCAAAAAACACAAAACAAAACAAAACTATATCTCTACCTTTTGAAACCAATCACAGATAGGACAGACAATCACAGCTCCTATCATTCACGTTTCTGATTTTGGTCTTAACTGTGGCTTTTGGTTGTTGCTATGAGGACCCAACCTAAATATCATTGCTTATATTTTATCGTTTAAAGAAAAATAAGGGAGCCAAGGTTTTGCCCATGAAAAATCTTGATGTCCATAATATAGTAGGTAAAGTATTTCTAAACTCTTTAGAATTATGTGTTTGAATCCATGACAACACACCTACATATACATATAATCAACATCAACCAAAGTGACATATGGCATTTTTTTCTTCCTTTATAATAAACAGAGGTCCCTGGAAATGTTTTAAGAAAAATGAATTCATATCTATACTTAAGTATAGGCATATTTGAATTGAGATTCCCTTGAACAAAGTTATAATTTTCAAACACCACCATGCCTAAAACATATGAGTATTCAGATACTGAAATTATTGAAAATTAAGTTATTAAAACTTTCGGAATATACCTGTACTTCGTGTAATTAATATTTTTCAGTAATTCAAGAAACAGATAAAAAAATTTCACCCTAATTTTAACTTACTATAATTTCCATTTGAGAAACAATCTAGAAATTATCACCTGCCTGAATATTTTTGGAGTAGAAAAGATGACACAGTGCTGACCTGTGGGCTGACTCAGGTCCCAAGACGCATGTTGTAGGAACCCTTTGGCTGTTGTTGTGGTTCTTTATTCTAGGGTCCCCAACGCCCGGGCCAAGGACCGTTACATGTCTGCAGCCTCTTAGGAACCAGGCCACATAGCAGGAGGTGAGTGGCGGGCCAGTGAGGGACGCTTCATCTGCCGCTCCCCATCACTCACATTACCTCCTGAACCATCCCTCCCCCACCCCATATCCGTGGAAAAATTGTCTTCCAGAAAACAGGTCCCTGGTGCCAGAAAGATTGGGGACCACTGCTTTACTCATCCATTCAAGAGCCTGTACTAGCGCATTGTGTAATAGCAGGCACCTTGCTAGATTTTGGGACACAACAATAATCCCTGCCCTCAGGCACGTTACAATCTTCTTCACTCAGCATCTAATGGATCCAAAGCCAGGGAATAGAAGCACCTCATAGCCACAGACTGCAACAAGGAAAAATAAAATGCTACTACCACCCGGTGTTTGTGTGTCTGTCTCTTTCCTTCTTTTACGAGGTGGTGATATTTTTACATAAAAATCTGAATTTCTGGCTTCTTTCTTTAAAACAAAAAAAATCAGATCTTAGCATACTAGACCAGAAATCCCCCTTGGCAACAGCTCACTGGAGCCAGGTGGCAGCGTTGTACTTCCCAGATCACTGCATGTGCGTTCTCTAGTTCACCAATGTTCCCATCACTCCCGTTAGGTTCACACATCACTCAGTTCTATTATCCACTTGGTCCTCATATTACAGTATTGAGTGTTGCCCCTCCTAAAAATGACTAGCAGTCAGAGAGCCTGGCTATAGCCTTGGGTCTGCTGTTTATTAAATACGTGACCTAGGATGAATGACTTAACCCACTGACCCTCAGCTTTCAGTTTTCTCTTCTGAAAAAAAAAAGACAAAAATTAAAGATAATAAGACGAAACAAACCAACTTTGCTTTCTGCGCATGGCAATCGTGAATCTCCAAAGAGAAATCTATAGAACGGTTTCAAAATCTGGGAAGCACTGACCAAAGAGTTAGCCTTGTCGTAATTATATTTTCAGAAAAAAAAAATCTAGAAAGTCAGAAATAACAGCCTGTGTCTGATTATTACTGTAAAGACCACAAAGTATTCTCAACTGAATCGAATCTCACATGACTTCTATGTGACAAATATTACTTTATCCATTTTGTAGATGAAGAAAGCCCAGGCTCAAGGGCTTCCCTGGTGGCGCAGTGGTTGAGAGTCCGCCTGCCGATGCAGGGGACACGGGTTCGTGCCCCAGTCCGGGAGGACCCCACATGCCACGGAGCAGCTGGGCCCGTGAGCCATGGCCGCTGAGCCTGCACGTCCGGAGCCTGTGCTCCGCAACGGGAGAGGCCACAACAGTGAGAGGCCCGCGTACCACAAAAAAAAAAAAAAAAAAAAAAAGAAAACCCAGGCTGAAAAGGATCAAGGGACATGCTCCATCATAATATTTTTATCAAGTCCACTTTCAAGATTGTTACCATAATTTTAATACCCATGAAGAGACCATGAACAACTGATACCACAGAATGGAAGACTAACCAGTAAGCTGAGCCATCTTTTTCCAAGGACAAACTCCAGAGAAGGAGTACAGGAGTACAGTTTTTGAAGGGGCACACTTTTCAGAGGATATTATATGTTGTAATATCAGGGAAATATCTTGAATAAATATTTATAATTGACACTCATATAGACTTTTAATAAACTGGAAGGGTTAACGATTTTGAGGATGTACTCTCTTATTAAATGTTTCTCAACATTATATCATTTTCTTGGAGACTGTTATCAGTAAGGAGGTATTCAGTAACCTCTATGAGAAACAAATGCCCTTAATTTTATTAAAATCTACTTATATTAACCCCCTCCTTACCTTCTATTTTAGCCCATTTGAACCATACTGCAGTTCAGAAAGAAATATGAGAATGGACCTGGCTTACTTTCACCTTTTCAAGAAGACCTTGATATAGTAAAAAGTCTGATTTAAACATGAAGTAAAGATTTATCACTTACCTTTCAGAAAAGACTCACCATAGGAACAGTAGGCCTTTCTAATGCATTTACATTTTTAATACGCTTACAAAAATTCAATTTAATGGTGTCTTTAGGTACACATTTACTGAATAAAATCAAATATATATTATCTTCATAATAACTTTTTAAAAAAATGCAATGGACTTATTTAAGTTTCTTCCATGGTTCACCGTAATTTAGGTAGAGAAAATTCTAAATGAACAAGCACAGGAGTGACTTTAAAGTACGTAGGAGATCTCCACGTAGTTAATTTAGAAGCACTGTGGGAAATAAATCAGGAGATATGTGAAAGAGTAACCAGTTCTTGGTGGGAGGTAAACATGAGTGAGTAATGTGCAACCTACTGTTTACACACTGCAATCAGCTGGTTGCTAAGAAAAAAGCTTAAAGATAATGGCACTGCCACTACCATGGTTTTGTTCTAAACTTCTGAATTAAGCAGAGAAACTCAGACTAGAATGCCACATGGAGAACACGGTGCCAGGGACCATACACTTAGCATGCTAGAACTAAATGTTAACAGCAACTGCAGAAGATGTGACTGCAGACTCAAATAAACTTTCTGAAACAGTCATCTACAAAACTGGCTGTGTTTGGTGATCACGCTTCATGAAAAGAGATAGGTCCAAGAAATCTATAAGAATTGTAAGCCACAGTTTACAAATTTCAAAAACGGGGGAGAAGTGTTTAGCATCCCAGCTTTTTATTCTTCCAAGTGAAGATTCTGAAAACAAATAGCATTTCCATCTAGTGTGGCCATAGCTTCATTATAAGAATAAATAAAAACATCCTAGTTCTAGGAGAACTAGATTTCTTTCCATGGACAATTTCATTTAGGAAAAGACAGCAGAAAATCTACAGAAAAGAAAACTTTTAAGGCAGGTTGGATTCCCCAGCAACAGACTCTTCACACATTTATCTTGAAGGAGGTTTTTAACGGAGTGCTTTGGGGATCAACATCTATAGAAAAAAAGGGAGGGAGAGAAAGGAAGCAGAATTGGCAGAAGTTCCAATGGTAACTTGTGGGGAATAATGAACATGGGCTGTCTTGTTTTGGGGTGAGAGGGCAGGGTCCTTTATACCCTCCAGTATTGAGTTACTGGAGATAGACCACCTCATGAAAGAGATGTGCCTTTGAAAGAGGGCTGTCTGTGGGCAGCATCCCCAGCAGGCGGGGTAATGAGTCCTTAGCTCCTGAAGGAGGATCTGGGCAATGCATCAGAGTCCATACAACACTTTTGTCCCAAACTAGTGAAAATATTTTCAAGCACTGGCATTAAAGACAGTCACCTTTAAGCCTTTAATCTTAAGAGGTCACCATAATGCAAAGGCCACTTAAGATAACAATGGTAAAAAGTAAAAGCTTACAATGCTCTCATATTGTCAGATAACATCTGCAGGAAAATCATTCCTATTGCTTTTTGATACAAAATGACTTCTTAAGTATCATATCTAAAAGGTGGTTCTAGAAAAAGATGGTGTGAATTCATTTTTCTCTGCTCTACTCATTTTTCCCTCTAAATACAACTAAATACCCTGGAAATTATTCATCAGAAAATGATAAAAGAACTCTGAAACCTGGAAAAAAGGTCACTGGCTAGGGACCTCAGAACTTGGAGGACAACAATGTGGTGAGTCCCCTGGTTTTCTGTTTATTTCCCATATACCCTGGACTGGGCACCAGAGCAGGAAGAGCCTGCTCTCTCTAGCCAAAGGACCAGAAAAGGGGAAGCCTAATAGAAACCCAGTGAGGAGCCCTAGTCTCTGAGGCACCAATGGGCAGTCTGATCTGGAAGCAGCAGCAGTGAAGTCCTAGGCTGACCTCATTACATATCTGACAAAAGACTAGTATCTAGAATATATAAAGAATTCTCAAAACTCAATAGCAAAAAAACAAAACAGCAACAACAAAAATCCAATTAGAAAATGGGGAAAAGACAAGAAGAGATATTTCACCAAAGAGCATAGGCAGGTGGCAAGCACATGAAAAGACGTACAACATCATTAGCCATTAGAGAAATGCAATTTAAAACCATGATAAGACAATAACAAAAAAAAAACAACCCAATCCAAAAATGGGCAGAAGACCTAAATAGACATTTCTCCAAAGAAGATGTACAGATGGCCAAGAAGCACATGAAAGAATGCTCAACATCATTAATCATTAGAGAAATGCAAATCAAAACTACAATGAGATATTATCTCACACCAGTCAGAATGGCCATCATCAAAAAATCTACAAACAATAAATGCTGGAGAGGGTGTGGAAAAAAGGGAACCCTCTTACACTGTTTGTGGGAATTTAAATTGGTACAGCCACTATGGAGAACAGTATGGAGGTTCCTTAAGAAACTACAAATAGAACTACCATATGACCCAGCAATCCCACTCCTGGGCATATACCCTGAGAAAACCATAATTCAAAAAGAGTCATGTACCAAAATGTTCATTGCAGCTCTATTTACAATAGCCCAGAGATGGAAACAACCTAAGTGCCCATCATCAGATGAATGGATAAAGAAGATGTGACACATATATACAATGGAATATTACTCAGCCATAAAAAGAAATGAAATTGAGCTATTTGTAATGAGGTGGATAGACCTAGAGTCTGTCATACAGAGTGAAGTAAGTCAGAAAGAGAAAGACAAATACCGTATGCTAACACATATATATGGAATTTAAGAAAAAAAAATGTCATGAAGAACCTAGGGGTAGACAGGAATAAAGACACAGACATACTAGAGAACGGACTTAAGGATATGGGGAGGGGGAAGGGTGAGCTGTGACAAAGCGAGAGCGAGGCATGGACATATATACACTACCAAACGTAAGGTAGATAGCTAGTGGGAAGCAGCCGCATAGCACAGGGAGATCAGCTCGGTGCTTTGTAACCACCTGTAGGGGTGGGATAGGGAGGCTGGGAGGGAGGGAGACGCAAGAGGGAAGAGATATGGGAACATATGTATATGTATAACTGATTCACTTTGTTATAAAGCAGAAACTAACACACCATTGTAAAGCAATTATACCCCAATAAAGATGTTAAAACATAAATAAATAAAATAAAACCATGATAAGATACCACTATATACCTTTCAGAATGGCAAAAATTAAAACAGTGATAACATCAAATGCTGGTGAGGATGCAGAGAAACCGAATGACTCATACATAGCTGGTGGGAATGTAAAATGGTACAGTGATTTCGGAAAAAAAGTTTGGTGGTTCCTTTTAAAATTAAAAATGGACTTATCATATGACCCAGCAATTGTACTTAGGCAATTGTACTCTTATCCCAGAGCAATGAAAACTTATTCTCATGCAGAAGTTTGTACATGGATGCTTACAGCAGCTTATTTGTAATAGCCAAAAAGTAGAAAGTATCCAAACATACTTCAACAGGTGAATGTTTAAACAAACTGCAGTACATCCGTAACATGGAACAATATTTAGCAATTTTTAAAAAGCCAATCTCAAAAGGATACATACTGCACAGTTAGTTTTATATAACATTCATGAAATATAAAAATTATCAAGATCAAGAACAGATTAGCAGTTGCTAGTGGTTGGGGATGATGTGAGGGGATGGGTGTGGCTATGAAGGAGTAGAAGGAAGGAGTCTTGGGATGACGGTACAGGTAAGTATCTTTTTTTTTTTTTTTTTTTTGCGATACGCGGGCCTCTCACTGTTGTGGCCTCTCCCGTGGCGGAGCACAGGCTCCGGACGTGCAGCCTCAGCGTCCATGCCTTACGGGCCCAGCCACTCCGCAGCATGTGGGATCCTTCCGGACCGGGGCACGAACCCGTGTTCCCTGCATCGGCAGGCAGACTCTCAACCACTGCGCCACCAGGGAAGCCCCAGGTAAGTATCTTGATTGTGTTGGTGATTGCATGAAACTACACGTGATAAAACTGCATAGAACTACACCTACACACGTAATATACATAAACACACAGAAAATGCCTGTATAACTGGTAAAATCTGAATAAGCTCTACAGATTATACCAGTGTCAATTTCCTGGTTTTTGTATTGTACTATAGTTAAGCAAGATATTATCATTGGGGGAAGCTGGGCAAAGGGTCCACAGGACCTCCTTGTGTATTTCTTTACTACTTCCTCTGAATCTATAATTATTTACAAATTTAATTTTTTAAAAATCAGACCTACTGATTACTCAGAGTAAAAATTCCAAATCTAGGTATTGTTTCCTCTGCAGTTTACCCAGCATCTGCACTGATCATTGGAAGCAGATCATGAGCACATCTCAGATGCCCATACTTCCAATAACCTCTCCAATCCCCAGGCTCAATTCCCTCCTCTAAGCCCCTTCTTAGAGTTTAAAGAAGGGAACTAGCAGGGTGGGAACCCCCTCAATGGCTTAGCAAAACTCTATGCCAGTTCTCAGGTTGTCCTCAACTCTGCTATGGCTCTATTCCACTTCTGTTGTCATCATTTTCTCCATGTCTGATGCATCAGGGTTGCTGCTGAAAAAGGTTTGGTTGCAGCCTTTCCTCATCAAAAATAGACCAGTTTTGGGCTTCCCTGGTGGCACAGTGGTTAAGAATCCGCCTGCCAATGCAGGGGACACGGGTTTGAGCCCTGGTCCGGGAAGATCTCACATGCCGTGGAGCAGTTAAGCCCGTGCGCCACAACTACTGAGCCTGCATTCTAGAGCCCACGAGCCACAACTACTGAAGCCCGAGTGCCTAGAGTTCATGCTTCGCAACAAGAGAAGCCACTGCAATGAGAAGCCCACGCACAGCAACAAAGACCCAACGCAGCCAAAAAAAAATTAATTAATTGATTTTTACAAATAGACCAATTGTGATTGCTTGTGGCATTTTATAGTGATATGTACAAAACAAACAAACAAACCCTAAAGCATGGCAGAAGGTCCTTAGGCTTTTATATAAATAATTTACTCTATATAAATTCCCCTAAGATAAATTTGTGTCAGTCTACAGAAAGTGTCTCTCTCAGGGGACTCATACCAGTTGTATTTCAGCACACTGATAGCCATTTGCAATTTGCAAAGAAAAAAATATATCTTTTATATCTGAAGGGGAACACCACACTGTTATTCCTTTGTAAGATTAAGAAATTTATTCTAGTTTAAAAGTTAGCTGAATTCTTACTCTTTTTACAAACTAGACTTTAAAACACAGCCAGTAAATTGACCAAGCACTACCGCTTTTATCCTTCTGATATGTAAGCCTATCAAAACATTAGTGATAAAAAAAACAATTAGTGATGAAAACCTTCATTTAAAAAATCCTGTTATTCAATTATAATATGCATTTCACTACCACACTGTATTTATGACCCTTAAAAGTCAAAGCTGGAACTGCTCTAATACTGATTTCTTCAGTGCTTATCATTAATTAAAAAGTAAAAAACTATTACCAGGGTATCTGCAATCAGGCTTTTAAAGTAAGAAACATCAATATCCAGTAATTGAGAACATTTTGGAACAAATTTTAATCAGCAAAAACTCAGGAGAGAAAAGGAAAATGTTCTGTATTATTTCAAATTGTAACCAGATCAGTATATGCTACTGATATATTACAACTGCCCATGCCTCCAAGGCATCTATCCAATTTTTCTCCTCTAGCAGATGCCAAAAAAAAAAAATACAGTCAGACTCGTCCATTTATATAATGTTTACATATATAACACATCAGCAATATATTGTTTGAGGTTTTATGGAAGCCAACGTCAAGAAGCAAAATGTGTTCTGCCACTGTACTTCAGTTCCTGCTCATCCTTAGAGGTAGGCAGATGGATCATTAAATTATGGCTGTGCTAAGTACCTACTAAAGCATAGTGATGTACTTGTGTCAAGGGCACATAGATGAATAAAATAGTTCCCACCCTAAAGGAGTGCAAAATCTAGTATTGGAGCCACATGGAGAGTCTGCAAATGAAAGAACTCAAGCACAGAGTGTGTCCACGGTGAAAGGGAAGTCCTTAACATCAGTTGAGACTGATAAAAATAGAAAAGAATAGTGGTAATAGCAAGAATGGTTTGAGTGTCTTTGGCTCCCTAATCCACTCTACCAGCATCCACCAAGTCACCTCAAATAAACAAATCTATTTGTTATGTACCTGTTAGGTACCTGCAGTTTCAAAAAATGTCCCCTAGCTTCCCCTTATCTATCAGTCAGGGTCCCAGCAGGACACAGATGGCCCACTCTAATTAAAATAGATTGAGGAGGGTTTAATAAAAGAGACCATTTACAAAACTTTGGGTAGTATACACAGAAACGATAAGGAATAGCCAACACTCTGGAGTTATTATCATCCTTAGCTGTAAAAGGAGAAGGGAAAGGAGCAGTGCCCAGAACCTAGAAGGAGAAGGTCTGGTTGGGAGTTAATATTAAGAAGAGATTTAGATAGAGGAACACAGCTAGACCAAGTAAGAGCCATTGGGAGGGATCCAAGGCAACTAATACACTGACCTCACTCTCCTCCGTTCCTCTGATCTCATTTGGGTTTCCAACTGGCCAGAAGGCAAAAAATCCACTGATGAAGTCCATATAGATGAGCAGATGGAAGAGAATAGAGTTCCTGATTCCCACTGTTGAGAAAATCAGGAGCTACCAACTGCCTAGGGCGGAGAGTTGCTCTGAAATTTAAATGATATAAGGCATATTATGCAAACAAACACAACCTCAAACATAGCACATGAATGAGAAATGGAAGTTATTAAATATATAATAAGGATTTTCTTCATTATACAATTCAATTTAGCAATTATCTATGCCTCCTATCATTTTCTCTCCACACGAAAGGTACACAGGAAGGGGAGAGAAACCAACATTTCTGGAGTGACTACTACATTTGCAGCACAGTGCTAAGCATTTGGGATATGCCATCTCATCTAACTTTCCCTAGGAACTACAAGATAGGAATTATTTAGCCTATGGGATAGGTGAAGAAACTGAAGCTCAGATACATTAACCATCTTGCTTACAATCAAAATTAGGAACTCAGATCTGTCAAACTCCTAAACCCATGATTTCTCCATTATTATATGTGATGAGTTGTAGATGGGCTACCTGCCCACATGAGAAATATTTTTCATCAAACCGAGGGAAACCAGAGGACAAGCTTGCTAAAGGTAAAACATCCATCTTAGGGTTGCCATTAAGAAACAGTCAATAACTGATAGATATGAGGAAGAAGAGGAGAAGAATGGTGATGATGATGATGATGATGGTGACGACAGTGATGGTGATGGTGACGACTGATGGTGGTGCTGGTGATGATGATAAACACCTCATCTTAACAAAGGGCTAAAGAGCTTCTATAACTGACACCAAGAATTCCTAAAATAGGGTATCAGTATGTAGCTGAAGACTACATTTGACTATTGTTAATATGATAACTATTTGTTAATACTGGTCCCTCAGTCATAAGAAGCTTTTTTCAGAGCAGGCTGTGTGGTATAGCAGCTTGAACCCTTTGAATTTCAGTTTCCCAGTCTGTGAAATGCAGTAATAATATATGTGGTGCCTAGAGCTGATGTGAGGTATGAATGACAGACTGTGTTTAGAGCACCTTGGATCAGGGCCTAGAACACAAAGTCAAGTTAGCCTTTTTATACTGATGGAAGGTTGCTTCAAACACGTGTGGGTTCTTGGCAAGTCTTTCTTTGAGTAAAGGACCTAGAAGTAGAAATCAACCTCAAGCAACATTTTTAGGGAAATAGTTTTTCTTTTGTCATTTCAACAAACAACTGAACCAGAGTGTTTTAAAGATTATTCTGCCATGAAAACAGCACTGTCAATGACCACAATAAATGCTAAACAAAATTCTTCATGAAATTCAACATTTTTCATGAACCCAAGGCTATAAATATTTTAGGGGTAACTCATGAAACTTTGTATTTATGCTATGTGCCATTACCAATTTTTTGTGTACAAAATATCCTTTCTGATGTAAAAAATTGTACGAAAAATCAAAAGAAGCCACCAAAGAAACACCAACTTACTGGAGAAAAAAATTCCTAATTTTTTTCTACAACTGATTGCATTCAAAGAAACACATGCATTTTTAAACAAAATATATACCAAAACTTTCCACTTTAGATTGAATCTTTCAGGAGTAACTTAGCAAAGTTGAAGCTTTAGTAAAAAATACATGAAATACAGAGTGAATAAAGTCTTTATTTCATCCTCCAGAAAATATCTACTTATAAAATATACACATGGCTAAATTCAGAAACCTACATAGTGGAAAGTTTCATAATTTGATTTGTTATAGTAAGCTATTGATATTTTTGATAGGAAAGAAAAGAGGAAGGGAGATATAAACCTCAGAATGTATCCTCTGCAGTTTAAGATATAAAAGTTTTATTATTTCCATTAAGGTACTTAATATTTAACATCAAATGTTGCTTCTTTCATCTTGCTGTCTTATTAAAAAAGCCTATCAATGAAAAATTAAGCCTCTATATGAAATGGTTCATCCATAGTGATAACAAGTTTGAATTATAACTTAGTCAATGAAAGGTTGTTTGTCTATATTTTATTGCTTTTGCTATTTCTTTAGTAATCATCTTTGCCGTCTGTGCACTGGCATTTGCAATAATGTGTTTACATCAGAAAGTTAGGCCCTGTCGTTTGATGTAACAAGAGGCTGTATTTTGTAGCACACAGGCACTTAGCATACCCCACTTCCTCTTTGGCATGTGAGTATAATGGTTTTTTCATCTGTCATATTTAATTACCTTTATAGGCATTAACAATATATTAGTAAAAATCTGTGGAGGGATATTTGTTTTGTCATATTCTTTTTCTGAGGTGAAAGTCTACTTGATAACTACAACTTCATTTCCCATAAAGCTAAGAAGAAAGTACTATGTGATTTTCATCTCTCTATCAGACCAAGGTCTCTTATTAAAGACTGAATCAGAGAATAAAATTACAATGCACTCTGACTCTGCCACAGAATTTTGTAACTTGAAGGGAACTGTATTCCCGTGTGCATGCAAATACCCTATCCCACTACAGAATGTGTTCTCTACACTTAGCAGAAGTCGCTGATGCTTCACCCAGATCCTGTTTGGGTTTTGGGATCCATTTTACCAATTTGGTAGCCCATTCCTTCTTACGGGTGTTGCTGCCAATCTTCTCCAAAGGACTGCCCTTGAGCGAAAGAGCCCCTTCACCCAGAGGTGCCTGGGAGATGTACCACCATAGCCACCCCCTACCCATGGCCCATAGCTAATGACTGACTAGTGGAAAGGGGAGCGCTCTGTCTCAAGGCAGGACTGCCCTTGTGGTACAATTCATGCTCCAGAGCGCCTCATGCGATCCGGCTAATCTTATCGGAAACCACATCCTTGGTAGCTTCTTCCCCTGCCCTATCCTAATACTCTCACTCCCCTCCTGGTTTCTCCCAAGAGCTCTCCCTTAATAAATCACCTGCACACCAATCCCTGTCTGAAGACCAGGAACCCAACCTAAGACTCCGTAGAAGCAAACACTGATGAAAAGACAGGCACATAATTGGTCTTCCAGTTTGGGCAGGTAAGCAACAACATCTCAGCCATTTTTAAAGTCCCTGTCTACAGAGCTTTACAAGCCCAAGTTGGTGCTGGGGGGAGAATGTCACATGCCATTATGTAACTGTGTGAAGGGAAGTTCCTAAGATCTACAAACTCACCTCACTGACAGGAGTCACTAACTGATTCCTACTCTGGGGAATGTGGCAGTTGGCAAGGGCTGCCCTTCTTGGCAGATGTCAGGTGGTGTCCTGCATTGCAATTCCCCACTCATTGGGAGAACAAAAGGAGTCTGGGGCTAGTGGAGGGAAAAAATACGACAAGCCGAGCATCAAACTACAAACAGCTCTTTGAAACCTCCCTGATAGAGATGATGGTGTTTGTGCCATACCTATTGAGTTGAATTCAATAATAGAAGGACGGATCACCACTTACTCTGTGCTGTCAGTAATGAAAGCTATCAAAACTAAGCCTGAATGCACCTCACTGTTGCCATGTAAATCTAACATGGACAGCTTAATGAGGGAGGGACATTACCTTTTCTCACACTCCAATTTTACTCATGAAAGAAATGTGGCCCATACTGGCAATTAACTTGAGAGATTAATTAAATCAACAGCAAGTTCAGTTCCTTCCACAGTGCATTCTGATATCATAGGAAGGGACCAACATGCTGTGGGCACTTAGCACATGTTAAATAATAATTACTAAAATAATCTAATTTGGACTATTTTTTGCAGAAAACTGGTAGCTAACCCACCAGTAAACAAATGCCACAGTCTGATACAGCTACTCAATATTTTACATGGTCTTACTCTAAACTCTATTATTCCTGAAACTCCCAACAAATACTGCACAATAAGTGTGTTTCCTCCCTCAGCAATTTCACTCACCGATAGTATTTACTATATCTTATTGGGCCTCCTGAAGAGTGAGGAGGCAGCCAATCAGACAAAACACAAACTCTGACCCAGCTTAAGAAGTAATAGACAGGATCCCATTGTGTCTTCTTCAAAACAAAGACTGACACTGACATGGGAAGGAAAGAACAACAGGGGTAGAGGCATGACTTTTATTCGGTGTCAGAAAGCCACACAGTGTGCTCTGGTTTGCTTTCTTATGTATTCTCAGAGTCAACTGAGTTCTATTTTTGTGCTTTCTTCTCTGAAATGCTAAAGTGCTTTCCTCGTCTATCTACAGAAAATCTGGTTTTAAGAGGAGTCGTACAAATTTGACCAATTGGCAGAATGGTAATTAAATTCTTGCTTTGGTGAAAGTCAATAAAATTGTTTTAAAATGTTTGCTATAGAATCATGTACCTATAATATAGATCAAATTAATACAATAGAGTTATTATATAGATACCACGTATGAATTACAGTAGTGCCTATTCCCCCTCATCCCCACACAGCTCTCAAATCCACCTACCCAAAAGGTGATTCCCAACAGTCGCATTAGCAAGGACTCCTCTTATTATCATCTGAGAATGGAGTATAAATTTTTAAATATTCTATATATCCAAGATTAATAATCAACTAATTTCCCTTTTGGTGTTATTAAGGAAGGTATATGTTCTGTTGAAACTTCTGATCAACAAATCAACATTAGGACACAGAATTAACATAATCCTTGGGAAAAATAGGAAAAGGTAACATTTGGGTACCTTCTTCACAGTCAGTGTGGTTACTCATACACTTTAGGAAATAATGAAATGAGTGTGAAGATCTCCTTTCTAGACAGGGAACTCTATGACAAGGTGATGTCCTAGACCTACCCTAATAGGTAAAAGTGAAGAAAATTTATATTAACAATCTTTTAAACTGCAAGAAGCTTTATCTACCCAAGTGGCACCTTGGAACTAGAAAGAGATGGTAATTAACATCAAGTCCCAATGTTCTAATATAATCATATCACCTGAAACACAGTATCTCCAGGCATATCTTCAACTATTATAAAAAATGTCTACACTATTAATACACTTCTTGACCACCACAGACTGAATGTTTGTGTCCCTCCCTAAATTCATATGTTGAAATCCTAACTCCATTGTGATGGTATTAGAAGGTGGGGCCTCTGGTAGGTGATTAGATCACATAATGGGATTAATGCTCTTATAAAAGAGACCCCAAGAACTCTCTTGCCCCTTCCATCATGCAAGGACACAGTGACAAGATGGGCTATGAACCAGGAAAAAGGCTCTCACCAGACAATGAATCTGCCAGCGTCTTGATCTTGGAGTTCCCAGCCTCTAGAACTAAAAGAAAGAAATTTCTGCTGTTCAAGCCACCCATGGTATTTTTGTTATAACAGCACAAACAGACTAAGACAATGACAGAGTGTTCCTACAATTGATGACAAAAAAAAGTATAAGGAAAACAAATGACTAAATTTATCAGATTTGGAGTGGTCTTAAATTTGCATCAAAATGAAAATATTGAATTCAACTGATCCAAAATTAGTCCACATTTTTCATTCAGGCTATTATTTTAGACCTACTACTACTAATAATGTCTAACATTACTAAGCTCTTACAAAGTGCTTTATGTGCATTCAATCATTTATTTGACTCAACAACCCTATGTAAGAAGTACTATTATCATCCCACTTTACAGATGAAGAAACTAAAGTTTACTTAAGTATCCTGCATAGCTATATGGCATCTGTGTTTACCTGCTCCTTGGTCAATCTGGACCAAATGACTGGGATGGAGGAGGGGGTAGGGAGAGGTAGTGGGGGTGTGAAGTTTGATATTTTGTTCTAATGGTCAAGGAAAACACTGTGAAATGTCTGAACAATAACTTGTCCCAAGACCACAACCTTACCTTCAGTACTGCGAATACTGTAAGAGATATATCTAAAGTTCTTTCTGATATTTCTTATATCACCAGTTTAATTGCATATAATACATATTAATTGGATGTAAGATCTATTTGAATATTTCTCACTGTAGCAGAATTATATAAGGAGAGTTAAATAATATAGGGAGCTGATAGTTCTGTTTAACAGAAAGTAAAAGTTGGGAAAAATATAATCTCAATGATTCCACTGAAGTGGGGGTGGAGTCAAGATGGCGTACTAGGAGGACACAGAATTCGCGTCTTCGCACAACTAGGACACCTACCAGGCACCAGTGGGGGTCCATGGATACCTAAGGGGATGGGAGGAACCCCCAGCAACCAGGCAGGACATGGGGCATGGGGGGAGTGAAGGGGGAGGAGAAGTGGAGGCAGGTCAGGACTGGCGCCCCTGAGGGACAGCTGAGGGAGGGGAAGGGATCCCATGCCCGAAGGGGGATATTGGGGAACCAATGGGAGGGCAGAGGATCAAAACAGAGAGTGGCCAGGTTTCCCCTGCCCACTTGGGCCCCTAGGAACATGGTGAGATCCCAGGCCTAATCCTCTGCCCACTGAGGCCCCCTCCAGCCATGCGGATCCTGAGACAGTGGGAGGGAGGAAACGGGGAGCAAAAGTAACAGCCAGACATCTGGGACGGCACCCCTGAGGGGTGGCTTGCGGAGGGAAGGAGTTCCTACACCCAGCAGGACCCACTCACGGTTAGGGGTCCAGCAGACATGGGGGAAACCCTGGGGGAGATGGTGGGGAGGGGTGCAAAGGAACAGAAGGGAACATGGCCAGTGCTCTCCCTGTCGACTTAGGCACTGGGGAGCCGGCTGGACTCCCAGGCCTAATCCTCTGCCCTCAGAGTCTCCTTGCTGCTGGGCATAACCCAAGCCCCGCCCCTACACCCCCACCCAGGGCCCTACCTCTACACTCGGAGAACCCCTCCAATGCACTGGGCCTAAAACCCACCCACACACCCTTCCTCAGGGCCCTAACTCCAAACTCCAGAACCCCACACTCCAGAGGCCCTCCTTCCTAGTGCTGCCTCTCCCCTTCAGCACAGGTCCTAAGCAGAGGCCCCACCCCATGCTTGAAGGTAACCCTGCCAAGGCCCCGCCCCCAGGGCCTTTTCTGGCTAGTGGGTCCTGAGCCTAGGTTCCTGCCAATGCTCGAACGTAACCCCCCCCCACCCGCATAGGTCACCCCACCCTAAACCCCGCCCCTGCCTCAGTTCCACCCCCACCTAAACTCCACTGCCATAGCCAAGACTTTTAGTTTCTTTTCTCCTATATTAGATTGGAGTTCTGTTTTACCTTGTTGACTCATTGTTGTTGAGTCTTTTATATTTTTATTTTTCCTAGTAAATCTTTTATTTTTTGAATTTTACTTTATTCTTTAGACTTTCTTATTATTCTCTCCTTTTGGCTTGTCCCCCCCCCACCACTTTATTTTCTCTGTTGTGGTTTTATTTTACCTTGTTAAAGTTATTTCAATTATAGTTTTATTTTTCCTAATGTATTTTTTATCTTTCTAATTTTATTTTGTTTTTCATTCTTTAATATTACACTGATCCCTTTTTTCTTTCTTTCTTTGTTGTTTTTACAGCGCCATGAAGCTTGCAGGATGTTGGTTCCCAGGCCGGAGATTGGGCCTGAGCTCCTGTGGTGGGAGCTCCAAACCCAAACTGCTGGACTAACAGAGAACCTCAGACCCCAGGGAATATTAATTAGAGTGAGGCCTCCAAGAGGTCCTCATCTCAGCACCAACACCCGGTTCTATCCAACTGCCTGCAAACTCCAGTACTGAATTTCTCAGTTCAAAAAACCAGTAACACAGGAATACAGAACCACACATCAAAATAAAAAAAGAAATGACAATAAAATATGTTACAGACGAGGAAACAAGGTAAAAACCTACAAGACCAAATAAATGAAGATGAAATAGGCAACCAACATGAAAAAGAATTCAAAGTAATGATAGTAAAGATGATCCAAAATCTCAGAAACAGAATGGAGAAAATGCAAGAAATATTTAACAAGGATCTAGAAGAACTAAAGAGCAAACAAACAGTGATGAACAACACAATTACTGAAATTAAAAAGACACTAGAAGGAATCAATATCAGAATAACTGAGGCAGAAGAACGGATAAGTGAGCTGGAAGATAAAATGGTGGAAATAACTGCCAGGGAGCAGAATAAAGAAAAGAATGAAAAGAATTGAGGACAGTCTCAGAGACCTCTAGGAAAACATTAAACGCACCAACATTCGAATTATAGGGGTCCCAAAAGAAGAAGAGAAAAGGAAAGGGTCTGAGAAAATATTTGAAGAGAAGAGTCGAAAACTTCCCTAACATGGAAAAGGAAATAGTCAATCAAGTCCAGGAAGAGAGTACCATACAGGATAAACCCAAAGAGAAACATACCGAGACACATATTAATCAAACTATCAAAAATAAAATACAAAGAAAAAATATTAAAAGCAGCGAGGGAAATGCAACAAATAACATATAAGAGAATCCGCATAATGATAAACAGGTGATCTTTCAGCAGAAACTCTACAAGCCAGAAGGGAGTAGCAGGACATATTTAAAGTGATGAAATGGAAAAACCTACAACCAAGATTACTCTACCCAGCAGGGTTCTCATTCAGATTCCAGGGAGAAATTAAAACCTTTACAGACAAGCAAAAGTTAAGAGAATTCAGCACCACCAAACCAGCTTTACAACAAATGCTAAAGAAACTTCTCTAGGCAGGAAACACAAGAGAAGAACAAGACCTACAAAATCTAACCCAAAACAATTAAGAAAGTGGTAATAGGACCATACATATCGATAACTACCTTAAATGTTAATGGATAAAATGATCTGACCAAAAGACACAGACTGGCTGAATGGATACAAAAACAAGACCCATATATATGCTGTCTGCAAAAGACCCACTTCAGAACTCGGGACACATACAGACTGAAAGTGAGGGGATGTAAAAAAATATTCCATGCAAATGCAAATCAAAAAAAAGTTAGAGTAGCAATTCTCATATCAGACAAAATGGACTTTAAAATAAAGACTATTACAAGACAAAAAGAAGGACACTACATAATGATCAAGGGATCAATCCAAGAAGAAGATATAACAATTGTAAATATTTATGCACCCAACATAGGAGCACCTCAATACATAAGGCAAATGCTAACAGTCATAAAAGGGGAAATCGACAGTAACACAATGATAGTAGGGGACTTTAACACCCCACTTTCACCAATGGACAGATAATCCAAAATGAAAATAAATAAGGAAACACAAGCTTTAAATGACACATCAAACAAGATGGACTTAATTTATATTTATAGGCCATTCCATCCAAAAACAACAGAATACACTTTCTTCTCAAGTGCTCATGGAACATTCTCTAGGACAGACCATATCTTAGGTCACAAATCAAGCACTGGTGAATTTAAGAAAATTGAAATCGTACCAAGTATCTCTTCCAACCACAATGCTATGAGACTAGATATCAATTACAGGAAAAAAATCTAAAAAATACAAACACATGAAAGCTAAACAATACAGTACTAAATAACCAAGAGATCACTGAAGAAATCAAAGAGGAAATCAAAAAATACCTAGAAACAAATGACACTGAAAACCCGATGACCCAAAACCCATGGGATACAGCAAAAGCAGTTCTAAGAGGAAAGTTTATAGCAATACAATCCTACCTCAAGAAACAAGAAACATCTCAAATACAGAACCTAACCTTAAACCTAAAGCAATAAGAGAAAGATGAACAACAACAACAACAAAAAACAAAGTTAGGGGAAGGAAAGAAATCATAAAGATCAGACCAGAAATAAATGAAAAAGAAAGGAAGGAAACAATGACAAAGATCAATAAATCTAAAAGCTGGTTCATTGAGAAGATAAACAAAATTTTTAAACCATTAGCCAAGTCATCAAGAAAACAAGGGAGAAGACTCAAATCAACAGAATTAGAAGTGCAAAAGAAGTAACAACTGACACTGCAGAAATACAAAGGATCATAAGAGATTCCTACAAGCAACTATATGCCAATAAAAAGGACAAGCTGGAAGAAATGGACAAATTCTTAGAAAAGCACAACCTTCCGAGACTGAACCAGGAAGAAATAGAAAATATAAACAGACCAATCACAAGCACTGAAATTGAGATGGTGATTAAAAGTCTTGCAACAAACAAAAGGCAGGACCAGATGGCTCCACAGGCGAATTCTATCAAACACTTAGAGAAGAGCTAACAACTATCCTTCTCAAACTCTTCCAAAATATAGCAGAGGGAGGAACACTCCCAAACTCATTCTACGAGGCCACCATCGCCCTGATACCAAAACCAGACAAATGTGTCACAAAAAGAGAAAACTACAGGCCAATATCTCTGATGAACATAGACGCAAAACTCCTCAACAAAATACTAGCAAACAGAACCCAACAGCACATTAAAAGGATCATACACAACGATCAAGGGGATCATTACCTCTTAATCGTTACCCCAGCAATGCAAGGATTCTTCAATATACGCAAATCAATCAATGTGATACACCATATTAACAAACTAAAGGATAAAAACCATATGATCATCTCAATAGATGCAGAAAAAGCTTTCGACAAAATTCAACATCCATTTATGATAAAAACTCTCCAGAAAGTAGACATAGAGGGAACCGACCTCAACATAATAAAGGCCATACATATATGACAAACCCACAGCCCACATCATTCTCAATGGTGAAAAACTGAAACCCTTTCCTCTAAGATCAGGAAGAAGACAAAGTTGCTCACTCTCACCACTATTATTCAACATAGTTTTGGAAGTTTTAGCTACAGCAATCAAAGAAGAAAAAGAAATAAAAGGAATCCAAATCGGAAAAGAAGAAGTAAAACCAACACTGTTTGCAGATGATGTGATACTATACATAAAGAATCCTAATGATGCTACCAGAAAACTACTAGGGCTAATCAATGAATTTGGCAGAGTAGCAAGATCCAAATTAATGCACAGAAATCTCTTGCATTCCTATACACTAATGATGAAAAATCTGAAAGAGAAATTAAGGAAACACTCCCATTTACCACTGCACCAAAAAGAATAAAATACCTAGGAATAAACCTACCAAAGGAGACTAAAGACCTGTATGCAGAAAACTATAAGACACTGATGAAAGAAATTAAAGATGATACAGGTGGAGAGATATACCATGTTCTTGGATTGGAATACTCAACATTGTGAAAATGACTGTACTACCCAAAGCAATCTACAGATTCAATGCAATCCCTAACAAAATACCAATGGCATTTTTCACAGAACTAGGACAGAAAATTTCACAATTTGTATGCAAACACAAAGGACCCTAAATAGCCAAAGCAATCTTGAGAAAGAAAAACGGAGCTGGAGGAATCAGGCTCCTATACTTCAGACTGTACTACAAAGCTATAGTAATCAAGACAGTATGGTACTGGCACAAAAATAGAAATATAGATCAATGGAACAGGATAGAAAGCCCAAGGATAAACCCATGCACTTATGGTCACCTTATCTTTGATAAAGAAGGCAAGAGTATACAATGGAGAAAAGAGAGCCTCTTCAATAAGTGGTGCTGGGTAAACTGGACAGCTACATGTAAAGGAATGAAATGAGAACACTTCCTAACACCATACACAAAAATAAACTCAAAATGGATTAAAGAACTAAATGTAAAGCCAGACACTATCAAACTCTTAGAGGAAAACATAGGCGGAACACTCTGTGACATAAATCACAGCAAGATCCTCTTTGACCCACCTGCTAGAGAAATGGAAATAAAAACAAAAATAAACAAATGGGACCTAATGAAACTTCAAAGCTTTTGCACAGCAAAGGAAACCATAAACAAGACGAAAAGATAACCCTCATAATGGGAGAAAATATTTGCAAATGAATCATCGGACAAAGGATTAATCTCCAAAATATACAAGCAGCTCACATACCTCAATATCAAGAAAACAAACAACCCAATCCAAAAATGGACAGAACACCTAAAGAGACATTTCTCCAAAGAAGATACACAGATTGCCAACAAACACATGAAAAGATGCTCAACATCACTAATCATTAGAGAAATGCAAATCAAAACCACAATGAGGTGTCACCTCACACCAGTCCGAATGGCCATCATCAAAAAATCTACAAACAATAAATGCTGGAGAGGGTGTGGAGAAAAGGGAACCCTCTTGCACTGTTGGTGGGAATGTAAATTGATACAGTCACTATGGAGAACAGCATGGAGGTTCCTTAAGAAACTAAAAATAGAACTATCATATGACCCAGCAATCCCACTACTGGGCATATACCCTGAGAAAACCATAATTCAGAAAGCGTCGTGTACCACAATATTCGTTGCAGCACTATTTACAATAGTCAGGACAAGGAAGCAACCTATGCATCCATTGACAGATGAATGGATAAAGAAGATGTGGCACATATATACAATAGAATATTACTCAGCCATAAAAGGAAACAAAATTGAGTTATTTGTAGTGAGGTGGATGGACCTAGAGTCTGTCATACAGAGTGAAGTAAGTCAGAAAGAGAAAAACAAATAATGTATGCTAACACATATATATGGAATCTAAAAAAAAAAAATGGTTCTGATGAACCTAGGGGCAGGACAGAAATAAAGGCACAAAAGCAGAGAATGGACTTGAGGACACAGGGAGGGGGAAGGATAAGCTGGGACGAAGTGAGAGAGTAACATTGACATATATACACTATCAAATGTAAAATAGATAGCTAGTGGGAATCAGCTGCATAGCACAGGGAGATCAGTTCGGTGCTTTGCGACCACCTAGAAGGGTGGGATAAGGAGGGTGGGAGGGAGACGCAAGAGGGAGGGGATATAGGGATATGCGTATGCAAACAGCTGATTCACTTTGTTATACGGCAGAAACTAACACAACGTTGTAAAGCAATTATACTCCAATAAAGATGTTAAATAATAACAATTCCACTGAACTCTTAGTACATGTAAGAGTAATACATTACTGGAAAAATAAAATAATTTAAATTCACATTCTCCAATATGAAGAATTTCTGTTTTATTTAGGTAAGCTTCTGAAACTTCCTTTCTCTCTGCAAGGTAGAAATTTTGAAGTTAAAGGCTATGAGCAATTACATACACTGGCTTATTTATCAGTTCTTAAATTTAGATTATAGAAGGTTTCTTGTGTTAGCTAAAGAATCGTCTAAATTCTTCACAAACATGATCATAGAATCCCAGAAAACTGATCCTGAAGAAATTCCTGTTTGTGACAATTCATAAAATATTTCAGCATGAGATCTAGGTGCAAGAGACATGAATTGCAAGGATTTACCACTTTTGATATTAAAGGGTTTCACATTTACTTTTAGCTTACTCATGTCGCATGGAAATTGATCTGAAATGCCATTTTAGGCAGATATTTGTCCTCATCATTAAACTTTTCTTGATGAATCCAGATCATCAATATGAATTATTTAATTATTGA
This sequence comes from Stenella coeruleoalba, assembly GCF_951394435.1. Classification (NCBI taxonomy): domain Eukaryota; kingdom Metazoa; phylum Chordata; class Mammalia; order Artiodactyla; family Delphinidae; genus Stenella; species Stenella coeruleoalba. The sequence goes on from NC_137156.1 coordinate 76,547,433, forward strand.
AATCCTCAGAACATATGAAGGGAGTTAAAACTAATCATCAATATACCAAATAGCCCTAGGCTGTTAGGTATCTTCATTCCTCTGATTTTTTACAGACTCTGTAATAGTGGTCTTCTAGCTAAAGTTCACAGAATCAGTTATTTTTACAAGACTCAATTACCAGAAGCTCAACTTCTTTCCTAAAATTGATCTGTCTGAGAATGCACTTCTCAGACAAGGAATCATGGGGATGACAATTTCTGTTTAAAGACCTTGTCTTTTCATCTGAAAGCCACTGTCAAAGAAGACATTGCTCCTGAGAAAAGGTCCCATAAGATGCCATCAAAAAGGGACTCAATAAGAAATACAACAGAGGGGGGTACCTTATTTCACCAGCGGCAGAATCATTTCAAGCCTCCTCCTTACTGTGTCTAGAAATTCATTCTGGACTGAGAATTCAGAACTGAAAAGATAAGTCATTCAGAAGTTCATGAGAAAACTTATGTGAATACAAAATTCAACCTTAAAGAAAGAAAACCTGACCTAGCTGATTGAGTCAACAAATAAGTTTCTCAAAATAGTTTAGATAGGTAGACATTTTTCATAAGCTTAATGAGCTAAATCAGCAGCTTCACGGTTCCGGTAAAATATATTTAAAGCATGTGACCAGATAAAAGCATTTTGTCCAAATAAAAATCATTTCTGCCAAGCTGTATTGAGTTTTGGAATATTTTTATTTTCCCCAAGTCTGAGTGTATCAAGATGAACATGGTGCCTCTAAGAGAAAGAGCAACAAGTATAATCAATGGGTATTTGAGAGGCTTTGGTAAGTCTTTGGTGTACTTCCCAGAAACACAGAAAGTTAACATCTCAAATGACTGATTAACAAATACTTTTGCAAGTCAGTCTTTCCTTTCAACAAAATTGAAGGACAACTAATTGAGGTGTCAGAGGATGAATCATGAACAATAATTTGATGAGAAATCATTGTGTGATTTTGGGCATAAAACTAGTAAGGAATTTTTTTAAATTCAACGATAAAAATAATCTCTCCAATCTCATCTACTTATTTGTGTGAGAAAGATTTCTCAATGTTTACATCCAGAAATATGAAAAATTGGCATTGTGATAAATCCTATCTTGTTCCAGAAATAAATAATATTTGACTTCATACAAAACTAGTTTAAAAAAAAATGTCCATCTCATTAACAGATAAAGTTCCAATAAATTTAACTTTTATATTTAGTGATTATTTATCAATATTTAATATTATTCGTGGTTTTGGTCAATCTGTGCTAATAACAACGGTAATAAAAACTCAATCCAGATGTCATTTTTGAAATTTAGAGGATTATGGACTCAGGAAGTTATATTTATTTTAAGGTTCTGAGACTATACAATGATCAATAAAAACGTTTATGCATATTTCATTGATAAAATTCTGTAAGGTAAGTAAATAAAAACATGAATTAAAAGAGAAAAAGTATCGGTGTACAGTTTTCAGAAAGAACTTGCTTTTATATTTTTAAATAGACGATGGTGAGAATCAAATTATAATAGTATTATAGGATCTAAATGGGTATACTTTAAAATGATTTAGACTTTTAATTTTAAAATTCCAACATTTACAATACACCAGAAATTATGTTCTTGGTAATTCTTTAAACTTATGATGAAAATTTTGAGGTCTATAATTATTCCAAAAATCTTTCAAGGTGTAGGGAACAAAGAAATTGGAGCTTTCTGCTTTATTTCTTCTGCCTTCTTATTTCTGGAATTAGAAAGTGTGCTTTCCTGGCCCTACTTTAACATTTGCTCTTTGATCCACTGTTCCCTTAGAAATTGAGGTCTCCAAGTCACAGAACTGTGGACATGATGAATTGCCCAAACAAATACGATACTAATTATTTGCTTTACCATACGACTCATTACAAGCTTCTTTTAAGTAACAATCTCCTCTAGCGCTTCTGAAATATGGCTCCATGATTATAAAAATTCATCACTGAATTCTATTTACAGGCTCTTCACTTTTTAAGTCCAAAATACAAATGTGATGCTTTGATCCTGTAGCAGATTTTCAAGAATAATCCCTTATTAAGTGTCTTCACAAATATGTTATTGAGTTCAGCATGGCAACAAAAAGAAAACAGAAGAGAAGGGAGAAAAAAAAAAGAGGAGGTGAAAATGGTATGATGATATCACAGAAGGAGGTGGGCAACTTTAAGCAATCAGGCCTTTTCAAACATGGCATCGCCAAATTTTATCACTAATTCATAACAGGATTAAAACACAAATCATTTTTTATCTGAGAACACAGATAAGTATTGGTTTCACATAGTTCTTGTCCCTATAACCAGATTTCTTTCCTGGTTTTCTCTTGGAGACAAGAAACTCCTAATGAAGCAGGGGATAAGTATTTCTTGAGGTCTGATGATCCTTACAAGCCCCTTGACCTCTCTATGGAACTCCATTTTCTTATCTATAAAATGAGAAGGTAGCTCTCAACCAATAATTTGAGGAGGGGAAGGAAAGGGGCAAGGAGGGCAGACGAGAAGGTCCATGTTTCAAGGGACGAAATTTTTTGACAGAATACCCACATCTAGCCCAACCAGATTCTGACTCAAGCTGCATCACTACCCTACACCCCTGTCAACATCGAGAACTCCTGCTATGGGGATTTGTATTCTTTCCTTCAAAATGAACAAAAGGCTGCCATCACAGTGTATAATTTTAAGGTCCCTGCAGTAAAGAGATTCCATATTCTTCAGCTATGACTAGAAAACAGTGATATTCATTTGTTTCTCTTCTCCTATGTCCTTTGTTTCTGGCAAGGATCACTATTTACTCCTTGTAGCCTAGAAGAGGATGAAGTATGTGCCTAGGAGGAGAAGGGGGATAAAAGATGTAGGTGGGGACATGTTTTCAGCCGCCATGAGGCTCAAGAGCTACATTAATCTGTAGTTCTATGCTTTCATGACTTCACAACTCTCCCAGCTTAAAAAAAAAAAATTATTAGGAATTTTAAAAGATCCCTTTTTCTCTCATCTTGAAGCCTGTTAAAACATATTTGTAAAAAGGAGGTACAAAAGAAGAGGTTGCCAGATAAGGTACTTTTTCTAAATCAAAGGAGCTCCCAGACAAAGTGGGGCCTGACTTGGTGGTCAGCTGTCAGAGTGAAATTTAATTTAGCAGTAACAATAGACAAAGTATGTCAGACTAAGTGCTTGATCAAGAAACTGAAAATTTTTCAATAAAACAGCCTTGATGTCAGTTAAAGCAGAAACCCCAGGTAAAGAATGACTATGCTGAAAATAAATTAAGAAAACATCCCACAGACTTGAGAATAAAAATTCTTTTTTATCCTCCCAACTCACCTTACTCTATGTAAAGTTCAGAGGTTCTTGATTTCAGGAGGTTTTCCAGCCATAATGATGGGCTGGTGAAGACGTTTGTGTCCCTGGATCTAGTGATTATTGTCATGGCTCTGAAGGCCAGAGTCACTCCTATTTAGAAAATCTCTTATATCCTTTTAGATTATGCTTGATTTCTTTTTTTAAAAAATAAATTTAGTTATTTATTTGTTTATTTGGGGCTGTGTTGGGTCTTCTCATTGCAGTGGTTTCTCTTGTTGTAAGCACAGGCTCTAGGCACACGGGCTTCAGTAGTTGTGGCACACGGGCTTAGCTGCTCCGCAGCATGTGGGATCTTCCCGGACCAGGGCTCGAACCCATGTCCCCTGCATTGGCAGGCGGACTAGTAACCACTGCGCCACCAGGGAAGGCTTATGCTTGATCTCTTTTCATCTAATTAATTACATCTCAGGAACCAAGAAGTAATTACATTAAGAACTTGGAGGCATGCCTTCAGAAATGTCACTATGGCTTTCTGTTTGTTTGCTTTAAAGCAAACCGGCACTCTGGAACTTAGTTCAGATTAGCAATTTTGTGCTTTCAGTTAGATACAGTGCAATGGTTCTACTCCTGGTTGCTAGAATAAGAAAGCAGGTGAAAGACATATAGTAATGTGGTTCAATCTCCCCTTCCCTCTCTCTGTCTTTCTCTCTGTCTCTCTCTCCTTTGTATTCTACTTCAGTATAGTGATTTGAGGCCTCTGGGTTTGAGCTGGGAGCATAGAAACTATTGGCAAACGTTTACTTGTTTACCTGAGGGTCAAGTGGGATGAAAAGCAGAACAGGAAGACAGAACTTTCCAAGGACTGGCACTGGTCAAAGCACAGAGAAACGATATGGATCTTCAAAGGGACATTTTTTTCTTTTTCTTTCTTTTTAAAAACTGTTGTCAGTCTAATAAGTGTTGAAGACTATTTGCTAAGCTGTCCAAAGACATAATGATGCTGAGACTGCTCCTTCACTTGTCTACTCTCAAAGGCCCCTGGGAACATCTGCAACATGCGCGCAGGCCTCTTCCAAACAAAAGGAAGGAGGTCCAAAGAGAATGTGCTCTCAAAAAAGCTGTAAACGCATTTAAAGAATTCTGTGAAAGCTCATCAGCTACCTGATTTCCTAGGCAGAGCCTCTTATTACCTAAACCATGATTTAAGACGGGAGCATGTGGGTAGAATAAAGACAGAGGGATGAGAAGTGGAGGAAAAGGAAAGGTGATGAATGATTAATGAAAATCTAGTGATGAATGGAACAAAGATGTTAAAAAGTAATAAAGCATTCATCCCTAGGGTGGAAAACAGGACAAAACAGGACAAAACAAATATGAGTACTAAATTGCCAAAACAGTAAAATAAGAGAGTAGAACAAACAAACAGAGTAGGACAAAGAAATGCCCATTTCAGTATAAGCATTGTTGAAAGGACACAGGGGATTTGGGAACTTAGCATTTACGAGTTATTTGCTTAAACAAAAATAAATTTATGTTGCCTGATTTCCTAAAAGTTACTTACTGATAATGGGCCATTTATGGATAAGAGCCTGCAGCCACCCAGGTATATACGGAAGCCAGACTTTGTGTCTGTTCAACTTTTCTTTCTTTGCGAAATCTGATTCACAGCATTAGAGTGCAGGAGAACCCTCAGTTGCATGGCTCCATCACTAATGAAATGAGCTCCTGGCTTTTCAGAGCAACCATAGGGTATACACTGGGCTCCCAGAGGAGCACTCTGTGTATGAATTACCTATGTGTGTGCACAACCTAAGGGAAAACTCATATGAGGCACAGAGGAAATTTATAAACACAAGCTGCACATTGATAGGAATACAGAAACATACCACAAAGGGGTATAGACACCCAGGTTTTTCCCAAAAGCTGACCTGTACACATGCAAGGGCAAGATACCACAAAACAAGCCCTATGGCAAGACAAGCAATGAGAACAACTGAAAATAATAATGTGTGTGTGATTTACTTATTTTGAATGTTAGTTGAAGGAAAACAAGTTTAACTGGAAGATGAGCTGAGCTCATAAAAACAGTTATGGAGATTATTCAGAAAACTTCTGGACACATGCAAGAACCATGAAGGATGGCAACACATGTGTTGAAAAAATTAGGCCTCATTTCGCATGACAGTTTTGTTTTCTACTTTTCTCTGAATCAGGTGTATCACTCGTACAACTTGCACTCCCATCTCCCATGATTAGGGACACAGCTGGGCTCACATAAGATTCCCTGAAGACAAGGTTCCAAGATTCATTTGTCACTTTGGTATCCAATATGCTCCACAGCTTTCTATGAACTGATCAAATGAATGAGTAAATGAACAAATGAATGATTTGCTGAAATAATATTGTGAAGAATTTTGTAACAGAGGGGCATCATCTTCTACAAAGGCATTGATTTATTCTATAATATCTCTCAAAATCGCAAGACTAATCAGCAGATATTGAAAAGGAACACCTGCCTCAGGCAGAAGTGACTTTAAAAAAAAAGTCCTGCCACAAAACATTGAAAACGATGGTAACAAAGCATATTTCAAAGTTGGGCAGTCTACCAAAAAGGGAAAAAGAAGATACGGGAGGAGGTAAAGACTTAGCCCTGGCGGAATCAAGATAGCGTACTAGAAGGACGTGGAATTCATGTCTCCTCACAATTAGGGCACCAACCACACACCCGTGAGGGACCACAGACACCTAAGGGCATGGGAGGAAAACCCAGTGACCGGCTTGCGGGATCCTGGTTCCCAGGCTGGAGGTTAGGCCCAAGCTCCTGTGGTGGGAGCTCCCAAGTCCAAACCGCTGGACAACAGAGAACCTCAGACCCCAGGGAATACCAATCGGAGTGAGGCCTCCTGGAGGTCCTCATCTCAGCACCAAGACCCAGCTGTATCCAACCACCTGCAAAGTCCAGTGCTGGACGACTCAGGCTAAACAACCAGTAAGACAGGAATACAGCACCACCCATTAAAAAAATAAATACATAAATGAAACGACAAAAAAAAAAGTTAGAGACAAAGGAGCAAGGTAAAAACCTACAAGACCAAATAAATGAAGATGAAATAGGCAACCTACCTGAAAAAGAATTCAGAGTAATGATAGCAAAGATGATCCAAAATTTCGGAAACAGAACGGAGAAAATGCAAGAAACATTTAACAAGGATCTAGAAGAACTAAAGAGCAAACAAACAGTGATGAACAACACAATTACTGAAATTAAAAAAACTCTAGAAGGAATCAATACCAGAATAACTGAGGCAGAAGAAAGGATAAGTGAGCTGGAAGATAAAATGGTGGAAATAACTGCCAGGGAGCAGAATAAAGAAAAAAGAATGAAAAGAATTGAGGACAGTCTCAGAGACCTCTGGGGCAACACTAAATGCACCAACATTGGAATTATAGGGGTCCCAGAAGAAGAAGAGAAAAGGAAAGGGTCTGAGAAAATATTTGAAGAGATTATAGTTGAGAACTTCCGTAACGTGGGAAAGGAAATAGTCAATCTAGCCCAGGAAGCACAGAGAGTACCATACCAACCCAAAGAGAAGCATGCCAAGACACATATTATTCAAACTATCAAAAATTAAATACAAAGAAAAAATATTAAAAGCAGCAAGGGAAAAGCAACAAATAACATACAAGGGAATTCCCATAAGGTTACCAGCTGATCTTTCAGCAGAAACTCTGCAAGCCAGAAGGGAGTGGCAGGACATATTTAAAGTGATGAAAGGGAAAAACCTACAACAAAGATTACTCTACCCAGCAAGGATCTCATTCAGATTCAAAGTAGAAATTAAAACTTTTACAGACAAGCAAAAGTTAAGAGAATTCAGCACCACCAAACCAGATTTACAAAAATACTAAAGGAATGTCTCTACGCAAGAAACACGAGAGAAGGAAAAGACCTACAAAAACAAACCCAAAACAATTAAGAAAATGGTAATAGGAACATACATATCGATAATTACCTTAAATGTTAATGGATTAAATGCTCCAACCAAAAGACACAGACTGGCTGAATGGATACAAAAACAAGACCCATATATATGCTGTCTGCAAGAGACCCACTTCAGATCTGGGACACATACATAATGAAAGTGAGGGGATGGAAAAAAATATTCCATGCAAATGGAAATCAGAAGAAAGCTGGAATAGCAATTCTCATATCAGACAAAATAGACTTTAAATTAAAGACTATTACAAGAGACAAAGAAGGACACTACATAATGATCAAGGGATCAATTCAAGAAGAAGACATAACAATTGTAAATATTTATGCACCCAACATAGGAGCACCTAAATACATAAGGCAAATGCTAACAGTCATAAAAGGGGAAATAGACAGTAACACAAGCATAGTAGGGGACTTTAACACCCCACTTTCACCAATGGACAGATCATCCAAAGCGAAAATAAATAAGGAAACAAAAACTTTAAATGACACATTACACAAGATGGACTTAATTGATATTTATAGGCCATTTCATCCAAAAACAACAGAATACACTTTCTTCTCAAGTGTCCATGGAACATTCTCCAGGATAGACCATTTCATGGGTCACAAAACAAGCCTTGGTAAATTGAAGATTTGAAATTGTATCAAGTATCTTTTCCAACCACAACGCTATGAGACTAGATATCAATTACAGGAAAAAAATCTAAAAAATACAAACACATGAAGGCTAAACAGTACAGTACTAAATAACCAAGAGATCACTGAAGAAATCAAAGAGGAAATCAAAAATTACCTAGAAACAAATGACAATGAAAACCCAATGACCCAAAACCCATGGGATACAGCAAAAGCAGTTCTAAGAGGAAAGTTTATAGCAATACAATCCTACCTCAAGAAACAAGAAACATCTCAAATACAGAACCTAACCTTAAACCTAAAGCAATTAGAGAAAGATGAACAACAACAACAAAAAAAAAACAAAGTTGGCGAAAGGAAAGAAATCATAAAGATCAGATCAGAAATAAATGAAAAAGAAAGGAAGGAAACAATGACAAAGATCAATAAATCTAAAAGCTGGTTCATTGAGAAGATAAACAAAATTTTTAAACCATTAGCCAAGTCATCAAGAAAACAAGGGAGAAGACTCAAATCAACAGAATTAGAAATGAAAAAGAAGAAGTAACAACTGACACTGCAGAAATAAAAAGGATCATGAGAGACTACTACAAGCAACTATATGCCAATAAAATGGACAAGCTGGAAGAAATGGACAAATTCTTAGAAAAGCACAACCTTCCAAGACTGAACCAGGAAGAAATTGAAAATATAAACAGACCAATCACAAGCACTGAAATTGAAACTGTGAGTAAAAATCTTCCAACAAAGAAAAGCCCAGGACCAGATGGCTTCACAGGCAAATTCTATTAAACATTTAGAGAAGAGCTAACATCTATCCTTCTCAAACTCTTCCAAAATATAGCAGAGGGAGGAACACTCCCAAACTCACTCTCTGAGGCCACCATCACCCTGATATCAAAACCAGACAAAGATGTCACAAACAAATGAAACTACAGGCCAATATCTCTGATGAACAGAGATGCAAAAATACTCAACAAAATACTATAAACAGAATCCAACGGCACATTAAAAGGATCATACACCATGATCAACTGGGGTTTATCCCAGGAATGCACAGATTCTTCAATATATGCAAATCAATCATTGTGATACACCATATTAACAAATTGAAGGCTAAAAACCGTATGCTAAACTCAATAGATGCAGAAAAAGCTTTGAACAAAATTCAACACCCATTTATGATAAAAACTCCCCAGAGAGTAGGCACAGAGGGAACATACCTCAACATAATAAAGGCCATATATGACAAAGCCACAGCCAGCATCGTTCTCAATGGTGAAAAACTGAAACCATTTCCTCTAAGATCAGGAACAAGACAAGGTTGCCCACTGTCACCACTATTATTCAACATAGTTTTGTAAGTTTTAGCCACAGCAGTCAGAGAAGAAAAACAAATAAAAGGAATCCAAATCAGAAAAGAAGTCAAACTGTCACTGTTTGCAGATGACATGATACTATACATAGAAAATCGTAAAGATGCTACCAGAAAACTACTAGAGCTAACCAATGAACTAGGTAAAGTAGCAGGGTACAAAATTAATGCACAGAAATCTCTTGCATTCCTATAGACTAATGATGAAAAACCTGAAAGAGAAATTAAGGAAACACTCCCATTTACCATTGCAACAAAAAGAATAAAATGCCTAGGAATAAACCTACCTAAGGAGACAAAAGACCTGTATGCAGAAAACTATAAGACAGTGATGAAAGAAATTAAAGATGATACAAGCAGATGGAGAGATATACCAGGTTCTTGGTTTGGAAGAATAAATATTGTGAAAATGACTATACTACCCAAAGCAATCTACAGATTCAGTGCAATCAAACTACCAATGTCATTTTTCACAGAACTAGGACAGAAAATTTCACAATTTGTATGGAAACACAAAAGACCCTGAATAGCCAAAGCAATCTTGAGAAAGAAAGCAGAGCTGGAGGAAGCAGGCTTCTGGACTTCGGACTATACTACACAGCTACAGTAATCCAGACAGTATGGTACTGGCACAAAAACAGAAATATAGATCAATGGAACAGGATAGAAAGCCGAGTGATAAACCCAAGCACTTATGGTCACCTAATCTTTGATAAAGAAGGCAAGATTATACAATGGAGAAAGACAGCCTCTTCAATAAGTGGTGCTGGGAAAACTGGACAGCTACATGTAAAAGAATGAAATTAGAATACTTTCTAACACCATACACAAAAATAAACTCAAAATGGATTAAAGAACTAAATGTAAAGCCAGACACTATCAAACTCAGAGGAAAACATAGGCAGAACACTCTGTGACATAAATCACAGCAAGATCCTCTTTGACCCACCTGCTAGAGAAATGGAAATAAAAGCAAAAATAAACAAATGGGACCTAATGAAACTTAAAAGCTTTTGCACAGCAAAGGAAACCATAAACAAGACGAAAAGACAACCCTCAGAGTGGAAGAAAATATTTGCAAATGAAGCAACTGACAAAGGATTAATCTCCAAAATGTACAAGCCATTCATACATCTCAATTTCAAAAGAACAAACAACCCAATCCAAAAATGGGCAGAAGACCTAAAGAGACATTTCTCCAAAGAAGATATACAGATTGCCAACAAATACATGAAAGGATGCTCAACATCACTAACCATTAGAGAAATGCAAATCAAAACCACAATGAGGTGTCACCTCACACCAGTCAGAATGGCCATCATCAAAAAATCTACAAACAATAAATGCTGGAGAGGGTGTGGAGAAAAGGGAACCCTCTTGCACTGTTGGTGGGAATGTAAATTGATACAGCCACTATGGAGAACAGTATGGAGTTTCCTTAAAAAACTAAAACTAGAACTGCCATATGACCCAGCAATCCCACTACTGGGCATATACCCTGAGAAAACCATAATTCAAAAAGAGTCATGTACCATAATGTTCATTGCAGCACTATTTACAATAGCCAGGACATGGTAGCATTTACAATAGCCAGGACATGGTAGCAACCTACATGTCCATCTACAGATGAATGGATAAAGAAGATATGGCACATATATACAATGGAATATTACTCAGCCATAAAAAGAAACGAAATTGAGTTATTTGTAGTGAGGTAGATGGACCTAGAGTGTGTCATACAGAGTGAAGTAAGTCAGAAAGAGAAAAACAAATGCCGTATGCTAACACAAATATATGGAATCTAAAAAAAAAATGGTTCAGATGAACCTAGGGGCCCGACAGGAATTAAGACACAGATGTAGAGAATGGACTTGAGGACACGGGGAGGGGGAAGGGAAGCTGAGACAAAGTGAGAGAGTAGCATGGACATATATACACTACCAAATGTAAAACAGCTAGTGGGAAGCAGCCGCAGAGCACAGGGAGATCAGCTGGATGCTTTGTGACCACCTGAAGGGATGGGATATGGAGGGTGGGAGGAAGATGCAAGAGCGAGGGTTTATGGGGACATACGTATGCGTATAGCTCATTCACTTTGTTATATAGCAGAAACTAACACAACACTGTAAAGCAATTATACTCCAATAAAGATGTTAAGAAAAAGAAAAGGAGGAGACAATAGCAACAGCTCTACTGGAATTCAAGGAGAGGACTAGAGCACTAAGACAAATCAATAGCAATAATAAAAACAGCAGCAATTACTTATTAGTCACTATGTGTCAGGCAGTATATAGGCATAACTTAAATTAATTTTCATAAAATTTCTTTAGGTAAGTACTTTTATCACCTTCATTTTACATACTGAACCTGAGCCTGAGAAATGGTAAGGAATTTTCCCAAAGTCCCCCCAGCTAGTAAGTGATAGAACCAGAACTTAAATACACATTTGTCTGTCTGACTCCAAAAGAGGCCCTAATCAATACAGCACTAGTACAAGGGACTAATCATGGAAAGAAAGGCTTGGGTTTTGTTTTCCCAATTTAGAAATGATGCAGGACAATTCTAGAACCTTTACTTGTGATCAAGTGGTAAACCAACTAGCTCTTAAATAATTTAAACACCATGTACGTTTATCACCTACCTTAAAGAAGTAAATGTCCAATTTTCAGTTTCTCTAAAGAGTTATTTAATTCTGGGTTTCCTAAGTTTGACCACAAAGGGGATTTGACTGTGAAACCTTTCCTAAGGCCCATGAGATTGTTGGTCAGTCAGATATCCATAACAGACAGTCTATCAACCTGATATATCATTCCAGCAATGGAAGTTCAAAGCAAAGATTTTTAAGGCTACTGAGATAAGGTAAAATGAATCTTTCCAATATTCTTTCCTTTGCTACAGAACCAAGTTAGCAAAAACTAAATTATAAATCACAGTGTGTGTAATTTAATCACATATTTACCTTAAAAAAAATTTTTTTTGGTCCTTCTCTCATGTAGAGAACAAATATGTATTCTCATTTAAACCTCTGTTGTAACTATTCCCATTGTCCCCAGGCTCCTCATTCTCTTTCAATGTGTCTATCTTCAGTAAAACACAAATAGTTCAGCTTGATTGCACAGCTGATAAATCTTAAAGATAATAAACTGGACAGAGTAGCAGTGAGATTCTAAATTAGACAGACCAGCAGTCATCCTCACAGTAATGGAATAAATAAAGCATGAAAAATTAAATTAAATGACAATTTCTGATTTGAAGTCTGGTTTTCCTGTTTTTACTCAGTAGAAAAATTAGGCTGTACTGGCCTTCCTTAGGAGGAACTTTCCTTAGAAGGGATCTGTGTGCTTATTTTTTACATATAAAATATCTGATATATCAGCTACAATGCACCCTTATCTACCTCATAATTAACTTTAAGTATGTATTGCCTTTATATTATATCCAACACAATATATTTTAGATCAGTTTGAACAGTTAAGATTGGTTATAAAGAATTTTTCTTCATTAGTTGGACTTAAAACTATTTTGGCAAGTCCCCAACATAAAACGGTTCAGTCATGTTATTTTCCTTTTTATTCCTTCAAATGTTATAAGGTACTATTCTATGTCTGGTAGGGGCATGCAGGAGGCGGGAGGGAGGAAGGAATGAACAGACCTATAGTATATTTTGAAAATAAGACAAATCAATAAGTATATTTTGAGTCTCTTCAACATATTGCCTAGGAGGTCTAATAGATAACCACGTATGGGAACAGAAACAGAATCTCATCTAATGATATTCCAAAAATTTAGTGACTTGTAGGTTCTTTCACACTTATACTCTGCATAGTGTGATACTATGTAGCACATTTAATGCTCTTTATGCCTTGGTGTTTTAATGTAAAAGGAAATTCTTTGCTCTATAGCTTTAAACATTATCCGGGAGCTGGCTCCCATGGACGCCTTTCACATTCCTACTCAGAACTCTCAGAGAAAAGCTGTCATTTCTTGTTCTATTCAAGTCAGACTACCTCGTCTCCAGACGCCAAGAGTAAAAGGAATGTCTAAGATAACACCTTCATTTATTCATATGATTTTCATCTTGGACAGTATTATAAAAGCCAGTCATAAATTGGGAAAATAATGGGATAATGTGACATATATTATAAAATGAAATTTATGATCCAAACAGAATAGAAGAGATGCTGCTGCACACGAGGGTTATATTCCTGTCATCAACAAGTGTCTTTGCACATGACCTACACATAAATCTCTTTCTAAGGAAGAAAAAGGAGGGAGAAGGCTAAACTCTAAAGGGCTCACTTTTACAAACATATATAATACTTAGCATTTTCATATGAAATTCAACCTTGTTCTGCCTAAAAGAAAACCTAATCAAACAACAGAGAAGCAAACTCTAAATACTAATTTTATTCCACTTAGCACTTGAAAATGAATACACTAGGTCTTGAAAGAGGCCCAGCTAAGACTTCTACTAAGCTTTAAATTATCTGGTAAAACTGAGTTTTCTTTCTGGAGGGAAGAGCTTCTGTCTGGGTTTTCTTTTTCTTTTTAAGGAAAAGAAATCTGTATAATTATACGTCTATGTTTACATGTGTGGAACAAAGTATGGATAAAGAAAGAAAAATGGACCATCAAGAAGCTAGTTATCACTAAGTACGTAAAGGTGTAATAGTCTAACAACGCCAACGAAATACATACTGTAACAACACTGTAATTTAAACCAAGCTATCAAAATATTTCAAAAGAGAACAAATTTTATGATTTTTAAAATGAAATACGATCATTGCTATTAACAATATGCTATAAAATAAATATACTAGACATAGCTTCTGTTAATAACTACTACAGTTTCTCAGGAAACAATCTTTACAGAGCAAGTCTGATTAATGTACAAGAGACAGCTTTTCTTCTTTGAGCCCTAACCATATGCCATTGTTTCCAAGAGAGTGTTTATAAAAGCTATAAAGATGATAATGTTTTAAACGTCACCTTGCCTATATTTAGCAATTGTCAATACAAAATATCTCTTATTTTACTTTCTCTCCACCCTCTATTGCCTAGTTAGACATTATTTTTCCATCTCTATATAGGTTGGTCTTCCTAAACAGGAAAATAACCAACATAAACTTACACACAAAATTTGACGACATTTCTTTCAGAGTAATATGACCTGTTTGACATCTGAAGATCAAGACAGGGATAATGATTTATTAGGTCAAACCACACAGGACTTATATATAATAAGCTGCAAGACAAAGCTTATTAAATGATTCCACTAGTCACATAACTGAATATAAAAGGGGAAACGTTTCACTGACTTTGGTCAAACATGATAGTTGCCGCAGTAGATTAAAGGTCCCAGAAGTACTCTTAGTTAGGTTGGGGACCAAATGTCACTCCATATGATTTTGTTCTTCATGGGCAATGTCTCCAAAGGGCTAGATTTGTAAAAATCTAGCCTGAACCCAGGTATGAATTTTGTTTTGCTTTTCCCTTTTGAGTGGATAAGCACTTGGTGCATGAAAATATCACCTTTCTTTCTTATCAACAAAAGCACTAACAAACAGAATTCAGAAGAATTCAGATTTACAGATCAAGAAATATGGCAAATGTTCTCAGTGTCAGAACAAATATGAAATTATCCAGGAAGTAAATAATAAGTTTCTGGAACATCCAAATGTTGGCTCTCCTACTTGCCATCTACCAAAGCATGGAGAAAAGTAAGAAACAGAAATAACAGAAGCTCAAATTACTCATGTGGTGCTTCTTAATATATCTGTTGACTATCTTCTGTGGGAAAAGATTGCAATAAATAGGAAAAGATGTGGTGATTATATGTAGCTTCTGTTTCTGCAGTTCCAGCCCCTAAGTTTTATTTTCCAAATAGCCAAGGACTGCAGTTATCAAAAAGATAACCCTTTCCAAATTAAGGGAATAATAATGGAAAGAAATAATTGTTAAATAAATAAAAGTAAACATATATTTTGCCATATTATATATTATTTACATTTTATATGTTATGTGCATAAAATTTTATTGATATATACTCCTAAAAGTTAAAATCTTGGTTGCCACTGAGTAATAAAATCAGAAGTCATTTTTATTTTTACCTCTATACTTTCATGCATTTTCTGTTGCTCTACAATGAAGATGGAATGATTTTATACTCAGGGGAAGAAGGGGACATTCTTCTCCTAGCACCACACCCACGTCAAGAAGAAGAAGCATGAGTACGAAGAGGGGACAGAAATATGATAAAAGAGCCTGCTTTATCCTCTTCATCTGCCATTTTTCCTCTTCCTCTCTTCTCTGCTTTCCTCGGCAGAAGCCATGAGTTCTTCTGGGGTATGGGCTGACTCCCTCCTCCAGCACTGACCAGTGTGCCTCTGATTCTCACCAAGCCTTGGTTTTCCCTTCTACAGAATGAAGATAATAATAGTACTTATCTCCTAAGAAGTCCAGGCAAGATAATGCAAGTACAGTTCTTAGCACAGGGCCTGGCTCAAAGAGAGGACTCAACAATGTTAAATGCACATTTCTTCACCAGTCTTGCCAGATCTGGGAAATCTTAAGACTTACAAAATACTTTATGACATACAATATGCTTAAACAAACAGTAAGTAAATTAATCTATAAACTGAAAGTAAAATTCAGAGCTGAAATTCAAGCCTTATCCTCCTCATGCCTGAGTTTGATAACCAAACAGCACTTTTGAGCTGGACTGACCCAGTGGTGTGCTGAAGCCACCTCTAGACTTATAAGAGCCCATTGTTAAATTTCAAGAATTTTGCAAGCCAGTTGTTAAACACAGCCATTATTTAATTAATTTATTTATTTTTTATATTTCTGACCAGTAGCTTCTTCTTTTTTTTTTAACATCTTTATTGGAGTCTAATTGCTTTACAATGGTGTGCTAGTTTCTACATTATAACAAAGTGAATCAGCTATACATATACATATATCCCCATAACTCCTCCCTCTTGCGTCTCCCTGCTACCCTCCCTATCCCACCCCTCTAGGTGGTCACAGAGCACTGAGCTGATCTCCCTGTGCTATGCGGCTGCTTCCCACTAGCTATCTATTTTACATTTGGTAGTGTATATATGTCCATGCCACTCTCTCACTTCATCCCAGCTTACCCTTCCCCCTCCCCATGTCCTCAAGTCCATTCTCTATGTCTGTCTCTATGTCTTTATTCCTGTCATGCCCCTACGTTCTTCAGAACCATTTTTTTTAGATTCCATATATATAACAAAGCCATTATTAAAAATTAAGTTATATAATTTTATAAACTATAATATGTAATTCACAATTAAGTGAAAATATTTTAAAAGGGTAATAAATACACAAAACTCATCACTTTCCAATTCTTTTACTATCATCTTTACTCTTAAGGTTACTTGCATCTATTATAGCTGTATGGTGGAAATGCTGTTTAACGTACTGCTATTCTGCATCTCTGCCCAAGTCCACTTTCAGTCAAGTCAAATCGGTAGTTTAAAAATGGCCAAATTGGGCTTCCGTGGTGGCGCGGTGGTTGGGGGTACGCCTGCCAGTGCAGGGGACGCGGGTTCGCGCCCCGGTCCGGGAGGATCCCACGTGCCGCGGAGCGGCTGGGCCCGTGAGCCATGGCCGCTAAGCCTGCGCGTCCGGAGCCTGTGCTCCGCAACGGGAGAGGCCGTGGCGGTGAGGGGCCCGCGTACCGGAAAAAAAAAAAAAAAAAAAAAAAAAAGAGGCCAAATTGGCAAATGCTACAAATCAAGATTTGATATTGTTTTGTTCATTTGAGAGAGATGGAGAATATGCAATATGCATATCAGACTTAAAAGTGTGCCACATCTGTAGCTGTTAACTCTGAGTAGAACAAAAAAAATTATTGATGTATTCTTCCAGCATTTAAAACTATTATACAATATTTTTCACAGAACTACACTTGTTCATCAATTGCAAACATAGAGTGGCTATGGATTCAAGAGTTTGACAAAATCAACAATAGTGTTATATGAGAATCTATTGGCTTCTGGAACTTACAATAAAGAGTAGTGATTATTTCATTATTATTTATAAATTATAGCTACATATCCTTTACATCAGTAAAATTTATAATAAATGCACACGTGCGCACACACACATTCTTTTCCTGGAGAGCCGGTGGTTAAAAACTTACCAGCACACCACTAAGCTAACCATTGCTTTAACCTACAAGGAACCTATAAGCTCTCAGCAGAGTTCCAGGCCCATCTTCAAAGCACTAAAGGTGGGGTTTAAAAGGTTTTAGCTTCAGTTGAGTCTACCCAACTGGATTATTATATTTAAATACGGTACACTGAATATCCCCCTCCTGCATGATGATAAAGCAAGCATATAGAGCTTCAAGTTCCGCCATAATTATGGAAAATTTACTATCTAGAAACCCAAATTTGGTAAAGTCAGGATAGCTTTCTACAACTCATGAAAGCACTAAAAGGTAAGTAAAATATGCCCCTCTCTGCCTCCAAGAGCAGGGAGAAAAACCACATTATCCTATAACACAAGAGAAGTGGTACGGGTAGGTACAAAATGCTAGGAGAAGACTGGGGAAAGAGCCATGAGTTTGGAACCCAGGTCCTGGTCAATGGCAACTATGTCGTCTGCCTCAAAGCAAACGAGAGAAAGGAGGAACGTCCCAGATAGAAGGAAAAATCTGAGCAGTATAGCTGAACGGTTAGGAGGAAGGATTCTAGAATCAGACAGCCTGGGTTCAAACCCAGGCTCCCCTACTCACTATGTAAACTTGGGCAAGTTACTCACTATGTAAACTTGGGCAAGCCTCTGTTTCTATCTGCAAAAGGAGGATGGTAACTTCTTGCTCAGACCACAGTAGTGAGAATCAAATGAGATTACATACGTAAAGTGCTTAGAACAGTGCCACACAATTGGCCGATAAATGTAACTACTACCGTGATCATTGTTGTCAGACTCAAGTGTTGAAAAGGTTATCTTTAGGTGTTGTGGGGAAGGCTGCAGGAATTGGGTAGAACATTGCAATCAGAGGAAAGAGAATAAGCAAAAAACACAGAAGACATGTTGGGGACCAGTTAGTTAGCCCGGAGGCACGAGAACGGGCCTCATGTGGGCCAAGGCCATGCACCGCCACAGCAGATAAGGCTGGAAGACTAGACCAGCAGTCAGCCAGAAGATGTCAGATACACAGCCATTCCTCCCCCTCTTCTGAGAAAATACAAAGCTGAGTTTTTAAGATGGCCTTATCATTTTTCTCTTGACAGGTACTGTAAATTGTGCCTCTGATATATTTCTGAAGAGCCTATAGGGGGATGATAAATCAGGTGATGTTACATATATTCATCAGTACATTAATTGTTATTAAATACTCACAACACCTAAAATTGATCTGCACCAAGATTTACTGCTCTGACGGAAATCCACCTGGAAAAGAATACATGATAATTAAGAAGAATGACCACAGATTTGCAGCAATGTGAGGACTATAAACAAGATTTAAACTCCTCCCTGAGGGAATAACTAGATGATGTTTATTCTGTAGATGAACAATGTGATTGTAACAATGGAAGAGATTGATGAGATTTTTTTTTCCCCTGTGGGAGTTTGATTTAGCCAGCTATCTCAGGTAATAGTAGGATGCAGGACTAAGTAGTCCAGCACCACTTGAAAATTCTTTGTAAAGGGTAAATAGCACATATCCTCAGTGACCTGGAAAAATAGATTATAAGTCAAGTGGGCACAAACTGGCACAGAAGCTGCAAACTGGCATAAAAGCAACCAGAATTGAAGAAAACAATTTTTTTCTAAATTAGCCACAACTGAATTCAACCAAATTAGAGAGAAAAGGGACAAGGAGAGTCATCTTATCATGGAGAAGGGAATAAATCATTCTCTTTTTGTAGGCATTCGGCCTGTAGGCTGCTGTATGGGTCTAACAGGTAATTTTTAGTAATCTCTCCTGTCCAGGAAATGAAGAATCACCTGGCCTCAGTAAACACACAAACTAAAAGCAAGGCAACATTAGCCTTACAGATTCTAGCTACTTAAAGTATAAGAAGATATCAGCTGGGACCTTGTTAGAAACACAAAATCTTGGGCCCCACCCTAGATCTCCTGAATCAGAATCTGCACTTTTAACAATAATCCCCAGGAATCTAGGTGATCTCTTTGCACACTGAAGTTTAAGAAGCACTGATCTAGGACTTCCCTGGTGGCACAGTGGTTAAGACGCCACCTGCCAATGCAGGGGACACGGGTTCGATCCCTGGTCCGGGAAGATCCCACATGCCCTGGAGCAACTAAGCCCGTGTGCCACAACTACTGAGCCTCCGCTCTAGAGCCCGTGAGCCACAACTACTGGGGCCCATGAACCACAACTACTGAAGCCTGCACGTCTAGAGCCCATGTTCTGCAACAAGAGAAGACAGCAATGAGAAGCTCGTGCACCACAACAAAGAGTAGCCCCTACTCGTCACAACTAGAGAAAGCCTGTGCGAAGCAACAAAGACCCAATGCAGCCAAAAATAAATTTAAAAATTAAAAGAAAAAAGCACTGGGGCTTCCCTGGTAGCGCAGTGGTTGAGGGTCCGCCTGCCAATTCAGGGGACACGGGTTCGTGCCCTGTTCCGGGAGGATTCCACATGCTGCAGAGCGGCTGGGCCCGTGAGCCATGGTCGCTGAGCCTGCGCTCCGCAATGGGAGAGGCCACAACAGTGAGTGCCCCGTGTACCGAAAAAAAAAAAAAAAAAAAAAGCACTGATCTAGAGAGCTAGACCTTCATTCGTTCATTCATTCATTCAATAAACTTTCAAGATCTGTACTGCTAATATGATAGGTAGCCACTAGCCACACATGGATATTTAAATTTCAATTAATTAAAATTAAATCAAGTTTTAATTTAATTTCAGGGGTTCATTGGAACTAACCACAATTTAAGTGTTCAATTAGCACAGGTAGGTAGTGTCTACCAGATATGTTTCCATCATCACAGAAATTTCTATTGGATATAGTTGATTTAGACACTTGGGACACACCACTGAAGAAAGAAGAGAAAGATTCTTATGCTCATGAAGCTTAGATTCTAGCAGCAGGGAAGCAGATAATAAACAGTAAACAACTTAAGTGACTAAATTAAAGGTATGTTGGATGGTTAAATGCTAAAGACAAATATTAAAAATAGAGCAGCCTTGGTAGTTCCCTGGTGGCCTAGTGGTTAGGATTCCAGGCTTTCACTGCCGTGGCCTGGGATCAATCCCTGGTCAGGGAACTGAGATCCCACGAGTACACAGTGCAGCCAAAAAAAAAAAAAAAACAAAAACCTAGAGCAGCCTTAGAAGGATCAGGAAGATGGAGGGACAGTTAGATTTTAAATATGGCAGGTCTAGTGGGTTTCAACAAAGAGGTCACATTAAAGGAGAGGCAGGTTGCTAGCCAGCAGGGGGAGTGTTCCAGACAAAGGGAAAATCCAAAAAGTCCAAAGGCCCTATGGCAGGTGTCTGAGGAACAGCAAGGGAACCCACGTGGGTTGGAGGAGAGTGAGAAAGAAGGCTGAGTAAAAGGGTAGGAGATCAGAGAGCTAAGGTTCCCTGGTAGGGAGAAGGGCCTCCTTGTCCATTGTAAAGGACCTGGCTTTTACTTGGAGTGAAATGAGGAGACTTGAAAGGTTCTGAGCCAAGGAGTGAGATGCTTCAACACCATCTCAAAGTTATTCTAGTTCAGCAGAAAAGGACTATAAACAAAAGTTACTTGTTTGTTTTAATTCAAGGTCATATTCAAGGGTAAAAACACACTATCTGCACTGGCAAAATGACTTTGTTTACAAGTTTTGGTAACCACCAGAAGCTTGTTAATGATACACAAACAGAAGTCATTAAAATTTATCACTGTGAAATTCAGACACTTTTTCAGAGGCTCAATTAATATGCAGTCACAAGGTCTTACAGGTTCCCACCCAGAATCTGGAGCCATACTTGCTATAAACAGTTTGAGCAAATCCTAAGGAATGCAAATCAGACTCACCCAACTGCCTAAAAGGTGGAACTCTGCCTAAGTGTATCATCCTCAAAATTTCTTGGTTACTTTATTACTAATTTACATATATTTCTTGATGATAGAGAAATCCATACAGTGATTCCAATCTTTTTTTTTTCCCCACCCTGACCCCATCCCAGTTAAATGCCAAAGCTCTGGAAATCAAGGTATGGGGTTTTCTTTAAGTTGTCTTTTCCAGAGTTCCCAGAAACAATGGCACATTCTACCCACAGTTGAGAATGCTGCTGTCTTGCAGGTAAATCCAACGACAGTTCTAAGAACTAGAGGTCACTGTAGCCTGTCTAGAAAATGCCGTCATCAGCCTCAAGGCCTAGGTTCACTACATGGAAGTTATACTGGAGAGGCAGGCCTAATATGACTAAAAGTCATCACTTATGATTTATTCCCTGGGGATCACCAACAACCGTGATCCAGCCTGAGTTCTGGCAGAAAAATAGAGTAAGGTCACCTTCGGTAAATTAAATCAAATGAACAATAAATCAAAGCATGCCAGGTCATTGGGAACTAACTGTTCAGATGCTCATGACAAGTGAGTGGATCAAGGAGCATCATTTTTATGCATCTGGGCATAACATTTTTGAACAACAGAACATAAGAGGAGATTTTAGCAACTAAATTATTACCAGTTTGAGTTATGGGAGTCCAGAAGTGGAGCTGTTTTATTATTTCATTCATTAAATAACTACCTGTTAGGACCCACTATGGGCAAGGACTATTCCAACTGTTGGAAATGCAGCAGTTCACATGCTACAGCACCTTATCCACATTAAGTTACAGTTTCAATTTTGACCTCCTTATGGCTCCCTTTTGGAGCCAGGAACCTTTCAACCTGAAGAGAAAACCTGAAGAGGTCTTCTATGGATGAGAAGGATTCAGAGATCATTTTGGAGAAAAAAGGAAAGGGAGACATACTAGCAGAAGGTGGCTCTTCACAGGCAAATCTACACGGTAACTTTTATATACTCCACCCTGAAGCCAGAGCACCTGAGCCTCTTTTGCTTCCCTCATCCAACCAAAGGAGTCACCCCCAAGATGTGAAGCACCACTCCTCACCTCACCCGCTTTCTGGTACAGAAAAACCAGAAAGAGCAGAGAAAAGCTATTTCCAGAGACTGGACACATTAAGACACTAAGGTGAACAAAGGGGCAAATTGGCCCCTCAATACAATTTTTAAAACAATGTATTTTTTGCATGCTATCCATGATAACTGTGATTTTAAAATTTAAAATACACTTTTCCTCACTTAACCATTTCTACTCCTCAACTCCTCACCAAAAAAATTACAGTAAAATTGACATTAGACTTTGTAAGCTACCCCAAATCTACCCTATATAAATTATACTTCTGCTCAAGTTAGTCAGAATCAGTTTCTGTTGTTCGCAATTAAATACTTTAGTTGAAATAGTACCTTAGTGTGTCATTCAGGAAAGCTGAGGAAACCTCTAATTTTAGGTCTGCAACTAATTATCTGTTAATCTCAGGAGAAATTATTTAAAGTAGCTGGACTTCAGTTTTCTTACAAGCAAATTGAAAAGATTAGACTAAATTATTCCTAAAAGTTTATAAAATAACATGAATGACATAAAATAACAAACATGTTTCTATCTTATTTCTCAACATTAACCAAAAAGAGATCACTGTCAGACAGTGGTGGTTTGATATTTTCCCAGGAAGAATTAAATTTGCAAGGTAGGTTCTGCGTTTGCTCTAGCTATTCCTCCACCTCACTCCTTTGGCTCCTTGATAATGTTTAACATGTATGTTCCAACAGACAAAATCCCTCCAAGGTCTTCAGTGTGACTTTTTTAGTCTCACTGCTTATGAAAAAGCACATCAAAAGAAATGGTCAGAGACAAGGCTCAAAATTTTTGCATTTAAGCTTCACAACTAAATATTTGGATTGTGGTATAGGGACTTCTCAAGGGCACTTCAAAAGTTCCTCTTGTGATTCAAAGGTCTGGGAAATAATTTGCCTGAAGAAAACTTAGCCTTCTGCCTTGACTAGACTGGTTTGTGCAACAGCCTCTCCTTTCTAAAAAACAACAATCGTGGTTTCCATTTGTTGTCTTACGGAGATATGTTTTAAATTATTAAGAATAATAATGAAAAGACAAAAGAAATTTTAAGTATTTCATACAAAAGCTACAAAAGCATTATGTTGGGGAAGTTTGAGAAGTTTATTAGGTCAATCTAGGCTCTAATATACTCAGATAATTGATTTAAACTTGTAGGTGCAATAAATCACACTGGTCATGGAGGCGGCACCAGATGAAAATGAGAACACAGATCAATTAATTATCTGAGAGTTTTGGGCTTTCTCACTGGCTTGCTATTATAAAATCATTTTCTTGGTTCCATCTCAAACATCAGGGTGCCTTTTTTATATACAACACTTTGGCCACCAAGAATAGAGTGCTATGACAGCAGAGTGGTTATAGCTTGGCTCTAATGTCAGAGCACAGGGTTCTAGCCCAAGATCCACCCAGGGAATGTTGCTTGGCCTCACAATGCCTTGGTTTCCTCATCTGTAAGGCAGGGGAAATAATAGTGTTTTGCAAAATCTAACACATGTACCACTGGGAGTATAACAGACGATATTAGATGGTATATGAGTGACTTTTTATTTTATTAACTATGTGCTTGATTCTAAGCATATTAAATATATATATAACTAGTACATCAAGCTAACTAACATAATTGCTTAGGACAAAACTAAGTTAAGGAAAAGAAAAACTGGGCTCCAAATAGTCCTAGTTTATGAGGGAAAGTATTTCACTGAAAAAGTCTAGTTAATAAATATAAAGAAATAACAGAATTAGAAAAGCATGATTTTTTGTAATCATGTAATGAAATAATTGCTTCAGATAATATCCATCAATAGAAGTGATCACTGTATGAAAAATTAATGGGGAACTTTACTATGGAATGGTAAGGCTGTCACCTGCCAAACCCATTTATGAATCTTAGCATCACTAAAAGTGGTTGCAAACTATGGATGCCTCCTGATGAAGCAGTAGGAAGCACAATTACCATTGATGAAGCATTCTTGCCAAGAACACTTACATTAAATCAAGTCTAGAGATAACTTCAGTATAAGAAATATGACGGATAGAGGAACAAGTTAGAAAACATCATAAGAAACCAAAATGTGAGACCTTCTGTAGGACAAGGGACCCTGTTTCTGTAACAAGGCTCTGGCAGGAACAGAGGCAGGACTTCTACATTAGGGGAGACTTAAGGGACATACGTAATATACAGACTTTGGATTTGATAAAAAGAAAAAAGTGAATAGAAAAGCAGTAAATGACATTTTCAAGTCAGTTGAGGATGTTTGTGAAGCGGGATTATGTAATACCAATTGCTGTTTATTTTGCTAGATGTGATAATAGCATTGTAGTTAAGTACCAAAATGTCCATATTTTTTTAGAGATGCACTCTGAAGCACATCAGAGTAAAGTGAACTGATGTTTGGGATTTGCTTTAAAATACTTCAGAAAAAAGAGAAAGACAGAGATAAAGAAAGGGGTGGGGGAGGAAAAATGACAGGAGAATAGATGAAGAAAATGGAGCAGAAATCTTGATAATTACTGAGTTTAGGTATAGGACGACTGCATAATTAGCAGAGCTCAATGCAAAATAAAAATGCAGGGCCGGGCTTCCCTGGTGGCGCAGTGGTTGAGAGTCCACCTGCCGAAGCAGGGGACACGGGTTCGTGCCCCGGTCTGGGAAGATCCCACATGCCGCGGAGCGGCTGGGCCCATGAGCCATGGCTGCTGAGCCTGCGCGTCCGGAGCCTGTGCTCCGCCACAGGAGAGGCCACAACAGTGAGAGGCCCGCGTACCGCAAAAAAAAAAAAAAAAAAAAAAGGTTTTCGATGGATATTCGTTGCATGAATAACAAATATGCAAATTTTAAGCCAGAAAAGAAATACACACATGCAAAAAGGTGGGGGAGCCTAGCACCCTTCTGTACAAAGTTCTGGAAGCTAATTTGAGAACACCTATCAAGGAGTTCTGTGTGACCATTTTACTCAAGTAGAGTCAAAATTCATGAGGCAGAATCAAAATTACACTGCCTATAATGATGACTAACAATACACATCTGCTCTTTGAAGATGCTCTCTCTATACAAGTTCTAGTAATTTCCATACACATCAGAACACATAAGATTGAGAAAAACAGTAAGAATATAATCTTTGAGAAGAGTCTAGTAGAGGAGATAAAAATGAAGAAAAAATATCAGAGGTAAAACCCAGGAGTAACATACAAGCGGTCTCAACAAAGACTCTGGTGTTCCAATGAGGAGCAGAGGGGATGTAGAAGAGACTAAATATAACGTTTTCCTTCAAGTCCATGTCCTGAGAGAACTTTATATATGTGTAACCTAAATGAGGATATTATTATATTCTGTTTCCTAATATCTCTGAGATAGGCTATATGGCATATATAAATTCTACTTAGTAACAAATCATAATAAACATATATTGAGTTTTATCACGTACCAAGCATCTCACTGAAGTTCTTTCCAGAGCTGCCAAATTTGGCTGAATAGTGCCCTGTAGCTTTACCTACAACATCATAATTAATCCTAGCAAAAACGCTGCAAGGTAAATATAGTATTATCTTTTCCACATTTTCGAGATAAAGAGTATGAGGCTTAGAGAAACTTGGTAACTGGCTCAGGCAAACAGCCAGTAAATAGCATATCTAGGAATCATACCCAAGGGCAATGAAAGATCAATGCTCGGGCTTGTGTTTTTAACCTAAACACGTCAGTGTTTTTCCAGTAAACTGTAATGAATGATAGAGGGGGCAGAAGGGTGTCCCAATTCACCACAGATAAACACTTTTACAAAACACAATAAAAATTAATTACTACCAAAGTGAAAAAAGATAAAGGCTTTCAAATTAAAATTTGTTGTTACTAGATTCAACAAATTTATGCTTATTTGCACACAAGTTTCTAAATTCTTACTCAAGTTCTGTGATTATTTTGTCACACACTGTCACCAGTGCAAGGACCACCCTTTGAGTACTGCACTACACTACAGGTATACCTTGCTTTACTGTGCTTCGCAGATACTGTGGTTTTTTACAAATGGAAGGTTTATGGCAACCCTGCATAGAGCTAGTCTGTCAACGCCATTTTTCCAACAGCATTTGCTCACTTCGTGTCTCTGTCACATTTTGGTAATTCTCACAATATTCAAACTTCTTCACTATTATTATATTTGTTATGGTGATCTGTGATCGGTGGTCTTTGATGTTACTACTGCAAAAAGATTACAACTCAATGAAGCCTCAAAAAATGGTTAGAATTTTTTAGCAATAAGGAATTTTCTAATTAAGGCATGTACATTTTTAGGCATAATGTTATTATTGCACACTTAATAGACAATTATTTCACACTTTAAATAGACTATAGTATAGTGTAAACATAACTTTTGTATGCAGTGGGAGACCAAAAAAATTGTTTGACTTGCTTAATTGTGATTTTTTTTTCACTTTATGTGGTGGTCCAGAACTGAGCCCACAATATCTCTGAGATTGCCGGTATACTATTCTATGCATGCTTAGAATGAACACTGCTTATAATAAGGTACCAAAGTTCCTCTATCTACTGATGCTAGTTAATCTATTTTTTTTGTTGTGTTGGCTTTTTTTTTTTTTTTTTTTTTGCGGTACGCGGGCCTCTCACTGTTGTGGCCTCTCCCGTGGCGGAGCACAGGCTCCGGACGCACAGGCTCAGTGGCCATGGCTCACGGGCCCAGCCGCTCCGCAGCATGTGGGATCTTCCCAGACCGGGACACGAACCCGTGTCCCCTGCATCGGCAGGCGGACTCTCAACCACTGCGCCACCAGGGAAGCCCAATCTATTTTTTTTTAAGTAAGTAAGATGATTGTTAGCTTTTTCTTCTATCATAAAAATATTTTTCCACATACTCAATATCAGTTGCAAAGTAAACAAAAATAAAGAACTTTCTGAATTCTGGGCTGCTTTATGATACAACTGCTATGGTATTTTGAAAAATGTTAAGAGGAAAATAGGAAAACACGAAATACATTACCCTGCCAACAGAACACTGAGTAAGAGTGAAGGCAGACAGAGAAAAGAGCATCAGGACAGCAAGGGCCCCCTACGCACCCTCCGCAGGGAAAAATTCTTTCTGAGAAGTGAGTGGCTGTTGGTAAACTAAAAAACAAGTACTTAAGAGATCTCAAATACATGGTGACATATGGAATCAGTCAACCTGCCACACCCCTTGAGAAGTTCTCAGTTAAATAACTGTAATCACATCCACAATACCTTCCCACACAAAAAGATGTTCTGGGAGGGAGAGGGGGGTAGAGGAAGAAGCCAGAACCTCTCGGAATACTTTTTTTTTTTTTAATGTGCCCTAAAGTTCCAAGGTAATAAGAAAAAAATGTCACCATTGTTCTTGTGGCACTGATATGAGTTGATGGGTCAAACCCATGACTTCTGAGGCTACTCAAAAAATTAGTGAGGGAGGGCATGGAAGGGGACAATATGGAGGAGAAAAATTAGTAGATAGGAGTCAGCAACCTGGAACAAACTCAATGTGAAGGAAACAATTAGAAACTGGCACAGGTCCCAAATCAATAAGAGGAGATGGCTGTGGGCAGTGAGCATACTGGCTGGGTAAGGAAAACTTAAATGCAGGTAGCTCAGCGCTGGGAACAGAACAGCTCTTCAATGTCTCTCTGGCTAAGGAGAGGGTCATCTATCCAGAGGGTGGAAAAGACACATCAGAACAGGCTTTCACAGCCCAGCTGGTCCCTGATGTCACAGCCCATGTGAACAAACAGTACTGGTGTGATTTTCCCAAATCCTGTAAGAAATAAAGACCTCACAGCTCACCTTGTCAAGCCTGGAATGCAGTCCCAACAAGAAAAGCACTTCTTACAGAATATGCAATAGATTCAAAGAGCTTTGGAACTATATTTCCCATTAGCTCTAGAGGAGGCTGTACTAATAAATTCCCCAGCACTGGGCTGAACAGGTGCAATTCAGTAATGTAGCTGTAATTGAGTGGTCAACTCAATAAAATTTGTAATGTTTTTCTAACAAATTATCTCATTTTTTTCTGAAAAGAGGTATCTGTGATTCCATGTGATAAGTTGCTTTAGAAGACTGACATACAGGGCTAATGATAAAGATCTTTAATTTATGGAAATATTAATAGTAGCTTTGGCTAAGAATGATCTTAGCTGATTCTTTATACACTATTAACCTTTTAAGCATAACAAGCTTTAATTTTCAACCAGCAAATGTTTTGAATTTATGACTCATGGTCCACAGATATATATATATATATATATTTCCTCATCCTGATTATTCTACTGGAGAGGTTCTTCATAAACCCTGCAACAGTTCTCAAGCCAGTTCTACAAGGTGCCACCTGTGAGCTTATGATAAGGCTGCTCTTCTTGTCTTGACCACCTTCTCCTCCTCTTCCATGTACCTGTTAATGACCTGTGTCTCTTAAGTCCCAGTCAAAACCCTCCTTCTTGATGAAGCTCTCCAGACCTATAGTCAGAATTACTTTCTCTTTCGCCCCAAATTCCTATCACCGTGTTACAATTCAGATCCCCATGCACATACTATTCCCCTACTGCTGCCTTTGGTTAAGGCCCATTCATCCTTGGGGTTTCGGTTCAATGTACTGCCTGAAGGAAAACCTTCCCTACCTCAGATTAGGGAATATTACACATGCATTTTCATAGCACTGCATTCCTTTCCTTTCTTGCACTAACCAAAGTTGTCATTAGTATCATTTTGTCTCTCTCTTCCGTTAGGATTAGGTTATAGCCCAGGTTTGTTGGGATTTTTTTAAACTTAGTAGCAAGCACACAACACTCCATATCTGAGGAAAGAAAGAAAAAGTGAGTGGATGAATGAACAAATAGTATCTTTCTTTCTCTCTCCCCTGCTATTGGTCTTCTCCATCAGATTGTGAACTCAAAAGCAACACACCCCTCATTGTAGCCACCATAACATCTAACTAGGGCTTTGCACATAATGGAGATGAACAAAACTCAGTTGAATTAAATTGAAGTTCTTCTATTGTAGTAGTAGCATCAGGTTGGCCATAGAGAATTTAACCCCTACAACTTACCGTGTTTTATACCACCTGCTAACCATTGATTCTCATCAAGCTCCTATGATTGCCAATCACTCTGTAGGACATTGTAGAACAGAAGTAAATGATATTTAGTACTCTACAGTTTCAGATTCCCATTTATGACATTTCTGCATTCATGCCAGATACTGGGGGAATTTTAGAGGTTAATCAAACACAGATGCTATCCTTGAGGAGCTCAAGAGAAAAAATGAAGAAAAAAGATCAGGATGTAAACCTCAGGAGTAACATAAAAGGGGTCTCAATAAAGACTCTTGATGTTCCAATGAGGCACAGAGGGGATACAGGCTCAAGTGGGGATGGTTTATAAATGAGTCTTACCCAGATGGAGAGTGGGATTGGGGATGCAGCAAAAAGGTACAGAGGTGGAGAGCAAGGCCACTCATTCCTTGGTTCAACAGATCTTTATCACCTCCTATGTGAGGCTTGGGGAATACAGTGGTTAAGTAAACCTAACTCCGTTCTCAGTGGGGCTTGCATTCTAATGCGAGAGACAGATAAAAGCAAACAAGCAAAAGTGCCAGGTGGGCACGAGTGCTCTGAAGTAAAACAGGACAGAGTTAAGGGGCCAAGACGATGTTGAGTGCTACCTGAGACAAGGTGGTCAGGGGAGGGTTTCCCATGGCAATGACACTAAACAATGGCCTAAATGAAGTGAGGGAGTGAGCCACGCAACACTCCATGGGAAGAGCATTCCCAGCAAAGAAAACAGCAGTCTTGTCCACAGATGAAAAAGTGCTGATAACTTCTTTTTCAAACTGGGGTCTTGGGGCATGTTCTTCGGGGTCTAGAAATTCTTGATGAGATTTTTCTAACTTTTGTTTTTGTTTAGATAACACTCATTTAAAATGTTCCAGATGTATTCTGGATCAGCTACATGGCACCTAAAATATGGGAACCAGCACAAAATTTCTGTGCCTGGATTTGCATTTACAATTGCAGTGATGTCAGGTAGTGCTATGTTAATTGTCACAAGCCAAAGACAAAAGAGGCAGAATTACTATTTCAATAATGTGTTTGTGCCCCAAGACCTCAGAGTAGGGCTAGGGTACAAATGAATTGTCCCAGTAGATACAGCTCAAAGTGTTGGGGGAAACAGAGTCACCACACAGTCCAGAATAATACAGGTTTGACAAGCTGTATAGAACCTTTGACATAACAGACATCTCATATTGATATTTCCAGAGATGATTCTGTTTAAACAACATCATCCATCATGTTAAATGAATGTTGCTAACTTGAATTTGGTTTTGTCATTCTGATTGCATTTAATTTGTAAATGTGTTTTGGTTTCATATTTGTTTAAGAACTACACACGTAGAAGCTTATAGCTAGTTTTATATTTTTACATGTTTACTAACCAAATACAAAAAATTAAGTCAACATTGGGAGTTTGTAAAAACTTTTCCCTTTAAATGGCATCCATATGTTACTCAAGTTTGGCCACAGTGAAAGAGAGGGATCAGTCTGTTTTCCAGAACCACCACCAGGTAATAGGGTGGTTTTCAACGAACCACACAGTAAGTACAGCAAAGAAAGGAGGTGAGTATCTTTGGTAGGAAAAATATCACAAATCAGAAACTGTAATCTTTCTTCTCTGTACACAAAGGCCATAATTTATGTAACATATAGGTTAAACCTCCTTCAGAACAACCAGCCCATTGGAACCTTAAACAGTGGAAAAGCACACAGGGGAAAGAGTGAGGGTGAAGAAGCTATAATTAAAGGTTCACTGCACTCCCGTGGCAGATTAATCACAGCGCCAGGTGAAGAGTCAAGCGTCACTAAAAATGCAAAATAAATTCCACTAAACATATTTCACCTGCAAGGAAAAGTTTTTCTCACAACACAAGGCTTTCTTTGTCAAGAAAAGTGAACAAGAGCCAAGACAATTGTCTGGGAAGCTCAGGCAGTTGGTGGAGAAGGCTCCTTGGGTCATAGGACCTTAAAACTGTAGTAGGTGAGAACTGGCATCTGGACTCAAATTGACCAGAGTTTAAGAATCACCTCCAACAGAGATCAGCTCTGAGACCTGAGCAAGTTCTTTAATATCACAGAAAAAATAAAGATAAAATAGTACCTTTGTTACAAGGTTGTTGAAAGGGTTCAGTGAGATAATCCACACAGACCTTTTAGAACACTGCCTGTCATGCAGTAAGGGCTCCATAAATATGCACAATGATTTTTATGATGCTACAGCTTTATCATTATATAAGCACAAATCTCCACAGATGACTCAACAAAATGCTTTAACTCAACTCTACAGCCCCAGAACAGTGTCTCCATATTTTACATACTCCACGATGATTCCAGATGATTAATCATGCATACACAAGTAAAGCACATTTAAGATTATCCTTAAAATAACATCCTTCTCATTCAAATAACTCAACAACCTAATAGGGTAGCTACCATTATTATTCCTATTTTACAGATAAGCAAGGTCCAGAGAAGAGGATGGACTTGCTCAAGGACATAAACAATGCAGCCAGGATTTGAATCCACGTCTGGGTACAGAATCTGTCTTCTGAATCACCACACAACACTGTTCCTCTAGGTATACGTCCTTCCTCTGAGTCCAGAAAAGAGAAACACTGGGAACTGCTGGTCAAACACACATAATTGTTTATTCCTATAGATCTTCCAGCTTCTAGGCACAGAAAACTAGGGAGCATCATTCCCTAACTAGACTTTTCACTAAATTACAATTTATTGTTATGCTGTTAAGCTAATACAGAGTCAATAACAAAAAAATCTACTTGAACTGTGTTAAAGTGACTTTCATGAATGAAACAATTTGAAAACACTGTTCAACATTTTATATAACGTCCCAATGACCACAGCTAACTTAATTAATTCAGCCTTGAATTTAGTTCAAAAAAAAAAGGCAAGGGGGGTTGCTTTGTTTTTGTCAGATAATGGAAACTATTTAATTCAATGTGGGGTGTTTTTTTGGCCAGAAAGCACCAAAACAAACAATACCCACAAACTGAAGAAAATCTGTTAATTTGGGGTGCCTCATTACACCTATTCCTGTGCTTTTTTATGAGACCCTGTATCATAATGTATCCTTTTCTCATCATTACCCTATCCAAATAATATTTCCATTTGTAAACAGATTCTCTTCAAAGTAAGAGGAAACAGGCTTTAAATGTTTCAAGGAACCGTTGGATCCCACAAACCTGCTTCAAATAAAACAGCTGATGACTGTCCCTTTGAAGCATCAAGACAATGACCATCAGGGCACACTGAAGGCAGGGAGCAACTGTGCAGCTCTGTCCCTTTCCATAGCTGGACAGGCTGCAGCCCAACCCCTTAATGAGCTAGCTCCAGCGGAGAGAGTCAATCAGGAGCCAAATCTACGGCTCAGGAGAGAAAGCCAGCAGCGGACGGGAAGCTCCCTTAAGCTGGAGCTGTTTGCTAGCAGTGCCTCACTGCTGCAATCCAACCCCATCATCTCTGTGTACCCCTCATTACAAGCCACATTATGGAACATCGTATCCTCTCCAGCTGCAAGCAAAGGAATTGCCCTGTGGCCCGGATGTGTGACTAATGACTAGAACTCTGGCTTCTTGCTTGATGCCTGGCCTTCAGAATTACGTGAACCTGTTGTGAAAGACACACCAGTGTCACAGACGTTTGGACACAGATTAAGCTCCAGATGGAAGACTGTCAATGTCAGTCGGTCACTGTTGCTACAGCCCCGCTGGCTTTTCAACTAAGCAACAACAGAGAATGATTTTGACACTCACTTTCTAAGCTCAATTAAGTCTGAGGATTGGAAGTCAAGTTTTCCCCATTTCCTAAGCATTCTCCACCAAATACTTGCTTTTTGCCTTCTGCTGCCCACTCATTTATAGTAGCTTCTTTAGATAGCATTCATCCTTGAGTGTGTCTTTCCGAGTGACTGTTTCACTATTCTGCAGGATATTCTAGCTCTAGCTCAATGAACTATACATTACTGTCATATCAGCTGTCCCATAAAGAGATAAAATCTGGATCAAATACAGGACTTGCTGTCAGAGGAGAAAAGATAAGGTGAAGAATTAGTAAAAGATCGGAAGATGAGAGAGATGATTGAAGTTTATGAAACATTTAGGAGGCTATTGAACACCGTCCCTTTTCCCCCCCTCCTCTGCTTCTCTGGATCTGCCAGTTTCAGCCAGTTTGTTTTATGTTCCCATTGCAATAGATGTTTAGTTCAAAGCTGTTGACTTTGCTCCTCGGTTATAGGGAAGGGCCTCTGCATTTCCAGGCCTAATCCATCCAGTCACTTTTCTCCTCTCTAGCCTCAATTTTTAAAACTACATATATGTGATTTCATATCAAAGGAATTTCTTTGCATTTCATAAATTCATAGGCATTCCTCCAGATGCCTATGGTGACTTTTTAATTCATTTCAGCTATTTCTGCCTTTTTGGTATAAACTTGCAATCAGAATAACAATCTATAGCTATGTTTTTCTAAATGCTGTACCTACAGTAACTCATTTAATCTTCACGACAGCCTTATAGGGGAGGTAGCACTACCCTCTTTCACAGATGAACCAAGGCCTAGAGAAATCCATAGACTTGCTTGAGGACACTTAGTTCACCAATGATACAGCCAAGATTCCAGTTCAGGCAGCCTGGGTCTAGAACTCGTGTACTTAACCTCTATGTGACACTGTTCCTCAGAAGGAGCATTACAACTCCCTGGATTTCCACTCCAAACCCTCAAGTGTAAAATGCTAATTATAAATAGAGCACATGACTTTGCAAAACATGCATGCAAGTACATAAATTAAGAATTAAACTTGGCCTCCTCTCCTTCCTCTTCTCCCTCTATCTTCACATCCTTATAAATTCATTCCCCGAGGGAGTCAATATTAACACCTTGGCATGTATTTCTGTTTTTGAATACAGACATATACTTTTACACATGTTTATATAATACATACTGTTCTGCCTCATGCTTGGCACCTTTTTATGTCAATTCATAGGAATCTACTCCATGCTTTTTAATGGCTGCAGAGTAATTTCAATGTACAGACACATAATACCTTATTTAGAGAGTCCCCCTTGATGAATATTTTATCCACTTTCAAGTTCTCACTACTACTATCAATGCTGCAATGAAGTTCT
Source organism: Stenella coeruleoalba (assembly GCF_951394435.1). NCBI lineage: Eukaryota > Metazoa > Chordata > Mammalia > Artiodactyla > Delphinidae > Stenella > Stenella coeruleoalba. The sequence continues at coordinate 76,582,115 of NC_137156.1, forward strand.
TTGTATACTTGATCAAGAATATCTATAGCATATGTTGTTAGAAATTTCAAATAATTTCTAGGTCAAAACATTTCAAACTATAGTTGATAGTTGCAAACTATCCATTCCAAAGTTTACTATATTGATTTTTACTCAGTGATTATTATCCCAACCAAATAATCTTTTAATTTAATTATGAAAATTGGGTTATAATGAGTTTCCTAAGGTTCCCTTCCAAATTTACTAGGACCTACTCAACCAGCCTTAAGAATGAAATAAAGCAACTACCCAAACTCAAAATATCATGCCTGCCTTTCCCAAATAACAATTCTAATCTGACCTCATTAACATGGCGACCTCCAACTTTTTCCAGACTGAGTTACAGATGGATGAATCTCATGGAACCTAGACTAAAATTTAACAATAAAATAAAAAGATATTTTGGTAAGGGAAGTAACTCTTAAAGGTCATTAGAGGCATCTAGAATTGTCTCCCATGCCCCCAGGCATAAACTAAAATATCCACTGCTTTTTGACAGTATAAACATAGAATGTGTCCCAGTTTGAATAGAAATGAGCAAATCTTGAGTGCAGAACTAAATTCCTGGGAGCTCTGAAGGTTACCTGGAGGCATGAATTAGGTGGATCTGATTCTATTTTGAAAGGAATAGAAAAAATTATTCCAAATGGTAAGTGCCCCTCAAGCATAGTCACTCAAAGCATCCTTTTCTAGCTCCACAAGATATATAGTTGCCATTCATCAGCTCCACTCACTGAAGATGCTGTGTTTTGCATTCCCAAATGGCACCTCAAAGGACTAACTGATATAATAAAGACAGGCTTATAGAGACATCATCATCTTTATCACCATCTTCATCAAGATTAGCATTACGTGAACCATGCACTGTGCAAATTCTCTAATCAACCCCGTGAGGTAGATATCATTATTATACAATTTTACAGATGTGAATACGAAGTCACAAGTTAATAAGTGCTATTACCAGGACTTCAACCACTTCTGTATTATGTCAAAAGCCAATCTCTTGACCATTACACTACACTCCCTTCCAGTCATAAAATAAAGAAACATAGCAGAAGAGCAAAAGAATCCCAAATACAGCAAGACTGAAAGAGAATAGTGGCAGTTAGTCTCTTAAGCAAAATGGACCGGTGTGACTGTAAGTCTCGTTTCAAAATGTCTGCATGTAACTAAAAAAAAATGTAGATTAAAGTTCACAGGCACAAATGTCCCTAGGGGCCAGAAAAGTAACATGCATGAGTAAAGAGGGCCAACTGTATGACAGAGGGAATGGTAAAGAGCGTGGTGCATATACCCCATCTGAAGACAGCAGTGTTGCCAGATCACCAAATTATTTCAAGAGAAGGGAAAAATCCAATTTTTAATGCAAAATGTTTCTATTTCTAAATTCTAATTTGAACATTTTAAAAACATTTTAAGGGTGAGTTTGAAGCCTATGACCTCTACACATAAGCAATAACATGGAAGGAGTTGTAGCAGCACCATGAGACACTTTCCTAGCAACCATCTGGCCCTCATCCTTGCTAACATAACAAACTCTGATCTTGCTCAAGAATCTGGAAGGTGGTAATGTGCTCAGTGAAGACAGGCCCTGCCCCCAGCCCAAAAGGCTAAATCATGATTAGCCTAAGCCAGTGAAGGTAACTGAATTCTCCTCTGCCAATGACTAGTCTAGGAGGGGATACATATGTGACTCAGTTCTGGGTAAAGAAAAATGAAGAGATACCTGCTAAGAGTCTTTAAGAAAAAACTTACTCCTCTGAAAATAAATTAATAAATAAGAAACACCCACCACAAGAAGGCCTTTTTTGCCTCTTCCTCTCCTATCCTGATTTGGATGCTAATCTGGGACACTGCAGTGTTGAAAGTTCTGGCAGCCTTCTTGTGAGCATGAGACAACAATCCTGAGGATGAAAGCTAGCACACCAATGATGGTGTAATGGAAGCATGGAAGGGGCTTGGGCCCTTGTTGAGCAGCTAAAACAAGGCTTCTTATTCAGAAAACATTAAATGTCCTTGTATTTTTGGACACTGTTAGTTGGGTTTTCTGTTGTTAGTTGGTACTAAATACATTCTAATGAAGGATGTCTCAGTCTCAATTCAGAGTTCCACCCTTTTGTTTACAACATCCCTAATGCAGAAAAACTTCAGCAACATCAAGTTTATGCAGTTAGAGTCTGCAACTAGATGTGAGATAAGGCTCTGCTACTTGAGAACACCCACACTCTGCTTCAAAATTTAAATTATGCTGTTAGCTTTTCAAGATGGATGAATACATAGAGTATCATACAGCAAGAACTTAACTGCTCTCACGGTTGCCAGGCAACTGCATATATGCTGCCTAGAAACAAAATTCATGACCCTTGACTCCCCAGAGGAGGGTCTTTTTCCACAACTAATATGCATGTGCCCAAGTCTGACACTTTACATCCAGCAAAGGTCATGGTGTACATCTGGGCTATCCAACAATCCAAAACTCATTATACTGCCAACTTATATCATTCTTGATCACATCATAAATTGTGGTTTCTGCATGCAAAGCCAAACGACAGAGTGAAGGCTGTCCTGTGGCATAATTCTCTGTCCTTTGGCCTGTCTCATTATACAGACTGATTGGGTACCATCCAGGCAAAGGAAAAGAACATGTGAAGGTTCTTATCAGCCTGAAGAATCAGTCAGGCGAACAGAGTTTTGTAAACATCTTCCAACATTCAAGGAAAAGTTTGAGTTTTCACAGTGACTGATATGATGAACTTTAATAATGCCTCAAGGGCCTTCTAACTTATGAGCCATTTAAAAAAAACCACACTCAGGTTAAGATGTACTTACCATTCTATTAGTAAGGAAATTTCAAAATGCAAATACAGATGATGTCCCATATTTACATTTCATAATGATCCAAATGCTTTGTTTTTGCAAGTGAATTTTTGAATACTTTAAATTCATAGGATCATAGTACATAAAAATCAAGAGAAACCCTGAGATCAAGCAGTCCAATCCAAGAGAATGTAAGATGAACATACATCTTCTTAGGAGTCAACACAGAACCCAAGTTGCCTGACTCCTGGTCTCATGCTCTTTCCCAAAAATAATGTGCTTGTCCCTCATGCAATCAACCCTTAATCATGGTGGTGATAATGGTCAGGGACAGTTCAATTTCAACCTGATGACAAACCAAAGTCTCCATTTATCCATTAGTTGCTATGTTGGTCAGAATGAGGTTAAGTTGTACGTAGGCCACCCCTTTACCCACCCTCCTGCCCCTAAATTAAAAGTGGCATAAACACAGAAGCTTTTAATCTCTCATCTAATAAGTTTGGAGGTCAGCAGTCCAGGGCTGGTATGGCAGTTCTACAGATAAATTACAGACCCAGATGCCTTCTAACTTACCACTTCTCCATTCCTGGAGCATGGCCTTCCTTAACATCGTCAAAAGCAGCAGATGAGCCATTATTTCTACATCCCAGTCAGCAGCAAAAAGGAAGCTTCGACACTGTCTCTTTAAGGATGCTCCTAGTTTGGGTTCCCCCTGAAAGCAGAGCCTAACACAAGGACCAAGGGCTTATGTTCAGGTAACTTATTTGGAAAGTGATTCTAGGAAACTGAAATGAGAGAGAAGTAAACTGGAAAGGAAGGAGAACAGTAATAAAGCTTGTGTTATCAAGTTGGTTTTGTCTATGGGCAACTGAAGTTACATCTGTGGGCTTCTGGGGACCACATGAGATACTGTGTAAAACCTATCTCACAACTGTTCATCTAACTGACAGAGGCTGGGGTGGTTATCTACCAACTTCTCCAGGCCCTCCAGAGGTCAAACTGACACAGCATGACCCAAGGCCTCAGGTGAACAAAAACAGGCATTCACCATAAATCACATTAGTTGTATAAACTATTTGGTGTGGTACACAAAGACACTCTAATCCTGCAGGATATTTCAAGGGCTCAGAGGTTATCTCCCAGAATCCATTAAAGCTAGTTTTTAATTTGGAATGTGCAGAGTTTTAACACTGCAAGGTAAATTAGTTAACCCTTTACTGCACAACTTGTTTGGTGAGAACTTAGTTCAATGACCATACCTACCTGCAATGAAGTAGGATGTGCAGTCTTTGTCGTAGGCATCCACGTGTCTACTTAACACTTGGGATTTCTATTACTGTACAACAGCAGTTCTCAAACTTTAGCATGTCAGAATCACATGGAGAACTCGTTAAAACAGACTGCAGCTGCACCCCCTACCTCACCCCCAGCTTCTTTCTAATCCAGCAAGTTCAGTAGGTCAGTGGTGAGCACTGAGAATTTGCATTTTAACAAGTTTTCAGATGTACTGTTTTCTCTTGCTGGCAGAACAAATTAGCACAACCTTAGGGCTTAAAACAACACAAATTCACTATCTTACTGTTCAGATCAGGTCAGAAGTCTGACACAGGTCTCACCAGGCTAAAATCAAGTTGTGGGCAGGCTCTGTTCCTTTTCTCCTTTCCTTTCTGGAGCCTCTAGGGGGGACTCTTGTTCTTGTTCACTCAGGTTGTTGACAGAATTCAGTTCTGATGTTCCTATCTCCTTATTGGCTGTGAGCTGATGGACATCCTCAACATCAGAGGCCATCCGCATTTCTTGGCATGTGGATCTTCACCTCCATCATCAAGTCAGCAATGAGGATTTGGGTTCTTTTCATGCTTTAAATCTCTCCTGCCTTTTCTTCTATCATCAACTCTCTCTGACTGCAACCCGGAAAGGTCCTCCAGCTTTAAGAGCTCATATGATTAGAATGGGCCCAGGATGATCCCCCATCTCATAGTCTATAATCTTAATTATGTATGCAAAGTCTCTTTTGCTGTGTAAGACAACATACTCAAGGGATCTGGAGATTAGGGTGTAGACATCGTTGAGGAGGTGATAACTCTGCCTTCTACACTACTTCATTCTGATACTGCTAATTCTGGGACCACACTTTGAGAAGCACCACTATAAGAAAGGGGAGAACTACCAGTCTCTTCCACAGCACAGCTTATTTTACTTTGTTTGGAAGCATGAATAAAAGCTTGTAACAAATGGATTGACTGCAGTTTTACCTCTTCACTGGGCCTCATGCCTACTCAAAAAGCAATGAGAAAAGGGGCACAAAGGGGACCCAAGAACAGAGAAACAAGGAACCAAAATCATCCAGACTAGATAATCAGCTCTTACGTAATCTAGCCATTTCTCAAAATTCAGTGAAATTCTTAATTAAGAGAAAGAGAGAGGATGTAAGCAAGCTAATCCTGGATCAAAAACAATAGTCAACTCCACTAAAATTTAATAGGCTTCTTTATGACAAGACTTCTCATGGCCCTTAAAGCACCAGTATATTCTGTAATCATCCAAGGAGGAGGACAGAGTTTCTCAAAACTATCTGGCATGGACCATTCTCTTCATGGCACATATCATGGAACTGGGCTCTCTAGAAAACGCAGTGGTAAAGGTTGCTCTGGGGTGAAAGGTTGGTAACTCAATACACTTTCACTTTCTAGGCTGGTGCTTCTCAACTTTGGCTGCATACTGCAATCATCTCAGGACCTTAAAAAAAAAACCTAGGCGCCTAGGTCACACACCATAAAGATCCTGATATAATTGGTCCGGAGCATGGCATGGACGTCATGACTGTCTTCCAGGTGATTCCAGTGGGCAGCCATAATTAAGAACCAAGATGGTAGGTGATAACCCTGTTCTCCTGAGTCCCTAAGAGTGCTCAGTTTCTAACCACAGTGAGAAAACCTGCTATTGCTCTGTGTATTTTAATTCCCACCCAACCAAATTAAAGGAGTGATTTTGAGGATTGAAAGAAAAGGCCAGACATAGAGGGGAGTACAACTCCACACTCAACACTATCATCCTTTTCTACCATCATTACCAACCCAGATGACTATAATCTCACTGTATCCCCAGAATTTAGCACAATGTCCCACACGTGGTAGATGTTCAGTAAGTGATGTGGTAAATGTTGAAGAAGTATGAACAAAGTCCTCTTCAAAATGCAGATGCTGGAAGAACCAAGCTTCGGTCAAACCTACGTGCACACACTACGCTAGACAGATAATCAGTTCAGGTAAGTAAGAACTGTAGGTGCTCCCTGTAGGTCTTGAACAATTGGCCAGAGGCCATGCTTTTGTAAGAGGTTCCCTAGATAGATCCAGATGGATGGAGTAGATGCTATTAGATCAAAAGAAAGCACTTCCTACTTGAATACGCAGGGGCTACCTTAACTGTGAGTCTTAATGAAGTAATGAAGACTGACAGTCGCCTTGGTCTATGGGGCTCTATAATAACAAAATATGCACTTTTCTAAAAATGACATTGCTAAGAGTCAAGCAACTGGACATTACGCTATTTAGTTCCGGATCCCAAACAGAACAACCTCCTTTTCCCGTATCCTTTTGCATCTGATCCTCATGAGGAAGAATAAACCAGCCTGAGATATGTTTAGATATTTTCTATTGTAGTGAAAAATAAAATATTAATTTTTTTAAAATCTGGAACATTATCTGTGATTTGGATCTAATGTCCAAAAGGTATGTACAACTAGGAACTCAAAATCACCCTACCAGCAATGCAAAGAATTCATGAGTGTTCAAGCCTTTGGAGGTTGGTGTGTGTGTTTCCTTTTTAGGACTACTGCTACCCAGCCCAGAATATGGCACTCAATAAGAAGGGCTAACAGTGTCTTGCTGGCCCTGTTCTCATGTGTCATCTTGCTGCATTTCCAGTTAATGGCATGACTGTAATGACTAGCAATTTAAATAATGGAGGCTGAAGCAGAGGCACCTCTAAGGACACAATGCAGAATTGCCACAGTTTATCAACATCACTGGCACCCAGCTCTTCATTCCCTGCTCGAATAGGGTCAAAGTAGTTAAAGCGATGCTGTAAATAGAGACTAAAACAAAGCAGCTGTTTATTCTTGATTTGGCATTGGGTATTTATAACAAACAAGTTGCATTTCCCAGGCATGGGTTATTAGACATGAGAATGTAATTGATATTAACCAACTTTCAGGCTCCAGTAACTTTTTCTCACTGCTTGTCAGTTTAAGTTTTTTTAAGCGTAAGTAGCGCATACCAAATGGAAAACAAGAGGAAGAATACACAAAATACCTTAAGCCTTCAAAACTAAGTGAAAAACAACTAACCCATTTATCCTATAGAATCCTTTAGGCATTTGCTATAAACACAGAAGAGCATACCAGAGTCTTCTATTTTCGAAAGGGTATGCTAGTGATTTTTCGAAACGAGACAGCTCTAACCGTAATCTTGTTTTTGCTCAGAACTGGAACAGTATGAAAGAGTGCCTGAAATCACTAATTGTGCATCTACCATATTACACAGAGGTGAACACTGGTGATGCACAAGCCAAATACAGTCCATTGCTCTGTTTCATTTAAACCATACAGTAATGGCTGACAGTGTATTAACATTTTAAAATTCTTTTCAACATTTGTAAAATCTAGAGATTTTACAAATCTCTAGAAAAAAAAAAAGGCTGGAAGCTCTGACCCCACAGCCGTCACACTCCTAACATGACGATAAACCTCTGGGGCTGCGTTGAGGTTGCTCTGTTGGAGTGGAGAATGCACTCTACAGTTTGTCTCAATGGCATCATCCGCTATAGTCTCCTGTCACTGAGGCCAAATGTCAATTACCTCCCTTCTTCTTATTTGTAGTGTTAGTTTTCTTATGGTAAAGATCTAAGCAAATATTTCATGCTGGTGTGTCTTGATCACAAGTGGGAAAACAAAAGATGGGTTAAGAGGACTGAGTGTTTCCAGAAAAATGAAAAGACTATACTTCATTACAGAAGTACAGAATTCCTTACCTAACCTCCTTTCCTTAATAACAGAATCTCCCCAGCTGGCCTCTAAGGGCATTTGAATGGGTGACCTCTTGTGAAAAGCATCAAGCTTGAAGTTCTGTGGAAAGGATGCCAGACACATGGAAAAGCCAGGCTAAGTTCAGTCTCAGACAAAAGCTGTCAAACCAAGAAGGGAAAAGCAAGTGCTCCACTTGTAAGAAAAACTGAGCAAATAGCAAGCGTGGTATTGAGGACTAGGAAGGATAAAGCAGGGCCCAATGTTCTACCAAAAACGTCTTAGCCCCTGACCAAGGTCCTTTCAGAGTAAGTTAGGCACAACAAGAAGCTGCCTTCACTCTCTGAAGTCATCCAGACATTCTTGGTGTGAGCAGCTGCATCACTTCCTGTCTGGTCTAGAACTATTAACCCTCACTGCCCATGTGGTTTTATAATCTCTCTCTCCTCCTGCAAGGAGCAGGGTAGCGCTATAAGGGATGTTTGTTTTTAATAAAAAAATAAACAAACATGCACACACATACTCAGAAAATAATATTTGATGGCATCCCACACCCACTGGGGATTTCACAGAGAAATAGTTTTCTGGTATCTAGAAGAACTAAAAGTGTTAGGACCCCACAAATCCGAAATGATGTAAGGTTAGGAAGACCACTGCATAGAAACAAACTAAAAAAGATAAAACTCTTCAGAGTGCCAGAAGAAGTGAGTAGAACACACAGTCTTTTTCACCAAATCCCATAGCAAAAAACCCAAGGAAATCTGTTGAATATAACTGGAAAAGTTAAACAAAGAGTAGAGTAAGGAACAACTGTATATGAATTTCCTACTATGTACCAAGCACTGTAGAAACATTTAACACATTTTGATAATAAATAATGCTTTTTGTTGTTCATACATTCATTAAATAAGTATTTATTCACTTCCTTCTATGTGTCAGGCACCTCTAGGGATATAGAAAATTAAAGACATGGTTTTCCTGTTGTTAAGTTTGAATTTAACAGGGAGATAGACTCTGATGAAAATAATAATTGTTATAAATGTGATAGCAAGACACAAGGAGTTAACAATGGCTGTCTTTCATTATGTGCTCAGTATGTGATAGGAAGTGCACTGAGCAATTTACATTACTTTTCATTTAATCCCTCATAAGTGTCCTATGACTGAGGTACTAATATCATCTTCATTTTACAGAGAAGAAGTGAGCCATGGAGAGACTAAGTAACTTGCTTAAGGTTATACAGCTAACAAGTGGAAAATATGAGACTTGTACACTGCCTGCTTTCCACACTAGATCAACAGATTATCTGTCACATCAACCCAATACCAGCAACAACAGAGATATGCCAAGGATAGGAGAAGCACAGTGGAAGGCCCTTATATGCTTCCTAATTCACAAAGCACTTTCCCATACAGAGAGTAAGCTTCCAGAATTCATCAGCCCCAAGAGGCAAAAAATATAATTGGCTTTCAAAATGGCTTAGTTCAAGGTGTGAATGTCAGAGATACAAACGGCTGGTAAAGGAACCTGGGATGAACCAATAGGCACCTTGTGTATATAGTTTCTAATCCCCACAGCACCATGTGAAAGCACCCTATGGAAAAGAACACTGAGCTTAGAGAGGTCAAGTGATTTATCCACGGCCACAAAGGTCGTAAATAGTAGAGGCATGATTTGAACTTGGAACAATGCAACTCCAAAATCAAAACTTTCTCCCTAATACCAAAGCGCAAAGTATCAGGCCAAGTCTCTCTGCAAGTATTCACCATGATTGTTTTTATTCTTTATTCATTCAAAACCAATTTATTCTGCACATACAAGGAACATAGTACTTATCCTCATCATCTGACAAGTAAATCAAGGAGACAGATGTGTAAATACCTAAACACACTTCTGGGCAGGACAAAGGAGGCTAAATGTGTTTATTATCTAAATAAACTCCATGAAGGCAGGCACTTTGGTTTGTTGTTCACTGTCACACACCTGGAACACAGTCTAAAACTAACAAACATTTGTTTAATGGAAGAATAAATGAAGACAGCCACACTTAACAAAGTACAAACTTAAGGCAGGATTAACTCTGACTGGGGTAAAGCAAAGAAAGCCTCCCAGAGAGATGACACTGAATTGGGCCTGTAAGAATGATGAGGTATGGACAGGTGGGAAATGAGATGACAGGAGCTGAAGGTTGATGGCTCAGGGTGAACACAGGTACAGAAGCATAGAAGTCCATGGAACATTTGGGTAATGGAGTTCAAACATGCCTAGAGCACAGGAAAGATGAGGAATAAGAATGAGGACTAAGGTCAGAAAGGGTCATACGGTACCACTTCGCACAGAGCCTATAAGCCCATGGTAAGAAACACGGGCAGCCACCTTAGGTGGAAAAGTAGTAGTATGTCAACTTTGAGCAACAGTAGGAAGATATCTCCCCCACTTAAATCAGTCAGTGGCTCCCCACTGCCCTTTAGACTAATCCTAACTGTTTAACCCAGTTTGCAAGGCCTTGTGAAACTCTCCAGCCTCATCACTTTGAGCAACTGTCACCATTACAACTCTAGAGTGGACCTTAATCGTTATCCTCCTGGCCTTTGCATGAGGTGTTCCTTTGACCTGGAAGACTGTCCATCAGTCCTCACCTCCTTCAGGTTGGCTAACTCCCACTACTTAGCTCAGAAGTCTCAACTCAGAAGTACTGGCCTCTGGGAATCCTTCCTCAATGCCCCTAAATCTGGGTACCTTATATCTTACACTTTGTCCATCTCAAAATGTATTGTAAGTTTTCTTATCTCTCTCCTCCATCACTGCCCTCTGTGAGGGCAGGCACTATCTTTGTTACATTCCCAGTGCCTTGCAGACAGCCCAGCACATAACAGGTACTCAATAAATACCTTGGAAGTAATTGTTAGGTCGGTTAATTGAGTAATTGATGGACTGATTGATTACTGCTGAGAATATTCAGTCAAGGAGAGCCATAGGAGGTTGCTGCTGTAGTCCAGGGGGAAACATCTCCTCTTTATAAAGGCTCAGAAGCATTTATTAAAGTAGGCACTTTGCTAAGTGGGGAGAGTGGAATCACTAGTTGGTCAAGGGAGACAGCAAATCAGAGAAAAGCAGAGCCACCAGGCAGCTGCTGGGGAGACCACGTTTCCACAGTATGATGAGCCATTAGCATGCAAGACTGCGTAATCTGATTTTCATGACAGACAGATTTATTATGACTTCTAAATATATAAACCCCAGGTTATGCTTTACAGCTAACCTAACAACTTGATATATGTGTCTGACATCCCATCTTAAAATCAGATTCCAGCTTCTAATTAATTTTTATACACCCATCGCTGTAACTAGAGAGGCAGAAAATCTCAGTGGGATAAACAATAGACAGGGTATTAGTCGTCTGTATTTTGTGGTGCATTTTCCATCAAAACACTGAGTTTCCGTTTTCTTTGCTACAAGAAAGGGGCAGCACCCTCTTCTCCCTATGAGGAATTAGTGGAGAATGTGGTACAGGAACCTGATAGTCACTATTTTTATTAAGTAATCAACCCCCACCTCTACTTCTACTCCTCACCTTTCACTCCCATCCCCCCCACACAAATTAGAACGACATCATTCTAGTGAATTTAAAAACTGATCATTGCTTAGGTGATAACATACATCTCACTTCTCCAGTAATATTTTTATTACCTAAGTCTTGAAGCCAAGTTGCAAACTCCATGAAGAGCTGACTTTAAACAAATAATAATGTTCATAAAAGCTGAAAATACTCTCAACAGCTTTTCACATAATCTCAACAACATTCATAGTTCACTCACACACAGATACCTTGTTAAAAGCCCAAAGTGGTAGAGCAGTAGTTGGGAAAAGTTTTGTAATCTGATTTCTTTAAAATGAGCCTCTGTAAGTCGGTATTTTTTAGTGTAATATTAATATATGCATATCATTTTTAAAATATTTTCTTCTATCTCCTTTCCCCCAAATATGAAAGTCAACTCCGGCTCTACAAACCAGGTGAGATTTTTTCAAAAGCTGGTCACAATCAATTTTTTAAAATTGTTTAATAATTGAGTTCTCACTATGTGTCAGGCACTGTTCTCAATACTAAATGCATTAAACCCTCCTCCAAATTCCATATGGTATCAAAATTTTCTCCCTGTGATATATGAGGAAACTAAGGCGCACAGGTTTAAAAAGTTGCTTGCAGTTACAAAAGCTGGTGAGCTGAGATTTCAATTGAGGCTGATAGCTGAGGTTCTGCCAACTCAATCTTAACCAACATACTGCCTCAGGGACTGAACAGAGAGCTTACTGAATAAATAATAGTATAAACAGCCAAATGTGTTTGCCAAAGCCATTAATCCAAACTACACAATCAACCTCACATTGAGAACACTACTATGTTTCTGGCTTTTTGTAAGCAACTTTAAATAAGTTTAGATACCAGCCTGTTTACCTGCCACAGAATGGAATATGGACTTGCAGGAGGAAGACACTCAACAAAGAACTTTGCCTGATGGACATCATGAATCAGAAAGGCTGCCAATTTGAGGTTCACAATAAACAGTGAAAATAGGATAATGCAAAAAAATCTAAAACCTCCTCATTTTGTTACAGGATATGATTTCTAAATCTCCTGTGCCTATCTGATTTGATGGTATGAAAGAGGCATTATTAAAGATACACACAGGCACACACTCACAAAACCCACACTATCACAATTACTTTGTACTCAATTTGTCTTCAGCTGAGCCCTGAAAACATTTAAAAAATGGATTCACATAATTGCAAAAAGAAATTCATTCACTTCCCCTTCAGGATACATAATAATGTATTTACATTAACAACACTGTACAGTCACCCTGCAAAATCAAATTTAAATGTACAAAGTATTTTTATTTCTTTCCCCCAAAAAAGTTTACTTCTGAAGATGGAACACATTCTATACACCAGTAAAAATAATAATTACTTGAAATAAATAAACTTTTTAATTAAAATTATCATCAAAATCCTGAAAATATTTTTTTCCCGAAACGAACTTACACCAGAGTTGAAACCAAATATTTGTAAGAACACATGGAGCATTCATATTACAAATAACTTATATGGCTGACTTGTAAGTTTTAAAGCCTTTTAATAATAGAGCCTTTGACTCTAGCACTATTTAGTTGGGGCTTTATCAAAACATTTAATTACAAAATAAGGTCTATGACGCTCAAATGAAACAATAGACAATATAATCAAATCCTTGGCATGAAGCCATTCAATGTGTCATTCCAAGGTCTGTTTTCTGGGTCCACTCCAGTTTAAAATAGCTTCTCCAATAACATCACACTGCCCTTCCTCCCCTTTGCCCTCAGAATTATTAAAGCATAATGTAATTATTTTACAAGCCTTAGGAAAATATTATTGGAACGCATGGCAAAAATGCAGAAATGAAATGGAGCTGGAGAAAAAAAACCCCAAGTTTTTAAAAAATGGAAAATCAATTACTGTTTTTAATAACAGTAGTAATAGCTTTTGTGGTAAGAAAAGAAAAATTGCCCAGAGACAAAATAGATGTTCAATATTATAGTACACTAATGAGTACATTTACATATAATTTTCTGAAATTTATGTCCAAGACTAACTGCAAGTAGAATTTAGTATCAATACAAGTTTACAGAATCCATTCATTTTCCTCTAATCATACTGAATATTTAAGGTGCTTGATTAGACTCAATTATTTCTCTTCTGGAGCCAACAGAAAGCCCTGACAACTTTGAAAGTGATGGATTAGTGGGGCATTTCCCACCAATGAGCAAACATTCCCAGCTGTCACAGCAGGAGGAAAAACAGTGAGAAAGTTTGTACGAATTCACATGCAGGCCACTGGATAAAATCTGCAGAAAACAGGGAGAAGGCCAGCCTTGTCAAAGGGCCACTGTAAAAAGAAAGAGCAGAGACCTAAACTTAGTTCCACTTTGCTACCTCTTCATTTCATGGCAGCCTGGAGAGAAGTCTCTGACAGAGAGCCATCTCCCACTGCCCCTGAGAAGATTAAAAGAATCCAGGCCCTAGCCAATCTCCTGTTCTCGGAATTGAGAAGCAGAAAGGGAAATGCAGCTAATTTGCAGTAACCCTGCTTCCCTGTTCAGATTTCCAAAGCATAATAAAACAGAGAAGCTGTGTCTCCAGGGTGTCACTTCCAGCTGTGCTCCACAAGTTGGAAAAAACAAGAAAGGACATGTTAACTACTCACACCAACCTGCCCTTCCTGCTGCCATTCTTCCAAATAATTCTACAGGAGGTTGTGAGCCCTTCTCCAAAATGCTTTAAGAAGAAGATATATTCCTGACTGGCAAGGAGATTTAGGTGAACTCGGCTGAATGCAGAATGAGGAACAAAATGCTTTCTTGAGGTGCACAATCCTTCATGCATTATGTTCTACTGTCTGCTAAAAGCATCATCATACCCATAATTAAATGTTCAAATTCTGCTTTGATGGTCCATGTAAAGTTTGATTTGGTCAGCTCAGTGCACCATCCTCCCAGATGTTGAAAACAGGTAGTCATCCTTATGCATGTCCTTTCCATCCTCCCTATATTAGTTTCCTAGGGCTGCTATAACAAAATACCACAAACTGGGTGGATTAAAGGAAAGACATGTAATATCTCACAGTTCTACAGGTGAGAAGTCCTAAACTGAGGTGTCAATAAGGCCACCCTCCCTCTGAGACTCTGTAAATTTATTTATTTCATTATTTTACTTATTTATTGTTTCTGGCTGCCTTGGGTCTTCATTGCTGCACGTGGGCTTTTCTCTGGTTGCAGCGAGCGGGGGCTACTCTTCGTTGCGGTGCGTGGGCTTCTCATCGTGGTGGCTTCTCCTGTTGCAGAGCACGGGCTCTCGGTGCGTGGGCTTCAGCAGCTGTGGCACGTGGGCTCAGTAGTTGTGGCTCGTGGGCTCTAGAGTGCAGGCTCAGTACTTGTGGCGCATGGGCTTAGCTGCTCCGCGGCATGTGGGATCCTCCCGGACCAGGGATTGAAGCCATGTCCCCTGCATTGGCAGGCGGATTCTCAACAACTGCGCCACCAGGGAAGCCCCCTCTGAGACTCGGGGTAGAATCCTTCCTGCCTCTTCCTACCTTCTGGTACTGGCCATCAATCCTTGGCATTTCTTGGCTTGTAGCTGCATCACTCCAACCTTGGCCTCTGTCATCACATTCTCCTCTAACATGTCTGTGTTGCTGTGTCTCTTCTCCTCTCTTATAAAAACACCAGTTATACTCTAATAAGGGCCCATCCTATTCTAGTAGAATATATTAACTAATTACATCTGCAATGATCATGTTTCCATTAAGGTCATATTCTGAGGCAATGGGGTTAGGATTTCAAATATCTTTTAGGGGGACACCATTCAACCCATACATTCCTACCACCAAGTCATGTCCTGACTACCTCCGAACTGCCTCTCAAATCTGTCCACTTCTTTCTCTCCCTACCACTACCCCGAATCCCAGACCATTATCTCATCTGGAACTTCCTAAATCCTGCCCTCATTTTTGCACTGCTCCAATCTATTCTCCAAAAAACTTATTTAATGGAATGTAACATACACACAAAAATGTGCATAAATTTTCACAGAGTACACATACCTATGTAACCACCACCCAAATCAAGAAATAGAGTATTACCAGCACCCTAGAAACACACTTCATACCTTCACCCAATTTATTGCCCCCTGATCCATCCCAAAGGTAACCATTATCCTGACCTCTAAAATTATGGATCAGTTTTACATGGTTGGGATTATAATGAATGGTATTTTACAGTAGGTACAACTTTTTTTTTTTGTGGCTCCTTCTAATATTAATGAGACTTAGCCTTGTTGCAAGTTGAAATAATCGATTCATTTTCCATGCTTAATAAATATTTCTTTGTATGAATTTACCATTCCATACATATATTCATTCTACTATTGATGACCATTTAGACTGAGTTCCACTTTGAGAGCTATTCAAAATAATGGAGCCAAAAACATTCCCACAGTTTTGGCATATATCCAGTAGCACTGCAAAGTCATAGGGCATATAATTGTTGATCTTGAGTAAACGTTGCCAAACAGTTTTCTAAAGTGACTGTATTCATTTTCAACAGCACAGCACTGTATGAGCATTCCAGTTGCTTCATATCCTTACCAACACTTGGTATAATCAGTTTTTTTCATTTTAGCCATTCTGATGTGTGTGCAGTGGTATTTCACTGTTGCTTTATTTTGCATTTCCATGATGACTAATTATGGTAAGAAATTTTTCATATGCTGACTAGCCACGTGTATATCCTCTTCTGTGAAGAACTTTTTAAATCCACTTCCCATTTTTCTATTGGGTTATCTCTTTCTCTTATTGATTTGTAGAGGATATTTATATAGTCTGGATACTAATCCTTTGTCAGATAAGTATACTGCAATTATCATTTTATATTCTGTGGATTTCCTTTTCTCTCCCTTAATGGTGTCTTTGGTACAAAGACTTAATTTTAATGTAATCTAATATATTTATCTTTTAATTTTTGCTACTGTTTTTTTAATTACTTTTATTGAGATGTAATTCACATATCATCCAATTCACTCATTTAAAGTATACAATTAAAAGTTTTTTAGTATATTCACAGGGTTGTGCAACAATCACCATAATCTAATTTTAGAATATTCTAATCACCCCCAAAAGAAACTCCATACCCTCTAGCTGCCACGCCCCATTCCTCCCAACAACCTCACCAAGCTCTAAGCAAACATTAATTTACTTCTGTCTCAATGGATTTGCCTATTCTGGACATTTCACATGAATGAAATCATACAATCTATGGTCTTTCGTGACTTAGCATAATGTTTTCAAGGTTCATCCATGTTGTAGTGCATATCAGTACTTCATTTCTTTTTCTTGCTGAATAATATTCCACTGTATGAATATATTGCATTTTATCCATTCATCAGTTGATGGGCATTTGGGTTGTTTCCACTTTGGAGCTATAATAAATAATGCTGCTTGCTTAGTATTTCTTGTGTCCTATCTAAGCAATATTTGGCTATCCCAAAATTATGAAAATATTCTACCATGTTATCTTCTAGATTCTTTATTGTTTTGTTTGTTTTTTATTGAAGCATAGCTGATTTACAACAATGCTGTGTTAGTTTCAGGTGTATAGCAAAGTTAAATATATATTTTTTTTTCAGATTTTTTTCCCTTATAGGTTTTTTTTTTGTTTTGTTTTGTTTTGTTTTGTTTTGTTTTGCGGTAGGCGGGCCTCTCACTGCTGTGGCCTCTCCCGCCGCGGAGCACAGGCTCCAGACGCGCAGGCTCAGCGGCCATGGCTCACGGGCCCAGCCGCTCCATGGCATGTGGGATCTTCCCGGACCGGGGCACGAACCCGTGTCCCCAGCATCGGCAGGCGGGCTCCCAACCACTGCACCACCAGGGAAGCCCCCTTATAGGTTTTTACAAAATATTGAGTATAGTTCCCTGTGCTATACAGTAGATCCTTGTTAGTTATCTATTTTATATACAGTAGTATGTATATGTTATACATTCTTTATTGTTTTACCTCTCACTTTCAGATCAACAATCCAATTGAAATTTATTTTTCCTTATGATGTGAGGAAGAGGTCTAGGTTCATTTTTTGCCTACATGAATTCCTAATTGTCTTAGTGAAAAGATCATCCTTTCGTTACTGCTCTGCAGTGTCACCTTTCTCAAAAATCAAGTATCCCTTTATGAATGGCTCTATTTCTTTATTCTCCTTTCTGTTCCATTGATCTATTTGTTTATCCTTGTGCAATACCACACTATCCTAATTATTGTAGCTTTATAATATATGGGTATCTAATAGTTTTTTAAAAGTCCTCCAACTTTGTTCTGATTCTTCTCCAATTATCTTGCCTTTTCTTGGCCCCTTGCGTTCTGGTATTTTAGTTGGGATGGCATTGAATTTAGAGATCAGTTTGGAGAGAACTGACCTCTTTACCAGGCTGAGCTACCCAATCCAT
Source organism: Stenella coeruleoalba (assembly GCF_951394435.1). Classification (NCBI taxonomy): domain Eukaryota; kingdom Metazoa; phylum Chordata; class Mammalia; order Artiodactyla; family Delphinidae; genus Stenella; species Stenella coeruleoalba. Next base: position 76,600,000 of record NC_137156.1, read on the forward strand.
AAACACATTATGCCTTCCCATTTATTTAGGTCATCTTTAATTTCTCTCAATAATATTCTCTACTTTTCTCTGTAAAGGTCTAACACATCTTTTGTTAGATTTATTCCGTTTTTTTTTTTTTTGGCCATGCCACACAGCTTAAAGGATCTTAGTTCCCCAACCAAGGATTGAACCTGTGACCCCTGCAGTAGAAGCGCAGAGACCTAACCACTGGACCACCAGGGTTCCCTTTTTAGATTTATTCCTGTTTTTAATATTTTAGCCTATTTTAAATGGTAACTTTTAAACAGTTTTATTGAGGTAAAATTTACACACCATGAAATTTACCCAATTTCAGTGTACAATTTGATCAGTTTTAGTAAACTACACAGTTGTCCAACCATAATCACAATCTAGTATTAGAGCACTTCTATCAACCTTAAATGTTACCTCACACTCATTTGCAGTTAATTCCCAACCCCACACCAGCAACAACTGGTTTGCCTTCTATCTGTATAGTTTTGACTTTTCCAGAAATTTCATAAAATTTGAATCACACAGTATAGAATTTTTTGCATCTGTATTCTTTTACTTAGCATAATGTTTTTGAAGTATATCCAGGTTGTTTCATGTATCAGTTTATATTGTAGAGTAGTACTCTTTTGTATGAATACATCTTTTTTTTAAATCCACTTACCAGTTGATAGATAACTGGATTGTTTCTAGTTTGGAGCCATAATTAATAGCATTGCTATGAATGTTCACTCACAAGTTTTGGCATAGGTATACATTTCATTTCTCCATGAGTTTTCACTTCAATACTTGTAACTGGAATTGCTGGGTCATATGGTAAATACAGCATATGTTGAACTTTTTCAAAAACCACCAAACTGTTTTCCAAAGTCAATGTACCATTTACATTCCCACCAGCAATGTATGAAGTTTCCAATTTCCCCATATCCTCACCAGCACTTCTTATTATCTGTCTTTTTTATCTTAGCCATTCTAGTGGGTGTGAATTAATAGCTCCTTGTGGTTTTAATTGGCACTTCCCTAGTGATGATGAGCATCTTCCCATGTGCTTATTTACCATTAATATAGATACTGTGGTTTGTCCTATTATTATTGACTTATAAGAGTTCTTTGCGTGCCTGGATAAGTGCTTTATCAGGTATCATTTCCAAATATTTCATCCCATTCTGTTGCTTATCTTTTCATTGTTTTAATAGTATATTTTAAAGCATTTAAGTTTCAAATTTTATGATGCCCAATTTATCTTTTTTTTTCTTTTAGGGATCTTGGTTTTAGAGTTATATTCAAGAAATCTCTGACTAACCTAATTTCATAAAAACTTTCTTCTATGTTTTCTTCTAGATTTTTTATAGTTTTAGTGCTTATATTTTTATCTGTAATGCATTTCAAGTTAATTTTATAAATAGCATAGAGTAATTTTTGGATACAGATATATAATTGTTCTACTTCATTAACTGGGAAATACAATTTGGTCATAGTTCATAATCCTTTTTATATGTTGCTGGATTCATTTTACATGGTACCTTTTTAAAATTTTTAGAAAATATTTATCTATTTATTTCTTTTTATTTTTGGCTGCATTGGGTCTTAGTTGAGGCATGTGGGATCTTTTGTTGTGGCATGAAGGCTTCTCTCTAACTGTGGCGCACAGGCTCCAGAGCGGGTGGGCTCTGTAGTTGCGGCACACCACCTCTCTAGTTGTAGCATGTGGGCTTAGTTGCCCCACGGCATGTGGGATCTTAGTTCCCTGACCAGGGACTGAATACGCGTCCCCTGCATTGGAAGGCGGATACTTAATCACTGGACCATCAGGGAAGTCCCCTAAATGGTAACTTATTAAAATTTCATTTTGTAATTATTTTTTGCTGATATATAGAAATACAATAGTTTTTTTATATTGACTTTGTATCCAGCAAACTTACTACATTCATTTGTTAAATTTACATAATTATATATTCTGCAAATAATATAATTTTATTGCTTTGTCTACCATCCTTACATGTTTATTTCTTTTCCTACCTCACTGCATTCACTAGGACCTCCAGTAGAAGGCTGAACAGAAGTGGTGATGTCATCCTGAACTCATACATTAATTACGGGGTAAGGCTCTCAATATTTCACATAAGCCTGATGATGTTTGCTGTGGATTTTCTAAATATTCTTTCTTAAGGACGTTTACTTAGATTCCTAGTTTGCTAAAAGTTTTTGTCTAGATTAGATGTTGCATTTTATCAAATACTTTTCTGTATCTATTAAGATGATCATATGGTTTCTCTTTATTAACATTATTTGATTTTTTAATGTTACCCAACCTCTCATTCCTATAATAAATACAACTTGGTCATACCATAATACATTTTTTATATACTGCTCAGTTTTCTATTATGTTGTTTAGGATTTTTGCATCCTTAGGACTGCCAAAATCTATGCTCAACTTCCCTACTTCTTAGCAGGGACTTTTTATTGGGTGTTTTAGCCTCTCAGAGTTTTACCATTTACAAATCCACAAATGCTTCAAAAACAAAAAGAGGGACTTCCCTGCTGGCACAGTGGTTAAGAATCCGCCTGCCAATGCAGGGGACACGGGATCGAGCCCTGGTCCGGGAAGATCCCATATGCTGTGGAGCAACTAAGCCCATGCGCCACAACTACTGAGCCAGCGCTCTAGAGGTCACAAGCCACAACTATTGAGCCTGTGTGCCACAACTACTGAAGCCTGTGCACCTAAAGCCCATGCTCTTCAACAAAGACAAGCGAACAAAATGAGAAGCCCGTGCACCTCAACAAAGAGTAGCCCCCCCACTCACCGCAACTAGAGAAAGCTTGCATGCAGCAATGAAGACCCAAAGCAGACAAAAATAAATAAATAAATTTATTTTTTTAAAAAAGAGAGAAAGAAAAAGAGTGAGACAGTTGAAGTCACTTCAGTATACTTCCTTTCTCCAGTATTTTGGCTCCTGAAGTCCTGGCTGCCTTGGTAGCTGTTCAATGCCTTTAAATAAATATTTTCTCTTTATTTTGTCTAGCTTTTCTATATGTTCTATAGGAGGGATGTTGGCTCCTCTACCATTCCCAGAAGGAGAAATCCACTTTTATATTATATATTAAATCATATTATTCATCTCCTCTGAATTTCCTAATGACTACCTCATTGCGCTTACAATAAAATCCATATTCCTTACTATGGCCCAGAAGATCCTAAATGATCCAGCTCTAGCCTTCCCCTCCATCATCTCTTATCACTGACTACCTTGTTCACTCCTCTCCAGCCGTGTGAATCTATTTTCTGTTCCTCTAACCTCACCAAGTTCATTCCCAAATCAATACTTTTATACTTGTTCTTCTCTTTTCCTGGAACACCCTCTCTCTGACCTTTGCATAGCTGCCTCATTTTTATCATTCTGTCACAGTTCCAGTGTCACCTCCTCAAAGCGGCCTTCTCAGGACAAGTGATCTAATTTGGTACCCTGACTGCCTAACTCCTACCCTCCTCAAACAATATAACCTACATAAAAGAAGTGATAATATAATTAAGCCAACTAAAATAGAATATTAAATTACCAAAAATATAATTTTATCCCCTTCCCATTTCCATATTCAACATAAAGAAAACAATAAAGCAGGGAATACAATATCTCTGGGGCAGAATCACATCTCTGTACTACAAAGCAGAACATAAGAGTATCATCTTTCTTCAAAGTGTGACAAATCTAGATTCAAATCATTTCTACATCACTTTCCAGAATTATGGCTTCAAGCAAGGCTCTCTGCTTCAGCTTCCCAAACTATAAAACAGGTAGAATGACAGTATCCATTTGATGGTATTGTTGTAATCAAATAATAAATGTTATTTTGTGCACAAACTGCTTAATACAGTGGTTGGGTCATAGAAAGTTCTGTATAAACAAGAGCTGTTATGATGACAATGATACTCATGATGATAATGATGATGAAAACAATAAGACTCTATAGTATCTGGTAAAATACTAATTTTCCATCAAACACACACACGATTAAATATTATAATAATTTCCACCAAGTAGATGCAGACCTTATCACCTGCATTCACAAATGTGGTAAAGAGCTAGTTTCTCTAATTCCTGTATTGCCATTAACTTTGGTGGCAAGAAAAATAGACCAGCCTTAAAGTCTACTCAAGCACAAGAAGAACTTCTTGGAAAAATACTGCAGTAGCTCAAAAAATTGAAGGAAGAATCAAATAACCAAGAGTTGCAAAGAACAGGAATCAAGGTAGCTCAAGAGAAATAGGAGGCAGGAACTTAAAGACCTCCCTCTAAGATTCCATCCCACTCCCATTTAAGTGACTGAAATAGCTTCAAAACCTATCTTTTGCTCTCAGTTCAAAATTCCAAATTCTTAGAAAAAAGAATCTGATTGGCATAACCAGGTCAGATGCCTATTCTGAGACCAATCATCTCTTTCCCAAGTGTCAAGCTCAAACATCATGCTACCAGAAAACTACTACAGCTAATCAATGAATTTCGTAAAGTAGCAGCATACAAAATTTATGCACAAAAATCTCTTGCATTCCTATACACTAATGATGAAAAATCTGAAAGAGAAATTAAGGAAACACTCCCATTTACCATTGCAACAAAAAGAATAAAATACCTAGGAATAAACCTACCTAAGGAGACAAAAGACCTGTATGCAGAAAACTATAAGACACTGATGAAAGAAATTAAAGATGATACAAACAGAGGAGAGATATACCACGTTCCTGGATTGGAAGAATCAACATTGTGAAAATGACTATACTACCCAAAGCAATCTACAGATTCAATGCAATCCCTATCAAACTACCAATGGCATTTTTCACAGAACTAGAACAAAAAATTGAACAATTTGTATGGAAACACAAAGGACCCTGAATAGCCAAAGCAATCTTGAGAAAGAAAAACGGAGCTGGAGAAATCAGGCTCCTGGACTTCAGACTATACTACAAAGCTACAGTAATCAAGACAATATGGTACTGGTACAAGGACAGAAATATAGGTCAGTGGAACAGGATAGGAAGCCCAGAGATAAACCCAAGCACATATGGTCACATTATCTTTAATAAAGGAGGCAAGACTATACAATGGAGAAAAGACAGCCTCTTTAATAAGTGGTGCTGGGAAAACTGGACAGCTACATGTAAAAGAATGAAATTAGAACACTCCCTGACACCATACACAAAAATAGACTCAAAATGGATTAAAGATCTAAATGTAAGGCCAGACACTATCAAACTCTTAGAGGAAAACACAGGCAGAACACTCTATGACATAAATCACAGCAAGATCCTTTTTGACCCACCTCCTAGAGAAATGGAAAGAAAAACAAAAATAAACAAGAGGGACCTAATGAAACGTCAAAGCTTTTGTACAGCAAAGGAAACCATAAACAAGACCAAAAGACAACCCTCAGAATGGGAGAAAATATTTGCAAACAAATAAACAGACAAAGGATTAATCTCCAAATTATACCAGCAGCTCATGCACCTCAATATCAAAAAAACAAACAACCCAATCCAAAAATGGGCAGAAGATCTAAAGAGACATTTCTCCAAAGAAGATATACAGATTGCCAACAAACACATGAAAAGATGCTCAACATCACGAATCATTAGAGAAATGCAAATCAAAACCACAATGAGGTATCACCTCACACAGGTCATAATGGCCATCATCAAAAAATCTACAAACAATAAATGCTGGAGAGGGTGTAGAGAAAAGGGAACCCTCCTGCACTGTTGGTGGGAATGTAAATTGATACAGTCACTATGGAGAACAGTATGGAGGTTCCTTAAAAAACTAAAAATAGAACTATCATATGATCCAGCAATCCCACTACTGGGCATATACCCTGAGAAAACCATAATTCAAAAAGATATATGTAAAACAATGTTCAATGCAGCACTATTTACTATAGTCAGGACATGGAAGCAACCTAAATGTCCATCAACAGATTGCACATACATATAGTGGAATATTACTGAGCCATAAAAAGGAATGAAATTGAGTTATTTGTAGTGAGGTGGATGGACCTAGAATCTGTCATACAGAGTGAAGTAAGTCAGAAAGAGAAAAACAAATACTGTATGCTAACGCAAATATATGGAATCTAAAAAAAACAGTACTGATGAACCTAGTGGTAGGGCAGGAATAAAGACACAGACGTAGAGAACAGAGCCAACAACCGTAAAAGGCTTCTCATGGTTTCTGCCACATAGTAAGCACTTTATGAATATTTATTGCTCTTCCTCTTCTTTCATTCTTTAATAGATATTTGCCAGGCTCATTATTTTTACAGTTTTGTCTTTAACACTCCAGAAAAACTACATTAAAAACACATACAGGGGCTTCCCTGGTGGCGCAGTGGTTGAGAATCTGCCTGCTAATGCAGGGGACACAGGTTCGAGCCCTGGTCTGGGAGGATCCCACATGCCGCAGAGCAACTAGTCCCGTGAGCCACAACTACTGAGCCTGCGCGTCTGGAGCCTGTGCTCCGCAACAAGATAGGCCGCAATAGTGAGAGGCCTGCGCACCACGATGAAGAGCGGCACCAGCCTGCCACAACTAGAGAAAGCCCTCGCACAGAAACGAAGACCCAACACAGCAAAAATAAGTAAATAAATTAAAAAAAAAAAAAGAAAAACAGAAATGGTCATATAATTTCCATTATCTGGTAAAATAAAACATAAAAAAAAAAGAAAACCACATACAGCAGTCTGAGTTACCAGATTTTTATTCGACCAATCATGGTATGAAAAAAAAAATCTATCATTATCTGCATCATTTTAAAGGAAGAAAAGGCCATTTGAATGCCCTCCCCCGACAAAATGAGAAGAAGCACATAATCTCAGAATAAAAGACAATTCATTGTGCTACAGACAGAAAATACCAGAGGTCCCATGAACTGGCAACGGGTCAGTGCCATGTAAACACCCTATGTGACAGCCTAAAGTCAATAAATAAGGCAAAAGTGAGAAACACATTTGTACTCTGCTCTTCGGCTCATGCTACTTCCTCCATCAGGAATACCTTCCCTACTTTCTTTTTTTTTTTTGGCCGTGCCATGTGGCTTGCAGGATCTCAGTTATCTGACCAGGGATTGAACCCAGGCCCTAACCACTTCAGTGAAAGCACAGAATTCTAACCACTAGGCCACCAGGGCCACCCTACTTTCTACGTGTTTTAATGCTTCTCTTTTTCTGAGCCCCAGAGCCAGAACTTCCCTGAAAGCTACCTGGATCCTCTCAACTGGAAGCATTCAGTGTTTCCTCTCAATTCTGGCATCAAGTCCATCTCTAGTTCTCTGATGGCACTGTCTACTGTCTACTTTGCAATTTAGAAATGTGGATATCTTATCTATCCACTACACTTCAGGATTAAGCCAAGGACTAGATCCAGAGCTGACTCATTTCAGTAGAGCTCATAGTACCTAATGGGGTTATTCACATAATATGCAATAGACTCAGGCCTATAGAATGATTCAGATATTAAGATTTGCTACCTTGAGTCAGCAACCACTTTTGAAACAGTGTGGATAGCTCTAAGCCCAGCAGTGTGAAATAGATTTTGATAGGTAGGAATGTGCATATTGAAAAGCCCATAATCAGGCAACCCAACATCCATTCATTAATTGATCAACAGATGAATAGGTAAATAAAATGTGGTATATACATATAGTGGAATATTATTCAGCCTTAAAGAAGAAGTAGGGGCTTCCCTGGTGGCACAGTGGTTAAGAATCCACCTGCCAATGCAGGGGACACAGGTTCGAGCCCTGGTCCGGGAAGATCCCACAAGCCGTGGAGCAGCTAAGTCCATGCGCCACAACTACTGAAGCCCATGCACCTAGAGCCCGTGCTCCGCAACAAGAGAAGCCACCGCAATGAGAAGCCCGCGCACCGCAATGAAGTGTAGCCCCCGCTCGTCGCAACTAGAGAAAGCCCATGCGCAGCAATGAAGACCCAACACAGCCAAAAGTAAGTAAATAAATTTATTTTAAAAAAAAAAGGAAGGAAATTCTGACACATGCAATAACATGGATGAACCATGGAGACACTGTGCTAAGTGAAATAACCCAGTCACAAAAGGACAAATATTGTATGTTTCCACTTACATGAGGTTCCTAGAGTAGTAAAATTTACAGAGGCAGAAAGCAGAATGGTGGTTGCAGGGGCTGCATGGAGGGGGTAAAGGGGAGTTATTGCTTAATGGATACAGAGTTTCAGATGAGGAAGATAAAGTTCTGGAGATGGGTGGTGGTGAAAGCTGCACAACAATGTGAATGTACTTAACGCCACAGAACTATACACTTAAAAATGGTTAAAATGGCTAAGTTTATATTATATATATTTTACCACAATAAAACTTTTTAATAATTTTTTTAACTTTAAAGCAAATAATCAGAAAAACAGTAAGAACAGTTCCACTTAGACCATTTTAGCTCTGGGGCAAGGAAAGATGAGAAGATGACTATGACAGCAATTGTCAATTCAAAGAGACATTGTGCATTGAGAAGCCCAGTCTTGTTCTATTCAGCCCGAAATCATGCCCACGTAACGAATGAGCAAAAGAAGCTACAAGTAGAGTGATTTCAATTTGACAATGAAAAGAACTTTCAACAGTGCTGTCCAAAGATAGAATGGATTGTTTTTATAAATAATGGGTTCCACTTCACTGGAAGTATTTAAGTATAAATGGAATAGTCCTTTGCCAAAAATCTTCGGAGGAGCAAACATCAGATGAGGGTAAAAGAGTTGCTCCTAAAAGCTGGTTAGAACTTTGATGACAATCCACAACGAAGCATTCATACATTGGTGGCAAAATGACAAAAACAAAGACAAAATTGTGACTTTTTATACAGCTCAATATATTTGATCGTTTTAATTCTCACATTATGCCTTCGACTCTTTTAGTATTAAAATAACTAGTCTCTTCTAAAAGAATAGTGAATGATAATTTTTTCGTTCATGTTCTTTTATTAGGCAAAACTAGCAGCTGACAAAGTGATCAGATGTCTATCCAAATTCACGACAGAGAATGCCATTGGCCTCCCAATGGATAAGTGCATTTTACTGTGCAGGTGTGCTCAGGAGAGAACATATATGTATGTTTGGCTATGAGTGTGTGTTACACAGAGGTAAAGTGGGAGGGAATACGAATGAATGGATACTGGCACCAACAATCATAAGAGGGAAGAGGATAACATATATTTATAATTACATGTAAGAACCATTTAATGATAAACAATAAATAAGATACAGAGTCCATTACTATTGGTATCTGCCACCAGCAACCACTGGTGGTATTTCTTTTTTTCCCGTTTATTTGGTCACTCATTTTTAAATCAGCAAGAAAAACACAATGTAAAGGTACCAAGTTATTTTATTGTCAGGAACCAAAAGAGTAGAAATATATTGATGACATCACTCCATACCAAACCCCCAGAGCTTTCTGTTTCTGCTGTTTATGCTTTCTCCTGCAACATCTCCATTCGGATCCTGCTGAAAACACTTCTCTTTCTGTCACTCACAATCTGTCAAGAGAGCATTATCTTCCGTGGTTTAAAACAGAAATTCCATTTAACTTGCTGCCTGATAAACACATTTCATTCACATCCCTTAAATAACAATAATTATTCTAATTTGTCACATGAAGGCAAGAAAAAAGCATTCATATTTTGCAGCTTGCTTTGCATTATGGAACACAGAGACAAGAAGTAGTCCCCTCTTGAGATTAAAAAATAACTTATTAAGTCAAAAATGGACCTCAAATGAATGTATGCTTTCAGTATACTCTCTCTAGATTTCAATTAGTGTAGTGGTTAGGAGTCTGAATTCTCAAATCACACTTGGGTTCAAATCCTGGCTTTACATAAGGCCACTTATGTAACCTTTGGCAAGACAATGTAACCTTTCTAAATCTCATTTTCCTCATCTGTAAAATGGAGGCATGTGTCAATATCTACCTCATAAGATTAAATAAGATAGCCAATAAATGTTAGCTGCTGTTACACTACTACTCGCCTCCTCCTCCGCTGACTCAGAGTCCTCACCATCACCATCATTATCAAATCAATGTACTAGTTAAGATTCTTTGTTGACAAGCAACACAAATTACCCTGCCTAACTTCAGCAAAATGGAAAAGAAATTTACTCCATGTGTACCAGATTGCTCCTAAAATTCAAAGTAAAGCTAAATTAAAGTTAGAAGCAACAGGAACCACGACCCCAGGAACTAATGGGCAGTTAGGTCTTCAGGCTACTGCCATCAGGTAGCATCAGCTGCAACCATTTTACATCCTGGGATCAATGCTCTCAAGATTCAGAATCCCTGGAAAGTGAGCCGGAGACCTGCCTTGATCACATGACCACCCCTTGGCCAGAGGAGAGCAAGGTCTATGACTGACAGTCCCAAAATAATACTGCATACCACGGGGGAAGGCTATTCCCCAAGGGAAAATCTACATGTTGTAGTCCAAAGAAGGAGGGTACAGATACTCAGCAGCTAACATATACCAAATGCCTACCTCATCCCAAGAGCCTACTACATTAAGCTCAAATAAGGCCGCACCCTCTTCTCTCTTTACCAGCCTCTTTTAATATGTTATTAATTTTTAAAGTTGTTGTTGAAACTCATTTTGAGAAAAATAACAATGCCCCAGAGCACTAAGGTACATATGCCCCTTTAAAAAATATATATACATACATATATATACATATATGTATATGTGTATATATATATATATATATATATATATATATACTGCTTGTCAGAAAAAGATTATTTTGTTGAAAACTTTCCTATTCAAACTTCCAGAAAATTCATTGCCTTTATTATGGTCAAGTTATTTAGCAATGATTTGCCCTGTTAAGAGGCACATAAAGCACCCACTGAAAAACGTTTTCTGAAGGATGACTTAGAGAAGTCGTTGTTCGTCTACAAAGAAATTATTTTATTTTTTATGTTCAATAAGATTAGATTTATGATAAGAAATTAGGATCAGAAGCAAAATTTTGTTTTGATAATTTTTTGTTGATATTTTAGTGAGAAAGGATTAACAATAAAAAGCAGTGATGTAAAAATAATAATAAAGAATAAAGAAATACATGATCTACAATTCCATTAAAATTTTCTTCCAGCTTGCTAGCTGAACAAATCCCAAACAAGAAAAATATTCAGTCTGATTAATTTGGAGCTCCAAACAACTAAGTAGTTTAGTGAAAACATTTCTCACAAAGCCCAGGGCTCTGGAGACACACAGAGCTGAGACTAATCCCAGCTCCACCCTTAGCAGCCGTGCGACTCTGGGCAATTTACTCATCTACCCAAGCATCTAGGCCTTGCTCACCTATAAAACAAAATTTAAAACATGATGAGATGTTTTGAGGACTTACTGAGATACTGCATGGAAGGTACTTGACACTTTACCTGGCACATTGTAAGCTCTCAAGGATAAATGTTAATATTTGTATGTATAGGGTAGAGGGACAAGAGAGAGAGAAACAGTTCTCAATAGGCAGTGATTTTGTTCCCCAGAGGACAGTTGGCAATGTCTGGATACATCTATGGCTGTCACAACCTGGGGGTGAGGGGTTGGGGGGTTCTTCTGGCACCCAATGTGTAGAGTCCAGGGATACAGCTAAGAATTCTACAATGCACAAGACAGGCCCCCACAACAGAATTATCCAAAACAAGATATCAATAATGCTGAGGCTGAGAAACAAGAGAGAGAAAGAAAGTGAGAAGCAATGTGATATAATGCAGAACATGGAAAGGATTTGCAAAGGGTGGTACATTCAGTGTCAAGACAGGAGAGTGGATCAGAACAACAGATTTAAAATTAGATTAACTGAGCTTCTGCCACACATAAACTCTGAAGTGCTCAGAACCTCGGGATTCTCATTTGTAAAACAGGCATAATACCACCTGCCTCAAAAGGTTGTGAGCAGTTATGATATTCACCCTTGACCAAATCATAATGGATGTCCACTGTATAACCAGTAGGACTGCACCAGTGTATGTTTCCACTGACTAGCAATCCTAATTGTTAGATACTTAACAAGAAATGGTTACTATTCTTGTTACATGGTAGAAAAACAGCCAGATTGGAAGTCTGACTCAGCTATGTTGGAAATATCTGGAAGGCTTTGTTAACCTACGCAAGACTTAGTTTCCTCTTATACGGAAGATATCAACAAGCAGACTCGACTAGGATCCTCAAAACTTCTGAAATTTTTAAAAAGCATTATATATGTGTGTGTATATTTCTCTGAAGAGGATCTAAAACTGGTTAAAGACCACTGGGCTAGAGGGTATACATTTTTCGATAGAAAGTAATAACTAGGATGCAGTAGAATTTCTGAAGAGATTATAATGTGAAAGAGTACCTTGGAGTGTTTAAGAACTCAGATGTGGGAGTTTGAATTCTGCCTCTGTCACTTACTGGCTGTACAGTCTTGGAGACTGACTGAACTATAACAATTCTCACCTGTTAAGTTAGAATGTTCTTAGTATCTGCCTAAAAGGGATCTTGTGAAGAATAAAATGAGACAATCCCAGTAAATTTGGCGCGTAGTACATGCTTACTAAGAATCAGCTTCATGATGATGGGTTTTGCATAAACTGTTATATGCCCAGATGGTAGTAGATGGCTTGAGCCTTCTTTGACTCCATATAACATACACTATCAGAAAAACTGCAGGAATTCTCTAATTATACCATCCATCTACTGGAGCTCAGCCAGAGGATTCACTGATTCGGATGCATCCTCTCTATAACAATATCTATACTACATCAGAAAGTGAACAGGAGAAGTAGCTATCCGACCACAAAACATCTTTTTACAACTGAAAGCCTCATTCAAACATCCCCCCTCTGATAAGTGTCCATGGAAGTCTCCTGGGATTTCCATAAACACAATGATATGCTTGGTTTTTCCTTACTCTGGGACAATTCTAAACCTGTCTCACATACATATAGGATACATACTCCACAAGGACTTTTGTCTATATCCTTTATTCCTCCTGGTACCTATGCATACAAGACTTTATGCCCAGCTAACCTGAATCCACCCAGGCTGCCTTGAAGCCTGCCTCTGCCCAACAATATATCCGTGAAGAATGATTCTAGGGATTTGCCAGTGCATTACACAGAAAAACAGCCTAAATTCCTTCCTTATCCATCTATTTCCCCTTCCTTCAAGCAGCTGCTTAAAAAAAAAACAAAAAAACTCATCTCTCTCATTCCTTCACTCTACCCCACCCCACCCCAGCTCCCTTCAGTGCCATGCTGCTTCCTCCCTGCCACTACATTTATTGTGTTTATGACACCCATCCCCTCTCTTCAGGGTATAACTCCTGCAAGGCAGAGACTGGCCTGAATGTCTTTCTCTCTTTTGAAGCAGCCCCCTGGAATTCTGGTTAATAAGCTTTCCATCTCATTCCACAAGGAAGTCCACCACAAGAAAGTCCTCCATCCTTGGCTCAGTACCACTTAACCTTCTTCTAGGAGCTGCAAGTAGATGACCCTCTAACCTCTTCTTGCCTCAGAACAGTACTGAAGAAACAAAGGCCTCATCTGCTCTCTACCTGGCTTACAGGGCAAAGTCAGTATTAATCAGAGGTGCCCTTTTTGCTACTGACAAAGTACATGCACTCATAACCAAGAGCTTCTTGCCAAATCCTCAGGGCTTTAAATCTTTCCGAATAAACTGCAATTGTAAAGAAACCCTCTAAATGATGTTGTACAAGGAAGTTAAAGCAGGCACAGAAGGATGGAGTAACATTTCACCATCTGCCTGTGATAATAATAATGTCTCCGCCTTGCAAAATCTCTAATTGATTGTGAGACAGAAGCACAAAGATCCTGCCATAATCTAACCAAGATTACTCCTAAATTATATCTTTGCAGAGGACGAGCACTAAGGTCGGTGGCTCCTAAGAACCAATTTTGAGCATATGAACTTTCTGGTGGCAGAATGATAGGAGCCCCAGGACACAGTTGGGCAAGATCGAACCAATTCACTTTATTATAGTTGCTTGAAGCAGTGTCAAGCTGGAGCCCCATAGAGAGCTGAGGGGTAGGGAATGAGTTTGGGACAGTGTTTCCCACTGATGGGACAGAAATGCCTTAAAGCAGTGTGGATACACATCTGTCTGGGTTTCCTGTGGAGGAAGCCTGGGCTGCTCTACTCTCCACAGTGTTGAGCCAGGAGGCTTTATTCCAGGGGAGTCATAATTTTCTACAATGGCAGAGCTCAGGCCTGAACTGGAGGGCTTGGGAAGAGCTAGCTGGAAAAAGCAGGTTTGATTTCACAAGTTTCTTAAACTACCTTTCCACAGGAAGGACCCAGCCAAACTCTCCTGGCCTGAGACAAATGGAAATTAATGACTTAGCTTACTGCCTCTTACCCAGGTCCCCATAATCAAAGGACCATTGATTATTTATTATAAAGTTAAATTAAAAACTGGTTTTTATAAATTACTACATATATTTTTTCTTTATGTACAATATATCTTAAATAAACACAATATACTTATATACATATATCATCCATATGTATTTTTATATGCATATGTTAGGATTCTTGGTACTGATTAACATTAAAGCTGGGGGAAAAAAACTTTTATTTTTTTAACATCTTTATTGGAGTATAATTGCTCTACAGTGTTGTGTTAGTTTCTGCTGTACAACAAAGTGAATCAGCTGTATGTATACGTATATCCCCATATCTCCTCCCTCTTGCGTCTCCCTCCCACTCTCCCTATCCTACCCCTCTAGGTCATCACAAAGCACCAAGCTGATCTCCCTGTGCTATGCAGCTGCTTCCTACTAGCTATGTGTTTCACATTTGGTAGTGTATATATGTCAATGCTACTCTCTCACTTCCTCCCGGCTTCCCCTTCCCCCTCCCCGTGTCCTCAAGTCCGTTCTCTACATCTACGTCTTTATTCCTGTCCTGCCCCTAGGTTCATCAGTACAGTTTTTTTAGATTCCATAATCCATATATGTGCATTAGCATCCGAAAACCATCTTTTCAGCTTTTTCTTTAAAATAAGTGAAAAGGAGCTAAATATCCCTGTATTGGTAATTAATCATAAACAGTTTCACTCTGCTCACAGAGAAAACTATTTTCTAGTATGTTCATTAGATTTATATTTTATTATTTTTATTCTTTAATTTTAAACATGAAATAACATAGCCTTATTTTCATTATATATTACTTTCTATTTTATTATCATTACTATATATGTATCTTCTTACCATATGCAGTATTGATATATTGTTACTCTATGGCAAACCATGCTGGTTTTCCATCCATGCTGGGGGTTCACAGATTCTGTTTTAACTACATTAAGTAAACAGAATTGAGTCAATTTAAAGAAAAATATTATAATAACAACCATCACAGTGGTCTACAGCCTGGATGCAAAGAAACGAAGCGTGGGATCTGCTTCCCTTAAAGCCAGCTCTTCCCACTCCACCAGCCACCCATTTTTCCTCAAAAGCATGAGTTTAGGTGTAAAGGTTATGAGACTCTCCTTTCCTCTCTACCTTGACACTCACTTGGGATCCTCACAACCAGCTTGTCAACACATTTGGGAAAAGCTGTCTGAACTGAGAAGGTCAGATTCTTTCTTACCAGAAATTAGCAGAAAAAAACAAAACAATGAACCAATCCAAAGGCCCTTCCAGACTCCCACAACTTTGGGGATTTAATGGTAAAAAGCAGCCATTTATTATCAAATAGAAACCACAATTTATCAGCTAGAAAGGAAGATTTCTTATACAGAGAAATCTTTGTGTCTTCTTTTTAGCTTTGGAACCTCCCGTTTATTAGCATTATATCATTGGGCAAGACACCCTAAGTCTGAATTTCTTCACCTAACAAATGAGGACCTACTTTCCAAGGGAAATAATGAGCATCAGGCACTTAACCTAGGATCAGGCATACAGACATGCTCAAGAAGAGCTATTATTACTACTCTGATTATCAACAATGTTCATTAAACGACATAGCTATAGTGATGTTTATTCTAATAGGAGCTTTCCACTTTGAAAAAAGTGTAGCTACCTTAGTAATCATTTACCTTAATTCTGGGCTACAATACAACTTCAGGCTTCTTCAGGCATTTCATTCAACATTCATTCAACACATACTTCCTAGAGCCACTGTTCTGTGCACTGGGGAAACAGTACTGAACAATCCACAGCAAAGTCCTTGCCCTGTGGCTCACATTCTGGAGGGGAGAGAAACAGTACACATAAGGGAATGTAATTACAGTAGATCTATCAGTAAGGAATGCTAGGGAAAAAAAAAGTGGATTTTGACCTGGCAAAGGCCTTGCCCATTAAGGCAAAGGCCCTATCTCTTCTGGAGCACTTGGGTTTTATATCATGTAACTCAAGACCTTTAGATATTAAAATCTGATCTTTGGGCCAGTGGTCTTCTTGGTGTGATTTCAGAGCCAAGTGCTCAAACAGTGAAAAGGAAAAATATTTCCTCTGCCTACTTGCTGATATCTAAATGCAAGGGGAGAGATGGGACAAAGAAGGTACTTTCTGTGGCAGCGAAAGCTTGGCTGTCAAATACTAGGCATGTATGGGATGCCACTCCTAGTTCCTGGAGTGGAAGATATAATCAAGTTTTCCTCTTCCCTGCTGAGCCTGGTACCAGCTTCACAAATTTTCTCAGCACAGTTCTCTAGGCAACCACTGTCAGTGATTCAGGTTAGCATAAGAGATGAAATCTGTGTGTCATCACAGAGTTTGAAGTAAGTTTTAAATGTAAATACATCTAGGAAAGGTATCACACTGACTTAAAAATCACACGAAGCACCAAATGACTGGTTCTCTCCCAAGAGTACATCCTATCAGTGGTGGGAAGTAGCTAAGAAGAAATGCTTTAAGTGTATGGGGGTTGCGGGGGATGCATACCAGGGAAGGGAGGACACATTTTATAATCCCACCTACATTCATGTCTGAACGCATGTCATAAGGCATTTCCACACACCCTGTGATTGGAAGGAACCACCTCCATTAGTGTACCTATGTCTTTCAAACAGACACCTAGCTGAGCCCACAAATTATAGTGCTCCCAAATGGCAGCTCTATTCTTCCAGGTGTACAGGCCAAACACCCTGGAGCTCATCAGCACACCCTTTCAGCCCGACTTTCAAAAGATTAACAAAACCCAACCATTTCTCTCCAAGTCCACCTCTACCTCCCAAATCAAGCCACCGCCTTGTCTTGGCTGGACGGCTGCAATAACTCTCTGACGGTCTCAGCTTCTGCCTGTGCTTCTGTACTGTCTGCTTCCACTCAGAAGCCTCCTAAAACCTAAGTCAGGTCACATCCCAACTCTGGTCAAAAACCACCTGTACCTTCTCATCTCACCCAGAGTAAAATCCTACGCAGCCCTTCCTGCTATGGTCCCCAGCTATCTCTCGGGGCTCTTCTCCATCGCTCCCCCTTGTATTTTTCCCTCCAGCCTGGCCTGCCTCCTTGCTTTCCTCCAACAGGCCTGGTGCGTTTCTGCCTCAAGAGCTTTGCACTTGCTGCTCCGTTTGCCAAGGATACGTTTCCTCTAGTGAGTCATATGGCTGCTCCTTCGTGACAGGTGCATCTTTGCTATGGCCCTGAGAGGCCCTCCTGCATCTCCCCATCTAACACAGCACACAGACCAGCCCCCACCTCCACCCCGTCACTCTACCCTGTTGAATAATTCTTCATGGCACCATCACTACGTGACATCATCTCATCACTTTCCTTTCTTCCTTCCCTCTCTCCCTCCCTCATTCCCTCAATCACTATCTGTCCCCCAATAGAATATAAGCTACATCAGAATAAGGGCATGGTCTATTCTGGTCATTTCTGTGCCTAGAATAGGGTCAGGTCCAGAGCGGGCACTCCAACTGCTTTGATTAAAACTCAGTCACCGCAGAGAAGCGGCCCCACACTGCAGAAGGAAGAAGCCACTGCATCTACAAAATGCAACTGCTTTGCTTGAGTGGCTTGAGCTCGATCTTCCATAACAGTGGGTGATCGAGGTCTAAACACATAATGATAGTGCTGGGGTGACAGGAAGTGAAAGTCTTTTACTCTTGAAGGAAAGCCAGATTTGATCATATGGTAGATTTGCTCAGTGGCATTTAGGTTTTATGGCTATAAAGCAATATTCTTATTTCTTACATTCTTTTCTAAGAAAAAAAACCAAAACCCAAAACTTTTGATCTGCTGGTCTGAAGCTGCACTCCTGAAACAAACATGTTACACTCAATTTTTGATAACACAAGGTTTATTAAAAGGTAGCTATTATATTACTGCAGAATAAGCTGTATACATGCAAAGATTTAGCATGCTGTCAAAAGGTTTCCTCACTGGAATGATAACTACTCCTAAAGCAGGAATGGTTTTGAGCATCGCATTTACCCAATTTAAACATCAGCACCTTTAATCTGTAAAATGAATGGCTACACCAGGCTAGCTCTGGCATTTGTTCCAACTTACATATTCTATAAGGCAGGCAGTAGGATCCAATGGAAAGGACTTGGGATTTGGAGGTTGAGATCTGACTCTGTCACTCACCAGCCTGACTGAATCTTAATTTTTTTCATCTATAAAACATTAATCACTGGAAATACCTACCTTGCACATTTCACCTTTCAATATCTTAAAATGTACACTTGGAGGATCACCTAAGATAGGACTCTGGGGACAGGGACCCCATGCATTTTGTTTACCAGGATGAGCAGAACACCTGACACCTTACAGGCACCTACATGCACTGGTGGGGTGAAGGAAAGAATATATGAACAAACAGACCAAAAAACACTTCCCTACCTCCTGATTGTCAGGACTATTGTATGGCCTAAATACAGTCATATACATTGTAAGGACTTACTAAAGCAATGTATGTTGAAAGAGCTTTTTTAAATTGTAAAGTTAATACAAATGTTAATAATTATCATCATAGATTTACCACACTTGCCCAGTTCAGCCTTGGATATCTTATTAATTTAATGCTAACCCAACCTGAAAGAAACTAGTATTTATTGAGGCCTTCTGATCTCCTAGGGATATATATATATAATTTGAGTCTTGTACCTTTTGAACCAACCCTACTATCTCAACCTAGTCACAAATTCTAGCCAGTAGAAGTCAGAAACTGCATCAAAACTGAACTCACAAATCAGTCAACAATCATTTAGTACTTAGTACATGCCAGCTTCTATACATGGTGTTTTGAAGGCATAAGCTCTAATATATATATATATATATTTAGTGTTTGGCCACAACCCCATGGCATGTGGGATCTTAGTTCCCCAACCAGGGATCGAACCCATGCCTCCTGCATTGGAAGGCAGAGTCTTAACCACTGGACCACCAGAGAAGTCCCTCATTTAATTTTTTAAGGTAGATTTTTTTGAGGTAGCTACAGCTATATTCCTCATTTTACAGATGTGGAAACAGAGAGTCAGTAGTTAGGTAACTTGCTCCAAGTCCACAGTTAGCAAGAGGCAGAGTCAGGATCTGACTGTCTGACTCCAAGTTCATGCTCTTCACCAGTATGTACTATGCAGTACATTCACGTAAATTTATCACTGAATGTGTGCTGAGTCATTTTGGTGCTTCTCTTTTTGTTTAAGGAAGAGCTGCTTTAGCACTCTATCAGCCTTAATTTTTTCCCCCTCAAAGTGAAAATCTATGTCTGGGAATAAGGGGAAATTCTAACAATGAGACAAGAGGGCAACCCAGCTAAGTAGGCAGGCCTCGTTTCAAGTTCTAATTCCTCATACTGGTCCTTCCGGTAGTGAGTGTCCCAACAGTGCTGTTATAACCTGGAAGGCAGTTCTGCCATCAGGAAGGCCAGTGAGAATACCCTGACAAGTCACTGGTCCCTTTCTCAGTAACCCAAGGACTACTGAAATTTCTTTTCAACTCTCTGGCTTTTCAGGGCAAACATGTCCACTTCAGTAGTTATGACCATCAGCTGACCTGACTCAAAGCAGTTCCTAATTAAGTAGGACTGCTGAACACTGTGAGATATGAAATCTCTTGCTGGTAAATTGCATACAGGCTGAAAGCAATGAGAATCTGTTTAGATATTCACACTGCTTTATATTCGGGGACCAGTGGTTATGAGACACTGAAACCAATCATCATTAGGATATCCCTGTCTTGGCTGCCAGAGAATAAAAGTCCCCACACAGAGCTACCTGCCCAGACTAATGGTCAGAAGGCTGATGAGGCATTCATGAGACTATGAATCAAAATTTACCAAACAAACAATGCCCTCAAAGGCCTTGGCTTCTAGATATTTCTGTTTGACTTTATCTTGGAACTAACTATGGAACAAGATGACTGTGTTTAGATGTCTCCATTAGTGGCCTATCCTTGGACAATTCTTCCAAGCAACCATCCCAACCTCATTTCTTTCTCAGAAAAATAAAGAGGTTCAAAGGATTATATTATAAAATATAAAATCCAGATACTGAGAAAAGTCAACCATATTAGTTGCTTTGCACTAAATATATTTGTTTCTATGGTTCTTTTCCTGGAAAAATTAAGTGTATATTATCAAGAGCTATCAACTATTCGGCCCTTATTATGTACTAGGTACCATACTGTGAGCTTTGCATACATCCACTGACAGAGTTACATAGCCTGAGGTAGCCCAAGAAAGCCTTCTGTGCCTGCTCATTTCCCTGTTGTGTGTTCTCACAGCACCAAGTACCTCTCTGTCACGAAGCTTAACATAAACTCATTTGTGTGATTATCTGACATCTTCTCTCTTGAACTGAACTATAAGCTCACCAGCACTGTGTCTATTTTTGTTCCCCACTGTAACCCCAGTTTCAAATACAGGACTCGGCATACAGCTAGTGCTCAATAAACATTTGACAAACAAGTGATGGCAGCACATGGAGGTTACGACACCTCCCAGGTTGATATAGCCAGTAGGTATAAGAGTCGGGATTTGAACTCAGTCTCCAGAGACCAGCACATGGTCTCTCTCTGGACTGGGAGGCTTTTGCATCAAAATACATAAATCAAGGAACAAACAAGAGCAACTATTACTATTACCACAGCTTTGTACAGATATGAGAAGGCAAAAGGGGGTTTCTCCATGGCTATTGAGATATATTAAAGACTCACTACAGGGCTTCGCTGGTGGCACAGTGGTTAAGAATCCGCCTGCCAGTGCAGGGGACACGGGTTCCAGCCCTGGTCCAGGAAGATCCCACATGCTGTGGAGCAACTAAGACCGGGCGCCACAACTACTGAGCTCACGAAAACCACAACTACTGAAGCCTGTGCGCCTACAGCCCGTGCTCCGCAACAAGAGAAGCCACCTCAATGAGAAGCCCACGCACTGAATTGAAGAGTAGCCCCCCTCGCCACAAGTAGAGAAAACCCACACACAGGAATGAAGACCCAACGCACCCAAAAATAAATAAATTAATTAAAAAAAAAAAAGACTCACTACAGAATAAACACTAGTGGGCACAAAAGTATATTAGAGAAGTTTCAAGAGTACAGTGAAATCATGTCCAGTCTTTCCTCAGGGTCTCTCTATTTCCTATTTATATTGTTTCAAGTTTATTATTATTATTATAACTGAACATTTAGGACCCAAGGGATGATGGCCAGTGGAATATGCCAAATTCGTAGTCCTCCAGCAAGTAAATCTAGCAACTAGTGTTTTCTTACCTGGCTCACAGGAGAAAATAAATGTGCATCCCTGAGTTGGTGCCTGGCATATAATAATGATGCCATTGTTGTTAATAACATTTATTCTTATTAATATTTGTCCTCCTGTGATTACTGGCAGCTAGCAGCCTGAGCTTTGGGCTCAGTCAGACCTGGATCCTGATTCTAACTCAGCAACTTATGTTTCTGTGAGGCATTGGCCAAGTTATATAACCTCAACATGTTTCCTCACCCATAAAATATGGATAATAATGCTATTTCACATAAGTGCTTGGCATAGAATCTGGCACAGAGGAAAAAAATCCATCAATGGTACCTATTTTCATCACCTTCCTCGTGATCACTGTTTAGTC
The DNA here is from genome assembly GCF_951394435.1 of Stenella coeruleoalba. Lineage (NCBI taxonomy): Eukaryota > Metazoa > Chordata > Mammalia > Artiodactyla > Delphinidae > Stenella > Stenella coeruleoalba. Next base: position 76,622,093 of record NC_137156.1, read on the forward strand.
AGGTGTGAATAGAAAGAGTCTTGCCTTGGAACCTGGAAATCTGATCTTTGATGCTTGTCTTATGAATGCAGAGCTGTAGATAATGGGTTTTATTTCAGGTGTTTCTCCACCCCTATCCCCCACCTGTGGTCCCATCCTTCTATCAAGGACCCAGGGGTCCTCCCAGTCTTGGCAAAGCATGAAACATACATTCACGGCAACCCTGCCAGAGATATCCAGGTTGGAGACCATTAGACCAGGGACTCCCCACCTACAGTAGCTCTCCAATGCATCTAAATTTATTTATTTATTTATTTATTTTTGGCTGCATTGGGTCTTTGTTTCTGTGCGCGGGCTTTCTCTAGTTGTGACGAGTGGGGGCTGCTCTTCGTTGTGGTGCGCGAGCTTCTCATTGTGGTGACTTCTCCTGTTGTGGAGCACAGGCTCTAGGTGAGCGGGCTTCAGTAGTTGTGGCGCACAGGCTTAGTTGCTCTGCGGCATGTGGGATCTTCCTGGATCAGGGATCGAACCCACGTCCCCTGCATTGGCAGGCGGATTCTTAACCACTGAGCCACCAGGGAAGTTCTCCAATGCATCTAATACACAGTTTTTTAAACTCCTTAACCTGCCATTCAAGGCCCAACATTATTTAGTCCAAGCAACTTTGTGCTTGACACCAGGGCTGAAAGATGCTTTTTTTCCCTTAAGAATAGCAGTGCAATCCAGTAGACTCACGGGGCATATGCCAATATAGCCTCTCCCTTTCCATCCACATATAAACTTCTCTTGGCTGTACTGTAGCAAATCATCTATTAGTTCATTCACAATTAATTACTGAGAGCTTCCCCTAGGTGCTGAGGATACATGAGAAAGAATGGTGATTTCATGTAGCCCACATCCTAGAAGGGACACAATTAATTTTATTATACATTAAATTAAATGTATAATAAATATACAATCACAACTGGAAATAAGTGGAAAACAAGGTAACCAACCTTAGATTGGAAGACAAAAAGCTAAAGCCTGGTGGATAGCTAGGAGTTTACCAGGTAAAGAGGAAGCACTATGTCTAGAGAGAACCTGGCAAAACAGTGGCTTTGAAAGCCTAACAAGGAGTCTGGAATGCAGATAGTAAGGGAGAGCAGTGCATAAAGAGGTGGAGAAACAGGCAGAGACCAGCTATTTGCTGGAAAGAAGATGAGGAAGATGACAGTAGCTAGACAAGGAACGGTGCCAGTAATGAAAAGAAAAGAAATGAACCTATTCCAGAGATATTCAGAAGATAAAACAGAGATAACCTGCTGACAGAACGGATTTGAGGAAGGGGGCAGGGTGAGGATGAGGCAGGTAGCCAGAATGACTCTTAGGTTTGTGGCATGTGTAAATAGATGAATGAAGGTGCCATTTATTAATCTAGGAATTCATTCTTCAAAATGCCTTGAGACTGCTAAAAGGAGATGATGAGGAGACAATCACATTTAAGTTCATACAACTCAGAGGAAAAGTCGGGGCTGGACATTGTGGCTTCTGGGAAAGAATAGAGTCTGGGAAGAAGAGGGCTTAGGAGCACTGAATACAGAGAAAGACAATGCATTTTAAAATGAGAAATGCATGAATAAAACAATAGCAGAATTCCACAAGCTAAGAGCCAGGAATTTTTCTCTAGGACCAAAATCACCTCCCAAACAGCCAAAAGACCGTATATATCAAATGAACATAGAGTCACTTTAGAATTTTATCAGCTGCACAAAATCAGTTGTATAATATTAACTCCCTCCCACCCACCAAAAAGTGCTGGCAAAGATAAAAGGAATGATTGACGGAAATTTTGGAATTTCTTTACATCATTTACAACAGGTAAATCAATTTTTCTAGTGTTTCTCAAACTTTCCTATGTGAAATCCCCAGAATAACAAAAGAGAATGATCCTAGGGTCCTGGCAGGGTACTATCTTAAGCTTTCCTCTCCAAATGAAAACAATTTTTAAAGCTTAGTCTAGTACTCTAAAAATTCATTCAAGTTGTGCATGTGCATGCTACTGCATAATATATATATGTATTTATATATATAGTACATATATCCATGTGATACTTTTAATATATATAGGTGTAATTTAATACATATATAGGTTTAATACATATATAGGTTTAATTTCCCCAAATACTGAACTGAAAATAATGTGCTATGAATGTGCCTCAATTACCCTGTGACTTTGGGGATGCCCTTGTCCAGAGTTTTGCATGCAGTGTAGAACTCATTATCTAAGTTGAAAACCATGAAATTAATCTGAGATGGACTAAGGAGGTTTTTCCTTGGAGCAGGGACTAGACTCATGACCTCTGGAAGTCACTCTTCATTCTCCCTAATCCTATAATATATATTAACAATAACATTAATATTAAATCACACTCAGTGGGGTTTTTTTATAAATTTATTTATTCATTTTTGGCTGTGTTGGGTCTTCGTTGCTGTGAACTGGCTTGCTCTAGTTGCAGTGAGCGGGGGCTACTCTTCCTTGCAGTGTGGGCTTCTCGCTGCGGTGCTTCTCTTGTTGTTGGAGCATGGGCTTTATACGCGCGGGCTTCAGTAGTTGTGGCTCTAGAGTGCAGGCTCAGTAGTGGTGCATGGGCTTAGTTGCTCTGTGGCATGTGGAATCTTCCCGGACCAGGGCTCGAACCTGTGACCCCTGCATTGGCAGGCAGATTCTTAACAACTGCACCACCAGGGAAACCGCAGTGGTTTTTAAATTCAGTCACATGAGAGGTAGTCACTATGGCACATGGTAGCTACATGTACTATGAGGAAGTTACCATTTTAAAGACAAGGAAACTGAGACACAGAGAGGTGACAGAACTTTCCAAAAGGGGAACAGCCTATGAGTGCTGGTATCATAATTAGAACCCAGACAATACTAGTCTATGCCAAACTACTATCACCTTGCTTGCTACACGTTTTTAATATGCTCTTCTTGCTACTCTCACCAGGGGTTTATATTTAGTGTTAGTCAAAACCAAAAACTAAAAGGCACGCTTCAAACTAGAGAAAACGCTTTATCTTCCTGAAACATAATATTATTTAACTGAAAAAATATCAGTGTGCAAATGGCACATTCTGGGTACATAAAGTCAAGTGCTACTAATTAAGTAAATGAGTGATGAATCATAATATCAACACTCATCATTAAATAAAATTGCATTTAAATTAGATTTACCAGATAGGTTCAGGACAAAAAGTACAATAAGCCAACTTTAAAGAAAGCTTCCAAAATTTTATTCTTTTTTTCCCCCTCAAATTTTCTTTTAAAAACTTGCAAAGGCAGAGGGCAGAGAGCAGAAGCAAGAAGAACTACAATCCTGCAGTCTGTGGAACAAAAACTAGATTCACAGAAAGATAGACAAGATGAAAAGGCAGAGAGTTATGTACCAGATGAAAGAACAAGATAAAACCCCAGAAAAACAACTAAATGAAGTGGAGATAGGCAACCTTCCAGAAAAAGAATTCAAAATAATGATAGTGAAGATGATCCAGGACCTTGGAAAACAAATGGAGGTAAAGATGAGAAGATGCAAGAAATGTTTAACAAAGACCTAGACTAATTAAAGAACAAAAAAACAGAGATGAACAATGCAATAACTGAAACGAAAACTACACTACAAGGAATCAATAAAGGAATAACCGAGGCAGAAGAATGGATAAGAGACCTGGACGACAGAATGGTGGAATTCACTTCTGTGGAACAGAATAAAGAAAAAAAGAATGAAAAGAAATTAAGACAGCCTAAGAAACCTCTGGGACAACATTAAATGCACCAACATTCATATTACAGTGGTCCCAGAAGGAGAAGAGAGGGAGAAAGGACCACAGAAAATATCTGAAGACATTAGAGTCAAAAACTTCCCTAACATGGGAAAGGAAATAGCCACCCAAGTTCAGGAAACGCAGAGAGTCCCGTACAGGATAGACCCAAGGAGAAACACACCGAGACACATAGTAATCAAACTGGCAAAAATTAAAGACAAAGAAAAATTATTGAAAGCAGCAAGGGAAAAACGACAAATAACATACAACAGAACTCCCATAAGGTTAACAGCTGATTTCTCAGCAGAAACTCTACAAGCCAGAAGGGAGTGGCATGATATACTTAAAGTGATGAAAGGGAAGAACCTACAACCAAGATTACTCTACCTAGCAAGGATCTCATTCAGATTCGATGGAGAAATCAAAAGCTTTACAGACAAGCAAAAGCTAAGAGAATTCAGCACCACCAAACCAGCTCTACAACAAATGCTAAAGGGACTTCTCTAAGTGGGAAACACAAGAGAAGGAAAGGACCTACATAAACAACCCAAAACAATTAAGAAAATGGTCATAGGAACATACATATCGATAACTACCTTAAACGTGAATGGATTAAATGCTCCAACCAAAAGACACAGGCTTGCTGAATGGATACAAAAACAAGACCTATATATATGCTGTCTACAAGAGACCCACTTCAGACCTAGGGACACATACAAACTGAAAGTGAGGGGATGGAAAAAGATATCCCATGCAAATGGAAATCAAAAGAAAGCTAGAGTAGCTATACTCATATCAGATAAAACAGACTTTAAAATAAAGAATGTTACAAGAGACAAGGAAGGACACTACATAATGATCCAGGGATCAATCCAAGAAGAAGATACAACAATTATAAATATATATGCACTCAACATAGGAGCACCTCAATACAGAAAGCAACTGCTAACAGCTATAAAAGAGGAAATCGACAGTAACACAATAATAGTGGGGGACTTTAACACCTCACTTACACCAATAGACAGATCATCCAAAATGAAAATAAATAAGGAAACACAACCTTTAAATGACACAATAGACCAAGTACATTTAATTGATATTTATAGGACACTCCATTCAAAAACAGCAGATTACACTTTCTTCTTAAGTGCGCACGAAACATTCTCCAGGATAGATCACATCTTGGGTCACATATCAAGCCTCAGTAAATTTAAGAAAATTGAAATCATATCAAGCATCTTTTCTGACCACAACGTTATGAGATTAGAAATGAATTACAGGGAAAAAAATGTAAAAAACACAAACAAATGGAGGCTAAACAATATGTTACTAAATAACCAAGAAATCACTGAACAAATCAAAGAGGAAATCAAAAAATACCTAGAGACAAATGACAATGAAAACACGACAATGCAAAACCTAAGGGATGCAGCAAAAGCAGTTCTAAGAGGGAAGTTTCTAGCTATACAAGTCTACCTCAAGAAACAAGAAAAATCTCCAATAAACAATCTAACCTTACACCTAAAGGAACCAGAGAAAGAAGAACAAACAAAACCCAAAGTTAGCAGAAGGAAAGAAATCATAAAGGTCAGAGCAGAAATAAATGAAATAGAAACAAAGAAAACAATAGCAAAGATCAATAAAACTAAAAGCTGGTTCTTTGAGAAGATAAACAAAATTGATAAACCATTAGCCAGACTCTACAAGAAAAGGAGGGAGGGGACTCAAATCACTAAAATTAGAAATGAAAAAGGAGAAGTTACAACAGACACCGCAGAAATACAAAGCATCCTAAGAGACTACTACAAGCAACTCTATGCCAATAACATGGACAACCTGGAAGAAATGGACAAATTCTTAGAAAGGTAGAACCTTCAATGACTGAACCAGGAAGAAATAGAAAATATGAACAGACCAATCACAAGTAATGAAATTGAAACTGGGATTAACAATCTTCCAACAAACAAAAGTCCAGGACCAGATGGCTTCACAGGTGAATTCTATCAAACATTTAGAGAAGAGCTAACACCCATCCTTCTCAAACTCTTCCAAAAACTTGCAGAGGAAAGAACACTCCCACACTCACTCTATGAGGCCACCATCACCCTGATACCATAAACAGACAAAGATACTACAAAAAAAGAAAATTACAGACCAATATCACTGATGAATATAGATGCAAAAATCCTCAACAAAATACTAGCAAACAGAATCCAACAACACATTAAAAGGATCATACACCAGGATCAAGTGGGATTTATCCCAGGGATGCAAGGATTCTTCAATGTATGCAAATCAATCAATGTGATACACCATATTAAAAAACTGAAGAATAAAAACCATATGATCATCTCAATAGATGCAGAAAAAGTTTTTGACAAAATTCACACTCATTTATGATAAAAACTCTCCAGAAGGGCTTCCCTGGTGGCGCAGTGGTTGAGAGTCCGCCTGCCGATGCAGGGGACACGGGTTTGTGCCCCAGTCCAGGAAGATCCCACATGCCACGGAGCGGCTGGGCCCGTGAGCCATGGCTGCTGAGCCTGCATGTCCAGAGCCTGTGCTCTGCAACAGGAGAGGCCACAAGAGTGAGAGGCCCACGTACCACATAAAAAAAAGAAAAAAAAAACTGCAAAAAGTGGGCATAGAGGGAAACTACCTCAACATAATAAAGGCCATATATGACAAACCCACAGCAAACATCATTCTCAGTGGTGAAAAACTGAAAGCATTTCCTCTAAGATCAGGAACAAGACAAGGACGTCCACTCTAACCACTATTATTCAACATAGTTTTGGAAGTCCTAGCCACAGCAATCAGAGAAGAAAAAGAAATAAAAGGAATACAAACTGGAAAAGAAGAAGTAACACTGTCACTGCCTGCAGATGACATGATACTATACACAGAGAATCCTAAAAATGCCACCAGAAAACTACTAGAGCTAATCAATGAATTTCATAAAGTTGCAGGATACAAAATTAATGCACAGAAATCTCTTGCATTCCGATACACTAATGATGAAAAATCTGAAAGAGAAATTAAGGAAACACTCCCATTTACCATTGCAACAAAAAGAATAAAATACCTAGGAATAAACCTACCTAGGGAGACAAAAGACCTGTATACAGAAAACTATAAGACACTGATGAAAGAAATTAAAGCTGATACTAACAGATGGAGAGATATACCATGTTCTTCGATTGGAAGAATCAACATAGTGAAAATGATTATACTATCCAAAGCAATCTACAGATTCAATGCAATCCCTATCAAATTACCAATGGCATTTTTTACGGAACTAGAACAAAAAATCTTAAAATTTGTATGGAGACACAAAAGACCCCGAATAGCCAAAGCAGTCTTGAGGGAAAAAACGGAGCTGGAGGAATCAGCCTCCCTGACTTCAGACTATACTACAAAGCCACAGTAATCAAGACAATATGGTACTGGCACAAAAAAAAGAAACACAGATCAATAAACAAGATAGAAAGCCCAGAGATAAACCCACGCACCTATGGTCAACTAATCTATGACAAAGGAGGCAAGGATATACAGTGGAGAAAAGACAGTCTCTTCAATAAGTGGTGCTAGGAAAACTGGACAGCTACATATAAAAGAATGATATTAGAACACTCCCTAACACCATACACAAAAATAAACTCAAAATGGATTACAGACCTAAATTTCAGACTGGACACTATAAAACTCTTAGAGGAAAACATAGGAAGAACACTCTTTGACATAAATCACAGCAAGATTTGTTTTGATCTACCTCCTAGAGTAATGGAAATAAAAACAAAAATAAACAAATGGGACCTAATGACACTTCAAAGTTTTTGCACAGCAAAGGAAACCATAAACAAGACAAAAAGACAACCCTCAGAATGGGAGAAAATATTTGCAAATGAATCAACGGACAAAGGATTAATCTCCAAAATATATAAACAGCTCATGCAGCCCAATATTAAAGAAACAAACAACCCAATCCAAAAATGGGCAAAAGACCTAAACAGACATTTCTCCAAAGAAGATATACAGATGGCCAGGAAGCACATGAAAAGTTGCTCAACATCACCAATTATTAGAGAAATGCAAATCAAATCTACAATGAGGTATCACCTCACACCAGTTAGAATGGGCATCATCAGAAAATCTACAAACAAGAAATACTGGAGAGGGTGTGGAGAAAAGAGAACCCTCTTGCAGTGTTGGTGGGAATGTAAATTGATAGAGCCACTATGGAGAACAGCATGGAGCTTCCTTAAAAAACTAAAAATAGAATTACCATATGATCCAGCAATCCCACTACCGGGCATATACCCAGAGAAAACCATAATTCAAAAAGACACATGCACCCCAATGTTCATTGCAGCACTATTTATAATAGCCAGGTCATGGAAGCAACTTAAATGCCCATCGACAGACGAATGGATAAAGAAGTTGTGATACATATATACAATGGGATATTACTCAGCCACAAAAAGGAATGAAATTGAGTCATTTGTTGAGACGTGGATGGATCTAGAGACTGTCATACAGAGTGAAGTAAGTCAGAAAGAGAAAAACAAATATCGTATACTAACGCATGTATGTGGAACCCAGAAAAATGGTACAGATGAACCGGTTTGCAGGGCAGAAGTCAAGACACAGATGTAGAGAACAAAGTTATGGACACCAAGGGGGGAAAGTGGCAGTGGGGATGGGATGAATTGGGCGATTGGGATTGACATGTATACACTGATGTGTGTAAAACTGATGACTAATAAGAACCTGCTGTATAAAAAAATAAATAAAATAAAATTCAAAAAATTTTTTTAAAAACTTGCAAATGTTCAGAAACTTGGACATAGGACAAAGAACATCTGTACAGTCCTCACTGAGATCCAACCACACTGTTTTTTTCTTTCTATCTCTCTTTCTGCTAAACAATTTTAAAGTCATATACATTATATTTCATTCTTTTTTATTTCTACATGCATCATCTAAAGAAATGGACATTTTGCTACATAACCACAATACTGTTATCACTCCTAAGAAATTTAACAATAATTCCATAATGCCATCTAATATATGAAGTAAAGTTCCCCCATTTTTTACAAAAATGTCTCATATGATTTTTCTCCAATTTAAAATTCAACCAAGGTTCATGTACTGCGTTTAGTTATATCTCTTAAGATTTTTTGTTTTTTTTTTTTACTGGAGTATGGTTGCTTTACAATGTTGTGTTAGCCTCCACTGCACAACAAAATGAATCAGCCATACACATACAGATATCCCCTCCCTTTTGGACTTCCCTCCTATTTAGGTTACCATAGTGCATTAGATAGAGTTCCCTGAGCCATACAGTATGTTCCCATCAGTTGTCTCTTTTATACATGGTATCAATAATGTATATATGTCAATCCCAGTCTCCCGGTTCCTCCCACCCCACCCCTTTCCCCCGTGTTATCCATACATTTGTTCTCTATGTATGTGTCTCTATTTCTGCTTTGCATATAAGATCATCTATATTATTTTTCTAGATTCCACATATATGCATTATTATATGATATTTGCTTTTCTCTTTCTGACTTACTTCACTCTGTATGACACTCTCTAGGTGCATTCACCTCTCTACAAATGACCAAATTTCATTCCTTTTTATGGCTGAGTAATATTCCATTGTATATATGTACCACATCTTCTTTATCCATTCCTCTGCTGATGGACATTTAGGTTGCTTCCATGTCCTGGCTATTGCAAATAGTGCTGCAATGAACATTGGGGTGCATGTGTCTTTTTTGAATTATGGTTTTCTCTGAGTATATGCCCAGTAGTGGGATTGCTGGGTCATATGGTAGTTCTATTTTTAGTTTTTTAATTAACATCCATACTATTTTCCATAGTGGCTGTATCAATTTACATTCCAACCAACAGTGTAAGAGGGTTCCCTTTTCTCCACACCCTCTTCAGAGTTTATTGTTTGTAGATTTTTTGATGATGGCCATTATGACCCGTGTGAGGTGATACCTCATTGTAGTTTTGATTTGCATTTCTCTAATGATTAGTGATGTTGAGCATCTTTTCATGTGTTTGTTGGCCATCTGTGTGTCTTCTTTGGAGAAATGTCTATTTAGGTCTTCTACCCATTTTTTGATTAGGTTGTTTGTTTTCTTGATATTGAGGTGCATGAACTGCTTGTATATTTTGGAGATTAATACTTTGTCAGTTGCTTTGTTTGCAAATATTTTCTCCCATTCTGAGGGTTGTCTTTTTGCCTTGTTTATGGTTTCCTTTGTTGTGCAAAAGCTTTTAAGTCTAATTAGATCCCATTTGTTTATTTTTGTTTTAATTTTCATTACTCTAGGACGTGGATGAAAAAAGATCTTGCTGTAATTTGTCATAGAGTGTTCTACCTATGTTTTTCTCTAAGAGTTTTATAGTGTCTGTTCTTACAGTTAGGTCTTTAATTCTGAGTTTATTTTTGTGTATGGTATTAGGGAGTGTACTAACTTCATTCTTTTATATGTAGCTGTCCACTTTTCCCAGCACCACTTATGGAAGAGGCTATCTTTTCTCCATTGTATATTTTTGCCTCCTTTGTCATAGATTAGGTGACCACAGGTGCATGGGTTTATCTCTGGGCTTTCTATCCTGTTCCATTGATCTATATTTATGTTTTTGTGCAAATACCATACTGTCTTGATTACTGTAGCTTTGTAGTATAGTCCAAAGTCAGAGAGCCTGACTCCTCCGGCTCCGTTTTTCTTTGTCAAGATTGCTTTGTCTAACCGGGGTCTTTTGTGTTTCCATACAAATTGTAAAATTTTTGTTCTAGTTCTGTGAAAAATGCCATTGGTAATTTGATAGGGATTGCACTGAATCTGTAGATTGCTTTGGGTAGTATCCAATAATTTCACTCTTAAAGTCTATATAAAAATGGACTCTCTGGTTCTCTTTTATAAGTTGAATACAAATAGGAAATGTGAGAGTAAACTCTGTGATGCTTACTGTTTCTCTCAACATTTCTCTAGAGTGGCAACGTCTTTTAAGCAACATGAAACAGGATTTAATTCAAAAGACCCAAGAGAGGTCACCTTGCTTAAGGGGCAGGTGTCTTCTGTCTAAATTCAGTTTACTCAACCAAACGTACCACGGAATGGAAAATGGGGCATATTCCTGTCCTGAAATTCTTCCTGTGTTAACTCAAATCACCTTACTTTTCTAGCAAATGAGCCATGAGATACAATGCCAGAAGTTGATTTGGAAGAGTACCTATTCAGAAAAAGAGTGTCTGTATATTTTGTAATAAAAAGTCCCTGGACAGCCCTGGATACAAAAGAGGATGTAAGAGGGCACAGCAATGCACACAGGGACAAAACTATACAAAAAGACTAAATGCATCGTCACTGAAAGAGACATTTATTCTTCTACAAACATATACACTGACTGACTGTTAATTTTATCTTATAAGTGGTTCTGAAGTGGCCTCAGTGAAATGCCATCACCCTTGAGCTTGTGTCCTCGGCGTAGCTAGGGTAAGTCATTACTCTCCCAATGCAGTTTCCTGTTATTTCCTTCCTAAAACTTTTCAAAAGCTCTAATTGTTTCCTCTTTAGTTTCCCACTTGCTAATTATCTATGACCCCTTTGTCTGCCAGGTTCTTTGTAGTATCACCAGTGCCTAGCTTAGTGCCTGGCATCAGTCAGGAAATTCTAAAAAATATTTGCTGAATTAATGAACTAAGTTATGAATAGCAAACAGGATGCAATGTTCCTTTGAGTTCATTCTTACAAATCAGATTCTATTTCACTTCATTAAATACTTTTATTTACTGGCTGTCTTCTGAAATTACTCTGGGTTCTCATTAATAGGGAGAAACTGATTCTATCTTCAGAGATGAGGGGGAAAAAACTTTCAGTCACTTGTTCCAAAGGTCTTTCAAAATGATGTTGTAGTATAATTTGGTTTGAAAGCAAGGTCCAACATTTTATTACCTTCAAATTTATTCAGCGAAGCTGAAGGCTTGTGATAAGGCTCATTAAGTCGCTGAAAGGCCTATCTTCACATGCCTTTCACACAAAAGGTCTCAACTTAATGCCAGGTAATTACTGTTCATTTTCCCCTGGTTATTTCTATTTCCTAAAGATTCCCAGGGAAGTTGCTCTTAGTGGACACTCCTGCAGTCTGACACGTGAGCACAGAAAGGAGGGTCATGTTTACCAGAGGATATTTCTGAAGCTGCAACTAAGGAAGCAAAGATGATTCTGACTCTAGGGCCTAGAATTTAAACACAGATAAGTCACCCTCTTTCCAGAATCAAGGCCAAGAGAGATAAGTTCCTGGCATACAAACTGGCTGCCATCTCCAATGTAAATATATCACTTTTCATAGCACATATATCCTGTTCCAAACATATAGGGTCATGGATGTGGGCTCTGGCTCCAGCTTACCTGGGCACAACCCTCAACTCTATTGCTTTGCAGTTTGTGACTCTGGATAAGTACCTTAGATTCTGTGTGTGTCAGTTTCCTCATTCGTAAAATAAGACCCATTTTTGGTCTGTAGTGTCATCATGAGAATTAAATGTAAAGTACACAGAACCATATCTTGTACATGCTAAGTCCTCAATAATGTTATTTCTTTATTAACATTTTAATTACCGTTATCATCATCATTGTCTCTGGTAGCCCATTTACAAACAGGATCTATTCCTATTTATTTACGATAATTATTTATGATAATTATGATCCAAGTCCCAATGGACCCATCAATGGTACTAAAGCATTCAAATTTCACTATTTGTGAACCAGCCCAATAGAGAGTGAATATTGACCAGAAAATATCCTACACTGGGCATCTTCATTTCAGTTTGGCAGGGGAAAGTGGGAAAGCTCTTAGAGGTCACTGAAGTCACCAGCCCCAAATTATGCCTATTTTTATATTTAGTCAGATGATGGCTGCAATTCACCTGTCTCCACTATAGTGATCCTACTAGCAGACTTCTCTCCCAGTGCACTTCCCTCACTTCAGGAGTGTCCATGGATGACCGGCCAGGTCATTCACGAGAGCTTAGCTTCTTACAGATACTATCCACAGTCCAGTGGACTTATGGGTTGGGCAATGACTAGGTATAGAGTGAGATTTCAATAAATATTGGCCATTATAATTGCTGTTGTTCTTACCAAGAAGGGCGCCCCATTTCCCAAAATACTTTCTTTACTCCTGCTTACAGTGCCACAGAGATTTTCTGATTAGGTTTGATGCTTTGCTCATCTTTTTTACTTGAAGCACAATGGTTACAAATATAGACTTTGGATTTGAAGATCCTTGGACTTGAATTTCCACTCAACTTCATTTTTGACTGGTTGTTCTACTTGTGTATATAGCTGAAGAAAGGCACTCATGGGTTCTGTGTGTTAGACAAATGAAAATCAGTGGAAACAATAATCTTCTACTTAACAAGTCTCTCCATTTGTTTTTCAAAATCTCCAGGCTATGGAATTTGCCTCAGCCTCCACTCTTTCCCTTTTCAAATTTCTGCACCTCCTTCCCCTGCTTCTCACTGCATTGGGCTGTGAGAACACAAACAGCTCTCTGGCATAAACATCCTTAGAGTTCCGCCACAAACACAGATTCCTGTGAAAATTAGATGAAAACTTCCCAGTGAGAAGCAGCAAAGCAAGGTCGATTTCTTATATGGCCCCTTAGTTACAAGAGGTAGTTAAGTATAGTAGCTAAGAGCATACTCAAATGACCTGGGTTTGATTCTTGGCTTTGTCAACAGGGTGACAGAGGTGGCTTTGTCACACAGGGCATGTCATTTTTTTTTATTTTAATTTTATTTTTTTTCATTTTTATTTAAGTATAGTTGATTTACAATGTTGTGTTAGTTTCAGGTGTACAGCAAAATGATTCAGTTATACATATACATATATCCACTCATTTTTAGATTATTTTCCTGTATAGGCCATTACAGAGAATTGAGTAGAGTTCCCTGTGCTATACAGTAGATTCTTATTAGTTACTTATTTTATATATAGTAGTGTGTATATGTAAATCCCACTCTCCCCATTTATCCCACCTCCCCCTTACCCCCTGGTAACCATAAGCTTGTTTTCTACATCTGTGACTCTACTTCTTTTTTGTAAACAAGTTCATTTGTACAGGGCATGTCATTTAATACTCTAAGTCTCAGTTCACCACATAGAAATAGAGTTGAGAATAATATCGAGTTCAATAGGCTGTTATAAGGATTAAATGAGATTATTGTGGGTTATTCTATAAAACCCTTAGTAATGTTATAACTTATATAGGATACAGTAAACATTATTATTTTTAGACAGGTCATATTATTTTAGACAGGTCTTGGGTATATGGCTTCCAGAAGTCTGTTTATATTAGATGGTCACTGTATATAGACCAAGTCCTCCAGTGGAGCAAACATTACCATATTTGAACTCAGGGCCTTGCCCTTAAAAGACTACAGAGAAATGTTCATTCACAGGAAATAAGGAATCACAGGTTGGAGGGTCCATCCTCCCTCAGCTTTCCAGCAAGCCATCTCTACCTAAAATGTCAGGAGACCTTTCTCGTTTCCAGAGATGTTTCTAGAAATACCAACTGCTAATTGGTTTTTAGGATTCATTCTTCGAAAGTGGCACTTTTTCAACACTTTTTAAAGTAGTAAGACGTTAACATGAAATTTGTTAAGAGGATGACCAAAATACATTAGAAAGAGCAGGAAGCACATACTTCTGTTTCCTGCCCCATCCCTCACATTATGCTTGCTCCCTTAATAGTAGAACATGGATACTCTTTAGCCCAGGAAAAGAAAAATATATGTGAAGAATGTAGCATCAATAGGATCTAGTTTGTTGAGCCACCAACCCATTCTTCACAATTCAGAGCATGGAGAACTATGTGAACAGAAAAGAAAAGTTAGGAAGGCAGGGGGTAAAAAACAGTCTCATACCACTGAAAAGGGATAAGTTATATTCTCTCCTACACAACAAACAACATAGTACACATCAAGTGTACTTGACAAGTGACGTATCAAGTTTGGGTTGGGGTGCCTGCTGGAACAAAATGTGTTTTAAGAACAGAACTGTATATTTGAAACTGTATAGGCATAACACTGGCCTATGTGCCTGAATGAGTTCAGCAGTAAAAGGTCAAAATTCCCTATGGTCCAGGACTTGCCATAATGCCAGCCAAGGCAAAGAGGATTTCTTTGAATGCTCCAGATCTCTTCAACCCCCATCAACCTTCATTTAACAGAGGGCAGTTAAAGTACATACATGGTACTGCTCTGGTAAATATTTATCAACTGTCTGGGGGTCAGGAAGATGCTCTTATTGTAGTGCTTGCCAATTTCTGTGGTGTAAATACTTTCACCATGTCTGATATCACTGCACAGGAAGGTTAGAAGAGATGCATATAATCAGCTCTGACAAATAGGTACAAGTGGATTCCAGCGATGCCTAAACTGTGTTTTAAGGGTTGAAAACCTCACTGACAAATATCCTTTTCAGGTATATGTGGCTGATGTCAAAATAGCTTTTATACGGCTAATTATGAGAGTTCAAGCATTATTTCTTTTAAGTACTAGAAATGGAAAGATAATTTCTAATCCACTTTCTATCTGAATGAAATGTTAACTTCTATCATCTATCTGTGTAGTTCCTCTTCTAGTAAATGTGATTTTTTAAACTTTCTTTTCTCTTTTCAGCTCTACATCTGCTAGTGTTTTCCATTTGCCAGCTCCCAACATGTCCCCAATTACTTCTTTTTTATTTTATAGCCTACATGCTGATGTTTCATCAGTTACAACTGCTGGGTTCTACTGAGCATTAACAGTCTGCAGTGCCTCTAGGAGGGTACATAATTCACTAAGTATACCAAACCTCTTTTTCTCCAAAGAATGTTGTTTAATATAAATAAAGTGTGAGGTTAATGTAGTACAAAAGAAAGGTTTTTCCCTTGGAATCATCAAAAAATGGGGAAAAAAAACATGATTCATGGAAGATGGTTTATACACTGGAACAAGAAATCACATGTATTTAAGAAGCATTATTTCAACTGGCATTTTTTTTTACTGAACAAAAAGCAAAAAATTAATATATTTGAGTACATGAATAAGTCGGTATTTTAACCTATTCAATCAAAATATTTTTGCTACAAGCAAAGGAAGCTGAAACTACCTCATGTTAGGCATGTGAATGCTTGAAAACTCAGGATACAGTAGACTTCCAAAATTATTTTAGTCAAAAATAATGTAAAAGGAAGGATCAAGAAAAAAGTTTTTCATTTGCTTTTAATTTGATTTTTATGAATACATGATCATCCTCCATAAAGAGTTCCTGAATAAACTAATGGATTACCTGCAAATTCCCAAGCATGTAAGAGGAACCCAGAAGTAAATGCCTCAAAAACACTAAAAACCAAACCACTCAAAAAAACAAAACAAAACAAAAAACCAAACCACTCACTCTAACAGTGACTTCAAATGGGTACTGTTTTCCACAGTTTTATAAAAAATTCTTCTGGCAAACACCTACCTGCTACTCAAGAGGTGAACAATGAAAAAATCAGGTTTAAACTGTTTAAAACTAGTCAAATGTTCCCTGTTTTAGACCAGAGTTGCATGTTAACGGTGAGTATGGTAAAGCAGCCTGCATTTCCTTGGGTGGTGGGGTGGGAAAAAGGGGGGATGAATGGGAGGAGGTGTCATCTTTGAAGGGCATTTTAAAAACAATAACAGCAATATTTAATATTTATAAAGTATCAAGCAATACAGTAAACCCCGACTTAACATAATCTTCTCCAGTAGCCACACCACTGTGAAGTAGGTATTACTAATCTCATTTTACAGATAAAGTAACTAGAGAGAGTTACCACTCAGAATTTTAAGTAAATGACCAAGATTCAGAGCTTAGCCAAGTCTTATCTTCAATGGGTAGAGGCAGGGGTGGAGCCCGTGTGGTTGAAAGCATAAGCCACTTGCTTTCATGCTGCAGCTTCTAATTTCCAAACACAGTCTTAGCAACCTTTAAATTTCACCACCTTTAAAACTTGTTAAAAACATGCTATTTCTTCAGGATAGGCTCAGAGGCACTCCCAGTTCACCCCAGCTCTTTATGTGCTGCAGTTCCACGATGAGTAAGTGGCAGAGCTAACATTCAAACTCAATTATGTCTGACTCCAGAGAAGCAAAAATTTTAACATTCCAGGCCAAATGTATTTTGCCTCTCACAAGGAAAACAATAGTAGTGATTAGATCAAGCTATCTGTGAATGTGCCCAGAAAAAAAATTAATAAGTCATTATCTCCAGTTCCTTCTATGCCTACCCTATGGTTTTTGGCAACTGTAACTAACTGCAAAGTTCCCTGCAGACGGCCCTTTCTCCAAGATCAGAAGTCTTCCCAGCCCTTGCCTCAGAATAAGCTTCCCCATTTTAGATAGAGACAGGCCAGACCCATCCCATAATCCAGTTGTTCTCAAAGCGTGACCCCCAGAACAGTAGAATCAGCAACACTAGAGAACTTGTCAGAAATGAAAATGTTCAGACCCTACCCCAGACCTACTGAATCAGAAATTCTAAAGAGGAGGCCCAGATCTGCGTTTTAACAAGCCTACCAGATGATTCTGATGCCAATCAAGTTTGAAAACCACAGTGGCTTAAGAAATCTGCACAGAAGTTTCCTTGGGCCTGTGAAAGTAGCAGCCTGGCAGTCCTACTTTCATCCCTGGCTCATAGCTAAGCTCACAAAGCAGGGCTAGACAAATATTCCTCAGGAAGCCTTCCAAGCTCTCAACACCAGAATGTTCCCTGAGCTCCCCTGCCATAGTGTAGCACCGCATAATTAGACATTTATTGATGTTTAATGTCAGTCTCTCCAACTACACAGTAAGCTCCAGGAGGTCCACCGTATCTTCAAGACATAGCCTGTGGCTTGGCATATAGTAAGTGCTCAAAAAGCATTTTATGAATGAATAAATCATTAAAGTTCTTAATGCTCAAAGAGTTGAATGTGGCACCTTTGACACATAAGAGTCTCACAGTTACATTTTCATTCATTCTTCAGTCAAATATTTATCAAGCACCTACTTCAGCCAGGCACCATCCTAGGTACTAGGGCCAACAATGAACAAGACAGAAAACAAAAACCAAAAGCAAAGAACTTGTCTTTATGCCTTCTGGGTCTTATTTCTATCTGGGGGAGATAGACAATAAAACAAAATAAACTATGAAAAATACTGCATGTAAGATGGTGATAAGTAATGTAGAAGAAGCCAGAGTTGAGAAGGGGGATGGGCGTAGTCCTGAGGTAGGCAGTGAGGGAGGCTGAAACTTCAATGGAGTGGTCAGGGTAAACCTTGGAGGAATCTGTAAGTAAAGATAACCTACGTGTTCATCAACAGATGAAAAGATAAAGAAGATGTAGCATCTCTCTCTCTGTGTGTGTGTGTGTGTGTGTGTGTGTACACAATGGACTACTACTCAGCCATAAAAAAGAAAGAAATTTGGCCATTTGCAGCAACATGGATGGACCTGGAGGGCATTACGCTGAGTGGAACAAGTCAGACAGAGAAACACAAATACTATATGACATCACTTATATGTGGAATCTAAAAAATACAACAAACTAGTGAGTATAACAAAAAAAGGAGTAGACACATATATAGAGAATAAACTAGTGGTTATCAATGGGGAGAGGGAGGGGGAGGGGCAATATAGGAGGAGGGAATAAGAAGTACAAACTATTAGGTATAAAATAAGCCACAAGGATATATTGTACAACACAGGGAATATAGCCAATATTTTATAATAACTATAAATGGAGTATAACCTTTAAAAATTGTGAATCATTATATTGTATACCTGTAACTTATATAATATTGCACAGCAACTTCAATAAAAATATATTTTTAAAAATCTCAAGAAGGTAAAGAAGCAACCTCTACCCTACAAGTACCTGAGAATACGGCATAATGGGCTAAAGGAACACAGGCAAAGCACCCCTGAAAGGCTGGAAGAACAGCAGAGAGCCTGGATGGAGTGACCAATGGGAAAGTAGGAGATGAGGCCAGAGAACTACCAGGGTGGGGGCAGATGACGGGGGACCTTGTAGGCCACTGTTACGACTGAAGTCTCTTCTCTGGAGTGACTTTATCCAACTTGTGTTGGAATGGAATCACCTGACTTCTGTGTTGAGACTCAACAGAAAGAGGCAAACCAAGAAGCAAGAAGACCAGGGAGGAGCCTACCTAAATAATCCAAGTGAGAAGTGCTGGTGGCTTGGCCCCGAGTGGCAGCGGTGGAGTGGTAAGGAGTGGTTGGATGCTGGGCAGAAGACTAGACACTGCCATGGCCACGCATATTTTGTTCTGCCACTTAACTGTTTGGCAGGACACAAACTCCAAGATGGAATATGTTATATAAAAGACCTATATAAATGAGATAAGCATGTCAAACTCTTTTTTTTTTTTTTCAAACTGTTAAATACAAGGCAAAGAAAGTATAAAGTTAACAGGCAAATGACATGCCAGGAAGGTATACTTGCAATAATCACAATAGGCAAAGTATCGGTTACCTAAAAATATGGGTAGAAAATGGAGCCCCCAAACAGTTTTGTCTCCGACAATGAAATATTAAGCTTTCTCAAGAATACCTCTTTAGGACTTCCCTGGTGGCACAGTGGTTAAGAATCCGCCTGCTAATGCAGGGGACTGGGGTTCGATCCCTGGTCCGGGAAGATCCCACATGCCGCGGAGCAACTAAGCCCGTGCACCACAACTACTGAGCCTGCGCTATAGAGCCTGCAAGCCACAACTACTGAGCCCATATGCCACAACTACTGAAGCCTGCGTACCTAGAGCCCATGCTCTGCAACAAGAGAAGCCACCACAATGAGAAGCCCGCGCACCGCAACGAAGAGGAGCCCCCACTCACCATAACTAGAGAAAGCCCACGCGCAGGAACAAATACCCAACGCAGCCAAAAATAAATAAATTAATTAATTAAAAAAAAAAAGATTTCTAGGCTCAAAGGAGGAAAAAAAAAGAATACCTCTTTATATTTCCCACTTTGCTCTACACTTAGAAGGTATTCTAAATGCCTATGGCTGGTTGGTTTTAAAAGAGACCTTAGTATTAAGAAATATAAAAAATGTGTAAGAAATGAAACATCAAGGCTGTATGACCATATACTGTATTTTTTAAAATTATTTATTTATTTATTTATTTTGGCCATGCCACGCAGCATGAGGGATCCTAGTTCCCCGACCAGGGATCGAACCCATGCCCCCTGCAGTGGAAGCGTGGAGTCCCAACCACTGGACCACCAGGGAAGTCCCCTGTATTTTTAATTCACTTATTTAAGTATTTACTGAATACTTCCTATAGACAAGGTGCTATACCAGAAATCAGAGATTCACAAAGGTTCGTGTCATTAATTTTTAAAATCTGAAGAGAAAAATCAGTAAACAAAATTTTTTAAGGCAAGGACATAATGGACATAAAAGACAATAATTAAAAAATAAAAGGGAATATAAACTCCACTGAAAAATAAAAACTGTATAAGACCTGTTCGTTAAATTTAAGATTCACAGAGGACAGTGTAAGGCCAGAGAATGAATGGAAAATCTACAATTTTGAAGTGAAACAGTCATGGTTCTAATTCTGGTTCTGCCAATTACTTGCTGGGCACATCACTTAACATCTTCAATCCTCTGTTTCTTCAATTATAATGAAAGATAAAAGTAAATACCTCTTAAATTTGTCAGGAGGGTTAAATTATGTAATTTAACACAATTCAAAGCAGAGAGTAAGGATTCAATAACGGTTAGCATACTTCCCTAATTTTTTCTTACTCTGACCTGCAATTACTTATAGGTCATAGCTTCTCCAGAGCTGGAACATGCTTCCCAGTATTCCACGAGCTACACGTGCCTCAAGAGGTTGTCCCATTCACATGGGTCATAAGTGGGCCTGTCCTAGGTGGGTGTTCTCTTTATGAGACAAAGAACTGATGATCCCAAAACAGCAGCAGCCATCATTGGACACTTCTGTAGTCTGTCGATTTCAAACCCTGCACTACTGGGATTTTAACTGACGTTTCAAGATTGAAAAGAATAATAAACTCTGCAGGCTCTCAAAAGGGAGACATTTACCTTGTGAGAAAACAAGTTATATATTTTTTTAAATTGTCAGTGTTTATTCTGGGAGATTCAAGGTTATCTACTACCTGTTTTTCTTCCTCTCCAATGCTTAACTTGAAAGTCATTCAAAAGGTTTACTGGCATACATAAGTATGGGCTCTGTACATGCTTCCTACCTGAAATCTGTTCTTACGTAGGAAAAATGCCGAGCTCCAATAACAGTGACCTACATAAATTCAACGGTACAAATGTAAGGAGGTCAAGTGAGGCCCCGCTGAATTATATATGTTGTGCCACACAAGCTGATCTGCAAGTCCCTTAAAGCCTCACAGCCCTCAATAACTGAATAAACAACATCCTTGAACCTAAAAAGACTATGACATCCTGCAATCAAAGTATTGATCTTGGAAAGCATCTGCCTCCTTTGTATTTTCCAGAAGCGTTCTGTGTTTTCATCTATAACACAGCAGTCCCAATCTAAGATGCAGACATAGAGGCAAACATTCGAAACGTGTGATCCTTGAATAAGAGGCTGCCAATAATGAAATCATTTTGTTTGCTGACAATGAGAAAATTCGGTGACTTGCAGCATCTAAACACAGGCATGGTCTTTTCCAGCCTGGTTTGTGTTCTGGCTCCGCACAGCCTGAAATAAGAGTATGCAACCGCACGGTGATGGATCGACTGCATAGAGATGAAGGACCTCAAATGGATGAGAACCTCAGAGCATGCTTGAGCTCAGGAATCAATGAGCCAGATTTCCCCAATGAACTGGCTCGACTCTAGAGACGGAGCCCAAGAAAAATGCTAAATTCACTTTTTCACACCACAGGGGTCAATTTGGTTAATAATCTCTCTGCAGCCTTAAAATCATTAGTGAACACCTGGACCAAGAAAAAAAAAATCCAAAAGCAAGATCTTTGAAGCTTAGAGAGACTGCACAGAATCGGGAGGGGAAAGACTTGAACCTTGGATACCTTAGCTACTATATGCCTATGCCCTTCCATTTCATCAAAACGCTGCAAAAGTAATTAGAGTAATAAGTACGAAAAATGTTATACTTCTTGGAAAACCAGTGCTTTAGATGTTCGGTAAATGATACCTTGCTTCCAAATTTCCTTAGCAGCTTTGAGTTCTTAATCATTCACTCATCCATTTAATCATTCAGAAAAAGTTTATATCTTTACTTTTATTTTTCCTGATTGCATGGTAATACATTCTTATTGTAAAATATTCAAATGAAACAGTATTGCATAATGGAGAAAGTACAAGTCTCTGGAAATCCCAGAAACATGTATATTTGTTAATCACTACTTTGTAGCTCTATGCAGAGGTGTCATGGGGTTGTCAAAGCACATCAGACAACACTCCTGTCCTCAAAAAAACCAGTCTAGTAATAGAGATGGTAACTATAAAAATAACTAAAATACAGTATAAAAAGCAATGTAAGCCATAAGAAAGGCACAAAGAAATGCTACAGGAAGTCAGACAAGGAAGAAATTCCTTCTAGCAAAGTATGTCCAAGGAAAGATTCTTCCTTTGCAAAAAAGAATCCTGTTTCTGCCACTTCCTATAACTCCAGGTGTCATGATCCTTTTAAGTCCTGCTGCTGTGTGCTAGACTTCCTAAACTAAGATCTAAGAGCTTTCGAGTAACATTCTCAATCCTACTTTCCTACCATTTCTCTAAAGATTCAACAATTCTGAATTCACTGCATACCTCCAAGCAAGGCAAACATGAAAGAAAATCATTTGATCATTAGTCACTTCCCATTATCATTGTGCACAGGAATTGGGGAAAATATAAAAACAGTTAAAGACTGGAAAAGGACAAATGTTAAGTTCCCCTTGCCCCTTTTGAAAAAAAAAAATTGGACGAATAAAGAAGACCTAAGTTAGAGAGACAAATAAGAGCCACACCAACACGGAAGTACTCCACACACACTTAACACTTAGTACGTGAGAGCTAGACAGAGGGATGCGTAGGATAAGAGTTTGAAATATGTAAAAGCTGTGGTTGTGAAAAGATTCAAATTTTTATCACTGCCTCTATATAGGCAGCGATAGTTGAATAAAGAAGAAAAGAATCAGGAGGCCAAAGGTCAAAGAAAGCTCAGTCTCTGATGAGCTGAGAGATCTTGAATGAGACAATTAACCCACTGGTTATCATAATTCTCATCATTAAAATAAAAATAATGATGCTAGCTTTCTATGAGGCTCAAATGGATCATATATTTGAAATCATTTTATAAAACACTGTATAAAGTATTTCATAAAACACACAAGGTTAAGGTAGCTAGCCTAAGTTCCAATGAAAGATTTGTAGACTCAGGACATAAATCTGGATTTTCCAAATGACCAGTCCCTAAATGCCACTTCTACTGACCCTTAGAAGTGGGAAGGGCTTAAATAACTCGATAAATAAAGGATATGTCATATCCCTTCTTTCCCTCAGTGTCTACACAGTGCCTGGAGCAGAGTAATTAATTACTCAGGACTCTTGTCTCTTAGCAACTACTAACCGTCTACTGCGTTTTTAGTGGACATCAGCATCGGTAAGCTGCCATCAGGGACAAAGTCACATGGGCAAAAAAGCGTGCTGGTTTCCTCGTCACTTACACACTTCTCTTCTTGAACACACTCAAGTGAAGGCCATAAGCAGCCTGTCTGCACTGAAAGACTCCCTAACAGTGACATCACTAAACCTTCCCAGCCTTGCTCAGGAGAGGATGGTGTGGGTGGGTGGTGGACTTCTGAGGAGGCCCAGGCACCAAGCAGTCTCAGAAAACTTGGGGAGGGGCAGCCCACTCTTGGCCCTTTTGCCTGCCATTTGTTAAAACATGGAAGAGAACACAAGCCTCCCCTGCCATGAACTTCACAGCAACGTCCTGACAACTTTGAAATAAAAAACAGATTTCTTTGTAAAACGGATATAAGACAGGCCTGAAAAAGGATTCTTTATAGGTTATTGACGTAATATTGATAAACAGCTTTGTACAACCCAGTCTTCCTTCCTTGGTATCAGAGCAGCATTAACAGGAGGACTGGCCAGCAGCTGCTCAGGGTACAATCTAGAAGAGGTACTAAAGTGTTCCCCAGAAAAGTAACACAGTGGGGAAAAAAAAACCCAAAATCCACCATTTATCAGAAATTTCTTTAAGAAGGGAATTGGGTTTAATTGTAAAAAATACCTTGATGAGACAATTGAGGTGGGAGTAGGGGTGGCAATCTCTGCAACAAAACAAAGTCAATAAAATGCCTTTATGTAGAGTGGGGTTGACACCTTAGAGGGCTTTCGTTCTGCTGAGTTGGGCATGGAGGCCAGGCACTGCAATCTGTCATCATCCTGCTCCACAAGCAGCACTGCTCAAATCTGTTATGTCACCTGGTTGCTGAAGGAATACCAAATAATTAGTCTGCCTGGGCCACCGACATGTCTTGGTCAAGCCCTGCTTGGGGTCACCAGTTCATTTAATTAGGAAAGGTCTGGCTTTTTCTTTCAGCTCTCCTCCCATCCCTCAGTGTCTTTGCCTCCCTTACCCTATTCACACATGGACAAATCAACTGCACATATTTACTAAACACCTGCTACATTTCAAGCCCTGGGAAGGGAGAGAGGAGCACAGCACAATTTTGATCCCAGAGGAACACATGCTCTAGACAACTAAGTTACTATAAGGCAAAGGATGGGAACTCTAAGGAGAGAAATGTGCAAATACAAATAAGGGGATGCAGATCAGGGGCCAGGGAAGGTTTCATGGAGAATGTGGCATTTATGTAGGGTCTAACAGGATCAGCAGCAGCTCACCAGGTACAAAAGACAGACAGAAGAACTCAAACCTGATAAATGAATGAATAAAGGCATGAAAGCCTATGAGGACACGGTATCTTCAACAAATGACAAAGTGTCTAGTGGCCACAGAACAGGCAATGTACTGTGGAGTGACAGGAGATGAGGCTAGAAACAAACGTCAGAGACAAAAATTGGAAAGTCTTTGGCTGCTGTACCAGAGGGATGGGATTTTACCCTGGAAGTACTAGGGAGCTACCAATGGTTTTAAGCTGGAAGTAGAAGACGCATGGTCAGATCTGTGTTTGGTAAAAGCACTCTGCCAGAAACGTGAAAATTAATGGATGGGGAGTGGGAGGTGAAGGTGGGAGTTGCAGTGGTCCAGGATGAGAACAGAAAACAGAAAAATGGGGACATTTCCTAGGTAGCATTAATGGGACCTAATGACTACAGTGCCTAGTGATAAAGAGGGAAGAGTTTCTCTCTCTTAATTAATTCCTACTCATTCTTTAGACCTCACATCAAATGCCACTCTTCCTAAAGGAAGCTGTGCAAACCCCAGGAATACATTAAGTCCTTTTGTGACATGCTCTCAAAGTACATTGGACTTTTCTTCCACAGTCCTTACTTCAGGTTTGTAATGCTGTACTTGTGTGACAACTCAGATTAATGTCTGTATCTGTTACCAGGCTGTGAGCCTCTTGATGGTCTGTCTTGTTGTCCATGTAACCCTATCACCTAGCACGGTGTCTGGATCACAGTGGGAACTCAAAAATTATTTCTTGAAAGCAATGTTGAGGGAAGGCAATTAAGGATCACACATCTATACTGCAAACCCAGGCAGATGGTGAGCCCATTAATTAAGGCAGGGTATGGAAAAGACGGAAGAGGTGAAAATGGGGAAAAGAAAATGAATTCCAGCTTGAACATGGTAAGCTGGAAATATCTGCAAGAATTCCAGATGGAGATTTCCGATAGCTTTGAACTCAGGAGAGTCAATCTAGAGATGACAGATTTAGAAATCATCCACATGGCTGAAGAGAAAGGAGTCACTGCTATACCCAGGTTGAGTATATAACTTCAGAAAAGAAGAGAATCAAAGATGGAGAGCTGGAGGAAGCCAAATTTAGAATCAGCTAAACAAGCCAGCAAAAACACTAGGAAAGAAAAGTCTAAGAACCTGGAGAGAGTTGAAGAGATCAAGCGAGGCAGAGTTCAAGAAAGAGAAAGTGTTCGGGAAGATCCAGCATTACCAAGGGGTTGGGAGTTGGCTAGTAGGTCTAATAAAGAGGACGGATCTGTGATTCAAGCAATTATGTTTATTTTTTTAAATTTATTTCTTTACTTATTTATTTTTGGCTGCATTGGGTTCTCGTTGCTGCGTGCGGGCTTCCTCTAGTTGCGGTGAGTGAGGGCCACTCTTCGTCACGGTGTGCGGCCTCTCACTGCAGTGGCCTCTCCCGTTGCGGAGCATGGATTCCAGGTATGCTGGCTTCAGCAGTTGTGGCTCGCAGGTTCCAGGGCGCAAGCCCAGCAGTGTATCACATGGGCCTAGTTGCTCCGTGGCATGTGGGATATTCCTGGAACAGGGCTTGAACCCATGTACCCTGCATTGGCAGGCGGACTCCCAACCACTGCGCCACCAGGGAAGTCCCAGTAATGATGTTTATTTCCAAAGCAAAAGACCGCTAGGCTTCCAAAGAAGATCAACCAATGGAAAGAAAGAAAATAAAAAACAGGCAAGAGAAAGAGAACAATTCTCCCTCTCACTCATTCAATAAGTAGTTGTTGAGCTCCTACTATGAGCTAAGCACTCTCCACTGGAGGTGCAGCAGTAAACAAGACATGATGGTCTGTGGGTCCAGAGGATTTAAGAGGAGACAGAATCAAGATCAAAGAAGAGGCTAGCCTTGAAAACTCATGAGACATCCCTTTCCTCTGAACTAAAAAGGAAAGAGCAATGATCTAGGGCTAAAGACTACATGGGCAGGGCCTAGAAACATCAATGAGGTAGGAGATTTCAGAGCTATCATGTTAGGCTCCCCTGAAGGGAGAGACTGAGACAAGGGTTTACATGCAGGAGTTTATTTGGGAGGTGATTCCAGAAAGCAGGGATGAGGGAATACAGAGTAAGATAGGGAAGGAGTAAAAGCCAACATAAGGGTACATTATGAAGTTTGCCACTGACAGCAAAGGGCCTGATTTGGCCAGGACCTCCTAAGAAGTATGCAGTATGCATCCAGAATTATGCACCTGAAAAATGGAAGACTGGAGCATTTATTCACATGTTCAAATGCCCAGTGGTTGAGGGCAGCCCCTGAAGGCATTTACTCCCCCGTACTTTCAGGCTTTTCTTTGGCCCAGGCCCAACAGGTTTCCAACATGAGAGATGGCAGAAAAGGAGCACAGTGGGTGCTAGAGGTAGGAAGCTGACATACAAAACTGGTCACCACTGTGGCTGTTGAAATCAGACAATGGCCACCAGGAGAATCTGCCACAAAGAGAGTACCAGTGAGAACCAGGTAGAAAAGACTACACATTCAGCCTAGGTTGAGTGAGAAGGGAAAGGATGCTAGGAGAACATAGCTTGAGAAATTTTTCTAAAATCTAAGCTTTCTTCCAATGGGCCTCTCTATAAAGAGGTGAGTTTTGGCCTCTCTATAAAGAGGTGAGTTTAGGGATTTATTTAGTTGCTCAAAATTAAGATCATGAAAAAGGCTTTGTACTCTTCCAAGACAAGAGCCATGATATTAATCACTGATATTTATTGGCACTTATTATATGCCCACACTTTGCAGCATCATCAAATGAATTACCCCTGCGACCACATATAGTAAGAACTATTACTGTTCCATTTTACAGAGGAGGAAACTGAGGCTAAGAGAGCTTTTCCAAGCTTTTACAGTCTATAAGGTAACAACCTATTTCATTTTAAGTATGTGTGTCAGTAACTCACACTTGAATACTTGTGTCTGAACATACACACACAGTAAAACCAGATTTGAGGATTTCCAGAGAATACAGTTTACTTAGCCTCCCTGTCCATTTCATCATTATACAGATAATGAAGCACTTCTAGACTCTTTATTGAATGAACATCTTTATTTTTTTTTTTATTTACACCAACCGATCATTGTCTTTTCTACAATATATATAAGACTAGGAATGAAGAAAATGAAGACTTCTGGATACAGAGACTAGAGGAAAAACCAACAACAAGATATGACCCAAACCAGAGAGCTAAATTAAGTCAACAAAATGCATCATAAAAGGGAAAACTAAAGCATGTAAAAAAGACTTTAAACTCATTACAGACCTAAATGTAAATCTGATTGCAAAATTATCTGCATCTTTAATTTGGAGGCTCACGATTATGCCGGAAGTAGGAGGCAAAATTTAATTTAAGGAGCTATATTGGCCAATCGCCCCTGCTTTCTTTAACACAGGAGCAGGGAGGGAAAGAGAAGGCCAGAGGAAGGAAAAGCAGGCGTGATCACATCATCGACACACTCGGGTCTGGCCTGGGGAGGCTGGCTAGGCAATGCCACCTTCCCTGGGATGGAGCTGGTTTGTAATTAGTTTAGGCTGTGGACACTTGCATCCACAGATGACAACTGGACACTTGCCACAATCAAGATAATGTTTCACAATCAAATTAACTCGGCTCAAGAACTTGATTTGGAGCCTGTTTATGGTTAACCATCAAATGGCTTTCAGAGGACTTAGAGCATAAGATATGAAAAAGATACTAGGTAAGTAGCATGTGAACAGTAAAAGCACGTGAAGCTGCGGCTATTTGTTAGCCACAGAACATTTATGATGGGGGCGGGAGCAGGGGGACAGTAAGTACAGATAAAAGGTTAGAAATCAGTTCTCAAAGAAATAAGTACATTTTTCATAAAATAATAATAGTAAACCCACATGTTTTTAAATGTGTATGGCTAAATACTTCAGCAGAAGTATTATACCAGTTCCTGTATTGCACAAAAGCAGGAACCCTCAGCTCATACATCTTTGTCACCAGAACCTAACGCATTGCCTGGAGCAGTGCAGATATTTGGAAAAACTTATCATGCTGCTATAATAATTAGGAGAGGAGGACATAGAAACATAGAAAAACTTTCTGATCTACTGGGAAGTGAAAATGATACGTAGATGGATTGCAACCATGTACAAAATAGGCATGTTTGAGGACAACTAGATGATGTTCAAAAATGAAAACAGCAGTGTTAGGTGTTGGGATTCTGCATGTGTTTTTCTGTGGGGGTTTTTTTTCCCCTAAAACTGTCTTTAATGTTGTCAGAATGTCATCTTTTCCATTTCAAAATTTACACTTCTTCATGTCGGAGGGCGGGAAGGAGCCCAGTAGTGAATGAACTGCTAGCTTATAGGATAAGGTTCAAACTCCATAACTTAGCACTAGAGACCCTGCATGATCTAGTACAGCCAAGAACTCCAGTTGCATATCCCTCTTCCTTCCTTCTTCTCCATCACATTTAATTGCTTGTTCTTTCCAAAATGTGTCACAGGTTTCACTTTTCTTTCTTTTTTTTTTTTTTTTGGCTTATAACATTTACACTACCTGGAACACCCGTCCTCCCAACCATTCTTCATATAACTAAACCCCACTCACTTCAAAAACAGTTCAAATATCCCCTCTCTGAGAAGCCATTCCTGATTCCCCACACCCTACCCTCTGCCACACTGCTGCATTTCTAAAGCATTTTAGGCTTACCTCTGTCAGAGAGTTGTCACCTTATACTCCAATAACTGGTTTACTTGCCTTTCTCCTCCACTAGCCTGGACCCTACCTAGAGATAATATAAAGACGCCTGGGGCTACAAAAGCCAATTTTAACAACTTGTGACAGTGTGGTCCCTTAGTCACCGCTCTTTTGGTTGCAAGTAACAGACATCCACTGAAACTACTTTGTGCACAAAAAGGGAAATTTACTTATAAGGACACAGAGATACTTCTCTAATCCC
The DNA here is from genome assembly GCF_951394435.1 of Stenella coeruleoalba. NCBI lineage: Eukaryota > Metazoa > Chordata > Mammalia > Artiodactyla > Delphinidae > Stenella > Stenella coeruleoalba. Next base: position 76,651,786 of record NC_137156.1, read on the forward strand.
AATGGTAGGAATCACTCTTACTAAGGTCTGGATCCTAGAGCCAGAAAGCCTACAAAATCAAGTCAATCAGTCTTATTCTCCCCCTCCCACCTTATGTCCCTGGGCCCTCAGAGTCATTTAACCTGCATTGCTCAGTAGGCCTGCTGTATTCCTCCCTCTCTCTCAGAAAGACAGTTGCTGTTGTCGTTGTTTTTAACATCTTTATTGGAGTATAATTGCTTTACAATGTTGTGTTAGTTTCTGCTGTATAACAAAGTGAATCAGCTATATGCATAAGTATATCCCAATATCTCCTCCATCTTGCGTCTCCCTCCCACCCTCCTTATCCCACCCCTCTAGGTGGTCGCAAAGCACCAAATGATCTCCCTGTGCTATGCAGCTGCTTCCCACCAGCTATCTGTTTTACATTTGGTAGTGTATATATGTCCATGCCACTCTCTCACTTCATCCCAGCTTCCCCTTCCCCCTCCCTGTCTCCTCAAGTCCATTCTCTACATCTGCGTCTTCATTCCTGTCCTGGCCCTAGGTCCTTCAGAACCATTTTTTTTTTTTTTACATTCCATATATATGTGTTAGCGTACGGTATATATTTTTCTCTTTCTGACTTACTTCACTCTGTATAACAGACTCTAGGTCCATCCACCTCACTACAAATAACTCAATTTCACTTCTTTTTATGGCTGAGTAATATTCCATTGTATATATGTGCCACAGAAGGACAGTTTTATTTATTTTTTTCAACAGCTTTTTGTTTTATTCAAGTATAGTTAATTTACAATGTTGTATTAGCTTCAGGTGTTCAGCAAAGTGATTCAGTTTTATATACACACACACTCACACACACACACACAGACACACATATATGTACACTTTTTCAGACCCGTTTCCATTATAGGCATTACAAGACACTGAATATAGTTCCCTGTGCTATACAGTAGGTCTTTGTTGTTTATCTGTTTTATACATAGTAGTGTGTATATGTTAATCCCAAACTCCTAATTTCTCTCCCCCCGCCCCCTGCTATCCCCCCAGTACCAATAAGTTTGTTTGTTGTCTGTGAGTCTATTTCTGTTTTGTAAATAAGTTCATTTATATAATTTTTTAGATTCCACATATAAGTGATATATGATATTTGTCTTTCTCTGTCTGACTTACTTCACTTAATATGATAATCTCTGGGTCCATCCATATTGCTGCAAATAACATTATTTCATTCTTTTCATGGCTGAGTAATGTTCCATTGTGTATATATACCACATCTTCTTCATCCATTCATCTTCAGAGAGACAGTTTCATAGTGGCTAAAGGCATGAGCTCATGCTACCTGGGTTCCTGCCTGGCTCCACCACTACCCAACTATATGATCTTGGGTAAATTAATTAACCTCTCTATGACTCAGCTTCCTCTTCTATAAAATGGGAATGAGAAGAGGACCTACCTCAAAGGACTGTTATGAGAATTAACCAAAGACATGGCTTCCCACAGTTTCCAAGTGTACCTACCTACCCCATCTACCTACAGACATGTCTTAGTCCCAAGTCCAGCTTCTGGGAAATTCAATCTGACTGGGTCAACTGTGTATCCTCGATCCACTCACGCATGACCATGGGAGCCAAGATACACAGTACAAACATGACAGCCAGGGCCACCCTTGAAGGGGAGAGTTGGGGGCAGTTCTCAAAGAAAAGGGCCATGGGCTAAACTGACACTATGAACAAATGCCTACTACAGCCACCAACAATCCTCTTATCAGCCCACGCAGCCACACCTGTGGGCCTGCCTTGCATTACAGCTGGGCCCCTTCACCTCACAGTCCTTTGCAAGGCTCTTATTTAAAACACACAGCTGCCCATCTGCCTGCAATGGCACTTAAGGGAGCTCTACATGCCAGCACTTAATAAGTCAGGCTTAATGGTGATGATGGTGACACTGACAAGAATGAGGGTAGCACAACAAGCCACACCATGGGCTGCTATTGCTTCCCTGCAGTTTGCTGCTGGACCCCATGGTTTGAAGTTGAAGTCGACACATCCTTCTAACTTGGCTAATGTGGCTGGGCTCTGGAGCCGACCCTCATCAGCTCCCATCCACCTGCTAGTTAGGTAGATTTATACCCCACTAAATCCACTGTCATACAAGGGCCTCCTCCTCACTGCCACGGTTTAAAGAACATAAGCATCCAGTAACCAGAAGAGGAAAGACCTCCAGAGAAAATTAACCATTTGGCTTCAAAGTATTATGTTGGTCCTCTAGAATTTCCAAGTAAATGAGGTCAGCTGGGGAGTTGCATCTTTAAAATAAAAAGAAAGTCTTGGGCACAAACGTAGCCCATAAAGTCCCATTTGCAACTCTATATCAAACTCATACCAAGACTTGTAGACCAGTACATCTTCAAAGTCCATCAACAATACATTATCTCACGCAGTTCTGAAAACAGCCCTGGCGAGTGGGTATTGCTGTCATCACTCCATAGGAGAGGAAAGTGAGGCTCATAAAGGGTAAGACAGTTGCGTAACATCTTGTGAGCTGAAAGCAGCAAAGCCCTAATTAAACCCAAATCGGCTAGCACCTTGCCCATGGTGCTTTCTCTACCGTTCCACTGCCTGCTATTACTTCTTTTCCCTAATTTCAAACCGAGAATCATCATTTCTAAACTATTTGTGTGTACACATTTGCACACCAGTGTTCTATGGCAGTGCTGAGTAAGGTTAGGTCTGTACCCACCCAACCAGAAAAGATAATCAAATTCATACATTCATATATTTGGCAAGATTTCATTTGAAGAAATGAAGCAGTGTACCTTACTTCTTTCACCACTACCACCTCTACCATCATCACATTTATTAACACTTCCTGCATACCAGACACTTGTGCTAAGTGCTTTACAACCATTCTCTCAGGTAACCCTCACAGTGATGAGGTACTTTTGTTACCCACCCCCATTTTACAAATCAAGAAATTGAGGCCCAGTATATACAAAACAGATACAGACTCACAGACATAGAATACAAACTTGTGGTTACCAAAGGTGAGAGGGAGTGAGGTCAGGGACAAATTAGAGGAATGGGATTATCAGATAAAAACTTTCTTTCTTTCCTTCCTTTCTTTCTTTTCCTTCCTTCCTTCCTTCCCTCCCTCCTTCCCTCCCTCTCTCTGTGTCTCTCTCTCTCTCTCTCTCTCTCTTTCTTTCTTTACTTTTGGCTGTGTTGGGTCTGCGCTGCTGCGCTCAGGCTTTCTCTAGTTGCGGTGGGGGGGCTACTCTTCGGTGTGGTGCGTGGGCTTCTCATTATGGTGGCTTCTCTTGTTGCAGAGCACAGGCTCTAGGAGCGCAGCCTTCAGTAGTTGTGGCTCGCGGGCTCTAGAGCGCAGGCTCAGTAGTTGTGGCGCGTGGGCTTAGTTGCTCCGCAGCATGTGGGATCTTCCTGGACCAGGGCTAGAACCCATGTCCCCTGCATTGGCAGGCGGATTCTTAACCACTGCACCACCAGGGAAGCCCTGATACAAACTTTTATACATAAAATAGATAAGCAACAAGGATTTACTGTACAGCACAGGGAATTACACCCATTATCTTGTAATAACCTATAGTGGAATATAATCTGCAAAATTACTGAATCACTATGCTGTATACCTGAAATTAACACAATACTGTAAATCAACTATACTCAATTTAAAAATAAATTAAAGTAAAGTAAAATAAAATAATAAATTGAGGTCCAAAGCCATTAGCCTTGCCGAATGTCACATAGCAAATAGCCTGGTAAGATATTCAAAGCAAGAACTACCTGATTCCAGGCTCTAAATCACCATTACTAGTGTTTCAAGAAATCAATTCCAGAACCAGTAACAAGATCTCATCACGGCTCTCTTTCATAAAAATATTCTGCCTGTGAATTTTTAGGTCTCAATGAATATACTAGTAACTACCTCAAATCCTTTCTAGAAGCAGGCAGGAAAGTAAGTAAATAGCCAGGATTTCTTTTAGGAATTTGAATAGCAGGGAGGGTAGCCATATAATAAACACTTCAATAAATTTTGCTGTAGCATGAAGAGCAATCTCATTTTCAAATGGTGAATCCTGGCTCCTGTGCATGCGGCATTATAATCATCCAAGTAGGGTTTATGGTACACACCACTTTAGGAATGCTGGTACTTCAAGTGGATTTGAATAACAAGAGCAGCCTTAAATCAGTCACCATCACTGAGCACAGTCATTGGAAGGCCTGGAATTTGCTTTTAGAAAATTCATCTGAAAAAAGACTCAGAAAATGGCAATGTTCATTCACAGATCGAAGACAACCTGAATGTTTAACTCATCACCATATTTGAGATTAAAGAGCTCTGCGAGCTGTTTGTACAAGAAAGGGAATAAAAAAGAATAAAAGACAATGAGAGGTAGTAGAGGGTAGTGGTGAAGAGCACTCTGGGGACAGCCAGCCCCGCCCCCGCCCCGGGGTAGGGGGAGTCCTGACTATGTCATTTACTAGCTCTGGGGCTTTGGGCAAATTGCCTGAAGACTCTAAATGGTTTGGTCATAGGCAGGGGGCATCACCACTAGGGCTAAAAGCCATTAGAAATAAATAATCTTTATGAAAAGTGACTCTCCTCCCTATATATTATTATAGCCCATGACAGCTGGTTTGGTTTGCAAATTTTTCACAACCAGGGCCCAAAACAGAAGTCCCATTGACATTGAGAGTATTACCTATTCACAATGTAAACACTAGAACCAGCCGGTTCAGTGCTATTATTACTTAAGGGGATAAGAGGGAGAGGGAGGAAGACAGTGAGCACCAACAGTACACCAGGCAGGGAACTGGAGCAGCAGACACTGTTCTGCGTCACTGAATGTATGTAATACAAACTTAGCTGACAAACTAGACACAAATGTGAGAAAAAGTAGAGAATACGTAAGGAGACACTTTTTTCCACTATCCTTATCAACTGAGAATATCTAAAAGTTTGCGACAGCAGGTGAGGAGACCATATATATATATATATATATAAAACCAGCACTGAATACATCATCCTCTCTGCTGCTACTAAGGATGCAAAAGAGGAAATACAAAGGAGCTTTGATCATAATCAAAGGGAGGGGGGGCAAGCTCCTTGAGGGCAGGAACCATCTGTGTCCTCGTAACCGATACATGCCCAGCACCTAGCAAAGAGGATGGCAGGTAGAAAGAATGCAATCAAAATGCTGAACGAATGCAAGAATGCATGGATGCACCCAGGATGTGACTGTGATCAAAGCCCAAAGCCCTTGGTACGTTTCACTGGTCTCCCTCCTTATTCATCCAGAAGAATGTCCTACCTTGCTGGTCATCCCCACCACTGACAATAATGAAAACACAAGATCATAACAAAATAATATTTTAAACATACATCACATACCAGGTCATTAAAAATAGACAAGGGAGTATTTTACATTGAGACACTAGGGAGCATCATTACTTTGAAATGTCACTTTCTGCTTTAATTAGTAAGCTCTAATGATAAGTATATGTCATTCTTATCTAATGAAAGTCTTGAATGCATATGAAATCTGGGTCACAGCCCTCTCTGGGAGGTACACGGATGTACAAAGAACAAACAGAATGCATGTGTTGACGTCAACTAGCTTACTTATCTTTATTAATATAAATGCTGAAGTTTTAACTTTTGAAATCTGAGAATAAATTTGTTCAACATACTGAGCACTCTCGGCATAGCAATTTGATCTCCTTTTACTTTTCTCAAGACAGCCTAAGCTATTGTAGGGACACGCTGAAGTTCCCAGTTATCGTTTTCAAGCCAGCTCTGAGGTATCACTCAGAACAGGACCACCAGCTCAGAGGCATATTTTTAATAAAGACAACAATAGGTCTGCTTGCTCACAGGGAAATTTATAAGGCTGTCTTTGCTTCCTTCCACCTATTGTGGGGCTTTATCCAAGTAGAATGTACTCACTCTTTGGAGCTTCAAAGACCCTGATAATGGACTTCTCCTTTTCAAAAAGAAGGCTTAGTTGTCTGGCTCCTTTCATTCAACAGTCAGAATATAAAAGAACCAGCGTGATACAGACAAATACCTCTGAGCTGCTTGTTGTGGCAATATCAGATAAAGAAATTCTGCAGCCTAGAGAGATACTTGACACGTTCATCTGAATGTCAATACCAAGCACTCTCTCCCAGCCACTCCACCAAAGCAGTGAGAATGTATCACAAAAACAGAACACAGAAGCCATCACTTGGATGTGGCTTCCAGTTCCTTTTTACAGTTCCTGGCAAAAAAAAAAAAGGAAGGAAGGAAGGAAGGGAGGGAGGGAGGGAAGGAGGGAGGGAGGGAGGGAGGGAGGCAGGGGGGAAGGACTGCTGTTTTCTGCTTTGTGTTTCCCAGATTCAGTCAAAAACAGAAGTCATTTATAGCTTCATCAGTTGACTGAACCAGAGCAGAAGCCAGATGATTGTAATGGCAATGTCAGTTCTCAAAAGCAGTCAAGCAAGTTACCAAGCTCTTAACCAGCTCCCAGCCATATAGCTTGTTTGGCTACCCAGGGCTTCATTCTTGGCCAATCTGCATCACCATGAGGACTCTAGTTCAACGCGTCCCCATAGTGGGCTCTCATTTACTACTCAGGTTTCACGCAGATCAGCTCATTCACACACCCAATGACCAATCCGCCTCTAGAGCCACGCTCTCTCAGCAGCTTCACAATTGCAAAGCAATTTCTCAGAGGGAGTCAAAGCTTCACTCATTTATCACAGAAATGGATCATAAAGATACTATCTTAAAGTGCTTTCTCTTAAAAAAAATGCAGAACTTTTTTTTGAACTGAGAATTACATGCTGTGCCGAAATAGAATGGTGGTAGGTTCTGATTATATCTTTTTTCCCATTTTTGGTTTCACTCTTAAGTATAGAAATACCAGATTGCTCTCTCCATTTACTCCCTTTTCTCCCTGATACTTAAAGTTTAGTCTGGTCAATCAAAAGCAGCTTTAATATTAAATCTCCATCTTTTATCCCCACCCCCCCCAAATATCTAAGAACAATGTGAGTATGCATCATTTCATGCTATGGATGTGCACCTGAGAACTGCATGCAAAATGAGTCAAGGCAATGGTGTGTTTGAACGTGACTCTAATCACTGGCACGGGAAAAAGATACCCAGGTTCCAACCCTGCTGTGATCACCTTTCCTCCTCTTTGAAATGAGTGGGCTGGAGACTTTCCAGCTTATCTCTGAAATTCTGGGGTTGTGTGTTAATACTTCATGATGTAGCAATATGAAAAGTCACGCAAACACTGAAAATGATCGTTAGAAAAATGACATTTAAAACAGAAAAATAATATTTATGATATAATATTTACATTTCTTTGAAACAAAAAATTATTTGACAAATTTTCTGTGAACTTTTTTTTCATTAGGACTTTCTCAAAATAAAACATGCTATATCAAAAGGGGTGATCCAAATACGTCGGAGTAACAGTTACCATTTAAAATTAGGCTGTTAAAAGAGTAATACATATTTTAAATAATAAAATTAGGCAGTTAGCCTTTAAAGGCCATATTTTCGGGTGAAAAAATATATCTCTGAGGTAGAACAACAACAACAAAAGGCAAATATTAACTCCCTAAAACCATTAAAAAAATTTTTTTTCACTATCTTACCAAAGATTGATAATATATACTTTACAGTGTATTTTAGAATTTCATTTCTTTACCAAACCCAAGGAATTTTTTAACTTTAGTAAATTTCATATTTGTTTCTCAATTGCACTGACTGTGCCCTTCACTTCCTACAAAATGACAAAAGTAATGATAGCCTAACCAATCATGAAGATACAGGATTGAGGGAAAAGATCCCAACTGGTTTTTCAGTTATGATAAATCATGATTTCAACAATTCATTTTATATAAAAGAAATACTTTACAGATAGAAATCATTCAACCAATTAACAAGGAAAAATAAGATAAAAATATGCTAAGTGACATAATCCTTGTGAAGAATTATTAAGCAGGACAAATAAATCATGAGTTGAATTATGTACAGGTTTCTAATGTTTATGAAAAATGTGTGCATGTTTACATGTATAATGTATTGGTATAGTACACGTGGCATATAATATATACACAGGGCATGCTTATTATGTATGTGCCATGAGTATTGATTGTCTTTGAGAGATAGAGTCTTACACAATCAGGAGACCACTGGTTATTTGGCATATCTAAACAGTTATGGTATTGTACAAGAAAGATTTTGACCAGCGTTGGTCCTGTCGTTATTTAGCCTGCAGACTTGGCAAGAAAACTATTACTAAAAAGAATTTTCTGCAGATCCAGTTTTGGAGTTTTTTTCAATGAGAAACTACATTCTTTTTCTCTTTAAGTAATACAGTATCATTAGTCTAGGCAATTACTGTCAGGTTAACATAATAAATGAATTATCTTTTCTATTCTACTGCCAATGTGCTTTTAAAAACCGCTTTATTGATATATATTTCACATCCCATAATACTCATCCATTTAAATTATACAATTCATTAGTTTCCAGTATTATGGAAAAACCCGAACGAAATTTTTGGCCAACCCAATATATTCAGAGTTGTACAACCATCACCACAATCAATTTTACAACATTTCAACGTCCCAAAAAGAAACACTAGACCATTTAGCAACCATTCACCATTTCCTCCTAACCCATCCAGCCCCTAACAACCACTAACCTACTCTCTGTCAATGGATTTGCCTATTCTGGACTTTTCACATAAATGAAACCATACAGTACATGGCCCTCTGTGACTGGCTTCTTTCACTTAGCATAATGTTTTCTAGGTTCATTCATGATGTAGCATGTATCAGTACTTCATTCCTTTCTAAAATTGAATAATATTCTATTGATACAACATTTGTCTATCCATTCACTGTAGATGGATATTTGGGTTGCTTCTACTTTTGGGCTATTATGAGTAATGCTGCTATGAACATTCAAGTACAAGGTTTTGTGTAGTTATATGTTTTCAATTCTCTTGGGTATATATACCTAGGATTAGAATTGCCAGGTTGTGTGATAACTCGATGTTTAACATTTTGCAGAACTGGCAAGCAGTCTTCAAAGGGGCTGAATCATTTTACAGTCCTACCAGCAATATACGAAGGTTCCAATTTCTCCATATCTTCACCGACACTTGTCATTGTCATTTTTATTTTAGTCATTCTAGTGCACATAGAGTGGTCTCTCATTGTGGTTTTGACTTGGTTTGATTTGATTTCCGTAACAATGAATGATGTTGAGGATTTTTTCTAGTGCTTATTAACATTTGTACATCTTTTGAAAAATGCCTACAAATCCTTTGCCCATTATTCACTTGAATTATAGGGTTGGCTAAAAAGTTCGTTCTGTAAGATGTTACGGAAAAACCCAAATGAACTTTTGGGCCAACCCAATATATGTCTCTTTATTGTTAAATTGTAAGAGTTCTTTATATACTCACACAAAGCCCCTATCAGATATATAATTTTCTCACATTTGTGGGTCATCTTTTCACTTTCTTGATGGTGTCATTTGACACACAAAAGTTTTTAATTTTGATGAAGTCAAATTATCTATTTTGTATTTTATCATCTGTGCTTTTCCTGTTGTAACTAAGGAACCTAACCCAAGATCACAAAGATTAACTCCTCTTTTATCCTAGGAGTTTCACAGTGTTAGCTGTTACATTTAGGTGTGTGGTCCATCTTTTTTTTTTTTTTTTTTTTTTTTGGTGGTACGTGGGCCTCTCACTGTTGTGGCCTCTCCCATTGCGGAGCACAGGCTCTGGACGCGCAGGCTCAGCGGTCATGGCTCACGGGCCTAGCCGCTCCATGGCATGTGGGATCTTCCCAGACCGGGGCATGAACCCGTGTCCCCTGCATCGGCAGGCGGACTCTCAACCACTGCGCCACCAGGGAAGCCCCTAAATTTATACTTATGCATGTGGATGCCAGCTGTTCCAGTAACATTTGTTGAAAAAGCTTATGTTTCCCCCATTGAATTGCCTTTGCACTCTTGTCAAAAAACAATTGACAATAAATATGAGGGCTTATTTCTGGACTCTCAAATCTTGTTAGTATCATACAGTCTTGATTACTATAGCTTTGTAGTAAGTTTTGAAATCAGGTAGTGTGAGTCCTCCAACTTTGTTCTTCTTTTTCAAGATTGTTCTAGCTATTCTGGGTCCCTTGCAGTTCCATAAGAATTTTAGGATCAGCTTGTCCATTTCTGGGGGAAAAAAAAAACAGCTGGAATTTTGCATTTAACACGTAGACCCATTTGGGGTAGTATTGGAATCCTAGCAGTGTAAAGTTTTCAGATCTATAAACATAGGATTCTTTTTATTTATTTATTCTTTAATATTTTTCAACAATATTTTATAGTTTTCAGTGCATATATCTTATGCTTCTTTCATTAAGTTTATTCCTATGAATTTTATTTCTTCTTTTTTTGCTGCTATTATAAATGGGGTTGTTTTAATCTCATTTTCAGACTGTTCATTGCTAGTGTACAGAAATAAAAATTGATTTTTGTATATTGATCTTGTATGTTGTCACACTGCTAAACTCGTTTATTAGTTCTAATAGTTTTTAGTGGATTTGCCAATGCACTTTTAACTTAAAACTTTTAAATTATTTTGACCCAAACCATACTTCTAAACATCAGTGTATGCTACTATTATATAACAATAATCCTCAATATTTAGCAATTAAATCTTCCCTGCTTCCTGCTCTCATGCAGCCCTTTCAATTAACCCCTCAGGCTGATGCCCACTCTCCACAGGAAAGTGTAAAGAACGACATAAATAAGGAAAATCACTTCTTCCTAAATTCTTTCTGTTTCTAGTGGTTAGTAAAATCATTCGGAGTAGTAAAATTAAACATATGCTAAGGTACTGAAACTCTTCTTCCTAGCATTACCTTGCTAAAATGAAGTCAAGCAAAACGTAACCAAAAGTGGATTTTGACATTTCATATTTTGTTGAATACTGTTAGGGTGCTGGCAATCACTCTCTCTTACATACAAATTAACAGCCTACCATCTGTCAAGTGTTGGGATAATCACAGGGTTTAGTGCACAATATGGTTATTAGAATATGACCTGACAAAAAGGAAAAGAACACAACCTAATTTGGACTATAAAATCTATGATCTCACTTGCAAATGACAGTTTGACAAGCTATTATTCTGCATTTTGGCTTCTACAGTAAAAGCACTTTTACGCATATGCAATTCTATTAGTTATACAGGCAACAGCCTGTGGAAGATTGCTTTAAACTATAAAATCTGCTTGGTCATACAGTATTTTTTAACTAATTCTTAGACAAATATTTGCACCACAAATAAGTGGGAATGTAAAGATTTGAGCCTTCACATTTCCAAGTGAAGCACCAATCATTAGGCAATAATGTCTTTGAGATATTGCTGCCAGCAATTCCACATGATTCTTCAGGGTATATGCAAAGAAAGGGTTGTAGGAACTTATTACAACTATTCACGTGGACATACATCAAAGTCAAAAAGTTGACAGTTTTGAAAAGTGTAATATATGAAACACTTTGGCACGGAATTTACTTCATCCCCAACAGTGACATCTGCTAATGAGCATCATTAATATTGCCTACTTTTATTTATCCTAATGCCTCGTGGGTGCTATCTTTATGTACATTCCTCTGTAGCACCTTTTGTTTTCACCCAGGGGAAGAAAAACCTATACTGACAGCTGCCTCTAATAAAGATGATTCCAACAAAATCCTTCTCTTCTGGTTACAGACATAACATAGAGTACCAAGTTTTTTTTATTGTTGTTTTCTGCCTCTTGAAATAGGGCTGAAATGTGTGGTGTTCCTGAAGGTTATTTAAGGGTACCATTGTGTCTAAACACATGCTTAAGAGAGAAATGCATTAATTAAGTCTTAAGGCAAAACTTTACGTGGAGGTGACAAAACAAAACAGATTCTTTTAATATGAGCAATTATACTACCTCGGGAGCTTAAGCGAGATAATAACTATATAATACATTACATTGAACAACTCACACTGCAAATTATGTTGCGTTGTTTTAGACTACACATCTTTCCCATTATTTTAACACTTGTTTCCTTTCGTAGTAGGGAAAAATGATGTATTTTTCTGTCAGGTTGGCTCAATATACGGTGAGTCAGAGTGCCAAGGCTCTTCCGCAAATGATCTTGGAATCCAATTTTAATACGCTGCAATATGAATTTTAAAAACAGTGTGTGATGAATTGTCAGGTTGCAAAATATCCCCAAAATTTCCAGTACTAAAACTTTCATGGCTATTCCCTGAAGATAAGAAAAAAACCTGATCAAGATTTGTAGAAGACCTTTAAATGTATTTTAAAAAACACAAAATACTATTTACATCCATAGGTTTAGAATGATTTGTCTGCAGCAGCAACCCTGCTTTACAACGTGAGAGCACAGAACAGAAAAAAAATAAGGAAAAATACAGGGAGAATCATGGAACTTATCATTCTTTTACAGATAAGTCAGTCCTTATTTTTTCCCTTTGGGAAAAAAAAAGTATAAACAAATCCCAAGTTCTTCTAGCTATATTTACCTTTATAACTTGGCTATTATTTTCATGATTTTTTTTAAATGTGAAGGCTATCTGTCATGGATGAAACTTCACAAATGAACAAAGAAACTTCCTCCAAAATCCTTTTCCCTCAGAAAGAATTATCCCCAGATTCAGAAGTCCAGTTAAATACAAACATTAAATATGTCAAAAGGAGACAGAGAAAGGGAGGTAAAGAGGGACAGAGGGGAGAAAAGAAAAAAAAAAAATTAAAAAAATCCATGCCCAAACAAAAGACTGGAAGGAAATTAACCAAATCATTTTTGTTGTGAGGCTACAGATGATTTAGTTTCTTTCAATTATTATTTGTTTTCTAAACAATCACATATCACTTTTCAATGAAAAAGAAACACTGTATATATCTTTTCTCCTCTATGCTTTATTTAGGTGAATAATTTACATACAGTAGAATACATAAATCTTAAGTGTAGATCTCCATGACATCTTCATGATCCTCCACCCAAAACAAGACATAAATTTATTTCCAGAGAATTCTCTTGTGACCCCTTCCAGGTAATAGCCTCCCCAACCCTCCATTTTTCTGACTTCTATTACCATTGACTCATATTACTGGTTCTTGAATTTATATAAATGGAATAATACAGTCTGTATTCTTTTGTTTGTGGTTTCGTCAACATATGTTTTTGAGAAGCATCCATATTGTACATATCAGTGTTCCTTTTCTTCGTCTGGGTAGTATGCCACTGTACAACTATAGCACAATTTGTTAACACACTTATCCATTGTTGGTCATTTGGATTTTCTCATGTTTTTGGCTATTATGAATAAAGCTGCTATGAGCATTCTTGGTCATTTTTTGTGGGCAAATGCACTAATTTCTCTTGGATTAAATCTTATGAGGGTTATATATGCCATATAATTCTTTAAAGTAAGGTCTAGTATTTTCTTTTATGGCCATTGTATTTAAAGCTAAAAGAAAATATCTAAAACTCTGATCTTAATGGTTTCAACCCAGGCAAAACACGATACACAAAATTCAAAGCATAAATTTGTAAAATTTTAGGCTTCCAGATGCAGAGTTCAAACCAAGCTAAGGAATTATAAACCTCGTTGGGACCCCAGAAAACTGCTTCTGCTCCTTCTCTAGATCTTCACCACCTCCAACAGTAAAATTTCCAAAGGCATGAAGTTTGCCATAGGAACATGATTCAATCCATTAGTTTCAATGACTAAAACTTCCCTTTAGCTGAAAGCATAGTAGGAAAAGAAATATAATTCATAAAGTTAAAAGTAAACCAATCAAGTAATTAAGAGGTAATATTTCGAGGCTGAAAGGTCATCATCAGTCAGAGAAAAAATTCAGGGAAGTGAGAAACCACTGAAATAGGACCATGGATGGCAGAATCATAGATGGCATTTCCACGGCATCTACCTCATACCAGGAAAAAGAAGAAAGGTTTTCTTTGGGGACAATGACAAGTACAATCTTATGATCATGTTGCTAAGGATCATGTGTAAGGTGGCTATAAATAATTTATCATCCAACGGAAACACTTTTGAGACTGAAAGGAGGTGCTAAAAATAAATACAATTATTTAATGTTTAAAATATTCACTTGTTGACTTTCTTTTTTTTTTTTTTTTTTTGCGGTACGCGGGCCTCTCACTGTTGTGGCCTCTCCCATTGTGGAGCACAGGCTCCAGACGCACAGGCCCAGCGGCCATGGCTCACGGGCCCAGCCGCTCCGCGGCATGTGGGATCTTCCGGGACCGGGGCATGAACCCATGTCCCCTGCATCAGCAGGCAGACTCTCAACCACTGTACCACCAGGGAAGCCCACTTGTTGACTTTCAAATTGGTTTTATTATACTGGCAGACATTTAAATAATAGCCCTATTTGAAAATGGTTTCCAAAAAATATTTTTATTTAAATATTAAAATATTATTATTAAAGTGTGTGTGTGTGTGTGTGTGTGTGTACATATGTGTGTATTACGGAGGAGGAAAAAATTATTCTCTACACTCTTTGGGTATCTGGCTGGGCCTAAGAATTAAACTGACATAAGACAGATTAACAGAATAAAATACAAATTTCAATAAAATGTAAACTTTAGTGAATTTTTACATGTACATGGGAGTCTTCACAAAAGAACAAAGACCCGAAGACTGGCCAGAGCAGGAAGCTTTTACACCTTTGACAAAGAAACAATAAATCTGTGAAGAACTGATAAGACAAAGAGGTTTAGGCTATGGGTACTAAATGGTGAAGAGGTAACTAGGGAGATATAGGTTAGTTTAACAAGGTTTGTTTATACAGCCTTCATGTCCTTAAATACCCTGCATCTAATGATAAGGATGTCTTCTATCCTAGTGCAGGGAGGATACCTTTCACATGGGAGACTAATCTGCTTTCAGGAGGACAAAGGAGGGTCAGAGTATCCTTGCACTGGCTGTTTCCTAAATACCTTTAATTCAAAACAATCAATATGCCAAAGTATTAATAGCATGTTTTGGGGTGACATATCCTGAGCCCCTTCTATCTATATATCAAGGACAAATGCTAATGTGGACAAGATGTAGACAACGGATATAAACTGGGACTATCCGAAGCAAACTCAGACCCTAGTCCTAGCAAACTGGGTACTCTAGTCAAGTGTCACCTCTCTCTCCAATGGACTTAACAAGGTGCTGCCTCTGTCCTTTTAATCATTCAGTAAATAATTTCTGAAAGTCTTCGATATGTTGGGCATTGCCGAGACATGGGGGATACAATGGTAAATGAGTTCAACCATCCCCAAACCCATGGAACCTTCAATCTGTCAGAGGAGCAAGCCAAGGAACAAGATGCTACAAGTGTGCTAAATGTGAAGGAAAACGAGGAGCCCTCTGAAAGTCTTTTAAATACTAGTTCTCAGGGGGTTGACGTTGTCCCCTGAGGTGACTTTTTGGAATTGTGAGGGGCTGTCTCACTGATGCAGAACGTAACTAGTATTTTCTGAAGGGTTCCAGGGACGCTAGATGTTCTGCAATGTGCAGGACAGGCCCACACTGAGCGAGGTGGTCCTGTGTCCCTCATGACTTTCAAATGTCCCACCAGACATTCACACATATTGGGGAAAAAAAAAAAAACATTATGATTATCTCTTTTATATATCAATCCAATGTATATTTTGCAAATTTAATTTTCACTGAATTTTTCAAGAATGAAACTAGCATATACACTGAAGAAAGACTGTACTTCATTTTGTTCAACCAATTGTTCACTATTTCAGAAAATCACATCACTGACTTCAATGGAACTTATGATACTCAGTCTACCAATATAAAACACAACTACATTAGTCTGCATTCCTATCTGTCACATGTAAATACATAACAGAGAAATAAGTTGGGCAGGAAATATTAAATTGGTCGTGACACATGACACCCAGGGATATCAATGAATTGCATTCATGGAGAGTGTCTTTAAATATTTCATTTTATTGCTGTAATATATGCCTTTTGAAAGTTCTGAAGCATGATAAGAAATGTATATTGTAAAAATTACTGACTAAAATTACTTACTTATTTTGGATTTTCCCTTTGTTTCTCAATCTTACACTGAAACTGTCCCTAGAGGTCTCCCACATCACTTCTTTATGACTTTTTATATTACTCTTTCTTTTTCCAGTCCATTCCCTATTCCCTGTTGCCTACCGAAGGGCTTTTTAAGAACTAGAAACCAAATATATGCCTAAACCTGAGGGAGGATTTCAAGATTAGAGGTATTTTCCTTGTGATTCTTCAATACCATTCAGTCCCTTAACATACATAACATAGGGAATTATTTTGCAACTATCCCTATAAATAAGTCCAACTCATTTCCAGGAATGGCATACTTGCTTATGTTTCCTACCTCCAAACTGTGTAATTTATCTTAACATGTTAGCCCTATTTCAACTAAGATTATCAACTAAGATTATTTCCCTCTTTTTCTCATCATGTATGTTATTATTTATCCCAAGATTAGTTTTTATTCTAGTGTCCCCCATACCTCTCCTCCTTCAATTCTGTACTCCTTCCACAGGATGGTTTCTGATCTTCTCTTAAATCTAATTTATTAAGACCAAGAAGATATCAGCACTGGACTTAATTCACTGCATCTGCAAGTATAGTTGTTTCTGGCAATAATACTGAAATACTTAGTTTATTGTAAGTCACTTCCCTTTTATTTTTCCTTTCCATTACTAGTTAAAGCATTAAACCATTTTTTTTTTTTTTTCTGTGATACGCAGGCCTCTCACTGTTGTGGCCTCTCCCGTTGAGGAGCACAGGCTCCAGACACGCAGGCTCAGCGGCCATGGCTTACGGGCCCAGCCACTCTGCGGCATGTGGGATCTTCCCGGACCGGGGCACGAACCCATTTTTTAAAGCACGTGAAAGGTAGGTAATGTTACCTATGAACTTCATTTTATTCTAATAAAGAGGACATAAAATATTTCTTATAAAAAGAAAGAAGTCTATCTGATGGGATTAAACAGTTGAATCAAATTTGGAGCACTGGTTGTTTCAGCTGAAATTTAGAGGAAGGGTAAGAGTTAGCTAAGTGAAGAAGGAGGGATTAGGGAATATGGGAAGAGAGGCCAAACCCTCTAAACAGAATCTCCTTTTGGGAAAAAAAAACACTGAGAAAACAGAGAGCAGAGAACTTGAACTGGAGAAATGGTTGCTAAAAGGTGGTGAGTAAACCACTGAAGGCACAGAGATAGTTTTTGTTGATAAAAAAGCTAACTTAAATTTTAATAGGTTCAAGTGTAAAAAGGCTGTTTAATTTTAATAGGTTCAAGCGTTTTGAAATACATTTTAGAAGAATACAAGTTTCCAGTTAGGGTGATAAAACGAAGTTTCCTTTCAAAATAAAATTTAAGTTTAAGCAAAAGTAAGAAAAGTTTTTCTTTTAGTAAGTATTAGTACAGATAGGACAAAAACACGGTAAATATATAGCTTCTGAATGACTGAATTTAGGGATGCTCTGAGCACAGAGGTCAAGAGAAGGGAGAGGATTTGAGACAAGATAGACAAAGGAAGCAAAGTCCTGCAGGCCAAAGTAATGTTTCAGGTCTTTATCTGAGAAGCAATGGAAGGCCATTAAAGGACTTTAAACAGAGGAATGACAAGATCATATTTGTGCTTTTACAAGATCAGTATGGCATCAATGTGGGAAACAGATTGAAAGTAGATCAGACGGCTGGCTGTTGGTAGCCCCCTTAGACAGCTGTTGCGACTGTCTAAATAAGAGACAGTGGTGGCCCAAACCAGGTGAAAGCAGCAGAGATGAAGAGGAATTTGAGAGATAACATAAATCCTGGAATCTAAAACGCCATAAATTGAAAGATCATTGGCTTAATGATAGCTTTTCAGACAACATGAAGACATATGACACTAAATGAGCATATCAATTGGAAGATATCATTATTTCAGAAACAATAAAATATGGAAAATCTATGCTTCTTAGAATGGATGAAATACAATTTTTAGAGGTTAGAAAATTGGATGTGGAGACTAATCAGATGACTGATGATAGTGAACCAACCCATTGGAAAAAGTTGAAATTGTCAGGTTTCTCTGTTCTCAGAATTGCAAACATCTAGTGACGTGGCTTTACTTGCTTTTTATCTTTAATTGACGTAGATAATATTGGTGATATAGATGGAGTCTAAAATTGAGAAGGTCACTGAAGAAAATAAGAACGAAAATCCCTTCTCAACTAAAGATACACTTGAGTAAGGAATACTGGCCTGCTGGCTTTCTAACATCAAAGGCCTAAAACTTGTTAGTTGAAGTTTGCTTCCAGGAAACAATGTTCACAGCACTCTGAAAGTCAAGGCCTGGTTGTTGCTATTATTAATACGATGATTTATAGCCAATGCCCATGAGCTAGGCCTCGAGGTTTGTTTACAATTTACAGTAAGAGGAGCATAACCTTAAATTATTGTTAGCAACCCTTGAAGTTAAAAAAAAAAAAAAAGAAGAATTATATAAATACATATCATCTTTTAAGTTTAGTGCTTAGGGTCCAAAGGGGTGGAGGGGGAAACATTTTGAGACTATATACATCTCCTCTGTTCAAAGTTTAGCTTCTCAAAATGAATGTATTCTTTGACTCTGCTCCCATCATTAGGAATTTCAATTACTCTGCCCATCATCTTAAAAACCCCAAATTGGCTGGATTTAAAAAATGAAATACAGTGCATTTTCATGGGGGCGGGTGGGGGGAATGGGGATAGCGAGGCTCACATGTGGCAGATCCATCTAGCCAGGCACGCCTGATTATTCATGAAAGCCATTTTTCACTGGGCCCAAGGAAACCTCCCAGAATGATAGGACCGTTTACACTAAATGAACCGAACATATTACTGGAGTAACAATTGACACTAAGAAGTATATTAGAGCTGCCAAGGACAGTATCAGGGAGAATCCCTGGATGACAGATGACATGATGATATAGAAAGAAGAAACTTCAGAGTCAGAAGGTGGGGGGGGAACCCCTCATTCAACAATTTAAAAAATATATAAAGAGGAAATCATATGTAAAGTAAAGCTTTGAAAAGCAGAGAAATTTTGTTATTTTTTTTCCTCTGCCTGCAGTAGCCTTCTGATGTTAGTGCTGCAATGCATTTGCTTCCCCATAATATTCTCAACACTAACAAGATCAGAGGAAATGATTTATTCCACCCCCTCTCCTGCTACTTCTGAACAGCAGCGGGTGTCCTTGGGGACACGGGATTTCTGAATTGCTTACGGCCATCTGATATTGGAGCTCTGCAGCCTTCCCTAGAATGAGCCAGAAAAATCAGAACAATTACATTAATGCTGAGAATCAAAGTTTATTGACTCTCCCTTGAGGTGGAAAACCAAAAAGCTGGTTACAAAAGTTGCCAGCTTATTTAATGATACCACTGCCTCCTCCCCCATCTCGTCAAAACAGCTTTTGAGAGCATTTTCAAATAAAGCCACCTCTGATGTGCTCCAATTCAATAGCTTATCTATTCCCTTTCAAATAAAAGCTAGCACCCATCATCTCTCCTTCCACATCCAGATCTCCTCAAAGGGAAGACCCAACAGGCCCTCTTCCCCAGCCAAGCCACTGCCAAAGGCAATTGTCCAGGGCAATCTCCCTGTCATCATTTCTGCTCCCCTCAGGAAGGTTCTGCCTCACTGAATATTCTTCTAAGCCAATGAGAGAATCTCATGCCTCCCCAAAGTAGCAATCTTCATCTATTACAGCATTCCCTGCTGCTAGTGAAACTTGAAGCAGCTGGTTTCCCTCACTTGCCAACAATTCTTTGCAACACGCAAGTGAAAGGGGACTCTTAAGCACACCCATTTCATAGATGAGCCCACAGACCCAAAGATTAGGTGTCCGGTTGATATTTATACACGTCACAGGATGTAGCTAAGGCCCCGACAAATAATAGGCTTGAAATAAAATTCAATTCTTGAACTGATTGGATTAAACTGAAATAGGTACTCAACTGTTTTGAATTAAACTGAACCAAACTGAACTGAACTAAGCAAAATCTAGCCCCCTTTATGCTGGGCCAACAATTACCTTTCTTTTTTTTATCTCCATGGTTGGGTTTTGGTTTTTTTACTTTTTATTATGGAAATTCTCAAACAGAGGGAGAGATAAGTATAATGAACCTCCAAGCATCCATCGACTCATGGCCAACAAGGATCAAGATTTTCCCATATTTAATTTATCCCCTCCTTTTATTTCTTTGCTGAAATGTTTTAAAGCAAGGCAAAAACAT
This sequence comes from Stenella coeruleoalba, assembly GCF_951394435.1. NCBI lineage: Eukaryota > Metazoa > Chordata > Mammalia > Artiodactyla > Delphinidae > Stenella > Stenella coeruleoalba. Next base: position 76,672,154 of record NC_137156.1, read on the forward strand.
TATGTCATTTCACCCCTAATTTCTTCCGTCATTATGCTGCTCAGAAAGAACTTATTAACACAGCAGGCCTGAGGCTGCTATCCTTTGAAAGGCCTGCTCTCAAAGTTGATTCTCGACTGTCATCTGGGAACCCGGATTTCAGGAAGGTTACCAGCATTCCCAGAACTGATCAGAGTGGCTCATTTTGCCTAAACTGTTTGTACAAACAATATGCTTTTACAATATGCCTCCTTCCCTTTTGGAAGTCTGGAGTTTTGGCACATACTAGGCAGAGGGTGCCTACATGACCAGCCCCCAGTAACGACCTAGGGCGCTGAAGCTTCCTGTCAGATAACATCTCACATATGTTGTCACAATTAGCACCATCTCTGAGCGACTCCACTGGTAGACAACACTCCAAACCTTGCACCTGTTTCCTCTAGACTTCCCCTCATATGCCTTTTTCCTTTGCTGATTTTGCTTTTCTTCCTTTTGCTGTAATAAATCATAACCATGAGTATGACTATACATGCTGAGTCCTGTGAGTATTCCTAGCAAATCATTGAACCTGGGGGTGGTCTTGGGACCCCTGACCCATTTGCCTACCATTCAACTTAAGTTCACCTCCTCACAAAAACATTGCTGACCATGGAGAGATACCAAACTAAGGAGACCCCTGTTGCCCACTCTCATTGCACCCAGAACTTCTCCTTCACAGCATTTATCAAAACTGTTCCTAAATACTGTAAAAATTATATATTTACAGTCTATCTCCCAACCCAAGTGTCTAAGCTCCTTAAAAGCAAGAACCGTATCTGTTTGGTTCACCATGCATCCCTAGTGATGAGTATTGATGGTATGAATTTTTAAAAGATCCAAGAAAATACCAAACCTTCCCTCCAAGTACAGTTTAAGAGCCACAGTTTCTGCTTAAGAGGTACATTTTCTACGACGTCCCCTGCATTTTACTCATTCATTCACCAAATACTACATACTTACTGTGTAATCCTTACTATGTCCAATTCAGATTAATATCTACTTCATTACCATCATTTTCTAATTAGCAAGATCATGCCACTGCTTCATCTTCTAGGAGAGGAGACAAATCTGCATGGGGGCTCCCCTATTGGAACTGGTGACTAATACAGCTAACTAGTTGCAACACAGTGTAGGACCCTCTTTTTCACCTTAGAATCCTTTGGAGTTTCTAATTCAACTGTAGACTCTTGGGATGATTCTTATATGTCCAGTAAAGTTTGAGAACCACTGACCTGGGTTACTCTCAAAAACAGAAGGACAACTATAAGTAAGAAAACACACAGACGTGACACTTCTGCTGAATTTTTTAAAAGATGAATGTACCACAGGCTAAAATGTGAAAGAAACTATGCTAAGTACATTCCACTATTGAAACACCATATGACAACAAATAGAATAAATATATATTCCTTTAAAGAAAAGAAGTGAGCTGCTCATATGCTGTAAGGGAGATATTTATATATACACAGACTGTCTTGTGCATTTAATTTGTGTGCAGAAATGGGTCAAGTAGACTTTTTTCTTCATGGTAGATGAAAATAAAATGTGATGGGACACACTTGGGTGGAAACTGGCAAGATTTTTTTTAAATTGTAAGTTTGAGTGTTCACATACTCTATCTCATCCAGCAAATTCACTCGTAGGTATATACTAATACCCATGAGAAACTTTAGCACATATGTCAAAGTCCATCAGTGAAAGGCCACCAGGAACACAATGGTAGTCAAAGTTAAGTGTTTCAACTTACTATAGCAAAGGAGAAGGCACCACAGAGGAACCTTAGGAACATCTCCATAATGGGGAGTTACAAGGACCTTCTAGGAGCTGGGGGAATCCAGGCAGCCTGCAGCTGGCCTAGAAGCAGCCATCACTCAGAGAAAGGCAGTGATAGAAGAGAGGGACATTTAGCCATTTTGTTTAATCATTTACAGGGTCACAGAATTGCTTTGTTATGTCTTGTTGTGAGAACTATTTATGTTCCCGTTGCCAGCAGGGCCATGTACCAGGAAATGTGTGTAAGAACTTTCATAGTGGTACCATTCATACCAGAAAAAAAAATGAAAGGAGAAGAAGCAAATCAAATAGCCACTGATGCTAGTATATATAAAACTTAAAATTAAAAAAAAAACACAAGGAATGAGGGACACAAGGTTAGTAGTTACCTCTTAGGAGGAAGAAGAGATGGGATTAAAAGGGCACACATTTGGATGTCAATTATTGGTAATATTTTATTCTTAGGTTTATGACTATGCATTACAGTATGAAATCAATCAATCAATCCATCAGAATAAGGTTAATGCATGAACCAAGGATGACAGTGCAAAATGAACCAAGGACTATAATTAATCTATCTCTGTGACCAGAGATCCAAATTGTTTTTAAACCAAAGAAATCACAATAATCATCCTTACCCACCTTTCCTTCTCAGGTACACATTCTCCATTAGTATTTTCAGCCATGACACACTAGGTGCCAGTTGTGTTTATACAGCAGCTACAATAAACATGACTTTTTATTAAATGCAAATATCACCACAAAGCAGAATCAACTATTGACTTTGTGCAACCTCTCATCAACAGAACCATCAATATGTCAAGCAAGGCACAGGATTTATTATCTACGCACATCTTTCAGAAAGCTTCCTGAAACACAACTCACTTCCATAATTGGTAACCAAATAAAACCACAGGCAGCCGGAAGAACACGACTCTTTTCAGGAAACTGTAAATTAAAGAGCGATGTCTAATTAACTGCATAGTGCTACACTCACACAGGCATTTCATCTCTTGCTCTTTGATGAAGGCAATCCTTGCTACCTTCTTCATATTACAAATATGGTATCACCTCTGACATAAAGGCCAGGACACTTCACACGGTCCTCATACACTCACTCCTTTTACCTTTTCCGTATCATTAACTGCTTTAGAAATGTCTTTATCTTCAATGCCATTTGATTTTGAGGACATTGCCACAAAATAGCAACACCAGGTCCAAGTTCACTATAGCAATAGCATATATAAGAACCAAAAGAATGAATGCTTCTTAACAAATAAGAACACACAGTCAAATGATCCCTATTTTTAAAAAGCTCCATAACCTATGTCAGGTGTAGGGCTGGAGAGTGAGGAGTCACAACAACGTAAAATTAAACTCTAGCAGTCCATTAGACGACCTACCAACTGTGAAGCCTGGATGGCTAAAAGAAGTAGACTAGGAAAAGTCTCATGATATTGGAGATCAATCCAACATTGCTGCTAACTTTTTTAGACCCAGTTGTGATTGCGCAGCACTAACTATTACCCCTCAAGGGGAAAAATAAAACTACAGGTTCTTTTGACAAATATCTGATTTCGCTCTGGTTTTGGTCCAGCCCCCAGCTACAATTTATTTTTATTTTATTGTCCCTTATTCATTTTATTTTATTTTATTTTATTTTCATTTTAACATCTTTATTGGAGTATAATTGCTTTACAATGGTATGTTAGTTTCAGCTTCACAACAAAATGAATCAGTTATATATATACATATGTTCTCATATCTCTTCCCGCTTGTGTCTCCCTCCCTCCCACCCTCCCTATCGCACCCCTCTAGGTGGTCACAAAGCACCGAGCTGATCTCCCTGTGCTATGCGGCTGCTTCCCACTAGCTAGCTACCTTACGTTTGTTAGTGTTTATATGTCCATGACTCTCTCTCGCCCTGTCACAGCTCACCCTTTCCCCTCACCATAACCTCAAGTCTGTTCTCTAGTAGGTCTGCGTCTTTATTCCTGCCTTACCCCTAGGTTCTTCATGACATTTTTTTCTTAAATTCCATATATATGTGTTAGCATGCGGTATCTGTCTTTTTCTTTCTGACTTACTTCACTCTGTATGACAGACTCTAGGTCTATCCACCTCATTACAAATAGCTCAATTGCGTTTCTTTTTATGGTTGAGTAATATTCCATTGTATATATTTGCCACATCTTCTTTATCCATTCATCCGATGATGGACACTTACGTTGTTTCCATCTCCGGGCTATTGTAAATAGAGCTGCAATGAACATTTTGGTACATGACGCCTTTTGAATTACGGTTTTCTCAGGGTATATGCCCAGTAGTGGGATTGCTGGGTCATATGGTAGTTCTATTTGTAGTTTTTTAAGGAACCTCCATACTGTTCTCCACAGTGGCTGTATCAATTTACATTCCCACCAACAATGTAAGAGGGTTCCCTTTTCTCCACACCCTCTCCGGCATTTATTGTTTCTAGATTTTTTGATGATGGCCATTCTGACTGGTGTGAGATGATATCTCACTGTAGTTTTGATTTGCATTTCTCTAATGATTAGTGATGTTGAGCATTCTTTCATCTGTTTGTTGGCAGTCTGTATATCTTCTTTGGAGAAATGTCTATTTAGGTCTTCTGCCCATTTTTGGATTGGGTTGTTTGTTTTTTTGTTATTAAGCTGCATGAGCTGCTTATAAATTTTGGAGATTAAGCCTTTGTCAGTTGCTTCATTTGCAAATATTTTCTCCCATTCTGAGGGTTGTCTTTTGGTCGTTTATGGTTTCCTTTGCTGCGCAAAAGCTTTTAAGTTTCATTAGGTCCCATTTGTTTATTTTTGTTTTTATTTCCATTTCTCTAGGAGGTGGGTCAAAAAGGACCTTGCTGTGATTTACATCATAGAGTGTCCTGCCTATGTTTCCCTCTAAGAGTTTGATAGTTTCTGGCCTTACATTTAGTTCTTTAATCCATTTTGAGCTTATTTTTGTGTATGGTGTTAGGTAGTGATCTAATCTCATACTTTTACATGTAGCTGTCCAGTTTTCCCAGTACCACTTATCGAAGAGGCTGTCCTTTCTCCACTGTACATTCCTGCCTCCTTTATCAAAGATAAAGTGACCATATGTGCGTGGGTTTATCTCTGGGCTTTCTATCCTGTTCCATTGATCTATATTTCTGTTTTTGTGCCAGTACCATACTGTCTTGATTACTGTAGCTTTGTAGTATAGTCTGAAGTCAGGAAGCCTGATTCCTCCAGCTCCGTTTTTCGTTCTCAAGACTGCTTTGGCTATTCGGGGTCTTTTGTGTTTCCATACAAATTGTGAAATTTTTTGTTCTAGTTCTGTGAAAAATGCCAGTGGTAGCTTGATAGGGATTGCTTTGAATCTGTAGATTCCTTTGGGTAGTAGAGTCATTTTCACAATGTTGATTCTCCCAATCCAAGAACATAGTATAGCTCTCCATCTATTTGTATCATCTTTAATTTCTTTCATCAGTGTCTTATAATTTTCTGCATACAGGTCTTTTGTCTCCTTAGGTAGGTTTATTCCTAGATATTTTATTCTTTTTGTTGCAATGGTAAATGGGAGTGTTTTCTTAATTTCCCTTTCAGATTTTTCATCATTAGTGTATAGGAATGCAAGAGATTTCTGTGCATTAATTTTGTATCCTGCTACTTTACCACATTCATTGATTAGCTCTAGTAGTTTTCTGGTAGCATCTTTAGGATTCTCTATGTATAGTATCATGTCATCTGCAAATAGTGACAGCTTTACTTCTTCTTTTCCGATCTGGATTCCTTTTATTTCCTTTTCTTCTCTGATTGCTGTGGCTAAAACTTCTAAAACTATGTTGAATAAGAGTGGTGAGAGTGGGCAACCTTGTCTTGTTCCTGATCTTAGTGGAAATGCTTTCAGTTTTTCACCATTAAGGATGATGTTTGCTGTGGGCTTGTCATATATGGCCTTTATTATGTTGAGGAAAGTTCCCTCTATGCCTACTTTCTGCAGGGTTTTTATCATAAATGGGTGTTGAATTTTGTCAGAAGCTTTCTCTGCATCTATTGAGATGATCATATGGTTTTTCTCCTTCAATTTGTTAATATGGTTTATCACATTGATAGATTTGTGTATATTGAAGAATCCTTGCATTCCTGGAATAAACCCCACTTGATCATGGTGTATGATCCTTTTAATGTGCTGTTGGATTCTGTTTGCTAGTATTTTGTTGAGGATTTTTGCATTTATGTTCATCAGTGATATTGGCCTGTAGTTTTCTTTCTTTGTGACATCCTTGTCTGGTTTTGGTATCAAGGTGATGGTGGCCTCGTAGAAGGAATTTGGGAGTGTTCCTCCCTCTGCTATATTTTGGAAGAGTTTGAGAAGGATCAGTGTTAGCTCTTCTCTAAATGTTTGATAGAATTCGCCTGTGAAGTCATCTGGTCCTGGGCTTTTGCTTGTTGGAGGATTTTTAATCACAGTTTCAATTTCAGTGCTTGTGATTGTTCTGTTCATATTTTCTATTTCTTCCTGATTCAGTCTTGGCAGGTTGTGCCTTTCTAAGAATTTGTCCATTTCTTCCAGGTTGTTCATTTTATTGGCATAGAGTTGCTTGTAGTAATCTCTCATGATCTTTTGTACTTCTGCAGTGTCAGTTGTTACTTCTCCTTTTTCATTTCTAATTCTATTGATTTCAGTCTTCTCCCTTTTTTTCTTGATGAGTCTGGCTAATGGTTTATCAATTTTGTTTATCCTTTCAAAGAACCAGCTTTTAGTTTTATTGATCTTTGCTATCGTTTCCTTCATTTCTTTTTCATTTATTTCTGATCTGATTTTTATGATTTCTTTCCTTCTGCTAACTTTGGGGTTTTTTGGTTCTTCTTTCTCTAATTGCTTTAGGTGCAAGGTTAGGTTGTTTATTCGAGATGTTTCTTGTTCCTTAAGGTAGGATTGTATTGCTATAAACTTCCCTCTTAGAACTGCTTTTGCTGCATCCCATAGATTTTGAGTCATCGTGTCTCCATTGTCATTTGTTTCTAGGTATTTTTTGATTTCCTCTTTGAGTTCTTCAGTGATCACTTCATTATTAAGTAGTGCATTGTTTAGCCTCCATGTGTTTGTATTTTTTACAGATCCTTTCCTATAATTGATATCTAGTCTCATAGCGTTTTGGTCAGAAAAGATACTTGATACAATTTCAATTTTCTTAAATTTACCAAGGCTTGATTTGTGACCCAAGATATGATCTATCCTGAAGAATGTTCTATGAGCACTTGAGAAAAATATGTATTCTGTTGTTTTTGGATGGAACGTCCTATAAATATCAATTAAGTCCATCTTGTTTAATGTATCATTTAAAGCTTGTGTTTCCTTATTTATTTTCATTTTGGATGATCGGTCCATTGGTGAAAGTGGGGTGTTAAATCCCCTACTATGAATGTGTTACTGTCGATTTCCACTTTTATGGCTGTTAGTATTTGCCTTATGTATTGAGGTGCTCCTATGTTGGGTGCATAAATATTTACAATTGTTATATCTTCTTCTTGGATCGATCCCTTGATCATTATGTAGTGTCCTTCTTTGTCTAATAGTCTTTATTTTAAAGTCTATTTTGTCTGATATGAGAATTACTACTCCAGCTTTCTTTTGGTTTCCATTTGCATGAAATACCTTTTCCCATCCCCTTACTTTCCGTCTGTATGTGTCTCTAGGCCTGAAGTGGGTCTCTTGTAGACAGCAAATATATGCATCTTGTTTTTGTATCCATTCAGCCAATCTGTGTCTTTTGGTGGGAGCATTTAGTCCATTTACATTTAAGGTAATTATCGATATGTATGTTCCCATTCCCATTTTCTTAATTGTTTTGGGTTCGTTATTGTAGGTCTTTTCCTTCTCTTGTGTTTCTTGCCTAGAGAAGCTCCTTTAGCAGTTGTTGTAGAGCTGGTTTGGTGGTGCTGAACTCTCTCAGCTTTTGCTTGTCTGTAAAGGTTTTAATTTCTCCATCAAATCTGAAAGAGATCCTTGCTGGGTAGAGTAATCTTGGTTGTAGGTTTTTCTCCTTCATCACTTTCAATATGTCCTGCCACTCTCTTCTGGCTTGCAGAGTTTCTGCTGAAAGATCAGCTGTTAACCTTATGGGGATTCCCTTGTGTGTTATTTGTTGTTTTTCCCTTGCTGCTTTTAATATGCTTTCTTTATATTTAATTTTTGACAGTTTGATTAATATGTGTCTTGGCATATTTCTCCTTGGATTTATCCTGTATGGGACTCTCTGTGCTTCCTGGACTTGATTAACTATTTCCTTTCCCATATTAGGGAAGTTTTCAACTATAATCTCTTCAAATATTTTCTCAGTCCCTTTCTTTTTCTCTTCTTCTTCTGGAACCCCTATAATTCGAATGTTGGTGCGTTTAATGTTGTCCCAGAGGTCTCTGAGACTGTCCTCGGTTCTTTTCATTCTTTTTGCTTTATTCTGCTCTGCATTAGTTATTTCCACTATTTTATCTTCCAGCTCACTTATCCGTTCTTCTGCCTCAGTTATTCTGCTATTGATCCCATCTAGAGTATTTTTAATTTCATTTATTGTGTTGTTCATCATTGTTTGTTTCCTCTTTAGTTTTTCTAGGTCCTTGTTAAATGTTTCTTGCATTTTGTCTATTCTATTTCCAAGATTTTGGATCATCTTTACTATCATTATTCTGAATTCTTTTTCAGGTAGACTGCCTATTTCCTCTTCATTTGTTAGGTCTGGTGTGTTTTTATCTTGCTCCTTCATCTGCTGTGTGTTTTTCTGTCTTTTCATTTTGCTTATCTTACTGTGTTTGGGGTCTCCTTTTTGCAGGCTGTAGGTTCGTAGTTCCTGTTGTTTTTAGTGTCTGTCCCCACTGGCTAAGGTTGGTTCAGTGGGTTGTGTAGGCTTCCTGATGGAGGGTACTAGTGCCTGTGTTCTGGTGGATGAGGCTGGATCTTGTCTTTCTGGTGGGCAGGTCCACGTCTGGTGGTGTGTTTTGGGGTGTCTGTAGACTTATTATGATTTGGGCAGCCTCTCTGCTAATGGGTGGGGTTGTGTTCCTGTCTTGCTAGTTGTTTGGCATAGGATGTCCAGCACTGTAGTTGCTGGTCGTTGAGTGAAGCTGGGTGCTGGCGTTGAGATGGAGATCTCTGGGCGATTTTCGCCATTTGATATTATGTGCAGCTGGGAGACCTCTTGTGGACCAGTGTCCTGAAGTTGGCTCTCCCACCTCAGAGGCACAGCACTAACTCCTGGCTGCAGCACCAAGAGCCTTTCATCCACACGGCTCCTTAATTTGGGATGATTCGTTGTCTATTCAGGTATTCCACAGATGCAGGGTACATCAAGTTGATTGCGGAGCTTTAATCCGCTGCTTCTGAGGCTGCTGGGAGAGATTTCCCTTTCTCTTCTTTGTTCCCACAGGGGAACAAAGCTCCCAGGGGCTCAGCTTTGGATTTGGCCCCGCCTGTGCGTGTAGGTCGCCGGAGGGCGTCTGTTCTTTGCTCAGACAGGACGGGGTTAAAGGAGCCGCTGATTCGGAGGCTCTGGCTCACTCAAGCCGGGGGTAGGGAGGGTCACGGAGTGCACGGCGAGCCTGCGGCGGCAGAGGCCAGAGTGACGTTGCGCCAGCCTGAGGCGCGCCGTGCGTTTTCCCGGAGGAGTTGTCCCTGGATCCCGGGACCCTGGCAGTGGCGGGCTGCACAGGCTCCCCGGAAGGGGTGTGTGGATAGTGACCTGTGCTCGCACACAGGCTTCTTGGTGGCGGCAGCAGCAGCCTTAGCGTCTCATGCCCGTCTCTGGTGTCCGTGCTGATAGCCGCAGCTCGCGCCCGTCTCTGGGGTTCCTTTAAGCAGCGCTCTTAATCCCCTCTCCTCGCGCACCAGGAAACAAAGAGGGAAGAAAAAGTCTCTTGCCTCTTCGGTAGGTCCAGACTTTTTCCCATACTCCCTCCCGGCTAGCCATGGTGCACTAACTAGCCCCTTCAGGCTGTGTTCACGCGCCAGTCCTCTCCCTGGGATCCAAAGCCGGAGCCTCAGCTCCCAGCCCCGCCCACCCCGGCGGGTGAGCAGACAAGCCTCTCGGCTGGTGAGTGGCGGTCGGCCCTGATCCTCTGTGCTGGAATCTCTCCACTTTGCCCTCCGCACCCCTGTTGCTGTGCTCTCCTCCGCGGCGCCGAAGCTCTCCCCCTCCGCCACCCGCAGTCTCCGCCCGCGAAGGGGCTTCCTAGTGTGTGGACACTTTTCCTCCTTCACAGCTTCCTCCCGCTGGTGCAGGACCCGTCCCTATCCTTTTGTCTCTGTTTATTTTTTTCTTTTGCCCTACCCAGGTACGTGGGGGGTTTCTTGCCTTTTGCGAGGTCTGAGGTCTTCTGCCAGCATTCAGTAGGTGTTCTGTAGGAGTTGTTCCACGTGTAGATGTATTTCTGGTGTATCTGTGGGGAGGAAGGTAATCTCCGCGTCTTACTCTTCCGCCATCTTCCCGGAAGTCTGCAATTTATTTTTAAAATACTCAAAAAATAATTGTCTCTTGTGACCTGAGGTGATGCTATTTGAGATAAACAAGGCTAATATTTTCTCTTTGATCTTCACGAAGTTTTTGATCCACTGAGAAGGACACTAAGGAAGTAAGCATGCCTCATTGATGAAAACAGGTAGAATATGTTTGGCTTGTGTTTGATGAGATTTATACATACAGGGCAAATTATAAAAAGGTTCCCCTCCCTCCAGAGAAAAAGTCCCACCCCAAAGTATACAACTTGGCCAGTGGTGCACAAGCTGCATTTCACCCCCATCCACACCCCCAATGGGGTGCACAGAATATTCAACCATGAGCGTGGTCTAGATACATATGCCGTGTTTCTTCATTATTCACTTGGTGTTTTCACTTCTCTTTTCCCCTTAATGTAATCCCATCAGGTGAAGGGTTCCTGAAATAGAGGGAACATCCAAAGAGATCCACGAATGGATTTTAAGGGATTCATCAACCCCCTGAAGTTGGGTGCAAAATGATATACCTGTATGCACTTGCCAGCTTCTTTGAGGAGAGGTTCCCCAGAAATTTGATGCCACGTTAAGATGATTCTGTCTTGAGTTTGTGACATCAGGGAGTGAAAGAAGGAGTAAGATCAAGAATCCACAACATCTACCATAACTGCTGCATATTTTCTTCCTAAACCACATTCAACAGTTTATTCCAATCACCAGGCTCTTCATTCCCATAAAGCAATGTTCAGACTTTAAATGTGCTAACAATTCACCTGGTGAACTTGAAAAAACTACACATTCCTGGTCCCCACCCCACCCCGTCCCTGAAATTCAGATTTCATCAGTCCTGGATAGAGCCCCCAAATCTACATTTTTTCAAGTGCCTCATGTGATTCTGAGGCCCATGGCTGAAGAACCAAGCTTTGAGAAATGTGTCGTGATCTACCATCAGGTGGAAATTGCACACATGGATTCATCTACTCAGGGGAAAAAAGAATGGTATCTATTTCTTTGTAAAGATAGGACTGGTGAGCCACAAGGAAATTAGGAAGCCCATTTTTTTTCAGTGATCACTGTTGCTTGACAGTTCTTGTAGCATGTTAAGATGGCTATTACTGATGACTCTTACTACCTTTTCCTGTGCAGTAAAACATACGAATGTACAGTGGAAGAAATAAGTATATTCTAAAACAAAACAGGAAAGAAAAATAACGATAGTCATGTCCACTCATTATCTGTGTAGATTGACTACCATGGGGAACAATGACTCGCCTTTTTCAAAGTTACATTGTGGCTTTAAATTGGGTTAACTCAATGTGTATAGCCATGAAACAAGTGGCTATAGAGATGTAAAGGATGGGACATTTTTCTACATTTCTCTTTTGCCTTTTATTTTCCCTATGGTCTTTAATGCTTTTTCTCTTTGGAATGGATGAAGTTATAAAGTTTGCCTTACATAAAAGCTTTGCCTGAAAGATTGGTAATCGCACACTTCGCTACTGAACTGTCCAGTGTATTCAATCTAAAAAAGGCCCTTCTCTTTTGTTCATCCAGGATTATTTCTTTTGCAGAGTATAACAGAAATTGTTCATAAATATTATGGAAGACTTTTTGAGCTGTTTACTATTAGAGGCCTGATTTAGCAAACAGTAAGACCCCTTTTTCTGGGTTGGGGATTTTTTTACTTGATTTCTTTCAACTAAATCACCCACAGTTCAAAAAAAAAAAAAAAGATACACATTTCACAGCACTTTCACCCATGATTACAGGCAGAAGGAAACAAATTGCTATTTTTAAGAGACAGTTTTAATATCTTTTACTACATTTGAAGGAAAAATAAATAAATAAATAAATAAATAAATAAATATCTATATATATATATCAGCAGCACTTTCTCCTGTAGGTAACTTACTTATCTTGCCATTTCTTTATTTAAAGTCTTTGTGCTGAACTAGACAATGAAATGCATTATTCCACTGGTAGGAGTTTTCTAGCAAAATAAAACTAGAAACAGCATGTATTACTGAGAAGTCAGACACATTAACACTAATTCAAAAAAAAAAAAAAGACTCTAGCTAGAGGTTAAGAACACAACTCAATCAAAACCAGTGATATTTTTTATCAAACATTTGTGAAATTGCAGTTTTGAACTCTGACCTGCTACAAATTAAATTAAAAGGTGCTGTTCTAATTCTGTCTCCTGGTACAATGCTGCATTGATACAGAAAACAGGGAGCCTACACTGAACACACCCAGTTTACAATGGAAAAAGGAGGATGATGCTTTCATTCTCAGTAAGGAAGTTTTTAACACATGGCTCCTGAGTGGGGTTGCCAATTAAAGAACTGTAGTAGCTGTCAATGCTGGTTTAACATTTCAACAAAGCAAACCAGCCAATTTAAACCCACCAGCATCAGCCATCCTGTTAATTGACTAAATGATTATTCCTCTCCTAGTTAAGAGTCCACCTGACACACTTGAAATTCTTCTTCTTTGTTGGGAACCATCTGGAGGCTGTGCCAGACCTCAACTTGGCAAAACTACTTTGGTTTTCAGGTTCACTGGAAAGGTGTCTCCCTTTGTTCTCAGAGGGGCTCCTGAATGAAAGCCAAGTTCTACTCTCACATTCTGATTGCCTTCTCTCAAAGAGTTTTTTTCTTGCTTTCTCCTATGAGAAGGAAGAAACTGGTCATAGCACATTTGTTAGACCTGTATGTAAATGGATTTAGCAAGGTGTGACAAGCTGGACATGCATCATAATCTGTCATAGTCAAGGTGGAGTATAAATGGTCTAGCAGTAAATTCTATCCCGTACTTTTGGAGTGTCCAACATATGAGCCACAGGCCTCTGGAGATCAAATCCAACTAGCCCTAAACAACAAAAATATATTCATGACCGAAACACTTGCAAGAAAAACAAAAAAAATGTGCTTCAATGGAAAACTATGCATTGTCTAGATTATAAAGGAGACCTCCTCCCAACTATCAGGTTATCAGATTGTGATTCTCTGAGATCTATTTTACAACTCTGTAAATTATAGATAATTGACAGTAATTCAATGTAATTCTTGTCTATAATTGTCTTGCAAATTCTGTCATGTCCATTGGAGGTTCAGGTGACACCACTCCCACCCTAGAAACCACTTATGCCTCCATTTGTAACATTCACTTCAGTATTCCTGATCGATAAATGTGTTCTTCGGCTTCTTTTGGGACTGGTTATAATATCTGACTAGTTTTCTTACTCTGAATCAAATATAATCTTTAATAAATATTCATTTTATATCAATATGAGAGTCATGATCTCATTTTTTTTTTTTTAGAATTATCCTTTAATTTCTGTATTGATCTTGGACTAGAGACATCCAATGTAGAATCTTAAGCTGTATGACTATGCCATGCTCCTTCCTCTCTCAGCCTATGCACATGCCATTCCTCTGCCGGGAGTGTTCCTCCCTCATCCCCACTCTAGCCTCTGTACCTAGTTAATTCCTCATCTTCCTTCAGATTTTGGCTCACTCATTACTCCCATAAACAAGCTTTCCCTGACCATCCCTCCTCTCCAGACAGGTTCAAACCTCCCTGTTACCTGCTCTCATTGCATCATGTACCTCTTCTTGATAGCACTTAACACCATCGACCTTTATCTATATGATTTTTCTAATATCTGTTTTTCTCACTAGAATAAATGTTCCCTGATGGCAGGGACCATATCTGGTTTTGCACACCACTGTACCCCCAGTTCCAGCCAGATGTCTGGCACACACAGGGCTTAAATATATGTAGATAATGTAAACAGAAAATTTTTGCATGCATCAATGAAGCAACAGATCCAGGGATCAGTGAATGCAGTGGGCTATGAAGACTCCTGTTACAAATCGGAATAGATCTAGACCAAAGTCAACCAAGGAGAAGGAAAAGGAGAGACTTTACTGAGATATAAGTGCCAGTGATTTGGAAAACCATGGAGATAACCTATTAAGATAGTCCAATGGTACTCCTTCAGAGTTTAGAAGGGACCTAGATCAAATTAAAACCTTTCTGATATTCCTCTCCCCTCCTCCAGAGAGTTCTAAAATCCAAGAAAACCTGGGAATTCCTAGGTATTTTGAACCAGAACAAAGGTAAAGAATTAAAAAGGGACTAGCTTGAGTCCTTTATGGAACAGGAGCAGCAGGGTATACAGGAATGGTTCTCAAAGTGTGGTCCCTATACTTCCAATATCTTTGGGAAATTCTCAGGCTTCACCTCAAACCTACTAAATCAGGAATCCTGGAAAAGGAGCCAAGCGCTACAAGTGAATATGATGCATGTCAAAGTTAGAAAACCACTGGCACAGAATAAAGATAAGTCCCAGAGTCACCCAGTCTCTTCTCTACATAGCTATGAGACCCTGGGCAAGTGATTTAAAGGCTCTAAGCCTGGGCTTTCCTGGTGGCGCAGTGGTTAAGAGTCCGCCTACCAACGCAGGGGACACGGGTTCGAGCCCTGGCCTGGGTGGATCCCACATGCTGTGGAGCAGCTAAGCCCGTGCGCCACAACTACTGAGCCTGCGCTCTAGAGTCCGTGAGCCACAGCTGCTGGGCCCGCGTACCACAGCTGCTGAAGCCCGCGCACCTGGGGCCCGTGCTCTGCAACAAGGGAAGCCAGGACAATGAGAAGTCCGTGCACTGCAGTGAAGAGTAGCCCCTGCTCGCCGCAACTAGAGAAAGCCTGCGCACAGCAACCAAGACCCAACACAGCCAAAAATAAAAACAAATAAATAAATAAGTTTATTTAAAAGAAAAAAAAGTCTATTTAAAAAAAAAAAAAAAGCCTGAGTGTACTCAGCAGTATAATAATAACGAAACACGGGACTTCCCTGGTGGTACAGTGGTAAAGAATCTGCCTTATAATGCAGGGGATGCGGCTTCCATCCCTGGTCAGGGAGCTAAGATCCCACATGCCGCAGGGCAACTAAACCTGTGCGCCACCACTACTGAGCTCGCGCACCTCAACTAGAGCCCATGTGCCACAAACTACAGAGCCCACATGTCTTGGAGCCTCTGTGCCACAACTAGAGACAGAAAATCCACACACGGCAACAAAAGATCCCGCATGCCTCAACGAAGATCCCACATGCGGCAACTAAGACCCAACGCAGCCAAAAATAAATAAAATAAATAAATAATAAATAACTCTCTAAAAATATATGTAATAATAATAATAAAACCGATATCACAGGATTGTCATGAGAATTTTTTAAAGTAATATTTATAAACTGCCTAGCAAAGTGACTGACAAAATATGAATACTAATTAAATAATAGCTGCTAGCGTTTATTCTCATTAATTTCATCATCATCATGTCCAGATTCTTAAGGCCTAGAAACCCAGAGTAGGAAAAAAGCTGTGTAGTCCTTTGGCCTGGTACAATCAACAGAACTTACACTGGGATCTTAGAGATGGGGCAGGAAGGATTCAAAACTGGGCACCACCATTTTTTTGGTCAGTGGTATATGATAAAATATACAACTCAGATGGGTACAGTGCTTAAGAGGTCACACAGCCACAACAACACAGCACTATCTGATCTTCAGAAAAAACCTGAGAGCTGTTATTTCATTCAGACAAGTTAGTGGACTTACCCAAGGTCACACACTGCTGGTCCTTCCAAGTTATCTGTAGGTTTAGAACTTGAAACCAGGTATCTTGATTCCAAATTAAGTGCTTTTTTCCTCTACTCCTCACTGCCTACTCTTCTGTCTTTTCTTGTATCGCTTTCCCAAGGAAACAGACACTCACCAGACACATTGTAGAATAAAATAAGCCTGACATTCTCTAGAGAGTTTCTTGGACCCTGGCATATGGTTCTTCCGATTGTCTTTACTTATAAACCCCACATTTAAAGGAGCAGTCCAATATATACACTACCAAATGTAAAATTGATAGATAGTGGGAAGCAGCCACATAGCACGTGGCTGAGATCAGCTCAGTGCTTTGTGACCACCTAGAGGGGTGGGATAGGGAGGGTGGGAGGGAGACGCAAGAGGGAGGGAATATGGGGATATATGTATATGTATAGATGATTCACTTTGTTATAAAGCAGAAACTAACACAACATTGTAAAGCAATTATACTCCAATAAAGATGTTAAATTTTTTTTTTTAATTTTAAAAAATTTAAAAATTTAAAAAAACTGAATTCAAGGAAAAAAATAATAAAAAAATAAAGGAGCAGTCCATATTTTTAAACTCCTTAGAAGCAATAATTGGTCCCCTCTGCTGTATGTTTTATTTTTAATACACTTATTTCATGCTGAACTCAAATCTGACACCAGCTTTTTAAAAGCTGAATTTTTCAAATATACACCTGTATTACAGAAAGCTATGAAGCATCTTCTCTGCTCTTAAAATATGGTCACTTTCACAAACGCTATCTATTCATTCTGGCAATGATTATTCATAAGGTACCTCCCCTTGCCTGGCACTGTGTGGGGAGGCACTGGGCAGACAGAGATGAATTTTCAAGGCAGATGTGCTGCTTACCATCCCGAGAGAGTGGAGGAATCAGACAATAATCCAACAAGTAAAGGATAAGAGCCCCAGATTGTGGTAAGTAACCAATGCAAAGGAGCAACAGCCAAATGATAAAGAAGTGGTCACCTATATCTCTGTGAGGACTGGAGAAGCCCAGGAAAGCAACTCCATACAGGATGGTCAGAAAAAGCCTCTCATCAGAAAAAAACACTCTAAAGCATATCTTGACACAGAAAGCCTAATGTGGAAATCCAATACATGGAAATATGAGCTGAGAGAATGGATGAGGTAGGAGTGGCTTATCTGCTTTAAAATGAGGATTCAATCTAGGGGTTTTCTTGAGCAGTCTCCTAATGTGAATATAATTTATATTCCTACCCTTATTAAATATACTTTACATTTATTTAACATAAACATAAAAGTTGGATGTTTACAAAAATTCAATTCATAATAAAATTAAACAGCTACTGCCCAAAACCTGCATGTATAGAAACTAAAAGAAGTAAGGTACCATGAGGTAGAAAGGAACAGAGGGGAGAAATAGAAGTTATTCAATGCTTTTTAAGTGTGGAGCATCACGTTTCAACATAATTTATTTAGTCCATAAAATAATTCTGAGTTTAGGTACCATCACATTTTACAAAGGAAAAAACCTGACTTCAGTGAGCTAAGCTTATTTGCCAAAGATCTCTCAACAAATAAATGACAGAACAAAAAATCTGATAAAACATAACATGAACATAAAAATCTGACATATATCCAGCAACTGTACTGTGTCCATTTGGCAAAGCCAGGGTCAGCAAACTAGGGCTCAAGGGTCAAATTCGGCAGTGGCTTCTTGGTACAGCCATGAACTAAGAATGTGTTCACATTTTTAAATGATTGAAAAAAATTCAAAAGAAAAATAATATATCATGACATGTGAAAGTTGTGTAAAATTCAAATTAAGTGCCCATAAATTAAATTTCATTGGAACACAGTCACACTAGCTATTGTCTTGACTACTTCCACTCTATAAGGTGGGGTTGAGCAGTTGATAGAATGTGTAGGGTCCCAAATCCTAAAATATTAACTATCTGGCCCTTTATTGAAGAAGTTTGCAAACCCCTGAAGTAGAAAAGAATCCACAGAAATAAAAGTAACAAACACACTTGGAAATGTTACTTTAAGTATGAGTACAAAAACATAAGCAAAGAATGACTGTAAAACGCCTCTAAAAGAATTTAACCTAATGGTAGTTGTCTGAAGCACAATACACATTCCCAGTTTCACCTGGAGGTTTCATTTTTCCAGCCCTCTCTGCCAGTGAGGCAGTGGTTAAGTCAATCTCATCACAGGGATTTGTCACATCTCAACTTGAGCAGCTGCCTTCCAACTCACATTCTCAGAAAGGAAGCAACACAATGTGTCCACTCCATATTCCTTGGCTCAACTTGGTTCTTTAACAATATGGGTTTAGTTCCAGGCATGGTTTCAAACAGTTTTTGTTGATTTCCAACTATATTGTCTTCTCTAAATATTTTCTGGTTCAAGTGCATATGCTCAATTATGAAAATGAATTCTTGTAAATAGCCCAATCTGGGTAGGTAGTCAATTCACACCATGAAGTTCAATTTTTACAGTACAGGGGAAAATATTACTTTTCCTTTTCATTCTTCAAGCTACAAGGTCGAAGGCTAGAAGCCACATGCTATAAAATGTCTCCAGTTTTTCAAATATTTTGTGCCAATACCTTATGTTGATCTCTATACCTTCTTTGTCATTTACTTGTGTATGGTAATCCCTAAATATTGGGTCGTTAAGTACCAAGTCAATACTTAGGGCATACAGCTTAAGTCAAAGATGGCCTTCATCTTGTAGGAGAAAAAAATGTTGCACTTCAATAGAAAACTATGCATCATCTATAAGGTATGCATCATATCCTTCCCAGCTGTTGGATTCTAGCCTGTTCACAATCTTTGAGCTATTTTGCACCACTTTGTAAGTTGTAGGTAACTGATAGATATGTAAATTTTGTTGACAGTTAACGTTTTAATTTACTTCCACCCTACTGTGGAAAAACTAGTTTTGTACTGATTTGCACTTCATCTCAACATTGGTTTACTCTACATACATCTGTGCTATTATGACTTTTCTTTCAAGCCAGTTATAACATCTGCCCAGTTCCCTCATATCATATAAGTAAAATAAGATCTTCAGCACGTGCTCATTTTCATATCTATATGAGAATCATGAGTTTACCTTTCTCTGAAAACTATTTTTTAACAACCTAAAAGATTGGTATGAATTCAGATTTATTTCAAATTCTATTTTTAAAAACTTTAAATTCTGAGTGATATTCACCTTGAATGTGAATTTAGTTGTAATATTAAATTAGTTAAAACCATACAGAAAAGTGAAATGTGATGAGAAATAAGTTTTTTTTGTCCCTTTCTAATGCTTCTGAATTGATGCAAAATGAAAATTATGTAGAGGGGCAATAAACAGGCAATAAATAAAAATTTTTTTAAAGAAAAGTTATTCTGACACTTCTTAAAACATTAAGGGAGACTTTATTCAGGACTATTGCAGTAGGGAGAGAAATCAGGCTGAACTCCAAATACAGCAAAGACAGCTGGGGATTTATAGCCAAGGAGCAGAATCAGGGGGTCAGTGTGTGGAAGGAAAATCAGTAATAGGAAACATTGACAATAGAGAGATTCTTAAAAAAAAAAAAAAAAGAGTAGGGAGATTCTTGCTGAAGTGGCTTAAGAGGATTCATGCTTAAGACAGGCCAAGCGGGCTTTCCTGGTGGCGCAGTGGTTGAGAGTCTGCCTGCCGATGCAGGGGACACGGGTTCGTGCCCCGGTCCGGGAAGATCCCACATGCTGCGAAGCAGCTGGGCCCCTGAGCCATGGCCACTGAGCTTGCGCGTCCAGAGCCTGTGCTCCGCAAAGGGAGAGGCCACAACAGTGAGAGGCCCGTGTACAGCAAAAAAACAAAAACAAAAAAGACAGGCCAAGGACCTAGATATCAAGGGTGGGAGATAAGAAGCATCAACAGATATCACTTAGCAGGATTCTTGCTAAAACTGGGCTAGGCAGGCCAAAGACAGGATGAGAGCCAAGATCGAGAAGGCAGCTCAGAGGAGCCTAGCTAAAGTCTGGTCAAGGAGAGAGTCTTTGTCACAAGCAAATTTATAAGAGGACAAACAATTAAACAACTCTTGCCCTCAGGGAATTTACAATCTAATGAAAGAGATAAATAAGTCACCCGACTTGCCCAAACTACCTTGGTTTTAATTTGAAATTACATTTTATTCCCAGAAAAATCCACATGTAAATAATCTCTTCAAAGAAAAATATTACATAAGTTAAAAACTGGTTCAATCTCTATAATCTTAGTTTAGAGACTAAAGTAATAATTTGACAGTATGCCAACTAAAGTGCATCATATACCTAAACCAAGGATTTGATAAAATATACTGACACAGAAACAAAGCATACACTATTTACCCTACTTTTCACATAGGCAAAAGATATCACTACTGGCCTGCCAAATTCACCACCCCAGCCTAAAGAACAGGGTGACTATAGCTATTTGTGAAATGCAAACAACACTGTTTCTATGAAATCAAACAACACTACTCACTTTATTTATACAAAATGGCAACAGAGTTCTACAAGTCTTGTTTCTCAAAGTGTGGTCTGGCCCCCTGCAACCTGGGAGCCTGTTAGGAATGCAGAATCTCCGGCCTCAACTGCTGATCAGAATCTGCACTGTAACAAGATCCCCAGATAATTTTTACGTACATTAAAGTTTGAGAAACACCAATCCAGAACTGTGGGATAACATAACTACCCCTAAAATTGCCACTGGTAGCACATTCCCTCAATTATGTCTTTTTATACAAGCGGTTTCTTTTGATACAAAGGGAAAGTGAGAAAAAGATTTTATTGTGACCCAGGTAGCCTGCATTTTTAGGCTGGGAGTGGAAAAGTTTCATGTTTATTATTTGGTCTTGTGAGTAAAATCCAAGTCATGAGGAAAAGGGAGAGGGTGCAAAAACAGGAAGATTATGGATCCACTGAATTTTACCAATGAAAGATTGAAAACAATCTAAATTACACATATGTATGTACTCAATACAGTAATGGTTAAGTAAATTATGACACAAGAGAACATAATGAAGGCATTAAAAAGAACAAGATTGTTCTTCACAATAATCTAAGATAGGCAATATGCTAAGGTAATCTTGACTTCAAAAATCCAAGGGAAAATAATGCAAGGGCAGCACAGCATATACAGTGACTTATCATTCATGTAAGGAAAAATACCTAAGTGTGCACATACATAGAACATTACTGGAAAAGCATAAGAAGAGCACAATGTTTGCTGAAGCATGAGGGACAGAGCTGAAGCATGAGGGACAGAAGTGGAGGGAGACGGACTTTCCATTGTGTACCTCCTAACACCTTTTGAATTATGTGACTATATTATCCAATTTAAAAAACTTTTTAATCTGAGCAACGAAGAATTCCTTAAAGAAGATACAGTCCAATTCCAAAGGGAACAGAGGAATCCCTTCTTAATTTTCCCAGACAAATGGTCATCTGACTGTGTCCAAACACTTTCGAGGACAGTTTCTGGGCTGAGAAATGTCCAGAATTCATTCTGACACTGAGCTGAAGTCCTAGAATGCTGCCCCACCGCCCCACCTCCCAACCCCGAACCACCCCCACCCCCACCCTGTGCTGATGCTAGTGCTTTCTCTGCAACACAGAGTAAGCTTCTTCCTCTGCCAGCCTTTGCAACATTTGCAGAAGTTATTGTAGTTTTCCTTAGTCAGAGGTCACAAACAAAAGCTGGCAGGGCAGGCAGGCAATGTAAATGAGTAAGGCAGGCCTAGGCAAGACAAAACAGCCAGTGCACCCCTTCATGTGGACACAAGAAACACAATGGGAGTGAGCACCATGGCCAGGAGACTGAGAGAGGCAGCAACTATTCCTCTCCAAGGAAAATAATGCCATGGAGGAAAGAGGGCCTGATGTTGCCATATCTTCTTAGGATTTTAGAAACCAATAAATTTATTTTAAATACCTCAACTTTTAAATATTGACAACTAAACTAATTTTTTAGAACACTGCAGACAAAACAAAATATACGTGCAGCTCGTGGCCTGTAGGCCACCAGTTTACAATGCATCCTGTCATCTCTCCTCCAGCTACCACGAGAACTTCTCTTTTTGTTATATTCTGGTTGGATTTCCCGGAAAGAAAAACAAACAAAAAAAATAGTCTCTTTTCAAAAAACTCAATCAGTTGTATTTTGATTTGGTTTGACAATTTACTAATCCAGCTAGATAATTTGCTAGTAATTGTACTTGCCTAAGGACTAAAAACAACCACAGTTTGTGTATGTGCGTGTGTGTGTGTGTGTGTGTGTGTGTGTGTGTGTGTGTGTCTCTCTATGTGTGTGTTGTTGTTCTAAAGAACTTTGATATTTATCATTGTCTTTGGTGGCAGGAACTGAGAGGTATCTCCCATGGACATTATTTCACAGTTGAATATATGTGTACATAGCTCATTATACTGCTGGGATTTATTTGCAAAACATGATTTTCATTTTCCAACAGGCTTTCAGTGGAAGAAAGTTTCATAGAGAAAAATGCAAATTTCCTACCACTCTACCCTGTGAAAACCTAAAGAGACTATTAGGCTATAAAGAAGGAAATTGAGAGATAAATTTAACACTAAAAAGTGACTCTTTTAGCAGGAGGTTTGGGCACCCAGCCAGGTTAGGAAGAAGTAGCTTTATACACACATCATAACAGTAGCCTAATCTCCAATCTTCACTACTTCTCGCTTAAGACCAGTAACCAAGTCATCACAGCCAGTGTGTCCCTTTCTAAATTGTCATCTGCTTATTGTCACCGTGCTCTCGACTCTAACTATAAAACTGTTTTATTTAAACAAACAGCAATGGAAAAAGGACCCCTGTAGTTGAGTCCTGACCTGCACCGCTTGAGAACCTATGTGGGGAACCCCACGACACTTGTGTAAAGTTGATGGAGGTGGGGGTCGGTCCCACTGCTAAAGGCTGGATGTAGATGAGTGGCTAAAAGAAACTGCAACTGCTAAAGAAGGTACCAACGTACATCTTCCCCCAACGATTCATGGACTCAGTATTGCATCTATTTATGCCTTCTACTCTGCTTTAAGTGACATAAAAACAGATTAGGAAACTCCAGATCTCGTTGTACATACGAAATATGCTTACATTGATTATGGCCTAACTCTAAAGGAAATACAACAACTAACCATTCTTACAGAGTCTCAAAAGCAAGAACCACCAGGATAAAACAATTACATTGCAATTCTGAGGAAGAAGACATTTAATTATAGATATAATTTATGTAAGTAAATATAACCATCTTAAATTTCTACACAAATAGGCATGTCATTAAATATAAAGCATCAGGAAAGATTTCAAAACCTGTACGATCCATGTACATTGGTGAATGTGATCTATACAGAGTTTGCTCTAGGGGGGAAAAAAACCTCAAGATTCTACCTTTGTAGCCCAATGTTGGGCTATACTTCCAAATAAAAACACTTTATTTAGCATGCGTTTTCTGTAGAAAGTGGATTTTTCACATGATATAGCCATGCCACACTTTGTTTTCAGTTGTTAAGACACTGGTATATCTTTCAATCTTTTCCACTTATTAATTTCAGGAAGTTATTTGCACATATTTCTCAGGATATGTTGGTATTTTAAACATCTTATAAATGTTGTAGCTATATAAATTAAGTGGGCAATTAGAATGTCACCATGCAATTCTATGCACCTACTTACAAAGGGATGCTTGAGAGGGTCCCATTATCCAAAGTGGCCTATGTATCAGTCTTTCTCAAGCATTAGAGGTGGATGTCAGGCAGCTGGGTTCCAGTCCTGTATAATCCAGTCCTGTATAATCTTTCAAAAACTGTATAATCTTTCAAAAACGGCAAAAGCACATCTTCCTATGTTTGCATTTCCTCTTTTGTTAAATGAAGACTAGCAGACCTGGATCTTAACAGGCTGCTGTGAAACCCACAAGAAAGAATGAGAAACCAATAAAGCACATGACAAAGGTAAGATTACCTACTGTTATTGTGGGAGGAAGACAAAAAAAAAAACAAAGCACTAAAGCATATAAAAAGCCTTGTAGTCTATTACACAAAGCACATTTTAAAAAAGCAAACAAAATAATTAAAACTAGTACAGGCAACTTAAACATATATTCTCTCTTGGAAAAAAGTGTTACATGGGTAAAGTATATTCCTAAGCCATCACAAACTCTACTGAAACTTCTCTCTGTCCATCTCTGCCACTCATCATCCTCCATCCAGATAGCGGCTTGACCCTTCCATCAAAGTCATCAAACAGCTCTAGGTAATCTTTCATTAAATAATGAACACATAATAGGTACTATCAACTCGGCTTGATCTTACAACATAGGTAACTGATTAATCTACATTCCCAAACTAATGTGTTTTTGACATCCCTTGGAAGTGCAAAGACAAAGCAGTAAGGTCTCTTTTCACCTTTGTATAAGTCAATTAGAGTTGACAAATACCAGTATCTCAGCGTGTTCAACAAAGTGACTGGCAGGCAATAAATGTTTACATAAGTGACAGATGTACAGAATGAAAAGGTTGACCTAAGTTTTAGATTTCCTTAAATCTTGGGGCATCCATGGCCAAGGACTCAAACTCCTACCTGAACAGCCAACTCCAGAGTTTGAGCCACTGAGGTCCGTGGAAATAAAAACAAGAAGTGTGGTTGCACTCGTCAAATAACAAATCAGCAACTCATGCCCTACTGATGGTAGGTCAGTGCTGCAATCATCTTACTCCAAAGATAACATAAAGATTTACACAGATGTCAAGACTAGACGTCGTTCTGCTGCCAGGGAGCTTACTCTGTGAGTCGTACAAAGAAATCAACACCTCAGTAAATACAGCTTTCTGGAAAATATCAATACCTCTTCTTTTCATTAAAACATTTTTTAATGGATCTTTCACTGCAACAACTTATTCTTAGAGGCCATGTATCCTGAAATTATTCTACTTTTTGAGAACCACCGTGAAAGCTTCATATTTTGTAAAACATTTTTGTCCAGTCCACTTAAGAATCTGTAATATCTAGACCTGAAACTTGATTTCACAGCTTATTCCAACTAGATGTCTTCTTTAGCTTTCAAGGTATCATCTAATGAGTTATATTCTCACTGACTGAGCAATATATTCAAATAGTCAAAGAAAGACTGACCATGCGCTGATGAAGCTTAATCTTCAGGGCTCCTACTGCACAGACCGCAGGAGTGCTGGAGGTCAGTGGTCTAGGTGGGAGGAGATACCAAGAAGCATTTCTATGTAAGCATTTCTAGTAAAGATAACATGACAGAAAGGGACCCAAATCATCTAACTGAATCACGGAAAAAACACCTTTGTATCTAATTTTGTATTCATAATTTGTTATTCTTTTTCTTAAAGATAACTCTACAAATTACATAAGTGTCTGACTCCACAAACCCTGAATCTGCCCTAATACAGAGGAAGGCATGTAAAACTACTTCTCTATCTTGTCCTGTCCATTGTTCAAGTATTCAATCTATAAAGAAAATCCTGTTCTTTAAAAATAAAAAATAAAGGCAAGGGGATAGAGAAAAGCTATTTTAAATGTACATCTTTAGATTGGTTCAAGATGGTGGAGTAGAAGGACATGCTCTCACTCCCTCTTTTGAAAACACAGGAATCACAGCAGTTAAAAGGAGAGGCCGCAATGAGATGGTAGGAGGGGTGCTATCACAATAAAATCAAATCCCATAACTGCTGGGTGGGTGACTCACAAACTGGAGAACACTTATACCACAGAAGTCCACCCACTGGAGTGAAGGTTCTGAGCCACATATCAGTCTTCCCAACCTGGGGTTCTGGCAACGGGAGGAGGAATTCCTAGAGAATCGGACTTTGAAGGCTAGTGGAATTTGATTGCAGGACTTCAGCAGGACTGGGGGAAACAGAGACTCCACTCTTGGAGGGCACACACAAAGCAGTGTGCGCATCGGGACCCAGGGGAAGGAGCAGTGACACCACAGGAGGCTGAACCAGACCTCCTGCAGAGGTGGAGGGCAGCTGTGGCTCACAAAGGGACAAGGACACTGGCAGCAGAAGTTCTGGGAAGTACTCCTTGGTGTGATCCCTCCCAGGGTCCACGATTAGCCCCAAGAAAGAGCCCAGGGACAGTTCCAGTATTGGGTCGCCTCAGGCCAAACAACCAACAGGGAGGGAACACAGCCCCACCCATCAGCAGACAAGAAGATTAAAGTTTTCTTGAGCTCTGCCCACCAGAGCAACAGCCAGCTCTACCCACCACCAGTCCCTCCCATCAGGAAACTTGCACAAGCCTCTTAGATAGCCTCATCCACCAGAGGGCAGACAGCAGAAGCAAGAAGAACTACAATCCTGCAGCCTGTGGAACAAAAACTACATTCACAGAAAGATAGACAAGATGAAAAGGCAGAGGACTATGTACTAGATGAAGGAACAAGATAAAACCCCAGAAAAACATCTAAATAAAATGGAGATAGGCAATCTTCCAGAAAAAGAATTCAGAATAATGAGAGTGAAGATGATCCAGGACCTCGAAAAAGAATGGAGGCAAAGATCGAGAAGATGCAAGAAATATTTAACAAATATCTAGAAGAATTAAAGAACAAACAAACAGATATGAACAATACAATAACTGAAATGAAAACTACACTAAAAGAAATCAATAGCAAAATAACTGAGGCAGAAGAATGGATAAGTGACCTGGAACACAGAATGGTGGAATTCACTGCTACAGAACAGAATAAAGAAGAAAGAATGAAAAGAAATGAAGACAGCCTAAGAGACCTCTGGGACAACATTAAATGCAGCAACATTTGCATTATAGGGATCCCAGAAGGAGAAGAGAGAGAGAAAGGACCAGGGAAAATATATGAAGAGATTATAGTCGAAAACTTCCCTAACATGGGAAAGGAAATAGCCACTCCAGTCCAGGAAGTGCAGAGAGTCCCATATAGGGTAAACCCAAGGAGAAACACGCCGAGACACATGGTAATCAATTTGGCAAATATTAAACACAAAGAAAAATTATTGAAAGCAGCAAGGGAAAAACGACAAATAACATACAAGGGAACACCCATAAGGTTAACTGATTTCTCAGCAGAAACTCTACAAGCCAGAAGGGAGTGGCATGATATACTTAAAGGGATGAAAGGGAAGAACCTACAACCAAGATTACTCTATCCAGCAAGGATCTCATTCAAATTCGATGGAGAAATCAAAAGCTTTACAGACAAGCAAAAGCTGAGAGAATCCAGCACGACCAAACCAGCTCTACAACAAAAGCTAAAGGAACTTCTCTAAGTGGGAAACACGAGAAGAAAAGGACCTACAAAAACAAACCCAGACAATTAAGAAAATGATCATAGGAACATACATATCTATAATTACCTTAAACGTGAATGAATTAAATGCTCCAACCAAAAGACACAGGCTTGCTGAATGGATACAAAAACAAAACCCATATATATGCTGTCTACAAGAGACCCACTTCAGACCTAGGGACACATACAGACTGAAAGTGAGGGGATGGAAAAAGATACTCCATGCAAATGGAAATCAAAAGAAAGTTGGAGTAGCAATATTCATATCAGATAAAATAGACTTTAAAATAAAGAATGTTACAAGAGACAAAGAAGGACACTATATAATGATCAAGGGATCAATCCAAGAAGAATATATAACAATTATAAATATATATGCACCCAACATAGGAGCACCTCAATACATAAGGCAACTGCTAACAGCTATAAAAGAGGAAATCGACAGTAACACAATAATAGTGGGGGACTTTAACACCTCACTTACACCAATGGCCAGATCATCCAAACAGAAAATTAATAGGAAACACAAGCTTTAAATGACAAAATAGACCAGATACATTTAATTGATATTTATAGGACATTCCATCCAAAAACAGCAGATTACACTTTCTTCTCAAGTGTGCATGGAACATTCTCCAGAATAGATCACATCTTGGGTCACAAATCAAGCCTCAGTAAATTTAAGAAAACTGAAATCGTATCAAGCATCTTTTCTGACCACAACGAAATGAGCTTAGAAATGAATCAGGCAATAAAAGGTAAAAAACACAAACACATGGAGGCTAAACAATACGTTACTAAATAACCAAGAGATCACTGAAGAAATCAAAGAGGAAATCAAAAAATACCTAGAGACAAATGACAATGAAACCACGACGGCCCAAAACCTATGGGATGCAGCAAAAGCAGTTCTAAGAGGGAAGTTTATTGCTATACAAGCCTACCTCAAGAAACAAGAAAAATCTCAAACAATCTAAACTTACGCCTAAAGGAACTAGAGAAAGAAGAACAAACAAAACCCAAAGTTAGCAGAAGGAAAGAAATCATAAAGGTCAGAGCAGAAATAAATGAAACAGAAACAAAGAAAACAATAGCAAAGATCAATAAAACTAAAAGCTTGTTCTTTGAGAAGATAAACAAAATTGATAAACCTTTAGCCAGACTAATCAAGAAAAAGAGGGAGAGGACTCAAATCAACAAAATTAGAAATGAAAAAGGAGAAGTTACAACAGACACCGCAGAAATACAAAGCATTCTAAGAGACTACTATAAATGACTCTATGCCAATAAAATGGACAACCTGGAAGAAATGAACAAATTCCTAGAAAGGTATAACCTACCAAGAATGAACCAGGAAGAAATAGAAAATATGAACAGACCAATCACAAGTAATGAAATTGAAACTGGGATTAACAATCTTCCAACAAACAAAAGTCCAGGACCAGATGGCTTCACAGGTGAATTCTATCAAACATTTAGAGAAGAGCTAACATCCATCCTTCTCAAACTCTTGCAAAAAATTGCAGAGGAAGGAACACTCCCACACTCACTCTATGAGGCCACCATCACCCTGATACCATAAACAGACAAAGATACTACAAAAAAATAAAATTACAGACCAATATCACTGATGAATATAGATGCAAAAATCCTCAACGAAGTACTAGCAAACAGAATCCAACAACACATTAAAAGGATCATACACCATGATCAAGTGGGATTTATCCTAGGGACACAAGGATTCTTCAATATATGCAAATCAATTAATGTGATACACCATATTAACAAACTGAAGAATAAAAACCATATGATCATCTCAATAGATGCAGAAAAGGCTTTTGACAAAATTCAACACCCATTTCTGATAAAAACTCTCCAGAAAGTAGGCACAGAGGAAACCTACCTCAACATAATAAAGGCCAAATATGACAAACCCACAGCAAACATCATTCTCAGTGGTGAAAAACTGAAAGCATTTCCTCTAAGATCAGGAACAAGACAAGGATGTACACTCTCACCACTATTATTCAACGTAGTTTTGGAAGTCCTACCCACAGGTATCAGAGTAGAAAAAGAAATAGAAAGGAATACAAATCGGAAAATAAGAAGTAGAATAGTCACTGTTTGCAGATGACATGATACTATATACTGGGAAGCCTAAAGATGCTACCAGAAAACTACTAGAGCTAATCAATGAATCTGGTAAAGTTTCAGGATACAAAATTAATGCACAGAAATCTCTTGCATTCCTATACACTAATGATGAAAAATCTGAAAGAGAAATTAAGGAAACACTCCCATTTACCATTGCAACAAAAAGAATAAAATACCTAGGAATAAACCTACCTAAGGAGACAAAAGACCTGTATGCAGAAAACTATAAGAAATCAAAGATGATACCAACAGTTGGAGAGATATACCATGTTCTTGGATTGGAAGAATCAACATTGTGAAAATGACTATACTACCCAAAGCGATCTACAGATTCAATGTGATCCCTATCAAATTACCAATGGCTTTTTTACAGAACTAGAACAAAAATATCTTAAAGTTCGTATGGAGACACAATAGCCAAAGCAGTCTTGAGGGAAAAAAAACAGAGCTGGAGGAATCAGACTCCCTGACCTCAGACTATACTACAAAGCCACAGTAATCAAGACAATATGGTACTGGCACAAAAACAGAAATATAGATCAATGGAACAGGATAGAAAGCCCACTGAGAAACCCACACACCTATGGTCAACTAATCTATGACAAAGGAGGCAAGGATATAAAATGGAGAAAAGACAGCCTCTTCAATAAGTGGTGCTGGGAAAACTGGACAGCTACATGTAGAAGAATGAAATTAGAACACTCCCTAACACCATACACAAAAATAAACTCAAAATGGATTAGAGACCTAAATGTAAGACTGGGCAATATAAAACTCTTAGAGGAAAACATAAGAAGAACACTCTTTGACATAGATCACAGCAAGATCTTTTTCGATCCACCTCCTAGAGTAATGGAAACAAAAATAAACAAATGGGACCTAATGAAACTTCAAAGCTTTTGCACAGCAAAGGAAAACATAAAGACGAAAAGACAACCCTCAGAGTGGGAGAAAATATTTGCAAATGTCTCATCGGACAAAGGATTAATCTCCAAAATATACACACAGCTCATGCAGCTCAATATTAAAATAACAAACAACCCAATCCAAAAATGGGCAGAAGACCTAAATTGATATTTCTCCAAAGAAGACATACAGATGGCCAAGAAGCACATGAAAAGCTGCTCAACATCACTAATTATTAGAGAAATGCAAATCAAAACCACAATGAGGTATCACCTCACAACAGTTAGAATGGCCATCATCAGAAAATCTACAAACAACAAATGCTGGAGAGGGTGTGGAGAAAAGGGAACCCTCTTGCACTGTTGGTGGGAATGTAAATTGATACAGCCACTATGGAGAACAGTATGGAGGTTCCTTAAAGAACTGAAAATCGAATTACCATATGACCCAGCAATCCCACTACTGGGCATATACCTTGAGAAAACCATAATTCAAAAAGACACATGCACCCCAATGTTCACTGCAGCACTATTTACAATAGCCAGGTCATGGAAGCAACCTAAATGCCCATCGACAGATGAATGGATAAAGAAGATGTGGTACATATATACAATGGAATATTACTCAGCCATGACAAGGAACAAAATTGGGTCATTTGTAGTGATGTGGATGGATCTAGGGACTGTCATACAGAGTGAAGTAAGTCAGAAAGATAAAAACAAATATCGCATATTAACACATATATGTGGATCCTAGAGAAATGATCCTAGAGAAAAGTAAGTCAGAAAGATAAAAACAAATATCGCATATTAACACATATATGTGGATCCTAGAGAAATGAACCGATTTGCTGGGCAGAAATTGAGACACAGATGTAGAGAACAAACGTATGGACACCAAGGGAGGAAAGCGGCAGGGGGTGGTGGTGGTGGAGTGATGAATTGAGAGATTGGGATTGACATGTATACACTGATGTGTATAAAATGGATGACTAATAAGAAAATAAATAAATAAATATACATTTAAATAAATAAATGTACATCTTAAGTCTGCTGATTTCATTATGTATTTTCCAATACCAAAATATAAAATAAAATGAAAACTGCAGAACTTTTGGCCCTTTGACATTTCTTCCCAACAACTGAAAACTTTGAGATGAATGGAACATCTGGGTTCTGAGAAGGTCTATGTACTATTACTGCTCCCCACAATATCAGGCTTAAGCGTATTTTTTATGTTTAGACTAGTGAACATAAAATGCAAACATTTTTCACATGACTGATACGTTTGCCTTTAAGAAAAACAGCCCTGGCCCAATATTATTAGGAAACAGATCAGCAGCCCCACTGGACTCTGAAGCAATGTAATTAGGTAGTCCAACACTACATTTTGTCAAAAAGCTCTGACAACCTAATAACCAGATTGTCATCAGACAGACACTGAAAAATGATACTGTGTTTGTTCTAACATTAAAATACTACACCTTTCTGGGGCTTTTTGTCCAGCAAAAAAAAATTTTTAATCTATGAGGGATGCATCCTATTGGTCTGGATGGTGTTTAAATGTGCCTGTTCTGCTTGAGGTATGGAGTAACGAGTTTTGTTTTCATTTAAAGTTTAAGAAAGAATTGTACAAAGGATCACCTACTTGATTTGAATCATTAAAATCTTATGTGTTACAAGGAAAAGTATAAAAGGGAATGTTTATAACAGTACTAACTGGTATTTATTAAGCATTTAGCTGTTGCCAGACACCATGTTCAGCTCTCTGTGTTACTGGACTCCTTCCAACAACCATCAATGCGAGGTGTTACTGTTATTCTCATTTGTAGAAGCTTATAGAGGCTAAGGAACCCACATCCCCCATGTTCTTAGCCACTTCAATGTACTGCTGAGAAGAGAGGGTTTAACTTGGTTTTGATGAGAGCAGGGTAGATGAGATGAGAGCAGGTGGTGGGGGTGAGAGATGTTCTTTTCAAGAAAATTATTATCTATTTGACCTCCCAAAAGAAGGTTATCCAGCATGCAGTCTGACATGTAAGCCAATCGATGGGTAATATGACAGTGGAAGAGAAAATGTTATAGATTCTTCACACAGATAAGCAATTAAATACAAAAAGATAGAAATATTAAGATATAGCCTTAGGGTTCAAAATACTATCGCTTCCATTTAATTAGTCAATTATGAGAAGTTAGCCACTAACCTGTACAAGAATAAACCTTAGGGAGTACATTTCTAAGATGACCTTTGGAACCTTAATATCCAAAAATCTTACAGCTTTATCTGTTAGGATATAAATGAGTTATTCCATGTAAATCACTGGCAAATTTGCACATGAAAACTGTGTGGCTGAGCTAGTCAGTAATAATTAAATGACACCAATTTTTTCCCAATATGCATGAAAATACCCCAGACAACTTAAATGCCCAGTCCACCAAACCAGCATTACAATGCTATGGCACTTTAAATTTTCCAAAGTACTTTCCATCCTATGGTTTCATTTGACACCCATGAGCCTATATTCTTTCTTAAGCATGAAAAAAAAAATTATTCCTAATTTACAAACATAATGTTAAGCAAAAGATGCCATACACAAAGAAATCCATACTATATGATTCCATTTCTATAAAATTCAAAGCCATGGAAAAACCAATTTGTGATGTCAGAGTCAAGATAGTGGTGGTTGGGTTGGGACCAGGGTAGTAAATGGAAGATGGCATGTGAGGGTCATGTTTTATGTCTTATTCTGAATGCTAGTTCCTTGAGTGTGATCATTTTGTGAAAATTCACAACGATATACACTTTGGATTTGCAGGTATACAAATCCTGTATGTTACACTTCTGTAAGAAGTTGACATGAAACAATCATTCTCTTCTTTCAGCAGCTTGCCAGCTAGACCAGAAGAACATACACACCAGGCAAAAGGGTGGGCAGTCTCAAAACACCTGGAAGTTTGACTGCAAACTATTGAGCTGCCGCCAGTGTCACTAGAACCTCTTAACATTCCTTTCCCTTGAAGCGTCAAACAATACAGCAATCCACTGTATTAATTCCTATGATGGAAGTGCAAGGAGTCCCGTAGTCAATTACAACTATGCCCTACAAATTCCAGAAAATGTTTGCTAGGATTTAGGCCTCTGACAGCTCAGTATGCTATTTACAGCAATATAGTGAACTTTGATGGTAACAGCTCATTAACGATTGCATTTAAATGTAAACACTTGATACATTTTTAGAAACACCAGGCTGATTAGGTTCATTTTACTTTACTAGAAGTCAGAAGATAATATGTTAAACAGATTTTTCATTTTTTCTCTCTTAACCATCAATTCATTAAGTAGTAAGTTAAATCTAGCTTTGTTTTCTTTTTCCATAAATATGGAAGATGAAGACAGTGGGAGTCCTGCTTCTGTTTCTCTTACCCAAAACAGATACCAGTTTTCAGGGAACACAGTTTTAAACTCTGTTTTGCCTGTCTTCCAAGACTAAATACCAAGGTTATGCTTTTATAGCTGTCCAGTTAAAACTGATGCTATTCCAAGAAGTAACAGTTGATTTCATCACAAAAAGTATGAAGCAATCTATTAACTGATTAACTTGTCCTGTTTTTCCTTAAAGCTAGACCACAAGAACAATGGAACAGAGACCTTATCAATGATGATAACAGCTGTATGTTCAGCAGAGTTACAGAAAGAGCATTGGAACTGATTACTGAACGATTCACTTCACCAAGCTGATGCCAAGTGAGGGATAGTTAATAACAGTTACCATTTTAGGCCTGAGTTTCTTTGAATTATCAATGTAATATTTTACAAGTTATATGCATTTCAAGTAAGGTTATTCCCACAATTTTTTCAGTAGTTTGGATTATTTTCTCTTGCTCATACCAAATATAAGAAAAGTGAACAATATTAAGTTAAAGTGATATTCTTAGCTCTACAAAACATCTTTTGGTGACACAGAAGCCTAAATTATCTGAAAGTAGTTAATTGTTCTTTGCCAACAAAAAGGAGAATGTGGCCCCCAAACTAGACAAAACTCCAACCAAGTAATGACCAAGAATGGCAATAATAATAACTCTATTTCCCTTTTTTTTTTCTTTTCTGTCTCTTGCTCATCAACTACCAGGATTCTTTAACAAATAAATAAACAAATACATGCTGTGGAAATGCCAATGTTTGTCTCTACAAAAAAATGAAAAATTACTTTGTGTAGTAATAACCTCTCCCCTACATTAAGAAAAGATGTTAAAACAGACCTTCAGGAATGAGCAATCTTTCTAATACTTTCAGGAAGCACCCAACCAAATAAATATGTTGTGGGACTGGAAAATATCATCTAGAATCACAGGGCAGAAAGGAGTCCAAGATGTCACCTGACCCATCATGTGCACATTACCAGTAAGTTCCATTTAATTCCATAATCTTTTTCAGTTTTTTCTAATTGAACTATTGCTGATTTACAATGTTCTGTTAGTTTCAACAAATTGGTTCAGGTATATATATATATATATATATATATAGCTTTTTCAGATTATTTTCCATTATAGGTTATTACAAGATATTGACTATTGTTCTCTGTGCTATACAGTAGGTCCTTGTCGTTTATCTATTTTATATACATATATAGTAGTGTGTATCTGATAATCCCAAACTCGTAATTTATCCTTCTCCTTCCCTCTCCCCTTCAGTAACCATAAATTTGTTTCCTATGTCTGTGAGTCTATGTCTGTTTTGTAAATAAGTTCATTTGTATCATTTTTTTAGATTCCACATATAAGTGATATCGAATGATATCTGCCTTCTCTGTCTGAGGTGCTTCACTTAGTATGATAATCTCTAGGTCCATCCATGTTGCTGCAGATGGCATATTTCATTCTTTTTGATGGCTGAGTAATATTCCATTGTACTGGGCTGGCTGAAAAGTTCACTCCATACGATGTAATGGAAAAAGCCCGAACAAACTTTTTGGCCAACTACGTGTGTGTGTGTGTGTGTGTGTGTGTGTGTGTGTACACAGACACACACACACATATATATATACACCATATCCTCTTTATCCATTTATTCGTCAGTGGACATTTAGGTTGTTTCCATGTCTTGGCTATTGTTAGTAGTCCTGCTTATGAACATTAGAGTGCATATATCTTTTTGAATTAGAGTTTTGGTCTTTTCTGGATATATACCCAAGAGTGGAATTGCTGGATCATATGAAAACCCTATTTTTAGTTTTCTAAGGAACCTCCACACTGCTCTCCATAGTGTCTGCACCAATTTATTTTCCCACCAACAGTGTAGGAGGGTTCGCTTTTCTCCATACCTTCTCCTGCATTTATTGTTCGTAGACTTTTTGATAATTCCACCATCTCAGGCTGCTCTTATTCCCGAGTTCCCTCTCTCAGCTCTGCCTAAAGACAGACCCACTCAAACACCAAAAAACCCTACCAAGTAGTCCAATGCTAGCAAGACCATGAATCCTGCCACATCAGGTCCACTACAAATTACAGTCACTTGTTCTCTGTCCTGGCCTAACTGTTATTTCAGAGAAAATCTCTGTTTGGACCATTTTTCCTGTCCTTTGGAAAATCAGCTCAGGAATAGACTCAGGTGCTACTTTGGGTACATAAAATAAATATTCTGTTTATTCTATTATATTTCTGTTCTATAATTTTATGGTTAGATGGTTGCTACTATGCATTCTGCTGCTGTAGATACCATATCTATTTTACATACTCAAACCAGCATTAGTCCATACTCACGTGAGTATTTAATGAAGAAGAACCTTGTGGCTACAAGTGTCACCAAATTGAATGCTGCTGAGGAAGAATCACTTTCTCTGAAATGTAACCATTAACAAAAAGGGAAAAGCCTGGAGTGACCTGAGTCATCTCTAACGCAGCTGAATTACAATCCTGTAGAGTGAAGTAGGTGACCGCCTATGAAGTAAGACTTCAGGAGCCTTACTTTTTTTTTCCTATGAGACGAAACTCAGTATTCCACAGTTGAAGTCTGAAATGCAAATACGCCTAAGTAAATTGTTCTAAAACTTCAGTAATTCACATACTCCTTTCATGATTCTTATATTATCTGTGAACAAATATTCTATCATTAATACAATATTTTTATTTTAATCAAGTCAATCTTGCCAAGCTCAATTAATTTTTTTGAAAGACAGTTTTATATCACCACTGCAAATATCCAGTATCACTTGTATACAGCCAATATCACTTGCCACAAATAGAAGGAAACCAAAAAAAATTAATGTGGCTAACCAAAAATGTGTTCAGTCACGTACTGTGTAAAATCATGTATCACAAGAAATACTGTAATAAATTGGTTTAAATTCACAATAAAGAGTGATATCAGTGTTCTCAACACCCCTCTATCTTGTCCTCTGTTTAAAGGAGAAGGGACCACCAAAAAGAGGTAGGAAGGGTACCGAGAATCTGAAGGAGCATGTGTGAAGGCTGGGTGCTTGGGGAAGGCTGGGGTGGATGTCACAAGCTATGAGGAGTAAAGAGACAAAAGAGCAGGCTGTTGCCCCCTCCATAATTATTTATTTCTGGGGCTGTCCCTGCATGTGTCATAAAGGAAGTCCATTGTACTATTTGATATGAAGGTCCTTCTACGCACCATCTCTTTTAGACATACGCATCTGAGCTCACAAATTACCCATCACAAAGAAATCACATGCTGTTAATAGGTCTCTTCATTGTGGCTGACAGTGCAGAACAAATGCCAGTCCCTGTGCTGAAACCAAATTTCTGGAATACTAACAGGAGTTCCCAGTAGGAGGAGACACATTACCTAGAGGTCACCCCCAATAACTGCTGGAGCAAACTCCTGAATTCTGCTGCTTCTTGCCACATTCACCACAAAGGGCCACATATTCTAGCTCTCCCTGGATATCCTCCTCTCTGATCAAATTCTCAATTCTCTGATCATTTTTTCATTGCTTTTTTCTTTAAATTTATTTAATTAATTTATTTATTTTTGGCTGTGTAGGGTCTTCGTTGCTGGGCGTGGGCTTTCTCTAGTTGCGGCGAGCGGGGGCTACTCTCCATTGCGGTGCACGGGCTTCTCATTGCGGTGGCTTCTCTTGCTGCGGAGCACGGGCTCTAGGCATGCAGGCTTCAGTAGTTGTGGCACATGGGCTCAGTAGTTGTGGCTCACGGGCTCTAGAGCACAGGCTAAGTAGTTGTGGTGCACGGGCTTAGTTGCTCCACAGCATGTGGAATCTTCCCGGACCAGGGCTCGAACCCGTGTCCCCTGCATTGGCAGGCGGATTCTTAACCACTGCGCTACCAAGGAAGCCCTTTCATTGCTTTTTACACCTCGCTCTCATTAAAACAGGTGCCCAATTTATAGAAAAATGAAGGGCATGAATCTGAATGAATCAACCATAAACGAATGAACAAATGTATGACAACAGGTCAGCTTTGCAGAAAGGAACACCTGCATGCCTAAGGCATGTCACCAAATTACCTCAACCCTGCCCAAAGTTACCAAGGAAAAGAGCACAAATCCCATCAGGATGCCTTTTCAGAGAAGTGACAAGTTCTCCTTCCCTTGCCCTAACTGGACAAAGATCTGCTGCACTCTCGCTTTTAAAGTGCCTCCTTTTTACAAGCTGTACAATCTTGGTCAAGTTACTGAACTTCTCTGAACTTCTGTTCCTTTATCTATTAAATTCTGAAGAATAGTATCTGCCCCATGAGTTGCAGTAAAGATTAAATGAGAGAATTCAAGAAAAGTGTCTACCACGTGGATTATATCATAAGCTTAAAGATGCTGGGTATATTTTCAGACCAGACCACAATACCATGATAAATATCAATGGCATAATGGTTCCATGTTGTTACAATGTAATACCCACATGCTTTCATTCACTGTCCTGGTATCTACCCTGTTTGCCAGTAACAGAATTTTTAATGTTTACAGGGAGAACGCAGCAGGGTAGCAGCCCTATAGGCATGAAGGGGCACAGAATCATTTACCTGGAGTCCTTCATGAATGCATCTTAACAAATATATCCTGGGTTGATGATGACCACAATTCATTCCCATTTTGAAGTTCCCTGAATTTTTCACCTCTTTTCACTCTGAATCTCCTACTCTTCTAATACCCATAGAGTTTCCCTCATTTCAAATCAGAGGCATGAGCACCTACAGCCACAGGAGGGGGAGTTTAGGATCTAACGCCTGCAGTATTTTTCAGACAGAAAACACTCTCCCAATGCCTCTACCCAGGAGATGCTAAACTACTCTGACATCTCAGCTGTTGCCCCTCCAAGCAGATTCACACACCTCTTGGCTAACACCCCCATTAGGTAGGCATCTAATCATGTTTACAGTTATTCATTATGACTGGCTACACAAATAGTGCCTTTGGTGTCAAACTGAATGGCCCCGTAGACCCCTGGTCCAAGACAGCTGGAAGATACAGACACACATTAAATAAGACACAGGCAGGAAAATCATATCCACTTCCTGCAGATGGAGCGAGACTAAAGCCGGCCTGCTAGAGCCCTCCAGACCTCCAGGGTGGGGAGGCCCACAGCTAGCAGAGTGGGATCAAAAATCTGAGGTGCTTGCCAGCTCAGCTTCTGTGGGTGTCTGCAAGCAAGTATGCCAGAAAGAAAAACATGAACTGTTTTGCAGGGCAATTATCTTGAACCAGAAGGAGCAGTATGCCTTCTAAGTGCCAGGGCACATTCCTGAACCTCTGAGCTCATGCACACCTATAGTGACTCCATGCACCTCTCTGTGCAAGAATCTCTCCAAGAACACAAAGGAGGAAAGTGCCCTTCACCACCTGCGATCATCTGAATCTAGAATCATGGGTGGGGGATGTATTGGGAGGGGGGTGGCAAATAATGACCTGAAGAGATGACCTGCAGTCCTCAGAATCCACTATAATGAACACTCTGTGTTTAAACAAGGGGAACCTGCATTTCCTCAAAAGGCATTTAGACACAGTCACATAACTGGGAGTGAATCTAAGAACCCTAGAAAGAGCAGCATATTTCCCCACTGACACAGCTGTACTGAAAAATCAACCTATGGCTCTAAGGGAAATGAGAAAACACAACAGGTGATTTCTAGCATGGCATCCAATCTTCATTTTTGTGATCTCTCAATTCTCAGTTCAAGTATAAACAGACTTTTTTTTCCCTGAAGTAAGAAAAGGATTAAGTAGGCAGGATGCTTTCTGAGTTCTGTGTAGCATATGTTCATAAGCTATCCTTTTGTAGCATTTATAGATGCATTCTGGAGTAGGGTTAAGCCGGAGCAAAATAATTTGGCATGCTTGCATTTCCTTTATCAGGAGAAGCAAGTTCAGTCTGCAGGGGCCACCCTGACCTGAGTGGCAAAGAAGCTTCCTGGAACCCTGAGGGAGATGCTGATTATTTTCCTCACAGGAATGCTCAAGCTGAGCCATCTTCCTTGCAAAATAGTAAATGAGCTTCATGCAAATTATCCTCAGGAAAGTGGTGGCTCAGGGGACAGCAGTGATCATTATTACACAAACTTAATTTCTGACCAACTTCAACAATCACCCTGCAGTATCTGCCCTGCTACACAACCTCAGGGTCAGCATTCCAATCCATCCCAGCCTAAAGACCACATTCAGCAGCAGATGTGTTTTCCAAATTTGTACATCCACTTTTATATGCTATATCCACATGAGGGAATACAGTCCTTAATGATGATGTAGTAGAAGAATTTTTAATGTTCACAATACAACATTAAGTGAAAAAAGCAGTATGTACAATTTTCTAAAGACGTATCTACATACATTTGTGGGAAAGAAATACCCACAAATGCCATAGGTGGTCATTTCCAGGTAGAAGGGTTATGAGT
The DNA here is from genome assembly GCF_951394435.1 of Stenella coeruleoalba. NCBI lineage: Eukaryota > Metazoa > Chordata > Mammalia > Artiodactyla > Delphinidae > Stenella > Stenella coeruleoalba. The sequence goes on from NC_137156.1 coordinate 76,712,331, forward strand.
AATTTCTATTTTCTTCTCTTTTGCTGATCTGTTTCCCAAATATTCTTTTTTTCTTTTTAATAAATTTATTTATTTATTTATATTGTATTTTTGGCTGTGTTGGGTCTTCATTGCTGCGCATGGGCTTTCTCTAGTTGTGGCAAGCAGGGGCTACTCTTCATTGCGGTGTGCGGGCTTCTCATTGTACTGGCTTCTCTTGTTGTGGAGCAGCGGCTCTAGGCACATGGGCTTCAGTAGTTGTGGCATGCGGGCTCAGTAGTTGTGGCTCACGGGCTCTAGAGCACAGGCTCAGTAGTTGTGGCACACGGGCTTAGTTGCTCTGCGGCATGTGGGATCTTCCCGGACCAGGGCTCGAACCCATGTCCCCTGCACTGGCAGGCAGATTCTTAACCACTGCGCCACCAGGGAAGTCCCCCCAAATATTCTAAAATGTAAATGTATTACCTTTGTAATACAAATAAAGTAATTATAAAGTGATTTAAAGATATATTGATAGATTGGTGAGAGTGACATCACCAAGATGGCAACATAGGTTGTTCCTGACTTTGCTCCCCTTTACAAGAAGAACTAACAACTATTCAAGAAGACAACAAGACACCATTGAGAGAATCCTAGAACATGGGGGTGAGGCTAAAGCACCCCTGTGTACTACAGAGACCAACAAAGACCACATTGGAAGGTAAGGGAAGTGGCTGCACATTGACCACATTGCCCCTCCCCAGGCTAGCATAGCACCACGTGGAGAGGTCTCCCCTGAGTCTCTAGTTCCTCCAGTGGGAAGGAGAACACAGTGGATAAAACCAGCACCCCTAGTATTGTGGGTCACTTTACAGGAGCCCCTACTCTAATCTCACACCACAGAGACTGCAGGGGAATCTTCGGGGCTCAACCACTGGGAACCTGACTGTGATGGAGATGAGGGAGGATCTTCTAACAACCAGCACAGGGATCTTTGCAGACTAAGTTCATACCTGCAGTGCCCAAGTAGTAATCCCAGAGGCTCTGCCCATGTGCAGAACCAAGCAGAGGGCACACTCTGACCAGGGAACCCAACAGAGTACAGATCTGCCTGATTCTCAAAGGAGGAATTATGCCAGCCCTAAAGCCCAGTTTGCCCACACCCAGGCAAGGAGCTGAATCACAGCCCCACCCACTGTGGAGAGCATCTTATGGTCCCATTTGACCAGAAGCGCTAGAGAAAACTCCTGGAAGCTGAGCAGCCCAGCTGTGCTCAAGCCAAGAGGCAGGCAAGGAGAGCTGATTGCCCCCAGAGCAAAGCTACTACCAGGTATGGAGCACCACCATGCTATGCACAAGCAGGAGGAATAACTCACAGCCAAGGCTGAGGGTAGCTCACTGCCCCCCCACACACACCAATGAGCTGGTTTGGGAAACTGAGAGGAGCCTGAAGTGACCCCCTCCCCCTCCAAACCAGGCAAGGGATCTTGCCCATTCTGGAGCATGTTATTCTGCTACATCTGACCAGAAGGGTTGGAGATAACTCTTGGAAGCTATGTGGCCCAGCAGCACTTGAGCCAAGAGGTAGGTAAAGCAAATAGTTTGCAAAGCAAAGCCAGTGACCCTGTTCAGTCAGGGAACTTGGGGTGCAGGTTGGCTTGAGTTAAGATAACAAAGATCTCTAGCAGCTTTAGAGCTGCTTCTCCCACTGCACCCAGGCAGGAAATCTAATTCATAGCCCCGCTCATTGCTGAATATAACCATCAGCCTGTTCATCCAGGTAATATACCCAGAACACATGGGAAGATGCATAGCCCATTCAGTAGTCCTATGCATACTGGTGCTTACACAGAGAGCACAGCCTGTGGCACTCCCCATCTGCAGAGCAAAATCTGTGGCTTCACCTGACCAGGGATACATTTCACACTCTGGACTGATTCAGGTCCCCAAACAATGAGCTGTACAGGCCCTGTGTCCTGCTACCCTGCCAAGGCAAGGAAGCTAATTCGTAGCCCCATCTACTACTAAATATCAGTCCCAACCATGTAGTAAGCCTGACCAGTGAATCCAGCCAACAATGGAGACAATCCGATAGCCTCACTTGGGTAAGGAACGAAGCCAGCAGTCCTATCCAGCTGTTCTCAGCCAGTTATTCTCAGCCCATCCCCATCCTCAGAGCTCAAACAGTTGCATTGTCCAAAAACAGACCATAACAGCAGGTCCCACCTGCCCAAGGACATCACTAACAGACACACTCAGAAACCCAAACTGAGCTGACTGGTGAAAAACTGTCTGTACCAAAGCAAGCCTGTAAAGTCCAGAAGAGGAGCCCTATTACTCAAATGAGCAGACACCAATGTAATGAATTAAGGATCATGAAAAAGCAAGTAAATATGACACCACCAAAGGAAACTAATAAAGCTCCAATAACTGATCCTAGAGAAATGGAGATGTATAAACTGTCAAAGAATTCAGAATAATCCTCTTAAGGATATTTAGTGAACTACAAGAAAACACAGACAACTAAATGAAATTACACAAGCAATGCATGAACAAAACTATTTAACTATTAAAAAAACAACAACATCAACCAGAAATCCTAAAGTTGGAAAATACAAACACTGAACCAAAGAAATCAACAGAGTTTCAAAAGTAGACTCAACCATGCAGAAGAAAGAATCAGTGACCTGGAAGATAGGACACTGGAAATTACCCATTCAGAGGAGCAAAAAGTAAAAAGAATAAAAAACAGTAAAGGAAGCCTACTGGAATTACGGGACAGAATGAAAAGAAATAATATTCACAGTATTCCAGAAAGAGAAGAGAAAGAGAAAGGGACACAAAGTATATTTAAAGCAATAATGGCTGAAAACTTCTGGAACCTGAGGAGAGAAACAGATATCCAGATCCAGAGGCCCAAAGGATTCCAAAAAAGTTGAACCCAAATAGGGCTATACTAAGACACATTACAATTAAATTATCAAAAGTCAAAGACAACGAAAACAATTTAAGAACAGCAAGAGAAAAGAGAGAAGTTACATACGAAGGAATTCCCAAAAGACTACAGGCAGATTTATCAACAGAAATTTTTAGGCCAGGAAAAAATGGGATCACAAAATCAAAATACTGAAAGAAAATAACTGTCAACCAAGAATTCTATACCCAGTGATGCTGTCCTTCAGAAACAAGGGAGAGATAAAGACATTTCCTAACAAACAAAAGCTAAGGGAATTCATTACCACCAGGCCTGCCTTACAAGAAATGCTAAAGGGAGGTCTTTGAGTGGAAGTAAAAGAATGCTAATTAACATCATAAAAACAAAAAAGGTAGTACAAATCTCACTGGTAATGATAAATACACAGTCACAGTTAGATTCTGCAATATGGTAATAGTGGTGCATCACTCACTTAAAACTCTAATTTAAAAAAATTTTTTTAATAAATTTACTTATTTATTTGTTTATTTTTGGCTGTGTTGTGTCTTTGTTGCTGCACGTGGGCTTCCTCTAGTTGTGGCGAGCAGGGGCTACTCTTCATTGCAGTGTGCAGGCTTCTCACTGCGGTGGCTTCTCTTGTTGCGGAGCACAAGCTCTAGGCACGTGCTCTTCAGCAGTTGTGGCATGCAGGCTCAACAGTTGTGGCTCGTGGGCTCTAGAGCGCAGGCTCAGTAGTTGTGGTGCACGGGCTTACCTGCTACGCAGCATGTGGGATCTTCCTGGACCAGGGATTGAACCCAGGCCCCCTGAATTGGCAGGCGGATTCTTAACCACTGCCCCACCAGGAAACTCCCTAAAGTTCTGTGTTTTTTTTAAGCAGTAAAAATAACCACAAGCACAATAATCTGTTATTAGTTATACAATATATAAAATGTGGACAGGAAGAAAAGTAAAAGTGTAAAGTTTATGAATTCTACTGAAATTAAGTTGTTATATGTTTAAAATAGGGTGTTATAAGTTTAAGATATTTTACATAAGCCTCATGGTAGCCACAAGGGAAAATCCCGTAGTAATTACACAAAGGAACACAATAAAGAAGTTAAAGCATACTGATACCAAAAGACATCAAATGATAAAAAGGCATCAGGATAAGAAACAACCGGAAAACAATGAACAAAATGGCAATAGTAAGTCCTTACCTATCAATAGTAACTTTAAACATAAATAAATTAAATTCTCCAATTAAAAGACACAGAATGGCTGAATGGGTAAAAAACAAGATCTAACAATATACTGCCTTCCAAAGATTCACTTCAGCCTTAACAATATACATAGACTAAGGGTGAAAAAACATTTCAAGCAAATGGTAACCCTAAAAAAAGCAGAGATAGTTATACAGCTGTCCCTCAGTATACACAGGGAATTGGTCCCAGGAACCCCCCAAGGATACCAAAATCCATGGACACTCAAGTCCCTTATATAAAATGGCACAGTATTTGCATATTACTACACACATCCTTGTATATACTTTAACTCATCTCTAGAGTACTTAAAACACCTAATACAATGTAAATGCTATGTTAAATAGTTGTAAACACAATTACATAAGCGGTTGCTGCCACACAGTAAATTTCTTCCTGATTTCAAGCTATATTATACAGCTATAGTCATCAAAACAGTTTGATATTGGCATAAAAACAGACAAATAGGGCTTCCCTGGTGGTGCAGTGGTTGAGAGTCCGCCTGCTGAGGCAGGGGACACGGGTTCGTGCCCCGGTCCGGGAGGATTCCGCATGCCGTGGAGCGGCTGGGCCCGTGGGCCTTGGCCGCTGAGCCTGCGCGTCCGGAGCCTGTGCTCCGCAACGGGAGAGGCCACAGCAGTGAGAGGCCCACGTACCGCAAAAAAAAAAAAAACACAGACAAATAGACCAATGGAGCAGAATTGAGAGCCCAAACTCAAGCATATATGGAAAACTAATATTTGACAAGGGAGCCAAAGATACTCAATGGAGAAAAGACAGTCTCTTCAATAAATGGTGCCAGGACAATTGGATATTCACATGTAAAAGAATGAAACTGGACCCGTATCTCACACCATCCACAAAAATTAACTCAAAATGGATTAAAGACTTAAATGTAAAACCTGAAACCATGAAACTGCTAGAAGAAAACACACGAACAAAGCTCCTTAACACGAGTTGTATTCATGATTTTTTTAGATATGAAACCTAAAGCATAAGCAACAAAATCAAAAATAAACAAGTGGGAATATATCAAACAAAAAACTTTCTGCACAGCAAAAGAAACCATCAATAAAGTGAAAAGATAAACCTATCGAATGGGAAAAATATTTGCAAACCATGTATCTGATAAGGTTTAATATCCAAAATATGTAAAGAACTCATAGAATTCAATAGCAAAAAATCAAATAACCCAATTAAAAAATGGGCAAAGGACCTGAACAGACATTTCTCCAAAGAAGATATACAAAAGGTCAACAGGTACATGAAAAGATGCTCAACATTACTATCATTAGGGAAATGCAAATTAAAACCATGAGACATCACCTCATGCCTGTTAGACTGGTCATTACCGAAGAGATGAGTGACAACAAATCCTGACATGGATTAGGAAAAAAGGGTACCCTTCTGTACTATTGGTAGGATTATAAATTGGTATAGCCATTATAGAAAACAGTATGGAAGAGCCTCAAAAAAAAATAAATAAAATAATGAGCTACCATATGATGCAGTAATTCCACTTCTGGGAATACATCCAAAGGAAACAAAAACACTAACTTGAAAAGCTATCTGCACCCCCATTTTCACAGCAGAATTATTTACAATACCCAAGAAATGGTAATAACCTAAGCGTCCATCCATGTATATATGGTATATATATATATACAATGAAATATTATTCAACCACAAAAAAGAAGAAATCCTACCATTTGTGGCACCATGGATGGACCTTGAAGGCATTATGCTAATGAAATAAGTCAGAGAGAGAAAGACAAATGTTCTATGATTTCACTTATATGTGGAATCTTACAAAATAAAATAATACTCATAGAAAAAGAGATCAGACTTCTCATTATCGGAGATGGAGGGTGGGGGGGAGGAGTTGGAGGAAGGCAGTCAAAAGGTACAAACTTCCAGTTATAAATTAGTACTAGAGATGAAACGTACAACATAACTACAGCTAACACTGCTGCATGATATATAGTAAAATTAAGAGAGTAAACCTTAAAAGTTCTCATCACAAGGAGATTTTTTTTCCTTTTTTCCTTTTTTTTCTTTTTATTGTGTCTATATGAGAAGATGAGGGTTAGCTGAACCTATTGTGGTAATCATTTCAAAGTATATGTAAATCAAACCATCATGCTGTACACTTTAAAGTTATCAGTGATGTCAATTATTTCTCAATAAAACTGGAGGAAAAAAAGATACAGACTGGCATTTTAAAAAGTGTTTTTCATCCTCAAAACAAAGAAGCATTCCCATTAAAGCATTCCCAATATAAATGACCTGCGCCATTGAGAAAGAACCACCATATACCTCAGGGTCAACTTTGTTATTATCACCACTGCTAATTACTTCTTCTTAAGTATGTGCTGTATGCAGTACCCTGCAGTAGGCATCAGTAGTCAACTAAATAACTCAGGTAGTAACTAAGTTATTTACATCACTGGGACTCTACCAGTGTTACTAATGTTGGAGAATCTAAAGACCAGCATTTCGGGGACTTCCCTGCTGGTCCAGTGGCTAAAGCTCTACGCTCCCAATGCAGGGGGCCTGGGTTCGATCCCTGGTCAGGAAACTAGATCCCACATGCCACAACTAAGAGTTCACATGCTTCAATAAAGATCCCACATGCTGTGACTAAAAAGATCCCTCATGCTGCAACTAAAAGATCCCTCATGCTGCAACTGAAGATCTCCCATGCCGCAACTGAACCTACATACCACAACTAAGAACTGGTGCAGCCAAATAAATAAATAAATCTTTTAAAATAATAATAATAAAAATAAATAAAAAGCAGCATTTAACAGGGGTGTTAATCCATTCGCCTGCTCTATATTCCACCTTCTCAGAAAATCTCTCCCAATCCTGCTGAATAGAATTAAGTAGAATTAAGTAGGCAGCCAGCCAAGTGGACCTTGTGCCTGGGACACAGAGGACTCCAACAAAGGTGGGCACCTGACCTACAGCAAGCCACTTAGATATTTTCTCCCAGGAAAGAGGGATTGGAATGTAGTAATTCCTGTTAGTCTCTATCAACCTCCTGAATGGGGCAGAGAGAGCTGCAGAGGCAGTCAGGGTGGATGGGGCAATGCAGACCAGAGCAGCCAGTATGCCGGGGAAGCAGAGGAGAGGCTATGCAGCTCCCAAGACAGGCACTGTGCTTTAGGATAGACACACTGGGCTTCCCTGGTGGCGCAGTGGTTGAGCGTCCACCTGCCGATGCAGGGGACACGGGCTCGTGCCCCGGTCTGGGAAGATCCCACATGCCACGGAGCGGCTGGGCCCGTGAGTCATGGCCGCTGAGCCTGCGCGTCCGGAGCCTGTGCTCCGCAATGGGAGAGGCCACAACAGTGAGAGGCCTGCGTACCACAATTAAAAAAAAAAAAAAAGGATAGACACACTGAGAGACAGTGTGGAGCAGACACGTTTATCCATTTACCTGTCCTGCTCCTGTTAGCTCTTGAGGGTCAACCATTTCCTGGTCCAGTGCCTCAGGAAGCTCTCGGTCCTGCCTGCCCTCAAACTAGTAAGCTGTCCTGTGGTCTTATAGGAAGTGTCACATCTTTTGTTGTTTTTGTTGCTGTTTGTTTTGCTTCTTGAAAACAAATGAATCCCAAGACACAGTTACAAGGATCAAAACTATAATCCCTCTTTCCCCACTCTGTATGGCTGATTGTCCCCCTCCCCCTTGTAATTCCTTCAGATCTCAGCTAAAATGTCATTAACTCAAAGAAGCCCTCCCAGACCACTCCACAGGAGGAGGTTTGCTCTGCTTTGCCTCCTGTTGTTTCCTGTATAGGACTTAATGTAACTTTTAATAATGCATGCATTGTTTAATAGTTATGCTCTGTCTCCCTCCCTAGACTGTAAAATCATCAGCAGGGCTCATGTTTCTTGCACCTCATACAGCACGTTCCTGGCACACCACAGGAAGTCAGTGGCATTGAATACACAGGTTAGTCTCGTATATGAGTACATATTCATTCATTTGCACCAAGGCTTAAAATTTGCAAAACTTGTTCCTTTCTCAACAAGGCACTAAAGAAGGACATTAGGTATACCTGCAAAGACACAGCTGAGGGCCTTTCGAACAGCCATCCCCTCTGCTGCCTTACAAGTAAAACCCCAATTTTATTGGAGTATCTTACCTCCACAAACCCAAGAGCCTAGGGAAGGTGAGATTACCCCAGCTCAGGGGTAAATCCTGATTAGTTTAAACCAGAAAATGGGTTATACTTGCTCAGATATCCACCCCTTTATCCCCTAGGGCAGCCAGGGCAGCCAGATCCCCCACCCACACCCTCAAAACACACACACACACACACACCAACCACCTCCAGCTGTGAGCAACCTCTTCTGTTTACTTAATGTTCTAACCAGATGTTATCATTTTCTATGTGTACCATGACAAGAACAAACTTAAATTGGAAAGCACCAATTTAAGCCAATCAAGGTAATCCCATCCCGTGTGCCACTGTCTGACTTAGGAAGGAATATGTAGCTACAATCAGCCAAATGCAACCCAAGGAGAAGCCTGCTGGAGAGGTTATAGGAAAGGCCCCTTGCATTTAAAAAGGGACACACAAGAATAGACAGTCTCTTATACCAATGGATGCTACTTATGTGCAGGTGACCCCCCCAAATGAAGCAGGCATCTTAGGACCAAGAGAGCAGCCAGTCGGAGGACCAAGTCAGCACACTGAAGGTGGCAGAGAAAAAAGAGCAAGAAATGAAGACTCTAATGACATTGCTGAGTCACTGAATTAACAAAACCTGGAACTACCTCCCTCAGGATGTTTAGTTCCTTGAGATAGCTCATTTTCTTTATTCTGATGGGTTTTATTTTGTGTTCAAATGTAAGTTAGTAGAGAAATTCACAAAGTAATTGCCAATGCTCAGCAACCTGTCAACAGCCTAGTGCTCAAAATCATCTCCCTGCTGCACAGTGACAACCATCAAAGGCACCCTGGTGGGTCCCCAGTTGCTTGGCACCAGGAAAAAGTGGATTAAGGTTGGATTCCAGACATTCAGAGCCAGGGTTCCGTAATGTCTTTCCATCGATGATGACATCCATGGGGCTCAGCAGGTAGACATGGAGAGGGTAGGAAGCTTCTTTTTTAAATTCCCTTATCATCTATTCCCATTTTGAGTAGATTTTTGATTACTGGCAGCAAAAACTATCTTCACTGATAAATCTATCTTCACATAATTAGCAGCAAATTAATGTGACCTCCTTTGAGCAAAAGACTCAGGAAAAAATGGTATAGAGATTCATAATTCTGCCCATATTCCTCCAAACCGTCAGATGACGGGTCTTAAGTGAATTTTTCCCAAAAAGGAAGACAACTGAGATGCCAGGAAAAGTACTGACCATGTGATCATCTGACACACTCTCTCCATCATGAGAGTCATAAAGCACCTCACAAATTCTGATGCGTCTCCTTGTCTCACCAGCGAATTTGGGGCAGCATAATTTAAAGATATCAATTGGTATGTTTTGTTATTCCTCCTGTGTATGTTTTTCCCTTTCTTATCTCAAGAACGTCAACATTCCCTTTATCTTAGGGGCATGTCCAAAAGCAGAAAGCACTAGAAGTAATCTCTAACCCTCAAAATCCAACCCCCACTAAAGATTTTTCTTTCAAAAGTCTAAACTCATGGTGCTAGACACCAGCATTTCTGGACAGGGATACAGACAAATTTCGATTGTTCTGTTCCATTTAAACTGTTCTGTTTCCTTTGATCTTGTTTACCTAAAATTGTGCTTTCCCACTATTGGGGAGAGGCTAGAGGTTTTCCAGTTCCTTAAAGTAGTGGAGGTGGGCAGCCTGTTCCCTAACAGAAACTCTAGGGAAGTGATAGGACTTCTGATGGGAATTGTGAGAGGATGCTGGGAAAATAAATATTTGGGCCCTGAAGCCACAGTAAAAGATCTTGTGTCTATGTCCTTTGCATAGACACAGCAGGGTCACCTAATACTGCATGGACAAGGAGCTTTCCAGGGTGACCAGCGTGTACTAAGAATCAGAAGGCCTTTTCCTGAATGTTCTGTGCTAGGCAAGACCTGCAACACTTCTGCATCAATGACACTAAGTGAGCAGAAACCCTAAACATCACTGAAATAGCACTTCCAAAATTTAGAGGTAAAAAAAATGTAACCAAGTATGCATGCATGTGTGATTAAAATTCATGCATGCAACATTCAAAACAATTTTTCAAAATTAAACCTTTAATTCAGAATGCAAACTAGGTTTGTATTTTTAATTGGCTTGACATGTCATGAGCTCCCAAAGGACACCACACTATCAGTCCAAGTTCCCACTAGTTATTCAATATATTACAAGTCCTGCTACCTTAAAAAAGGAAAATTAACTGTAAGATAGACAGTTCCATAGCTGGTGAATACTACTGAACATTTTCAAAACACTCAAAAATAAAAGGCAATAACAGAATGCCTTTATTTTTTCTCTAAATAACACCACACCCATTCATGAAACATGACTATATTTCCCTCAATGTGCTGGGAATTAATGAAAATTGAATATAAAGAAAAGAAGTGCCCAATACACAAGGCACTTTATAAAGTTGAGATTCCCAAATAATACAAAAGCATTTTCAAGTCACATATGGGATATGAAGTGAAAATGTTCTTGGAGGAAATCTTCTCTAATAATACTTATCTACTTCAGAGGGTGCTGGCAAGCTCTATTAACACTTTTAGATCTTCAAATAAAAGTCCTATAGAAATGCAAAGTATTATTATTTTAGTTCTGAAATAATTTCACACGTAGGGATGAGAAAACCCCAGGCCAAATTTTACTGCTTCTCTCCTGCCTGATAAACAAGAAATGCCACAAGCAGTGGGGGAAGGGGGAGGATGGAAATCAAACAGAACAAAGACATCAAAATTTCTCCTTTACGTGAGCTCTGTATTTCCGCTAGATGTCACTTTTGGGAATTCTCAGAAAAAAAGTGAGTCCCTTTAAGGTCAGGGTTAAGTACAGGGACAATCTTCTCATTGCCTTTATACCAGATAAAGTAACAACCAGCTGAGCTGAAAAAAATTACCTTGTCCACTTCTGTGGGGCACAATTCCTCCCAAAGCACTTGCCAAACTTAAAACTGACTGGATAAATCATTACCTGAATCACCCACCAGTGCGAGCTCACCTAAGAGGTCAAAAAGCAACTGGCTTAATGGATACCACAATTTCTGCTCAGCTACTGAGAGCACTGTACAAGACTGTCATTTCTTCCTGCTGATGGAAGTGGTGGTGGTGATGATGGTGGATGTGATGATGTAGATGATCATGATGGTGATGATGGTGATTGAAGTTCTCAAAACCTACTGACCAATGGAATCACTTATGGAGCTTCTAAAAATACAGATTTTTGGTCCCCTCCCCAGAACTACTTATTCTGAATCTCTGAAGAAAGAACTCAAGTTTGGTTTTTACTGATTTTTGTTTTTCTTTTTGTTTTTTTTGCGGTACGCGGGCCTCTCACTGTTGTGGCCTCTCCCGTTGCGGAGCACAGGCTCCGGACACGCAGGCTCAGTGGCCATGGCTCACGGGCCCAGCTGCTCCGCAGCATGTGGGATCTTCCCGGACCGGGGCATGAACCCGTGTCCCCTGCATCGGCAGGCGGGCTCTCAACCACTGTGCCACCAGGGAAGCCCATGTTTTGTTTTTTTAATGTAGCCTTTAGGAAAACAACTGAAGTGACAGTGCTTGTAAATAATCTCATGATCAGGAATGCAGGCTTTGTAGGCAGACTAGCTGAAGTCTAATTCCAAACCTAACACTTATTAGCTGTGTGACTCTAGGCAAAATCCTTAGACTTAAGCCTCAATTTCGACATCTATAAAATGGAAATTCTATTACTATCTACCTCATAAAGTAGAGCCTAAGCAATTTTTTTAAAGCATACGTTAATTCCAAGGAAGACAGAAGGTTATATGTTAAAGAAAATATTACCAACCGTAATAACATAATAATGTAAATATTATATATTGATTTAAACAAAAAATTGTAATATAATTATTTTAGTAGCCTGTGGGGACCAAAAGTGGTAGGAGTAGGAGTGTCAAAGAGCTACTGCTAAACTTGATGTACCTGGAAAAAAAGTATAAGTATGTTACTTATAAACAGAGAGATAAACACCAGAACTATCAGAGTTAAAAGTTGCAATTTGGGGGAGGGGGTCAGAAGAGAGAAAGGTCGAGAAGGGGTTGGTGTGCAGTTTTTCAGTATTTGCTTTTTAGTCCTGTTTTATTCAAACAATAAACAAGTAGGTATCTTGCTTTGATGAAAATAAAAATGAACTTCAAAAGATAATTCATAGTGTGCATAAGCATAAACATTAGAGGTCTTTATGAACGAGAATTAACATAAAGTTTTTCAGTTTACCAAAACTTGCTTTTTTAAAAACTGATTGAGGGCTTCCCTGGTGGCGCAGTGGTTGACAGTCCGCCTGCCAGTGCAGGGGACACGGGTTCGTGCCCCGGTCTGGGAAGATCCCACATGCCGCGGAGCGGCTGGGCCCGTGCCAGTACAGCAAAAAAAAAAAAAAAAAAAAAAAAACTGATTGATATACTCCCCCCAACTGTATCACCAAAATGTCCAGTTCATAGTAAATAAACACTTACTATGCCCCTGACACACTGTTAAGTCCTAGAAAGACATTTGTTGAATTGAATTGAGAACGGCAGAAATATAAAGATAGAAGCTGAAGCACAGTGTGTGCGCAGAGTTGAGAACATGGCCCCTTGGAACTGAAGGGTCCTGTGCATCCACTTCGCACTGGAACTCTGGTCTGAAGTGCCAGGTGCAAGGCCTCAGCACTTGGCACCCTAAGAACAAGTGAAACTAGACGAAGCACAAAGGAAAAGAGAAAAAAAAGGTGGGGACCTGCAAGATGGCAGAGGAGTAAGATGTGGAGATTACCTTCCTCCCCACAAATACATCAGAAATATATCTACATGTGGAACAACTCCTACAAAACACCTACTGCAACACTGGCAGAAGAGCTCAGACTTCCCATAAGATATATATATATTTTTTGCCTTTATCACTTATTGTGAGTGTGTATGTGTATGCTTCTTTGTATGATTTTGTCTGTATAGCTTTGCTTTTACCATTTCTCCTACGGTTCTGTCAGTCAAGGTTTTTTTTAGTATACTTTTTAGAGCTTCCCATCATTGGTGTATTTGTTTCTTGGTTTGGTTACTCTCTTCTTTCTTTCTTTTTCTTTTCTTATAATGTTTTAATTTTTTTATTTTTAATGATTTTCTTGTATTTTTTATTTCAATAACTTTATTTTATTTATTTATTTTTTCTTTCTTTTCTTCTTTTTTTCCTCCCTTTTCTTATGAGCCATGTGGCTAACAGGGTCATGATGCTCTGGCCAGGTGTTATGTCTGTGCCTCTGAGGTGACACAGTCAAGTTCAGGACATTGGTCCACCAGAGACCTCCCAGCTCCACGTAATATCAAACGACAAAAGCTCTCCCAGAGATCTCCATCTCACGCTAAGACCCAGCTCCACTCAATAACCAGAAAGCTACAGTGCTGGACAACCTATGCCAAACAACAAGCAAGACAGGAACACAGCCCCACCCATTAGCAGAAAGGCTGCCTAAAATCATAATAAGTTCACAGACACCCCAAAACACACCACCAGACATGGTCCTGCCCACCAGAAACACAAGATCCAGCCTTATCCACCAGAACACAGGCACCAGTCCCCTCTACCAGGGAGCCTACACAACCCACTGAACCAACCTTATCCACTGGGGGCAGACAGAAAAAACAACGGGAAATACAAACCTACAGCCTGTGAAAAGGAGACCCCAAACACAGTGAGTTCAGCAAAATGAGAAGACAGAGAAACATACAGCAGATGAAGAAGTAAGGTAAAAACACACCAGACCAAACAAAGAAAGAGGAAACAGGCAGTCTATCTGAAAAACAATTCAGAGTAATGATAGTAAACATGATCCAAAATCTTGGAAATAGAATAGATAAAATACAATACACAGTTAACAAGGACCCAGAAGAACTAAAGAGCAAAAAAAAAAATGATGAACACCACAATAAATGAAATTAAAAATTCTCTAGAAGGGATCAAGAGCAGAATAACTGAGGCAGAAGAATGGATAAGTGACCTGGAAGATAAAATAATGGAAATAACTACCACAGAGCAGAATAAAGAAAATAGAATTAAAAGAATTGAGGACAGTCTCAGCGACATCTGGGAAAACATTAAACGCACCAACATTCGAATTACAGGGGTCCCAGAAGAAAAAGAGAAAAAGAAGGGGACTGAGAAAATATTTGAAGAGATTATAGTTGAAAACTTCCCTAATATGGGAAAGGAAATAGTCAGTCAAGTCCAGGAAGCACAGAGAGTCCCATACTGGATAAATCCAAGGAGAAACATGCCAAGACACATATTAATCAAACTATCAAAATTTAAATATAAAGAAAAAATATTAAAAGCAGCAAGGGAAAAACAACAAATAACATACAAAGGAATCCCCATAAAGTTAACAGCTGATCATTCAGCAGAAACTCTGCAAGCCAGAAGGGAGTGGCAGGACATATTTAAAGTGATGAAAGGAAAAAACCTACAACAAAGATTACTCTATCCAGCAAGGATCTCATTCAGATTTGACAGAGAAATTAAAACCTTTACAAACAGGCAAAAGCTAAGAGAATTCAGCACCACCAAACCAGCTTTACAACAAATGCTAAAGAAATTTCTCTAGGCAGGAAACACAAGAGAAGGAAAAGACGTACAATAACAAAACCAAAACAATTAAGAAATTGGGAATACGAACATACAACTCGATAATTACCTTAAATGTAAATGGATTAAATGCTCCAACCAAAAGACATAGACTGGCTGAATGGATATAACAACAAGACCCATATATATGCTATCTACAAGAGACCCACTTCAGACCTAGGGACACAAACAGACTGAAAGTGAGGGGATGGAAAAAGATATTCCATGCAAATGGAAATCAAAAGAAAGCTAGAATAGCAATTCTCATATCAGGCAAAATAGACTTTAAAACAAAGTATTACAAGAGACAAAGAATGACACTATATAATGATCAAGGGATCAGTCCAAGAAGAAGATATAATAATGGTAAATATTTATGCACCCAACATAGGAGCACCTCAATACATAAGGCAAATACTAACAGCCATAAAAGTGGAAATCGATAGTAACACAATCATAGTAGGGGGCTTTAACACGCCACTTTCACCAAAGAACAGATCATCCAAAATGAAAATAAATAAGGAAACACAAGCTTTAAATGATACATTGAACAAGATGGACTTAAATGATATTTATAGGACATTCCATCCAAAAACAACAGAATACACATTCTTCTCAAGTGCACATGGAAAATTCTCCAGGATAGATCATATCTTGGGTCACAAAACAAGCCTTGGTAAATTTAAGAAAACTGAAATCATACCAAGTATCTTTTCTGACAACATGCTATGAGACTAGATATCAATTACAGGAAAAAATCTGTAAAAAATACAAACACATGGAGGCTAAACAATACACTACTTAATAACCAAGAGATCACTGAAGAAATCAAAGAGGAAATCAAAAAATACCTAGAAACAAATGACAATGAAAACATGATGACCCAAAACCTATGGGATGCAGCAAAACCAGTTCTAAGAGGGAAGTTTATAGCAACACAATCCTACCTTAAGAAAGAAGAAACACCTCAAATAAACAACCTAACCTTACACCTAAAGCAACTGGAGAGAG
Source organism: Stenella coeruleoalba (assembly GCF_951394435.1). NCBI lineage: Eukaryota > Metazoa > Chordata > Mammalia > Artiodactyla > Delphinidae > Stenella > Stenella coeruleoalba. Next base: position 76,728,265 of record NC_137156.1, read on the forward strand.
AAGAACAAAAAAAACCCAAAGTTAGCAGAAGGAAAGAAATCATAAAGATCAGATGAGAAATAAATGAAAAAGAAATGAAGGATATGATAACAAAGATCAATAAAACTAAAAGCTGGTTCTTTGAGAAGATAAACAAAATTGATAAACCATTAGCTAAACTCATCAAGAAAAAAAAGGGAGAAGACTCAAATCAATAGAATTAGAAATGAAAAAGGGGAAGTAACAACCGACACTGCAGAAATACAAAAAATCATGAGAGATTACTACAAGCGACTACAGGGCAATAAAATAGACAACCTGGAAGAAATGGACAAATTCTTAGAAATGCACAACCTTCAGAGACTGAACGAGCAAGAAACAGAAAATATGAACAGACCCATCACAAGCACTGAAATTGAAACTGTGATTAAAAATCTTCCAACAAACAAAAGCCCAGGACCAGATGGCTTCACAGGCGAATTCTATCAAACATTTAGAGAAGAGCTAACACCTATCCTTCTCAGACTCTTCCAAAATATAGCAGAGGGAGGAACACTCCCAAACTCCTTCTACAAGCCACAATCACCCTGATACCAAAACCAAAGAAGTGACAAAAAAAGAACACTATAGACCAATATCACGGATGAACATAGATGCAAAAATCCTCAACAAAATACTAGCAAACAGAATCCAACAGCACATTAAAAGGATCATTCACCATGATCAAGTGGGGTTTATCCCAGGAATGCAAGGATTCTTCAAAATATGCAAATCAATCAATGTGATACACCATATTAACAAGTTGAAGGATAAAAACCATATGATCACCTCAATAGGTGCAGAAAGGGCTTTTGACAAAATTCAACACCAATTTACGACAAAAACCCTACAGAAAGTAGGTATAGAGAGAACTTACCTCAACATAATAAAGGCCATATATGACAAACCCACAGTCAACTTCGTTCTCAATGGTGAAAAACTGAAAGCATTTCCACTAAGATCAGGAACAAGACAAGGTTATCCACTTTCACCACTATTATTCAACATAGTTTTAGAAGTTTTAACCATGGCAATCAGAGAAAAAAAAAGAAATAAAAGGAATCCAAATCAGAAAAGAAGAAGTAAAGCTGTCACTGTTTGCAGATGACATGATAGTAAACACAGAGGATCCTAAAGATGCTACCAGAAAACTACTAGAGCTAATCAATGAATTTGATAGAGCAGCAGGATACAAAATCAATGCACAGAAATCTCTTGCATTCCTATACACTAATGATGAAAAATCTGAAAAAGAAATTAAGAAAACACTCCCATTCACCACTGCAACAAAAAGAATAAAATACCTAGGAATAAACCTACCTAAGGAGACAAAAGCCCTGTATACAGAAAACTATGACACTGACGAAAGAAATTAAAGATGATACAAACAGATGGAGAGATATACCATGCTCTTGGATTGAAGAATCAACATAGTGAAAATGACTATAGTATCCAAAGCAATCTACAGATTCTATGCAATCTCTACCAAACTACCAATGGCATTTTTCACAGAACTAGAACAAAAAATTTCATTATTTGTATGGAAACACAAACGACCCCGAATAGCCAAAGCAATATTGAGAAAGAAAAATGGAGCTGGAGGAATCAGGCTCCTGGACTTCAGACTATACTACAAAGCTACAGTAATCCAGACAGTATGGCACAAAAACAGAAATATAGATCAATGGAACAGGATAAAAAGCCCAGAGATAAAACCACACACTTATGGTCACCTTATCTTTGATAAAGGAGGCAAGAATATACAGTGGAGAAAAGACAGCCTCTTCAATAAGTGGTGCTGAGAAAACTGGACAGCTACATGTAAAAGAATGAAATTAGAACACTCCCTAACACCATACACAAAAATAAACTCAAAATGGATTAAAGACCTAAATGCAAGATCAGACACTATCAATCTCTTAGAGGAAACATAGGCAGAACATTCTATGACATAAATCACAGCAAGATCCTTTTTGACTCATCTGCTAGAGAAATGGAAATAAAAACAAAAATAAACAAATGGGACCTAATGAAACTTAAAAGCTTTTGCACAGCAAAGGAAAACATAAAAAAGAAGAAAAGACAACCCTCAGAATGGGAGAAAATATTTGCAAACGAAGCAACTGACAAATGATTAATCTCCAAAATATACAAGCAGCTCATGCAGCTCAATATCAAAAAAACAAACAACCCAATCCAAAAATGGGCAGATTCTTCTTCTATTTAGAAGATCTAAATAGACATTTCTCCAAAGAAGACATACAGATTGCCAACAAACACATGAAAGGTGACTCAACATCACTAATCATTAGAGAAATGCAAATCAAAACTACAATGAGGTATTACCTCACACCAGTCAGAATGGCCATCATCAAAATATCTACAAATAATAAATGCTAGAGAGGGTGTGGAGAAAAGGGAACCCTCTTGCACTGTTGGTAGGAATGTAAATTGATACAGCCACTATGGAGAACAGTATGGAGGTTCCTTAAAAAACTAAAAATAGAACTATCATACGACCCAGCAATCCCACTACTGGGCACATACCCTGAGAAAACCATAATTCAAAAAGAGTCATGTACCACAATGTTCACTGCAGCACTACTCACAATAGCCAGGACATGGAAGCAACCTAAGTGTCCACTGATAGATGAATGCATAAAGAAGATGTGACACATATATACAATGGAATATTACTCAGCCATAAAAGGAAATGAAATTGAGTTATTTGTAGTGAGGTGGATGGACCTAGAGTCTGTCATACAGAGTGAAGTTAAGTCAGAAAGAGAAAAACAAATACTGTATGCTAACACATATATATGGAATCTGAAAAAAAAAACAAAAAGGTTCTGAGGAACCTAGGGGCAGGACAGGAATAAAGACACAGACGTACAGAATGGACTTGAGGACACGCAGAGGGGAAGGGTAAGCTGGGACGAAGTGAGAGAGTGGCATGGACATATATACACTACCAAATATAAAATAGATAGCTAGTGGGAAGCAGCCACACAGCACATGGAGATCAGCTCAGTGCTCTGTGACCACCTAGAGGGATGGGATAGGGAGGGTGGGAGGGAGATGCCAAGAGGGAGGAGATATAGGGATATATCTATATGTATAGCTGATTCAGTTTGTTATAGAGCAGCAATTAACACACCATTGTAAAGCAATTATACTCCAATAAAGATGTTTTTTAAAAATTTGCATTAAAAAAGACAGCACCATCACTGGGGGTAATTGAGGGGAATTTTATGAAGGGTGTGGGAAAGGTTAAGGGAAACCAAGAAGAGACAACAGTATTCTGGAGTTAGCAGAAATAAACTGCTAATTTAAAGGGGCAAAAGGAAGGAGCAGTTACCAAATAGTAGAAAAAAGCTGCAGCTGCAGAAGATAGGCCCCCAACAAGAACCCTGGTGGCCTTCCTTAGAGGAATACAGCCACTGTCAACCCACAGTGCTGCAAGGAAGGTAGGGGATAATATTCCAACCTTGCATTCTCCGATTTTCGCCCAATGCCTTCCTTTGGCTACTCCAGTGGAAGGCCAGAGAGCAAGGGAGCCCAGGGTATGCTGACAATAAGTCAGCCTCCTGGGACACACAGCATTTCAGAGGAATGAGAGCTGGAGGCACAAACAGAGAATTCCAGCACAAGTACTATGCAGAGTTTTGTTTCTATTTTTGTTTTTTTATTTACCTCCCTTTCCTATTCAGCCTCATAAAATAAGCCTTCGATTTTTCAATCTGTTTAATAAATATAAATAGCATGATATTAACAATAATAACAATACATTGATATTACACAGCACTTTAATCTCCTAAGCACTTCCACATACATTATCTTTACGTCATCCTCAGAACAGCCCTACGCAGTAGATAGGGCAAGGGTTATCCTATTTTACAGGTGAGGAAAACTGAGACCTTAAGAAAAGTTGGGTTTCTTGCCCAGAGTCATAAAGCTAGCAAGCATCAGAGCACAAACTAGAAGGTATGTTTCCTAATGCTTCAGCTAAGGTTCTTTCAACCATACAATGCTGTCGTGCTATTTATTCACAGTAGGAGTGAAAAATTGATGTCCCTGTGAAAAAATCATTAACCAGCTTTGTTCTAGGCACTGCACAGAACAGAGAAGCAGTCAACAAACAAGACACAAGGGGAAATAGGGCAAATTTGCCCATTCCATTCTCGGGAAACCACAAGCAGTGCCACAGACCTAAGTAACTGAGTTTTCAATCACATTTTACACACCATTGAAAAGAATGTGTTCAGTAGGGCAAGAAAAGTGTTCAAAAGAGCAATAAAAATTCAGGCAAAAGTATACAAATATTTAAATAGTTTTGTTTTGGGATGCTGGGATAAGTAGAAGGAAATCACAGTCCCTTCACAATACCCATGCCACAAAGAGACCAGGGCTCCAGAAATTGGAAGGATGACCTCTGCTTCTCTTCTTAATTCCAACTCTACCCCCACATATACACATATCCTTTGAGAGCTTCGAGAAGCAGCCAAAAGTGACTTCTTTTTACCAAACACAAGAGTAGTGGAGAATCCAACAAAATAGCCCACTTTTGAAATAATAATTGAGAACTCTTCGCCTTATGTAATCTGCTGCAAAACACTCAGCTACTTATATATGATGGAAGAAAGTAGTGAATGGTATTTTTACTGTAAACCTCCAAACACACCCCACTTATTCCAAATTTAGCTCCCTAACATGTAAACTACTCTGTTAGGGTTCTGTGATTGCAAGCAACAGAAACCAACTGACTAATTTAAGAAGGATTATGGGAAGGAAATTGGAGGCTCAGCAAATCCATGGAAGACTGGAAAATAAGCGTTGAACACCATCAGTGACCAAGACAGAAGCTGGGAAATGGGAACTGCTACAGTGGTCTCATGGCAGGTACTGTCAGGGCAGAATGCTGACTGGGAGAAAGGAGAATCCTTTAGCTCAAGATTCAAATTCCAAACAAGAAGCACCCGTTAACCAAGCTTGTGGTCATGCACCTATCCTTATGCTGACTGTAGGGCCCTGAGCAGGGTCCCTGGGTACAGTTCCACTACTGTAATTACTTCAAAAAAAAAATAAAGTGCAGTTAAAAAGGGAAAACATACATGACAGGAAAAAAGGGGAGGGGGAAGAAGTTCCTCTAAACTTAATAAGGTTTTCTTCAAAAATTCCTCAACCTAACTAGTAGCAATAGATCACTCACTTCCTAAGACTATATTAATTAGTAGTTGCCCACACACAGCCAAAGATAGTGTTTACCCTGACACCAACAAAACTTCAACCTGACAACAACAAAACTTCAACCTGACAACTTTTTACTTACAGAGGCCTCACTTCTCATACTATCTGAAAGTTATCTTTTCATTTGATTCTTAAAAGCCAAAGCAGAATTTGCCCTTCTTTAGTAACATATGCTCATTTTTGAAACATTATCCCTACACTTCCAAAAAGAACAGACTCCTCAAAATATCTAATGAATAAATCCATAAGAATGCTAACGCTGATGCTGATAATGATGACAGTAATATTAACAAGAGCAGCAACAGCTAATATCTACTGAGTAGTTATCATGGACCAGGACCTGTTCTAAGCCCTCAACACATAATAATTCATTTAAGCTCCACAACCTTAGGAGCAAAACAGTTTTATTTCCATTTCACAAAGTAGGAAACTGAAATACAGAGGGGGTGAATAACTTGTCCATGGTCCAATAGCTCATAAAAGTCAAACCACAACTAAATCCATGTCTGACTCCAGATTACCAGAATAACAAAGGGTTTTCATTGAGAGTAGAGGAAATAGACGGTACCAGTGTGAAAATACTTTCCAAGAAGAATGAGAGCACCATAACTATACCTAAAGATCTCAAGGTTCTGAAGACTGCTACATCATCACTAACTCCAACAGTTTATGAGAATTTATTTCTAAAAGCTATCAAGTACTGCTTTATTCCAAGATGTGGCTCAATGGTCCAGAGATGTGTAAGTTATATGGCTGAATATAAGAATTATCTACTTCTTAAGATATTTTTTTCGTCACTAGTGCCCATTACAGAAAAATTCCAAGCCAACCAGCTTTCATGCACCAGAGTTTAATCATCCCAAAGCAAATCCTCAAAACAATATTTTTATAGCTCATGTTCTGATTATTCAAAAGGGGCTTTCTCCAATTTCCCTGTAAAATTCCTTTTCACCCTCAAAATAAACATTAAAAATTCAGCTCCAGAAGTAGATTTGTCATAAAGTTAGGAATAACTTAAAATATAAAGTAAATCAAAATGGCTCTTCCAACTTTAACTAAAGTGGTCACGGTCATGATTCCTGGAATAAAAATGACAGAAAAAAAACCCCTAAAATTGTCAAAAACATAATTGATGATGAAAAGAAATGTAAAATTATGGCATATTTCACCCTGGCCACCAAAGACTTTTGATGAAACTGCAGCCCTATAATTCCCCAGAATGAAATCTTTAAATTAAGATACTTCATGCAGAACAGAAATTAAACAATGGCTCAAAGAACAATGCTGTACAGACGTATGCTTATAAATATACCTAGGAAAGAGGAAACAATTACATTTTTCCATGTAAAAAGCAGCTCGATTGTAATGTTTCACAGGAGGCTGAGTAGGTACTTTCCCCATTGCTTCAAACTTGGAAGTTCATTTCCTTAACTCACTTAGCGTCCAAATCGACTGGGTGGAATGCAATTAGCTACACCAAACTGATTAACTTTCTCCTTTCTACAAAACTAGCTCTTCCACACAATGGCACAACTGACTTTAATGATAAATTTCATCCAACGCAACTGAAATGCCACTTTGAATTTTATCTTAAATGCTTTATTTGGCCAGCTGGTTTTATTTAACTATTGACCAGAAGTGGTACGAGTGCATTCTTTTTCCATCTAGCATTAATCTTAGTAAATTTAGCTCCATTGGAATGTCTTAACTGCTGAGAAGAAAGCAAAAGTCAGCAAGCATACAACTGCATTTGGCTACCCTCAGCACATCATTTTATTTCCTCCTGCTCTCTGCTAACTATTGCTCAGCACTTTTGCCTATGAGGGAGGACAAGTAGGTGGTTAAGGAAGTTGTCCTGTCAGCTATATCTTTAATCCGAGTGTTTAAATCTCTGAATAAAAGAAAAATCAATGTTGTAAAGGCAATGTTTGTCAAGGCCATGTAATAAATACACTTACCTTTACAGACTGTTCTCAATGGATTTCCCTTCTTTGCTGCGCTTCAAAGCTACAAAGAGATAAAAACGAAAGCACTGAGTTATCTGCGAGCAAAACAGCAAACGTTTTCTCTCCACGTCTCTAAGTAGAATTTCCATATGCCATGGTATGTGATGCTAGCCAAATAAACCACTGATAAAACTTTATGCCTCATACCTCCTGTACAAGAGGTCAATGAAAGACAAAGTCATAAACTGAAAACGGCACACACATCTACCCAGAATTGACTCACACAAACCTGGCCAGATCTATAGTCAAATCTTTTGGGGTGTGAACTCCTCAACAGAATGGAGGAGTGCAGAGATGAAACAGCTTATAACGTGCAGAGATGAAAATCAAATTAAACATTATGCAGCACACTAGATCTGACCGAGCATTTTATTTTCTTACATCTTTTAGCGCCATCTTTCTTGCACACTCGATTTCCATTTCCCCAGGAGTTTTACTTGGGGGAGCCTATTCCATTTATATGGCATGCAGGGCCCTCCCAATCCAGACCTCACCACTTGCCCCTATGAGTAAATGTGTGCAAGCTTACACATACAATCCTCCTTCCTCTAGGTAGAGTGTAGCCTTCTCTCGGTAGTGAGAAACTCATAAAACAGAGGAAGCCAAACTTGGCATTTCAAATCAAATCTAGGCATGTTAAGCTCCCTGCAACCAAAACGTACAATGTGCTGACCACACACAAGTCAATATGACAGGAGATGTGGTAAACTATAGTTGCCAAGCAACAGCAATAACTTAAGGTTTCAAGGGGCTGATTCTATAGTAGTCCAACATTACTCATATGTTGACTCCATGGTCAAAAATAAATGGAATATGCCTATTTCTTTCATACATGGCTAGGTCCTAACATCTCTTAAGGTATAGTAGTTGGGAATGGTCAACTACTTCATGGTTTTCCCATGTTTCTTTTTTTTTTTTTTTTTTTTTCCCTTTAATGTCCTAAGTAACTGCTTTCGCCCCTACTGGGCTATTTCCCTTCACATCCTCCTACCACTATAGAACCCATTACCGCTGATGCATGACCACCAAAGAACAAGGCCAGACTTGTGGGCTATGATGTAAATCTTGGAATATTAATGCAGGAGATAAGGCCCCTCCATGGGACACCATCAAAATTTCTCCTTCCCCCTGTGTTATGTGGATTGCAATAGAGTTGGGGGAAACATAATTTGGGGAAGACTAGATAAAATAGTATAATACTACATTTTATAAAGTCTGAGAGATTTATGGTCTGACAACAAAGAGATTGAGCTGTATCCGTTTCTATCTCAAACAGAAAGAAATGCTAAACAAAATATAGCTCAAAAGAAAGGGAGGGGACCAATATGAAAAAATAATGAATGCAAATTTTCTAGAATGAAAGACATGAATCCTCTTGAAAAAGAATACCAAGACCTCAACAAGGTAAATAAAAGCAAATCTACAGGTAGATACAACAGAAGGAAACCGCAGAACACCAGAGATAGAAAGAAAGCCTTAAATCCAACCAGAGAGAAAAAATAGACTCCTTGCAAAACAACTTGTCATAAGCAAAAATAAAATCAAGACAGCAGTGGAATGACATGTCCTAAGTTCCAAGTGAAAAAAATTCAAGGAAAATTCTATAGCCATGCTAAACTAATTATCATTCAAGAATGAGAGAAATAAGGACATTTTTCAGAAAAAAAAAATATTATTTCCTGCTCACAGTAGTTTACTTTTGCTGAAAGGAATACTAAAAGATATACTTGAATAATAAGAAATTGATCCCAGAAGGAAAGAGGAACAAAAAGCAATGGTGAACAAATAAATTAGCAAGTATGACAGTAAATCTAGTAAATTCAAATGGACATATATACACTACCAAATGTAAGGTAGATAGCTAGTGGGAAGCAGCCACATAGCACAGGGAGATCAGCTCGGTGCTTTGTGACCGCTTGGAGGGGTGCGATAGGGAGGGTGGGAAGGAAGGAGACACAAGAGGGAGGAGATATGGGAACATATGTATATGTATAACTGATTCACTTTGTTATAAAGCAGAAACCAACACACCATTGTAAAGCAATTATACTCCAATAAAAAAAAAATGTGTTTCTAACATTTCCTGAAACACAGTATATTATTACATAAAGTTTAAAAATTAAAGCAAATTTGAGAAAAAATAATAATAATAAATAAATAAATAAATAATGGGTATTGGATAAAAATTACTAAACCCTGCTTTTCAAAAACCTACAATAGCAATAATGACCAATTTTTAGGGTTTGCAAATAAGATGAAATGAGTGGTTGGCCACAATCATATGGAATAAAGGAGGGGAAATGTTTAGGAGGAAAAGATACTGATTAAGTTGTAGCATTACAGCTACTGATAAACTTGTTAAAGATAACTAGCGTTTCTTTCTCTATGTACATAACCAAAGATATCTTTTCATATATGCTCAAAGGGACATGTACAAGAATGTTTCTAGCATCAATGCTAGAATGGCAAGAAATACTGAAAACAGAAACAGGTATTAACAGTACAATGAATAAACACATTTTTATAGATTCTTACAATGGAATATTACACTGAGTTGAGAAATCAATGAATCAGTTACACACATCAACACGTATGCCTTTCAAAAATATGATGTAAAACAAAAGAAGCAAGTCACAAAAGACTGTATATATTATTCCGCATATAACATATTCAAAAAGGCAAAAATAAATACTATCTTGTTTTGAAATATTACATGTAAGTGGCAAAAACTATGAAGAAAAGCAAGGGAATGAATGATTTATACAGAATTCAGGCTATATTTACCTTGAGAGTGAGGAAGGAGATTGTAATGGGGAAATGGTCTAAGAGGATTCTGGAATATGGTAATGCTCTATTTCTTGGCTTGGGGACAGGTATCTGGATGTTCAGTTTATTATTTTCTTTAAACTGCAGATATACATTTTCAAAAATTATTTTGTATGTATATTCTATTTCACGATTTTAAAACACATAAGAGTAATCACCATAAGAATTGAAGTATCCAAACCAGTGAAGGGAACAATCTAGAGAATAGAAAACTCAACCAATTCTCTTTCTATAGAAGACTGGAATGGGATGGAGAAAGAAACAAAGGAAAACACAGTGAACAGAAAACACAAAATATTTAAAAGAAGTTCAAATATGTCAGTAATCAGAGTAAGTGGATTAAATGCATCTGTTAAAATAAAATTTTTTCAAAATGAATTTTTTTAAACCTTGCTATGTGATGTTTATAAGAAACACATATAAGACAGAAAGAGATTTTGAAAGGACAAGTACAGAAAACTATATACCAAGCAAATATGAACCAAAAGAAAGTTGGTGGAAGTAAGTTAATATTAGGCAAAATACAAGTTAGTAATAATAAAATAGGCATTTGCATTGACTACATATTGCTACAAAGCCAACTACCTAACAATTAATGACTTCATAATAATAATTTATTATCTCTTATGGTTTCTATGGAACAAGAATCTTGACAGGGTGCAGTGAGCCGACTTTTTTGTATGCTACAGTGCCTGAGGCCTCAGCTGGGAGACTTGAAAGCTGGGGCCTGGAATCATCTGAAGGTTCATCCCCTCAAATGCCTGCCAGTTGCTGAGGGTTAGCTGAGACTTTAGCTAGGGCTATCAGCTGTAACACATCCTTGTGGCCTCTACATGGGGTGTGCCTCTCATCACAACATGGTGGCTGGGGTGAAGCTGTTACCTTCAAGGCAGTGTCCGTATACTCCAGCTGCTGAGGCCTCCATGGTCTGGGACCCATGAAGACTGCAACCACTGCCATTAGGTCACAGAGGTGGGGACGTGGGAGAGGTCCGCTGCTACTTCAAGGCCTGGGCCCCGCCAGTGGGCGGCCGAGGCGAGGGCTCTGGAGCTCTGCAGACACAGCCCTAGTCCTGTCCCTGGGCCCCCCAGGTCACCTGCCGGTCCCGAGGCCGGGTTCCAGAGGGGCCTGGGGAGAAGGCCTCGAGCCTCCTCTCAGCACACTCTCTGCCCGGCGGGCAATGGCGCGCTAAGGCTCTCGCGCTAATGGCTCTCGCGCTAATGGCTCTCGCGCTAAGGCTCTCGCGCTAATGGCTCTCGCGCTAATGGCTCTCGCGCTAATGGCTCTCGCGCTAATGGCTCTCGCGCTAAGGCTCTCGCGCTAATGGCTTTGCGCCAGCTCTGTCCCTTTTACAATGTAAACGTCATTGAGGAACTGAACGAGGAACTGTTCTGTGGACTGAGACAGAATTCAGTTTGGAGTCGATTGGAAAATGGAAATCATTAAAATGAAGTGGAAATCATTAAAATGAAGAGAGTGAGTAAGGACAATATTAGACACGTTTGGGTGTGAAGGAGAGGAAAGAGTAGCAACTGGAGGAGAAAGGGCTGAAAGAGGCTTTCTTTGTACAGTTCGTAAACAGAAAAAACCTGAGCACGTGTCAAGGTGATGAGCAGATGAGCAGTGGAAACTAAGAGGCTGAAAGCAGAAGAGTGAGAAAGGGTAGCCAGTACTGAAGGTTCGCTCCCAGAAAGGTAAAGGGACAGGTGGTGGGACTGATCTTAAAACAGAGCTTTGTTGTCTCCTTAATCGTAGAATGCCTTGTGACAGGCATGCATGCTATTGTCTTAAATTATTACCTTCTCCTGTGTTTATATTTTATGACCTTAATGAACGTCTAAGCTCTTTAAAACCTATGGCTTATATTGCTTAAACCAAACTCACCCTGCCTGGGCATTGTGAGCCCCAGACTCTATGCTAGCACTAAATAGTCATTCAGTCAATACTTGTTGAATAAACAAGCACAGCTGACCCTTGAACAGGATGTTTGAACTACACTGGTCCACTTATACATGGATTTTTTTTCAATGACTACGTACTACAGTACTACACTCTTCGTGGTTATTGAATCTGCAGAATCTCGGATATGGACACACATATGGAAGGCTGATGATAAGCTATACACAAATATTCAACTGCTCGGCGCCCCTAACCCCCTCCGTATTCAAGAGTCAGCTGCACAAGTGGATTCCACAGTCTTTGTGTATACCTCTGGCACCCAAACATTTGTCCATTTATGTATGCTAGATATCTGAAGTAGGAGCAGGTCAGAATCAGAAAACTCTCACTCTAGTGCCCAAAGTACTTAATCTCTGGACAAAAGTCAAGAATAGCCACTCAAACTAGTCCTCTCTTTCCCATGTTTACCTTGACCCCCAAATCCAAAGACATAAACTTCTACTGTCCATGAAAACATTTTCACCTGCAGCTACAATGCATTATACCTTTCCCAGTTCCCCTCATGCCTAACTCATCCCCATTTTGTTGTAGAGCAGGTGGACTCTCTAACCTTCATATGACCTTCTGCAAGACACAGATTATGTTTAAATGAATCCAAAGAGGTTTAGGCTTTAGCTGCTCCCAAAAGACATAATCATGGAGGCAGAGCAGTACAGGCCAATAACACACTGATTTATCTGAGTGGTTTTCCAGAGCATAGCTGCCCAGAAAACCTTTTTCAACACCAAGCCCCTCACTCCATTATCCAGCCTCCAGGTAAATACTGGCCTGAATTTAAACAAACATCTTTCTCAAATATAAAAACCTCCTTTGACTGTGATTTATCTTCCCCCAATTAAAACCTATCTTTGGGAACCATCCAACTGCACCTTCCTTAAGGCAACATTGCCTGGAACTGAGAGATTTGCATCCACTGCTGCATTCTGCAGCCCTCACCTGACTTGACTGCCACATTAAGCGATTGGTTATTGACCTTTAAGTCTTTAACAATTATGTATATACCTAGGAAAGAAGTCTGTTCACTCAGGAATTAAGACACAAGAAAGAAGACAGTGAATAAATTCAGCCCTCATTTCTGTTCTTGTGCTATGCTCAGTGAGCTGTTGCTGCAGATGAATTACTGCAACATTCTTTCAAATGATAGCCAATTTTCAACTAAGAAAAGATTCTTAAACCTTTTTCTACATATCGGTGAAAACCAGGCAGCTGGAAAACATAGCCTTGGTTAAACTACCTGATGATAAATGAATATTTTAAACACATGAAATTATTTGAGAATCTGCAGACTGATTTAAACCCTCACAACAAACAACAGAAAAGATCCCCCAAACCTGAGACTTCTCAGATGTATTCCCAGAAATTTTATTTCAGTTTATATGCATGTATTTCTTAAAGAGTAATTTTCAGAATTTGTGAAACTGATGTATTTAGAGTTGAGGGAGGAGATCGGAATATTCCTTAGTTTTGTTATTCACATGGATAACTGATCAATATTGTCAAAATGTAAATGAAAGTCTTTCCAATAGACCCTAAGTTCAACAAAGATACAGACCACATCTTTTTTTTTTTTTTTTTTTGGCCAGCACCTCATTTTTATTTCAAACAAAAGCATCGAACGTCTTTAAAAGAACCTCTTATAGGTGTGGTGATTCAGACTACACCTTTCTTGCTCCTTGTTGAATCTACGTCCTCTAAGACAGTGTCAACATACACCCAAGGAAATTTGCTTAAAGGAATATTATGTTTGTGTTATTGTTGAAAACATTGAAAATTCTTTACTTGAGATTAGCTTTTTATTTTTGTTCTTTCTTTCTCATTTTCTTAATTTGTACTCTAGGCTTTTTTAAGATAAAAAGATATCTCTCTACAGAAGTCTACACTTCTGTGGCCTGAGACACACACACACACACACACACACACACACACACACAATATAACACTACTCATCCTCACCACACCTGTTCAATGCTGTAATATTTGCCAGGCATTGGAAAAATAAATTTGCCAAGTAGCATGAGCCCTGGAAAATCATTAGGTGACACCTGAGGAGCAGAATACCAGTCAACCAATAATTAGCATCTTAACATGCAGAGAGTTAGAGACAAATCAAATTCCATGAAATCTCGGGGAGCATGACCCTGGCCAGGTTGGCACCCTGGCTGTGGGGGAAGTCAGTGGCTTTGTCTGACCGTAAGACAGGGCTGGAAGCACCGTGGCTAGTCTAATCCTAGGAGGAGACACTCAGACAACGTGACATTTGCACAGGGATGCCCTAACATGGCCCTAGTATGTTTTCTTAGAATGAGATGACATTTCAAGTCAAACAGTTCTGCTCCCAATAGCACAAACCCTCCCCAAACTCTAATAACCTGAATTTGAGACAAAGAGGTTCATCTCAGAGAGAAACTGAGGTTGTATGGATGTAACATTAAAATAATCAATTTTTAAGTAAGGTTAAGCCAGATATTCAGTGTTTAGCCTCATTCGTTATCATTCCAGAATTTCATAGACCTCAGATCGCCTTAGTCTAAAAAACAGTTCTTGTTTGAGCAAAACCCTGTTCCTGGAGTATCCATATGGATACTTTTCAATGAACACGGAATCTAGTTAAAAAATTGTGCTACCACGAGGTGTGGCAAGTGTCAGTGCACTGTGTCCTCACCAAACCCCTGCTGCCTGGAACTGCTGTCCACATGTGCGTCCATCCAAGGATGTAGAGCTACTGTTGTTACTGCTGCCTCCAGCCTATCTAAGGTCACCTTTCTTACACAGCTGATTCATGCTAAAGGAAGAAACAGAGAGGTTGGAGAACACCAATTCCCCATTCGGTTTCTGCAGTTGTCTACATAACCTGGGGATCTCGCCCTTAAGAGGAGTCCAGAATAAAGGGCCCCACCTCCAAACAGACTGCCAGTCCTCAGGGTAAATGCTCTGCCTCTACCATGTGGCCTGCATGTGCCTGGTTTGAATCTGCTTCCACCCTAAGCCAAGGGTGACTGTTCTGCCAGCCCCCACTCCACTCCACTACAGGGTCAGGCAGCAGGCTCCTGGCCCAGTGCTTGAATGGCCCAGTGACATCACTGCCGAGAGGGAGTCTGGTTGTGCCCTCCTCTGAACTCTCCATCTGGAAGATTCTCTGGCCTCCTTCCCTCTCATTTTTAAACTGATAGACACTGCTGGACAGGGAAACTCAGAGCAAACCAAAGTTCATCTTCCCTTCCCTGCTTCTCAGCTGGCATAATCATAGGGACAGAACGAGGTTGGCAGGGACCAGGATGCCAGGAATTAAATGAGGGCCCCTGACCATTGGACCACATTAGTCCTGCCTTCCAAAGTCTTAATTAGTCCTCCTCCGCCTGGCATATCCACTTGCCTTTGGAACCCAGAGAGGTGGCCGGGTCAGATGCCATGCTCACAGCAAGTACTCAACAAAATATTGGTTGAGAATGGCAGCCACAAACGCCTGCTGGCTCACGGCTTTGCAACAACAGTCAGTTTTGAGGTCTGGGCCCCAGCAGCAAGATTTCTGCTCCTCTTTGTAATGCAGACAGTTCTAGCAGCGATATTCCGAGTGATATTCAGCTACCAGCTCAATTTGGAAGCAAAATGATCTTAACAAACAGTGGCAGACTTGACAGACAGGCTGTTGAGCCTGGGGACCAAAACAAGGGACAAAAAGAAAGAGAAAGGAAGGGTTGATGGTAAGTGGAAGAGAGGAAAATGAACACTGCAAAGAGAATTGAGCAGGATTACGGGGCTAGACACCTCAGTTCTACAGGTCTGAAATGAGCGGGGAACAAAACAACAGACTCAAGAGATGTAAACAGTGGGTGGGGGGGAGTCCCAGAAAGGGGACAGAGTGGCATCTTTTGGGAATTCTGATGCTGGGACAGACTCAGGGCTAGCAGTGGAATAGATGCAACAGTAAGTAACATTTGAGAGGTTTCAAAAGACAATGAGTCCTAATTCTGTCTTGTTTTGCCCTTCTTAAACTGTAATGACACACCAAAATTTGCTATTTTTCTAAGAGGACATTGACGGATACAATGGAAACTCTGAATACATTTTTTCCCTCTGCATTCATTGTCTCTGGCCCTTATCCACAGGCCTATTGCAGACTAAATTGGATTTTGGATCACTGGTACTGAGGCGCTGCAATTAATTAACAATAGAAACATAATATTTATATCCAGGCCTAACAACATCTGACATTTAAACTATTCCGCCAGTCAGGCAAATTCCATTCGACAAATTTTCATTTTAATGAACATGACAGGCCACAGTTTACATGATAGGCCAAGAAGCAGAACAGAGTTGATCTCTTGGCATGTGCTTTCAAGGCCTGGCCATGCTGCAAGAGAAACAAGCTGGGGAAACTGTCAGAATAATAGAAAGACCAGGTCCCCAGTTCTGCTCAGACAGACCAAGGATACATGCCCCCCAACAAAGATCCTAGTATGAAACTGTCCTTGTTTCTGTGCAAGCTCAAAGTGAAACACCTACTGCCCCTTATGATCCACTGGATAATTTTTCTATCTTTGGGCTGCGGACATTTTCTTTGGGGTACTAAAATCCCTTAGTCCTTCCTAATTAAAAAGTGATAAACGTTTTGCAAGACATCCAATAATGTGCAAAGTACACAAGAGTTGGAACTGATGCAGCTTTTTCAGTTGGCACAAGACTGGCCTTCCGTATTCTGCCAGATGGTGTATCTCAGTAAGTCCCCAATCCCTGACTCAAGTGAGGGGCACTGTCAATATGATGCTGAAGAAGAGACTTTTTAAATGCTATCTTATTTTGCATTATACTAACACCAAAGGCCTAACATTTTTTTCTTGCTGAAACTTTCATAGTTAAAGAAGTTTTCATTTTTCTATGACTCATTATTCAAGCAGACAGAAGATGGTACACATGAGGAGAAAAATTCCATCCCCATAATTACTGTGTAAATTTGCTGAAACCCAATATCAAAGACCAGATCTCCTAGCCTGAACTCCTATCACTCCCGTATGGATTACTGGTCTAAAGGATGCTGGGTGACACAGTGTGGATTTCTCCAAACCCATCTACACTACCCCAAAAATGTGGATATAAAGGACAGAGATGAAGATGGAAAGTGTAGAGAGAACAAGGCAGTTAGAGAGAAGCTTAAAAGATGTGAGAAACAGATAAAGTCAGTGAAAAACCAACAGCAAATTGTCAACAGGAGCCCTTCTTATTGGAAAGGCCATGTATTTCTATTTCACGTATTTAAAACACTCTTTATCTCAGCTTTTACAACAATTTAAAAGAACTGAAATAAAGTTCCACTTTTCAAGTAAAGACTTCTTTGGAATATGGATTTGGTTCCAATCTCAGCAATAAGAAATAGCCACCTTCCCAGTGACTTGTTTTCAAGCAATGGCTCTGAATAGATCCAAAATGATAACTATGCTCCATGTCACTTCTAGATATGGTCATGATACTAGAACATTAAGTCCTGAAAGGATAACAGCATTTCCATTATTATAACCAGATTTAAAATCAGTAAATTTTCAGTCAAGTCGATAACATGTATGTAGAGTATGGACACACACACAGACACACAAACACAAGTTATAATAACAGTCAGGTTTTTGAGTTCTTTACATGCATCCTCTCACATAAAACAAACACTATAAGTACTATTATGAACCCAATTACACACTGAGGAGAGGGTGATTAGAGTTAACTGATTTCCCTAAGAGGTGAAGTCCAAGGTCACAGGCAGGTAAGTGGTAGAGGTGAGGTGCAAATCCAAACCTGCCTCCCTCTAGAGCCTGTGCTCTACACAACCCAGCGGCATATGACGGCATCTGCAAGGGAGACAGCATGAAGAAATTGATTTCTTTTGGCAATAGTCAAAATATCTTTTAAATATCAGGTATAAAGCATTTTCAGCCCACCAGATGCTTATTTAATTTTGAAAAATCAATTTTTATGAAGTTGCTCTGAGAAGTAGTTTCATATTTGTTAATGCCTGGTTATATTCTTGAAAAAGTAGAAGGCTTATAGAAAAAAGATATATTTCTTAAAGTCAGGAAGAAAAACAAGACCCTAACTAGATTGAATTGATAATGTTTGACAGAACACAAATGAATAGAATCTGTAACTTTAACATGCCTTTGCAGGAGGCATGTACTAAAATGCTCATATCAAATTCAGAACACAAAAGATTTAACATGCTTATTGTTGTAAACAAAGGCATTTGGTTAAATGAAAGTTCCATCAAAGCTTAATAACCAAATTCAAGTGAACACAAAGTAAAGGTTTATATACTTTCTGCAGTTTCAGTAATAGCTAATCTAATCATGGTAAATGGAGGGTTATTGTTGATTTCCTTTGCCTCCGTTTCATAAATTAGATAAAGCAACCTGGCAGTTACCGTACTTTAGAGTTTTGTTCGACTAAGTGATTTTAAAGCTATCTCAAAATATAACGAAGTCATGACTTGAATGACTGCTGAACTGTGCCTTGCTTTGCGTCACCACATTAGTGCTTTCGATCAGTGTTACGTAAGAAGCTTCCTGTGAACTAAAACTATTCTATAAAGCTCAATTTATATGTACAGGACCAACGATTTAGAAGGCAAAGTGTCACTGATACAGTATTATCTGATATTCCGTTGCACCAGGGCCAAGCTTGTAAAATATAAACTAGAAAAGCAGTCAAGTGTTATTATTTCTTCTGATCCAAAACTCAGGAACAGTAGAATTTCTCTGGTTAATGACTTTTCATAGCACATTTCCAATTTTCTACTATACTTTATTGATCTGGAATACTAAAACGGTTTTCTTCCCTGGCTAAAGAACACACCAAGCTCGTGCCCTGCATCTGGTGGGATACACCTCCAAAGGCACCATGGTGGTGGCATCTCATCAGGCAGCTGAGGGGTGGTAACATGAACCAAGGCATTTTCCTCACTGAAAGAATGTTGAATCTCAGGCCTTTTGATAAAAGGAAACACTTTGCCCTGGGAGGCTAGATACCTGCAGTTCTGAGAGCCGATGAGTTGCCCTTCACAAAAGCAGTCTATTTTCCTGCATTTTCCCCCTGTGCCCTGATACGGTTACTTTCAATTACCCTGATAGCCCAGGAAGAAAAATATCTCTCTCTCCATATTTCATTCACATAATAAGATTCTGCAAGCTGTTCTGTATGACAGATGAGGACCGTGAGCTGAAGCAACTTGTTCTGCCTGTCAGCCTCCAAGAACCCACAGCAATGAGATACAATCGTGATGACATTACTAGAGTAGAAGTGGGTCAAATCCATAGTCACTTTAAGACAGAATGTCAACTGTTTTTTCTATTTCTACTTCAGTAATTTGATGCAGTGGTACCCACCCCCCCCCAAAAAAAAGAAAGAGTTCATTGCTATTAGCTTAGTATACACACACACACACACACACACACACACACAGAGAGAGAGAGAGAGAGAGAGAGAGAGAAAGAGAGAGAGAAATGCAAATATTGTTAAAATTAGCCCTTAAATGACTTTTGCAGCCTCTGACCAATCAGTCAACAAAAACTTACTAAGCATCTACTATGGGCCAAACACTGATCTACGGAGAGCGTTGGAAACAGACACAGCCCTGCCTCATAGAGTTTACAGACTGGAGTAAAAGACAAATATTAGCAAGGTGATTGAAACTGATGTAATGAAGACTGCAAATGAAGTACAAGGGGGCTTATAAGATAAGAACTGCTAGTCTTATTGGTCAGAATAAGTTTCCTTGCAGAAGAGACATTTAAGCTATAGCCTCAGGTAGAAATAGTAGCCAGGTAAGGAGTGAGGGAGAGGAGTTCCAAGCAGAGGGCTTTCTCTGCAAAATGTTTCCTTTCAAAGAAACCAGGCTTCAAGATGCAGACGGTATAATGGAGTAAATGAAGACATGGAGTCCACCCCGGGAGTTATTATCTTTTCCTTGTTTTAACCCCTAGTTTAAAAAATTAATTGATTGAAAGAAAAACTTTTAAAGCATTAGTATGCCTCTAGTATGCCTCGGTCCTATCTTACCACATAAAGCCAAAAGTTAGTCATAACAACATCTTGCTGATCTAAATATTAAGGTGGATTTTACTTCGTAAAAAACCTAATTTGTCTTGACTGTACTGGTTAAAACCCATGGGTTATTTTTAAAAACATGTTTTGACAGCAGTGAAACTTGCAGCACACACAACACCAAGAGCATAAATTTGTTCAGGGTACAAGTACATGAAAATTAACACAAGCAGTTGGTAAATGTGATAAAAAAAATTAAAAAAAAAAAAAACTCTACCAACTTCAGGCCACAGCAGGTAGAAATTAAGAAGAAAAACATTCTCTTCTCTAATATTTTGTCATGAAAATCCTGATTCATTCTTGCAGAAAATTGTATTGGATCATCACTCAAGTCTCTTAAAACATACAACTTTTTTCCATGGATTCAACAAAATGGAATGGAGAGAGAAAACTGGATTTATTAATGAGTACGCTTGCCTTTTCTACTAAACCCCAGAATGTGACATTTGGACCATTTTCTTTCCAAATTCAAAATCCATCCCAAGAATCCAAAATCGATAAAATTTGCATTAGCGTAACTGAGGCTGTATTTGGCCCTAAAAACTGAATGACTAAGTAGGACTACTAGTATGGCAGAGTTTTCTTTTCTTTTCTTTCTTTCTTTTTTTTTTTTTTTTTTTGTCTTTAGCTATTACCAGAAATGACCTTAGCAGCTACTCTAAAATGAATACAACCTAGAGCTACTTTAAGAATTATAGTGTACAAACCATGAGCATTAATAGTCTCATTCTACCCTGTTACTTAAATCTTATCAAGAGTTCAATCTGGAAGGCATATTAAGAGGAGGACTGGTCAAATTAGCAAGTACCTACTGGACGGCAACCAGAAAGATGGGGGCTCCAAACTTCACATAAGGAACAACTGAAGTACCTGGGGAATATTCAGCCTGGAGAAAAGCAATAAGAGACGTGAAAACTGACTTCATAAATTCTATGGAAATTCAGTGATTAAAGCCATTTCATTTTATTGAGCACCTCCTCTGTGCAAAAGGCACTGTGCAAGGCGATGAAGATACAACACTGAGCAAATAAGCCTTAGCCTTTTACTACCATGTGGAAGAGAAAACAGACTTTCTCTGTGGCACTTCACAGGATATGGTCTAACAGGGCACAGCACAGATTCTGGAATCAGAGTGCTAGACTCAAAGCCTGTAGTGGGCTGGATGGTGGCCCCCAAAAGATATGTCTGCATCAAATCCCTGGAGCCTGCAAGTGTTACCTTATTCAGAAAAAGGGTCTTTGCAAAAGGAATTAAGTTAAGAATCTTGATTTGAGGTCATCCTGGATTATCTGGTTGGGCCCTAAGAACAATGACGTGTCCTTACAAGAGAAAGGCAGATAGAGATTTGAGAAAGAAGAGGAGAAGATACAGAGAAAGCCAAGTAAAGTACATTATTATGGAGCCACAAGCCAAAGGATGCTTGGAGCCACCAGAACCTGGAAGAGGCAAGGAAGGATTCTTCCCCAGAGCCTCTTGAGGGAGCATACCATACACCTGGCACTCTGTGGCAATGAATTCCTTAAAAAATAAGACATAATTTCCTATGGGAGCTACCATCCCTTGGATGAGAATGGAGGGGGTTACTCTTTACCCAAACTAAAACATGAAAATATCTCACAATCACAGCTAGGGAAAAAAGACAAGCCAGTGGGTCTTCAAAGGGGATAAACCTACCTGTGCAATTCTCTCCCTTCTTGGATTCAGTATATTTCAGACACTGCCGACTACACCCTGGGAGGCTAAGTCAAAATGTGCAGCAAGCCAGGCAGTAGGTCTAGGAAATTAAGATATAGCTTCCTACTCCTATTTGTGGTGTAGCTGCACGGCCAGAATAACGTAGTTCACTTGGGCCTGGTTTTGCTGAAAAGACACAGGTCTCAAATAAAGCTAGACAGGAGACTAGATAAATAAAACTACAGAATATTCACATAATGGAACATTATATAGCAGCCTAACCAAATAAGGCAAGAATACAGAACAGTGTATATTGTGTGTTACTTTTTGGGTAAGAAAGGAAGGGAAATAATTTATATACATATTTGCCTGTGTGCATTAAAAATACCAAAAAGATGCAAACGAACCTAGTAAAAGTGGCTACCCTAAGGGAAATGGGGGCAGAGATGGGAGTATGGGGACAGGAACAGGAGTAAAACTCCACTTTATGCCTTTTGCATTGTCTTGATTTTTGAATCAGACAAATATATTACCAACTCAAAAAAAATGTCTATTAAAAATAAAAAACTAGGGCTTCCCTGGTGGCACAGTGGTTGGGAGTCCACCTGCCGATGCAGGGGACACGGGTTTGCGCCCCGGTCCGGGAGGATCCCACATGCCGTGGAGCGACTGGGCCCGTGAGCCATGGCCGCTGGGCCTGCGCGTCCGGAGCCTGTGCTCTGCAGCAGGAGAGGCCACAACAGTGAGAGGCCCGCGTACCGCAAAAAAATAATAATAAATAAATAAATAAAATAAAAAACTAAAACAAGGTTATAACAACTCACATTGCTGGGGGTAAGTAAAATGGTACATTTGAAGAGGGCAATTTGATGACATAAATCAAGGACTGTAAAATTGGCATTTCGTTGGGCCCAGTGATTCCACTTACGAAAGGAACTTAAGGAAATAAGATTTGTGTACACACACACACACACACACACACACACACACACACACACAGATGTTCAATGCAGTATTATTTGTCATAGTTAAATTTTTTTTTAATCTACATGTAAAATAACAGAGATTGAGTCAAATAAATCATGAAACATTCAAACAGTTGAGGGATATGCAGCTATTAAAAATTATACTATAAAATATATACTGTAAAGACTACTCAGAGATACAGAAAAATAATATTCATAGTGTATTTTTTAAATTATTCATTAAATTTCCAGTAAAATCTTTAAACCATCTACCGGGTGCTAGGCAGTGAGATGGATGTTGATTTAAAAAGCCAGTTATGGGGCAGTACATAACTCAAAAATCCCACTTTTTTGTGCATTTATAACTAAACTAAAAGGATAAACACCAAAATGACAGCAGTGATTACATCTGGGTGGTAAGATTATCATTGAAATACATTTTCTATAATGAACATATATTACTTCGCAATAAGAGAAAACAGCACCACTTTTTAAAATCAGGTTAACAACACCCAGGGTCAAAAATGTGTCTCATTCATCTGTGTTCTGACACCCCAACCTGACTCCCTGAACACAAGTATGATGCCTGCTTCAGCCGCAGCCATCCTGTGACCATTAAGAAAAGGCCAAGAACACTGTAGACACACTCTCCTTGACATCTCTGAGCTGTTGAACTAAAGCCACAGCCACCGCACATTTCTAAATTTCTTTTTTTCTTTTCTTTTCTTTTTTTTTGCGGTACGGGGCCTCTCACTGTTGTGGCCTCTCCCGTTGCGGAGCACAGGCTCCGGACGCGCAGGCTCAGCGGCCATGGTTCACGGGACTAGCCGCTCCGCGGCATGTGGGATCTTCCCGGACCGGAGCACGAACCCGTGTCCCCTGCATCGGCAGGCGGACTCTCAACCACTGCGCCACTAGGGAAGCCCACTAAATTTCTTATTATGTGGGAGAAATAATCCCCTATTTTTTAAAGCCACCATAAGTCAAGTTTTCTATTACGTGCAGCTGAAAGCATTCTGAGCTGACAGAGTTAAATATCAAATAATAGAGGATATGTTAAGGCTGGTACTGGCAACCCAACATGTTTATTTTGGTCCATGAGTAGAAACTGAAAACAGATGTTGTTAACTGCCCCACCACCTTCCTGCTCCATAGTCTCTTCTCTGAAGCTCCTGGGAAAAAGATCCCAGGAGAAGCTGTTAGTGGAGATTCTAGGGGTGCAGGGGAGCACTGCCTGCAGTGAAGAAAAACTAGATACTTACTCCTATAGCTTACCATATAACCCAGCATTTCCACTTCTGAGAATGTATCCTAAGAAAAGAATAGTGGATGTAATTATATGCAAATATTGCATATATGTAATTATATGCAATATTTGCATATATGCAAATATTCTTCACTAACATATACCAGAAGTAGAGGTGGGGGAAACCTAATGTTAAACAATTAGGATAGGGGCTTCCATGGTGGCACAGTGGTTAAGAATCCGCCTGACAATTCAGGGAACACAGGTTCGAGCCCTGGTCCGGGAAGATTCCACATGCCGCAGAGCAACTAAGCCCATGCACCACAACTACTGAGCCTGCGCTCTAGAGCCCACGAGCCACAACTACTGAAGCCCACACGCCTACAGCCCGTGCTCCTCAACAAGAGAAGCCACCGCAATGAGAAGCGCGCACACCGCAACAAAGAATAGCCCCCGCTCACCTCAGCTAGAGAAAGCCCATGTGCAACAACGAAGACCCACCGCAGCCAAAAATTTAAATTTAAATTTAAAAATTTTTTAAAAAACCAATTAGGATAGGTTGCAGGTTCTAATAGTAAGAGTACTTTGCAATCATTAATGACATGGCAAAATGCACACAATACCCTGATGAGTAAAAAAAAAGGTAACAAAACTACATATAAAGTGTGATCCCAATTTAGAAAGCTAACAGAACTTAGAACTTACGTATGCAATAAAAAAGGATGGAAAGGGTATACATTGAAATATTTTTTTAATATTTATTTATTTTATTTATTTGTCTGCACCAGGTCTTAGCTGTGGCACACAGACTCTTAGTTGCAGCATGCAGACTTCTTAGTTGCAGCCTGCACACTTCTAGGTTGGCATGCAGGATCTAGTTCCCCAACCAGGGATCGAACCTGGGCCCCCTGCATTGGGAGCACAGTCTTACCCACTGGACCACCAGAGAAATCCCTACATTGAAATATTGGTAGTGCTATAATGAGGGGATGAAATGCTAATGTTACTTTACTTTTGAGCATTTTTGTCTTTTTTTATTTTCTAAAATGAATTTTCTTATGTAGTTGGTAAGAAAAGGTGTTTTTTTTTTCCAAATAGCACCTTCTCATAGAATAATCTGGGCCCTCTAACCAAGATGCTGGCCTCATGGACAGCAACTCTGTCTACTGTCTGCCTGCAGATCCAATGGAGTTAACAAGAAACAATTTATTTTTGTGTTTTAAAAATAGACTGATGCCAACAGCTGCAAGCTAAGTTACAGAAAAAGATAAAGAAATCTTGTTTCCAAGTGAATTTGCATTATATAAATGCAATATGTTTTAATTCCATAAATACAGTTTTGATGCTGCCAATTTGAGAAAAATATTGATGTTTCCTTAAATAAGTCTATTCCATATTGAAATTCATTCCCTTACATGAAATGCAATGATCTTGGAAACAATACGAATAATGTTAATTTGTTATGTCATTGGTAAAAAGCAAGTCCATTTACATCCTTGTCTTGATCCATCAGACTTCATTACTACAGAAAGAGTATCCACCAAGCAGGTTCGACTTCTTGACCAGCTGAGGACATCAGCTAGTAGAGCTTAAGCTCTCTCCCATGTCATATAACATGCATCCATATCCCAGCACCACCACTTGCCAGCTGGGTATCCTTAAGCACATACTTAACCTCTCTGTGTTTCAGTTTTCTCATCTGTAAACAGGAATAATAAGAGTATCTACCCCCTAGAGTTGCTGTGAGGCTGAAATGAGAGAATCCCCACAAAGGTCTTAGTTTAGTGCCTGGCCCATAGTAACCTGATAAAAAATAAGGTCTCTTCTAACTGATATATCTCTTCCGTATGTGGAGATACAGCATGGACCTGGAACATTAGATTCTTCTCTTTTTTTACTTTTAGCAAAATAAATTTTACTTATTATAAGCTAAAATATATAATAGCTTAAATCAAATGGCAACACATAGACTTTAGGAAAAAAAAAATCTCTTGCCTCATTTCTTCCTACTTTCCACTTGTCATCCCCAGAAGTATCTATATTCCCCTGTTTTAGTTGTCCTCTATTTTTCCATTTCTCCACTGTAGCTATATTGCATTTTTTCCCAGTTTTATTGAGAAATAATTGACATACATCACTGTATAAATTTAAGGCGTACAGCATGATGGTTTGATTTACATATATTGTGAAATGATTACCATAAATAGGTTTAGTTAACACCATCTAACACCATTTAGTTAACACCATAAATAGGTTTAGTTAACATCATCTCATAAAGATACAATAAAAAGAAAAGAAAAAACAAATTTCTCCTTGTGATGAGAACTCTTAGTATCTACTCTCTTAACAACTTTCCCATATACCATACAGCTGTGCTAACTGTAATCATCATGTTGTACATTACAACCCTAATACTTATTTATCATATAATTGAAGTTTGTACCTTTTGATAACCACAAATCTGATCTTTTCCTATGAGTTTGGTGTAGGTTTATGGTGGGGGGGGAATGCTTTTTTTTTTTTTTACACATTCCACACATAAGTGACATCATATAGTACTTATCTTTCTCTGTCTGACTTATTTCACTTAGCATGCCTTCAAGGTCCATCCATGTTGTCATAAATGGTAGAATTTCCTCATTTTTTATGGCTGAATAATATTCCATTGTATGTATAAATACCAAAATTTCTTTAACCACTCATCCATCAATGGACACTTAAGTCTTGGCTATTATAAATAATGCTGCTATGAAAACAGGGATGCAGATATCTTTTCCAACTAGTGTTTTTGTTTCCTATATATATACATGGAACATTTGATGTTAAAGAGACTCCAGCATCCAGGTTTAAGAACTCATGCTGGATACAGATATTTGACTTTCAATTATAGATTTGACATTATTTATTTACTGTTCCCTATGATAAATGAGATGCTTAGGGAAAATGTTGGGTCTTTTAGACAACTGGGAAATCTGCTTCAGCATGTGTATTAGAGATGGTAACTGCTCTCAGTCACCTTGTCTTATCTAGTTCTTTACTTTATTTAAGGTATTGTGACTAATTAAAAAAAGAAAAAATGATAGCTAAAATCATTGCTAGTGTGTATTTGGTGCTTATTATATACCAGGAAGCACCCCATGTACTTTCATGTATTATCTCACTTAATCCTCACAATTAACCAGTGAGGTAGATTCTCTTATTATCTCCATTTTTTAGAAAAGGGAACTGAATCACAAAGAGACAGAAAAATACTGAGTCAAGATATAAACATAATATATAACAGTAACAAAATAACAACATAATAATAATAACAAAATGGCAGCATCATTAAATCCCAGTGATGTGTCAAACAGCACTGGATGCTTTCCAAACATCATCTCTTGTGGTTACAACAACCTTCTACTATTCCCATTTAGTGGATGAGAAAACTGAGTACTTAACTAAATTAGCTAAGGCAAGATATAGGTCTCTTTGGCCCTCAAGCCTGCCTCGCGAGGCAAATGCCCTTGTGCAGAGGGTAAGGGGAAAGGCTTATCAGATCCCTGAAGCTCTCCACTTGGTCATAGCATGTTGGAGAGCACATGACTTCAGAATTATCAGATCCAAGTCCCTCACTTGACAGATGTGGAAAGGGAGGCCCAGAGAGAAGACAGGACATTCATAAGGCAGTGAAAGTGCCAGAACTAAAACCCAGGTCTCTCGACTCCCAGGACTGCGTTCTTGTGATGACATGGTGAGGCCCTCTCACACTGAGTCAGCCATCTCAGATGCTGAAAGAAGGAAGGGAGAGCCTGACAGCTGCAGGGTGATGGTGCCAGCCTGTCATCTCTCCCTCTGCTCCCTCCTGACCCTGGGGGATGCTGTACATGCTTCCGGGCACATTCAGAACTGGGAAGAATAGAGAAGCTTGGGGGAAAGAATCCACAGCAAAGGCAGAAAGCACCCAGTGCCCTTTCATAATCTACCCAGAGCCAATTTCCAATATGATTCTCCTAAAATAGATGGAGATCAATGGAGAAGGAGGTTGGCTCAGGCACATGTGGGTCTCTTTTATAGACACAAAACACAACAGAGCCCAGGTCTTTAAATCAGCAAATCCCTTGAGTCTTTTCTGATTAAATGCACATCTTTCCTAGTTTGTGTACTGGATAAAAATAAAGTGTCGTATAGAGAAATCTTAAAAATGGGTTTAGGAGATATTGAATTAAAATTCATTCAGTATTATGTAATCCTTGAAATACAACAGTTGTTTACTCTGCTTTGATTTCTAAGCTTTCCTTTGATGACAAATATTAATATTTATCATTTTTCTGACGTTGGACTAATGAGAATCTTAAGTGTTTATGAGAGGCATTTAAATACTCCAGTATGATAGATGTGTTTGTTTTCTGACTTATATTCCTTTGTATTTAACGTCAATGAGCATTTACTTTTTTGTGCTGAATCCTGGGTTGTTGTTCACCAATGTTTTCAGAAAACTTCATATGGCCAGAACTGCTAGCCTCTACATTTATTTCATGGCCAAATATGAGATTTCCCCAAATAACACAATACTATGAGAAAGGTCTAGCTGTGATCTTCAAACTGAAAACTGGCACACGTAAAACTACTTACCAGCAAGTAGACAGAGCAACATAACAGGTTTAATGACACTGACCACAGGTAATATTTATTGAGCACTGACCACTCATCAGGCACTGTGCAAGGCATGCTTTACATCAACAGTCTCACTGAATCCTCACAATAACTCTAAGAGTTAAGTAGTATTATAATCTTTGTTTTACAGAAAAACAAGATGCAGTGAGGTTGAGTACTTTGCTCAAGATGACACGGCTAATGAGAAGCAAAGCCAGCAGTCAGTGCTCAGAGCCAGACAGCAGGCTCCTCTCTATACTCCCTCCCTATGAGCCCCTTCTTGACTCCCCAGCATTTGAAACTTCCTATTAGCTATATAACATTAATGACCCATCTGCATGGAGCAGCAGCCTCAGGATGACCCAGACTTTCGGGTCTTGATGGCAATGAGGAGAAAAAACTCATTCTGTCTATCACAGGCCTGGGGATAGGACAAATAATAAGGTCCCTGCCTTTGGGGAGCAAACTTTCTCGAGAGGGAAAATAGACAATATGAATGCAATAAACAAGGCATTATCTCCAATAAACAGAGGAAATGGGTTGCTGTACATGTTCAGAGAAATGGTAAGAGGGCTGAGGTCTGCGATCTTCTGTAGATTTCACTTACCTATACTCCCCATGCAACCAGGAGTCGGCTAACCAAAGAAGTAATAGAGGATGGCCTAGAAGTAGTGTGGTCAAGTGCATGGTGTTGTGCAAAGTGCAACACCGAATTCTAAGTAAGGGATCTGACATGGACCACTTACCCCACACAGGGACCACATGCTCAGGAGACAGCATGAGCAAAATCACCACTATTCCTGCCTTCACAGAGCTTATAGTTGAGAGGGAAGAGAGGCACTGATCAAAAAATAGAGATGAAATAAAAGCTATAAAAAAGTATGAGGATATTTCTCCAAAGAAGACAATACAGATGGCCAACAGGTACATGAAAAGATGCTCCACACTGCTAATTATCAATGTTAGAGAAATGCAAATCAAAACTATAATGAGGTATCACCTCACATCAGTCAGAATGGCCATCATCAAAAAGTCTACAAACAAACGCTAGAGAGGGTGTAGAGAAAAGGGAACCCTCCTACACTGTTGATGAGAAGGTTAAGTTGGTGCAGCCACTATGGAGAACAGTATGGAGGTTCCTTAAAAAACTAAAAATAGTCACCATATGATCCAGCAATCCCAATCCTGGGCATATACCTGGACAAACATATAATTCAAAAAGATACAAGCACCTCTATATTCATAGCAGCACTATTCACAATAGCCAGGACATGGAAACAACCTAAATGTCCACTGACAGATAAATGGTTAAAGAAGGTATGACACATATATACAATAGAATATTACTCAGCCATAAGAAAGAATGAAATAATGCCACTTGCAGCAATATGGATGGAACCAGAGATTATCATACTAAGTGAAGTAAATCAGAAAGAGAAAGACAAATACCATATGATATCACTCATATGTGGAATCTAAAATATGACACAAATGAAATTCTATGAAATAGAAACAGACTCACAGACACAGAGAACAGACTTGTGGTTGCCAAGGGGGAAATGGGATGGGAGAGGGATGGAGTAGGAGTTTGGGGTGAGCAGATACAAACTATTATATAGAGAATGGATAAACAACAAGGTCCTACTGTATAGCACAGGGAAAACTATATTCAGTATTCTGTGATAAACCGTAATGGAAAATAATATTAAAAAAAGAATGTATATATATGTATAACTGAATCACTCTGCTGTATAGCAGAAACTAACACAACATTGTAAATCAACTATATTTCAATTTAAAAAAAAATGGCAACATAGTAGAAGCCACAAAGAACTAGAACCTTGCTATTCCAAGTGTGACCCATCTTCCACATCTGCATCACCTGGGAGCCAGCCAGAAATGCAGAAGCTTCTGGTCAAACCACCCTTGCATATAATTCCAGCCAGGCCCTGACCCATAAGAGTTGGACCCAGCTGTTTCATCTGCACTAGGAAGCCAAATGCAGCTAATTCTTCTGGGCCAGGGAGACGTTGGTCTGTTGCCTTGTGGAGTTTCAAGAGACTAGAGGAAGCTTTCTGTCCTGCATAGAGGGGCCAAGAGAGGTCCTCAGCTGTAGATTTATCTGTGGCCACTGGCTGCTGAAGCTTCCTGTCCTTGCTTTTACCCCCTCAGCTGGCAGAACCCAGCAACTGGGATTTCAAACTGCAGTGGCCACCTGTTGCCTTTGTATCCCCAGTAGCACTTCACCACTTACGAAGGTATCGGCACCTCCCATTAATCAGGCCTCTCTGTGCACAGAGCCATGTAAGCTGTGTCCAGCACAACTCCAGAGGGCACCATTCACATACATATTTCTGAAACAAAAAACAAAAACCTTCCCTTTCCCTCCACCCAACCATCTTCTTGTTATACCTCTTCCATACCGTCCACATTTGTCGCGCATGCATTTTTCCCTGCTCTCCTGCAGATCACAACCTCTCCCCTCACTAGGCTCATTCCTGGGAGAGGTTGGACAGAGACTGCCAGTGCTTCAGGGTTGAGAAAAACAACCTTATTCCAGCAGGTTCCTCTGCCTGTCCTCAGGGCTCCAAGCACATACACAGACTCCAGCTTCTAGGTATCACTCAGGCATCTCCTGGCACAACCAAGCAAGTACTGTCCTGCAGTAAATGTGGAGACAGCAGTGAGGTTTTTTTTTTATCGTTTCAAAACTGAATACATGCAAAAGAGCCTTCAAGTCCTGCAAAAAATAAAAATTTTGTCCATATCACATACTACAAACTTCAGTGATTAAATGACTGTAGACCATACTTTCCTCCAGCCCATGCTCAACTAAAATACGCATGCATTGAACCTCACGAGGAAGCACTGATACTTCCACATTATCTATGATGGGTTTTAGCTCCAATAGCTGTGAGCCTGAGAAACTGCAAAATACATTGAATTTTCATGGAAACCTGACTGTTAATAAAAAGAGGTAAATCCATAATGAGGAACACTAATAAACACATAAAAAGATTCAGAAAGAGTCTTTAAGTTCCAGAATACTCAATGAGTGCCTTTTGTGAACCTCTTAACCAGTTTCTCAATTTTTTTTCTATGCCTACTTATTTATCATTACAAGAAAACCTTGGCATACATGCAAATTCCCCCAAAATATGTAATTTTTAAACTGTATTAAACCCACCAGCAAAAACACTTTTCCCAGTCTTTCTCTCTATTAAGTCAACACAGCAGAAAAATAAAACTACTACATTGTGAAATGACCTTCTAGTGAGCAGAGAAGCTTAGGAAATGCTGTAAAAGGATATTGAGGTATAGGGTAATATAAATTCAGGCCAAGAATCCTCCTGAAAACTGGATATAAAGTTCTAAATATAAATATTCAAGGGTGTGGCCAAGATGGCAGAGTAGGAAGACCTGAACTCATCTCCTCTTACAGACACATCAAAATTACAACTACTTACGGAGCAACTACTTATGAGAACAACCTGAAGACTAGCAAGAAAGATTTTCCACAACTAAAGATATAAGAAGGAGTGACGAGAGGGTAGGAGGGGTGGAGGTGGAGCTGCAGTCCCGTCCAGACCCACACTCCTGGGTGGGCAACCCACAAATGGGAGGATAATCACAATTGTAGAGGTTCTCTTCAAGGAGCGACCTAGAGATTATCATACTAAGTGAAGTCAGTCAGTAAGTGAAGTAAGTCATATGATATCACTTATATGTGGAATCTAAAAAATGATACAAATAAACTTATTTATAGAACAAATACAGACTCACAGACATAGAGAACAAACTTATGCCAGACTCACAGACATAGAGAACAGACTTATGCTTACCAAAGGGAAGAGGTGGGAGGAAGGGATGAATTAGGAGTTTGGGATTAGCAGATACAAACTACTATATATAAAATAGATAAACAACAAGGTCCTACTGAATAGCACAGTGAACTACATTCAATATCTTTTAATAACCTGTAATGGAAAAGAATCTGAATATACATATATGTGTGTATGTGTGTGTGTGTGTGTATATATATATATATATATATATATATATATATATATACACACACATATATATAACTCAATCACTTTGCTGTACAGCTGAAGCTGACACAAAATTGTAAATCAACTATAGTTCAATTTCTTTTTTTTTTGGCTGTGTTGGGTCTTAGTTGTAGCATGCAGGATCTTCATTTGAGGCATGCGAGATCTTTTGTTGAGGTGCACACGCGAGCTTCTCTCTAGTTGTGGCGCGTGGGTTCCAAAGCACGTGGGCTCTGTAGTTTGCGGCACATAGGCTCTCTAGTTGAGGCATGCATGCTCAGTAGTTGTGGCGCCTGGGCTTAGTTGTCCTGCAGCATGTGGGATCTTAGTTCCCTAACCAGGGATTGAACCGGAATCCCATGCATTGTAAGGCAGATTCTTTACCACTGGACCACCAGGGAAGTACCCCCTGACCAGGGATTGAACACAGGCCACTGCAGTGAAAGCACTAAGCTCTAACCACTGGGATGCCAGGGAATTCCCAACTATACTTCAATTTAAAAAAAGATACTAGGGAGCTAATTTGCCTGCTACAGCAATTATCCCCAAGCTTAGCACCATTATTTCAAGCACCCAACACAATGTCTGACACATAATATGTACTCAATAAACACTTATCAGTGACTGAATTAATTTTTTTTAATTTATTTATTTATTTTTGGCTGTGTTGGGTCTTCGTTTCTGTGCGAGGGCTTTCTCTAGTTGCGGCGAGCGGGGACCACTCTTCATCCCGTTGCGCGGGCCTCTCACTATCATGGCCTCTCTTGTTGCAGACCACAGGCTCCAGACGCGCAGGCTCAGTAGCTGTGGCTCATGGGCCCAGTTCCTCCGCAGCATGTGGGATCTTCCCAGACCAGGGCTCGAACCCGTGTCCCCTGCATTGGCAGGCAGATTCTCAACCACTGCACCACCAGGGAAGCCCTGAATTAATTTTAAAAAAAGAATTTTAAAGATAAGCAAAAGCTAAAAGAGTTCACCACCACTAAACAAGCTTCTCTAAGCGGAAAAGAAAAGACTACAACTAGAAATATGAAAATAATGAAAAGGAAAATCTCATTGGTGAAATTACAGTAAAGGTAGTAAGTAGATCGACCACTTACAAAGCCAGTATGAAGGTTAAAAGACAAAAGTAGTTAAATCATCTATTTCCACAATAAGTAGTTAAGGGATACACAAAACAAAAAGATGTAAAATATGATGTCAAAACATTAAATGAAAAATCTCACATAAACAAGCTAACTTAAAGGAACTAGAAAAAGAACAAACAAAACCCAAAGTTAGTAGAAGGAAAGAAATAATAAAGATCAGAGAGAAAGATAAATGAAATAGAGCCTGTATAAATACAACAATAGAAAAGCTCAATGAAACTGAGAGCTGATTCTTTGAAAAGGTAAACAAACTTGATAAACTTTTAGCCAGACTCATCAAGAAAAAAAGAGAGAAGCTCAAATAAATAAACTCAGGTACAGCCAACACCACAGAAATACAAAGGATAAGAGACTGCTATGGGGACTTCCCTGGTGGTCCAGTGGTTAAGAATCCACCTTCCAATGCAGGGGACGCAGGTTCGATCCCTAGTCAGGGAACTAAGATCCAATATGCCACAGGACAACTAAGCCCACGCGCTCTAGACCCTGCGCACTGCAACTACTGAGCCCGCATGCCCTGGAGCCCATGTGCCACAGCTGAAGAGAAGCTCACACACTGCAAC
The DNA here is from genome assembly GCF_951394435.1 of Stenella coeruleoalba. NCBI lineage: Eukaryota > Metazoa > Chordata > Mammalia > Artiodactyla > Delphinidae > Stenella > Stenella coeruleoalba. Next base: position 76,762,686 of record NC_137156.1, read on the forward strand.
AAAGAGCCCATGCACTGCAACAAAAGATCTCACATGCCGCAACAAAGATCCCATGTGCCACAACTAAGACCTGATGCAGCCAAATAAATAAATAAATATTTTTTTAAAAAAGAGATTACTATGAACAATTATACACTAATAAAATGGGCAACTATGAGAAGTGGATAGGGCTTCCCTGGTGGCACAGTGGTTGAGAGTCCGCCTGCCGATGCAGGGGACATGGTTCGTGCCCTGGTCCAGGAAGATCCCACATACCGCGGAGCGGCTGGGCCCGTGAGCCATGGCCGCTGAGCCTGCGCATCCGGAGCCTGTGCTCCACAACAGGAGAGGCCACAGCAGTGAGAGGCCCACATAATGAAAGAAAAAAAAAAGTGGATAAATTCCTAGAAAAATATAATCTCCCAAGACTAAATCAGGGAAAAATAGAAAATATGAACACACCAAGACCAGACAGCTTCAAAGTTGAATTCTACCAAACATTTAAAGAAGAGTTAACACCTAACCTGCTCAAACTATTCCAAAATTGAAGAGGATAGAACACTTCCGAACCCATTCTATAAGACCAGCATCACCTTGATACCAAAATCAAAGACACCACACAAAAAAAGAAAATTACAGGCCTATACCACTGATGAAAATAGATGCAAAAATTCTCAACAAAATATTAGCAAATCAAATTCAATAATATATTAAAAGGATCATACACCATGATCAAGAAGTATTTATCCCAGGGATGCAAGGATAGCTTAACATCCACAATTCAATCAATGTGATACACCATATTAACAAATTGAAGAATAAAAGTCATATGATTATCACAAGTTTGTGAAAGAGCTTTTGACAAAATTCAACATCCATTTATGGCCAAAATTCTCAACAAAATGAGAATGGGGGAACATACCTCAACATAATAAAAGCCATATATGACAAACCTACAGCCAACATCATACTCAGTGGTGAAAAGCTGAAAGCATTTCCTGTAAAATCAGGAACATGACAAGGATATCCACTCTCACCAGTTTTATTCAACAAATTATTGGAAGTCCTAGCCAGAACAATAAGACAATATAAATAAATAAATAAATGGAATCTAATTGGAAAGCAATAAATAAAACTGTCACTGTTTGCAGATTTCATTATATTTATGTATATAAAATATATATAATACCTAATTATATGTGTGTGTGTTTGTGTGTATATATATATATATATATATATATATATTTTTTTTTTTTTTTTTTTTTGGTAAGCATGTATATTCCTAAAGAGCCCACCAAAAACTATTAGAACTGAAAAATAAATTCGGTAAAGCTGCAGGATACAAAATTAATACATGGAAATCTGCTGTGTTTCTATACACTAACAGTGAAGTATCAGAGAAGTTAAGAAATCAATCCCATTTATAATTTAATCAAAAAGAATAAAACACCTAGGATAAATCTAACCAAGGAAGTAAAAGACTTAGAAAACTATAAGACACTGATGAAAGAAATTGAAGATGACACAAACAAATGGAAAGATATACCACGCTTACGGATTGGAAGAATTAATATCATTAAAATCACCATACTACCCAAGGCAAATCTACAGATTCAATGCAATCTCTATCAACTGGAACAAATAATTCTAAAACATGTAAGGAAATACAAAAGACCCTGAATAGCCAAAATGAACTTTAGAAAGAAGAACAAATCACACTCCCTGATTTCAAACTATACTAGAAAGCTACAGTAATCAAAACAGTATGGTAGTAACACAAAAACAGACACATAGATCAATGGAACAGAATAGAGAGCTCAGAAATAAACCCACACACTTATGGTCAGTTAATCTACAACAAAGGAGGCAAGAATATACAATGGAGAAAAGATAGTCTCTTCAGCAAGTGGTGTTGGGAAAACTGGACAGCTACATGCAATAGAATCAGACTGAACTACTTTCTCATACCATATAGAAAAGTAAACTCAAAATGGATTACAGACTTTAATGTAAGATTTGAAACCATAAAAATCCTGGAAGAAAACAGAGGCAGTACACTCTTAGACATTGGTCTTAGAAATATTTTTTTAGATGTCTCCTCAGGCAAGGGAAACATAGAAAAAATAAAATAAACAAATGGGACTACATCAATCTAAAAAGTTTTGCACAGTGAAGGAAACTATCAACAACATGAAAAGGCAGCCTACTGAATGGGAGAAGATATTTACAAACAATATATCTGATATGGGGTTAATGTCCCAAATATACAAAGAATTTATACAACTCAACATCAAAAAAAAAAAACCCATTAACAAATGGACAGAGGACCTGAATTGACATTTTTCCAAAGAAGGCATACAGATGGCCAAGAGACACATGAAAAGACACTCAACATCACTAATCATCAGGGAAATGCATATAAAAACAACATAAGATACCACCTCACACCTGTCAGAATGGCTATCATCAAAAAGACATCAAATAACAAGTGTTGGAGAGGATGAGGAGAAAAGGGAACCCTCATGCACTGTCAGTGGTATTGTAAATTGGTGCAGCCACTATGGAAACAGTATGGAGGTTCCTCAAAACATTAAAAAATAGAACTGCCTTACAATCCAGCAATTTCACTTCTGGGAATCTACCCAAAGAAAACAAAAACACAAATTTGAAAAGATATATGTACTCCAGTGTTCATTGCAACATTATTTACAGTAGCCAAGATATGGAAGCAACCTACGTGTCCACTGATAGATGAATGGATAAAGAAGATGTGATACACACACACACACACACACACACACACACACACACACGAATATTACTCAGCCATAAAAAAATGAAATCTTGCCATTTTCAACAATATGGGTGCATCTAGAAGGTATGCTAAGTGAAATAAGGCAGAGAAAGATAAATCCCGCATTATCTCACTTATATGTGGAATAGAAAAAACAAAACAAGCAAGCAAACAAAACAAAACAAAAAAACAGACGCATAGATACAGAGAACAAATATGTGGTTGCCAGAAGGCAGATGGGTGAGGGGGTCAGCAAAATAGGTGAAGGGGATTAAAAGGTACAAACCTCCAGCCATATAAGAAATAAGTCACAAGGATGTAATAAACAGCATAAGGAATATGGTCAATAATATTGCAATAACTTTGTATGCGGACAGATGGTTACTCGACTTATCTTGGTGATCATTTCATAATGTATGAAAATATCAAGTAGTTATGTAGGACACCTGAAACTATCATAATAGTGTATGTCAACTATATTTCAATAAAAAATAGAAATTACTTTCATGAAGAAAATATATATATATTCAGATACAAACATAAGAATACACATTTTCTATGGAGGAAAAAATTTTTAAAGGAAAAGGGTCCTATATATTATGGATAATCCAGAAAATTAAAGGCATTTAATCAAATTAGCTTAACTGTTCCACCCTAAAATGGTAGATGGAAGTGATTTTAAAGAGAAAAAAGACAGAAAGAAACCCATCTTTATAATTGGCAGCATCTCTGGAAGTGGTTCCTTTTAAACTACTGAATTAGAATGTAAGAATGTTGCTAGTAAAAATGGGTTGTATTTTATCTGAACAATAGTTTAAGCCTTTTCAATAACATGGCCACAACTCATGAAAACATGTAACTCAGTTTCTTTTGAACATGGTTTTCATGGGTTAATAACTTTTTTTTAGCTCTGAGGAATGGAACAAACTAAATACCAGAAAGAGAAAAGCAGTCTGAAACTCAACATTAAGGAGAATCCTGACTAGGGTAAGCACAGCTAGAGATAAAAAGGGTTAGAACGGGGGTGTCCTAGTAAGTAATCTCAAAGGTAACCCAGGGCACAGCCTACAGTTAGTTCATCAGATTCCAAGAGAGATTTGTGACTAGGCTTATTATCTCTTTCACTCCCAAAGACTTCAGCTACTTTCCAGATATTTCATTCCCCACCCAGGCCCTTAGACTGTACTTGATTTATTTTGTGATGTTATGGTTTTTAAAATCAATGGTTCTCAATCCTAGATGCACTTCATTATAACCCAGGAAACTTAAAAAAGAAATTATCAACGCCTGCCTCCCCTCCGGCACTCTGATTTAATTTGTATGGATGGGACCAGCCCCAGGTGATTCTAACTTGCAAAAAGGGTTGAGAATCACTGGTTGGAGAACAATCCAAACAGGTTAAAATTATGTAAAGAAGGAGGCACTATAATTGGGCTAAATAAATTTACAAGGCTAGGCAAGGTGCCTCAAGTTCCTGCAATCAGTTATAAGATGGTACTTTCAGGATCCCAGATTTTTTTCCATCAAATTGAGAGACTCAATTGCTGAGAGAAATCTATTTGCCCATAATGTTCAAATTTTTACAAAGTTCAGCACTTCACCTGTGAGACAGAAGCAAAAACAGTAGAATTAAAGGTAATCTATTCCACCTAGCATTCAAAATGTGATAAACAAGAAAATGTGATAAACAAGGAAATGTGGAGCAGGGTGCATAATATTATGATTTTTACTAATAACCATAAGAGTAAAATCAAAGCTACCATTTACTGAGTGCCAGTTACTGTATTAAGCACAGTAACCCTTTCCAAGGGTGACCTCATTGAAAATTTAAAACATGATTAAAGCAATAGAAATTATTACCCACCTTTCACAGATAATAAGAAAATTGAGGCTCAAAGAGATTACCTCACTTTCCCCAGAGTCACACAGCAAATAAGTGGAAAAACCAAGATTAGAATCCAGGTCTTCTGCTCTCTAGAGCCCATTCTCTTAATCACCATTATCTCTGACCTAGAACACTGAAGAGTCTCCTAAGTACTTGCTACTCAAAGGATAGTCCATAGACCAGCAGCAACAGCCTGCTGGTGCTGGCCCATTCCAGATCTGCTGGCCCATTCCAGATCTGCTGAATCAGACTCCACATTTTAAGATCAGCGGGAGATTCACATGCACATTAAAGTTAAAGAAACGCAAGACTATCTGGTTTTCCCACATTATTACCTCTCACAAATTCATCATCCATACTGCATCCAAAGTCTTTAAAAAACAAATCCAATCATTTTATTTCTCCACTTAAGACTTTTAAATGGTTTCACAAATACCCTTGGAATAAAGTCCAAAATTCTTTTGCAATACAGATAACTGGACTCTGCATAATATCACCCATGCCTGCCTCTGCAGCCTCATCTCTCCCACCTCCCCCATTCAGTGATTTGTATACCCCAAGCACAAAGACTTTTCTGCTCATCAAATCCCAACACACTCCACCTTCCTTGCTTCCTTCCTTCAAGTTCTTCCCTGCTTAGAATATACCACAACCCACCACCATGACCACCTCCATGTCAGCCACATTCAAGGCTGTATCTCCACTGCATAACAGTGCAGTGCCTGGCACAGAGCTAGGAGCAGGATAAATGTGCTCAATAAATACATGCTTAAGACAACTTGACTGAGGGCCTCAACTGTTTCCTTCGTTCATCTGCTCTTTGCTCTCGCTATGATCCTCATTTCATTTCTCCTTCCCTATCCCCAGCATCACCCCTCTTCTGTAACTCACCTCTCTATCAGTAACCTCATGGCTACTGAAGTTGTCAGCTTTAGAAAGAAGCACTGCCGTGTCCACATAGCCACTGCCCCGGGATTACTCACCAGCTGGATGACAACTGCTTCACTTTAACCCTGAGGCTCCTGGGATAGGCCCAGTCCTTTCCAGAAGTGGACAGAAGGCCCTACTGACCGTTTTTCAACCCAAGATTTAATATATAGATGAAACCAGAGATCAGGGACCTCTCAGCAGTCAATGAAGAGCCAAAAGCTTCACTCTCTCTCTGCCTACACAAGACACTTTCACTGAGCTGACAAGATGGATTATCAAGAGTTGCAGTTAACTTCATAGCTTGTATGTGATGGCCAAGCTTGCTACTCTAAGAAAACAAATGACAAGACCCTTTTATAAAACAGATATCTGCCTCCAGTTTAAATCCCGAGTAAATATATTTTCATATACACATTTACATTAATAATGACAAAAATAAGATCTACTCATCTATTAAATGCAAGCTATTGAGCACCTGACATGCTCAAAGTTTTAAACACACTATCTTATTTAATCTTTATCATCACTTTATGCGGTAGAATGCTTATTATCCTTGCTTTACAGAAGAGGAAACCAAGGGCTTAGTAACATGCCTAAGAGGCAGGGCTGGGATTTCAGTCATAGGCCTTCAGACTACCACTCTCTATTGCTTCTCTATGTTTTGCTATTTGGATCACTTTCTCATCTTAGAAGTCACAGACTTGGACATTCCCAAAGCAACAGTCCCTCAGAGGATGACCTCAAAAGCTGTAGCAACAGCTTGTATTTCAAAGCTGCCTTTCTGCATTAAAAGAGAAAACTGAGATTCAGGGGGAAAATGTGGGAATAGAGCTCAAAGGTGCTTATGAATGCAATTCCACAAATACTTTTTCAGTGTCTACTAGTGGTCACGCACTTTGCTGGAAGCTGACTGATCAGACTGTCATTTAGGAGAGTGCTGGTGGAACAGAGGGTGACCAGGAGAACATCTCCCATAATGACTATCTCAGGAACGTTTAGCCAGTAATTTATAAAACTGCTACTTTATTATCTAATTATGTAGAAATCATCTTTCACACACAAGAGGTGAGAGTAATCTGCTTTATCTGTGAATACATAATTGAAAGGGCCAATGTGTCTTCTAAAACAAAAGTTTTATATAATTCCATCAACTCATGTGTTCATTTATGTTACCCTATATTAGAGGATTAGATTTTAACATATGTGAATGCAAACACAATGTCAGATTTTGTTCTCGTGTCTTACAGGACAAAAGAGAAAAGAGTATTGGGAGCCAAGACAAGACTAATTCCCAAAATACAAGTGGAACATATTGAAGCTGCATGTACATTAAAAGAAAGAGAGCTGCATGTACACAGAAACATTTCCTAAATCATTCCACCAAACATGTACAGGAATAAGGCAAGGACAAGGATACTAAGTAAAATAAAGCATGAGCCTAAAAGGTCACATACAGGACTATGAGGCCTCCAGAACCCTGCCTCCTTGCAGAAACAGAATGCTTCTGACACAAGGGCATGAGATGAAGGCTGTGAATGTTGTACCTCAATTCCCTAATTTTTTAAATTAAAAAGTTAGATTAGATGATTTATAAGGTCCTTCTAGCCCTAACCCATTAGCTACTTTTCATCCATGAGGCCCTGTACCTAAAGAGAGATGAGCTATATGTTCAGAAAACATTTGTTGAATTCATGAAATATTACGTTACCAATAATAAGAAAAGAGACTTTACAACAATTGGTCCTGGTCTGTGGCCTAGGAAGAACAAATTAGGAGAGAAACCATTATCTAAACAGCTTCACATATGGTGTCCCTGCTAGCTGTCTGCTGGTAGAATGAAAATAACCCTGGACTTGGAAACAAGACGTTCGGGTCTAGTCTCATCCCTGACACAGACCAGCTGTGTGACCTTGGGCAAACTGCTTCACCACCTGCACCAGTTTCCTCATCTCTAAAATAAAAGTATTATAAAACTCTATATAGCTAACATTTGTGGAACCTCTACTATATGCCAGGAACTGTTCCAAGATCTTTGCCTTAGATTTAAATGATCTCAAAGGTTTTTGCAGCACTACCGTTTAGTGTTTAACTACAGAGGCAACATGGTATAGTGGAAAGATTCCAAATTCCGTACTCAGAAAGCTCGGGCTCCCTCCACCTCCATAAGATAGAGTCTTTTTCTAAGCAGAGTCTGTCAAGCAGACTGGGTTACAATCTCGGTAGTTCTATTCACTAGCTTAGTTAACTTCGACACGTTGCTCAACTTCCCTATTTCCTAGCCTTAGTTTTCTAATATGGAAAATGCGTATGAAAATGGCTATTTCTCTCATATAGCGCTTGAGAGGATTAAACTATAACTAAATGTAATATCTACTTATTTATAAAAGATATATTACATTTTATTACTAGGTGTGTGACCGTGTACAAATCGTCTTCTCAAGTTTTTTTCTTATCTACAAATGGGAGATACAGTATTATTACGAGAGATAGTATGAACATGCTCTGTAAACTGTTGAGTGTTAGCACTGTTTGAAAGCATGCATAATTCCTAAGATACTTAGAAAAGCGTATACAATAAACCCCCACGTAGTACTTGGAAGAGCGTATACAATCAAAAACAACAAAAAGACATTTTTGCTAAACATATTTCACTACACCCGGCTCGCAGCTAGTGGACGCAGGGCAAGCAGCCAAGAACGCAGGGCCACATGGAAGTTGTAGTTCCGAGTCAAGGGGCTGCTCCAGAGAACTGCTGGAAGTGAGACTTCAACTCCCAGGAGACACCTCGCCAAGCCAAATGACACGCTGGGAGATGGAGTACCAACCCTCCGGGAAACTAGAGGCGGGACTACAACTCCCAGAAGCCTCCGCTGCCCTGGGCCGCTGGCGGTAAGATGGAGCCAGAAAATAGAGAGTTCAGGTACAGGACCTTAACAGGTGCGAGTCGGGGCCGCTTTCGGTAGTCCCGGACCCAGCAAGGATCTGAGCCTTTCTAACATGACCACAGGCTGTATTCTATGCCAATCCCAAGCACAGTTCTGAGAGACGCACAATAATAAAAGTTTGAATGTGGCAAACTTTCACAAGCAAGACTTCATCTAGATTTCAGCTCCTGGCAGCTCCTTGGGCCACTTAGGCAGGGAGCGTTAAGTTCTTTTTTCCCCGGTAAGCACTGAGTGGCTGGTCATACAGCAGAGGCAGAATTTGATCCTAGAGAGGAAGCTGCAAATCCAGCTCCAGTTCCACTAACCGGCCTTTTTCCCCCACATGAACACACCTTAAAAATCCCCGCATGTTTTCATATAAAAACTACATTAGGGCTTCCCTGGTGGCGCAGTGGTTGGGAGTCCGCCTGCCGATGCAGGAGACGCGGGTTCGTGCCCCGGTCCGGGAGGATCCCGCATGCCGCAGAGCGGCTGGGCTCGTGAGCCATGGCCGCTGAGCCTGCGCGTCCGGAGCCTGTGCTCCGCAAAGGCAGAGGCCGCGGCAGTGAGAGGCCCGCGTACAGCAAAAAAAAAAAGAAAAAAAACCTACATTAAGCCATAAAATAGATGTAAGGAAGTCCAACAGAGTACTGATTTCTCCCACCATAATGAATTATTTTTTTGTGTCTTTTAAATACTAAATGTAAAATTCTCTCCCAAAATATTGCCTTCCCCGTGTCCTGCGTAGCTCCTCCTCCTGGACACTTGTTCAAACCCTCCTCCCTCCCCCTGGGGAACCCAGAGCTGGATGTTTAACACACATCTGTTGGGGCACAGAGTCCTGCTACTTGACAGTAAAACTGAAAAAAATCCAAAAGCGGCCCATGCCAACTACACCACCAGAGCCAGGAGCTGGGGCGTCCCCTGGAACCGCTGGCATGCCCCCATGCCTCAGTTTACCCACTTACAAAATGCGGCGGAGGAGGGGCGGGTTAGGGTTAGGGCCGGTGCTCAGGAAGTGGCCGTGAGAAGGTGAGGTGAGGTGGGAGGGTCCTCCCGACAGACCCCTCACTACCTCCCAACGAGCTGCGTGGACCCAGTCAGTCCCCGCTCCACTGGACCACCGGAGTAATGATGAGACGCGCGCGAAACCCCGGATCTGCGCCACAGAAACACTGTTCGACTTGGGCTTGCCCCCGCCCCTACCTTCCAAGATCTTGGCAGCTGGGAAGTGAAAGGCAGAGGGAGGGAGTGCGGGGCAGAAGCAGTTCCCGGGCGTGTGCCCACGAGAGTGGCTGCCTGAGGGACCCAGGAGCAGAGGGCAAAAAGCCTCTCCACTGGACGGAGCGGAGCAAGGACTACAACTCCCAGACGGCCCCGCGGCGAGGAAGGGCCCCAACATGGCTACTCGTCTGGGGACAGACGCTCGGGCCAATAGGCGCAGAGCACGTGCTTATACCGGGCCAATCAAAAGCCATAATGACAAAAATCCCTGTTTAGGGGACGGGAAACACTGTCGCTCTCTGGAAAGAAGCTGAGGTGAGAATTCCCTCAGAAAGGGATTTCGTCATAATCCACACAATCTTTGTTTTTTACCAAATGTAGAAAGTAACATGATTGTTTAGGCTGTGCTGCATTTTTGCTTCCTTCTTTCCTCCCACACGCGCTCAACTTACCCACCCCTCACTGCTCCTCACTGTCTGAATTTCCTTTCGCTTCGTTTCCTCACTCTGGATCTTTTTTGATTCCTAAAGCCTTCCTTTCTTTTGTTTCTCTCAGCACGCGGGCTCGCAGGCCTTAATTGAACCGGTGTATGACTGCACTCCGCCTTCCCGGACATCCTAACCAAAATTGAACCACAGACTCCCCTGTCCATTCCTTTCTTCTTTTTTTGTGTTATTTTTCTCCTTAGCTCTTGTCCTTAACCAAGCATTGTATATAATTTATCTTTTTTATCATCTTGCCCCTTAGAATGAAAGATCTGTTATAGATATGGGGGTTTTTTTCTGGTCACTGCAGTGTTTCTAGCACCTAAAAGTATAAATAGTATCTATAATATATATAGTATAATATTTTATATTATAAATTTTAATTTAAACTTATATATAATCCATATATTTATATACTATAAAATTTCTATTATAATATTTTATATAGTATATATATACACCCATACTATATGTATTACATATAGTGTATATATATATGTATATAATAGACACTCAGTAAATGTATTTCAAGTAATTAAATGAATTATTCTCTATTCTCCCTTTCTTTGGTGCAGATCAATTCAGTTCATGTCTGACCACCGTGGGGCCCTTGTGCTTGCTCCCTTTTTAAATTCAAGATCATTCAGTATATTCTGCCCAGTGCCATATAGGTGCTGGAGAAATTGAATCATTCTCAGTTCCTAACCTCAAGATGCTCCTGGTCTAGGGGAGGATGAGAAGCAAACATAATTTTGCAATAAATGCAACTGAAAATTGCAGAACAGCTAAATAATTTCACAAAGGCATACAGCTCATAAACAGGGACTAGAATCCTGGTCTTCAGACTCTTGTTACTACACCATGCTGCTTCTTATAGCTACCTCTCTTCTTCAAGATTGCCTCCTTCCCTTTTCTTTCCTCCCAATCCTAGTGCCAAGGAAAAAGAGACATTTGCCAGTCATCGTTTACATTTAAAAGGGAGAAACAAAGAGCAATTACACTTGGACAAACACTTATATAGGTCCCTACTTTCCCTGACACCATTTTCTTTTTTTTTTTTTTTTTTTTTTTTTGTGGTACGCGGTCCTCTCACTGTTGTGGCCTCTCCCATTGCGGAGCACAGGCTCCGGACGCGCAGGCTCAGCAGCCATGGCTCACGGAACAAGCGGCTACGCGGCATGTGGGATCTTCCCGGACCGGGGCACAAACACGTGTCCCCTGCATCGGCAGGCGGACTCTCAACCACTGCGCCACCAGGGAAGCCCCTTCTTTTTTTTTTCTCTCACTTTTTTCTTTGGCCTGCTTCATTACATGCAGGTGATTACACCAAGTCTTAGATCTCACATCCTTTCTGATGTTTGAACCCCACAGATAGTAGCGAGGTGTCCTACAAAATGTCCTGGTGTGAAACACTGATGTCTTAGGAAGCTTGACTCAGAGAATGTCACAGTGGATTATGGTCAGTTTCCAGATCATCACACAGACACCGTGGCCGCATAAAATAATAGAGAATTGTGAATAGGTGAAATTGAAAACAATTGCAGTTAAAACAGCAGAAATATGATCAATATGTGTACAGACTGATTTCATGCACAGGGATTAAAACCCCTGTCCAGGCTTCCTACCCTAACCTTCTGTTAATTTGGGGTGGTTTCCTATAATACAGCAGTTCTTTCTAGCTTTTATGAGAAAAAAGCAGTCCCAGCTTTTCTCAGGCTGATTGGCATGAGAGATTTCAACACAAATGTCAGCAGCCACACTAAATGTGGAAGAAATTACTGAACCATATGAAACTGGAAAGCTCAACAACTAGACTCTTCTCCTGAGAAAGTATCAGCCTATAATCATTACATCTCCTACTTAGCAATCAGAAGGTAAATATCATGAACATACTTAGGATCTAAACAGTGGTATCTAATGATTATTAAACCGTTGTCTGGCAACCTACTATGAACATATGCATATTCAGCTGTGAATGACGCTGTCTGATTGGCATGATCTTCGGCAGTATATACATTCACAGAGAGCTTTAAGATGCGGCACTTGAACCGGTTTGCAGGGTAGAAATTGAGACACAGATGTAGAGAACAAACGTATGGACACCAAGGGGGGAAAGCGGTGGCGGGTGGTGGTGGTGGTGGTGTGATGAATTGGGAGATTGGACCCAGGACATGCAAGTGCCGAGATAATCAGTGGGGAGATAACTATCTGATCTGCAGCTTCATTAGTAATCACCTGGAGATGGCATCTTAGTTTGTGTTCTCCCCCAAGTATATCCTGAGACAAGTATTCAAGTGCAAGTAGTTTATTTAGGAGGTAATTGCAGGAAACTGCAGTGGGAGAATAGGAAAATGAAATGCGGAAGCGAAGACAGACAAAGAAGGTGCACTATCAAGCATATTACTGCTCGGGGTGATCAGAGCTTAATCTTCCTGGGGAACTCTAGGAAACAATGTGGAACCCATGCCTTAGATTGAGCTATCCCACCAAAGGGACAAAAGAACCCTGTTGTTTAAACACCATCTCCCATCAGTCAATGATTGGGGGCTGTTTTCAGGGGCTGTTAAGTCCCTGGCTCTTCATCATACTGTATGAAAGGCAGAGTTGCTCAGTGACCTGAGGAAGCCAGAGATACAGGTGCTGCCAGGTACTGGTGGGACACCAGTAGTATCTGCTACAGGTGGCTTTGGTTCACCACAAGCTTTTATCACTGAGACTAGCAGAATAAGAATAATTCAAAATTAAATAAATACGTACAAAAAGAACTAACCAAATGAACAAAAAAACCAAGCAGCCTACCACCTTGTATACCTCATCACGTGAACAGTTAAAATAGACAGCACTTTCTAAATCCTCACTAAAACAAAAACTGAACAAAAACGGCAACAAAAACCTCTTTTACACTGGGAAATCTTTGGGGACTTACGGAGAAGCTTCAGAGGAACTGGGGTTTAGTAGAGAGGGGAGGAATGAGATCAAGAAAAGGGGAAAAGGGAAATTAAAGAAATATTGCTGGAGGCAATGTGTTCATTTCGTGATATTGAAGAAACATAAGTAAAGATTTTTGAGAAGTTAGCATTAAATGCATAAACTGTGTCTTTAGACCTAAAAGACAGGTTTTTTTCCCAATTTTATTGAGATATAATTGACATACATCACTGTATAAATTTAAGGTTTACAGCATAATGGTTTGACTTACATATATTGTGAAATGATTACCACAATACATTCAGCTAACATTCATCTTCTCATATAGATAAACTAAAAATAAAAGAAAGGAAAAAAATTATCCTTGTGATGAGAACTCTTTAAGATTTACTTTCTTAACTTTGCTGTATATCGTACAGCAGTGTTAGCTGTAGTCATGTTCTACATTACACATCTAGTACTAATTTATCGTGTAACTGGAAGTTTGTACCTTTTGACCACCTTCCTCAGTTCCCTCTCCCCCAACCCCCTGCCTCTGGTAACCACAAATCTGATCTTTTTCTATGAATTTGGTGTGGGGTTTTTTGTTTTTTGTTTTTTGTTTTAGATTCCACATATAAGTGAGATCATACAGTTTTGTCTTTCTCTCCCTAACTTATTTTACTTAGCCTACTGCCCTCAAGGTCCATCCATGTTGTCACAAGCAGCAGGATTTCCTTGTTTTTTATGGCTGAATAATATTCCATTATTATGACATTCCATATAATATTGCATATATTCGACAACTTCTTTATCCATTCCTCCGTTGATGAATGCTTAGGTTGTTTCCATGTCTTGCCTATTGTAAATAATGCTCCTATGAACATGGGAGTGCATATATCTTTTTGAGTTAGTGTTTTCATTTCCTTTGGATATATTCCCAGAAGTGAAATTGCTGGATCGTATGGTAGTTCAATTTTTAATTTTTTGAGGATCCTCCTTACTGTTTTCCATATGGCTGTACCAGTTTACAGTCCCACCAACAGTGCACAAGGGTTCTCTCATCACATCCTTGCCAGCATTTTTTATCTCTTCTCTTTTTGTTAATGGTCACTCTAACAGATGGGAGGTGATACCTCATTGTGGTTGTGATTTCAGTTTCCCTAATGACTAATGATGTTGAGCATCTATTCATGTACCTGTTGGCCTTTCGTATATCTCCTTTGGAGAATTGTAGAAGACAGTTTTGTGAAAGACCTCTGTGGGTTGTGCCATAATAGCACTTCTTCATGGCAAGTAGCTTTACTTGAAATTATGGTCCCTATTTATGTCTTTCTGTTTATCATCTTTCACCTCCAAGTAGAATGTAAGCCTCTGAAGGCAAGAACTTTGTTTTTGTCTTATTCGATAGTAGGCACTCAATAAATATGTGGTAAAAGAATGACTATGTTATGGCCACAAAAGCAAACAGGGTAAGTACTACAAGGACCTGATATTTGTACCACTCACTGCATTCAGCTAAGCCATAAAGTAAAGAGACAAAAGTAACCCCACAATAACCTCTCATTATCGCAAAGCTTAGGACCACCCTGATGTGTAAAAACCTGGTCGTCACATACTTTTCTGCTTTAGCCAAACACTCCCAACAGCTCACAGGACCTACAAAGAAATCTTTACCATGGAAACAGAATTTCAAAACTGGAAAGGCCTAGAGGTCAAAGAGTTGAACCCTCTACATAAGTCATCTCAGCCATATATTACAGGTTATAGTCCAGACTTTTGGACAAGAGTCTTGGCGGTATTTATTTAATTGGGAAAAAATCATATCCAATATGAAAATATCGTACTAGAATAAAGAAAAAATGATGCGTCGTAATACAAAGTATAAAAAGGTTGGGAAACTCATCTGTACCAAATGTTCCCACCTCCTTCACAATTTCTCATCCCATAATCACTCAGCTTTTTGGCTGCTATTGGACAATCCTGATTGTTAGTAAGAGCTACCTCATGATACGCTGAAAATTCTCTAAATTTTTCCCCTATCTTTTTTTAAATTCTCTCATTTATCCTTTTGTTGTTCTGTGTTAAATATATTCCTTGGGTGGATTTGTTCATCAGATATTTAGAGACCAGTCTATTCCCTATGGTTAGTGAACATATGCATGCTGTCTCCTTTTAACTATGCCTCATAAATAATCACACTTAATCCTTCTTACTGCCATCTTTTGCAATCATCTTCCAGTTACCTAGAACATAAGGTACATAAAACTAAGCTCAGTGTCCAAGCTGTGATTTCACTAGGGTGGCTCAGAGTTAAGCTATGATTTTGTATCACTCTCCTTCAAGAAATTATGACTCTAAACACATTGCCCTGGTTTCACTGCAGTTTTAAAGGCATTTCTTCATTCTAGAGGATAAAACCGACTAAAAGCTAAAGTTCCCTAAAAATTAAAAAGTATATTTCCTTAGTAGAGAATTTACTTCAGAATGGGATGCAACTTCAATTCAACTTAGTTTTTCATGGATGGAGGGTTACTCTGGGCCAGTCACTGTGCTAGGGGATAGGAATCACCAATGAATCAGACAATCCCTGGTAGTGTACTGTAATGGAGGCCATAAACACGTAAACAGGTGAGCAAATCAACGTAATGCATAAAATCAATACCAGAATGAGTCAGTTTTTCTACCTACGGTAGAGGAGGAAGGAGGTTCTAGGCAGAGGCACAGGAAGCACATGGCAAGCGCCAGAGCTCAGGCAGAGTAGATTCACCAGTCCCTGACCTAGAGTGGAGATAGGGCAGTGGTGAAAGACGCTGGAAGTGTCCCAAGGGTCAGCCCGTGAGCATTTGGTAGGCATCCTTCTTAATTTTCCATAAGAGCAACCGAGAGCCTTGTTAACTATCAAATGAATTGCTTAACTTGAAGGCAAAAGAAAAAATGCGTTCCACAAATACTGAGCACCCACTAAATGTCAGGCATTGTTCAAGGTGCTAGGGGTACAGCAGTAAATAAGTCAAAAAAATTCCTACCCTCATGGAACTTCTAGTAGAAAAGATAGACCATACACTAATACACAAATGCATGATATATCATAGGTATTGATTTTTAAAAATGCTATGAAAATAAGCAGAGTGAGGGACTAAAAAAATGATGGATGGTCTTCTCTTGGGTAGGGTGGTCAGGAAGGCCTCTTTGAAGAGGAATCACTTGAACAAAGAATTCAATGAAGTGAGGAGGCCAACCATGGGGAATTCTACAGAAGAATATTCCAGACAAGCAAAAGTAAGTGCAAAGGCCTTAAATAGGAATAAGCTTGGCATTATGGAAGAAGAACAGGGAGGCCCATTTGGCTGGAGAAAAATGAATGAGAGGAAAAGTCATGAGAGATGAGGCTAAAGGTCACAAGAAGCCAGACCATGTAGGCCATGGTAAGGTCTTAAGGGAAAGTGTTAAACTATTCCATAAATGTATTTGCCAGACAGTATATATAGTATGATCTATTTGTGTAAACGAAAGGATTGTGTGTTACACACACACTTATCAAGGTCTGTAATCACTCATCTAGAATTTTGGGGACAAGTCAGTTTTGGAAATTAACAATTTTTTGGTTTTTAGAAAGGTAATATATGCTTATACCATTTAGTGTCTAACATTCCTGCAACAGTCTTGGGATAGCACCCTGTCGTCAAACGTTAATATTTCTGCAACAAAACACATACTGGATAAACAAACAGTATAAATACCCCCATATCAGGTCAGCCTTTTGGTTTTCAGACCTTTTCGGATTTCAGAATTGCAGATAAGAGATTGTGGATTTGTACTTGCACTTGTGTAGAAAACTTCTGGGAGCATCCCAAATGATTGTGAACAATGAGATTATTGGAGCAATGCGATGGGATTGGTGGCATAAGTATCTTCTACTCTAAATACTTTATACTGTTCTTGACTTCTAAACTTTTTTTTTTTTTACCATATATTAGTTATGTAGTTGAAGTAACACTAATTTAAATTAAAAAATAAAATGTGGATGCTAATGTTTTTATTCATGTAGTCTTTGAGTAGTCAACAATATGGATGACATTAAGGGAAAATATTTTAAACACAAATGTAATAGAAAAGATTTTGAATATGCATTACAAAATTGCTTCTAAATTTGAGTGTTATAGTCATGACATTCAACTTCTATTGTGTCCGCTGTGTGCTTTTTGGATTTTCACCTTTTAAATATATTTGTGGACTGGAGAGAGTCATAGTATCAAGATGATTTTGTAAGGAGTAGGAAAATTCTAAAATTCAGTATTAAATGTATTTTTAAAATTTATGGTAAATAGTATTTCCTCATGTTTCAAGAAGTTTCTTGTGTTTTCATGTAGAACATGGTCCATTCTCAGGACTTGTGGTTGTTTCTGTTTTGTTTTTAAAGCAAATCTGTGGGGGTTTTGTCTGTTTTGATAACAGGATGTCATGCTTGTGATAAATACTTGCCTGAAAGAGATTTATAATATACAAGCCCCTAAAATATTTAGACATTTTTAAATTGCAGTTTGCAACCTACCTATTTCCTAGCACTCTCCCCCAACAAAAATTCAGAGATATGCATTTAACAGACGCCGTGTTTCATGGTGAATGTTATTGGCTGTGTGGCTGAAAACTGTAATTAGCCATGCCTCACTGATTCATACATGAATCGTTTTGAGGTTTATTATTCCACTGGAATGTTAATGAACATGAATACAAAATACTTTGAGAGATTTTCTTTTTATCTTTGCAAAGTACATATGGTAAGGGGAAAAAAATCATTTAAAATAATTAATGAAAAAATACTTGGTGTATATAACTAGAGCCTTGATTTTTTTGAATAGTAAATAAGACTGTATAATTTATTGGAGCCTCTTCTTTATGAAGCACACAGTGACTTTGAATACACTAATTAATAAAGCTTCAGGACCCCTACCATGTAAATTTTCATAAAACCCAGGAGTCCTAATTTTTCTGACCTTTGCTCTAGTTTCCAGATGAGACACTAGCTGACTAAGATGCTTCTACATCTTTGAAGACAGAATGTCCATGAAACTGACATTCAGAGTTCAGGTGTCGTTTATGAGTAGCATTCTCTTATGAACCTAGTTGAAAATAAAAGTAATTTAGAAAAAATGATATTTCAGCACTGCCTTAATCTAGGAGGGATTTTCTTCTTGAGCAAATTAAACCAAACACAAACTGGAAGTATGACTTAACTGGGCCTGCTTCTGCATTTAGGGTCACCAAAGCACACTGTAAATGGAAATCAGATTGCTTTAGAATCCAAGAACAAACTCTACTTTTGACCTTTAGAAAGCTCATGATGTATATGCCCACAAAATAAACAAAATAATTTCAAAGCAAATTCGTTGAGTGCACCTGACCTTTGAAACAGAGCAGATGATGTTAATCAGATTTGTACAACTTTAATCTAGCTCAGGCTCCATCTCTCCATGTAGTTTTTAAATATCATAAAGAAGAGTCTCACAAAAGGGAATCTTTCAAATCAGAATAGATTTAGAAATGGAACAGGATGTATGACCTTGCTTCAAACAATGAAGTATAACTCAGACATATAAGCAAGTGAGCACTATGACCATAAACCAATATACTGTGCTCGTGAGGAAAAATGACTTTTTAAAAATATTAACCTAAGCACATTGTAGGCAGCTTCTCAATATTACGGTAAAATATGGCTTGAGTCCTGATAATGTATGAAGTACCTCTGGGAAACTTTGAGTAGAAAATGGCTTGCATATTATAAAAAGGTGTTCCATCTGATCACTGCATCTGTTTTTGCCCAGCCATATCATTTGTGCATTTGGGACTTCAAATGTTTGAACCATGGCCTTTCTAGAAGAGCCTGTTAAGTAACTTGGTAGATGGATGCTTGTCTTCCCAGGATTGCCTCCTTTGGGTAACCGACCCTGACCTTGAAACAGAGTAATCTTTCTCAATTCAGGTGGCTCTGATGGGGCTAACCACATCTGTTCCTGCCCAAAGAGGCAGGTGAAGAAGGTGTTCAGAGAAAACAGGCTTGATCAAAGTACTCCAAGCTATTTGGCCACGTGATTTCTTCAGAGATGTGCTCATGGCCCAAGCTGAGCCAATTCCTTCAGACAGTTTGTCAGAGAGACCACGAAGGACGGTCCCCGCTTTTCCATGATCACAAGCTATAATGGTAGCTGTGTGGGGCTGCTGGTTATCTTGCCCACTTAGGAATTAAGTCAAACAGGAGTAAACAGAGCTTAGAGGTGAAGAGAGATGAAAAGAGCCTGGGTGGTATTGCATGCCAGATTCCAGTTTTACCTGAAGCCACCCCTTAGACTTGCCAGTTGAATGAGACTTGTCTTATTTAAGTTGGTTTGAATTAGTTCTTTGTTACTTACAGCCGAAAGAGTCATAGCTAGTTCGTAAAATTTAGCTTATAGATAAACTCTTAAACTACCCAGAAAAGGAAAGTGAAATGAAAGAGATAATGAAGTTGCTTTAGAAGGCAAGAAATCCAAACACACCAGCCCCTGCTCTACCCGCACCAAAACTGTGCAAGAACTGGAGATGTTTAGCCTAAAAAAGCGAAGCCTCAAAAATAAATTAATTAAATTTAAAATGTTTAAATAAAAATAAAGAGAGCGCTCAAGATGTTCTTGCTGGGCTCAACCATGTGAAGGTCTATTTTGTGAAAAGGGTGTTGGATTCATTCTGTAGAGTTAAAGCTCAGACCCACAAGTGCTTGTCACTCAGAGAAATTTTCTATTCAACATGAGGGATACCTTTTCTAACAATGAAAGCTATCATAGCAAACATAATGTGACCATCTACCAGCAACAGCACTTCTTCTTTTGCTAAATAAGAGGTTGGACAAAGTGACATCTAAAATCCTGTCCAACTTTGTGATTCCTTGATTCAGTCAAAGTTTGGTCGTGATGATTATATTTGTAATTTATCATAAAACACCTCAACCTTTCAGCAAATCACAAATCAATACAAGTCAATCATATAAAAGGAGGCATAGAGGAAGGAAAGTGTCAGGCAAGATTTCCTAGAGGGGATGATACTTGCACAGATTTAAATACAAATGGGACTTGGTTTATATCACACATACCATGTTGAAAATCTCTGATTTTTTAAGAAACTATTTGTCCCTGTAATAGTTTATTTTAAAATATGTAAATACATATATAATGACAATATATTAAAAGTACTATAAATAAATAATTTCCCATGTCCTGAGTATATTTGTAGCCATATAGCTAATAAGCATTAACACAACAATGTATTCTAGACCCTCTCAGCCAATGAATATGAGTCCCCATTATTGCACTCTACCATTCAACTTTGAGTTGAGATTGTTCTATAATACATATTCTTGCATCTCTTTTTACTAGTATTTTGAGTACTGGAAATTTATCTTGTATATTCAAAAGCATCTTTGACATGCAGTGCTTAACAATACGTAACTAAGTGACAGCACCATGCTAAAATGCAAGTATTATAGAAGTTCAGGGTGCCTTCAAGAAGTGTTTGAGAAGACAGAATCAGGCAAATGGGCACTGAAAGATATCCTTTGGCATTATGAAGGGCAGTGTAAACACCACTGCAGCCAGGAAGATTCAACAAAAATGTTATGAAAGCTACTTAGAAGAAATTATTGGGAGAAGGCACATCATGATGTAAGGGGTTTTACAGAGAGCAGAAGTGTAGTTGCCATGTGAAAGGCTGGAACAGATCTCCATGGGAACAAGGATAAGAAGGTCCAGGATAGTGCTGATCACAGTAGCACTCCCATTTTCAGGGATGGAACACCCCATCCATCTCCTGCCTTCTCTCTAAAAAGGCTTTGTGAGTGCTGCAAACCAAGAGGGGAAAGGCATTCAAGACAGAGAGAATAACACGTGAAAATGAAAAGAAATGCGAAACAGGCATTTTAGAGAACTGTAAATGGTTTAATTTTACTCAAGAGGAGGATATGGTAGAGAGGGTAAAAATGACACTGGAAATGTAAGCAAAAGTCATGTTATGAAAGGGCTGATAAAATTCCCTAGACCAAGGACTTGACCTGCTAAGGAATGGGGAACCAATGTTTGGCTTTAGTATACAAGTGGTATGATCAAGTTTGAATTTTAGAGAAAAATCTTTCTAGCAGCACTGTGGAGGCTTATTTGGAATGGGATATGACTCCAGAAAGATCAGTGAAGAGGTCACTGTTAACAATTAGACAATTTTTTTGACCTGTCAAATTACAAAATAATAATGATAAAAATTAATAATAATACCCCAGTAGCATAATAAGTGGGTAAATTTCCCAAAAGCTATGCAAATCAAGTAAGAACTTTTTTTTTTTGATTAACAAAAAGGTCATACCTTCTGACCCAATCATGCTATTTCTAGGAATCAACAGTAAGAGAATAGAGATGCAGACAAAAGTATATGATCAGTGATATTTCTTCCCACAGCCTTATTTCTGAAAAATTAGAAATTATTTTAATGTTCAACAAAGAAGTAATGGTTAAATAAATGAAATATGTCACTGTCATTTAAAATATTTCTAAAAATGTTGAATGATATGGATAATTGCCCAGGAAATAATATTAAATGAAAGTTCAGAGAACAGAATTAAATATATGGTATAAGTTCACTCTTCAGAAAATTGTATACATTTAAAAACTGGGAAACACATAAAAATGTAATTGTACTTATCCCCAGGTGGTGGAATTATTGATGATTTTTATATTCATCTTTCTATCATTTTGTATCTTTGGTTTACTGTCATGAACATGTATTACTCTTGCAAACGAGTGTTAGGTTGAATCATTTGAAATTGCCTTCTATGGACTGAATTGTGCCACACCCCCATTCATATGTTGAGGTCCTAACCCCCAATGTGATGATACTGGAAATCAGGTCTTTGAGAGAATATTAGGTTTAGGTGAGCTCATGAAGGTGGGGCCCACATGATAGGATTGGTGCCCTTATAAGAAGAGGAAGAGACCACCACGGTACTATCTCGCTCCTTTTATCTCTCTCTGTCTGTGTGCACCCAAAGAAGAGTCATGTGAGCACAGTGAGATTGTGGCCATCTACAAGCCAAGGAGAGATCCTTGCCAGAACCCAGCCAATCTAGCACCTTAATCATGGACTTCTAGCCTTCAGAACTGTGAGAAAATGAATTGCTGTTGTTTAAGCCACTTAGTCTATGGTATTTTCGTTATGGCAGCTCAAGTTGACGAATACACTGCTGAAACTGACTCCAAAAAAATGTCAATTCCATATGACTCAACCTATTTAAAAGAGAAATCAAGCAAGAGATAGTCATTGGAAATGCCCTTGAAATGGATGCTAAGGGTCAGAACTAAAGCAATAACAGTAAGGATGAAAGATGCAAAGGATATTAAGATAGTAGAATCTGTAACTTGGTGATTGATAGGATTGACAGAGTGAATAAGAGAGAACATCTAGAAAATGAATCTAAAGCTTTTACACTAAGAAACTGGGTTATGACAATGGTATTATTCAAGACAAGGAATATTCAGAAAAACCTGTTTGGGAGCTAGCCTCTAAAATGGCCCCCAATAATCCCTACCTGCTGGTATTCACAACTGTGAGTACTTCCCTTCCTCATGTACAGCTTGGTCATTATTCTACCTCATGTATAATACTGCAGAAATGAGCACACCACTTCAGAGGTGAGCACTCACTCCCAGAGAAGCCAGCTGCCATGTTGTGAAGGCACTAAAACAGCCTATGCAGAGGTCCACATGTTGAAGAACTGAGGCATTCAGCCAACAGCCAACAAGGAACCGAGGTCTGGCAGTGACAACAACGAGAGAGATTGGAAGCAGATCCTCTAGCCCGAGTCAAGCCATCAGTCACCTGCAGCCCTAGCTGACTACTTGACTGTAACCTCATGGGAAACTCTGAGCCAAACCACCCCACTAAGCTCTGCCTAGATTCCTGACCCACAAAAACAGTGAGATAATAAATGTTTGTTGTTTTATGGTGCCAAGTTTTGAGGTAACTTGTAACATAGCAACAGATAACTAATATGACTGGATTTGATTAATTTGCTGATCTAAAGAGCTGAATATTCCTTGAGGGCAGGAGTCATGTCTTAATATTTAAGGCCTCTTGTTGCATACAGCACATGGTCTGTGTTCAACAAATATGTTGCAACCTGAAAAGGTAGAAAGAAAACTGGAGAAGCTGGCAAAGTACTTTGGACACATCCTGATAGGGACCCAATAAAGGGTCATGAGATATAACCATTCAGGATAAAGATTTGTTTGAAACAAAATGTGGTAATGACTTTATTTCTTGATACTGCTTTAAGGACTTGTATTGCTTGTAAGTGTATGTACTTTAATAATCTTACGTGCTTCAGAAGTCCATAAATCCAAAATGACTCCAAATTGTAGAGCTCTAAACATGTAACAACTGATTGATCCCATTAATGCTTGGACACTTGTCAGAAACAAGGAGAAATAGAATGCAATGGACTGAATATTTGTGTTCCTCCAAAATTCATATATTGAAATCCTAACTCTCAATGTGATGTTATCAGGAAGTGGGGCCTTTGGGAGGTAATTAGGATGTGATGGTAGAACTGTCATGAATGGGATTAGTGCCCTTATAAAGGGACTCCAGAGACCTCTCTAGCCCTCTCTTTCCATCATGTGAGGATACAAGGAGAAGTTGGTAGTCTGCAACCTGCAAAAAATCCTTACAGAACTTGATCATACTGGCACCCTGATCTCGGACTTATAGCCTCCAGTATTGTGTGAAATAAATTTCTGTTATTTGTAAACCACCCAGTTTATGATACTTTGTTACAGCAGCCTGAACTAAGACACAGAAGATGTAATAAAGAGAATCAGTCCATTTAAACCGGGGTATACAGACCATGATGTCTGGTCTCTAGTTTGGTACTAAAATAATCCCATAATAATCTCACAAACACCCCCCCCCGCCAGATTTTACAAAACCAACTCATATTCTTTTCATCCCAAAACTCAGTGAAAAATAGAAGGAATTTGTGAATTTCTGGAACACACCATATGCCTGATGAGAAGGAAATCAGCAAAGTCTGGGGTGCTCTTCAGAGATCACCTTATTAAAAATTAAAAAATGAAAATCTCGCATCCTAGCCAAAACTACGCAAAAGGTTCACAAGAAACGTTTCTATCTCTGGATAAAACCACAAAAGCTGAGAAAGAAGAGGCAGGAAGGCCAATGAGTTAATCCACTGCCCATATGAGGAGGGATTGGATCTTGCAACTCCGTCATTTACTAGAGTCTAGTTCCATTTGATATCTCCTCAACGACCCAACTCTCATAGCTCTTGCTTCAAAGACTACCTAATTAGGTACAGCAAATAAGAATTTCCCTTCCAGAGCATGACTTTTTTTTCTTTATTTTATATCATTTCATAATTCACTTTGATAGTCCTTGTACTACGTCCATATAATTTGCAGCTTTCAAACATTGGAAGATAGCATTACCATGTACATTTCATTAAACTAAATTGTAGTCTGGCGGCTTTTACCTCTTTTAAAAAGAGATAGCGGGCTTCCCTGGTGGCGCAGTGGTTGGGGGTCCGCCTGCCGATGCAGGGGACGTGGGTTCATGCCCCGGTCCGGGAGGATCCCACATGCCGCGGGGCGGCTGGGCCCATGGTCCATGGCCGCTGGGCCTGCGCGTCCGGAGCCTGTGCCCCGCGATGGGAGAGGCCACGGCAGTGAGAGGCCCGCGTACCACAAAAAAAAAAAAAAAAAAAAAAAGAAATAGCAAGAATATCTTTGACCTTATATCTTAACTGCAATTAAGATATCATCTCCAGTGTTTTCCTCTAGTAAATCAATAAGTAAAATATGAATTGATACAACAAATTCATTCATACTGAAAAGCAAATAACGGAGTATTTTTCATGCTTCTCTTGCAGTCAAACAGAAGGACTACTGGCTGTGTGACCTTTAGAAAAACATTTAACCTTTCTATGCCTTTGCTTCCTAATCTGTAATAGGATAATGGTTCCTATCCTTACGATTGTTGTGAGGATTAATTGAGATTATGTGACTCTCTCCCTACAACACAGGTATTATTTGTAATATCTCTCAAGTATGAATAGAATTATTTGGACTTCCTTTTACAAAAGGAGTTCATATTATTTCATTAGTGCCTCATCACCTAAAATAAGCATTATAAAAGCGGTTTATCTGTTAAATTCTTTTTAGATTTTGAGTTATTAGCAGCTGCTGAGTTGCAGCATCCCAGGATGCAGTGGGCAACACCATGATAGGAGGCATACAGGAATATACATGTATGCACATGTGTGTGACTATGTACATGTGTATATATATACGCACACACATTTGCATATATGCAAAACACCAACAACGGTATGTGGTAAAGATGGAGATATTTATATTGAGGTAGATTATTTGTATATTTATATATTTTGCTGTTCTGGTTTGAAGAAGACATGGTTATTCCTGTATACAGTCATAGCTGAGAAAAAAAATGGTTCATCTTAGCACCTATGAGCTGCCTTTCTGCTGCCAAAGCAGCTATTGCAGACAACTTATTCTTTTGCCTCTTCTCTTTACAGCCTTATTTCCCACTTCCCTGAAAGAAAGCTTGAGCTAAACTCATGTGAGGCAGAAGAGTAAACTAAAACAGCTCAGGCTCTGAAGCCCCTTTGATCTGCCTTCAAATCCAAACCCTGCTACTTCCAGCTATGAAACTGTGGCTAAGTTACTTAATCTGAGCTCAGTTTACCCTTTTGCAAAATGGGAATAAAGAGACAACCCACCTCCATACACTTGTATTGAGGATTAAATGAAACAACATATGTACAGCACAGTGCCGAGCACACAGTAAGCCCTTAACAAAATGGTGGTGGTGGTGGTTATTGCATGAGACAGAATATAGGCTCCAGCTGTTGTAATGAATAAAAAGACCCAAATATAACAAAGGCTTAAATAAACAAGGCAGAATTATATTTCTTGTCACTCAGCACTGATACAGAAACTCTGTGGCACCAGAGACCCAGGCTCGTTTTATCTTGTCGTTTTGCGTAATGAAGTGGTAGCTTCCATCTCTGAGTCCAAGATGGCTGCTTCAGCTCCTGCCATCCTACCCACACCTCACAAAGGAAAGGTGCAAAGAGGTTGGGTAGTTATTTGTTCATTTATTTTTCTAGCTATATATATTTTTTTAATAAAATTATTTTATTTTATTTATTTATTTTTGGCTGCGTTGGGTCTTAGTTGCTGCATGCGGGCTTTCTCTAGTTGTGGCGAGCGGGGGCTACTATTCATTGTGGTGCGCATGATTCTTATTGTGGTGGCTTCTCTTGTGGAGCACAGGCTCTAGGTGCACTGGTTTCAATTGTTGTGGCATGTGGGCTCAGTAGTTGTGGCTCGCGGGCTCTAGAGAGCAGGCTTAGTTGCTCCATGGCATGTAAGGTCTTCCCGGACCAGCGATCGAACCTGTGTCCCCTGCATTGGCAGGCGGATTCTTAACCTCTGCTCCACCAGGGAAGTCCCTGTAGCTATATATTTTTCTGTAATAAACCAAAACAAAAAGTGACATAGAACAGCAATCATCTCTCATGATTTCTGTGTCACAGGAATTCATGAAGGGCACAAGCCAGGCTTGTCTCTGTTCCACAATGTCAGGAGCCTCCTCTGGGGAGAATCAAATGTTGGGGGTGACTTAGTGGCTGAGGGCTACAGCCATCTCTAGGGCTTCCTAACTCACATGTCTGACAGTTGATGCTGGCTACCAGCTAGGACCTCAGCTGAGTTTATTAGCCAGAATACTTCCACATGGCTTCTCCGTGTATCTGATTGGGCTTCCTAACTGTATCGTGGCTGGGTTCCAAGAGAGACCGATTCAAAGAGAACCAGGTGGAAGCTTCACCTTTTTATGACCTAGTCTCAGATGTCAAATAGCATCACTTCCACCACAGTCACAAAGTTGCCCAAATTCAGGAGGGAGAACATAAACTCCACCTCTCAAAGGGAGGAATGTCAAAGTCACAGTGCAAAAAGGATCATATGGGATGGAAGAATGTAGTGGTCATTTTTAGAAAATGCAATCTGAGACAATCAGCCTGTGAATGACATAGCAACTTTATGGTAGCTATTATTTGTTCATTCATACTTTCAACTGATATTTTTTAGTGCCTCCAATATGTGAGGCACTGTTCTAGGTTCTAGGGATATGGTGGTGAACAAAACCAAGTCCCTGCCCTCATGGTCATTATATTCTAGTGGGAGAGACAGATAATAAACAAATATATAATACACCATTGGGTAGTGATGAGTACTACGAAGAAATTAAAACAGAGTAAAGATATAGAAAACGACAGCAGGTAAATGTTATGTAGATAGTATGGTAAAAGAAGGAATTTCTGAGGCGGTGACATGGGAACAGGGACCTGAGTGGTCAGATGGACCAGCCAAGCAGGAGCTAGGAAAAGAGCATTCTAGGCAGAGGGAACTGCCCAAGTAAACATGTGAGGTGGAATACAGTTGGCTCTTCCCAGTATAGCAGTAAACACATGTGACTGGAGTATAAAGATTCTGTAGTTGGGAGTCACAGCCTACCAACAAGAGCTTTTTTTTGAAAGCTCATTCTGGCCACTATGTGAGAGAGTAAGAGTGAAAGTAGAGGTTATTCTAGTAGTCCAAGCAAAAGGTGGGAGAGTAACCCTGGAGGTGAGAAGAAGTAGCAGCTTTGGAATCTGTTTGGAAGATAGGGGCAATAGGACTTACTGATGGACTGGATGTGGGGTGTGACAGAGAGACATAGAGGATGACTATTAGGTTTGAGGCTCTGGTTTGCAATGGAAATCTCCCCAGCATATCAGAGCTAGAGGCAGTATCATACAGTGGTTCATATGGCTTGATAGAGGCTCAAGGTCAAAGCATAAAGACTGAGACACCCCAGCAGTGACCTTGAGTTCCTCCCCTCCCCACCAACCAAGGTCAGAACCAGCCCCACACACTGAAGTTTAGCAGGGAGGGAATTAAGCCTCTCAGATGAGGAGAGAAGGAAGCAGAGGGGTGGGCCAGGAGTGTAGAAGACTATTTTTGCAGTAACAATGGCACAAAGGAATCAGGCACCCCCAGAGCAAAGCACAATGGAGCCCCACGGAAATCAGGCCTGGTAATTCCCTCAGAATCATGGCCTTTGCTTCCTTTATGCCAGACACCCAGTGGGCGCTCCGTAAACACCACTGACCACAAAAATGATGTTGTTGACTGGGCAGCAATGCCACTCATTTGACCAGTTATTTATGATCGTTCAGCTGATTTCCCACTCTGGTAATCGTCTTCAATTTTACTGCAAACACAATTAGGGCATGCCAACACAAGTGCTTTACCACCACAAAAGTACATCTTACCTCCTACTGGATGCCTTTATGCAGTAAATTTGTGGCTAACAGACCCACTATCAAAGTCCCTGGCAGTGTTCTCCCGCATCGCCTGCAGATGAAGACAGTTGTAGGAAAAGTCAAGACTGAGGTTAGCCCTACCAGTGTAGGATGGAGTCTACATTTTCTTCTTAGCAGTCTTAGTCTGCCAACTTCTTTCCCACCATTTTATTATAACCATATATATATGGGGTTTTTTTTCATTTCAAATACCAAATCTCAATTGATGTAGATTGGCAGTCTTACTATTTTTGTGCTCTCTCTCTCTCTTTCTTCTTTTATGTTTCACACTCAAGTCAAACTGAGAAAAAAGGTTTGAAATTACATCCTTCTTCAATGTCATACAATTAAACCTTTTTTTCTTCAGAATATCTATTTTTCCCTTTCCAGATTTCCCCCTAGTGTTTATTTCTTCAGTATACTTATGGAATGTTGTTTCTTGATGTCAAAAAATTTTGCAACTTCGATCCTACACATATCACTACCTTTCTCGACCAATTGTAACTGATGGAAAACAGAATAAACAAGTGCAAATCCAAAAGGCTGGCTTCCCTTTGTGCTACAGTGCACCCACCCATCTCCACTCCAACCCCCTTAATTCACATAACCAGGGAAAGCAATCTCCTAATAATAATTCCAGAACACATTTCAAACAAGAAAAGAATTGTGAATTATCTAAATCATAATATCTAGGACCAAATGGGGAAAAATTGGAGATAATCCAAGTACTCTCAATTAGCACAGCTAATCAATATTTGATTTATATTTCTTTGAGACATTTAAACTATAGATTTCCTCCCTACTTTAGAGATCTCTCAACATAACTTTGCAAAACTACCCTACGTGTGACTGATAAGCTCAAGTATTTCTCCTGGATGGATGGTCTAAGTCTTTTTTTCCTAGGGCTTCACTAGTCCACCTTTAACTGTTTTTGGTTTTATTTTTAGGTCGATAATGAAGGAATACTTGTCTCATCAAAATTGATTTATTAAATATTTGTGAGTGAATAAATAACTTACTGATTCTCTAATCTTAGAGACTGAAGGCTTAGTGGTTTTCACAAATTGAGACTCTAATCCTTACCCTCTTCTTACTTTCCTGCTACCTAAGAAGTAACTCTTATCAGCTCTACTAAACTCTCATTGCCATTTAAACCCTGCGTTTCAATTTACGTATTAGTCACATGTCAAAATAATAGCAAACTAAGAAAGAAAACACAGAATCAAATTACACTTTCCATAAACTGTTGTAGTTTTTAAACATGTCCACGATGTTTTGATGGACTGGCCTTGTGACTCACTTCCAGCAAAGAAAATATGCAGAAGTGTCTGTGTGTGACTTTCAAGATCAGGTCATAAAAGTCATTGCAGCTTCCACCTTGCTCTCTCTTGGATTACTTCCTTGGGAAGAACCCAGCTGCCATGTCATAATGACACTCAAGCAGCCCTTAGTGGAATTCCAAATAACAAGGAACTGAGGCTTCTTGCCAACAACCATGTATATGAAACATCTTGGAAGTGCATCTTCCAGCCCCAGTCAAGCTTTCGAACAGCTGCAGCCCTGGCCAATGTCTTCATTGCACCATCGTGAGAGACCATGAGCCAGAGCCACCCAGTAAAGCTGCTCCCTAATCTCTAACCCACAGAAGCTGCAAGGTGATAAATATTTATTGTTTTAAGCTGATAAGCTTTTGGATAATTTGTTTTGCAGCAATAGATAACTAATATACTGATTATTTCACTGATGCATTACCCTCTTCCCCATTTTATCTTACACTGGTAACTGTTATCGTACACTTAGATTTCTGTGAGCCCCTCTAGTCATGACAAATGATTATGGCACAGAATATCAGTGCAACATTTAACTGACTCAAAAATATATGCAAATCTGTGTATTTTTTAAATTAGAAAATATTTTTTATGTGTTGTCTCTCTGATATAAAATACTTATAATAATAGTAACTATCATTTATTGGCTATGAATATGTGTATGAATATATAATATATAATTATACATTATAAACTAAATTATATTTTATGTTATATATTATTATATTTATTATATTATAAAATTATTTCATTTCACAGCCTTTGCAACTGACATCTTCATCCCCATTTTATAGAGGAGAAAATTAAGACTCAGAGAAGTTGAGTAACTCATTAATAAATGGCAGAGTTGGAACTCAAAGCCATATCTTGGAAGACTAAATTTTATGCTCTTTTTGTTATGACCACAAAAGATTCATATTTTAAAATTTTCACCTGATGGAAGAATAGCCCAATACTTATATGTGGACTTTGAATTTAAACATGTACCTTAACAGACAAGGTAACTCACAGACTTCCGATAACACAGTAATCAAGAGCCTAAATTATTATATTATTGTCTTCATCCAGTTAGGTTATTTTTGCATCCTTGTTAATGCATTAGAACACATCAAATGGATGTGGAAACTGTTCCTCTTAGCTGCCCCCCGAATTTTTCTCTTGCAGGAGAAAAAATTCTTTTACATTTTAATGAGCTTACTGACACCATTATTTATCAATTTCATTCTCTATTACTCTCACATAGGCTATAAAAATCTTAGCAAATTGTTGGGAAAAATTAATTCAAACATCTATATCATTAAAGATAAAATAATGTTTCTTTAGAAATCTGTCTCAATTTCTGAAAGAAGCTGTGTGGAAATACACTCAACCTTAGCCTCAATAGATGTTTTTTTCACCATCAAAATGATCCTTCAGTTAACTTAGGTCGAAATAACAATAAAAGTTGAGGTGATTGCTAGAATATTTTTTTTCTCAAACTGCTGTATTTTTTTTCATATCAAGACTGACAATTAGCAATGGTTTCCTACATTCACAGGTGAATGATTTTCTATAATTTCTAAAAGAAGTGACCCAAAATGAATTATTTCTAGAGAGCTATATTACTCTGTTTGTTTCTCTAACTTCACATTTTCTTAATTCAGTCAAAGACTAAAGGGATTTTTAAATTTCTCAGCAGTGGATCTCATTGTCTTACATTTTTATTGATATAATTCTTCATAGTAGCAGATATTTTTCCTTTTATATTTTCAATTTGGCATTCCAGACTGTTCAATTTGTTGAAGGACAGAAGGCTTAAGAAACACATTGATCTGTTTTTCTAAAACTGTGGAGCTCCTATAGTCTCCTTCTAAAACATGCATAATAAAAAGTACATCAGTATTTCTGGGAAAAAATTTTTTTCCCAATTTAGCTATTAGGCAATTTCTTCTACATTTTTCAGTACAAAAAAACCTTAACAACTGGAAGATCAAACCAGGAAAACCCAAATATTGCTTTGTAAATCCCTCTACCATTTTACTTGCAACAGGTCTTTGAAGGACCCTTACCATCTTACATCTTGCTATGGAATTATTTATATTAACACCTGTTTTCTTCCCCAGTACCTTATAATCAGCATATAGGCAGGGCTGTTCTTTCAGAAGTTTGGACTTCTTTAGCTCCTAACTGGTATTATCTATCAAATTTAAAAGATCTTTTGTGATACTTTTAGCCCTGTAGGATTTCAGACACAATGTTAACCCCAAAAAACAATGGAACTGGTCTCTATGTGAAACTTTTGAAATTTGTCACTTACTCATCCATTTTTCAAAAGTCTCTATGGTAGATTAAATTATTGGTTCCAATTCTTCGCTCTTCTCTGATAGAATTAGCCACATAATTGTACATTTCTCTTTTGTACATTTCTCTTCCATTATGAGTGAAGCATACTTCTCTGCCTTGCTGATATCACATTTGGGTCATTAGCATACTTGCTTTGGCCAGTGAAATATTAATGGGGACCATAAGTGTGCTTACACAGGTTGGCTTACCTCTTATATTCTTGTTATCCATCATGAGAGGAACATTCTACAGGTAGCTTCTGTTTCAAATGAGGATGAGAGAAATGTAGAATAAATCTGGACTCAATATGAGGATTGGAACCAAGGTCAGCTAATGCTGACCAAGCACAGTAGAACCTTAGCCAAATGTCAATCCCTGAGCAAAACAAAATTAAATGCTTGCTATTGTGAGGCACTGAGATTTGGGATAGTTTGTTATACAGTGTTATTGCAGCAGTAATTGTCTATTACTATCTCCTCCCATTAGTTCTCATGTCTTTGTTGAAAAGATTAATGAGTTAATACATTTCAAGCCCTCAGTAAGTACTGTTTTCTGTCATTCTTTCTAGCTCTACATATGAATGTAAGCTATAAGTTGAGAGATATCAGACCCCAAATGTGCAGAGGTGTGTTGTCTGCTGCTCTGCCCAAGTAGTACCATCCACTCATACTCACAATATGGTGTAGTACATGGCACAGTTGATTTCAGAGACAAATGAATTTTATTACAGGAAAATTGATATGTAGTACAGGAGAAAAAATCTAAGTCCAACCTCAACTACTGAGAAGTAACTTTCTTAAAATCACAGGCAAACACATTTTGTAAGGGAAATAGGAGAGTCAAAAGATGGGCATTGATATGACTCCATCTAATTATTAATTCAGCTTCAATAATCTATCTACAAAAAAGGAAAGGGTTCATTTCTATCCCAGCTGTGCCCAAAGATTTATCTCTATAGTTATCTCGGCATTATTTTAGAAGCAAAAATGTTGGAAACAACATAAATGTACAACAATAGGGAATTAATTAAATAAATTTTGATACAGATGTATAATGGGATAGTATAAACCCTGTTGTAGAAAAATGTTGCATAATATGTAAGTATACCCATTATATATTGCTTAAATGGAAAAAAAAGAGCTATAAAATGTTATTTGCAGTTTGATTCCATATTTTTTAAAAGCATACATTTAAAATGTGAAAAAATACTCAAGTTCATGCATTTATGAGAGGTGTAAATTAAAACTACATCAAGAACAATTTTCATTTATTAGATTTCCAAAGACCCAGAGTTCAATAACACATCATATAAGAGGTTAAGGGAGAAGATATACTCATCCATTGCTCATGAGAGCTATAAATTGCTGCAATTTTTATACAGGATAACTTGGCAATATCTACAAAAATTACAAATGTATATAACCTTTGATTCAGCTATCCAAATTCTAGAAATTTGTCCCAAGATACACTTTATTATTTTATTATGTGCAAAAATAAACACATTTTATTATGTGCAAAGTGACATATACAACAGGTATTATGGGTTGAATTGTGTCCCCCTCAAAATTCATATATTAAAGTCCTAAACCCCAGGTATCTCAGAACATGACCTTATTTGGAGATAGGGTCCTTACAAGGTAATCAAGTCAAAATGAGATCATTAAGGCGGGTTCTAATCCATTATGACTGGTGTGAAAAGGGGAAATTTGAACACAGAGGCACACATAGAAGGAAGATTATGTGCAGAGACATAGAGAAAGATGGTAATCTACAAGCCAAGGAGAGAGGCCTGGAACTAG
This sequence comes from Stenella coeruleoalba, assembly GCF_951394435.1. Lineage (NCBI taxonomy): Eukaryota > Metazoa > Chordata > Mammalia > Artiodactyla > Delphinidae > Stenella > Stenella coeruleoalba. The sequence goes on from NC_137156.1 coordinate 76,796,723, forward strand.
ATCCTTCCCTACCAGCCCTCAGAAGGAACAAATGATGCCAGCACTTCAATTTTAGATTTCTAGCCTCAGAACTGTGAAACGATAAATTTCGATCATTTAAGCCACCCAGTCTGTGGTGCTTTGGCCCAGCAGCCTTGGTAAACTAATATACAAGATTACTCATTGTAGAATTACAAAAACAGAAGATTGGAAACAACCTAAATAACCATTAATTGGGAACTGATTAAATAAATTATTTATATATCTGTATTATATTTATATATACTTATATATTGAATGCTATACATCATTTTTAACAGAGGATATTTTGTACTAATATGGAAATATCTCTAAGATAGATTGTAAAATGAAAAAACAAGTCACAGGACAACTTGAATATTAAGCTACTATTTGGCTCAGGGGGAAAAAGGAAAAAATATACAGAAAGTTATTTAAATCTACTTAAAATATCTCTGCAAGAAGAGAGAACAGAGAACATTGGGGGACTCCATGGAAAGGAACTAGACAACTGAGGTTCTGAAGGGGGAAGATTTTTAATTTTCTAACATTTTTATCTTTTGAATTTTGAGCCATGAAACTGATTCAAATACAATCCATGTGTATGTGTGCATGTATATACATGTATTAGAGAAATTAATTGAAAAATATAAGCCTGTAATCTTAAGTCAGGGAGATAAGAAGGTTTTTTAAATTCTTGTCTTGTTTTTACTTAAAGTATTACCCTTGCAATTAGAAAAATCACTACATTTAAAAATATTATGTCATTTTAAAATAGGAACATACAGACAATAAGAAGAGGACTGTTTTGTTTGCTTTGCTTTTTAATCAGCATGGTAGCAGGAAGTACATTAATAGAAGTACTTTAGGAAAAACCTGCCAGCCATATTTTGGCCTGAGAGACAGAAAACAAAAGCAATATTTAATAATTTTCATGGTTATCTTGAATTCCACTTGTACTCAGTCAGGAAGAATCATTTTCTTTCAACAGATAAAAATGCAACATCATAGCTTAATTCATTTGCTCAAAATATATAAACCATCATTCAGTAGGATGCCAATAAAATAAAGCCTACATGTGCCTACTCTGAAATTTAGTCTACTTAGAGCTAGTAATAGTCCACTACTATAATTAAGAAGAAAGATATGCCTTACCATCATGTGTAAAATGGCATAAACAAACTGTATCATATCTGAAAGATTGTCTCTCAGAGGAGAGAAATAAAACTGAGGGCAGGTAGTTGAGCCCTTATCAATTCATTAATGAAGTAGCGAACTCTTCTGTATAACAGATAGCACCACAGGGTCAACCGAGCTAAAGCCAGCAGTGATACTATTGTACGTGAAGCAAAACAGCTCCCACAGGCATACTCTAAGATAAACCATGAAAAAGAAAGCTCTGAATTATGTGAATTTTAATGTTGACTTTGAAAAGATTTCATTTTTCTATAGGATTCTCTAGGTCAGCAATAGACCTTTACAGGTTTGCTAGTATTAAAGCAAGTAGAGAATTTACAGACCACGAGGTAAGATTGGTTTTGCATTACAGGTAGATTTACCATCCCAATTTCTTGAGTCAGATCCAAATGCTTCTCAGTTCTTCTTCTTTTCCCCCTACATCAATTGGGATAAAATTCTTGGCTCTACTTCGAAAGAGAAATAATAGATTGGTATTTGATACTGGGCCTCCATGAGGAAAACAGAGCCAAAAATCGTTTCCATAACTCCAAGTATTATAAAGAATGTTGAAGTATCTGGACGGTGGATACTCCCAGGAATCACCTTGGGCAGCAAGATGTTTCCAAATGCCCAGCAAAGACCCTTTGTCATGGTTTTAAAACAAGTGTACAACTTTTTTGACACTCTTCCCTTAAGGGATGACGGTCTATGTCCCCTCCCTGTGAATCTGCACTGGTTTCAGTGATATTGTACCCACAAGAATGCTGTGGAAGTGATGCTGCATAATTCTGAGGCTAGGTCAGAAAAGACCATGCAGCTTCTTCTTTGTTCTCTTAGGATGCTCACTCTGGGGAAAGCCAAGTGCCATGTAAGAAATCTGACTACTTCTGAAACCACCAGGCAGATGCCATGTGTAGGCAGTCAGGTAGACAGCCTTACTGAGCTCCTAGGCAATAGTCAACATCAACTGCAGCTGGGTGAGTGAGCCTTCTTGGATGTCCTGCCCAGATATCTTTGTCCCAGCTAACACCTGACTGTAATCACATGAGAGACCCCAAATAATAGCCCTTCCCTATTTCCTGACCCATTCAATAATGAGCAAAATAAAATGATTATTTTAAGCTACTCACTTTGGGGAAAATTTATTATAAAGCAATAATAATCAGAGCACTACACAAACTACAACAAAATAGATAATGGTTCAGCCGTTTAATGTCTATAAAATCTAGGATCAGCAATCAACCTTCATTCTCTAAAAAGCACTTGTATCTTTCCAACCTGCTCTGATACTCCTGAGTTCTCAATATTCCATTGGTACTCAAATCTAGAGTTTAGACTGGGCTAGAAAAGATTGGGCTGAGATGCCAGTAAGTTCAAGAACAATTGTTGGTCTCATTTACCAGCCAATAAAATTGATTATTCATGAAAGCTGAACGAATGCTACTTTAGCGAGAAGTCAGCACAGAGGAAGCCATCATTTAGGATATGCTCAAGGGTCTGAGAATATTGACTAGCTAGAAATACTTCACTTGCACAGACATTATTCTCACATCTTTTCTTATCCCTAAACATTTTCCATTCTCTATCTATATTATTCAAGGTCAGAATGAAGTTTGGGGATTTTTTTATTGGCCCCAAAGCACAACCATTTCTAAGACTAATAACACAGGGCACATACAGAGATGGCAGAGTTTATGATAAAGCTTAGGTAATGGTCCATGGTTCATCCATATAACTGATTGTTGCAGGACATTTAAAGCCCCAAACCTAAATTTATCCTGCATAAAAGTGGAATGGTTAGATAGATTCAGTGAGCTTCACTTCTCATTTGATTTGCCAATGAAGCTAAGAACTTCCAGAGATGGGTGAGCATTTTTAAATGATAATTGACAAAGCACCTTGACCGCATCCATTTAGATAACCTCCACATGGTGTTCGTATGAACTCGGAAAAACAGACTGACTGCATTTCACAGTTCTGGGTCCAGTTCACTCATGACACTTGTCTCATCATAATGATAAATTTTCAAGCAGATAAGCAGAGGAGCCATATCTGTGTCTTGGCTACAGAGTGATTTTAAGAATCTTCCCTGAGTTGTGATATTCTATATGAATAAAATGCACTGCTTCAAAGATGTTCTGTTGCAAAGAAAATTCAAATTCCTTCCTTCCAGACATTTTAATGATTTTCAGTCATCTAACCTCTTCTTAGATCACTTTCTCTATAATGTGAAATTCAAGTTACTGGTTAAAGAGATAATTCAAAATTATTCAAAAGAAGAGGTTAATCGAAATTATAAATCAGTTTTGGTAGTCGGAAACTTTCACATAAAGAGCCCTATACGATATCTATTACATGCTCATTACCCTTAATAAAATAAGTCATTTATTGGGTGCCCATTGTATGCCCTTGATAGTTGATGAAAGGTGGACGTATACTGTGTTTTCCTGACCCGCGTTCACTTCCCCTCATTCTGGCAGCAGAACACTTATTTTCACTGGGGAAAATTACCCTTCCTTCATTCATAGGCCATGCATTTTGCATGAGGTAGACCCCACCCCACCCCTACCATCTCCAAGTGTAGACATATGTATGATCCGGGTCTTGCCAATCAGAATACTGGAAGGGAGTAAGGGTATCACAAGTGGTGACTGATAAATAAACAGTTCCTTCAAAGGGCTAGACACAGATGAGCACAGGATGAATTCCATGGAGTGTGGAATTCAGGGGAAGATGTGCGGAAAGGAAAGTAACTCAGTCTGCATTATGGAGAATGAGTTGTAGGGACCCAAGATAGAATAAAGGAGACAGGTGGGGAGATGGCTGTAGAAATCTCAGCATGTGATCATTATGTACTGAACCAAGGTTGCAATAATGGGGAAGGAAAGAAAAACTGTTAAGGAGGTAAGAGCTGGTTGCTGATTGACTGAGGAGAGGAGTGAGGGGAGGAAGAAGGAGACACTGCTGCTTCTTTGCAAACCCTGAATTATGTTGTCAACATCTTGGAGTAGGACCCGTGTGGGGTTCTTTTCAGTATCTCTCACTTAGCGAGGCCTTTTTCGAATCCAATATAATGGGTTAAGAGCCCAGATTCCAAAGCCAAACAGCCTGTGTTTGAGTCCCAGCTCTGCAGATTACTAGCTGTGTGACTTTCGTACTTTACAAGGCCCACAGTGCCTCGATTTCCTCATCTGCAAAATGGAGGAGATACCTGTACCTACCTCATAGAGTTGTTGTGGGTATTGAATGAGATATTCCATGTATAATACTTAGGATAGTCCTGGAACACAGCAAGCACTATACAAGTGTTAGCTACTATTATAAATATAGTATAGTTTCAATAAATATTATAATAATCCCAAACACATATATTCCAGGGGAAAATAAAAAGATGTCTTTTGACATAATATTTATCTTGGTTATCTGCTCCTTGGTGCTGAAATTAAGAAAAATTACAAGCTACTTTCTGCATATATATATATATATATATATATATATATATATAATATTTTAACAAGAAAAAAAATGACAGAATGAAAAAATAACTGCTAACAGGCCAGAGTCAGACTGGGAAAAGCAGGAAGCCAGAAAGCAAAAGTTGAAGCACATGCTCTTTAATACCTTTATTAGTCGTCTGAAGCACAAAGTAAATTATACATTATTCTTATTTGCAGAAAATCATAAACAGTGAAAAATAGATCAACAGTACAGAATAATCCAGAGACCTTGGAGAGGCACACAAGTTTTTTTTTTTTTTTTAACATCTTTATTGGGGTATAATTGCTTTACAATGGTGTGTTAGTTTCTGCTTTATAACAAAGTGAATCAGTCATACATAAACATATGTTCCCATATGTCTTCCCTCTTGCGTCTCCCTCCCTCCCACCCTCCCTATCCCACCCCTCCAGGCTGTCACAAAGCACCGAGCCAATATCCCTGTGCCATGCGGCTGCTTCCCACTAGCTATCTACCTTACTACGTTTGTTAGTGTGTATATGCCCATGACTCTCTCTCGCCCTGTCACAGCTCACCCTTCCCCCTCCCCATAACCTCAAGTCCGTTCTCTAGGAGGTCTGCGTCTTTATTCCTGCTTTACCCCTAGGTTCTTCATGACATTTTTTTCCTTAAATTCCATATATATGTGTTAGCATACGGTATTTGTCTTTTTCTTTCTGACTTACTTCACTCTGTATGACAGACTCTAGATCTATCCACCTCATTACAAATAGCTCAATTTCGTTTCTTTTCATGGCTGAGTAATATTCCATTGTATATATGTGCCACATCTTCTTTATCCATTCATCCGATGATGGGCACTTAGGTTGTTTCCATCTCCGGGCTATTGTAAATAGAGCTGCAATGAACATTTTGGTACATGACTCTTTTTGAATTTTGGTTTTCTCAGGGTATATGCCCAGTAGTGGGATTGCTGGGTCATATGGTAGTTCTATTTGTAGTTTTTTAAGGAACCTCCATACTGTTCTCCATAGTGGCTGAACCAATTCACATTCCCACCAGCAGTGCAAGAGTGTTCCCTTTTCTCCACACCCTCTCCAGCATTTATTGTTTCTAGATTTTTTGATGATGGCCATTCTGACTGGTGTGAGATGATATCTCATTGTAGTTTTGATTTGCATTTCTCTAATGATTAATGATGTTGAGCATTCTTTCATGTGTTTGTTGGCAGTCTGTATATCTTCTTTGGAGAAATGTCTATTTAGGTCTTCTGCCCATTTTTGGATTGGGTTGTTTGTTTTCTTGTTATTGAGCTGCATGAGCTGCTTGTAAATTTTGGAGATTAGTCCTTTGTCGGTTGCTTCATTTGCAAATATTTTCTCCCATTCTGAGGATTGTCTTTTGGTCTTGTTTATGGTTTCCTTTGCTGTGCAAAAGCTTTGAAGTTTCCTTAGGTCCCATTTGTTTATTTTTGTTTTTATTTCCATTACTCTAGGAGGTGGGTCAGAAAGGATCTTGCTGTGATTTATGTCATAGAGTGTTCTGAGGCACACAAGTTTAAGTGTGGTGAGTTCAATTTACAAGAACGTAAAACACACTTTGGGGAAAATACTATGAAGCACAGACATAAACTGAGAATTCTTCTAAAGAGCAAAAAGGCTTAAGAGGATTTGGGGGTGATAGTTTATAACAAATACACAAGAGCTTACAATGTGCTGCTAGTAGCAAGAAAAAAAGGCAGGGGAGGTAAATGTTCTAGAACAGTAGCAATATGAAATTACTGGAACTGAGAAAACAAAATAATACCATGCAGTAATCTAAGTTATCCCAAGTCATCCCATGATTTTCCAATTTCTGGTTTAGAAAAGTACCTACCTATAGATGAACCAGTTTTCAAGGCAGAAATAGAGACACAGATGTTGAGAACAAATATATGGACACCAAGGGGGCAAAGCCGGCGGGTAGGGGGGTGAATTGGGAGATTGTGATTGACATATATACACTAATATATATAAAATAGATAACTAATAAGAACCTGCTGTATATAAAAAAAAAGAAAATTAAAAAAAAAGATAAGTACCTAGCAATATATCCCTCACTATGAAAATGTATATCTTCATCTCTATATCCCAGAAATAGCAAGGAAACTTAAAAAAATAAGCCTGAGCAAATGGAAATATAAAAAAATAAGCCTGAGCAAATGGAAATAAACATGACTCTTTTCATAGTGGAAATAGGGCTCCCAAATAAAAATTGTCCTTTAGTTTAAGGAATTGGGGTGAACAATAATACAGCACTATTAAAACTAGTTAGCATCTACAAAGGTGATAGTTACTTCAGACATCAGGTTTGCCATCATTATCTGTAAGGGAAAAATACATTGCATTCATTCATTTATGTGGTCAGCAAAACTTATTGAGAAATAATATAAATAATAATGAAGGCAGGTGTTGTGCAATGCGTAGAGATCAAAAATGAATGAGATATAAATCTCCTGCGAGAAACAGACCCTTAAGCTGCTCATTGTAATCCCATGTGGTAAACCCACTGATGGACATACAGACAGGAATCGAGCTGAAAATCCACGTGGCAGGAAAACAGCAGCACAAAGCTAAGGTAAGAGATACTCTAAGCAGTTTGTGAGGCTGGAACAGCAGGTCTAGGCTGAGAGATGTGAAAAGTGACACTGAAAAATCACCAGGTCCTTAAGGAGTCACTGAAGGACCTAGAGACTGTTATACAGAGTGAAGTAAGTCAAAAACAGAAAAACAAATATCGTATATTAATGCATATATGTGGAATCTAGAAAAATGGTACAGATGAACCTGTTTACAAGGCAGAAATAGAGACACAGACATAGAGAACAAACGTATGGACACCAAGGGGGGAAGGCGGGGAGGGGTGGAATGAATTGGGAGATTGGGAATGACATATATACAGTAATATGTATAAAATAGATAACTAATAAGAACCTGCTGTATAGCACAGGGAACTCTACTTAATGCTCTGTGGTGAGCTAAATGGGAAGGAAATCCAAAAAAGATGGGATATATGTATACATATAGCTAATTCACTTCACTGTACAGCAGAAACTAACACAACATGGTAAAACAACTGTACCCCAATAAAATTAATTAATTAATTTTAAAAAAAGGAGTCACTGAAGAGTGTTAAGCCAGGAAGGTTAAGAGTCAGTTTGGGGGGGCCTTCCCTGGTGGTGCAGTGGTTAAGAATCCACCTGCTAATGCAGAGGACGTGGGTTTGAGCCCTGGTCCGGGAAGATCCCACATGCTGCGGAGCAACTAAGCCCATGCACCACAACTACTGAGCCTATGCTCTAGAGCCTGTAAGCCACAACTATGGAGCCTGCGTGCCACAACTACTGAAGTCGCACACCTAGAGCCCATGCTCCGCAACAAAGTGAAGCCAACGCAAAGAGAAGCTCGCGCACCGCAACAAAGAGTAGCCCTCACTCGCCAAAATTAGAGAAAGCCTGTGCGCAGCAGCAAAGACCCAACGCAGCCAAAACAAATTTTTTTAAAAAAAGAGTCAGTTTGGGGTTTTATGGGGATCACTCTGCAGCCAGTATAGAGGCTGAATTTGAGAAACAAATTTGGAGATAAATGACATCTAAGAGCCCAGGTATCGGGTGCTACAAATAACATCTGGTGTTTTTACCTGGGCTTCGTCCATGAGTGGACACCTTCCTTTGGCAAGAGCAGCTGAATTTTTCTTGGGGAAAACCCTTCCCCACTGACTTCAGGCTTGGTGAGAAGATGTGAGTAGAAGACTCAAGCTAGGCTAATCATACTCATCCTTTCTTTCTCCCTGGAATTTGAATCATGAGCCGAAGGACAAATGAACTGAATACAAACAGAGCCTCTTTACCCCTTACAGCAATGTCCTCACGGAACTGTTTTCTGCCCCCTGCTTCCCCTGCACTCCCTTATTGCCCTTCTATCCCCCTGCTGGCCCCCCCTGAGGCCTCAGCTTTTCCCTTGGATTCTGAGACCCCCTTCTTTCATTTTTTGGTTTCATTTAGCCAAATTCCCATTCTGTTACTTGCAACTAAAAGAGTCAAACTAATAAAGGTCTGGGAAATAGTTAAAATAAGCAGGGCAGAGTTTCTATGTTTGAAACTATTTTTTATCAAGAAGTATGCCTACAAATATAATTATACACACACACACACACACACACACACACACACACACACACACACATATGGTGTTTCTAAAAGAGTGTCACCGTATTGCAAATATTAAAAAGTCCTGAAACTGGCAAAAAATAGCAAGCATTTATAACTATTTCAAACACATCATTCCAAAAACAATTATTTGTGAAATTCCTGTTTTTAAGGCACAAAGTAATTTAACTTTCAAAGATATGGGTTTTCCCAACTAGCATTCGAAGATGTTTAAAGCTCTACTCCAAATCCCTTAAAAACATATTGAAGAGATGTATAAAATCAAGTCATGACATTAGGAGAAGTATTGAACAGTGGGCTCCCCGAGCATTTTCCCTTAGGGAAAATAGGTAGAGTACTTAAAATGGTTTTTTTCATTAGGTATAGCAATGAATCAATTTGAAATTATTGAGTACCCAACATTGTAGCACAGAGGAATAATGTTCTGGAAGTCTTACTTAAATTACTGACATCAGATATTTGAAAATGAATGACTATGAAATCTGCCTACAGGTAAGACACCACGTATGCAATTATTCTTTCAATTTCAACTTGAGAGACATGCTTTTAAAAGTTTAAAATGGAAAGTTTTCTTTAATTACATTACCCATTGTATGTATAATTGTACAATCATGGACACAGGGCCCTTCTCTCCCTCTAATAATTAGATATTGTGAAGTGAGGGTCACCCCCCCACACCCAGGAGTTAAGTACCAGCAAGATACATAACATCCGGATACACTCCTGTTCAAAAATCTTTAAGGATTCTCTCTTTCTCTCAGAAGTAGTCCATACTTTTTGTATGTAATAGTTTTCAGGGATGTCTGTCAATTCACAAGGTCTTTCAAATTGTGAGCTGAGGCATTAACCAAAATGTTCTCAATCCTACTCTACTCTATGCCCTTAGATCCCTTTCTTGTGTACTTTCCCCCCACTGTCACTATTTCCATCTGTCTGTCTCTACAAAACCAGCCAGTGCTTAAAGATAACCTCAGGGATTATCTCCCCTACAAAGATTATTGCAGCCATCCGAACCACCCTGATGTATTTCTCTTTCAAGCTCCTCCTCCCATTCACTGGCATTGATCAAACGCCGTTTTGTGTCACTACTTTTCTTGTTATATGTTCACCTGTCATTTCCATGACTAGGGCATTTATTCATTCAGTAAATATTGCCTGAATTCCCACTATGTGCAGATGTGGTCCTTCATACAGAGAATCCAACAGTGAGCAAATCAGATGTAGATACATAAAATCTAGTTGGGGAGGAAGGGTGGGAACTTTTTTTTTAATTAATCAAATAAACAGTTGAGAAATTATTGTGTCCTTTAAGATAGCTCCAGCTTCACCTGAAAATTGGCAAAACCAGTATGGACATTTGTCACCTCTCATAGGTGACTCCACCTGCTTGCAGGGGTCCCAGTGCTGCCCACCTCTTTCTGTGGTCTCCATCCCTAAGCTGGCAGCAGGATGACGGAAGCTGTTGGAGGCAGCTCATTCTGGTCAGCAGAGGCAGAAAATGGACTGTTTGCTTCTGAGTCCTCTCCTTAACAGCAAGAAATGCTATCCCCACAGCCACCTGGTACACATACCTCTCTGTTTCATTGTCCCAAACTTGCTTATGCACCCATCTCTTAGCCAGTCATTGGCAAGGAGATTTACTGTGAGGTGGAAATAAGGTCATCCTCCCCCTAGTCACATAGGGAAGGGCAGATACCTGAACAAAATTCAGGTTTTGTTACTAAGGAAAAATGTGGAAATGAATGATGATTAGGCAACTAGATGTGCCTGATGCAACTATCTACTATGACTAGGTGTCATGACGGGAGAAAACGTGATGTCATGAGAGTAGCAAAGGAACAAAACATAGACTGCAGAATGGTGGAGTGAATTGGTCGGATTTGCAAGATATACGGGGGTAAAATTGACAGGCCTTGATGAATCGGACAGTATATATAGTAAGAAGGATAGCAGCTTCAGCGATGACCTCCAGTTTTCTGGCTTGCATCTGCCTTGGGTAAGTCAGATAGATGTTGGGATCATTTCCCAAACTAGAAAACACTGGAAGGAGACTAAGTTTGGGAAATAATTAAATTATAATCATATGCTTTTTTATCCTTTGAGACATCCAAGAAACATTGTCTATGAAGCAGTTGGGTGTATGGGTTTGGAGTTAGGGGAGTGATCTGGGCTGAAAATGTAAATTTGTGAAACATCTGTTTATTAGAGGTCGTTGAAGCTATGGGCATGAATAAGATTTTCCAGACAGAGAAAGTAAAGAGAGAAAAGGAGATGACTCAGGACTGAGTCTTGAGGACTTTCACCATTTACTGGCCAGAAATAAAAAGAGCAGAAAGGAAGATAGAGAAAGAACTGTGCCAGAAGGTAATAGCACATCCCCTACACATTGCAAGCATATCATATCATACTTCATATTTCTTGATTAACTACAGTTACTCTTTCCATTTAAACTCAATTAATGATTATCACAATTAGCACCTTTAAAAATAGTTATTCTCAAATTATTTCCAGTATACAATGTAGCACTTCATTTTACCCATATGTATTGCAGCTATATAGAATTGCACATCGGACTTCCCTGGTGGCGCAGTGGTTGGGAGTCCGCCTGCCGATGCAGGCGACGTGGGTTCGTGCCCCGGTCCGGGAGGATCCCACATGCCGCGGAGCGGCTGGGCCCGTGAGCCATGGCTGCTGAGCCTGCGCGTCCGGAGCCTGTGCTCCGCAACGGGAGAGGCCATAACAGTGAGAGGCCCGTGTACGGCAAAAAAAAAAAAAAAAAAAAAAAAGAATTGCACATCTACTACACGCTTCTGTTTGTTTCCCTAGCCAGACAGGAAACTCTCCATTGGCATAGACCAGCTCTTATATTTTATTTCCTTTGTTCTCAAAAATCATAGCACAATATTCTTCCCACAGAAGTCATTCAGCAGATAATTAAATTAATTCTGACACCTCCCATACATTTATAATGTCCTTAATTCTAAGCTATGGAAAAGGGCTTACTGTTCTTATTTTGAGTGCCAGGCCTACCTGATGGTACAGTGTAAAGAACTAAGATGAGGAACCAACCAGTCTACTTCTAATCCATACCCATCACATTCCCAAGGTCAAAATTATCAAAAGGCATTTTTTACTAACTATGCCCTTGCCGTTTAATCTGCAGATTCTCATTATTTTTCTAATAGAATGGTTAATAATTTACAAAGTACAAAAATGAAGATTGTGACTTCAAAGAAACATGACCCCTCCCTTTTTAAACTAGATAAGGATTGCTAATAACATTAGACTGCTGTCAATCAAACTACACCATTCTAATTTTAGGCTCCTAAAATGCATTAGAACTCATTTCTTCTCTGTCCCTTTATCAACGTTTCAAATTAATTTTAGAAACTCAATGTATAATTACTGTAGGCCATCCCATGTCTAAGAAGCTGGGTCTTAAACACAACCTGTGGTCATTCAGTGGACATTTGTCCACTTTGGCATCTCCAGTAGAAACATAACAAAAGCAGCTCTCTCAGGAACCTTAGAATCATTTTAAGCAAAGGGGCAGATAAATGCCTATTCAAATGGGCAACATAAAAATATCGCTGTCTGAATATTAAGAGGGAAATGTTTTCACACCAATCATCAGGAAAACAAAGACATGGTAAGGTCAGCAATGAAGAAGAGACTTGGTGACCACCACTAGTTAAGTCTTGCCATGAAAATAGCCAAACCAGAAAGTCCAGAAGAGTTCTTGTCAAGTCTGTTGGAATTTCATAACAACATATCTGACAGTTTTCAGTAGGAAAAAAACCTGCCCCACACTTTTATCATTTGTAAGGACCCAAACACAAAAGAGCTGGATGTGTTATAGGTGCTTTGTACCAACCTGTACTGTTTACCTGCTTTGTATCCTAAAGCTCTGTGCCCAACAGGCCATCAGTTAGTCTGTCAATCAATCCATAAACCCATATTGAGAGCCTCTGCAAGTCCGTGTGAAGAGGAGACAAGGCTGCTCAAGCAAGCTTTCCAATCTGGCGCCTTTCATTAAATTCCAAAGTCACTTGTCTTTGTCTCTGTATTAAAAGAAATGATTTCATGTCCAGTCCCTCCTTGAAAAACTGACAGAACTCAACCATGCAATATTCATTAGCTCTTTTTGGCAAGCCCATTTAGCTAATGGAAAATCAGGTGCATTTATGTGCAATTATTAGATACTGAAAAATTAGAAAATGTCCAACTTCTCTTTTTATAGTGCACACATATTCCCAGGTTTTACTCTATGGTTGTGAAATAAACACATGCAGCTGAGACGGGTCAATAAACCTTTGTAGAACTGGCAGGTTTTCAGTTTGCTTCATCTATGTGTCGTGTGACAAGCAGTCAGCTAGAACAGCTTTGTCAGTTTAACTCTGCTGTACTTTTTCCAGCAAAGCTATGCACCTACTAACCTCAAATTTACCCAAAGTAGGAGCAAGTTTAGGGGGGTGGCCTGAAGTGGGGAGAGGTCTGCATTGGTGGTTGATAGTGCTCATCCTGGAGTCACCTGGGGTCACCCAAGTGACTTAGAGCAATCTGCTTCATATGTCTGAGCCTCAGCTTCTTCATCTGTAAAACAGAAATAATGTTAGTGCCAAGCCAGGAGTTCTAGCCTCAGGAGCAAAGGTTAATAGGGCGTCAAAAACTCAGCAGTCAAGATAAATCACATTTTAATGCAATATTTTATGAAATCAAATTGGAAATCTATAGCCACCTCTTTTTGTAAATAAAATTTTATTGGAACTAGGGCCGGCATTAGGGTGAAGCAAGAGAGTCAGGGTCAAGTCCAGGGTCAGTTCTGTCTTTATTTAAAATGTTGCTATTTTATTTAGCATGATTTTCAGACCTTAATTTTGAGTTTTTAAAGTGCTGCCTTAAAATACAATTTATCTCAGTTACTGAGTTTTTCAGCACTCACTCACCTGACCCTACACCCAGCTGTCACTAATACCCACCTCATGGTGTTATTGGGAAGATTAAATGAGATAATACCTCTAGATAGTGGCCATTGGCTGCTCTGTGACTCCTCACTCTATCCCCCCTCACTCCCGATCCTCTTGGTCCACCCCAACTACAGTGCACAGGGTTCACACATGCTGACCACTTCCCACCTCAGAGGCCCAGCCTCTCTCCTTCTCTGCCTGGGACTTTTCTCCCACACAAGGGGAGCTTATGTAGCCCTTGAGGAAGGCATTCAGAAATGCCAGGAGTCCATTCTCTACATCTGCATCTTTATTGGGGAGGGGGAAGGGTAAGCTGGAACGAAGGGAGAGAGTGGCATGGACATATATACACTACCAAATGTAAAATAGATAGCTAGTGGGAAGCAGCCGCATAGCACAGGGAGATCAACTCGGTGCTTTGTGTCCACCTAGAGGGGTGGGATAGGGAGGGTAGGAGGGAGACACAAGAGGAAGGAGATATGGGGATATATGTATATGTATAGCTGATTCACTTTGTTATACAGCAGAAACTAACACACCATTGTAAAGCAGTTATACTCCAATAAAGATGTTAAAAAAATGCTTTTTAAAACCAATTCACACATTTTCTAATAAGAATACTTATGTAGTAAGGAACAGGGCAAATATTTCTAAGAATTTTAAAATGTTTAAAGTGTATGGATCACAGTTCTTATTAAAATCATTATATACACGATGTGGTGGGCATAGTTAGCAATTTAACAAATGTTGTATCAATTAAACCTTGTAATAAAATACTTTGTAATTACTATTATCCCCATTTTACTGAGAAAGATACTGAGATTTGGAGAGATGATAATTTTACTGAATCATGGAGAAAATTATGACAGAACCAGAATTCAAATCAAGATCAATTCATATTCAAAGCTTTTATCATTATATTGTATTATATAGAATAGCATCGGGTTTACTTTGCAAATAAAATAATTTTGAAAATTAAAAAAAAAAAAGAAATGCCAGGAATTTAATGCCTTCAGGGGGAACCCTCAACCAATGAAGACAGTTGGTGAATAAATAGGCCATTCACTATATGGAAGCTTTCTTCCCAAAGGCTGTTGACAAGCAGAGACACAGCAGGACTTGTGTGAGGCAAACGAGGCACTGTCTCAGGAACAAAATTTAAGGGCGTGCCAAAAAACTCAGTGTCAAGATAGAGTTTTTCTTTTATTTTAAATTGAGGTATAATTGACATATAACATATTTGTTTCAGGTGTACAACATAATGATTCAATATTTGTATACACTGTAAAGTGATCAGCACTATAAGTCTAGTTAATATCCCTCACCATATATAGTTCTAAAATTTTTTTCTTGTGATGAGAACTTTTAAGACCTACTTTCCTAACAACTTTCAAATATGCAACATAGTATTTTTAGCTATAGTCACCATGCAGTACGTTACGTCCCATGTCTTATTTATTTTATAACTGGAAATTTGTACCTTTTGACCCACCTTCACTCATTTCTCCCACCTCTCACTGCCTGCCTCTGGCAACCAACAATCTGTTCTCTGTGTCTCTGAGCTTGATTTTTGTTTGTTTGTTTTGTTGTTGTTGTTTTTGTTTAGATTCTACATAAAAGTGAGATCATATGGTATTTGTCTTTCTCTGTCTGACTTATTTCATTTAGCATAATGCCTTTCAGTTTCATTCATTATCGCAAATGGCAAGATTTCATTTTTTAATGGCTGAATAATATTACATTGTGTGTATATACCACAATTTCTTTATCCATTCACCCACTGATGGACAGTTAGGTTGTTTCCATGTCTTGGGTATTTGCAAATAATGCTGCAATGAACATGGAGGTGTATATATCTTTACAACTTAGTGTTTTTGTTTTCTTTGTACCAACACCAAGAAGTGGAATTGCTGTATCATATGGTAGTTCTATTTTTAATTTTTTGAGGAACCTCCATATTGTTTTCCATAGTGGCTGTGCCAATTTACAATCCTACCAATAGTACACAAGGGTTTTCCCTCTTCTCCTCATCCTTGCCAACACTTGTTATTTCTTTTCTTTTTGAGAGTAGCCATTCTAACAGGTGTAAAGTGATATTTCATTGTGGTTTGATTTGCATTTCCCTGATGGTTAGTAACGTTGAGCATCTTTTCATGTACGTGTTCGTCATCTGTATGTCTTCTTTGAATAGAGTTTGAATGCAATATTTTTAAAAATAATGAACAATAATTTTTAAGGACAGAAACTAAAATTGATTTGAGGAAGGTGCAAGTCTTACACTCCACATCCTGTCATCTCAATCCTGAAAGTAGAGCTAGAAACTTAGAGTTTCAGAATTAACAGAAGAAAGCAGTGAGGAGAAATAATGAGGAAAAAACTCCTGTCTAATATGATATGAACACGTAGTTCCAACTTGCCAAGGATTTTCTTAATTTTCCATTCCCAACGTCGTAACATGTTTCCCTAACAACAGACTACTCATTACATATGAAAATTATGACTGCAGTGTTTTTGCAAAGTACACAGTGAGGTATAACCAAACACATTTAGTCCCCAAAGCATTTTTTTCCTTTAGCCAAAACTCATTTTTTATTTCCGTGATAAGATAGGAAAACAAATTCAAATATGTGAAGCAAAGTAAAAGGTCTCCCTGTGTGTTTTAATTAATTAGTTTCTCCAACTCAACTTAGTTTTTAAAGAGAAGCCGAGTAGAGTCTGTCAAGAGCACGTATAGTATGTCTAGTTCAGTGTATGTTGGAAGAGCTAATTCTTTTCTTGTTTATACTCAATGCCTTACGACTTAGAAAACCTGAACATAAGCTTTTTCTCTCCATAACCCTTCACAGCGGCACAGGATTTTAGTATCTCTCTTGTGCTTGCCAGTTTTACCTCCCTCTGACATGGAGCCAAGTGCTTGGGAAAATCAGTGCTTTTGCCGCCAAGGGGGACTGGAGGGGCTGTCTGGAACAGAGATGCATGGGAAATGTAGTTTGTTTTATATTTAACTCTCTAAAGCTTCCATAAAAAGCATGTTATCTTAAAATAAGTAATCCTAGAGGGCTCAGAATGTACAACATATATCTTTGCTCTGTCAAAAGTGCAGCCTCTTCGGTTGCTTCTTGATCTTAATGCAGTTTCCTAGGAGAAGCTATATTCATTTGAGTAGCACCTCACTGAGCTCTTTCTAGCCAACCTGGGACATAATCTTCCTTGCTCCTCCACTTGCTTTTCACCACTGCTGCCACCGTGATTATAACACACACCAGCCAGCATTTCTCTCAACTCTACACACAGCCACCAGTCAAGCAAATATTAGCGTCATCCTATTTGCATCTAAATTCTGAAGACACATTCCCGGGAGAACCCATGCAGAAAATACTGATGAAAGTCAATAATAAGTAAGGGTAGTTGCGATGGCCCACTAAATTCAGCAATATTCTGGTAACCTTCCTGAAAATAAATGCAGGCTGTAAGGGAGTGGGTTTTTCTTCTCCAAGTAAATTTCTAAGTATTTTATTCAAACGCCATGCACAGCTCAACAAGATATTAAAAGATGAGCAAGATTTGTTTTTTTTTCTTCAGCAAATATCATATCCTATTAAGCTACATTAACAGTGTAAAATGAATCCTATTTTGATATAAGTCAGACATCAAAAATACATACTTTTTTTTAAGAAACTAGGAAGTATGTTAGCCGTAGTGCTAACCACACTGTGTGAAACTCCAGTAAGTGGGTGTTGGATTGTTAAAATGCATAGAAGTTCGACATGCTTACCTAAGCACAAATGTTGCCTCTGAAGAAAATATTAAACAATTACACACCTTGAAATGCAAGCCATTCCAGTGTAGTTTGAGTCATTTGTGGAGAAAACCTGTTGAAAAATTAGTCTTAAGAGCAAGTGATAAATTAGTGCTATTAGAGTAAAATCTGAAATGGAAGAAATTGGCCAGATTTTTTGGAAGATTAAACACGGTCATATTGGAAAAACTTGTGTTTGTTGCTTAGCTTTTGTGCTTTCAAAATTAGAATTTCCTTTAAACATTCTCAAAATCTCTTGTGAATATTTTTCAAAATATGTTAATGGTGGATTAATCAGATTGCTTCAGGAATGCCATATTCTGGTTGACTTAATTAACCAGAAAATCTTTCTGCTCCAACCCTTATTGTTGAAATTCTTACTAAAATGCCTTTTTAAGGAAAGCATACTAAGCTTCATCTTCCCTTGAGAATCTGTCATCTTGGACGATTGAGCATCACACACAGCTCTGAAAGTGAAGCAAAGATTCAGTTGCATGGGTGCAGCTATCAGGCCCTATTTGAGGGGGTGGTGATGCAAGCCAAACTTGTACCCCATCTTCTCTCTCGTCTTATTGACACATAGAAAGTCTGCCTGACCTGTTTGCAATCAGATTTTCTAAAGGTGGGGGTGGACATGATAATGTATTAGTCAGGGTTCCCTAGAGAAAAAGAACCAATAGACCAACAGATTTATTCTAAGAAACTGGCTCCCATAATTTTGGAGGCTAGCAAGTCCAAAATCTACAAGGTAGGCTGGAGACCCGGGGAAGAGATGATGTTGCAGCTTTTCTTTTCTTTTTTAAAGAGTTGTTTTTGTTTTTGTTTTTTTTGGCCATGCCACACAGCTTGTGGGATCTTAGTTTCCCAGCCAGGGATTGAACCCAGGCCCTTGGCAGTGAGAGCAAGTCCTAACCACTGGAGTGCCAGGGAATTCCCCTGATGTTGCAGCTTGAGTCTGAAGGCAGTCTGGAGGCAGAATTCCCTCAGGGAAAGTCAGTCTTTTTTCTTTTAAGACCTTCAACTGACTGGGTAAGGCCCTCCCACATTACAGAGGGTAATCTGCTTGGCTCAACGTCTACTGATTTAAGTGCTAATTAAATCAGACGTTACTTCACAGTAATGTCTATATTAGGGTTTGACCAAATACAGTTGATCCTTGAACAACACAGATTTGGACTGCATGGGTCCACTTTTATGGAGAATTTTTTCAGTAAATATGCACAGTACTACACAATCCAAGACTGGCTGAATCTGTGAATGTGGGACCACAGATACCAAGGACCAACTATGGGACTTTGAGCATCCATGGGTTTTGGCATATGCAGGGGTTCCTGGAACCAATCCCCCAAGAATACTGAGGGACAATTGTGTCTGGGAACTGTGGCCTAGTCAAGTTGACACAGAAAGTTAATCATCACAGGTGAATTGAATCATTCTTGAAGAAGTCACGAAACATTCAACATAATAATGAAAAATACATGGAAGAGAGCTAGAGGGCAAGCTCATCTACTTTACGTTAATACGTCAAGGCAAGAGAAAGGAGGGGCAGAAAGGTTGATGTTATGCATATTAGCCAAGGTTTTTTGGTTTTGTTTTTTTTCTTTTAATCAGCTAGTTTAATAATTATCTCCTTACAAGCCCCAAAGCATCAGGTCCATGGTGAGTGTTCTAATGTTCCATAGCTTTGCTCTGGGAACTTTGTGAACTGTCTGGGAGGTGGTAGAAAGATATCCTAACGGATAATAATAACTAGACACTTTCTGTGCATTACCTTTCTCCATCTTCCTAACAACCCTCTGAAGTAGATAGTAATATATTGTCATTTCACAGATGAGGAAATTAAGAACCAGAGAGGTAAAGTGACCAGCCTATGCATACTCATCAAGGAAGGGGCAGAATAGTGACACATAGGTCCGTAGAATCCCAAAGCCCACGTTCTTATACACTGTATTAAACTGCATCTCTGTTTTCCTTTATTAATTCTCAAGTAGGTATCAGTTGTGCACTACAAATAGACCCTGTGCTATTTGGGCTACAAATAAATAGGAAATGACAAGCTGAAGATTGTTGCTGGTCGATTCCCTACCTCTCTCTCTTCTACTTTCCCACTTAAGAAACCCAGCCAAGCCATCTACTGCATGCCGATTGTGTTGTCACTTCCTCATATATTTACTTGAACAGTTGCTGAAAAGTAAAATGAAATCATCATTCAGGCACAGAAAGGCAATTTAGGTATAAACAGCCCAAAAGGGCAATATTGATCAAGGGAGCTAAATGTAACATGTGTAACATGGAATACTGCACATGGGAGGGTAAAGAAAAGGTAATCACCCAAAGTCTAACTTGCACACAAATGCAAATCATTCTACTCCTTAAGTATTCACGGAAGAGTAAATCAAAGAAATAATGCATTTATGCTCTCAAGAAGCTCAGACTCTTGAAGAAACAAAACTCTCCCGGATGAAACAGTAAGGGCAAAAAAAAAAAAAAAAAAATCATTCAAACATAGTTGAGTATCAGTAATAAGTGTTCAGGGGCCTCTGGGTGAGAAAGAAAATGTTGGCTAATAATTGGCCTCAGTCTTCTAGTTTCTCCAAGAAAACTCCAAGTAAAGCTGGACTTCTGCAAAGAGGTGATGAAAATCAGTCAGTGCCACCTTTCAAAAGTAGCATACCTCAGCCAGAAACTTTAGCTCAAAAAGCCCTGAGAACAACCTGTTGTGACTTTCCAAATTATCTTCACAAGCTTTGCACCCAAGGAAATAAAAGCAACCATGACTGTCATCAACGTTAAATAATAATACGGCCAAGTTGGCAGTGGCAGTTGGCTGTGGTCTCCAGCACCTGTGGGATTTGGATACAGACCAGGGTATCCTGCCACTGTGCTTCTAGATGGTCCGTGAAGGCAGGATCTGTCTGGCTCACTCCTGTGCCCCAGTGCCCGATGCATTGCCTGGCATACAGTGGGCTCTCAATAAATCAAACGAATGAAGCTACCCAATCCAATGAAAAATTGCAGGATAATTTTGGGATGGTATTCATTTCTGCAGGTTCTTCCTATATTTTTATGATTCTCTTTACAAACAGAGAGCCAGACTTTGGGCTTCCTTATCTCAGGGGAGGTCTGAAGGCAGCAGCAATTCCTGTCTTGTGTAGAAACCCAAAGTCACTGAAATGATTATTATGGGTTTTCTGGAGCTGGTGGAGGAGTACCTTTAAAGGTCATAAGAGGCAAGAGGGAAGCATTTCTCAGAGAAGATGGGGAAGAGGACAAATGTTGGGGAAACTTTGATTAGCTGGGACATAAAGCCCAACCATGGCAGCACTCTGGGGCATCAAAATCTCAGAGAGTACTACTCTGGGGTGCTTAAGCAGGCTGGAAGCCGGGCACCCAGGCTCCACCTCTGCCCTGACTCCAGTGCCCAAGCCCGAGAAGGTCCTGCAGCGTGATAGAATGGTACCCCATGCTTTCTTTGGGATCATGTGAGACCCATGTGAGACCTTTGCACAGCATCCTTGGTAGAGGGTGGGAGGGAACATGGGGAAGAAAAGTGTTCCAGTAATGACCGAGGTTAAAATTGGACCCACCCTGGCAAGATGAGAAAACTTAAGCAAAGATTTAAGAAAATAATGAAATGCAATCAGTCTTCCACTTGTGGGATTGTAGGTGGCCAGTCATGCCTACTATAGCAACTTGGTTTACAAATTGCAAACAAGTGTAAACTCCTCAACTGGTGATGCATTTATCACTCGGTGAAGCCAGGCGAGTTGGTAAATATCACTTAGCAGGAAATGCACCCATGCAAAGTTGTGCTAGGGCATGGGGAAGCCAACATCAACCCTGCTGTGGAACAGGACTGACAGAGGGTCCTGACTTCAGTCACACAGGGTTCCAGTTTGGAGCCTCAGGGCAGGATACTCCACAAGGGACCACATCCAGCAATTTCTTCACCCCCTTCTTGCCTGACTACTCAAATTATACATCAGCTCCCCAGGATTTAGACATTCATTTTGGTGCTGGGATTTATGGTTCAGTATTACAGCCATCCCACTGCCTAATGATTGGCACCTACCTAGTGCTAATGATAGCAACACAACCAGCGATAACAATGATGAAAATAACAAAAACAATAATAGTGATAACATTGCTGAGTTCTTACTCTCTTGCAGGGAATGTACTCACCTCTTCACATGGATCAGTCAGGTGAAAAATGAAAAACAAAAAATCTCTTATTTTACCATTTTACAGATGAGAGGATTAGTTTTATCTCACTTTAAGGATAAGGAAATGGTGACTTAGAATGGCTCAGAATGGCTTTAAACTCACCCAAGATCCCAAACAAGATGGTAAAGGCAGGATTGTGATCCAGATATGTGACTCCAGAGCTCCTGGTTTTAGCCATCACAGAAGATTGTCTTAATATGCAATTATTAACAAATAAATAAATTATAGGTGTTCAAAGATGATCCCAGGTTCAGTGTAACATACTTTGCAAACCACAAGGATCCAGACAGGCCAAGCTTTGCCATGTCCCCCGATGCCCCAGGTTCCCATGAAATGCTGGAGAGAAGGCAACCACTACCCACCTTATCTCCCTGCCTCCAGGTAAACGCCCTTTGAGCTAAAGGAACTGAACACTATTCCCTATCCAGGCACACTCCACAGCAACCAAGGGGGCACTCTGCCTCCTATGACCCAGGACACTCTGCTTTAGGGATTTCCAAGAGGCATTGGGCTTTGGGCTTGGGGCAGCTCCCCTGGGAAGAGACATCACATCTGCAGGAAAGAGGTAGTTTGAGGTTCAAAATATAATATTTTATATTAAAATATAAAAATTGTAATATTATGTATTTATAAAAATATATATTTTTTGGAAAAGTGTAAATTACATATTGTTTTATAATATACCCTATGTGAAAGATCATGAAATCATCTTGGGTGGTGGGAAGGTATGCAAGATGAGTGATTTTCAAAGATGAGGAGACTAAGCTTTGATAACAAGAACTAAAACCTCTGTGAGGGGAGTCCTTATCTTAGTTTGGGTTGTGGAAGTGTTAAAATGTTCTATGACTAGTAGGCATGGCGAGAGAAATGAGAAAGTGCAGTAGGGAAGGGAAGGGAAGGAGGGGGACTCAGGGGAACTCTGGAGATCCGGTAGGTCAGTGATTCTCAAAGTGTGGTCCCCAGACCAGCAGCATCAGCATCGCCTGGGAATTTGTTAGAAGTGCAAATTCTCAGGTCCCCACCCCAGACCTGCTGAATGAGAAACTCTGGAGTGGGCCCAGCGTGTTGGATTTTAACAAGCCCTCCTGGGATTATGATACACACTAAAGTGTAGGTGTAGGACACTCAGAGTTGTCCTGATCAGGCAAGGGAGCCAGGAGTGTTTACACCCCACAGCTGTCAATCATTGGTTCTGGGCTGAGTGGTTGGGGTGGAGGGAATGTGTGCTGGGAGAGAAAACCCACTGGCAGCTCGTGTTTATGACGATGGCAAGGGATCCAAGGGGACTTGGGGTGGGGGGTCCCTTGTTTTCCAAAGAGGTCAGTGAGGCCAGTGTGACTTGCCCAAAGCCACACAGCTGATTGGTGTCAGAGCCAAGATGCAAACTGAGTTCCATCTGAATCAGTCTTTTAACCAAAATACCACGCCACTTTGAGGGGGCATGAATAAAAAGATTGATGTGCACACACTGCTACAGCAGCTCAGGGGCCCCTTCCCTTTTCTCCCCTGCCCCTCCCCGCCCCAGCTCTTTTCCTCAAGTAAACATTCTCTCCGAATGAACCAGTCACTTAGGTTAAAATATCAATGAAGTAAGTTACTGTACCAACCTGCCTATCAACGATAAAGCTACATCCCTCATTTAGAGCAACAGCCCTCAACGTTTTAGGCACCAGGGACCAGTTTCGTGGAAGACAGTTTTTCCACGGACGGTGGGGGTGAGGGATGGTTCAGGCGGTAATGCGAGTGATGGCGAGCGATGGGGAGCGATGGGGAAAGGCAGATGAAGCTTCGCTCGCTCGCCTGCCGCTCACCTCCTGCTGTGAGGCCCGGTTCCTAACAGGCTGCAGACCGGTACCGGTGCACAGCCAGGGGGTTGGAGACTCCTAATTTAGAGCATGCCATGGTCTCTAACCTAACAAATCAGTGAAGGCATAAGAACTTTTCTCTTAGAATTTTCCGTGAATAACACATTCTAAATAGAATATCAAATATGGAAAGGCTTGCCTTCTAGTTCTGTCTGTAGTGTTACCTATTTATATACTGATGAAAGGAAGCATGTAAAATAAGGATTATCCAAATTTGTTTTGCAAATAATCCAATATAACTGCTTGGAAAGGATCATGATCTATGAAAGGTTTTCTAAATAATAGCCTTTCTCTTACTAATGTAGCAGCAACCGGGAGAAACTGGGAGAATAGTTACTTCATAAACGTGTATTATTCAATGCAACCGATTGACAAACTGCCGTGTAAGATGTAGTGTGCCATTTCTCAATTTGGGTTTCATAGATAACCCAAGAGTTCATAGATTTTATATTGCAATTCATGCGTTGCACAAGTATTTCATATTTTCACCTAAATTATAATCTAAACTGCTGTGATACATCCTAGTTGAAAGACAGTTTAATAGAATTAGACTCTAGTTTATCAATTGGTGTTTCTGTAGTTAGGATCCCTAGATGTACTGCTCGTGGTCCACAACTATTTCCTGAACAGACTCTATACGATACTAAAGCATGACAGCCACTGTGTAGTGGCTTAGACAATTTCTACTAAAAGTGTCATCCCTAGATCATCAGCATCGGCATCTCTAGGGGGATGATTAGATATGTAGAACTCAGACTCCATCCCACATTTACTGAATCAGAATCTGCACTGGATTCCAACACAGACAGTGCAGGAATTGGATCCCAACTCCAACACTCAGCAAATGTGCTATTTAACCTTTTTCAGCCTCAGCTTCCCCATCTGTAAATGAAGATAATAATATAAAATCCTACTTCAGAGGTTTGCTGTGAGACTAAATGAAAGAATGCACTGAAAAGTTGTCACTCATATAGTGTAACCCAATGCTCTCAATAAATGTTAGCTATTATATTTTCCTCAAAACAATAAGAATAGAAAAATCTTGTTGTAAAGGTGATTTTCTATTTTAGCCGATAAAATGATGCATCTTCAAAAATGCTCATGGCTGACATTGCCCTCAATGTTCGGAGAAGACACACTCAGATTTCCTACTAATTTGTTAATGGATGATAGACCCAATATTGATTTGCTTAATGGCAATGTGCAACCTAATAGTTTATCAAATTCTTTTTGTAGTGAAAGTAGATTTCCAGAAACAGCATTTAAGCTCTGCTTCATAGAAAAATGCTTTTGTTTGATGCAGAAATGAGGAGAGTAAATTGGAAACTCTCCTATTGGCAGTCTTGCATTCAGAATAAAACTCAGTCCATACAATTCATAATTACATCTTTTCTTCAAAACCCCTCAAATATTGACTCATATTTTAAAACATGACGTCAAGCTCAATTCAATGTGACTGAAATTAAGCCACACAGACAGCCTCATCATGTTGTTATGGCAACCTCTCACACAACTGTCCTTGTAGTTGTTGAACAATTGCTAATTTCCTTGCTTTGCAAGGAAGCCTGAGTTGCTTTCCCAGAAGGCTCATCCTGGTAACAAAGAAAACTGTGTATGATAGTAATAGAAATTGTCACAACAGTAACTTTTGGAAGAATAATATTTCATTATTAGTCACACTTTGCATTTCAATTTGTTTTCTTCTTCATCATGCCACTTGTGGTGGCCTTGGCTTCCAACAGCCCAGCTGACTTCAGCAATAAAGGGTCTGGTTGGAATTTTGCTTCCTTTTCTAAAACCCAGGCTGGTACAAAACACCAAAATTGTCTGCAACCGGAAAAGGATTTTAGGCCCATCTGTGATTACAAACTGAGCATCTCGAAGGCTGAGATGGTAGCTCTCTCTTCTCTGTGTCCTTCTGTCTAGCCACCATGTTTACTGGATGAACGACAGAGAATCAATGAAATTCTAAGGTGTATTTTAACATTGTTTCCATCTTTTCCAGAGTACATAAGAATTATTTTAATATTTTACTTTTGCAGGGTTCCAGGAGAATAATTCATGAAACAAATCAGGAATGCTGAAGGTAAGATGTTTAAAGTGGAAGACCTTTATTCATCAAACAGTAAAGCCTAAGGATTTGTTCTAGATTAAAGGAAACCAAAGAGACATGATAACTAAGTACAATGTGGAATCCTCAGTTAAAACCTGGATTGGAAAAAAAAAGGTGCTGGTGGGGGTAAGTTATAAAGGACATGACTGGGACAACTGGAGAAATCTGAATATGCTCAGAATATTAGATGATCTTAAATTAAGGTTAAATGCCCCAAATATATAGTCATGGCATATTGTTGGTTGTGTAGGAGAATTTCCTTGTTCTCAGGAGATGACTGTTGAAGGATCTGTTACAGTGTCTGCAACCAATTCTCAAATGGTTCAGAAAAATTATGTATATATACATTACACACACATATGCACACACATTTACACAAAGATATAGGGAGAGAAAAATAAAGAAAGCAAATGTGGCAAGGTGTTAACAACAGATGAATGTAGGTGAAGAGTAGAAAGTTGATTGTTGTACTACTCTTGCGAATTTTCTCTTAGAAACCGAAAGTGAGGGTGGGGAGTCCTTTACGGTGAAGAGCTTCGAATCTGTAGGGAGAGAAATGGCAAAAAATAAAGATGCGGTAACTGGGTAACAGGAGAATATGATGATCTGATAGTGTATGAAATCATACAAAAAATTTGGGGAGACCGAAAGCATCCACATGAGTCTCCACAGAGACTATATTTGACCCAAAATATATAAATAGATTTTACTACGCACAAGAAAATACCTTTAAAATAACAGGACTAAAGTGAAATAATCCAAGACATCTACGGAAGTGCCAGAAATAGGCATTAAAGCAAGTCAAGGGAGAGGAATAGATATCTTGGACCTGTCTTCTTAGATGACGAGTCCATAGACAGAGGACTGGCAGAGCTGGGAACCTCGGCTTTCAACCACTCGTGTAAGCACTGACATCAATTGCATAACCCCTTGCAAAAATGCCTACTCCCATGCAATCACTGAACTCATGAGCTCATAAACTTTGTGAACAGCAGAAAAAATCCAATAAACCAATATTGTTTCTCAAATTCATCTTAATAATGGATGTAAATCTGACAAATGCTCCTTTTACTCATGTCTGTTCTTGTAAATTGTTTTTGGATTTTAAAAAATTGATCAGTCTATTTCTTCTTTCAGTTACATTCTTCAAAAATCATTAATAGGCAGTATAATAGACTGGTAAAGGGTGTGAGCTCTGAAGAGTCAGACTACCAGAAGTTGAAATTTACTAGCGATCAGATCTTTTAACCTGAATCTTCTCGTCCTCATCTGTAAAATGGGGAAAAGAAATATTTGGAATCTCACAGACTTCCTGTGCTAATTTAAAGTGATGTTTTCGGATAAAGCCACCAATGAACATCAGCTAAGATCATTTATAACTCATTTCAATATATCTACATGCACTTATTTTCTAAAACAAGTGATAGGAATATTTACAAGCTGCACAGAGCAGAATTCCTTGCCTACAGTAAAGAAAAGCTAATAAGAATACTAACTCATAATCATCTACCTGGATGCCATATAGAGTGGGAGGAACTACATAGGCTTTGGAGTTTTGGAAACCTGAGTTTAAATCTCTGATTTCTTCTCTTTAGCTATGTGCCCTTTGGCAACTACTGAAGATCTTTCTGGTTCCATATCCTCATCTGGACAATGGGGTAATGTCACCTTCCCTATATTGAGATGACAAATTGTAGGTACAATGCCGTCACACTGCAGGCACTCAGGCAATAGTAGCTAGGATCATTCTCATTCTACCGGCCAACTGAGCAGAAATGTTTGTCCAATAACAAATATACCAAATTTTAACAATAATAATATTTCAGGTAGCTTCAGATATAGTCCATAGCAACTGCAAGTATTTATTGCAGCTTTTAGTAATTGGCTTTGTAAACACATTAATTGCTTTGCTTTGCTTTGCTTGTACCAGTTTTTTAAGTGCACTATTCACAAAGATACAGCTTGATCAACTTTTACACAGTACATACATACACATCCATGTACCCAACACCCAGATCAAGATATGGAACATTTCCAGGATCTTCAGGATCTTTCCAATCATTACTCATCCCCACGGGTAACCACTACTCTGACTTCTATCTCCACAATTCACTTTTGCCTATTCTTGAAACACATAAATGTAGTGGTACAGTGTGTATACTTTTTTTTTGTGGTAAACAGTATGTACTCTTTTGAAAACACATTAAAATTTCCAGTGTGTTTTTGATGAGGTATATTCCTGGGCTCTTCCCCTTTGTGTTATTATTTTTTACTTATAATTGGAAACCCCTTGTCTTGGTTTCATATTCACTTGCTGATGGTGTCAGAACAATTTTATGGACATGCTATGAAATTAATGGACTGCATCCAACCATCTCTAAGGAACTAAATGATTACTACTTGTGTTGTTGTATTGAAAGGAAAAACATGGGTGTGGGCATCCAAGTACATCCTCTAGAATAAGAACACACAAGTGGCTGCTGGGTGCTATTATATAACCAGCAAGCATATTCTGATATACAAGGTTTAAAGGATAAATATTTCCTGTTGGGGGGAAAAAAAGCAAAAATCCAGTTGTGTAGAATTTGGGGAAAAGAATACACAGATTGAAGAAAATATAACTCCAGGAGATGGCTGAAAGGACAGAATTAAAGAAGCAAAAGAAGCAAGAAATTATGGCAAAGCCTTCTAAAACTACAATGGGATGTTATGCCCAAGGAAAAAAGGCCACTTTTGCTAAACCAGGGTTGAGAACATGTTATGAAAGATGCAAAGAACAGTGAATATGGAACTACTATTTTATCTCTGCATTTAACAGAAAGAATGAAGGAAGTAGGAGCTCAGTAAGACAAATATTAATGAGTCTCTGGGAATATCAAGAAACAGAATTAATAATAGGCAGGTAAAAGAATACTTACAGAATTTAAATATTTATAAATCAGCAGAGTTGGATCGGATTCATTTGAACATATTCAACAAACCGGATAAGGCAGGATGTACCTCCAATACTAGTGTTTGTCGTGGAGACTTATGTACCAGGGGAATTTAAGCAGGCTGATTTAGTGTTGGAGATAAAGCAGCCAAAAGCAGATCCGGGAAAAGGTGGGCTAGTTAGCGTATCCAAACTACCACTCAAAAACCTTAAATGAAATCATAAATCAGCCATGAGCACCTTGAGGAAAATAACAGAGTAAGTAATAGCCAAAGAGGTTCATAAAAAATAGAGCCTGTCAAAGCAACTTAATCCATTTTTGGATATGCTAAGAAATTTGGGGGAGGTAATAGATGTTACAGACATCGTTTAGGGAGGCCCCGCAGTTACCACCAGACGATTCATTTTGGACCCATCTTGTTGATGCAGTGGCTGTTGTTCTCACATTTTCCAGCAGTGGAAGGCAATTTTACTTGCACACTTAATATATGGGGATAGGACTGTCTATTTATTCCCCATGACATCCCAGCATGGAATTTAGTTATCGGGTAAATGCAGTGTGCACCGAGAAATACAAAGTAAATATTACCTAAATGAGAACGAGATGTACAGATAATACTGGAACAAACTGGACTGACATCTTTTGGAAGAAAAGTGTGTGTGTGTGTGTGTGTGTGTGTGTGTGTGTGTGTGTGTCTGCAATTATCAGCATAACTCAGGCAAAAGCAAATGTTTTTGTTTGAATTCTCATATAATTATGAAAAATATAAAAGGATGTGGAAAAAAGGCCCTGTTAAAAATGTGCAGATCTGATCATGTCAGCAGGTCCTGCTGAAACCAAACAATGATTTCCCATTGCTCTTAGACCAGAATGCTTAACCTGCCTAGCAGGCCTGCCTGGTATGGCCTGTGCTTACCTCTCAGTCTCACTCACACCCTACTCCTCCGCCCCTGAGTAAGCCCATTCCCCTGGCCTTCTTTCAAGGCATCCTGTTATTCTTGTCACTGGGCCTTTGCACATGCTGTCCTCCCTTTCTCTTACTTATTCATTCTCCAGCTTTCTATTCAAATCCCACTTTGTGGAGGGGAAACCTTTTTAACCTCTCAGGCCATATGATTCCCAGTGTATTTTGCCCTAATAAAATTGTGTCCTTCCCATAAGTGTTTATTTTGGAATGTTAATTTAATACTCATTTAAAATAATTAATATAGTCCTTCCCTACTAGACTGTAAGCCCCACAAGAGGAGGGACTGAGTAGGAAGTTTTTCAAGATTGTATCCCCAAGACCTAGCACAGTATTGAGCACAATATTTGTGATCTGATAAAAAATAATTAGGAATATATACACAGATGAGTTCCCTTCATAAAGCGTTAACTGGAAAGAACCTCTCTCCATCCTGAATATTATAATATTCTCCAGTCGTCTTTTCAAGTAGAATAATGGGAAAAAGCCTTTAATGAGGATCTTGTTGACAGAGGTGTAAAAACACAAGGCAGCTAGAACTCGAATTGTTGAATTCTACATTTGCACATTATATTTACCTCTGATGTGTTCCAAAATTTCATTTCATGGTGATAATGAATCTGTGGGAAATTAGCATTCTGTCGCTCTTCACATAAGAGTGTTACTGAAGGTTTTCCAAGCTTCAGGCAGGAAACGAAATATTTTTCGGGTAACTAACTTTGTAACATACCCTTACTTCTTCAGCAGTGTTCATCTTTACACCTTGGAGGGATGGAAACCTAGAATTAGAGAGAGCCATCAAGTTGGAGACAATATTTTATTCTAAGATCAGTCACGGATGGGAAATTTTCTCCTTTTAAAATAACATTTTGATGTTGAGATTTTTTTTTAAATATGAATTTGTAAGTTCATAGGTAACCAAACTGCTGTATGTGAGGTTTTGATATAGTCAAGGTCACACAGAAGTTAGTGACCCAGTGGGGACTAGAATTCAGGTTTCTAGTTTCAGTCTATTGTTCTCTCACTAGTTCCTTCCTTCATTCAACAAATGGAACCTGAAGGGCTCCCGTGAGTCTGGCACTGTGCTAGGCACTGTGGAAACAAAGATGAAGGAACTGTCCTTGTCCTTGTGGAATTCATTACTTCATGGGAGAAACCAGGCAAGAAGCAATGATTACAGTACAGCTGTGATGAATGCTGTTTGTAGCAGCCGTGGGTGGTGCCCCAAGCTGAATGCTGTCAGCCCTCCTCTGACTTCAGCTGCAGCTGTGGTGGACAGCTCCATGCCTGCTGATGGCTTCCTGTGCAGGAGCTGGCTTAGAAGAGAGAGCTGTGACCGCCCTGAAGATCAACCCTCAACCAGAGGGGGATGCAAGTTTGTGGATAAATATCCCATCCTCCCATCCTTCAGAAGGACAATTCTGAGGTGTGTTGTACGCAGTGCCTCAGAGAGTCCCCTGGAGACTGAGCCTCAGGTGTCCACAGCAATACTCAACTCAATAATGTACCTTTACTGGCTTTTTCTCCTTCCCAGCCTCACTTTCCCCATTCCCTCACTTCTGCTTCCTAAGATCATCTCCCAAATAAACTCCCTGCACCCAAGCCTTTGTTTCAGGCTCTGCTTTTAGGGGAGCTGATACAACCACAGTAACAGTGAATGAACACATGAGTGAGTTAGTGAACGCAGAGGAGACACTAGGGCCAAGGTTGCAAACTGGAGCATCTCTTGTTGCCTATCCCCAAGGTCACTGTCTATAGTGCAATGGTGTGTGTGTATGTGTGTGTGTGTGTGTGTGTGTGTGTGTGTGTGTGTATGTGTGTGTGTGTGTGTGTGTGTGTGTGTGTGTGTGTGTGTGTGTGTGTTTAAACCTACTTGAAGATCATGTGGTTAAGTGTTGGGCGTGGGGATGTAAGATGAGAGCATGCAGGTCAGAGGTGAATTGCTTTCCTAAAGAAATAGATATGTATGTGTGGGAGGAAGGGAAAGATCGAGGAGCAGAGAAGGCTGGGCTGGCACACCTGTGGCCTAGATAGGAGAAGAATGGAAAGGGGGAAACAGTGAGCAGAGGAAAGGGTGGAAAAGATCTGGGTATGGAGGATTGCTTTTGATAGAAGGAGTGTTATGGTGTGATAAAAAATCCCCTGAGTTTTTCCCAGGCATAGTCTGGGCCCTGTGTGCCTCCCAAGCTGCTTGGACCATGCACACAGGACCATGGTTTCAGAGTCACTTCTGTGACTCCAGTCTGAGCTTGTGGGAACTGCTGTTGCTCACAACGATCCCTACCAAACAAAGGACATTGAATGAGAAGTCAAACAACAAAGGTGAAATAAAATGTCTGGCTAGGGCTAGCATCTCTTAGGCTTTTCTATGAAAACTAGTGCTTATTTACAAGTCATGACTTACAGAGCTGGAATAAAGATTTAGCATGAGGGAAATATTCCCATTCAACATAAATTGGATCCAGTCACTCCCCTATGATGCTTCCCATCGTATTGAGGTGATGTCTGCGTTGGCGTGCCAACATCCAGCATAGTTCCCAGCACACAGTGGTACTCGATATACATTTATGAAAGACAGTCGGGAAGAAAAGGAGGAAGGGGGGAGAATTAGTAGTTAGATAAACAATCAATGCATCATCAGTCAAAAGATTTTAACAATGGTGTAAACTCAATGCACAGAACCCAGGATATTAAATCTTTATGAGCTTGAAGACAATAGCATAATTCAGGATCTCCTTGGATCCTTTGGTTGGAGACGGATAGGGGGACAAGGAGTAGGTGGCACAAGCTCTATGTTCCCATGCAGAAAATAGAGAAAGGTATTTTTTTCCCTTCAGAAAACATCAGTGGGTAAGATGATGCTCTCTTATTGGTAACAAGATTTGGGCTTCTTTCCAGAGAGTGACAGAGATCCTTCCAGCAAATCTTGTGGTCTTTGATGTGAGCACTGCCGAGAAAATACCTTCCACCGAGCAAGTATGGGAGAAAAACTTGAAGAAGGTATTTCATGTTCTCCTTTGTTGTGTCTTTGATGTACACAAAGGATTTCGTCCTAGAAGATGAAGACTTTATCCATTTTCTTCTTCCTGAGGAGAGCTTTGTTGTGTGTTTCCCTGTTGGGCATGATCCTGGTGAGTAGGTGACAGATAATTATAGGGTTTTCTCATTATCCAAGTAACCATTACCCAAGTCTCCATAGGCAACAGGTTGCATAGAAAAGTAAAAGTCATTATAACACAAAAATATTGACTAAGAAACTTACCATTTATGATAACACCCCTGACTAAAATATGCCCTTCCAATTACAAATACCCATGTGTTATGCTTTAAATTCAAAGCAAATCAACTGTGAAGACAAACTCAAAATCTTTTAAAGGATACAGTTTCATAAAGTCAATCAAAGTGATCTGGGAGAAGTGTTCCCAAGTACTGGCATAGCCTTTGTCAAATGACAAACTGGCCTAGTTAAACTGGTGACCAGTTGGGGTGGGGGGTAGGGGACCGTAAGGGGGATGACATAATAGCACTTCAAAAAGAAAATAATCTGAACAGCAAAAGAAGATACCCTTGGGGAAATTGACAAGCCCAAATATTTCCCCAAAATGATCTCTCTTGTGAACTTATTGCAAAACCTAAACATGATGTGAAAGATGTCATTATCATACTGTGATAGAATTTGTGTTGAAAATTATGCCTTCCAAATTTCTGATTCATTCTTCACCATAAACATTAGTTCATAATTGTGATTATAAACTTTAAAATTATTTATAATATTAAAGTAGGGATTTTGAAGTGAATTTTAGTTTAATTTTTCAAGTTAGAATTTCAATCAAGTCTTTTGCCCTCGCTATTTACTTGAAAAATTGGTCCCTGTATTAACTGGCTTTACTTTTTGTGGCCTATTCCAGGTATCAGTTATCCTTGCAGAAAGAAGACCTCCTCTACTCTTGAATTTCTCTCCTTCTTCCTCCTCCACTGTCACTTCCTTAATCGAGTCCAACACTGTTTCTCACTTGGATTATTACAACCACCTCCTATCACTCCTGCCTCCTGGCTTGCCCTTCTCCAATTCTTTCTCCCAGTAGCAGCCAGATGGAGGTTTCTACAATACAAACATGGTGATGTCACTCCCCTACTTACAATCCTTTTAGGGGGCCCATCTACCCCCTGTGTGCACATGTCTTAGTGTATCTTGCAGAGCCTTCAACCATCTCTCTCCAACATCCTCAGCCCTCCCTCCTGTACTGCTGTGCTCTTCATTCCAGCTTCTCATCATCCCTAATGCACTATCGTCCCACAGATCCGGCCATTGCACAGGCCTAATGCCTATTCAGCTTTCAGTTCTCAACTTAGAGATCGCTTTCTCCAGGAAGCCTTCCCAGATCACCTGGGTTTGATGTCCCTCCCTGACGGTCGGTCCCACAGCATCCTGCACTAACTGACTGTAATGAAGCTTTTATGAAACAATATTATTATCTGTTAGGGACGAGGGCACTACCACTGACACTTCAAGAATCTCTAGCACTTTGCTCGACACCTGGCCCAGAGCAGGTACCTTAGTATATGCTTAATTAAAGGAATGAATGAATCAATAAGTGTAGCACCAACCAAACCAAAACAAAATTAATACTGTCATGAAAGGGAGTAAAGCCTTGCAGTTAAATTGAGACATTTCTAAGTCTGGTAGGTAAAGAACATGAAAGTTAAGACATCAAAACTTGTCCAGAGGTTATTTCTGGGGAGTGTGATTGGGGGAGTATAAAAAGGGAATTTCATTTTTTACTTTATATACCCAACAATTGTTTGATATTGCTATAAGAATGCATTACCATTATAACAAAAAATTTTAAAAATAATAAATGCCCATAACCAAGTGTTTACTGTTAGTTTTTAAATAGCCTCTAATCCTCTTCTTAATTTTTTTAAAATTTTAATTTTATTGGAGTATAGTTGACTTACAATGTTGTGTTAGTTTCAGGTGTATAGCAAAGTGAATCAGTTATACATATACATATATCCACTCTTTTTTAGTTTCTTTTCCCATATAGGTCATTACAGAGTATTGAGTAGAGTTCCCTGTGCTATACAGTAGGTCCTTGTTGGTTCTCTATGGTGTATATATCAGTGTGTGATGTTCATCCGAGCTCCTGATTTATCCCTCACCCCCCCACCCCCTGCCACATTTCCCCTTTGGTTACCATAAGTTTGTTTTTGATTTCTGTAAGTCTGTTTCTGTTTTGTAAATAAGTTCACTTGTATCATTTTTTTAAATTAGATTCCACATATGTGTGATATCATATGAGATCTGTCTTTCTCTGTCTGACTTACTTCACTTAGTATAATAATTTCTTGGTCCATCCATGTTGCTGCAAATGGCATTATTTCATTCTTTTGTATGGCTGAGTAATATTCCATTGTATATATGTGCCACATCTTCTTTATCCATTCCTCTGTCAATGGACATTTAGGTTGCTTCCATGTCTTGGCTATTGTAAATAGCGCTTCAGTGAACACTGGGGTGCATGTATCTTTTTGGATTATAGTTTTCTCCAGATATATGCCCGGAGTGGGATTGCTGGAACATATGGTAGTTCTATTTTTAGTTTTTTAAGGGACTTCCATAATGTTCTCCATAGTGGTTGTACCAATTTTTTTTTTTTGTTTGTTTGGCTGCATTGGATTTTTGTTGTTGCACACAGGCTTTTCTCTAGTTGCGGCGAGGAGGGCTACTCTTTGTTGTGGTGCATGGGCTTCTCATTGTGGTGGCTTCTGTTGTTGCAGAGCACAGGCTCTAGGCACGTGCGCTTCAGTAGTTGCGGCATGTGGGCTCAGCAGTTGTGGCTCGCAGGCTCTAGAGCACAGGCTCAGTAGTTGTGGCACACAGGCTTAGTCGCTCTGTGGCATGTGGGATCCTCTCGGACCAGGGATCGAACCTCTGTCTCCTGCATTGGCAGGCGGACTCTCAACCACTGCACCACCAAGGAAGTCCTGGCTGTACCAATTTACATTCCCACCAACAGTGTAGGAGGGTTCCCATTTCTCCATCCCCTCTCCAGCATTTGTTTGTAGACTTTTTGAAGATGGCCTCCTCTTCTTAATTTGAATATTTCCATTTGTTAATTTTTTTTCTAAAAAAATGGAAAAACTGTAAAATGATAGCTATCTTAAAGAAATGAAATATTCTGGACATTTTTAGCTTACCTGTTATGTGATGTTTATACAGGATCTCCAGGATTTTTGCTGGTCATGGAATGTTCTTAGAATGTTCTTAATAATCGTGTGTCATGAGAATTTATTGTTGCTTCTTCAGGAGAGTGCAACTGATTTAGAGGGAAGAACATACACTTGGAGGGAAAGAACTTTTAGTTTTCACTGTATTCTGTACTATTATTCATTATTATTATTATTCTCTACTATTCAAAAACTTTACAAGAAGCTCCTATTACCTTTGTAATAAAATAAAAACTAATTAAAAATTTTAAAGTCAGTACTGGCAAGCATTTTATGAGGCTTTTAAAAACTACATTAATACTCCCGGCAACTCTGCAAGGTAGATATCATCATCATTTTAAAGATGAAGAAACTGAGACTATAAGAAGTTCTGTGACTTGTTCAGGGTCAAAGTGGTAATAAGGGGCAGACTGAGGACTCAAACCCAAGTCTAATTTTAAAGTCAAGGTATAATTCTTTAAAAATGTAACACATCATGTTTTTTGTTTTATTAAACAAGTAAATAGTAGTTTGCTTGGAGGATAAGTGTATTACTTTAGGGATGGAGAGAGATTTATTTTCTTAGTTTAGGGCAGTAACAAAGCTTAGGGATTCAAAATAAATGCTTTCCTGGACTAAGGCACCCAAAGAGGAATCATATTAGCTGCCAAATTGAAAACAAATTTCCTTCTAACATCGTTATTAGCATCTTAAATATTATCGTATTTCCTAAATATTCTTTCTCAGCTTTAGCAAAAATAAAGCTTTAGACATATAAGCCTTGAATATAGGAAGCAATCGATATTGATTTTAAATTTGTTAAAGTATAAATGTGTGTATTTATATACATATATGTGTGCATGTCTTCATATGAGTATGTATTTGTATAGTGTAGAAAACTATATACCAGATGTTAACTGTTGTTGTACCTGACTGATGAAATTATAAATAAGTTTTAATTTCTCTGGAATTTCCTATACTTATTCAGTTGTCTAAAATGGATATTTATTAATTTTTAAATAAGAAGAAAAAGAGTGGGAATTGTTCCACAGGATAATGAGATTTATTATAAAGTCATAGTAACCATGTGTACTGGCTCAGGAATAGACAAATTGACCAATGAAACAGAATACAGAGCATAGAAATACATATAGAAATTTGATATATGAGAGGTAATATGGCAGCAGGGTGGGATGGGGGGAGGAGGGGAGATAATTCAATAAATTGAGCTGGAAAAAAAGTTACCCATAATAGAAAAATATGATTTTGGATCCCTAACTCAAATCATACTCAAAAGTCAATTACAGATAGAGTACAGACTTAAATGCCAGAAGGAAACAGAAAAGATTGAGAAATATTCTTAAACAAGATACAAAGAATGCTAATCATTAAAGAAAAGACTGATAAGCCCAACTCCATTAAAACTAAGAACTTATGCTAAGAACACCCTAAAGAAAGTGAAAGGCAAGTCATAAGCAGGGAGAAAATATCTGCAAGGATACAAACACTGTATTAGTCAGAGTTCTCCAATAGAAAGGAAATGCGTGTATATATGAGGATATTTATTATAGGAATTGGCTCACACAATTATGGCAGCTCAGAAGTCCCACAGTCTGCCCTCTGCAAGCAGGAGACTCAGGAAAGCTGGTGATATAATTCAGTCTATTCCTGAAGACCTGAGTACCAGGAACCTAAATGTCTGAGAGCAGGAAATGATGGATGTCCCAACTCAAACGGAGAGCCAATTTGCCCTTCCTTTACCTTTTGTTCTATTTAGTCCCTCAAAGGACTATGTGATGTCCACCCACCCAATGAGGGTGATCTTCTTTACTCAGTCTATAAATTCAAATCCTAATCTCTTCCAAAAACACCCTCACAGACACACCCAGAAATATTTTATCAGCTATCTGTGAATCCTTTGGCCCAAGCAAGTTGACACATAAAATTAACTATCATAACCACCAACAGATTAGAATAAAAAAATTATCAATTGCTTGAAAGCAAACAATTCAATAGAAAAACAAGCAAAAGACATGAACAGACATCTCACAGAAAAGTAGACATTTATGGCCAATTAATATAAAAAGAGGCTATCAACCTTATTAGTAATCAGAAAATACAGATCAAGGTCAAAATACCATTTAATACCTAATAGCTTAAGAAAAATAAGAATACCAAGTGTAGGGAGGATGTGGCTCAACAGGAAAGCTTACACATTCTGGTGGGAGTATAAATTATTAGTCACTTTGGAAAATAATTTCATAGTGTTTGGCAAAGCTGAACATTCATATACCTCCAACCCAGAAGTTCTACTCCTGGGTGTGTACTCCTGCGGGAAAGTGCTGTCCGTGTGCCCATGAAGACGTGTTGAAGAAGGTCCACGGGAGAACTCTTCATAACAACAAAAAAATGGAAATGACTGAATTGCCCACTGAGAAGAGAACGTATAAAAGTAAGTATCTAACATAGTGTCTGGCACATAGTAAATACTCAATAAATGATAGCCATTATCATTAGCCCTGAGTATCAGTTTCATCATGCAAAATACAGCGATAATAATACCTATTTTACAGTAATGTGTAAAGAATTAAATGAGAAACAGATGTAGGCCCTTGGCACACAGACAGCATTTGACAAATGTTACTGCCTCCTTATGGATGTGAGTGAAGTCTGGGAGGGAGCTATCAGGTTGGTAATGAAAGGGTGTGTATATGCGATGCTGCCAGCCAAGGCCTACCCTTAGCAGGCTTCTAAGACTGGCTGTTTTTGTTCTGAATCAACATTTTTATGCCTACTCTATGCCAGGAAAGCACCTTCTGAGGTGGCACTACTCTTGTCCCCATTTTACACATTTGGACACTGAGCCTTGAGAGCTGAGATGACTTGCCCCAGGTCACCCAGCTCAGAGGAGTAGATCTGGATTTAAACTCAAGACTATCTGATCCTTAAAACCAGCACCCTCTACTGCTTTCCAAATGCTACCAGAGCTCAACATCACCTCTAACAGAAAGTCAAAAAATCTCAACTGGCGGGGATTCCAGACCGTCCTTCCTGTCCTTATCCCCACCTGAGGGTGTGTGTGTGTGTGTGTGTGTGTGTGTGTGTGTGTGTGCGCGTGTGCGTGTGCGTGTGTGTGTGTGTGTGTGTGTGTGTGTATGTTGGGGAAGGGAGGAGACCCAGTCCTGACAACCAATGGGAGACCTTGGGGCAAATGTCAGCTTGGAAGAGCAAAGGCCACAAGTGGTTAACGGCATTATTGCCTGAAGGGCACCAGAAAGTCAAGTGAGCCATTCTTGACCTTTCAGAAGCTATTATGAGGAAAACATAAAAAAAACAATTCTGCGGGCTTAATGAAGGAACGCTGTGAAAAGTGTAATGGGCTATGTGTGCACATCTCAAAAGCGTCATATAATTTGCCACAATTGGCAGTCTATTCTCCAGCAAGGCCAAGCAGGGTGTTGCTACTTAGGCCCAAAGTGCCTTGGCAAAGCCAGGACCCCACCTCCGTCCCTTCTCTAAAACCCAGGGTGTCTATGATTTAATTTCCAAGGTTTAAACAGCAGCTGCTGAAATGAAATGTGGCACAGGCTCATTCATTTTCCCTGAGTGCTAAAATATGTTTTAATGCTTCAAAATATAAGCCCTATTTTGGCTTTGGTTTTTTCCCACTCCACATACAGAGTTCTTTTTTTTAAAATTACATTTCCAGGCAATTAGTTCATTACATTGACTCAGCTCTTCATGACTTTGGTGGGGGCTGGTGGAAGAGTGAGGTGGCAGAGTACTTCATTATTTTTAAAAATGGTTATTGGCCATGTTCGGTTCCCATAATTCATTCCCAGTTTCATAAGGGCATTTACTATGCAGAGTCTCTGCATAAAATCATCAGCTGCTACATTAGCACAATGGCTCTTTGGAGTCATAACAGTCTACCACAGAAATGATCCGTGGATTATATAAGTTTGTAAGGTCCAATACACTTACAAACATTTTTTTTTACCCTTTTCCATTATTTATTCCTCATTAGGCTTCCCCCTCCCTTTTTTCTGCTCTTTAATACAAATGCAAAAATAACACCCAAAGCCAGGAAGAAATAAGCCCAAATAAGTTTAACTAAAGCTAAGAGAAGGCTGAGGAAATGATTCTATAAAAGCAATGATTTTCAGTTAACCCTGACCATCAGCCTACATTGTGTTCTTACAGAGTTTCTGTTCTCTGTTCACATTGTCTGCCAAATAGAGGTAAAGTGACTTTGGGGGCCAGGGTTTCTAGGTTTTTGTAGTCTGTGTCACAGTCTGGGGAACTGTTGTGTGACTTCCATATAGTGTTCCTATTTTGGCTATTAATGATTTGAGTCTATTTCAGGTTCTCAACTGTTCTAAAACTGAGTGGTAAAAGTAGGAAGCAAAACTGGTAACTGTGTATTCAGACAATGTGGGCATTTTTAATCAACTTACTTGAAAGATAGAAAAA
This sequence comes from Stenella coeruleoalba, assembly GCF_951394435.1. Lineage (NCBI taxonomy): Eukaryota > Metazoa > Chordata > Mammalia > Artiodactyla > Delphinidae > Stenella > Stenella coeruleoalba. The sequence goes on from NC_137156.1 coordinate 76,837,110, forward strand.
TTGGTCTTAAGCTGGCAGAGATCAGTAGGCAGAGAGCAAACTGAAATATCTTCAGTGGCCCGGGCTCGGCCAGGATTAGAGCCCAGGTTTGCTGAAGCTATAAACAAAGGTGGCAGCAAAGTGAATTTAATAACAGAAACATGCCCTGGACAACTGTCACTGCTCATATGTGATGTAGATAATTCTTTACCAGCAGTACAGCCTTGCCCTTCACTTCTGACACCAGAGAATAGATTGTTTTCTTAGAAATGGAATATTCAAGCGAAAGGTATTTTTAGACATCTCTAGAAATGCATCCACTAGGAACAAAGGGTTGACCATAGTGTTTATCATCTCTCCCTGCCAAGACCCAATAAATGATAGTAAAAGAATGAACCCATAACTAAGACAAGCACAGAAAGGAGGCCATCAATGAATAAGGCACCTCGACAAATTTCTGATGGACGGGTAGATGGTAGGAGGCTATTGGTGGATGAAGGAGAGGGAGTAAGGAAGTTGCTGCAGAGTATGTAGGAGGAGACTCCATAGGAGAAAGGAGACAAGTGACTTAGGGGAGCCCTAAAGAAACTACAGTCAAGATGGGCAGCGTCAGCAGAGGCTGGGAATGAGAAAGAGCTTAACTGAAATTATTTTTCGAAGGACTATTTCTATCAGCTCCCTCTCTCACCTTCCCCTTCCCAATCCCGCTGCAAACAGAGCAGCACTCGGTTGATGGGGCAACTGTGGCTCCCACACATCCCTGTGAGTCCTCCCAACCCCAAGCAAGCAAAGCTAGGTCTTGCCCTCCTGCCACCACCTTCAAACTCCAGTACTTCACCCCCAGGCTGAAAAACCAGAGAATCTTATCTAAAGAAGCTGAGTAACTACCTGGAGAGGAAGGAATGCTAGGGTGGGTGCAGGCTCTCCCACAGTACAAAAGTACCTTTTGGCATTTGGGAACCTTGCTTAGAATCCACTTCTAATGAATGCTGAATTCATTCCCTCGCTGAAGTGAAATCAGCTAGGCAGTAATCCTTGCCCTCATCCTCAGAGCCCCCAGGCAGCCTGCCCATTTGAAGGCTAACAGTACAGAGACCTACCCAGGCCACAGTCAATAGTCATTGTTGAGGTCGTCATCAATGTTGTTGCCTTCATCAGTATCATCACCATCATCAAACATTTATTGAGCGCTGACATGACTTCTCAGACCTGTCAAAGGCATCTCAAACTCTTGCTCCAAACTGGACTGATCTTATTCTCCCCCAACTTCCACCCAAAACTCCTCCTCTTCCAATATTTCCTCGCTTGGAGAATGGACCTACCAACCATTGTAATTAACATTTATAGAGCACTTACTCTATGCCAGGCACTGTTCTAAGCACGACATATAACAACACATTTTAAACCTTACAACAACCCTAGGTGAGAGGGGGATCCAGGCTTAAATCAGCAAGGACCCCTTGTAAGCATTTCAGATCAACTGGCTAAAGAAGACTCTGAAGAAAGACTTGAATCTCTTAGACTCCAGTTTTTAGTTGTGATATTTTTCTCTGATTCTAAATAAATTTCATACCAAATTTTGCATGAGTTTGTGTGTGTGTGTCTAGTTTTATGATCTTTTTATTATACATTTTAGGCCTCCAAATCTTGGGTTCTCATGGGCAACACTGATACAGGACAAGTGTTAATAGAGCCAACACTTACAGACTCTACTTACAACGGGCAGACACTGCCTACAGTGCTTTGTGTATACTAGCTCATTTAACCTATCTCCCCCATCTTACAGATGAGGAAATGGAGGCACAGGATATTTCAGTGACATGCCCAAGGTCCCAGGTAGCCAGGCTTGGTGGCTCAGCTGTTAGCCTTTCCAGTATGGTCTCTTCGGTAGTTGTAAAGCCTATGCCATTAAGGAAATATTGTTAAAGTTTTAGGTGTGAAATGGAACTGTGGTAGTGGTTTTTCAAATGTGTGCTCCCCTAAATAAATTAAACATAGAATTATCATATGATCCAGCAATTCCACTTCTGTGTATATACCCAAAAGAATTGAAAGCAGGGGCTCGAACAGATACTGGCACACCCATGTTCAGAGCAGCATTATTCACAATGGCTAAAGGGTGGAAACAATCCAAGTATTCATTGTTGGATGAAGGAAAAATAAACTGTGGTATATACACAAGTGGAATATCATTCAGCCTTAAAAAGGAAGGAAATTCTGACATACGCTACAACCAGGATGAACCTTGAAAACATTACACGAATAAGAAAGTCATGAAAGGACAAATATTATATGATTCCACTTACATGAGGCAGTAGAGCGGTCAAATCCATATAAACAAAAAGTAGAATGATGTTTGCAGGGGCTGAGGAGTTGGAGGGGTAGGGAGTCACGTCTAACGGGTACAGAGTTTGATTTTGGGAAGATGAAGTTCTGATGATGGATGGTGGTAATGGTTGCACAAAACTGTGAATGTGCTTAGTGCTACTGAATCATATACTTAAGTATGGTAAAAAGGGTAAATTTTATGTTATATGTATTTTACCACTAAAAATCCTAATGAATAGCAAACCGACAAACCCACCAAAAATAAATATAATAATTTTGAAATGTGTGCTCATCTGTTAAAAATAAGATGATGCATTAATAGATGAAATAATATATATTGCTTTAGGATAATGTGGTGAGGGGAGGGATTGAGAAATGTAAGGGAAATGTGGGGTGGGGGATGGGGAGCTGAAATAAGATTGTCCAAATACGGATCGTTGTTAATACTAGGTGATGGTATACATGGATATGTGTATTCTACTTTGTGTATGCTTGAAGTTTCCCATGAAAGAAAAAAAGTTTATTTTATTCTATTCTATTCTATTTTGCCCCACCTTGCAGCTTGTGGGATCTTAGTTTACCGACCAGGGATTGAACCCGTGCCCTTGGCGGTGAAAGCATGGAGACCTAACCATTAGACCGTCAGGAAATTCCCTTGAAAAAGAAGTTTTAAAAATCTCATCCCAGTAGATAATAGGACAGTAGCTGCCATTGTATTTATTAACCCTTCAAATAGAGACAGGGCCATGGAGCCCCTTTCAGCCCATTCCATGATGCTCCTGAGAACATACGCAACTGCCCACCGATAAGGATTTCACCCTCAGTGTCCCATAGAGAACTCTCAGGGCATTTACTATCAGCAGCTGCCCACCCTGGGTGATCTCAAGGGTTAGGAGAAATAAAAAGTAGCTCTTTCTGGTGGACTACCATCTACAGAAAACTGTGCTTCACCCTGTAATACAAAAAAAAAAAAAAGAAAATGGCAGAGAAGGTCCACATCAAGAATCTTACCTATAAGGTATGTCTGCTTCATGTCATGGGACTTATCAACTCCTCAACAAAAGAAACATTTTAAATTATAAAATTAAGGAATCTAGGTCATTGTGAATATATTTTCTCTGAGCTTACACACACACACACACACACACACACCCCTACCTTGGTCAAGCAACCACATGAGTTGGAACTGGTCACCATAAGCAGATAGTGAGCACTCTACTCACTGCTTCATTTATTCGTGTTTTAACAAGTATTTACTGAGTACCTACTGCAATTAAGTCATAGTACGATGTGCTAGGTGATGTGCAGACCATCTCAGACACTCAGAGTTGATAGGAAGATTATTTTGAACTAAAAACATTTGAAATTCAATAGATCCAGAAAAAAGCCTTTTTGGAGCTTCCCTTGTCTGATTAAAGGTAGAAACTCCTGGAAATGCCCCTCTGAGGCAGCTTCACTCTGAGGCTGGAAACTGAGAGTAAAATTGCCACAAATCTTTTCTTGGGACAGTTTTTTCTAACTAGAAAGAAGTGGGTGGTGAGTACTTGCACCTGCAGAAACAAATATTATCACAAATTTTCTGTCTCCCATTTTGTTTTCCTAAAAGCCCATTTGTCTTTCCTAAAGAAACTCATTTGTTCTTCCCATAAAAGCCTTTTGTCTCCCCTCCCTTTCCCATTATTAAGTGGATATATAAGCCCCTATCTTTGGCTCTTTGTTGAGTCACATTTTTTCTGTTATTTCCCACATCTGTAAGTGAATAAAAATCCATCTTTTCTAATACTAATCTTTGTCAATTTAATTCACAAGCCCTCAACCACTGAATTTAAGAAGGTAGAGAGAAAGTTTTTCCTCCATGACAGCGACTAAGACAGAAGAATTCTTGCTCTCATGGAAACTGCATTCTACCAGGTAATATACACAGAAGGAGCAAATGCACAAATAATTATTTACAGCTTGTCATTACTGCTTAATCAAATAATTGGTCAGCGAGAGTTGGTATTCACCTGGATAGCCTCAGTACGAGGATACGATTTGTTAATACTGGAGTCTGTTCTGATTAGTTGGTACCTGTACCTAAGGATGGTTAAAATATGTAGAACATCACACTAGGTTGTCTAGATAAGCCTCTCCAAGGAGATGACACTTAGGCTGAGTCCAAAAGCATGAAGAAAAACCAGCATTAGGAGAAGAGGGGAAGAACATTCTGGGCAGAGGGAGGAGCACACACAAACGGCCCCGAAGAGCTTAAAATACTCCAGTGTGAGTAGAGCAGATGGAGGAAGGGTGGAAGGGCCCCATCACACAAGACATGGCAGTGCTTCTGTTTGTACAGGAATTCAGAATTTGTGAGGGTTACCACTGGAATCATCATTCTCCACGATGGGGATTAGGAGGAAAAACTAGTGCTTACAGACAAGAGAGATTTCAAGTTAAACTGAGAGTCAAATTGACAGGGGACATCCAAAATCAGGAGATCAAATTAAGCATTAAACAGTCAATTCAAGAGCAAAGACCTGATGGTAGCTACAGACGGCAATTAGAAAGTATAAGCAATCTGACCCTACAGAAACTAGGGAGGGTTGGGGGGTTGGAGGGTAGAAAAGAGTCCTAATAATTTTTTGGCCACTTCATCCCAGAGCCTTACAATTTCATCCTGTAGTGGGCTTGAATCCTGAGGAAGGGCCAGGTAAAGTTGAATCCAGAGGCAGGAATACAAAGATGGAGTGCATTTCTCAAGCCATGTAATATGGTTCACAAACATCTCACCCACCATTGTATTTTGGTTTTCTTTTATAGGAAGAATATACAAAGGCAGATTCACACATTAATTTCTGGACTCAAGAGAAACAACATTTAAAAAGTCTTTCTAGTAAGTAAAGTTTCATCAAGTAAATGATGTTCTTATTTCCCCTGGAGACAGGTCCTAGAAGGTAGGCAGGGCTGCTGTATGTCATTTATATGCAGCATCGGAGAAAATAGCGTCCAAAATAACACAACTCTGCTGTTCCTAGAATTCTGTTTGTAGTCATTCAAAATAAGACTTGGGCTTATTTTTTCTAAAGGCGAATGAATTTTACGTCAACCTCGAGGAAATGCAGTATTTAAAGTTAACCTTATTACAGGAGGAATTCCTGGAAAGATAATAAAATCCAACAGTTGGTAGATTCAAGCTGGAGGTCACTCTAATTAAGAAAGTAAAGAGTAAATGGAATGCAAACAATCCTATTTCACACTAAACAATTCAACTGGGGAATCATTTTAACACAGTGACTCAGGGTGGATTACATTCTCCCATGCACAGGCACAGCCCCCATTGACTATCAGCAGAGACACTGATGCATATCTAGAAACAGTTTGGGGCCTGGAGGCTGGTGAAATAAATTGTGTGAATCAATTTAAAATGCAGCCAGATGTTTTTTACTCCTAAAATGAAAGGACATGGAATGGGATGGGGGTGGGGGGAGCGAGGGAGAATCCACAGATAGCCCACCTGGCAGAAGACTGAGGCATAGGCAGTTTTAAAGTCAGCCATAAATTGGCTAACTTGACCTCTTTTCCTATCTTGCTATCTTTTTATTCCGTTAAAGGAACAATGCATACCAATAAATGATTTCATTTGATAAGCATTTTGGAAGGCCTCCTCATTTTAAAGCACTCTGAGGAAAACAGAGATGGATTGACCTGAATGCTGATCTCAAGAAGTTCAAGACTTGGCTAATAGGAGAGATGACTTGTGTGTGTACAAGATTAAACAAGGGAGACATTCCGAAAATAATCACAGATGTGTGAATAAAGTTGCCTACAAGGATTTCATGGAAGCATTACTGTAGTGAAAAACTGTATTCAGTAGGGAGTAGTTAAGAATGATACTTTTTAAAAAGTACCTAGTAATAATGATGGAATAGTTTGCAACCATTAAAAATGATGCTGGAAAAAAATATTTAAGGACTTGGAAAACTGTTGATGAAATATTGTTAAGTTTTAAAAAAAAAGCTAACCAAATACTATGTACACTGTACTCCATTTTTGAAAGAAGAAAAGAAAAATATTTTTACATTGGTTTCTTTGTACAAGGGAGAAACAAGTATTTAGCAAAATATTAACAATGTTTATCTTCTGGTGGTATCATTAGGAGTGGCTGTTTACTTTCTTTTTACTTTTTAAAATATCACCTATATTTTCCACAATAAACATACATTTTTGATAACTAAAAAAACTTTAAATGAGAATTTAGCAAAATATTAACAATGTTTATCTTCTAGTGGTATCATTAGGAGTGGTTGTTTACTTTCTTTTTACTTGTTTTTAATCATCTATATTTTCCACAATAAACATACATTATTTTTGATAACTAAAAAAGAAAAATTCAAATGAGAGTTTAAAAGGACAGAAATACAACACAGAGAAATTTACAAGAGGGAGAAAACGCCAGTTTGTTCCAGTCCCAACAAGGGTCCTCCTAGCGGGTGTCACTTGAGCCGATAGAATGAGACCCGAGTCCAGTTCAGAAGCAAAGGGAAGTTTTTGTTTCTTTTTTTTTTTTTCGGTACGTGGGCCTCTCACTGCTGTGGCCTCTCCCGTTGCGGAGCACAGGCTCCGGCCGCGCAGGCTCAGCCGCCACGGCTCACGGGCCCAGCCGCTCCGCGGCATGTGGGATCTTCCCGGACCGGGGCACGAATCCGCGTCCCCTGCATCCGCTGCGCCACCAGGGAAGCCCCGGAAGTTTTAGTCTTTGATCAAACAAGGAGGAGGTGCAAACTCGAGCTCCAGAGCGAAAGCCTTGGGTAGGGCTAATTTATAGGGTTCTTGTTCGCAGGGGTGGAGCTCACTTCTCGCGAGGTCAGGGCGCAGACACGGGCACAGACGCACGCGCAGCTGTGCCGCTCGGGGATCCAGATCACAGTGCCGAGCGCAGCATCTCTGCACACGATCTGCTGCCGCCATCTTGAATTGAGTGCCCTGCGCGGCTTCTGCGCACGGCCCTCAGCTGAGGTGTCAGCGCAGCCGTTTTGCACCAGGAGCTCCGGTCTGAAGTGCTGGGTGAGAGGCCTCTGCATGCGGCCCCCTATGAGCCAGTGAAACTAGACTAAGCACAATGGAAAAGAGAGAAAAAGGTAAGAGTTTATTTTATTACCCAGATTCTATTTTTATTCTCCAGGTATTGTTAATGGGCTTTGCCGGTGACAAAGCCCTCCTGTGTCTTTTGTCCTGCACCTCATTCTTGAAGGGCTCTGAGGGGTGACGGTCCATCGTCTGTAACTGTTTACTGCTGATCTAGGGCGTCGTCATGACCCTGGGGAGAAGAGCGGAACCTCTCCCAGCCGCCTTTAGATGTGTTTGAGCGTCACCAGGTCTCGGCCCTGACTGTTCGTGTCCCTGAGTGACCACCATTTGTGTACCATTTTGGAGATAAGGACACCAGACGATTTCAAATACATGGCCCAGATATTAGAAAGAGAATAATGGTCACATGTCAATTTTTTCCTAAACATGCAGGTATCTAGGTCTTTAGCCTGTAGGCAGAGTGCCTTGACGGTATGCTCACTGCCAGGGCCTCAGCCTCCCTGGTCACGTTTTGGTTGCTTTACGGAAGAGAAGCTTCAGATGAGAAAGAGGTTCGCAGGAGCAGTTAGTCAAGGGGGTCCATTGCCCCAGGTTGTCTCTCTGCAGTTTGGGGCTCGGGGGCCTCTTCACTCAAGTTCGATGTCCCACGGAGTGAGCCCCTGCGGCTTCAGGGCAGAATGGGTAGTGAGATCACCAAGTGGGGCCCATTCCATCCAGGAGTGCGTCGTCTTGCGGGCTGCTGGTGTGCCAGGTTTTTAGGTTCACCCTGTCTCCCGGCCGGAAGGGGTGCAGGGCCAGATCGGTGGGTGTGGGGAGCACCTGTTACCATATCCCGTGAGAGCTTTCATGGTTTCTCCTACCCGAAGAGGACACGAGTTGTTCCATTTCAAGGGGGTTGTTCCTTCTCCTGGGCTTGGGGAATGGACCTACCGTATATGAGTTTAGAATGTCATCCACATACTGATCTTTTAGGTCTTTTGTTAAAGTTTCCCCAAAGATGATGGGGGGATTTTTGAACCCTTGAGACGGGACTGTCCAGCAGTATTGTTGTTTCGTGTGTTTGGGTCCTGCCACTCAGAAGCAAAAATTTCTTGTCACTCTGGGGCTAATGGAATACAGAAGGAGGCGTCTTTTATATCTAACATGGAATACCAGGTCCTTGTGGACAGCAAAGTGCCCAGCAGGGTGTAAGGATTAGGGACTATTGGATATATATCCTCAGTGACTTCACTGACTGCCCCAAGGTCCTGCACCATCCAGTATTCCCCATTGGGTTTTTTTACAGTAAGAATGGGGGTATTACAGGCTGATTGGCAGGGTCTAATAAGGCCCTAGTCAATTAGGCCCTAACAGGGGTAGTGCCCAATGACGTCTCCCGATGGAGAGGATACAGTTTTCTATTGGGCCATGTATATACTTTTCCAGTTATACAGATCAGAAGTGGTAAATGTATACCTGGATGAGCCCTCCTTCTCCATTGGGGACCTGCCTTAAAAGGAGTACTTCATACTTTTCCTGGCAGGTTGTTGGACCCTGGCTGGTAACTAGTACCACTCTGTGTAGTTGGTGAACTGGGTTATAGGGGAGGGAGCTTGTATGGAGGGAGTCTCTGGGGCTTGGGGTCCAAGTTGGGACATAAGAAAGAAGGGGGCAGGGAGGGAGCAGTCGGAGGAGGATTAGCGAAGAGATCAAGAAGGTCCTCAGGAGGAGGGTCAAGCTGGCATTACCCTAGTGGAGGAGAGCCCACATCCCTTTTGAAGGCTTTTGTTCTGATATAAGGCCATAAAAAAAATGGACGTAGGGAATTTCATCCCATTTCTTTTGTCTTTGGCATAGCAGGTCCAATTGACAAGTAGTTTTATAATTTAGAGACCCACTGATGAGCCAGCTTTCCCCATCTCGCAGCCGATATTGGGGCCAGGCTGTAATACACAGGAAGATAAAACGTTTTAGGGTCGGGGTAATACCTGAAAAACTCGAGTTGTGCAGGGTACACCCCAAGGGACTATCCTTTGGTACTGTAGACATTTGGCTCCGCATACCTCAGGTGTTCTATTGTGGATGTTTGCAACCACTGGTGGGGGCTGGTGGAGTGACCTGCTGGCAGGCAAATGCCACAAGATTTGACCAAAAATAGATTTCTGGTTCAGGAAGTTTGGAACCAGCACCAAACTGGTTTTTTTTTTTTTTTTAACATCTTTATTGGGGTATAATTGCTTTACAGTGGTGTGTTAGTTTCTGATTTATAACAAAAGTGAATCAGTTATACATATACATATGTTCCCATATCTCTTCCCTCTTGCGTCTCCCTCCCTCCCACCCTCCCTATCCCACCCCTCCAGGCGGTCACAAAGCACTGAGCTGATCTCCCTGTGCTATGCGGCTGCTTCCCACTAGCTATCTACCTTACGTTTGGTAGTGTACATATGTCCATGCCTCTCTCTCGCTTTGTCACAGCTCACCCTTCCCCCTCCCCATATCCTCAAGTCTGTTCTCCAGTAGGTCTGTGTCTTTATTCCTGTCTTACCCCTAGGTTCTTCATGACATTTTTTTTTCTTAAATCCATATATATGTGTTAGCATACGGTATTTGTCTTTCTCTTTCTGACTTACTTCACTCTGTATGACAGACTCTAGGTCTATCCACCTCATTACAGATAGCTCAATTTCGTTTCTTTTTATGGCTGAGTAGTATTCCATTGTATATATGTGCCACATCTTCTTTATCCATTCATCCGATGATGGGCACTTAGGTTGTTTCCATCTCCGGGCTATTGTAAATAGAGCTGCAATGAACATATTGGTACATGACTCTTTTTGAATTATGGTTTTCTCAGGGTATATGCCCAGTAGTGGGATTGCTGGGTCATATGGTAGTTCTATTTGTAGTTTTTTAAGGAACCTCCATACTGTTCTCCATAGTGGCTGTACCAATTCACATTCCCACCAGCAGCAGCACCAAACTGTTAATGGAGTCCTCAGAAGACCAAAATAGGCGGCGTCCAGCTGGCGTGAACTCTGATATAACTGGGGGTCTCCCTTGAATTATAACAGCCTGTGCTTGAGATAGTTAGTCCCTTCCCAGTCACAGTGTCCCACAGGAGGTGAGACAGTACTGCCTCTGGGCCCGAGCAGCTTAGCCACGTTAGTTCCTGACCACCCTGGTCCGTTAGCAGGTGGCACAGGTGTCAGAGGTGGGGGTCTTCTCTTTCCTCCTTTACACCGAAAAGGAGGAGTTCCTGGACTTCCCTCTGTTGAGAGCTAAAAGCACAAGGAATTCCCACGCGGTACTCACCAGATCACTGGGGCAGCTGGTATTCTGTGCTGATACCAGGAGGAGAGCCTGTGGAACCTCAGTCGATAAAGAATCACCCAACATTTGCCTTACGACCCGGAGCGGGAGGAGAGGTCAGGCAGTGGGTGTTTCCTGTTCTTGCCATCTGCTCACGGTGCTTCCTGATAATGGGGTTCCTGGTCCTGCAAGCAGCTTGCAGGGCTCCCCAGCTACTTCACAGAAACTAGCCTGACCGGAAGAGGTCAAGTTATGGGTCACGGACCTACCTTGGGAACCTTTCGCACTCAGGCGTCCCCGGTGCCTTTTCTTGAACTCAAAGCCAGTGTCCTTCTTCGTTTTGTCAGGTGGTCCTTATTACCTGGGATTTTCCAAGTCTTGTCTCCTGGCTCACAGGTCTGGCTACTTTCCTTTACCAAACCGAAAGTGGCTGTGGAGGATGCTACTGTTGACCCCTGGAGGTCTGTGAGGAGGGCAAAAAGCCCTGTGGTGGCCACTAGTGCCTTGTACAGGGGTCAAGAGGACAGCACTACTGGCAAGACAGGGGCAAGACTGCCATGGCTCCCTCACGTCCACAGGTCCCCAAAGTCCCCAGCCAGAGGCAGCGGGGAGACGTGCATGAGTTTCAATCTCTGATCCCTAATGATGCCACAGTACGATCCTCTCAAGGGGGTGCAGTCAGATGACTCTGAGGACTATGCTGTATGAGCACCACACCCGGATATCGGGTTTCCGGGCAGAGTTGTTCTGAATTTGGCCAAAGGCTGCCGCTGTTCTACTGTGTCAGAGTGTACTCAAAGACCGGAGGCAATCATTCCCAGGTGAACCTCCCAAAGCCTCCACCATTCTCCCGCTGTAGCCAGGGTGAACCCAGAGCTTAGTGGACAGGTGCAGGTGAAAAAACCATCTGGGTTGCCAACATTCGTTGCTGATCCTTTCGAGTCAGGTCCCAACAAGGGTCCTCCTGTCTGGTGTCATTCCAGCCACTAGAATGAGTCCGAATTCAGTTCAGAAGCAAACTAAAGTTTTATTCTTTGATCAAAGAATGGAGAAGTGCAAGCTTGAGCTCTAGAGTACATGCTTTTCGCAAAAGGCCATTGGCGGAACTGCTTTATAGGGTTCTTGCCCGTGGGGAGAGGGGGGTGGAGTTCTTGCGGGTCGGGCACAGCTGCGCTGCTGCTCGGGGCTCCAGATCCGAGTGCCAGGTGCGGCATCTCTGCACGTGGCCTGCCATCGCCATCGGGAATTGCAGTGTTGTGACATACAGCGCGTCAAGTTGAAGTGTCGGGCACAGCCTTTCACTCTAGGAGCTCTGGTCTGAAGTGCTGGGTACAAGGCCTCTGCACTTGGCACCCTATGAGCAAGTAAAACAACTAAGCACAAAGGAAAAGAAAGAAAAAAGGTTAGACTTTATTTTATTACCCAGATTCTATTTTTATTTCCTGGGAATTGTTAAGGGGCTTTGTCAAGTGACCAGTTGAGAAGGTATTAGGAATCAGGGGGTGGAAGTGAAGGACATGGTGTTAGAGTTGGTCAATGGAGGAGAAAGAGAGCTGAAGGTAAAATAGCCAGTGTTGATTTCTGTCACCAAATTTCCAACCATTCCCTCTTTGTGGCCTTACTATAGCAGTAAGTATGCAGGGCCACTGTGCTGCACAACTTTTAGGGGGCACCATCTATGCTGCAGTCCATGTAAATACCCCTGGAGTTGTACAACCTATAGCCCTGTGGAAAATAAGTTCCTTTTAGAACTTATGGTCCTTGCTTTTACAAACAAACAAACAAAAAGCAAAAGAAAGCCAGCCAGCCAGGGAAATTCCAATCACTTTATTGGTCTAGATCAGTAGAAGCTAGGATTCCACCAAGATGCCTCATGGGCATCTGATAGAGATAGGCTTACTAGGTAGGATTCTGGACTAGCCTCCTCCAGCCCTACTTCCATGGCCAGCTACATAGTTTGCAGGGTTCAGTGCAAAATGAAACGTGAGACTCCCACCCTTGTCCAAAAAGCAGGGGGGAAGTGCAAGTTATTTGAAGAGACCCAGAATATACCTCTGTAGCATAAATATAATTTTGAGCTGAAGACATTTGAGAAACAACAGATGCAGGAAGAGGTTTTGTTTCTGCTCACCTTTTCTGCCAAAAACAGAGGCTTGCAAAAGAACTCAACTGCTATAAATCCCCCTCCAAGAGAGGCTTTCTGTTTCGAGGCAAAGAGTGACTCCTGTCGACTTAAAGAAAAATGCACAATATAAGAGTTGGGAGTTTAAGTTTTACTTAGGGGCCTTACTGACAACTATCACCTGGGAAACAGCCTCCCAGTAGCTCTGAGGGGACTGCTTCAAAGACGTAGGGGAGAAACCAGCTTACATGATTCTTGGCTAGTGAAAACATGCAGTCAAACATACATCTCCGTAAAAGATTACTGCTAGTCACAAAGAACAGACATCTCAAGTTAATAATTTTAGTGATTTTCTGTGTATGGGAAGATGCACAAATGTGGGCTCGTTAAAATTCTTCCTGAGATATACATCTAACTATCTAAGGGGCCGGTTTTCCAAAGCACGGAGTGCTTCATCCTGTTCTTCATCCTAAATTCCTCTCAGGGTATACTGTTGGTTAGGGACAGCAGTACCTGATGACTTAATCCTTGTAGAACTGGGTGGTGAGCAATGCTCTTTGTTCTTCTTTGTTTACAATCCTGCCACCAGATGGGAGGAGTTGGCATAGGGGTAAGAAACTCATAGACAGGCTTTACGAAAACAACCTTACCTTAGTTTCCCCCCATATATTTCTCTGTCTTTGCCTACCAGTTACTGTCCCTTGAAATCCTAACCCCTTTCCCTTGTAAAGATGGTATATACACCCCAAACTCTAGCCATTTCCTTGTCACAGTTTTCTGTGCACTCTTGCTTATGTATGTGAATAAAAATCTTTTCTTTTGCTAGGTTAACTTGTCTTTTATCAGTTTAATTTGCAGGCCTCCAAGTACTGAAGCTAATAGGGTAGAGGAAAAGTTTTACTCCCAACAGTATTAAAATATAAAACTCTTTCCTTTCTTCTTTGGTTTCTCTTTTGATTTGTCATAGTGTTTTTTGCTTTTTAGTGTTACTTTATATAAAGAAAAATATAAAATTTAAATTGTTAGCATGAATTGTACCATTTACCTTTATATTATACAATGTAGTTTTAAGTGCAAATATAAGAACATTTGTGCAAAAATCACTGAAATTATACAGTTTATATTTTGTAGTTCATCCATGCGTATGTATTTTCTTATAAGAACAATGGAATAGCTGCACAAAACCAACTCAAATGTTTTATGTTTTACTTCTTGATGTGCACATATTCTACCAATACTCTCTACCATGACTTACAGATGACTAAGGAAGCACTGCTAAGAAAAGCAACTATGCACTACTCCATCTTTCCCTTTCTTTTTTTTCTACCATTTTCAGTGTAAGTGGTTGGCTGATGCAGAGAAGTAACAAGAGTAAGAAAGGATATGTTAGGGTTCCTTGGTCACCTGGGCCACTGCCTTCTTTCTGTGTCAGAAGCAAGTTCTAGTTTGAATGAAAAATGTGGCCTCAGCCTGTACTTAGTCATCGATGTAAATCTATTTACCATGTAATGGCTTTGAGTCTCACTGAACTGCCACACATCCTAGGACCATCAGAATTCTGTGTTCATGGGGCATCATCTGACACTATATGCAAATGAATGGAAAGAAACTGAGGACTGTATATTCTACCTATCTCCTCTGCTCATGTGTGCACTCCAGTGTCCCAGAGACTTCACTTACAAAATGTAAGTTCAAAGGTAAAATTATTAAGAATTTCAGGATGATGACACCAGACATTTAAACCATGGGGCCCTTTTGAACATGGCACCCTGTACAACTGCACAACTAAATGTGGCTAGTAGTTACCATGTTGGATAGTACAGGTCTAAAATACACAAGGAATTCCTTCAGCTCAATAATAGTAACCCCTAATGTCAATTCCCATAGGTAAATGGGCAAAGGATATGAATAGGCAATTTACAGTAGAGGAAATACTACTAAGATACAAAAAGATGCTCAAAATTATTACTAAGTTCAAAAAATCAAATTAAATCTATAAGCCCAGAAAAATCACGGAGTTGGATAGTGCTAAGGGTCGGTGGGGATACAGGTATAAGTTGTCTTCATTTGCTGGGGACGGGGGAGGGTAGACAGGTGCATATATTATGAAGAGTGATTTAGTCAAGTTAAATAGATGACAGCAATTAATTGTGCTCCTAGCCATTTATCCTAAAGAAGTACTTACACAGCATAGACATTTATTTTTGTGTTGATTGTCTGTCTTCGCCACTGGACTATAAGCTTCACTGAGAGCAGAGACTTTATTTTGGTCATCTCTGTAAGTCCAATGTTGGGGTCAGGGCTGGCACATAGTAGATTCTCAATAAATACTTGTAAAATGAATGAATGAATGCCGTAGTCATTACAGAAACCCAATGAAGCATGTGTTTTACAGATGAAGAAAATAAAACTCAGAGCGGCCATCATCCCTCCAACATCATATTGATATGTCCAGTTGGAGGCAGAGATGGCATTAGCACAAAGTCCAACAGCCCAGGCTGATACCCAGGCTGACTCCCAGGCATCATCCATTCATTATTTCAACATTTCTTATTGAGTATCTCATAGGGAAAGTCAGCCTACAAGTAAGTGGAAAGAGTAACTGCACAACCACAGTTTGAGGGTTTAAATTAGAGCCTGTCTCAGTACAGAAAGAGTCTAATAAGTAAGGCTTCCCTCTAATGCCTTCCTGGGTTCTTGGGTCGTGCCTTTTCCATGAGGTGCTACTTTCTTTTTTTTTTTTTTTTTTTTTTTTTTTGCTGTACGTGGGCCTCTCACTGTTGTGGCCTCTCCTGTTGCGGAGCACAGGCTCCGGACGCTCAGGCTCAGCGGCCATGGCTCACGGGCCCAGCCGCTCCGCGGCATGTGGGATCTTCCCGGACCAGGGCACGAACCCGTGTCCCCTGCATCGGCAGGCAGACTCTCAACCACTGTGCCACCAGGGAAGCCCGAGGTGCTACTTTTTAAAGAAGAACAAAAAGGGAAAAAGGGAAAGGGAAGGAAAGGAGGCTATCTAACAGACTTAAGGTTTTTGTTTTATTGCACACATTTAGCCATTCAGGAAGAAAACAGGCAGTCTCAGAGACAACCAATTCACAGCTTTATTTTAAAGCTTTAATGTTAAAGGGGGTTAACATTTACCCACCAGCTTGCTTGCTTTTTGGTTTTTGCCTTTCCTTTCTCTCTGTACCTTTGATGCGTTATCTCATGAAAATAATTTGAGTATTTGCTTCAGTCTTCTCAGTTCTTTTTGGCCATGCATCCCTTGGCAGGTCTCACCTTATTTGGGTCTAAGTACTCACTCTACACCTCCTGTCCCCCACTATTTCATGTATTTCATGAATCAAGTGTTAACTAACTTCGTAGCAAAACAAAGCCATCTGGAAATTGGCATTTCTACAATGTGTTCCTAAAACTGCTGTTCATCATTCCTGGTGTGTGCATATGTGTAAAAAAAACCCCAGCATACATTTAAAGCAGGAAGCACTGGAAAGGCAGGGCGTACTTTTAGAAACCAGAATGCATGCCATAAGGGGAGGGCATACTCTGAGAGCTCTAAAGGCTGAATGACTATTGGTATCAGGCATGCTAAATATACGACCATTTTGACTAAATGCTATTAGTCTGAACATGTTTTACCTTCTCTATTTGCCAAAAGAGTATTTTCCAATTGCAAAAAGGATTACAGTTATACATAGTCAAAACACATAGCCTTTTTTCTTCATTAGTTTATTTATTTATATCCAGCCCTGCTTATGGCAAGAGGATGTGAGGTAGCTCAAACACAGTTTGATGGACTGGATTATCCGGGGAAGCATTCCTTTACTATGCTGATCCCTACTTCCAAATGGATAACAGTAGTAAAACTAATAACAAAGTAATGATTCAGAGTCACTAATATCCTTTGAGTGCCTACCACGTGCCAGACTCTTTGCCAAGTACTTTGCATATATTTTCTCATTTAATCCTCACAACAAACCAAGAATAGATACTACTTTTGACCCCATTTCACTGATACGTAAAATGAGGTTTAGAGAAATGGAGTGCACAACAGCATTTAATTAGCAAGGGGTGAAGATGGGATGAATGTAAGCCTGTTCCAGAAGCTTCCTCCCTACCAGCCCTATTCAGTACATTTCTGGTGGAAGATGTCCTGGGTGGAAGAAAAGTTCCTAATCATTTACTTGAGTCCAAGAGACACCTAATGACAGGTTGGAAGAGATGGATGACTAAGGCCGGAGGTACAGAGACAAAATGTGTGATTATCTCAAGTTGCTCATATCCAGTGGGGGAATATAATGAGTTCCCATATACTGCTGTGCCCAAGGCATCTCCCTGGGCTTTAGGGTAGTGAGCACATCTATTATACTGACCAGTCTATCCCCAGTCCCTAGAACATTAGTGTTTGATGAGTACTTATTGAATGAATGTAACATTGGGTTCACTAACTCAGAAAAGACACGTTCTTAGGAGGTGAGAGTGTCTAAAGACACTACCTTCAGGAATTAAAGAATGGAGCAGGAAGACGAGTGAATTTCCCTGCAGTAGGCAACCTCTAAGAATAAGTGTTTATTATTTCACAGTTTCTGTGGGTCAGAAGGATCCAGCTAACGCCTGTATTCCTGACCCACACACAGAAACTGTGAAATAATAAACATTTATTGTTTTAAGCTGATAGGTTTTAGGGTAATTTGTTATGCAGCAATAAATAACTAATACATTTCCTTATAACTTCCAATGAAACAAGGACTCTAAAGAGGAGTTGCAGCTGTGAAAATGGATAGGACCACCTACAACTGCCCTGTTTGTTACTTCCTGGCTAATTTCCCCATAGTAATTATCTGTAAACATCCTTACAATAGAAAGGGACAATGTGCTTATTTTCAGGGGCAACAAAAGGGTGAGGAGGCCTGAGGATGGTTGGTTCATTCCACCGCCAGTCCTAGGAAGAAAGGACCCTCAAGAAGATGAACATGTCATCATAGCTTTGAAAAGGAAAGACAGCAAGGCATGGGGAGTGTGTCCAGGAATAACAATTAACTCTATGGAAAATTCATCCTGATTTCCCAATACTCTATACCACTGAAGTTGGGTGATGTATCAAGTAGGATTAGGTTCAACTATGTAAAACAGGAACCTCTTAAATAACACTTAAAGGAAAACGAGTTTGCTTCTCTTACGTAGGAGAATTCTCACGTAGGAGTAGGTCATTTGAAGGCTGGTCTAGCAGCCCAGTGATGCCATGCAGGTCCAGTCTCCTCCCATTCATCTTCGAGGACATGCCTAGAGGACAGCCCCACCCTCCCAGTCCAACATGGCTATTTGACTTCTGCGTGTATATCATCATTCCAGCAACAGGAGGGAGGAAAGGGGAAGGAAGAGTACACTCATCCTTTCAAACAGACCTCCTAGAATCCTAGATGACTCTCCTCTTTATTTCTTAGTGACCAGAACTTATTCATGTGGGCATGCCTATCTGCAGAGGTGGTAGTGAAATGTGCCCAGCTAACCAGTAAGGTTCTGTTACTAAAAGGAAGGGGAGGCAGGCAGTAACCTTTGCTACAGGTAACCGGCAAGCACCAGATGTTTTGTCTAAGATTTCTAGGATCTGACTCATCTCACATTTTCAGTTTTATCTCCTTCCTTTAATTCCATCGAACAGGAATAGACACCACTCTTTTTGCCTTTCCATCTTCATACCTTTGCCTCTGCTGGTACTGCTGCTAGAGTCCCAGCCCCCGCCATTCATACTCATCCAGCTCCAAAACCACTTCTCCTGTGATTCTTTTTTTTTTTTTCATGTCATTCTTTAATCTTTGGTTAGAAATAATTGAAAATTTACAGAACATTGCAAAAATAAAAATGATACAACAACACACATATATCTCCTGTGATTCTTTTCTCAATACTCAATACTCAATACTCTCCTTCCTCTGAAAACTCACAGTGGGTACCTTTACCCACTTAACTAGAGGAAATAATATTACCATTACTTTTCAACTACGAGACATTGCGTTAGGAATGCAAATATGAATTAGAAAAGGACCCAGCCATAAAAAACTATATAATGGTCAATCGATAAATGTTAAATAATGAGTGACTAATCTGCTTTTTTTTTTTTTTTTTTAAACATCTTTATTGGAGTATAAGTGCTTTACAATGGTATGTTAGTTTCAGCTTCACAACAAAATGAATCAGTTATATATACACATATGTTCCCATATCTCTTCCTGCTTGCGTCTCCCTCCCTCCCACCCTCCCTATCCCACCCCTCCAGGCGGTCACAAAGCACCGAGCTGATCTCCCTGTGCTATGCGGCTGCTTCCCACTAGCTATCTACCTTACGTTTAGTAGTGTATATATGTCCATGCCTCTTTATCGCTTTGTCACCGTTTACCCTTCCCCCTCCCCATAGCCTCAAGTGCATTCTCTAGTAAGTCTGTGTCTTTATTCCTGTTTCACCCCTAGGTTTTTCATGACATTTTTTTTTTCTTAAATTCCATATATATGTGTTAGCATACGGTATTTGTCTCTCTCTTTCTGACTTACTTCACTCTGTATGACAGACTCTAGGTCTATCCACCTCATTACAAATAGCTCAATTTCATCTCTTTTTATGGCTGAGTAATATTCCATTGTATTTATGTGCCACATCTTCTTTATCCATTCATCTGTCGATGGACACTTAGGTTGTTTCCATCTCTGGGCTATTGTAAATAGAGCTGCAATGAACATTTTGGTACATGACTCTTTTTGAATTATGGTTTTCTCAGGGTATATGCCCAGTAGTGGGATTGCTGGGTCATATGGTAGTTCTATTTGTAGCTTTTTAAGGAACCTCCATACTGTTCTCCACAGTGGCTGTATCAATTTACATTCCCACCAACAGTGTAAGAGGGTTCCCTTTTCTCCACACCCTCTCCAGCATTTGTTGTTTCTAGATTTTTTGATGATGGCCATTCTGACTGGTGTGAGATGATATCTCATTGTCGTTTTGATTTGCATTTCTCTAATGATTAGTGATGTTGAGCATTCTTTCATGTGTTTGTTGGCACTCTGTATATCTTCTTTGGAGAAATGTCTATTTAGGTCTTCTGCCCATTTTTGGATTGGGTTGTTTGTTTTTTTGTTATTAAGCTGCATGAGCTGCTTGTAAATTTTGGAGATTAATCCTTTGTCAGTTGCTTCATTTGCAAATATTTTCTCCCATTCTGAGGGTTGTCTTTTTGTCTTCTTTATGGTTTCCTTTGCTGTGCAAAAGCTTTTAAGTTTCATTAGGTCCCATTTGTTTACTTTTGTTTTTATTTCCATTTCTCTAGGAGGTGGGTCAAAAAGGACCTTGCTGTGATTTATGTCATAGAGTGTTCTGCCTATGTTTTCCTCTAAGAGTTTGATAGTTTCTGGCCTTACATTTAGGTCTTTAATCCATTTTGAGCTTATTTTTGTGTATGGTGTTAGGGAGTGATCTAATCTCATACTTTTACATGTAGCTGTCCAGTTTTCCCAGCACCACTTATTGAATAGGCTGTCCTTTCTCCACTGTACATTTCTGCCTCCTTTGTCAAAGATAAGGTGACCATATGTGCGTGGGTTTATCTCTGGGCTTTCTATCCTGTTCCATTGATCTATATTTCTGCTTTTGTGCCAGTACCATACTGTCTTGATTACTGTAGCTTTGTAGTATAGTCTGAAGTCAGGAAGCCTGATTCCTCCAGCTCCATTTTTCGTTCTCAAGATTGCTTTGGCTATTCGGGGTCTTTTGTGTTTCCATACAAATTGTGAAATTTTTTGTTCTAGTTCTGTGAAATATGCCAGTGGTAGTTTCATAGGGATTGCATTGAATCTGTAGATTGCTTTGGGTAGTAGAGTCATTTTCACAATGTTGATTCTTCCAATCCAAGAACATGGTATATCTCTCCATCTATTTGTATCATCTTTAATTTCTTTCATCAGTGTCTTATAATTTTCTGCATACAGGTCTTTTGTCTCCTTAGGTAGGTTTATTCCTAGGTATTTTATTCTTTTTGTTGCAATAGTAAATGGGAGTGTTTTCTTGATTTCACTTTCAGATTTTTCATCATTAGTATATAGGAATGCCAGAGATTTCTGTGCATTAATTTTGTATCCTGCCACTTTACCAAATTCATTGATTAGCTCTAGTAGTTTTCTGGTAGCATCTTTAGGGTTCTCTATGTATAGGATCATGTCATCTGCAAACAGTGACAGCTTTACTTCTTCTTTTCCGATTTGGATTCCTTTTATTTCCTTTTCTTCTCTGATTGCTGTGGCTAAAACTTCCAAAACTATGTTGAATAAGAGTGGTGAGAGTGGGCAACCTTGTCTTGTTCCTGATCTTAGTGGAAATGCTTTCAGTTTTTCACCATTGAGGATGATGTTTGCTGTGGGCTTGTCATATATGGCCTTTATTATGTTGAGGAAAGTTCCCTCTATGCCTACTTTCTGCAGGGTTTTTATCATAAATGGGTGTTGAATTTTGTCAAAAGCTTTCTCTGCATCTATTGAGATGATCATATGGTTTTTCTCCTTCAATTTGTTAATATGGTGTATCACGTTGATTGATTTGCGTATATTGAAGAATCCTTGCATTCCTGGAATAAACCCCACTTGGTCATGGTGTATGATCCGTTTAATGTGCTGTTGGATTCTGTTTGCTAGTATTTTGTTGAGGATCTTTGCATCTATGTTCATCAGTGATATTGGCCTGTAGTTTTCTTTCTTTGTGACATCCTTGTCTGGTTTTGGTATCAGGGTGATGGTGGCCTCGTAGAATGAGTTGGGGAGTGTTCCTCCCTCTGCTATATTTTGGAAGAGTCTGAGAAGGATAGGTGATAGCTCTTCTCTAAATGTTTGATAGAATTCGCCTGTGAAGCCATCTGGTCCTGGGCTTTTGCTTGTTGGAAGATTTTTAATCACAGTTTCAATTTCAGTGCTTGTGATTGGTCTGTTCATATTTTCTATTTCTTCCTGATTCAGTCTTGGCAGGTTGTGCCTTTCTAAGAATTTGTCCATTTCTTCCAGGTTGTCCATTTTATTGGCATAGAGTTGCTTGTAGTAATCTCTCATGATCTTTTGTATTTCTGCAGTGTCAGTTGTTACTTCTCCTTTTTCATTTCTAATTCTATTGATTTGAGTCTTCTCCCTTTTTTTCTTGATGAGTCTAGCTAATGGTTTATCAATTTTGTTTATCCTTTCAAAGAACCAGCTTTTAGTTTTATTGATCTTTGCTATCGTTTCCTTCATTTCTTTTTCATTTATTTCTGATCTGATTTTTATGATTTCTTTCCTCCTGCTAACTTTGGGGTTTTTTTGTTCTTCTTTCTCTAATTGCTTGAGGTGCAAGGTTAGGTTGTTTATTCGAGATGTTTCCTGCTTCTTAAGGTGGGCTTGTATTGCTATAAACTTCCCCCTTAGAACTGCTTTTGCTGCATCCCACAGGTTTTGGGTCGTTGTGTCACCATTGTCATTTGTTTCTAGGTATTTTTTGATTTCCTCTTTGATTTCTTCAGTGATCACTTCATTATTAAGTAGTGTGTTGTTTAGCCTCCATGTGTTTGTGTTTTTTACAGATCTTTTCCTGTAATTGATATCTAGTCTCATGGCGTTGTGGTCAGAAAAGATACTTGATACAATTTCAATTTTCTTAAATTTACCAAGGCTTGATTTGTGACCTAAGATATGATCTATCCTGGAGAATGTTCCATGGGCACTTGAGAAAAATGTGTATTCTGTTGTTTTTGGATGGAGTGTCCTATAAATATCAATTAAGTCCATCTTGTTTAATGTATCATTTAAAGCTTGTGTTTCCTTATTTATTTTCATTTTGGATGATCTGTCCATGGGTGAAAGTGGGGTGTTTAAGTCCCCTACTATGAATGTGTTACTGTCGATTTCCCCTTTTATGGCTGTTAGCATTTGCCTTATGTATTGAGGTGCTCCTATGTTGGGTGCATAAATATTTACAATTGTTATATCTTCTTCTTGGATCGATCCCTTGATCATTATGTAGTGTCCTTCTTTGTCTCTTTTAATAGTCCTTATTTTAAAGTCTATTTTGTCTGATATGAGAATTGCTACTCCAGCTTTGTTTTGGTTTCCATTTGCATGGAATATCTTTTTCCATCCCGCCACTTTCAGTCTGTATGTGTCTCTAGGTCTGAAGTGGGTCTCTTGTAGACAGCATATATAAGGGTCTTGTTTTTGTATCCATTCAGCTAATCTGTGTCTTTTGGTGGGAGCATTTAGTCCATTTACATTTAAGGTAATTATCGATATGTATGTTCCTATTCCCATTTTCTAAATTGTTTTGGGTTCGTTATTATAGGTCTTTTCCTTCTCTTGTGTTTCTTGCCTAGAGAAGATCCTTTAGCATTTGTTGTAAAGCTGGTTTGGTGGTGCTGAACTCTCTCAGCTTTTGCTTGTCTGTAAAGGTTTTAATTTCTCCATCAAATCTGAATGAGATCCTTGCTGGGTAGAGTAGTCTTGGCTGCAGATTTTTCTCCTTCATCACTTTCAGTATGTCCTGCCACTCCCTTCTGGCTTGTAGGGTTTCTGCTGAGAGATCAGCTGTTAACCTTATGGGGATTCCCTTATGTGTTATTTGTTGTTTTTCCCTTGCTGCTTTTAATATGTTTTCTTTGTATTTAATTTTTGACAGTTTGATTAATATGTGTCTTGGCGTATTTCTCCTTGGATTTATCCTGTATGGGACTCTCTGTGCTTCCTGGACTTGATTAACTATTTCCTTTCCCATATTAGGGAAGTTTTCAACTATAATCTCTTCAAATATTTTCTCAGTCCCTTTCTTTTTCTCTTCTTCTTCTGGAACCCCTATAATTCGAATGTTGGTGCGTTTAATGTTGTCCCAGAGGTCTCTGAGACTGTCCTCAGTTCTTTTCATTCTTTTTTCTTTATTCTGCTCTGCATTGGTTATTTCCACTATTTTATCTTCCAGGTCACTTATCCGTTCTTCTGCCTCAGTTATTCTGCTATTGATCCCATCTAGAGTACTTTTAATTTCATTTATTGTGTTGTTCATAATTGCTTGTTTCATCTTTAGTTCTTCTAGGTCCTTGTTAACTGATTCTTGCATTTTGTCCATTCTATCTCCAAGATTTCGGATCAACCTTACTATCATTATTCTGAATTCTTTTTCAGGTAGACTGCCTATTTCCTCTTCATTTGTTAGGTCTGGTGGGTTTTTATCTTGCTCCTTCATCTGCGGTGTGTTTTTCTGTCTTTTCATTTTGCTTATCTTACTGTGTTTGGGGTCTCCTTTTTTGCAGGCTGAAGGTTCGTAGTTCCTGTTGTTTTTTGTGTCTGTCCCCAGTGGCTAAGGTTGGTTCAGTGGGTTGTGTAGGCTTCCTGGTGGAGGGGACTAGGGCCTGTGTTCTGGTGGATGAGGCTGGATCTTGTCTTTCTGGTGGGCAGGTCCACGTCTGGTGATGTGTTTTGGGGTGTCTGTAGACTTATTATGATTTTGGGCAGCCTCTCTGCTAATGGGTGGGGTTGTGTTCCTGTCTTGCTAGTTGTTTGGCATAGGATGTCCAGCCCTGTGGCTTGCTGGTCGTTGAGTGAAGCTGGGTGCTGGCGTTGAGATGGAGATCTCTCGGAGATTTTTGCTGTTTGATATTATGTGCAGCTGGGAGGCCTCTTGTGGACCAGTGTCCTGAAGTTGGTTCTCCCACCTCAGAGGCACAGCACTGACTCCTGGCTGCAGCCCCAAGAGCCTTTCATCCACAGGGCTTCTTAATTTGGGATGATTGGTTGTCTATTCAGGTATTCCACAGATGCAGGGTATATCAAGTTGATTGTGGAGCTTTAATCCGCTGCTTCTGAGGCTGCTGGGAGAGATTTCCCTTTCTCTTCTTTGTTCTCACAGTTCCCAGGGGCTCAGCTTTGGATTTGGCCCCGCCTGTGCGTGTAGGTCGCCGGAGGGCGTCTGTTCTTTGCTCAGACAGGACGGGGTTAAAGGAGCCGCTGATTCGGAGGCTCTGGCTCACTCAGGCCGGGGGGTAGGGAGGGTCACGGAGTGTGGGGCGGGCCTGCGGCGGCAGAGGCCGGCGTGACGTTGCAGCCTGAGGCGCGCCGTGCGTTCTCCCGGGGGAGTTGTCCCTGGATCCCGGGACCCCGGCAGTGGCGGGCTGCACAGGCTCCCCGGAAGGGCGTGTGGCTAGTGACCTGTGTTCGCACACAGGCCTCCTGGTGGCGGCAGCAGCGGCCCTAGCGTCTCATGTCTGTCTCTGGGCTCCGCACTTCTAGCCGCGGCTAGCGCCCGTCCCTGGAGCTCTCTCAAGCAGCGTTCTTAATCCCCTCTCCTCGTGCACCAGGAAACAAAGAGGGACGTAAAAGTCTCTTGCCTCTTCGGCAGGTCCAGACTTTTCCCCGGACTCTCTCGCGGTGCACTAACGCCCTGCAGGCTGTGTTCACGCCGCCAACCCCAGTCCTCTCCCGGCGCTCCGACAAAAGCCGGAGCCTCAGCTCCCAGTCCCGCCCGCCCCGGCGGGCGAGCAGACAAGCCTCTCGGCTGGCGAGTTCCGGTCGGCCCGATCCTCTGCGCTGGAATCTGTCCGCTTTGCCCTCCGCACCCCTGCTGCTGTGCTCTCCTCCGCGGCTCCCAAGCTCCCCCACTCCGCCTCCCGAAGTCTCCACCCGCGAAGGGGCTTCCTAGTGTGTGGACACTTTTCCTCCTTCACAGCTCTCTCCCACTGGTGCAGGACCCGTCCCTATCCTTTTGTCTCTGTTTAGTTTTTTCTTTTGCCCTAACCAGGTACGTGGGGGGTTCCTTGCCTTTTGGGAGGTCTGAGGTCTTCTGCCAGCGTTCAGTAGGTGCTCCGTAGGAGTTGTTCCACGCGTAGATGTATTTCTGGTGTATCTGTCGACTAATCTGCTTTGAAGCCTCATTTTAAGCTTTGATTACATAAGGTCTTCATAATCATACACATTACAAAGGATGTACACAGGCCACAATAGGATTTCTTTACTACCTCTATGTGTTTGCTACTGTGTTTCACACATGAGCCTTCCATTCTACACTCACACGTTTATTTAATATCTACTATGTGCCTAATATTGTGCAAGACACTGGGCATAAAAAGAAAAACACCTGATCCCCTTCCTTAGAGACAAACAGATTATTACAACATGGTACAATAAAGAACTAGGTTGGAGACACCTACAGAGTGATAACAAAGCCTAGCCTAAAAGGGTTAGAAATCTCCCACGAGAAAGTGACACTTAAATCTGAAAGATAAGCAGAAGTTGGCCAAACCCAGAAGAAAAGGGATAACATTGCAGGGTTGAGGGAGCATCATCTGCAAAGGCCCAGTGGTGAATGACAGAACATGGTGCATTTTATGGTACAGGAGCATGGCCCGAACTTAGGATTCGAAGTTGGGAACAGTAGGAGATGGTGTAGCAGGTGTATTAGGTAGGCAGCTGTATCAAAATAAGTAAGGAACTGTATCTGACTGTGAATAACATCCACCCAAACAGTGTCTTAAACAACTAAAAGATTCTATTTTTCTATTTATTTAATTTTTCATTTTTTCTAGTTTTACTGAGGTATAATTGACAAATAGAAATAATTTATATTTAAGGTGTACCAGTGTGATGTTTTGATATACATATATATTGTAAAATGTTTACTACAATCAAGCTAAATAACATATTCATCATCTCACACAGTCACCTTGGTTTTTTGTTTTTTCTTTTTGGTGAGAACAATTAAGATCTACACTCTTAGCAAATTTCAAATATACAATACGGAATTGTTAACTAGGGTCACCCTGTTGTACATGAGATCCCCAGAACTTTAAGCATGGAACAGTTCTCCCTCAGAGCTTCCAAGAGGAACCAGCCTTGCTGACACCTTGATTTTGGACTTCTGAATTCCTGAAATGTGAGAGAATAAAGTTCTGTTGGCTGAGCCACCCAGTTTGTTGTAATTCATTATGGCAGCTCTAGAAAACTAATATAAGGTTTAAAGGCACATTACGGAGAACAAATCAACAACACTGAGTGGGCATGAGAAAAGATTCCCTGCTTTCTGGTTTGGCCAAGTAGGCAAATGGCGGTGCTTTCACGGAGGTGAGGAACACAAGAGGAAGGACAGAATCGGGAGCCAAAAAAAAAAAGGTTCAGCTGTAGACAAGTTGTTTTGCAGGTGCCTAAGGGACACAGAGGTGACAGGTCTGGGATGGAGATCAGATGTAGCAGCACTTGAAGCCATTAGGGTGGATCTTGCTTGCAAGTTGCCTCACATTTGGCGAGAGGGATGAGGCTTTCATGTGTGAGGTGATTCAGGAACACCCGAGACAGAATGTAATAAATTGCCAAAATGTGGAGCGTAACTATTTCAGGAGGCTTGAATTAGGGAAAATTAATTTAAGGTGGAAAAAATGGCCCATAATTCTATACTAATGAGCAAGGTTGTTTCATTTATATTATTATCACAAACGTGCATTAGCCTCTGACCAAACAGGCTGTATCAACTCAAAGACTGGTTTTCATCACACATGTGGATGCTCACAGAATGTTAGAACCGGAGAGAACACGTCCTGTTCAACCTCCTCCCCTTACAGATGGAAAAACAGAGACTGTGAAGGAGAAGGACTTGTCCAAAGTCAGTAAGAGGACCAAATGAGATCCCAGCACCGGCTTGGCCTCCACCCTGAAACTCACATAAGAAAGTGAATTGTGAAAAACCTTACCTGAAGGAAAATGATGTGTGGTTTGATCTATAAAAGTCAAATGATGAGGAAAATGACCAGATGAAAATATTGTCAGGCTCCAGAGCCAGAAAGACCTGGTTTCAAACCCAAACGTAATCAGGGCATATCTATAAGGATGCTTTTGGTTTTAAAAAAAATCACAACAATAAGAAAATTATTGGTTCAAGATGGCGGAGTAGAAGGACGTGCTCTCACTCCCTCTTGCGAGAACACCAGAATCACAGCTAACTGCTGAACAATCATCAACAGGAAGACACTGGAACTCACCAAAAAAGATACCCCACATCCAAAGACAAAGGAGAAGCCACAGTGAGACGGTAGGAGAGGCACAATCACAATAAAATCAAATCCCATAACTGCTGGGTGGGTGACTCACAAACTGGAGAACACTTATGCCACAGAAGTCCACCCACTGGAGTGAAGGTTCAGAGCCCCACGTCAGGCTTCCCAACATGGGGGTCCGGCAACAGGAGGAGGAATTCCTAGAGAATCAGACTTTGAAGGCTAGCAGGATTTGATTGCAGGACTTCGACAGGACTGGGGGAAACAGAGACTCCACTCTTGGAGGGCACACACAAAGTAGTGTGCGCATCGGGACCCAGGGGAAGGAGCAGTGACCCCAGGGGAGACTGAACCAGACCTACCTGCTAGTGTTGGAGGGTCTCCTGCAGAGGCGGGGGGTGGCTGTGGCTCACCATGAGGACAAGGGCACTGGAAGCGGAAGTTCTGGGAAGTACTCCTTGGCGTGAGCCCTCCCAGAGTCCGCCATTAGCCCCACCAAAGAGCCTGGGTAGGCTCCAGTGTTGGGTCGCCTCAGGCCAAACAACCAACAGGGAGGGAACCCAGCCCCATCCATTGGCAGACAAGAGGATTAAAGTTTTACTGAGCTCTGCCCACCAGAGCAACAGCCAGCTCTACCGACCACCAGTCCCTCCCATCAGGAAACTTGCACAAGCCTCTTAGACAGCCTCATCCAACAGAGGGCAGACAGCAGAAGCAAGAAAAACTACAATCCTGCAGCCTGTGGAACAAAAACCACATTCACAGAAAGATAGACAAGATGAAAAGGCAGAGGACTATGTACTAGATGAAGGAACAAGATAAAACCCCAGAAAAACATCTAAATAAAATGGAGATAGGCAATCTTCCAGAAAAAGAATTCAGAATAATGATAGTGAAGATGATCCAGGACCTCGGAAAAAGAATGGTGAAAAAGATTGAGAAGATGCAAGAAATGTTTAACAAAGAACTAGAAGAATTAAAGAACAAACAAACATAGAGGAGCAATACAATAACAGAAATGAAAACTACACTAGAAGGAATTAATAGCAGAATAACTGAGGCAGAAGAATGGATAAGTGACCTGGAAGACAGAATGGTGCAATTCACGGCTGTGGAACAGAATAAAGAAAAAAGAATGAAAAGAAATGAAGACAACCTAAGAGACCATTGGGACAATATTAAATGCAACAACATTTGCATTATGGGGTCCCAGAAGGAGAAGAGAGAGAGAAAGGACCCGAGAAGATACCTGAAGAGATTATAGTCAAAACCTTCCCTAACATGGGAAAGGAAATAGCCACCCAAGTCCAGGAAGCGCAGAGAGTCCCGTAGAGGATAACCCCAAGGAGAAACACGCCGAGACACATAGTAATCAAACTGGCAAAAATTAAACACAAAGAAAAAATTACTGAAAGCAGCAAGGGAAAAATGTCAAATAACATACAAGGGAACTCCCGTAAGGTTAACAACTGATTTCTCAGCAGAAACTCTACAAGCCAGAAGGGAGTGGCAAGATATACTTAAAGTGATGAAAGGGAAGAACCTACAACCAAGATTACTCTACCTGGCAACGATCTCATTCAGATTTGATGGAGAAATCAAAAGCTTTACAGACAAGCAAAAGCTAAGATAATTCAGCACCACCAAACCAGATCTACAACAAATGCTAAAGGGACTTCTGTAAGTGGGAAACACAAGAGAAGAAAAGGAACTACAAAAACAAACCCAAAACAAGTAAGAAAATGGTCATAGGAACATACTTATCGATAATTACCTTAAACGTGAATGGAGTAAATGCTCCAACCAAAAGACACAGGCTTGCTGAATGGATAGAAAAACAAGACCCATATGTATGCTGTCTACAAGAGCCCCACTTCAGACCTAGGGACGCATACAGACTGAAAGTGAGGGGATGGAAAAAGATATTCCATGCAAATGGAAATCAGAAGAAAGCTGGAGTAGCAATACTCATATCAGATAAAATAGACTTTAAAATAAAGAATGTTACAAGAGACAAAGAAGGACACTACATAATGATCAAGGGTCAATCCAAGAAGAAGATATAACAATTATAAATTTATATGCACCCAATATAGGAGCACCTCAATACAGAAGGCAACTGCTAACAGCTGTAAAAGGGGGAATCGACAGTAACACAATAATAGTGGGGGACTTTAACACCTCATTTACTCCAATGGACAGATCATCCAAACAGTAAATTAATAAGGAAACACAAGCTTTAAGTGACACAATAGGCCAGATAGATTTAATTGATATTTATAGGACATTCCATCCAAAAATAGCTTTCTTCTCAAGTGCGCACGGAACATTCTCTAGGAAAGATCACATCTTGGGTCACAAACAAAGCCGCAGTAAATTTAAGAAAATTGAAATCATATCAAGCATCTTATCTGACCACAATGCTATGAGATTAGAAATCAATTACAGGGAAAGACACGTAAAAACCACAAACACATGGAGGCTAAAGAATACGTTACTAAATAACCAAGAGATCACTGAAGAAATCAAAGAGGAAATCAAAAAATACCTAGAGACAAATGACAATGAAAACACAATGATCCAAAACCTATGGGATGCAACAAAAGCAGTTCTAAGAGGGAAGGTTATAGCAATACAAGCCTACCTCAAGAAACAAGAAAAATCTCAAACAATCTAACCTTACGCCTAAAGGAACTAGAGAAAGAAGAACAAACAAAACCCAAAGTTAGCAGAAGGAAAGAAATTATAAAGATCAGAGCAGGAATAAATGAAATAGAAACAAAGGAAACAATAGCAAAGATCAATAAAACTAAAAGCTGGTTCTTTGAGAAGATAAACAAAATTGATAAACCTTTAGCCAGGCTCATCAAGAAAAAGAGGGAGAGGACTCAAATCAATAAAATTAGAAATGAAAAAGGAGAAGTTACAACAGACACCACAGAAATACAAAGCATCCTAAGAGACTACTACAAGCAACTCTATGCCAATAAAATGAACAACCTGGAAGAAATGGACAAATTCTTAGAAAGGTATAACCTTCCAAGACTGAACCAGGAATAAATAGAAGATATGAACAGACCAATCACAAGTAATGAAATTGAAACTGTGATTAAAAATCTTCCAACAAACAAAAGTCCAGGACTAGTTGGCCTCACAGGTGAGTTCTATCAAACATTTAGAGAAGAGCTAACACCCATCCTTCTCAAACTCTTCCAAAAAATTGCAGAGGAAGCAACACTCCCACACTCATTCTATGAGGCCACCATCACCCTGATACCAAAACCAGACAAAGATACTACAAAAAGAAAACTACAGACCAATATCACTGATGAATATAGGTGCAAAAATCCTCAACAAAATACTAGCAAACAGAATGCAACAATACATTAAAAGGATGATACCCCATGATCAAGTGGGATTTATCCCAGGGATGTAAGGATTCTTCAATATACGCAAATCAATCAATGTGATACACCATATTAACAAATTGAAGAAGAAAAACCATATGATCATCTCAATAGATGCAGAAAAAGCTTTTGACAAAATTCAACACCCACTGATGATAAAAACTCTCCAGAAAGTGGGCATAGAGGGAACCTACCTCAACATAATAAAGGCCATATATGACAAACCCACAGCAAACATCATTCTCAATGGTGAAAAACTGAAAGCATTTCCTCTAAGATCAGGAACAAGACAAGGATGTCCACTCTCACCACTATCATTCAACATAGTTTTGGAAGTCTTAGCCATGGAAATCAGAGAAGAAAAAGAAATAAAAGGAATACAAATTGGAGAAGAAGTAAAACTGTCACTGTTTGCAGATGACATGATACTATACACAGAGAATCCTAAGGATGCCACCAGAAAACTACTAGAGCTAATCAATGAATTGGGTAAAGCTGCAGGATACAAAATTAATGCACAGAAATCTCTTGCATTCCTATATAGTAATGATGAAAAATCTGAAAGAGAAATTAAGTAAACTCTCCCATTAACCATTACAACAAAAAGAATAAAATACCTAGGAATAAACCTACCTAGGGAGACAAAAGACCTGTATGCAGAAAACTATAAGACACTGATGAAAGAAATTAAAGATGATAGCAACAGATGGAGAGATATACCATGTTCTTGGATTGGAAGAATCAATGTTGAGAAAATGACTATACTACCCAAAGCAATCTACATATTCAATGCAATCCCTATCAAATTACCAATGGCATTTTTTACAGAACTAGAACAAAAAATTTGTAATGGAGAGACAAAAGACCCTGAATAGCCAAAGCAGTCTTGAGGGAAAAAAGCAGAGCTGGAGGAATCAGACTCCCTGACTTCAGACTATGCTACAAAGCTACAGTAATCAAGGCAATATGGTACTGGCACAAAAACAGAAATATAGATCAATGGAACAGGATAGAAAGCCCAGAGAGAAACCCACGCACCTATGGTCCAGTAATCTGTGACAAAGGAGGCAAGGATATACAGTGGAGAAAAGGCAGTCTCTTCAATAAGTGATGCTGGGGAAACTGGACAGCTACATGGAAAAGAATGAAATTAGAACACTCCCTAACACCATACACAAAAATAAACTCAAAATGGATTAAAGACCTAAATGTAAGACCGGACACTATAAAACTCTTACAAGAAAACATAGGAAGAGCACTCTTTGAAATAAATCACAGCAAGATCTTTTTTGATCTACCTCCTAGAGTAATGGAAATAAAAACAAAAATAAACAACTGGGACCTAATGAAACTTCAAAGCTTTTGCACGCGAAGGAAACCATAAACAAGACGAAAAGACACCCCTTAGAATGGGAGAAAATATTTGCAAACGAATCAACGGACTAAGGATTAATCTCCAAAATATATAAACAGCTCATGTAGCTCAATGTGAAAGAAAGAAACAACCCAATCTAAAAATGGGCAGAAGACCTAAATAGACATTTCTCTAAAGAAGACATACAGATGGCCAAGAAGCACATGAAAAGCTGCTCAACATCACAATTATTAGAGAAATGCAAATCAAAACTACAATGTGGTATCACCTCACACCAGTTAGAATGGGCATCATCAGAAAATATACAAACAACAGATGCTGGAGAGGGTGTGGAGAAAAGGGAACCCTCTTGCACTGTTGGTGGGAATGTAAACTGATACAGCCACTATGGAGAACAGTATGGAGGTTCCTTAAAAAACTAAAAATAGAATTACCATATGACCCAGCAATCCCACTACTGGGCATATACCCAGAGAAAACCATAATTCAAAAAGACACATGCACCCCAATGTTCATTGCAGCACTATTTACAGTAGCCAGGTCATGGAAGCAATCTAAATGCCCATCAACAGATGAATGGATAAAGCAGATGTGGTACATATATACAGTGGAGTATTACTCAGCCATAAAAAGGAACAAAATTGGGTCATTTGTAGAGACGTGGCTGGATCTACAGACTGTCATACAGAGTGAAGTAAGTCAGAAAGAGAAAAACTAATATCGTATATTAATGCATATATGTGGAACCTAGAAAAATGGTACAGATGAACCAGTTTGCAGGGCAGAAATAGAGACACAGATGTGGAGAACAAACCTATGGACACCAAGGGGGGAAAGTGGCGGGGTGTGGGGTGGTGGGAAAAAAAAAAAAGGAAATTATTGGTTAACACAATTGAAAAAGTCCAGTGGCAGGGAAGACTTTTTGAGTGTGGTTTCAGCAGGGCTCCAATTTTGTTTCTGCTGCTTTCTAGTTTCTCCTCTGCTCTTTATAGCTTCACTCTCAGACTAGTTTCCCACAGCAGCCTTACATGAGTGCATATCACCACCCAGAGCACACAGCATCTGTACAGTGGTGCACGAAGGGCAGAGAGTGGGGCAGACATTAGGAGACACATTAGCAGTAGACAATTTTAAAAGAGCAGTAAAACCAACAAAAGTGGATCTATTATTATCATTACAGTATAGTGGCATTTTGAAACAAGGTCAGTGATGAAATGTTCCTCCCACCTAGGCCAACTGCAACCACACCCAATTCTTGGCACCCCAGTGCATCTGTGCTCCAGAATTTCCAACAAAAGTCAAGAGAGCCACACTCACTGGACTAGATTAAGTCCCCTGCCTACACCTAAACCAGTCATGGCCAGTGAAAGTATGATATGTGCTGACTGGCTTAGCTTAAGTTATAGGCTGATTCCAGAGATGGAATCAGCTTTCTCAGACTCCTAAAAGTTCCCAATTGAAACCTGGAGTGGGTGAGATGGGGAAAGGTGAACAGACGCTGGTGAAGCAACCACCAGATGTTCACCACACCTTGAGACATTAGGTCACAAGTCTCAGATATGTGCTAGATGCTATCTTAGGAGCTCCACATATATGTAAATTCCAACCACGGGAGGTAGCTATTCTGATTATTTCCATGTATCGATCAGGATCCTAACAAAGCAAATAGCACACTCAAGCTAAAGCACTTTGAGGAGGGCTTAATGTGCACAGAGACTATTTACAAAGGTGTAGATTAGGTGTAAGAAACTGCGAGGGAGCGTGCAGGCACCTAAGACTAGGAGCAGCAGAGCTGTCGCCTCCCCTAGGCCTGCAGGGACGAGGGGAGGGAAGAGTCACCGGAAGCTGAAAAAGAGCGAGTTGTAAAGAGGTGGTCTCAGAAACTTGATAGAAGCCATGGCATTTGGCTAAGCACACAGTTAACCCAAGGCAACTTCACAGCAAGAGAACCTAGGAAATAAATACCCTACCCTCATTCTTCTTCCTCCCAGCTATGGCAGGGGCTCCGTGTCGGCCAACATGAACAGGAAAAATAGGGTGCCACAGCCTGCCGATGACATCCTTACACATAGTGTCTTGGAGCAGAAATCAGGGTGGAGGGGAGATTTGGAGGGACAGACAGAAAACATCTAACCCATTCCATTTTACAGATGAGGAAACTGAGACTGGAAAGGTTAAGTTACTTGTCTGGCCCATAGCATATATTCTTTTTTTTCTTTTTTCTTTTTTCCAGCTTTACTGAGGTATACCTGCCAAAGCAGAGCATATACTTTTAATCAGTATACCATGTAATCTCTCAGAGTAAGTGAAAATCCAGGCAGAGTGCTGTATACATAATACATGCTTCACATGTTATTTTTCCACTTCATTTTAGCCTCCACTGGCAAAGAGAAACCACTGATAAAATCAGAGTGTCCAGATCTTCCCCACGCAGGGTGCTCCCCCCAGCAAATGAACTAAGGCTCCCTCCCAGGGAGTCAGCGTGCATCTCACAGTCCACACAGTTCCAAAGCACCAGAGAGACCACAATATAAATGTAAAAGACATGCTGCTTTTCCTCTCTGCATTTCTAAACTAACTTGAATTGCTAGCTGTACCACAAAAATAAATCAAAATGTGAGAGTCTGTGAACAGTTCCCATTCAAGGTGCAATTGATTTGTGACACAATGCACACGGTAACCAGAGGCACACAGACTAAGTAAACAGGGTGTCTGACAATATGCACAGACTCCAGCAAGCAGTGCCTGCACATCCCCTCTCTAAGAAAATCAAAGCGTTTGACTGGTTTCTCCTTAATCCAATTCATGCTCTCACCTCACTCTTGTCAGAAAGGTGGGTGGCAGATATTATTTATCATTCTGGTGTCACTCGTGGGCTCAGAGAGTGACATGATTTACCTGTTGTCAAACGAGTTTTCAAAACAGCCTAACTCCGTTTGACACATTCTTTTCAGCAAGCCAAATATGCTGTCGGTCCATACCTTGAATGTGTCAAAATAATTTGCAAGCGACACCCACATCCCCATCCCATTTGATAGACTTGGGTTAGTCACTTGGAAGAGTTGCTAGGGAAGTTATTCAGAAAGGAGGAATGCCAGAAAATTAGAACTTTGGGGGCTGTGCATCACATGTACGAGGCTGATAATTATAATACTGTTGCGTACGGGAGATGATTGTGGGCAGGGCACCTCGGCTAAGTGCGCATGTGATCTCACTTAATGCTCACAAGCACCCTAAGAAGGGGTACTACTGGGACTTACCTGGTGGCGCAGTGGTTGAGAGTCTGCCTGCCGATGCAGGGGACACAGGTTCTTGCCCCAGTCCAGGAAGATCCCACATGCTGCGGAGCGGCTGGGCCCGTGAGCCATGGCTGCAGAGCCTGTGCTCCGCAACGGGAGGCCACAACAGTGAGGGGCCCGCGTACCACAAAAAACAAAAAAAAACTCTACCTGCAATGTTTATTTTTTCCTCACACCCTTAGTAGTCTCTATTAAGAATTTCTGACTGTCAACATTACCATGGCAACCTGTTTGAGAAGGGATGCAAAAAGATGCACCTCAGGCTTCTATACAGCTGATACTCACCAATAGTGCTCATCTTTGACTAAATGGGTGAACTACAGACTCAATGTAACTAGCATCCTATGTCAAAGGACTTGCTTTTTTGGGGGAAGATTATCAGGTAATTAAGAAATTCATTGAATTCCTAATATGAGCTGAATCCTGGTAAGATTTCACATTTGTAATCAAAACGTGGTGAAAATCCGTCAATAGAGAACAGTTTGCTGATCATATTATCATAATTGTTGATTGATAAATGACATTAACAGTCTAAATACAGATTTTCTTCTCTTCTTAAAAATTCCTTCTTAATTCTAACATGTGGCCTTACCTCATGAATTTTGAAGCCACTAATTTAGAATTTTTGATTCATATTCAATCAGAATGTATTGAGTTCCTACCAGGTGCCTTCACGTGCATCTTTCATTTAATTCTCTCAGCTATACAACCATTCTCAGAAATAGACATTATCACACCTATTTTGTAGATTAGTAAACAGAAGCTCAGAAAGGTTAAGTAACTTGCCCAAGGTCACCCAGCGAGAAAAGGGCAGAGCCAAGAGTCAAACACTAGTCTGCTTATGATGTTTCCAGGTCCAAGCTAATGTCTACCATTCCTTAGCAATATTTTCTTCAAAAACTGTTGATTATATATAGGATGGGGAAAAGGGCAGTATTAAAATAAATAAGACAATTATTTTCAAGTAGCTGAAGATCTTTAAAACCCAACACCTCTACTCAAATCCCTATATGTTTGATGATTACAAATAGCTCTCTTATTAAAGCAGTCTACAAATTTTTCTAGAAAATACTTTGCTTATAGTTGAAGTTATTGGATAATCTTGAAAGGAACTGT
This sequence comes from Stenella coeruleoalba, assembly GCF_951394435.1. Taxonomy (NCBI): domain Eukaryota; kingdom Metazoa; phylum Chordata; class Mammalia; order Artiodactyla; family Delphinidae; genus Stenella; species Stenella coeruleoalba. The sequence goes on from NC_137156.1 coordinate 76,874,126, forward strand.
GCTGAATATTCTCCATTCATCCCTACAGACACACCTTCCATCATTTTCCACCCTATTCTGTGCTATGGGAGGCCTTTCTTGCCCTCTGGCTTCCTTTTGGGTTCAGTCAATGCACAGCACCATAGGAGATCAGAGGACAGAAGGAGAGAGAAGTCAGGGTATTTATTCCCACAAGTTGGCAGTAGCTGTGTTTCTCTAATAAATGCCAAGCACCTTCCAGGCCACTTTATCCTAGAGCTGCAGTTCTCACCAGATTTCAGCAAAAACTTTCTCTTCTTGTGCCTTCAGGCCTAAAGGGTAGTAGTACTTTCTACCACTGCTAAACTTGGGGTGCTTCACCATCCCTTGTTAGTTTCCTTTAACCCAGCCCTGAGCTTTAACAACAGTCCCTTCATTGAGGGCTTTTCAACCTACGCTTTTTTTTTTAATATATATTTTTTAAATGTTTATTTATTTTTATTTTTGGCTGCATTGGGTCTTGGTTGCTGTGTGCAGGCTTTCTCTAATTGCAGAGAGCGGGGGCTACTCTTCGTTGCGGTGCGCAGGCTTCTCATTGCAGTGGCTTCTCTTGTTGCGGAGCACGGGCTCTAGGCACGTGGGCTCCAGTAGTTGTGGCACGTGGGCTCAGTAGTTGTGACTCGCGGGCTCTAGAGCGCAGGTTCAGTAGTTGTGGCGCACAGGCTTAGCTGCTCTGCAGCATGTGGGATCTTCCCGGACTAGGGCTTGAACCCTTGTCCCCTGCACCAGCAGGCAGATTCTTAACCACTGCGCCACCAGAGCAGCCTTTCAACCTAGGCTCTTGAAGTGAGAGCTTAGATTACTGATTTGAGACCTTTCCTCTTTTCTAATATAAGCATTAATGCTATAAATTTTCCTTTCAGCACTGCTTTTGCTATGTCCCATAAATTTGATATGAAATATTTTATTCAGTTCAATGTTTAGTTTTGTTTTATTTCCCTTGAGACATCCTTTCTGAACCACCGATTATTTAAAAGTGTGCAGTTTTAAATTGTTGGGAGATTTTTCTGTTATCTTTCTGATACTGGTTTTTTATTCCATGTTTGGTCAAACACATTCTGTATGGTTTCACTTCTTTTGAATTTGTTAAAGTTCATTTTATGGCCCAATACATAGTTACATTGGTATATGTACCATGAGCACTCAAAAGGATGTGTATTCTGGTCTTGTTGGGGGGAGTGTACTACAAATGTCAGTTACATTATTGGTCTATGGCGTTGATGAGTTCTTCTGAATCCCTGCTGATTTTCTGTTAGTTGCTCTATCAATTTTCAATTATAATCATGGATTTGTCCATTTCATGTTTTAGCTCTATCACCTTTGTTTCACGTATTTTGTAGCTCTGTGGTTTTGGCACCTCAGTTATCACTTGGTGAGGATGGGGCTCAGCCCCATAGTCCATTTTTGCAGGTGGGAATAAGGGTGAGGCAATAATTTTTTTCTGTACAGCAGTTGTTTTCTAAAAGTTTTATTTTTTAAAACATCTTTATTGGAGTATAATTGCTTTATATTGTTGTGTTAATTGCTACTGTATAACAAACTGAAGCAGCTATACGTATACATATATCCCAATATACCCTCCCTCTTGCATCTTCCTCCCACCCTCCCTATCCCACCCCTAGGTGGTCACAAAGGAACTGAGCTGATCTCCCTGTGCTATGCAGCTGCTTCCCACTAGCTATCTGTTTTACATTTGGTAGTGTATATATGTCAATGCCACTCTCTCACTTCGTCTCAGCTTACCCTTCCCCCTCCCCGTGTCCTCAAGTCCATTCTCTACATCTACATCTTTATTCCTGTCATGCCCCTAGATTTTTCAGAACCATTTTTTTTTATATTCCATATATATGTGTTAGCACACAGTATTTGTTTTTCTCTTTCTGACTTACTTCACTCTGTATGACAGTCTCTAGGTCCATCCACCTCACTACAAATAACTCAATTTTGTTTCTTTTTATGGCTGAGTAATATTCCATTGTATATATGTGCCACATCTTCTTTATCCATTCATCTGTCGATGGACACTTAGGTTGCTTCCATGTCCTGGCTGTTGTAAATAGAGCTGCAATGAACATTGTGGTACATAACTCTTTTTGAATTATGGTTTTCTCAGGGTATGTGCCCAGTAGTGGGATTGCTGGGTCGTATGGTAGTTCTATTTGTAGTTTTTTAAGGAACCTCCATACTGTTCTCCACAGTGGCTGTATCAATTTACATTCCCACCAACAGTGCAAGAGGGTTCCCTTTTCTCCACACCCTTTTCTCCAGCATTTATTGTTTGCAGATTTTTTGATGATGGCCGTTCTGACTGGTATGAGGTGATACCTAATTGTAGTTTTGATTTGCATTTCTCTAATGATTAGTGATGTTGAGCATACTTTCATGTGTTTGTTGGCAGCCTGTATATCTTTGGAGAAATGTCTATTTAGATCTTCTGCCCATTTCTGGATTGGGTTGTTTGTTTTTTTGATATTGAGCTGCATGAGCTGCTTGTATATTTTGGAGATTAATCCTTTGTCCGTTGATTCATTTGCAAATATTTTCTCCCATTCTGAGGGTTGTCTTTTCATCTTGTTTATGGTTTCCTTTGCTGTGCAAAAGCTTTTAAGTTTCATTAGGTCCCATTTGTTTATTTTTGTTTTTATTTCCATTTCTCTAGGAGGTGGGTCAAAAAGGATCTTGCTGTGATTTATGTCATCGAGTGTTCTGCCTATGTTTTCCTCTAAGAGTTTGATAGTGTCTGGCCTTACATCTAGGTCTTTAATCTATTTTGAGTTTATTTTTGTGAATGGTGTTAGGGAGTGTTCTAATTTCATTCTTTTACATGGAGCTGTCCAGTTTTCGCAGCACCACTTATTGAAGAGGCTGTCTCTTCTCCATTGTATATTCTTGCCTCCTTTATCAAAGATAAGGTGACCATATGTCTGTGGGTTTAACTCTGGGCTTTCTATCCTGTTCCATTGATCTATATTTCTGTTTTTGTGCCAGTACCATACTGTCTTGATTACTGTAGCTTTGTAGTATAGTCTGAAGTCAGGGCACCTGATTTCTCCAGCTCCGTTTTTCTTTCTCAAGATGGCTTTGGCTATTTGGGTTTTTTTGTGTTTCCATACAAATTGTGAATTTTTTTGTTCTAGTTCTGTGAAAAATTCCATTGGTAGTTTGATAGGGATTGCACTGAATCTGTAGATTGCTTTGCATAGTATAGTCATTTTTACAATGTTGATTCTTCCAATCCAAGAACGTGGTATATCTCTCCATCTGTTTGTATCATCTTTAATTTCTTTCATCAGGGTCTTATAGTTTTTTGCATACAGGTTTTTTGTCTCCTTAGGTAGGTTTATTCCTAGGTATTTTATTCTTTTTGCTGCAATGGTAAATGGGAGTGTTTCCTTAATTTCTCTTTCAGGTTTTTTATCATTAGTGTATAGGAATGCAAGAGATTTCTGTGCATTAATTTTGTGTCCTGCTACTTTACCAGATTCATTGATTAGCTCTAGTAGTTTTCTAGCAGCATCTTTAGGATTCTCTATGTATAGTATCTCATGTCATCTGCAAACAGTGACTGCTTTACTTCTTCTCCAATTTGGATTCCTTTTATTTCTTTTTCTTCTCTGCTGTGGCTAAAACTTCCAAAACTATGTTGAATAATAGTGGTGAGAGTGGACAACCTTGTCTTGTTCCTGATCTTAGGGGAAATGGTTTCAGTTTTTCCACATTGAGAACAATGTTAGCTGTATGTTTGTCATATGTGGCGTTTATTATGTTGAAGTAAGTTCCCTCTATGCCTACTTTCTGGAGAGTTTTTATCATAAATGGGTGTTGAATTTTGTCAAAAGCTTTTACTGCATCTATTGAGATTACCATATGGTTTTTATCCTTCAATTTGTTCATATGGTTTATCACATTGATTGATTTGCGTATTTTGAAGAATCCTTGCATCCCTGGGATAAACCCCACTTGATCATGGTGTATGATCCTTTTAATGTGCTGCTGGATTCTGTTTGTTACTATTTAGTTGAGGAATTTTGCATCTATGTTCATCAGTGTTATGGGACTGTAGTTTTCTTTTTTGTAACATCTTTACCAGATTTTGGTATCAGGGTGATGGTGGCCTCGTAGAATGAGTGTGGGAGTGTTTCTCCCTCTGCTATATTTTGGAAGAGTTTGAGAAAGATAGGTGTTAGCTCTTCTCTAAATGTTTGATAGAATTCGTTTGTGAAGCCATCTGGTCCTGGGCTTTTGTTTGTTGGAAGATATTTAATCACAGTCTCAATTTCAGTGCTTGTGATTGGTCTATTTATATTTTCTATTTCTTCCTGGTTCAGTCTCAGAAGGTTGTGCTTTTTTAAGAAGTTGTCCATTTCTTCCAGGTTGTCCATTTTATTGGCACATAGGTCCCTGTAGTGATCTCTCATGATCCTTTGTATTTCTGGAGTGTCAGTTGTTACTTCCCCGTTTTCATTTCTAATTCTGTTGATTTGAGTCTTCTCCCTTTTTTTCTTGATGCATCTGACTAATGGTTTATCAATTTTGTTTACCTTTTTGAAGAACCAGCTTTTAGCTTCATTGATCTTTGCTATCATTTTCTTCATTTCTTTTTCATTTTTTTCTGATCTGATCTTTATGATTTCGTTCCTTCTGCTAACGTTAGGTTTTTTTGTTCTTCTTTCTGTAATTGCTTTAGTGTAAAGTTACGTTGTTTGAGATTTTTCTTGTTTCTTGAGGTAGTATTGTGTAGCTATAAACTTCCCGCTTAGAACTGCTTTTGCTGCATCCCATAGGTTTTGGGCCATCGTGTTTTCATTGTCATTTGCTTCTAGGTATTTTTTGATTTCCTCTTTGATATCTTCAGTGATTTCTTGGTTATTTAGTAGCATATTGTTTAGCCTCCATGTGTTTGTATTTTTTACAGTTTTCTTCCTGTAATTGAAACCTAGTCACATAGCGTTGTGGTCGGAAAAGATACTTGATACAATTTCAATTTTCTTAAATTGATTTGTGACCCAAGATATGATCTATCCTGGAGACTGTTCCATTAGCACCTGAGAAGAAACTGTATTCTGTTGTTTTTGGATGGAATGTCCTGTAAATATCAGTTAAATCCATCTTGTATAATGTAGCATTTAAAGCTTGTGTTTCCTCATTTATTTTCATTTTGGATGATCCGTCCATTGGTGAAAGTGGGGTGTTAAAGTCCCCTGCTATGATTGTGTTACTGTCAATTCCCCCTTTTATGGCTGTTAGCATTTGCCTTCTGTATTGAGGTGCTCCTATGTTTGGTGCATAAATATTTACCACTGTTATATCTTCTTGGATTGATCCCTTGATCATTATGTAGTGTCCTTTTTCTCTTGTAATAGTCTTTATTTTATAGTCTATTTTGTCTGATATGAGAATTGCTACTCCAGCTTTCTTTTGATTTCCATTTGCATGGAATATCTTTTTCCATCCCGCCACTTTCAGTCTGTATGTGTCCCTAGGTCTGAAGTGGGTCTCTTGTAGACAGCATGTATATGGGTCTTGTTTTTGTATCCATTCAGCCGTCTATATCTTTTGGTTGGAGCATTTAGTCCATTTATATTTAAGGTAATTATCGAGATGTATGTTCCTATGACCATTTTCTTAATTGTTTTGGGCTTGTTATTGTAAGTCTTTTCCTTCTCTTGTGTTTCCTGCCTAGAGAAGTTCCTTTAGCATTTGTTGTAAAGCTGCTTTGGTGGTGCTGAATTCTCTTAGCTTTTGCTTGTCTGTAAAAGTTTTAATTTCTCCGTCAAATCTGAATGAGATCCTTGCTGGGTAGAGTAATCTTGGTTGTAGGTTTTTCCCTTTCATCACTTTAAATATGTCCTGCCACTCCCTTCTGGCTTGCTGAGTTTCTGCTGAAAGATCAGCTGTTAACCTTATGGGGATTCTCTTATTGCTTTTCCCTTTCTGCTTTTAATATTTTCTCTTTGTATTTAATTTTTGATAGTTTGATTAACATGTGTCTTGGCATGTTTCTCCTTGGATTTATCCTGTATGGGACTCTCTGAGCTTCCTGGACTCGATTGACTATTTCCTTTCCCATATTAGGGAAGTTTTCAACTATAATCTCTTCAAATATTTTCTCAGTCCCTTTCTTTTTCTCTTCTTCTTCTGGGACCCCTATAATTCGAATGTTGGCGCATTTAATGTTGTCCCAGAGGTCTCTGAGACTATCCTCAATTCTTTTCATTCTTTTTTCATTATTCTGCTCTGCAGTAGTTATTTCCGCTATTTTATCTTCCAGGTCACTTATCCGTTCTTCTGCCTCAGTTATTCTGCTATTGATCCCTTCTAGAGAATTTTTAATCTCATTTATTGTGTTGTTCATCACTGTTTGCTCTTTAGTTCGTCTAGGTCCCTGTTAAACGTTTCTTGTATTTTCTTCATTCTATTTCCAAGTTTTTGGATCATCTTTACTATCATTACTCTGCATGCCTTTTCAGGTAGACTGCCTATTTCCTCTTCATTTGTTTTGTCTGGTGGGTTTTTACTTTGCTCCTTCATCTACTGCATATTTCTCTGTCTTCTCATTTTGCTTAACTTACTGTGTTTGGGGCCCCCTTTATACAGGCTGCAGGTTCGTAATTCCCATTGTTTTTTGGTTTCTTCCCCCAGTGTGTAAGGTTGGTTCATTGTGTAGGCTTCCTGGTGGAGGGGACTGGTGTCTGTATTCTGGTGGATAAGGCTGGATCTTGTCTTTCTGGTGGGCAGGACCACGTCCAGTGGTGTGTTTTGGGGTGTTTGTGAACTTAGTATGATTTTTAGGCAGCCTCTCTGTTAATGGGTGGAGTTGTGTTCCTGTCTTGCTAGTTGTTTGGCATGGGTTGTCCAGCACTGGAGCTTGCTGGTCATTGAGTGGAGCTGGGTCTTAGCGGTGAGACAGAGATCTCTGGTAGAGCTCTCACCGACTGATATTATGTGGGGCTGGGAGGTCTCTGGTGGTCTAATGTCCTGACCTCGGCTCTCCCACCTCAGAGTCTCAGGCCTGATACCCAGCCGAAGAACCAAGAGCCTGTCAGCCACATGGCTTTTGGGAAGTCTGAGGTCTTCTGCCAGCGTTCAGTTGGTGTTCTATAGGAGTTGTTCCACATATAGATGTATTTTTGATGTATTTGTGGGGAGGTAGGGGATCTCCACGTCTTACTCTTCCGCTATCTTGAAGGTCCTCCCTCTAAAAGGTTTTTGTCTTGCTAGATGTTTGATTAAAGAAAGCAGGGTTTTGTTGGGGCTCGTTTTACCTACACCCATTGGTCATTTCAGGTTGCCAGTTTCTTCAGTAGCCAGTCTCGGATGTAGGAGACAAAGCAAAAAAGAAACAAACAAAACCCAGGGGACTCACTGCCATGTTATTATTTGGGTCCAGAAGTCCGTAGCTTTATGTGGTTTATATTTGTACTATAATATACTATAATAATAATTATAGTATATTTATATACTATATAAATATAGTTATAATATAATAATATATTTATAAATATAGTTATAATAAATAATTATATAGTTATAATATATACAAATAATTATATATATAAATATATATAAAAATATATAATATATTATATATAATTATTATATACATATATAATATATATATAAATATATAATTTATATATATAAATAATTATAAATATAGTTATAATATAATAAATAATTATATAATAATTATATAAATATATGGAATTTATATTTATAATATATGTAATTTGTATTTATGTAAATGTTATATTAGGTCTGGGGTTTTTAGTTATACTTAGCAGAAGGAGTAGGACAAAGTATGTCTATGCCATATTCACTGAAGCAGAAGTCTTCAGGTCAGGTAGTTTGAAAAAGAAAATTTAATACAGGGCACTAGTTTCAAAAGTTTTGATGAACTGAAAAGCTAAACAGGGAGCAGTGAGACCACCCAAAGGTTTGCAATAGCAGAAAGTGGCTTCTCCCCTAGAACTATTGGTACACAGAGAGTAGGTGGTGTTACCAGAGCCTAAAAGCTGGAGCTGCCCAATGGGAGACTGGAGCAAAGAGGGAGGGGCTATCCCACAGACAGCCTGAACCAGGAAGGAGCTGAAGCCAATGATGGACTCCCATGCCCCACCAGAAGTAGAGAAAGAGGGGAAAAAAATACATTGGCTTCTCCCCTCATCTCCTCCTCAGTCCCTTTCTAGTGCCTCCCAGTAGCCAAAACAGCTGCAAGCCACAGGTCAAGGGAAATGTCAGGTATGGGGGTCAGCAATCTGAACACCGAGTAGAGAAGGGAGAGGCAGGGAGCAGGTATGAAGGAAAATAGATGACTGGCACACAGATGAATAGTTATTTTAGAGCTGCCTTGCATTTGGAGTCAAGAATCCTTAAGAGAATTATAACGGCAAGAACATAATAAATATGTCAGAAGCCACATGAAAGTATCATTATTGGGTGACCCAGTGTGTGTCTGGAATAGGAGGAAGACAAGCCTAACATACCCTAAAACATCCAGGTAATTTCCTTAAAATCCATCCACTTTCCTCTGGCTATAACCTCCTAGCTTGAAAGATAATAACCACAAATATTTATTCTTGTGACTGTGCTATCTTTAGACTCTGGTGTTCTGTTAATTGGGGAAAAATAATCCCGAAGGTATTGGTGTACCCAACTCAGTAATTCTTCTTTACTGGGCTAGATTTCTTGTTATTGTGTTTTCTTTTCATTTATTAGTAAAAGTAACTGCCTGCATGGTAAATAGTTTCCATGCACCTAGGTGATCTGAGTAGAAGTTGTCTATGTTTCCCTTTCAGATAGATACATGAACTTAAAAAGAGTATTAGAAAATGATCTGTTTGAACAGGGAAAAGTCAACAAATAGATGTTCCATGCCTAGAAGTCCTATGAGTAGATCAAAACACAGAGAAGACCAACAGACTTTAGACTGACAACTACCACTGCATCAATGGGGTTAATCTGGTGGCAATCCACGTGAAATGTCTTGGAAAGGGTCTGGAAGAAAGTTTAATTTGGCAGAATCTGTGAAGTTAGCAATGAAGAATGATGAATGACAGAACTTAAGCGAAGTTTTGTTTTTTGTTTTTTTTTTTTTTTGCGGTACGTGAGTCTCTCAGTGTTTTGGCCTCTCCCGTTGCGGAGCACAGGCTCCGGACGCGCAGGCTCAGCGGCCATGGCTCACGGGCCCAGCTGCTCCTCAGCATGTGGGATCTTCCCGGACCGGAGCACGAACCCGTGTCCCCTACAACGGCAGGCAGACTCTCAACCACTGTGCCACCAGGGAAGCCCATTAAGGGAAGTATTTTAAAGAATGCTTTCAAAGAACTCATTTTAATGAACAACTATTGTATTCATCTAAATTCTTATCCTTTTATTATATTTTGGAAATATATTTCTAAACCTGGGAGACTAAATCAACATATGTATAAAAATATTTTATAACTCAGATTTGTTATTATAGTTCTCTCAACAGTGTGTGGGGAGGGAGGGGTTAGTTCTATATTATACAAAGGAATTTATGTACAGGACAAATAAGCTATGTCTGTTCTCACAAATGAGCAACTGCCTTGACTGACTGTTTTTTCCTAATTAGAATAGCAAACTGTAGCTGACTATACTAGTGTTAGAAGCCCAGTATAATAAATTATCCTTCAACTGTCGTTCAAAACAAAGTTCAAGAAAGAACTAAATATCAGGTGGGGGTGGGAGGAAGCACAGTATGCATGGTTTAATAATAATGTACAAGGAGAGCCAGCACAGGACTTGAATGAGATGGGGGTGACAAAAGTCAATTAAAATCTTGAGACAGTTTTTGAGATTTGGAATATTAATTAGTGAAAACAACAGAATACTGGCATAACAAGGCACACATTTGAAATCTTGTTTGTGGTTCAAGAAGCCATGTTTTAAAGAGCACTCGAGAGACTGAAAAGATGCACCTAGAAAAGAAAGCAATTAAAATAATTCTGAACTGGAAGATGTTAGGTCAACTTGTCACGTGTAATTCAAAAGGATATGGTGGTCAGCAGGGCATGCCAGGAAAACTACTAGGACAGCTACTTCTGTGGGACTCTGCAGAGTTTTTATTTTTTTCTGGCAAAGGCCACGTGAAAAACACAAATGTGAGAAAGTCCGTTACAGGTGTGTAGTGTTGCAAACCATTATAAATTGCCTCTTTCAAGCATAAGTGAAACAAAGGCCATTTCTGCTCTGGTTAAGCAAATCATATTTGTCTACAATAGGATTAGAGATGCCACAGACTGAGTAGTTTGGCTCTATTTCTGTGACAGGATGTCTACCCTGCAAAAATAAAAATAACTAACATCTTTCAAGAGCCTTCTTGTGTACCAAGCACTGCAGTAATCTTCTCAATGCTTTAGTCTTTCCAGAATGTAAGCTATAGGAAGGCAGGGAAACTTGTTTGTTTTGAACATTATTGCATCCCTTAGTCCTAGCACATAGTAGGAACTCAATATATTTTCATTGATATATATTTTATCATATTGCATCCCTTAGTCCTAGCACATAGTAGGAACTCAATATATTTTCATTGATATATATTTTATCAATGAATGGCATTTTTCAATACTTGAATTTTTATGTGTATCACTTCTGTAATCAGAAAAAATTAAATTGTGGTTTACTACCTCTTGGTAGTCACGGGCTTGTGTAAGTCCCTCTCTTTGAGGGTGGGCTGGATCTACTGGCTCACTTCTAATAAATAAGGATACAATGAAAGTAATGGAATGTCACTTCCTGGGATTAGGTTACAAAATGACACTGATTTCTGTCTTGCCCTCTACTGCTCTTTGGCTTGCTTACTCTGATGGAAGCCAGCCACCATGTTGTGAGCCGCCGTACGAAAGGGTCCATCTGACAAGGAACTGAGGAGGCCCCTGGCCAACAGCCAGTGAGGAAGTGAGGCCATCAGTCTAATGGCCCATGGGGAACTGGATCCTGCCACCAACTACATAAGTGAGCTTGGAAGTAGACTCTCCAGGCTCAGTTGAGTCTAGAGATGACTGCAGCTCTGGTCATGTAATCTTGTGAGACCCTGAGCCAGAGTTACCAGCCAAATCCACGCCTGGATTCCTGACACACAGAAACTATGAGATAAAAAGCATTTGTTGGGCTTCCCTGGTGGCGCAGTGGTTGAGAATCTGCCTGCTAATGCAGGGGACACAGGTTCGAGCCCTGGGAAGGGGAGATCCCACATGCCGTGGAGCAACTGGGCCCGTGAGCCACAACTACTGAGCCTGCGCGTCTGGAGCCTGTGCTCCACAACAAGAGAGGCCACGACGGTGAGAGGCCCGTGCACCGTGATGAAGAGTGGCCCCCGCTTGCCACAACTAGAGAAAGCCCTTGCACAGAAACGAAGACCCAACACAGCCAAAAATAAAAATAAATTAATTAAAAGAAGGCTCAACATTTAAAAAAAAAAAACAAAGCATTTGTTGTTTTGAGATGATAAGATTGCATAATTTATTATATAGCCATAGATAGCTAATACATAAATCAACAGAAAAGTGGCTTTTTTAAGTTGTCACGTTCTTGGTTGTTATTTTATTTTCCTGAGGCATTGTCATTTTCTCCTTAATGCTCTTCATGGACTGTACTCCTGTCTCTCAAAAATTGACCATGCTTTGGCAATGTGGTAACAGCTGCTTCTTCCATGTCCAAAAGATGGGGGTAGTATTACAACTAAACATCTATTTTCCCATTTTAATATGGTACCTTAGCATATTTACAAAGGGAGCTTTAAACAGTTCCTGGAAAATTATAATTAAATCAAAGTTTAAAATCTACTTTAAAATCCATTAAGTTTATTCATTAAAACATTTTACATATCACAATAATACTGTGTTAAAATAGATCTTCAGCCTCCTTCCTATTGAAGTTAAAATGGGTTCTCTCTATCTGATTCCATCTATGGTATAATGACATCCGTCTGTTTTCTTTATCATAGCCAGACAACAGCTGTACACATAAGCCCTAAGGATTCACACCAGTTCACCATTCCATTCTAAATATAGTTAACACCCTGTTGTTTGGCCCCCAAATTCCGATGATACCTAGACATTACAGCTTACTTTTGTATTACCAATGTATAAACCCTTAAATTCTATAAGATACATCTAACACTACCATGAAACCAAAACAATTTAATCTTTAAAACTGGACGGGTCGGGACTTCCCCGGTGGTGCAGTGGTTAAGAATCCACCTGCCAAAGCAAGGGACACCGGTTCAATCCCTGGTCCAGGAAGATCCCACATGCCGCGGAGCAACTAAGCCCATGTGCCACAACTACTGAGCCTGCGCTCTAGAGCCCGCAAGCCACAACTACTGAGCCCACATGCCACAACTACTGAAGCCCGCGTGCCTAGAGCCCATGCTCCACAACAAGAGAAGCCACTGCAATGAGAAGCCCACGCACCACAACGAAGAGTAAAGTCCGCGCACCACAACGAAGAGTAGACCCCGCTCACTGCAAATAGAAAAAGCCTGCGTGCAGCAACAGAGACCCAATGTAGCCAAAAATAAATAAATTAATTAAAAAACTATTTTTTAAAAAAATTAAGAGAAAAAACCTGGAAGGGTCTTATGAGTTATCATTAGGAATAGCAGGTATTATTCTCTTTCATTAATGTGGGCCTCTTATAATGTAGCTTTATCACAGGCCTTTTACTTATCTTCCCAGACTGTAGGCATTCTGTTTTATCCCTGAGGAGTACCTGACACATAGTAGAAACTCAAAAATATACACCTAATGATTTAATACATGAACTCCACACTCATTTGTTCATTCAAAGATACTTCAGCATGGCCCCAGCCCTCAATAATTAATGGGAAAGGGGAGGAAATAAACAAATAATAATGATGTAAAACAGTAATAAGAATTGTTTTAAGAAGTATTCAAAATGATATTGGGGATTTATTAAAAATCTCAGGGCCACAGCCTCCAGGTGAATTTTTAAGTTCGTATGTGAGGGCTGTTGCAAAGAAACTTTTTCTATAGAAAGCCAGATATAAGTGTTTGGGGCTTTGCCAGCCATATATCTGTGTTACAGCTACTCAGCTCTGCTACTCTAGTGTGAAAGTAGCCATAGACAACAGATAAATGAACGGACATGGCCATATTACAATAAAACATTATATGTGGACACTGAAATTTGAATTTCAGAAAATTTTCACATGTCATGAAACACTGTTCTTTAAAACTTTTTTTTAATCATTAAAAAATATAACCATTCTTTGCCCTTGGACTGTACGAAAACAGACAGTTGGCCATATTTGGCCTGCAGGCCATAGTGGCCAATCCTTGGCATACATGAAAGAGCACAGACTCTGGAATCTTTGTGACCTAGGTTAGTATTCCAGCTCGGCTCCTTAATAGCAGGTGACTCAGGCAAGCTACTTTCCTATGTGAACCTGTCTGTTCGCCTGAGAGATGAGAGACTTCAGTAACATCTACTTCGTCTGTAGGGTGGCAAAAAACTTGAAGACCAAAAAAAAAGAGGCTAAAAGGCCTGTCTGCTAAAACAACAACTGTGCTACTTGAACTATCATAGTAAACATGTTTTCTTTTAACATGCCAATCAGAGAACTAATTTGGACATGGGATTTAATTAAACGCAGTTGGCTGCATCACTAATATACTCCTCTGTCTTCATCATATTCTATTACACGTAGTCACTTCTTTTTGGCATTTGTTATCATAATGTGATGAGACCTCACCATAGCATGTCATGGAGTGTACCAGGCAGCATCTTTTATTTTTATATGACTAGGTTTTAATGGGATTTTACAATTTAGCTCTAGGATGTCTAGCTTGCCAAATCATTCAGCAAATGCTAAGGAAATTGTCTTAACTAGCATACTGCAAGTAAATGGTTCAATTTAATACATCATAAAAATAATAAAAAGAGGAAAATAAAATGGATAGGGAAAAAATCATTTTGGAGAAAAGCCTAGTTTCCTCCTAAATTAAGATGTTAAGAAACAAAGTTTATCTTTTATTTCTTCCATTTAAAGAAGGGGAGGCGTTATAGCTACTGTGATCATGATCCCCTGCAAACCACCCCACACCCCCTGCAAAAGACGCATTCTTAGTTTAATCACATTTACTTTACACCATGCCTGACAAGCGGTCAGTCATCCAGCCTCATTTCAACAATCTTTCTCTGATAAAGAGGAGTCTTACCAGGAATGCTTTAACTCAAGAAAATGGATATCTAAATAATAGAATATTATGCATTAAACTAGAGGCAAGTGTGTAGTGGTGAGAGTGGTGAGGCAATAGAGTTACAGATAGAAAATAAGCCCACCTCGGTTATTTGTGGGACGCAGGGAAATGGAGACCACATAGCATGTTGAAATATTTAGAAGTTATAAATCAACCAGCATCTCACCCAAAGCCCTGCAGCCCAATATTTAGGACTAGCCCTCCAGCCTGGATGTTAAAAGCCTGCTGCATTGTGTGATAGCACAGATATGCTGGGCAGGACAGCATGGAAGCTAGACCTCGGCTCCCGCTCAGGACTTCTGGGTGGTAACTAGACTAAAAAAAACATTAGAACTCATGATAAAGTTCAGCAAGGTTGCAGGATACAAGATCAATATATAAAAATCAATGGTATGTCTAGACACTAGCAATGAATAATCCAAAGTTAAAATTAAGAAAACAGTTCCATTCACAGTGGCATCAAAAAGAATAAAATACTTAGGCATAAACTTAACAAAATAAGTGTAAAGTGTATACTCTGAAAACTAGAAAACGTTTTTGAAACAAATTAAAGAAGACCTAAATAAATGGAAAGACATTCCATATTCAAGTATTAAAAGACTAAATATTGTTAAGATAGCAATATTTTCTAAATTGATCAACAGATTCAATGCAATGCATATCAAAATCTCAGCTGGGATTTTTTGCAGAAATTGACAAGCTGATCCTACAATTCACATGGAAATGCAAGGGACCCAGAATAGCCAAAACAACTTTGAAAAAAGGAGAGCAAACTTGGAAGACTCATAGTTTTCAATTTCAAAACTACCTACACAGCTACAGTAATCAAGACAGTGGTAGATGGACAGATATGTAAATCAATGAAATAGACTTAAAAATCCAGAAATATAACCTCAGTTGATTTGTGGTCAGTTGATTTTCCACAAGAGTGCCAAGACAATTCAATGGGGGAAATACTGGTCTTCTCAACAAATGGTTTTGGGATATTCACAAACAAAATTACGAGGTTTAATCCCTACCATATAGAAAATTTGACTCAAAATGGATCATAGAACTAAATTTAAGAGGTATGCTATAAAACTTTCAGAAGAAAATATAGTAGTAAATCCTTATGACCATGTTAGGCAAAGCCTTCTTAGATACAACATCAAAAGCACAAACAACAAAAGAAAAAAAATAAATTAGACTTCATCAAAAATTAAGACCATTTGTGCTTCAAAGGACACCATCAAGAAAATGAAAACCCACAGAATGGGAAAAAATACTTGCAAATCATATATCTGATAAGGGACTTGTATCAAGAATATACAAAGAACACTTACAGCTCAATAATAAAAAAGACAAATAACCCAATTTAGAAATGGGCAAAGGTTTCAAGAGACATTTCTCCCAAGAAGGTATGCAAATGGTCAATAAGCACTTGAGAAAATGCCCAGTATCCTTACTCACTACACATTAGGGAAATATAAATCAAAGCCACAATGAGATACCACTTCATACCCACTAGAATGGATATAACCAGAACAACAGAAAATAGTAAGTGTTGGTAAAAATGTGCAGAAATTGAAACCCTCATACATTTCTGGTGTGAGTATACAATAGTGTTTTCCACTTTGGAAACTATTTTGGGACTTCCTCAAAAAGTTAAACATGGATTTAACATGTGACACAGCAATTCTACTCCAAGGTAGCCAAGAGAAGTAAAACTACATGTGCACACAAAAACTTGCACATGAATGTTCATAGCAACATTCTTCTTAATAGCCAAAAGGTGGAAACAACCCAAATGTCCATCAACTGATGAACAGACAGTGGAATATGTGACAGTAAAAAAGAGTGAAATACTAATACATGCTATGACACAGATGAGCTTCGAAAACATTATGTTAAGTGGAAGCAGTCACGAAATACCATATATTGTATGATTCCATTTAAATGAAATGCCTAAAATAAGCAAAGCTCTAGGGACAGATATTAGATTAGAGACTCTCTCTGGCTGAGGTGGTTGGGAGGAAATGGGAAGTGACTGCTAATGGATACAGGTTTCATTTTGGTGTGATGGAAATGTTCTGAAATTGATTGTGGGGGCTTCCCTGGGGGCGCAGTGGTTAAGAATCCGCCTGCCAATGCAGGAGACATGGGTTCGAGCCCTGGTCTGGGGAGATTCCCACATGCTGCGGAGCAACTAAGCCCGCGAGCCACAACTACTGAGCCCACTTGCCACAACTACTGAAGCCCACGCACCTAGAGCCCGTGCTCCACAGCAAGAGAAGCCACTGCAATGCGAAGCCCGTGCACTGCAATGAAGAGCAGCCCCCGCTCACTGCAACTAAAGCCCACGTGCAGCAATGAAGACCCAACACAGCCAAAAATAAATAAATAAATAAATCTATAAAAAAAAAAAATGTAGGCCTTGTACTAAAAAAAGAAAACAAATTAAATACTGGTTACAGTAACACAGTGGCTATCAGGCCATTTCCCCAACTTTTGTATACCCCAGGAGAGCTGGCATTCCTCTTTCGGAATTTAGCCCTGAAAACATAATACTGAGCTAACAAAGAAACATTACAAGTTATGTCCGTCCCCATTTCACAAACATAAAAGTCACAGCATGACAGGCATGTTTTACAGGCACAGAGATGAGGCCGAGAAAATAAAAAAAAATTAATACCCTTCATCTGCTGCTGTAGGACTTCCTAGGTATTATGTCTTACGAATAGAGCTAAACAAGTTTGGGACTGGGTCCCCCTTTTCTTGCCTGCTCCCAACAAAAAAATATCACAAAGGAAAAAGTCATTTTTCTTGTAGAACAGACCTTTTTCCTGAGCCCCAATTATTTTTTAATCTTAAACCTTAGAGAGGAAATTACCTTTTTAGATTGGAAACTGCAGTTTCTGCCTTGCTCCTGCTTGAGTTCACATATGAAGAACATACTCTGCTATGAGACGGTAGTGGGAAGCCTGATGCAAGCACTTAGAGGGGGGTTATGGAAGTCATTTAAGGGGTTTCAGCACAGCAAATACACTGCAGTTCAAAGAATAAATATATATGTGTAAAACTTCTTTGAAAGTACATTTCTAAATACACACACACACACACACACACACAAATTTCATGGGCAAAGAGTTGCTTTCCATAGTCAAAGACCATGAAACAAGTTGAATCTGGATCTCAGGATGTCCTCTTCCCCAGACCTTGGAACATAAAGGAGCTATCCACTGAGTCAAGCTGCCACACATGAGAATCCAATCCCAGAATGGCTAAGAGACACACTCAAGGCAATGATGCGGCTTATTTTTTTTAAACTTCAACCCCTGGTTGCAGGGGGGTGCTAGCAGAAAAACCAATAATCGAGCTTCCCTGGTGGCGCAGTGGTTGAGAGTCCGCCTGCCGATGCAGGGGACACGGGTTCGTGCCCTGGTCCGGGAAGATCCCACATGCTGCGGAGCAGCTGGGCCCGTGAGCCATGGCCACTGAGCCTGCGCGTCTGGAGCCTGTGCTCTGCAGCGGGAGAGGCCACAACAGTGAGAGGCCCATGTACCGCAAAAAAAAAAAAAAAAAGAAAGAAAGAAATACCAATAATCATTCATTCAGCAATACCTACCGAACATCTCCACATGCCAGGCACAATTCTAGGCATTAGGGATGGGGGTGAGCAACACCAAAGTCCCTGCTACAATAAGTCCCAATCTAGTACTTCACACATAGTGAGCACATAAATATTTGATTATTACATGAATCAATAAATAAGTTTAAAAAATTAAGTCAAAAGATAATAAAATCACACTTAAGCATTAGACTTTTCTAATTCTTTAAAAATTTCTTTTAAAAGCTGGGAAAATATTCAATGATGGGAAGTATCTATAATATTACCTTAGGGAGAAAAGATAATACAAACTCCATATACAGTTTAATTATATATATGTGTGTGTGTGTGTGTGTGTGTGTGTGTGTGTGTGTGTTTATATATACATATAGATATGTGTATATATATATACACATATACATATAGATATGTGTGTGTGTGTGTGTGTGTGTATATATATATATATATATATATATATATATCACTCTATAGGAAGGAAAAATCTCTAATGCAACAGTCCAAAATGTTAACTGTAATTTCCTTTAGGATTACACAGTATTTTTATATTTTTACTTTTCCATCTTTTAATTTTTCTATAATATACATTCTTTGTATGAGAAGGGAAAGCTATTTTAAAAAGACAAAAATATTTCTATGGTAATTCTTCACTTAGCAGTGGAACTAAGACCTTCAGGAAACATACTGGATTGGCAACTCTGTCTATCAACTTTGTCCTCAACACCACGAGACTTTATTTTTTTTTCCTCAAATTTTCTCTCTTTGTGGTGAGGAAGTTCCTAATTCACAGAAGAGGAACCAGCAGAGCAAGAAGAAACCAGAGAAGAAAGCTCCACAGCACAGAATCCAGGAAACAATGAGGAACTTGTTTAAGGCAGCATACACCTGGCATAGGGGAGTTCTTACAGTCACACAGGGCTGGAAACGTTGTCAAATGATCTCTTGTTATTTTTATTTCATCAGTTCCCTAACTCATGAAACTCGTAATAGTATTATTTCATATTCAGTTGCTATAAAAAGAAACTTTCCTTAAAACATAAATGGTAGGTATCATGGAATAAATAGACACTAACAATTACAAGAATAGCTAATGTTTCTGCATGCTTGCTATGTTCCAGGCACCGTGCCATTTATTGTACACGTTGTGCATGCATAATTTCATTTAATCCTCAGTCCCACGAAATAGGTACCATTATCTGTCACACCTGGAGATAAGTAAACAGACAATAAGGAACTCACCCCAGATCACAATGCAGCATGGAAGAGGAGCCTTCAAACCCAGGTCTGACTGCATCTCATACTCCTAATCATTCTCCTAATGATTAAGAGTCTTAGTTATTTACTATGATTTTTCTTTTCTTGTACCAGCAAAAAATTTTCAGAGCATCGTATTAGATATTTCTTTCCAAAACCTGAGGGGAAAAAATGCAAGGTTTAAGAATTTAGCAACCTCTATTTATCCTTTTACCCATCTTTTCTTCATTTTTTTAAGAAAGCAAGGCTTTGAGGAAGGAAGCATGCTAAAATAATTTCTTTAAGTCTGAAAGCGTTAGCTGTTACATGATATGTGATCATTTCCACGTCACTTTTTGTCTTGTATTTTATAGTGAAAAAAACACATGCCATACCACTGTTTGGTATTTGCATCAGTCTCAAGGCATCCAATATAGAAAACTGTGTAGGCAGAATAATATTCCTTCTGATGAATTTACTGCTTCAACTTAACGTTTAGAATGTAGTGGAAAGAATCAATAGGCATATACTCTTCTTGGGAGTCATAAACATTCATTTAAACAAACTCAATGTTCCTTTTGTGTATATTCAATACATAAACAGCTTGAAATTGGCTAGAAAAGGAACTATACCCTTCAAAACCTCAGATGAAATAGTTGTGAGTGGAAGAGGGATTGTATGATAACAACACCGTGTATACATTCCGGGAGCATTATTCTCTTCTATTATTTGATATTCGTACAAATGTGGTAGGTTGGGTTTGGATAAAATGTTAGAGCAAAGTGCAGTGGTTCTCAACCTTGGTGCCCTAAAGAAAAATTGAGACTCAGTACCTCCCATTTCAGAGAATCTGCCTGCTCTAGGCATCTGGGAATCTATACGTGACAAGTGTCCCCTGGGATGGGGATGCAGGTGACACATGACTCATACTTCCAGAAATGCTGCTATGAATAACAGTGAATAAGCACATGGGCTCAAGAGGCGACCATACCAGTTTGAATCATGGCTTTCCACTGAGGCACAGGGTGTCCTTAGTCAAGCAGCTTAATCTCTCTAAACCTCAGTTTCTTCATCTGTGAAATGCGAGGACAGCAAGAGTATCTTTCACAGTTGTTGTGAGAATTTTTTAAAAAGATATTTGCAGATGAAGCAACCGACAAAGGATTAATCTCCAAAATTTACAAGCAGCTCATGCAGCTCAATAACAAGAAAACAAACAACCCAATCCAAAAATGGGCAGAAGACCTAAATAGACATTTCTCCAAAGAAGATATACAGACTGCCAACAAACACATGAAAGAATGCTCAACATCATTAATCATTAGAGAAATGCAAATCAAAACTACAATGAGATATCATCTCACACCAGTCAGAATGGCCATCATCAAAAAATCTAGAAACGATAAATGCTGGAGAGGGTGTGGAGAAAAGGGAACACTCTTGCACTGCTGGTGGGAATGTGAATTGGTTCAGCCACTATGGAGAACAGTATGGAGGTTCCTTAAAAAACTACAAGTAGAACTACCATATGACCCAGCAATCCCACTACTGGGCATATACCCTGAGAAAACCAAAATTCAAAAAGAGTCATGTACCAAAATGTTCATTGCAGCTCTATTTACAATAGCCCGGAGATGGAAACAACCTAAGTGCCCATCATCGGATGAATGGATAAAGAAGATGTGGCACATATATACGATGGAATATTACTCAGCCATAAAAAGAAACGAAATTGAGCTATTTGTAATGAGGTGGATAGACCTAGAGTCTGTCATACAGAGTGAAGTAAGTCAGAAAGAAAAAGACAGATACCGTATGCTAACACATATATATGGAATTTAAGAAAAAAATGTCATGAAGAACCTAGAGGTAAGGCAAGAATAAAGACGCAGACCTACTAGAGAACAGACTTGAGGTTATGGTGAGGGGGAAGGGTGAGCTGTGACAGGGCGAGAGAGAGTCATGGACATATAAACACTAACAAACGTAGTAAGGTAGATAGCTAGTGGGAAGCAGCCGCATGGCACAGGGATATTGGCTCCGTGCTTTGTGACAGCCTGGAGGGGTGGGATAGGGAGGGTGGGAGGGAGGGAGATGCAAGAGGGAAGACATATGGGAACATATGTATATGTATAACTGATTCACTTTGTTATAAAGCAGAAACTAACACACCATTGTAAAGCAATTATACCCCAATAAAGATGTTAAAAAAAAAAGATTATGTATCTATCTAGAGATAGATACATATATGGAGAGAGAGAGAGAGAGAAAGAAACTTCCCATACTGCCCAACACAAAATAAATGCTCAAGAACTGTAGCTTGCTGATATTAAATTATTGTTTTGAAAGAGAAAGCCCCAAAGCTCTAAAACCCGCTATTGTTATGTTCTCTTTATTTCTCAGTCTTCTCTCAGGGATACTGACTCACCTTCACAATTTCTCTTAGTTAAATCTTCCATGAGTATTAATCTTAACTTGCTTTGATCGTGAGGGGCCCAAATTTTGTAAAAGCATTATTAGGCATTCAAACAGTTCTTTACACATTTCAAAATATTAGAACATCAGGACAGTCTATCACCCATTTTGGCCTTAGTTGGTACAATAATTGTAACTGGTCTCCCTGGAACCGATCATGCGGTGAATAAAATAAATCCCAAAGCACAGAAGACCAATTAACTAGTTAACAGAGTATTGTGCAGATGTTTTCTACTAACAGCATTCTATATATTGTTTATTTGGAAAGGATACACGCATGCACACAAGAACTGACACTCAACTGTTTCTTTCCATTATCTTTGAATAATACAATAGCTGCATTTTCCATTTCTAAATCTTATAGAATTTTTGCCTAAAACATTATGTTATAGTTTGTATTATAAAGCAGGGTGAAAACATGTCTTAATATTGAAATTCAGGTTTCCAGGGGAATTTGCGGTTTTGACCTTTTTATTTATCTATAATATTCATGTAGTTAAATGCACAGATCTTAAGGGCACTGCTCAATGGACTCTGACAAAGTTAACACATTCTTGTAACAACCAGTGAGACAGATTTAGAAAATCACCAGCACCTCAGAAGGTGCACCTCTTCCTTCTCTCAGTCATTACCTCCCCCACGGGTAACCACTATTCTGACCTCCATCACCAGTGATCAATTTCATCTGCTTTTGAACTTCAAATAAATGGAACCAGGAAGTGTGGATTTCCTCTACAACATTAAGTCTGTGAAATTCATCCATATTTTTGTTTGTAACAGTAGTTCATATTTTTATCATCAATATATATTGTTCCATTTATGGCTGTGTCACAAATTATCTATGGACATTTTGTTTGGGGCTACTATGAATAAAGTGACCCTGAACATTCTTGTCCATGTTTTTTAGCACACGTGTGTACTTAGAGCAGAATTGCTGGGTGGTAGAGATTGGCATATGTTCAGTTTTAGTTAACACTGCCCAAAAAAGTTTAGAATGATGATCTTACCAATTTATACTCCCACTGACAGAGTATAAGAGTTCCATTGACTCAGCATCCTCACCAGTTTTGGTATTGTCTGTCCTTTCCATTTTAGTCATGTTGGAGGATGTGTAGTGGTAATGCACTGAGGTTTAGATTTGTATTTTTCTCATGACTGATTAAATTGATCATTTTTTCTTGTCTGTATTGGACATTTCGATATCCATTTCAATTTTTTTAAGTTCAAGTTTTTGCTCATGTTTATACTGCGTTCTCTACCTCTTTTCTTTTTATTTTTAATAAATTTGGGGATAGGAAGGATAGTTTCAGATTTACAGAAAAGTTGAAAGGAGAAAGATGGAAAGTAATGTGGTGTGCAAACACTAACTAAAAGAAAGGGGTTTATCTATACCAGTGGTAGACAAAATGAAGTTTCATCCAAGAACTATTACTAGACATAAAAAGGATCATTTCATAATGATCAAGGGACAATTCAACAGGAGGATATAACAATGTTAAATCTGTGTGCACCTAATGTCATAGACTCAAATACATAAAAATGAAAACATATAAATAAAAAGAGAAATAGACAAATCCATGATCATCATAGAGATTTTAACACATTTTTCTCAAACAATTTAGTAGAGATATAAAATATTTGAGCAACACAATTAACAAACTTGCCTGTGTGCATTATATACCACTGCACCAAACAAGTGCAAAATATACACATTCTTTCTCAGATGTACATGGAATATTTATTAAAATAAAACACCCTCTGAGTCATAAAGCAAGTGTTGACAAATGTCAGATTACTCCTTCCAAAACCCATAATCTCTATCCAGTCGTAAGGAAACCATCAGACAAATTGAAATTCATGGATATTCTACAAAATACCTGATGGATACTTCTCAAAACTGTCAAGGTTATAAAAAACAAACAAACAAAAGACTGAGAAATTCATATGGACCAGAGGACACTAATGACACATAACGACTAAATGCAGTGTGTTAGCCTGGTTTGGATTATGGAAGAGAAAAAGGACAGTGTAGTCCTTATGCTTAAGACATGTCTCTTGTAAGCAGTATATAGTTGGGTTATTTTTTTTTTATTTTTTTATTTTTTGCAGTACGCAGGCCTCTCACTGTTGTGGCCTCTCCCATTGCAGAGCACAGGCTCTGGACGCACAGGCTCAGCGGCCATGGCTCACGGGCCTAGCCGCTCCGCGGCATGTGGGATCCTCTTGGACCAGGGCACGAACCCGTGTCCCCTGCATCGGCAGGCGGACTCTCAACAACTGCACCACCAGGGAAGCCCAGTTGGGTTGTTTTTTAAATCCAGGCTGACAATCTTTGCTTTTAATTGAAATGTTTCACTCATTTACAGTTAATATAATTACTAATATATTTAAGTTTAAATCTACCACCTTACTATTTGTTTTCCACTTGTCCCATCTCTTTTGTGTTCCTTTTTTCTGCTTTCTTGCATACTTTCTGATTACTCAAGTAATTTTTATCATTCCATTTTCTTTTTTTAATTAGATTGTTAGTTATACATTTTTTTTTGTTTATTTAGTATTTACCCTAGATTCTGCAACATACATCCAGGACTTATTAATCTGCCTTAAATTAGTAATTATACCACATCCCAGATAATGCAAGAATCTTACAACACTTCAATGACAATTACTCCTCTTCTGCCTTTTGTGCTGTTGTTTCATGCATTTTAATTCTGCACGTAGTTTAAACCCACTAGACCTTATTATTATTATTTTACAGAGTCAACATTTATTCAGACTTTTAAAGATTTATTTATTTAGATATATTTATTTAGATGGATTTGTCTTTTCTGTTACTCTTCATTCCTTCTTGCATTTCCATCTAAGATCATTAACTTTCTGCTGAAAAACACCTTGTAGTGATTATTTTAGTGTGGGTTTTCTAGTAACAATTTCTCTCCATTTCTATTTGAATGAAAATGACTTTATTTTACCTTCATATTTGAAGGATATTTTCACTGGGCATAGAATTCTTTGGTGGTTATCTTCTTTCAATTGTGTATATATACATCATTCATTACCTACTAGCTTTCATCACTTCTTTTGAAAGGTCAACTGTCAGTTGACTGTTGCTTTTTTAAAGGGAATTTGTCTTAGATTTTCTCTTTATAGGTGTCATCACTACTTTGCTACTATAATTTTTGTTTATTTTATTTGGGGTTTATAGGGCTTCATGAATCTGCAGTTTGTTATCTTTCTGTAGTTTTGGAAGTTTTTGGACAGTTTATCTTCAAATATTTCTTCTGCTCCATTTCCCCTCTCTTTTATTTTCCATTTATGTTTATTCTCTGTACTTCAAACTTAGTATTTTCCACTTATTTATTTTCAGCTCTCTAATTCTCTATTCTGCTGTGTCTTATCTGCAGTTAAACTCATCTTTTGACTTACTGATAGTTCTGCTCTAGAACTTCCATTTGGTTATATTTCTACAGATGCTCATTTTATGGTGACAGTCTCTGTTCTTTACCTACTTTCTTTAACATATTAATCATATTTATTTCAAAATTATATTTTTATTAACCCCAATATCTGTATTACATATAAGCCTGTTTCTTTTTTTGTTTCTTTGTTTATGATTTTTTGGGTTTTTTGGCCACGCAGCACAGCTTGCAGGATCTTACTTCCCTGACCAGGGGTGGAACCTGTCCCCTCAGCAGTGAAAGCACAGAATCCTAACCACTGGACCACCATGGAATTCCCTATAACCCTATTTCTATTGTCAATTTTCTTCTCTTAGCTTTCATCATTTGGTCTTATTTTCTGGAATAGCTGGTAATTTTTGACTGAAGGCTGATATTAAGCATGAATGATTGTAGAGACTGTGGATGATGTTATATTTCTCCAGAGAATATTTTATTTTCTTCTTCCTGACAGGCAGGAAACCTTAATCCAATTGGAGGCCAGTGTTTAAGACTTTGTGAGAGCTTATCTATTACTAATTTATCCCTATCATCAGCTGTAGTACGTCAGAAGTCTATTTTAAAAACCTAAATTAAAAAAATTTAAAAAACAAAACAAAAAAACTCCAATAAAGATGTTAAAAAAAAAAAAGCCTGAGGACTTTCCTGGGAACTCTTCTCCTTGGCAGGTTCTAAATTGTAATTTTTGTCTCTCCTTAGAACTGTGAGTTGGCTAAAAGCTCTAATTAGCTTTTTAGCCCCTTAAAAACTACTTTTTTAGGGTTTCTTAGCTTCTCACTCCACTCATGCCCAGCTTAGGAATTAGCTAATGACTTGAAGGTAAATTGTATAGAGAATTCTGGATCACTTCTCTGAAGTTCTCATTTCTTTAGATATTGGCTCCTTAAGTCTTGGCTACTTAAATAGCCCTGAAGTTAAATTTTGGGTTCCCTATCCTAGTAATACTGCTGCAAGCTCCAAGTCTCTGCTTCCCCTTCAGTCTCTATGACTTGCAAGGCAAATAAGCAAAAGTTCTAAAGACAAAAGCATCAGTAAATGTAGGACTCACTTTATGCTTTTCCCTTCTCTTTGAGATGCTGGCCTTTCAAGTTTTGGGCACCCTGGTTATTGTCTGATGACTTCAAACAGCTGTTATTTTGAATTTTACTGAGATTTTGTAATTGTTCTCAGTGGGAAGGTTAGTTAAATGCTAGAGAATTTGGTTTTAATTTACCTTAGTATTTGCTCAACCACTAACAAAGCTGAAATCAACCTTTGAGTAGGGTGATACCATATCCCAGTTTGCCTGGGATGGTTCTGATTTATGGCTTTTATTCTGGAACAATGATTACTAGTGCTCCCTTTTACTTTCAAAAGTGTCCAGTTATGTGCAATAAATTATATGATTACTCTACCTCTAAGGGTGATTTTTATCCTTCCTCCTGCCTCCATTAAAAAACTATTAATTACCTATAGTAATTAAGAGTGTCACATGACTAAACAATTGAAAAGAACAGAGATTTCATATCTCTTGTTTTTGCACATCTTAGAATTTGTATTTCTTCTATTTACTTGCAGATCTGACACATCATTCTGAGAAAAAAAAAAGGATTTTTTATTTTTAAAGATCAAGGAGATTTCCACAGATTGGATAATCAATTCCAGTGTCTAAAAACTCATAACATCATGCATGTAAACATAAATATACATATAAATACAATGTGCTTATATGCAAAAGTCAACTGTTTTTCTGTACATATAATTTTCATAGTCTCTTAAGGCTAGAAGAAACTTTAAGATGACTGAACTCAGCCATATATTCCTTTTATGGAAAAAGACATTGAGGTCTCAAAAGTTAGTTTAGGATGACCTAAATGATTTATCCAACATCACAGGTAGATCCTGAACTCTCCTGGCTCCTAGCCCAATACAGTTCTCTCTATATATACTACCTAACCCAGTGTTTTTGTATCAGCAGAATCTTCCTGCTCCTATAATAACAAATACCTCCTGTCCCTATATCCTAGTATACAAGGATAAAAGGATTTGGGAATCCTTCCATATTGGGATACAAAGGGCAAGATTTGGACCTTTCCTAGTAGGATATAAAGGGCAAAAGCTCTTCCTGTGAATGTCATAAAGTAACCATTTACATTTTATTCACTAAATGCTTCCCAGAATACCTGTTGGGTAGTCCCCAACGATTTGGAGTTGCAGATGGTTCATTAGGATTCTTTGTTTATTTCAAACAGAAGAATTTACAGAGTACATGATTTATTAGGCAGCTGGAGCAGACACATCTGGTGCCCTGAGTCACAACCACTTAGACTTATGTCTGATTTTAGCCAGGTTGGAATAGATAATTCAATGCAAGCTTAGAGTTGCTTCACCTGATAGCATTTCACCCATAGGTAGCTCATAGAGTATCTTTACTTTCTTCCCTGTGGCTGCCTTGGATGCTAGCAGGAGTTTTCATATATGCATGGAAAGAGCAGGGGCAATCTTGACCAATGAACAGGAGTTAATAAAGAGTTAGTAAATAAACACTCCTGCCTGCAAACCATTGTGTAGACAATTCTGAGAAACATTCTTCTTAGGATGCTTAGGTGCTTCTTGGGATATTTCAGTAGAATTAAGCCCTGCTGCCCAACCATCATCCTTATGTTTCTCCTTTTTCTCCTTTCCAATCTCATTCTTCCTGCTCCCTCATTCCTGCCCACCGAGATCATCTCTCAAATAAACACACACACAAATCTTTGTGTCAGGGAGTGCTTTTGGAGGGACCCAAACCACATAATGCTCAAACTCTAAATTCTTCCACTTATAAAATGTCCCTATTTCAAAGCCCTCTCAACTTCAGTTTCACATTTAAAGACTACTCCTTAGCTCCTATGTCTATGGCATGTCTTCCTAGACAGTAAAGGATAACTATAATGAATGTGTTCTATTATAGTGCCATCTAGTGGCAAGGATGAATCAAAGCTCATGGCATCTAAGTGACCATGTTAAATATTAAACAGTGGTAACTTCACATTACACAAGAAAGATAGATGTGTTCAAGAGCAGTCAATCTTACCACAATTCTATTGAAGATCAAAAAGATAAATGTTTGTGACAGGATATTAAAAGGTTGGGATAATTTTATGATAGGTAGGTAACACAAGCTAAGACAATGATAAAGATAACCAAATCTTATGCTTGAAAAGGCAAAAGCTAATCGCTAAAAAGGTCGGTAGAGCTTTACCTCTGTGTTTTGATTTAGCTGAGCATAAACCATATTAAACATACAAAGTTGGTTCACACAGTATAGATATCTGCCCCAACAGCCAGTGCTTAAGAGATCTCAGGATAGAAATGGGCAGTAACACAAAATAATAATTATAATAATAGCAATATCAACAGCAGCTACCATTTAAGGAGTACTTGCTATGTTCCAGGCCCTATACTAAACATTTTATCCATGTGGGCTCATTTAATTTTTACAACAGCCCTATGAGGTAGGTACTACTGATATCCTTATTATTTAGATAAAGAAAAATAGGCTCAGCAAAATTGGTGAAGTTCTCAAGGTTACACGCTCAATAAAGAGCAGAAGGAGGTTCAAATCCAGGTCTGCCTGGCTACAAAATCTGTTCTCTTACCCAGTTCACATTTCATGCTTCATCAGAAATCATGACTAATTTTATGCCAAGTACATTGTTAGTGATCGTTATCAATAACAACCCCCATTTCACAGACAGAGTGCTGAAACAGTCATGGTTAAATATCTTGCCATAGGTCACCTAGAAATCAGTGGCTTGCCTGAATTAAGATTCTTTGGTCAGTGGACTCTAGTTAAAACATATATTCTTTCTTGTGACTGACTTCTTCCAGCAATTAATTTATATCCCTAAGCAAAAGATCTGTTTGCCTTATCTTAGATTGTGTAACTGAAAATGTTAATATTAGATAAGATAGTCTACAGAACTATGAAAAGAAACTATCCTAGAGAATTTAGCTCTGTGCCATCTTCTGACAGTGAGTTTCATACTTCAACCAAGTTTTGGATAAATCAGAACTCAGTGGTCAGCATTTATGGTCCTAGTCGTTCATCCTAACACAAGAAACACAGATGAGATGGATTTACCATCAAAGGGCATATGGAGCTTGATCATGATAAAAAATAGAATCTCCTTAGTTACAGGTAGGTCCCTCTTAAGAAAGAAGAAAAACGCTTTTGGATTCTGTTGAACAATCATTAGTACAGGGACTTCCCTGGTGGTGCAGTGGTTGGGAAGCCACCTATCAATGCAGGGGACACGGGTTCGATCCCTGCTGCAGGAGGATCCCACGTGCCGCGGAGCAGCTGGGCCCGTGCGCCATGACTACTGAGCCTGCGCTTTGGAGCCCACGAGCCACAACTACTGAGCCCGTGAGCCACAACTGCTGAGCCCTCATGCCACAACTACTGAAGCCCGCGCACTTAGAGCCTGTAGTCTGCAACAGGAGGGGCCACCACAGTGAGAGGCCTGTGCACCGTGATGAGGAGTGGCCCCCGCTCACTGCAACTAGAGAAAGCCTGCACGTAGCAACGAAGACCCAACACAGCAAAAATAAATAAATAAAATGGTTAACTTTAAAAAAGAAAAAATGGAATAAATTTTTTTAAAAAATCATTGGTACAGCCTTGGGTAGTATATTTAACCTTTCAGGGCCTTAGTTTTTCATCTCTGAATAAGAAAAATGAAACTGATTTCACAGGGTGCTGGTGAGGATTCATCTACTTAAATAACCAAGAATAACACATGATATGTAGTAGAACCTTAAATGATTTTTCTTTTTTTTTTTTTTACTATCCTTACTTTGTTTCATAAAGATTTTAAGTTGTTTATGAAAATAGTCTCAAAAAATGTTATCTCTCTTCTTCCTTTCTCTGGTCCAAAGAAGAAAAGTTCTTGCAGCAATCTGAATACTGTAAGAACTTAAGAAATGAATACTTTTCAAACACCTGGGCTTGCCAGTGGAGGACAAGTTCGAAAATTCTAACAACTTACAAATGCAAATACTGTGTGATCTATCAATTCTACCTGTGGGACTCTATCTTACAGATAAATGATTTATGTACAAGGCTATTCACTGCAGTATTAATTTTAACAGCAAAATATTTTAAAAAATCTAAATGTCCATCAATGGAAGACTGCTTACATAAATTATGGTACATGGTACATCAATACAAGGATACAATATGCAACTGGAAAAAAATTACAGGATATATTTTTAAGTGAGAAAGCAAGGTATACAACATTATGCATAATATACTATTGTATAAAAAGAGGGAAATATATATTAATATTTGCTTGTATGTGTACAAAGAAATTCTAAAAAGACACCCTGAAAATTGTGGTTTCTAGTAAGCAGGGTGGGAGAAAACTGGATCCATGTGTGGAAAGAAGGTTTTCACTGTATTTCACCTTTCTTTAACCAGTGGCAAAAATTTAATAAATTGAATTTTAAAAATATTTTATTTGGGCTTATACCCACTTCCAAAAGCTAATAAGATCTTAAAGTTTGCCTTTTCTAATCTCATACAGCTTATAATAGACAAATGGGTAAACTGAGCCATAAACTACCAGATTTTTCCAGTTTTTCTCAACAGTGAATTTAGCAAGATTATAGAATATAAGGTCAATATACAAAAATTAATTGTATTTCTCTATATTAGTGACAATCAGAAAATTAAAATCTAAAATACCATTTGTAATAGCATAACAAACAAACACTTAAACAACATAACATTGCTGAGATAAAGAAGATTATCTCTTTAAAGAAAATAAAGATAAAGAAGATTATCTCTTTAATGATTAAAGAAGACATAAATAAATGAAGAGGCATACCATCTTTGTGGATTAGAAGATTCAATATTACTAAAATGTAAGTTCTCTTTAAACGGATCTAGATTCAACAATCCTGATCAAAATCTCATCAGGATTTTTCTTGTAAAAATTGACAGAATAATTCTAACATTTATTTGGAATATCAAAGGGTTTAGAATACATCTTTTAAAAACATCTTTAAAGAAACTAAATTGAAAGACTCATCTGATTTCAAGACTTACCATAAACCTATAGTAATTAAGACAAAAATAGCAAGATAATTCAATGGGGAAAAAAGAGTTGTTTCAACCAATTGTGCTGGATCAAATGTATACTGTATGGGAAAAAAACGAAACAACATCTACCTCACACTATATACAAAAATTTACTTGAATTTACTTGAAATGAAATATAGACCTAAACATAAAACTAAATTATGATACTTCTAGAGAAAAGTGTAGAATACCTTCACAAATACCTCACCTTCTGAGGTAGACAAAGATTTCTTACATAAGACAACAGAAAAGCATTAATCATAAGGAAAAACTTAGTCAAATAGGCTACAACAAAATTTAAAACACAGCTCTTCAAATGATCCTGGAGAGAAACTGAAAAGGCAAACCTCAGATTGGGTGAAAATACCCGATAAAGATCTTGAATCAAGAATGAAGTATCACTGAACTGTAATAAAATGATTAAAATAGTAAATTTTATATTATGTATATTTTATTTTTTTTTTATTTTATTATTTATTTATTTAGCTGCACCAGGTCTTTGTTGTGGTACACAGGATCTTCGTTGCCACATGCGGGACCTTTGTTGTGGCATGAGGGATCTTTTTAGTTGTGGCATGTAGGATCTTTAGTTGTGGCATGCAGACTCTTACTTGCTGCATGCATGTGGGATTCTAGTTCCCTGATCAGGGATCGAACCCAGGCCCCCTGCATTGGGAGCGTGGAGTCTTAGCCACTGGACCACCAGGGAACTCCTTATTATGTATATTTTAACACAATAAAAAAGGCCAAAAAAAGAGAATAGATAAAGAACTCTTAAATCTCAATAATAAAAAGGTAAACAAAATGGGCAAAAGATTTGAACAGACATTTCACAATAGAAGATATACCAATGGGCAATAAGTACATTAAAAGATTCTCCATTTTATTAGTTAATAAGGAAATGTACATTAAAATCACAAAAAGATGCCATTTTAGAATGGCTAAAATTAAAAAGACTGACAATACCAAGAGCTGGCAAGGATGTGGAGCAACTGGTACTTTCATACCTTGTTGCTGGGAATGCAGAATTGTACAGTTCCATTAGAAAAGAGTTTAGACGTTTCATTACAATTTAAACATATATCTAACCCAAGTTTTCTCAGCCTCAACACTATTGAGATTTTTGTGTCAGATGGGTCTTTGCTGTGGGGCCTGCCCTGTGAGCTGCAGAATGTTTAGCAGTATTCCTGGCCTCTACTCACCTGATGCTAGTAGCACCTCCCCAGACATGACAAAAATGTCCCCAAACACTGCCAAATGTCCTCTAGAGTGCAAAATTGTCCCCTATTGAGAACCACTTATCTATGCTATGGCCCAGCCATTGAACAACTAGTGATTTACTGAAAAGAAATGAAAACATATGTCCAAAAAGAGACCTGTGCACAAAAGTTCATGTTTTTTCTTAACAGCTAAAAAAAAAGAAACAAATTGTCCCTTAACAGGTAAATGGATAAGCAAATTGTAATACATTCATTCATACAGTGGACTAATTCATGAAAAATGTTGCTATGAACCTTGGTGTACAGGTATTTGTTTGAGACTGTACTCTTAATGGTTTGGGGTATATACCTGGAAGTGGAATTGCTGGATTATACAGTAATTCTTTGTTTAACTTTCTGAGAAATCCTCAATAACTTTCAAGGGTATAAAGGGAGCTGAGATTTTTTAAAAGTTGAGAATCGCTGTCCTAGAACATTCCAGCTTTGCCTGCATAACTTCTGCTTGTTATTCAAGATAAAGGCAGGCTTCATCTATTAAGAAAAATGTAGAGTCCAACCCTAGGTTATGTTATGAGGCCCTCCTATGTGTAACTTATGTGTACCTCCATCTTGTCTCTTAGAACACAGTATTTTAATCACCTGTTAGCCTCACTTTCTCCTCTCTAAACTATATACTCTTTAAGGCTGAGATTCAGGTCTTTTCTATTTGTGTGTACGCCCAATGTCTGGAACATAACGGTGCACAAGAAATATCTGTGACATATTTTCGAAGGAAATTAAAGATGATTATTTGAAATGCTCTATAGGAGGATTGATAAAGATTTCACCCATATGTCACCTCTAATTGCCTAGTAATGGCTGCCTGGAGGTCTGTGTTGAAAAGGATCCTGGGGTCATCTACAGGCTTAGCAGGAAGGAATGCAGAGACTAATTAGCAATGTTAGTGAGATGTGGAAAGATTCATACCTACACTAAATGCTAAGTCCCCTTTCAGTTCTAACATTCCATGCAGGAAATGCAATTGTTTTTGCCTTCAAGTCTCATCCTTATTTAGTCTAAATACCTGATACCTCTTTTATTAGTAAATTAAATGCGACCATGTTGTAAAATCCACTGGATAAAAAACACAAATATTCTTTCTTCAATCCACATCCCTACCCCTGGTCCTGCCAAGATCAAAAGTTCCTTATAGAATTCTTCATGGATTTTTACAAATACATCAACACAGTTTTATGATAATATGCGGTTGTTAGATTTGAAATGACTCACACTGCTTTCACCTGGGGACTCATTCCTTACCCAAGTAGCATTCAGAGAAAAATATATACAGCCTACATTTTCATTTTATT
Organism: Stenella coeruleoalba; assembly: GCF_951394435.1. NCBI lineage: Eukaryota > Metazoa > Chordata > Mammalia > Artiodactyla > Delphinidae > Stenella > Stenella coeruleoalba. The sequence goes on from NC_137156.1 coordinate 76,907,835, forward strand.
TCTAGTTTCATATCTTTGCTTTTATTTATAAAAAGCTACACGTTGTTAGAAAATAAAAACCATTCCAATATATTACATTATTTCTCCAATCTCTCTTTTTACAAATGGACAGCTATTGGAGTTAAAGAAATTATTGGCTAAGCTAAAAAAAATTAATTATGCCTTAGAAGAAATTCTAAGAAGATACATTTGAATGGGAGTCTGAAATCATTATGGCCTCCATTTCAGGAAAAAAAGGGGGGGAGACATCTATAAATTAAGCGTGGGTAGTATGTTATTATACATGTAGGTGACACAATATGTTGATATATCACAGTATTAATTTAACAGCATTGATCCAAAGATGTTACTCCCACAGAGATCCTTTCATTTGTGCTATTTAGATTTGTTCCAAGATTACTAGGCCTCAGAGAATGAGCTATGTACTTATCTTAAACTCACCCTGGATGGTGTAGAAACACTACATGAGGAATTGAGAATTTCATGAAAATCTAAGCGATGCTACCTTCATAAAAGAACAGAAAATTTTTTTCTAATTTCTTGATGATAGAGAAGGAGGAGCAGGCATGCTTTTTCCATATGCATATATGTGGAGAAGAGCTAATAAACAACAAATGTGATAGAAAACAATTTTGCAGCCAAGGCACAAAAAAATACTACCTTGAATTTTACAGCACTTTTGCTTTTTAAAAACACACTCACATCCATTATTTCATTTTATCCTCCCAAGAAACCTGTGAGGTAGGTAAGTCAGGTTTCATTATCTCCAAGATTTATCTAACACTCTTGCCACTACTATTTTATGATAGGGTTCATGGATCCAGAGAGAAGTATTCTTTGCATTATGGCCATATCGAGTGACTCACAAGAATTGGAGAAATGAATTAACGAGTATGCATTACGAGGGACAGGGTCGCTCTTTCTTAACCTGGGAGTTTGCTTTCCCTTATAAATATTCTACCAGCAAAATCTGCAATCAACACATTTATTCTGTGTATTGCAGTGGGGCTTTCCAGACAAACCACTTTTGACCTGCCAGCACAGCACGGGGGGATAACTACAAAAGATGACCCCCACAACTACGTGCAACAAAAGCACTGGCTCATCATTTCATATCCCCTTTCTCTCTTCCTTATTTAACCCTCTTTCTAGCCTTTAAAAGATGAAAAATTAAGAGGAGGGGATAGGAACATTTTAGATAAGACAATGCAGTGAATAAAAATTGCCCCTGTGTGGACAGAGCCCATGTTTCTATTTAATTTAAAACTAATATATGTATTATTTATTCTATGCCTTATTAGGAATATAAATGAATAGCACTTATTGAATACTATTAATATACCAGGCAGAGTAAAGAAATTTGCTTATAAAAACGCTACCTCAGTCTCAAAGTGTGGTCTTCTATTACAGTGAAGAAAAGCATTTCTTTGGGGTGGAAAGAGGTTTTGGTCAGCTGTGTTTATCAGTACAGCCTGTTCACTTGTTTATGGCTAACATTCTTCCAACTCTCTGATGATAGGTGCCTGTTAAGCATTTCACACACCGTCCCTGACATCAGTGTCTACTAGTCTATTCTCTTTAGTTTTGTGTATGCTTGAAATTACACACGCACATACAAATATGTGTGTGTGTATTTATGTATTTGAATATATAAATGTTGTTATATATGTGTGTACAGACATGTATAGCATGTGTATTATACATATTTTAAAAAGAAAAACAGTTATCGCTAAAGCATTTGTAAAGTGGAGGGGATCACTGCATCCACAGGTACCTGCTCCAAGCCCACTAGGTTCTGACCCCCACTCCTTCTCACCAAGTTGGTATCTTAGACTAACACGGCTGAATCTGTCTGCTATACTGCATCTCGGAACCAATCTCAGTTCTTCCACTGACGGCTTATATTTTTTGGAGGCAATGAGAATGTCACGCAGTAGCATTATATAGTAAGACACAAATTTAAATTTGACAATATTCCAGGAAAACTTTACTGACTGTTGTTTTACCTGCAGTTGAAAAAACCTGGCCTAAAGGCTTTCCTGCTCCTCCATTATCCCCACCAGTTCAGTCTGGCTGGACAATGCTGCATGGACACAGTGCAGCTAGAACTTTGTTCTTGTTAGCAACAATTCACTTTTAAACAATGAGAGGGGAATGCTATCTTCTCTCCCTTCCTCACCCCTGCTATGCTTTAGAACCTAGTGATTAGAGCCTGGGTTCTAAAGTCACACAATCCTGGGATTTGTGTTCCAGCACCTCTCCTTTCTAACTCACTTTAAAAATAATTTACGTGGGCCTTAGTTTCCTGATTTGTAAAATGTGGATACTGAAAGGTCCTGCCTCATAGGGGGTTGTGAGAATAAAATGAGGTGATGCTTAGGACACAGTGCCCAGAATGTAATAAGTGCGCAATGTTAGGAGGGTACATTTATATAGTTAAAAACATGGTTCCTGATCCTAAGAGCAAGCAACCTTATGAGAGGTGAAATATGCTAGTCTAAAAGTCTTATTTTCTGACACCTTTCTGGACAGAGCCCAAGATGGGTACATATCTATAGTGTTGACTTCTGAAGCCATGATAAAATACAACACTGCCTTTTTATACCTTTTATAATCAATTCTTTCCTATCTCAGTTCTACCATTGTACCTCACATTCACCTATGTATCATTCTACACAAGTGTCCCGTTAATTATTTTGTCCCGTCTCAGAGAATGAGCACCTGGAGGATGGGGATCTTTTACTTAATATTAGTTTCTGCTACTCTAGCTCCACAGAAGTGTTTTTACACTGATTGCCTAAGACTTCCACGGGGCCCGTAACCAAAATTTTTTTCAGTCCTGATTTTCCTGGATCTGTTTCTCCATTGTACCCAACTAACTACTTAGGGTTTCTTGAAACCTTCAAGAAGTTACTTTTGGCTATTCTCCTCCTACCTCCCTCCCTATTTTTCTTCTCTTTCTCCTTCTCTGCCCAACCACCAAATATTAATATTCCCACTGGGCAGCAGCTTGAAAGAAAGAGACAGTTTTGTATGTGCTGATGTAGATAAGTTTCTAAAATAGCTAATGAAATGGAAAAAAAAAGGTATTTTCACTTATCATTCGCTTTCTATTTTTCTTTATTTTTACATAGTCCAACCATGGATATGTGTGTTAGTTTCCAAGGGCTGCTATAACAAAGAACCACAAACTGGGTGGCTTAGCACTACAGAAATTTACTTTCTCATAGTTCCAGAGGCTGGAAGTCTGAGATCAAGGTGTCAGGAGGGTTGGTTCCTTTTTGGAGGCTCTGAGGGAGAATCTCTTCCTTGACCTCTTCTAGCTTCCAGCCCTTGCTGGCAGTCCTTGGCATTCTTTGGCTTATATACTCATCACCCCAATCTCTGCTTCTGTTGTCACATGGCGGTCTCCCTGTGTGTCTCTTCTTCACATGGCGTTCCCCTCTGTGTGTGTCTGTGTCCAAATTTTTCTTATCTTACAAAGATACCTGTCATTGGATTAGGACCTGCCCTCCCTGATCCAGTATGACTTCATTTTAACTTGATTACACCTGCAAAGAACCTATTTCCAGTTGAGGTCACATTCACAGGTCCTGGGGGTTAGGATTTCAACGTATCTTTCTGAAGGACACAATTCAACCCACAACAATATGCTTTACTTCTAACTGTTTTAAAGTGTTAACAAAGGTAATCCGAGCAGTGAGCTTCTATGACCCATTTTCTTTTCTTCTTTGTGTCTTGTGTATTTGTCTTAATCTAACAAATACTACATATATACACACAAATATAGATATAGAGATCCACATATGCACACACATATATATTGACGTGTTATATAATAATTAGTACTGTGTAACTTTCTATCCTTGGGTCACCTGGGTCTCCATCCTTGGGTCCACTGTTCCTTTCTGTCTACTCACTCTGCAGTTTCATCTATTCTCATGAATTTAGTTCCTGCCTGTATGCTAAAGATTCCCAAATCAATGTCTCTAGCCCTCACCTTTTAAGGGCTTCAATTATGTATCATTTCATATCTCCACAACAAAATTATCACTGGCTTTTCCCTTCCTGTCCTCATCCCGCACAAACTAGAAACCAGTGAGTCCTCCCTGAGGGCTCCTCTCTCAGCCCTCACATCTAATCAAGCTGATTCTGTCTACTGATATCTCTCAAGCCAAGTTCCTCTCCATCCTACTGCCATTGCTTAAGTCCATGCACTCATTATCTCTTACCTGAACCTTTGCAATAGCTTACTAATTGGTTCCCCTGCATCCAATCTTAAGCCCTTAAATCCACTACTTTCAGGGTAGGTAGAGTTAGTTATAAAAGATGCAAATTAGACTACACTGCTTTGCTGCTTAAAACCTGTGTCCTCTAGTCCCTCATTCTGTACTCAAGACTCTCCATCACTGCCCTACCTATCCCTTCAGCCTTGTCTCTTGCCTCTCCTTGCTTTCAACGCTCACTACTAACATCACATGGCTTGCTGATCCTGCTTCACACTTCTCATCCTCTGCTGTGCTAGTCCCTCTGCCAAGAATGTCCTTTCTTCCTCTTCAGGATGTATTCCAGGTGTATCATGTCTTCTGTGAAGCCTCTCTGAATCCCAGGTGAGGGAAAGTGTTCTTAGTATGTATGACCAGAGCACCCTGTGACATTGCTCTTTTAATCTTTCCCATATGTATTAAATACCAAATACTGTGTCTGTCTCTCTGACTGTAAGCAGAACGGTGAATACCGAGTATTTTAACCATGTATCTATAGTGCCAAGCCCAGTGCCTGGAATGAAGGAGGTGCTAAAGAAATGCTGGTCGAGTGAGCAGAGGAAGGCATTTTATACCATTTGAGAGTTTCCACAAACTGTTAATTAACAAAGGAATAAATTACCACTTAGTTTTATGTTAATAACATCTCAAAACATTTATTTTATATAGAACAGGGTATATTTGGGTCGAATAATTCTTTGTTGTAGGAACTGTCCTGAGCATTATAGGATGTTTAGCAGAATCACTGGCCTCTACACACTAGACACCTGTAGCTCCCCAATTCCTAGTGTGACAACCAAAAAAAGGGTCTCAAAACATTGCCAATATCCCCTGGTAGGGAAGGAGGGACAAAATAACCCCCAGCTAAGAGGAACTGGTATGGATTGATATTCAACAGAGATCTTAAATTTTTTAACACCTGTGAAGGCAGGATTTCCCATAACATTTCATTTGATCCCTAGGGATATCAGTTATTCTTTGCAAGAGGAAATCTGCCATAGTTTATCATATGTTTTTAAAGGCATTTAAATCAACTCTATGTAAAACTGTTAAGAATTTTTCTAATATAATTACCTTGTAAAAAAGATGAGACCGGGCTTCCCTGGTGGTGCAGTGGTTGAGAGTCCGCCTGCCGATGCAGGGGACACGGGTTTGTGCCCCGGTCCGGCAGGATCCCACGTGCCGCGGAGCGGCTGGGCCCGTGAGCCATGGCCGCTGAGCCCGTGCGTCCGGAGCCTGTGCTCCGCAACGGGAGAGGCCACAGCAGTGAGAGGCCCGCGTACTGCAAAAAAAAAAAAAAGATGAGACCATGTCATTTATTGTTCTATAAAAATGTAGTTTTTAAAAAAAACATATATATGTGCTAGTTCTCATTTGGAAAGTTAAGAGGTCTGTAATTTAATATGAAAGATGCTGTTCTCTGGCTGTGAGAGAAGGAAGGAGGGAGAAGGGGTAGAAGGGAGAGGAAGAGGCAGAGGGAGAGGGAGAGGGTTGTTTTCATCCAAAATTCAGGGGGCTTTTTATGTTAACTCCCCATTTCCTTTGCTCTCTGCGTGATTCTAACCCACTATTATTGACCAGTGTGGTCAACATTAAACGAAGAACAGTGAACTCTTACACAGCCTAGTCAGACAAAGGTCAATCCAATATTCTGGTTGACAGAGTTTCCAATATTCATAGTATTCTACTATTCTTAAACACGCTGAACATGAAAACTATACTAAAATATTTTAAAAATTACTTGAGGCAAGGGGAGCACCTCCTATGGGCTAGGAACTATAGTTTTTTTTTTTTTTAATGTGCCACACAGATATGATCTCTATTCTCTGAAAGTTTATGGTCTAGTAGGTAAATACAGAAGTTAATGAAACAGTCACACTGATGGAGGAATAATTAGAAATTGAATAAATGCTATGAAGGAAAATAATTGAGGAACGTGATCTGAACTTGAGGAAATGACACGAGGTAAGATCTGAAGAAGGAATCTAAGGAATTAACTAAAAGAGACAGAAGACGAGCAGCTGCAAGTGGAGGGGATGGCATGAGTAGATGCCCTTGGCTGCAGGGAGCATGTCAGAACTCAATGAAGAGAGGAGCCTGATGGAGCTGGGGAGCTAGGCCAGGGCAGGCAGGCAGGGCCTACTGGGCCATGTTGAGGGCAGATAGATAGAAAGGCCATCAACTGATGTAGGTGTAACAAATCATTCTGGTTGTGGTGTGGAGAATGTATTGGTAAAGCAGGACAGAGAAGATGCTTGGAGACTAGCACTAGCATCTTATCAAATCAAGATCATCACTATTTCTTGAAAGCTCAGGCAAAAGGTTTCCAGTTCTACAGCACGGATGAGCCTTGAAAACATGATGCTAAGTGAAAGAAGCCAGTCACAAAAGGCCGCACATTGTATGACTCCTTCTGTATGAAATGTCCAGAATAAGCAAATCCATAGAGACAGAAAGTAGATCAGTGGTTGTCAGGGGCTGAGGTGAGATGGGACTAGGGGTGAACGCTAGTGGGTACCAAGTTTCTTTATGGGGAGATAAAAAATGTTTTAGAATTAGATAGTAATAATGATTGTACAACTTTGCGAATATACTGAAAACCAGTGAATTGAACACTTCATAAGGGTGAATTTTATGGCCTGTGAATTATTTCTCAATAAAGCTGTTACCAAAGAAAAAAGCCCCTCTTATTATGCCATGGGAGAAAACAAGTTCTAAATCTCTAAGCAAAAACAAGGTAAAGAGCTGACTTTAAAAATTTTTAATTTTAAAGTCATGTTCTTTAAAATGCTCCTTGCATTCTAAAATTCAGTTAGCTGAAATTTAAGAATTATATTGAAATAGAGGCATTTAAACAAAACAAGAACTAGCTGATCAATGATTTAGAGACAGCCCCATAATTCGCAGATCATAGTTTTTGTTAGAAAAAAAAAAGATTCTAAGAGCACCAGCCACTGGGAATTAGACCAATTGGAATTTTACTATTCTGTGAATTCAGTCAAAGAGTGGATTTTAACTTTCAGCACGATTTTCATTTTCTACCCAGACAGCCACTTAGCAGATATGTGATATCAATCCTGATTTCCAACCTCACCTTTCCATATGAGTTTAATGGGGGAAGTATGCAAGAATGTGTTTTAAAACAAAAATCTCAACTATCCTATTATTACATTTACAGCTGATTACCATGTGAATTGCTTTTATGCTATGCTAGAATATCACTAACACTGTTCTTTCAAGGAATACAATATAAAGTACAGGATATATGGAACAGCCTCTAACGATGATACCAGCTAATACTTAGTTTTAAATTCAGATTTACATTAAAATTATTATCTAGAAAAAAGTAACTAACATGTGGGGTCATTTTCTCCATCAGGACTCTTTGGTATAAGTGAAAATCCAACTCAAAACAACACAAGTGGGGCTTCCCTGGTGGCGCAGTGGTTGAGAGTCCGCCTGCCGATTCAGGGGACACGGGTTCGTGTCCCGGTCCAGGAGGATCCCACGTGCCGCGGAGTGGCTGGGCCCGTGAGCCATGGCCGCTGAGCCTGCGCGTCCGGAGCCTGTGCTCCGCCATGGGAGAGGCCACAACAGTGAGAGGCCCGCGTACCGCAAAAAAAAAAAAAAAAAAAAAAACACAAGTGAAAATACAATATACTGACTTTCTTAATTGCAAAGTTCAGTTGTGATGCTACCATCAGGCACAGCTGGATTCAGGGCTCTCAGGCTGGTTTTCTGACAGATTGGTTTCATTTTCAGATGCAAGCTTGTCCCTCCTGATGGCAAGGTGGGAGCAGCAGCTCCTCCTGTCTCTCTCCCACATTCTTAGCAAAAGACTCACTGTAGCTGCCTGGTTCTAACTGCACCGTGTGCTCAGTCTTGGACCAACCACCAGGGCCAGCAGGATGGAACATGTTGACTGACTCAGGGCTGGATCACACACTCACCCTTGCAGGACAGAATCCCATTCCAACCATACAGGCTTATAGTAGGGGAAGAATGAATCCCTAAAAAAAAGCCAGTATTGCTGCTAGAAAAAAGGGCAGTGGAGGCTGGAAGGGAAAATAACAAACGTCCCCTGAAGTTTCCAGTTAAAAGATGGGCCAAGAGATCGGGCAGTGGGGAGGCAAACTGACAGTGAGTTGGGAAGTACAGTGGACCCTTCTGAGATATCCTTCCACTGGATTACCCTTCTCTGAGAATTTCTCCATCTGCCTCATGGATTGAGCCAGATTCCTTCCACCTGCCCCTCTGGAGCCACTCTGCACCCTTCAAACCCTGCTTTCTATCCCAGAAGCCTGAAGTGAATGGACAAGAGTAATCATTCTTGGACCCTCTCTCTGACTTTTGGCTGGAGTTGGTGAGTGGGGAACACCCACAGGAGATCCAAGGGAACAAGGAAGGGGTCCTTTCAGTCTAGTTATATCCCTCAACCAACCATCATAGCCCCCTTTTTACCCCAGCTTTATGGAGATATAATTGAAATGTGACACTGCGTAAGTTTAAGATGGACAACATGATGATCTGACACGCACATCTATATTTCAAAATAATTACCACAGTAACATTAACATATCCTTCGCCTCACATAATTACCTTTGTTGTTTTGGTACTGGTAATGAGAGCATTTAAGATCTACTTTCAAGTATACCAGTATGGTATTGTTAATCATTGCCACCATGCTATACATTTGATCCCCTTTTATGATTGCCCTCTGTACTCAAACTTTTCTTCCTAGCTCTGATAACCATTTCCCAGCTTGTCCTTTTAGGCCTAGACATGGTCAGGACTCCTGGAATACTACATTATTCTTTGTGGGTTTTCCTAAAGGTTGCCCATAGCTTTGAAAATTGTCCCATAATTGAACCCTCTTTGAATTATCACATTTGAGTGCACCATCTGTTTCCTGCTGGGACCCTGACAGATATGTAATAAACATGGCAGCCATATTCTTTAATGCATGACCTCATTTTATGTATTATTCCGAATCCTCACATTTGTTCAGTGAAATAGGTATTCTTAACCCTATTTGATATATGAGGGAATGGAGGCTCAGAGAGATTAAGTAACTTGACCAAGATCCCACAGCTAGTAAGGGACCTGGCAGACACTGGTCAAATTTCTCATTCTGTATGTCCAAGATACATCATCTCTGGCCTGGACCATGACTTCCACTCTTGCCTTCTTATAGCCTTTCCCCACAGAGTAGCCAAACACCAACTGTTTTATAGATCTGCCAGGGTTGTTATGAGGAGTCAATGAAATAACAAGCAATAACACTTAGTAAAGTGCCTTACAGATTTAACACAGTAGCTCACTGAATATATATATATATATATATATATATATATATGTATATGGCTCACTCATATATATATGAAAGAAAGAGAGGTGGGGGGAGAGAGAGACCTCTGGTCGCTTTCAGAATTAGATTCCTTGAAGATGGAGGATCTTGAGGACACTTTGGAGGAATTGAATCTAGGGATCCAGTCCCTCTGGACTCAGCTCACATCATCTTCTCTTGGAAGACTTTCTGATACCCCAGGATGGGTGAAATTCCCACTCTGTGCTCCAATAGTATTTATCCTACCACAGCACTTATCCCATGTTGTGTAATTATTATTTGCTTTCTTTTATCTCACATTCTACTCCATTATAATTGTCCATCCATTTCTCTGGCTCTTTCTGGAGCATAAATTTCTAGAAGACAATAGTCATATCTATTCTTTCTGTATCACTGGTGTCTGACACACACCTTTAGATAGGTGCTAAATAGGTATCTATTAAATGAGTGACAATATAGCTCTGAACAAAACCCATGCCAAGAGCTCCCTCAGATGGGCTCTCAGGGACATTATTGAAGGGATTCCCTCAAGAGGAAGAAGACAGCTGTGACTGCTGAGATGACAGCCACACTCTAACATTCCATGATTCTGGATAATAGAGCTCCACAGACTACAGGAAATGTGTTTCTTTCAAGGGGTGTCAGTTAATAATTTTAAAACCACCTCATTCATTTCTACTAACATTGATCAAATAACAAAAGATACTGTAAATAATAAGACCCAGGTTTTTCACTGTTGGAGAAAAGGCTATAGTGGAAAAACTGACAGAATTTAAATAAGGTCTTTAATGTAGTTAATAGTATCACACCAGTGTTAATTTCCTGGTTCTGATCATTGCATTATGGTTATATAAGATATTAACATTAGGAGAAGCTGCATGAGGGATAATGAAACTTTTGTACTATTCATAAAACTTTTCTATAAGTCTAAAATAAGTTCAAAATGCAGCTGTCTTATGGTACATTCTTTTAAAGCCATACTCTTAGAATCTAACATACGTGATAAAATTTCACCAAGAAGTACACGGGGGTATAACACATTAATAGCTTGCTGTGTTACTCAGAATGACAGAATTTTATGGTTTAGAAGTAATCTTGGCAGTCCCAGGCCATCGTTCTACTCTTGAGGGAATCCCCTTAGTATTGTCCCCAGCAGCCTAAAGCCTTTGCTGAGACGTCTCCAGGGACAGCAGTGTACCTCTGTCCTAAAAATGAATTGCTGGAAGAAAAGCTTGAATTGTTAGAAATGTCTTCCTCCTTCTACCCACCAAGCTGAAATTAGCCTCTTGTTGATCCTCTGGACCCCACATGGTGACCCTTCAGATACCTGAAGGGAGTCAGCATCTTCCCACCCGTGGTTTTTCTTCTTTAAGCAAAACACCCTCAGTCCCTTTCCAGATGACATAATGATGTTTTAATAGGGGGCGCTGATGCTTTGATGCAGCCATTTCTAAACTTTTTTGTCAGTCACAGAACTCCTCATCAAAGAAATTCTCATGTAGAAGTCAGTATGTAAAATAGATAAAAGTAAAACTCTTTTGCTGCAAGTGGTGGGTGAGGAGACCAAGGACTATCTGATCCCCCTCGCCCCTTCCCTTCCCTGGTGGTCCTTGAAGCACAACCTTGGAATCTTCAAAACTTCCAGAATATGTAACAAGCTCTTCCTTAAACCAAAAGTATGAAAGCACATGGGAACCTCAGATCCCAAGGCAGGTTTGTGGGGGGAGACGTTTTGAGTACGTGCCTTCTACTGTCCCCGGTTATACCACGTGGATAATCCCTGACTTAGACATCTGTTGGGCTACAAGTTGTAATGATCATGACAACAAGAACTAAGAACTAAACCAATTTATTCAAGGTCCACAGAAGTGTTAGAACTGGATTTTTAACCCAGATCTCTCTGACTCTGAACTATGCCCTTAACCACTGTACTTTCCTGCCTCTCTGGAACAGAAATCTAAAAGGATTATGGGACTCCAGCCCTCTCATCTGGCATCCTCACCTGTACACTACTCGCTTTACAACCTGGAAATCATCTTGGAGTGGATTCACTAGGAAATCCATTGTAAACAGTCTACCTCTGACATCAAGCCTCTACAAAATAACCCATGTCCCTTCCCTCATATATACCTAAGTCCTTGTTTAAACAGCATCACCTGGGAATCTGAGATCCTAAGGATTAAGTATTCGTAATGGTAGGTCCATACATAAGGAAGGGTCATCTACAGACACTCTTAGGCTAATGCCCAGCAGAGATTTTTTGCAAGGACCCCAAGCGCCACTTGTGGTTCTAACCTATGGCTGTTTTATGTTTTCATGCAGGACAGATGGCTGGTGAGCCTCAGTCAGTGGTCTCTCCTCCCCAGATGAGGTCTGGGATGGTGTTCATTTGTTGTAAATGCCTGTCTGGCACATGTCATCCCTGTGTGCTTCCTTTTGGTGGAAACCCCCTACCCCCACACCTCAATATCTGGGGTTTGAGTCGGCAGACCTCACTTCCCCAGCTCCACCCCAGGGCAGACACCCAGCTAAGCCTGGATAATTAGCATACTCCCAGGTCCATGTGATTCGAGCTAGACCCGTAAGACTCAATATCAAGACATTTGTTGGAACCATTGGAGAAGACATGTCTCTTTTGCCTAGGGCTTCTGAGTTAAGAAGTTGTAAATCTAGCAGCCATCTTGTTACCAAGAGACAACCAGCTGGACGTTGAAGCCAAGGAGAAGAAAGGAGAGTCAAGAGAGGAAAAGAAACAGATTCCAGAAATCTTCACTTCAGACACCGCATCCAGCTGTGTCTAGGGATGGACTCATTACACTTATGTGAACTAATAAATTCCCTTTGTAGTATAAAACCATTCAAGTTGGAAGTATGGCCTTTGAATTCTCTATAAGCCTCTCCTGCTTGTTCTTTATAAAACTGTAACCTTCACCATACCCTGGCACTCCCTAAGCCCCTTCTCTCACTTATCTTTTTTCCTAAGCACTTATCTAACATACTATATGCTTTACTTATTTGCCTCATTTATTTGATCTCCCCAACTAAACTCCATAAAGGCAGAGCTTTGGCCTATTTGTTCACAGATGTACCTTGAATGGAATGACCCCAGATCATAGTAGGTGCTCAATAAATATTTGTGGAATGAGTGAATGAGAGAACGTGCAACTCAAATAGTTCTAAACGGTTTATATGGAAATGCTTTTTAGAAAGGGTCTTGCTAGAGAGAGTGAGGATGGAAGCTTTCCCTGTGACCTAACATGAGGCATTTCTCTCCCAATTTCAAATATCTATTCAATAAACATGTACTGAGCACCTACCTATAGTGATCACTGTTTTAAACACAAAGATAAATAAAAATACCGTCCCCGCCCTCCAGGAGCTTTCAATCTGGTGCTAGTATCTTATATGATAGCAAGTAAACATGAGTGGGAGAAGCGCCAGCTTTCAAGCGTGAACGTCCATCCAGAGGAAGCCAGGGTGCTCACTTCTCGCTTCCAATTTCCCTCTCTCTCTCTCCCCCACCCCCAACCCTTCTCCCTCTCTCTCCATGTTTATAGGTTGGTCTCCAAACTCACAGCGAAGAGCCACAAATATCCCAGTGTGGAAACTGCTAGACAAGCTAGAAAGGCAAAGATACAGCTTAACTAAGGAGAGAGGAGGAGAAATAAAACCTAAACTGAGAAAATAAAAACCCAATTCAATAAATACGAAACTCGAGTTTATGTGGCAGTGGCAAAGCTGACAACACCTGGCATGCACTCCCTTCAGGTTGGAGGGAGGTTATTTCTACTAATTTGAGAAGATTGTAGGGATACATACAGCAGTGAGGGAGACAGGAATCTCAGCAAGAACAGTAGATCTGACTGTCCATCCTCGTGGGGACTGAACTTGGCTCCTTCGGGATCTAAGACAGCTTAGCCATCTGGTTATCTTGTGGCCTCCTCAATGTCCTCTAAAGGTCTGCTGTTGGCATGACTCAGCCAAACTCAGCCTCTGCTTCTCTTGGTTTGCTTGCTCTCTCTCCCCCCCTCCTCGCCCCCCCTTTTCTTTCCTTCCTTTCTTCCCTTCGTCCTCCTACCCTCCTTCCTCCCTCCCACTACTCTCCTTTTCTCTTTCTTCTTTCCTTTCTCCCTTCTTTCCTTCCTCCTTTCCTCCTTCCTCCCACCCTCTCTCCTTTTCTTCCTTCCTTCCTTCCTTTTGAGTTATAATTGACATATTTAAAATTCAGTTTGGTAAGTTTCAACATATATATACACCTGTGAATTTATCACCACAATTAAAAGAGTGAACATATCTGTCACCCCCAAAATTTCCTAAACCTCTTCTTAATCCTCTTTGCCTCTCCCCACTTCCTCTCCCCATCCCCAGGCAATTGCTGACATGCTGTCACTATAGTTTAGGTTATAGTTTCTAGAGTTTTTTATAAAAGGAATCATGAAGTATGTACTCATTTGTCTGGTTTCTTTTTTTTTTTTTTTTTTTTGTGGTACGCGGGCCTCTCACTACTGTGGCCTCTCCCGTTGCGGAGCACAGGCTCCGGACGCGCAGGCTCAGCGGCCATGGCTCACGGGGCCCAGCCGCTCCAACGGGGCCCAGCCGCTCCACAGCACGTGGGATCCCTCTGGACCGGGGCACGAACCCGTGTCCCCCGCATCGGCAGGCGGACTCCCAACCACTGCGCCACCAGGGAAGCCCCTGTCTGGTCTCTTTTACTCAGCATACTTATTTTGAGATTCATCCCATGACATCATGTGTATCAATATTTCATTCCTTTTTCCCTGTGGCCTAACAGTATTCCACTACAGAGATATACCACAGTTTGTTTATCCATTTACCTGCTGATGGCTATTTGGATTGTTTTCAGTTTTCGACTATTATGAATAAAGCTTCTATGAATATTTGTGTACAATCTCTGTATAGACATATGTTTTCATTGTGACTGAGTAAATAACCTGGGAATGGAACAGCTGGGTCTCATAGGAAGTGCATATTTAAAATTTTAAGAAACTGCTGAACTGTTTTCCAAAGTGGCTGTACCATTTTACATTCCCACCAGCAGTGTATCGGAGTTCCAGTTGTCCCACTCCCACACCAACACTACCGTCAATCTTTTTAACTTTAGCCATTCTAAGCAGTGGGATGCTATTTACTTGTGGTTTTAATTTGCATTCTCTAGTGAAAAATAATGTTGAGTATCTTTTCACGTGTTTATTTGCCATCTGTACATCTTCTCTGGTGAAGTACCTGTTCAATTCTTTTGCCCACTTTTTTATTAGGTTGTTTGTTTTTCTTATTGTGCTTTCAGAATTCTTTATGTATTCTGGATACAAATTCTTTCCCATGTATTTGATTTGTAAATATTCTCTCCTACTCTGTGGTTTACGTTCTCATTCTTTTAACTGTGTTTTTAAAATAGGAGAAAATGTTAATTTTGATGAAGTCCAATTTATTTTTTTTATTAATTTTATTATGGTTCGTGCTTTTTATATTAAATCTAAAACATACACCTAACTCAAAGTCACAAGGATTTCCTCCTGTTTTCTCATAGAAGTTTTATAGTTTTTCATTTTACATTTAGGTCTATGGATCATTTTAAGTCAATTCTTCTATATAGCATGAGGTATGGATTGAGGTTTATTTTGTTGCATATGGGTATATAATTGTTTCAGAACAATTGTTGGAAAAACTATACTTCCTCCACTGAACTACCATGTGAAGGGCCTTTGTCAAAAAGTCTATTGATTAGATATGTTTGGGTCAACTTCTAGACTCTGTACTGTTACAGCTTTACAGTAAATCTTAAAATCAGGTAACATTAGTTGTGCAATTCTACCTTTTTCAAAGTTTTTTTTTTTTTGCTCTTAAAAGTCTGTAGGTACATATGTCCATGCCACTCTCTCACTCTGTCACAGCTTACCCTTTCAAACATAAAATAGATAGCTAGTGGGAAGCAGCCACGTAGCACAGGGAGATCAGCTTGGTGGTTTGTGACCACCTAGAGGGGTGGGATAGGGAGGGTGGGAGGGAGGGAGATGCAAGAGGGAAGAGATATGGGAACATATGTATATGTATAACTGATTCACTTTGTTATAAAGTGGAAACTAACACACCATTGTAAAGCAATTATACTCCAATAAAGATGTTAAAAAAAAAGTCTGTTGGAATTTCAAATGGGATTACATAGACTCTATAGTTTAATTTGGGGAGAATTAGCCCTTTAATAATGAGTCTTTCAACCCATGGAATGGATTATCTCTCCACTTTTTATATCATCTTTAGTTTCTCTCAGCAGTGTTTTACAGTTTTCAGTCTACCGTTCTGGATCATCTTTGGTCAAATTTACCCCTTAAGTGTTTCATTTTTCTGTAAATGCTCTTGTAAACAGCATTGTTTTTGTAATTTTAATTTCCAGTTGTTTGTTGCTACTGGAGTTTCTTTTTGTTTCATTTGTTTCATTTCTATTTAGAGCAGTTCTTATAAAGCCAAGTCATTTCTTAAGGCACTGGCCTGAGTTGTTGTCTTAGGTGTGGAATGAGCCCAGTCTAATCAGCTGTAGCTAAGAGTGCAGAGTCATATGGTACAGATCAGGTACAGATCCTTGACCATCTCAGGGATTAGCCTAGGGTCACTGACCCTCAGCAGGGTTGGCCCTTGGTGAACCCATTCCATACACTGTGAAATTATCACAGACAAGTCGGTAAAATGATAACTAAACGGTAATTCCTGTGCTTTTAAATTTTGCACAGGAAACTTCTATGGCTGTGGGGGAGGGCCAGCAAAAAAAGAATCTTGCACGAGAAGTCAAGGATTTATTTCTACTGGCATCCCTAAATACAACCATATGGTCCTAGAGTCCAGAGTGTTACAAATTCCACCTACTACCGGAAGATCTAAAATCCTAGGAGACCATATGTCCAATGATGTATCCCAGCCCTTTAATTTACACTTTGGTCTGTCATAAACTCTGCTTTAACTGGTCTGCTAAGCACAGAAGGCAGCACAGTCCAAGGGATGCTCAGGGTAAATAGCAGGTACCTCTGGTGAACTCCTATCATTGAGAGGACTTGGAATTTTGTGACTAAACCACTGCCCACCAAAAAGGACATCTGGAGCCCAAAGCAATTTTAAAGGAAGGCATTTTTAAGCCCAGTTTTCTCAGTGAATTATGTTTTTCAGCACAACTCCTTAAGCCTTGGTTTAGTTTTTTTAATTCTCATTCATTCATTCATCTTTTCTTTTCCTGTAAAACTACTGCGGGTCTCAATGCTAGGGTGGTGGTAAGTGTGGGAGGTGACACCAAGATTCATCATACAGGATCCTACTCATAGGCTGGGGAAGCACACACACCAACACAATATGAATAAAGACATAAAGTGGAATATTTGGCACTATGATTTGTAAAATATAAGGCACTATTCCAATGCCTGTTATTTTATAGCTCAGAAGAGGAGACAGCAATATGGAGAGTTGAGGAAGGCCTCACAGAGGATGGAGGGGGATGTGATCTGGTTTTACAGAGGCAGAGGCATTCCTTCACTAGGTGAGAGGACATGGAAGGAGTCTCTGCTTTGCCTACCCATTTCTCCAAAGAGTTTAGTATATTATGTTGGAGGGACACTGGAGAAGAAGATGCGGTAGAGGGATGGGATCAATCACATTTTCCAAAGATGCCCACACCCCTCATCAAGAGATGGAATCTAATTCCCTCCTCTTGCATGTGAGCTGGCTTTTGTGACTGTTTCAACCAAAGCCAATGGCAGACATAACACTACTTGGAAGATTCAATATAAAATTTCATTTCTGACCTTTTCACCAGAACACTCCTGCTAGAGCCCTGAGCTACCACGTAGCTCATTGTCCTGAGGGTGCCATGTTGTGAGGAGGCCCAGTCTACCTGATCCAGAGACTGCATAGAGAAGCCCTGAGACTACATGAAGAGAGAGAAATGTCTGGTTGGCCTCCAGCTGCTCCAATTCCAGCCACCTCTGACTGCAACTGCATGAGACACTCTAAGCCATAATTGCCCAGCTGGGCCCTTCTTAAATTACTGACTCAGAGAAACCGTGACAAATGAAGAAATAGCTCTTGTTGTTTTAAGTCACTAAGGTGCAGGGTGATTGGTTACACACAGTAATAGATAACCCGAACAAGGAGATAAGAAGTGACTTGGCTGTTTTCTTTTTTCTCCTTTCAAGTCAGATTTGGGTTTGGTGGAACCAGCCAGACAGGGCTGCCTGGGACTTGGAGATGAGTCTGATTCCACAGTGCAAAAGAGGTAGTCAGAATAAACCCAAGACTAGGAGTAGAATCTAGATAATCAGTCAAGGAGATGGTAGAGGAACAGGCCCTACAAAGCCTAGGGGGACAGGACAGAACCACTGTTGAGGCAAGGTTGCTAAACTGAGAACCACAGCAGGGACTCACACACAGGAAGCAAAGGCAGAGAATTCACTACTCAAACCCATGACAAGATTACATGAAAATAATAAGTGAAGCTTGAAGAAGTGTGACTTGACACTGAGTTGTGAAGCTTTGGTTATAGTGTTTCTCTCAACTAGGGATATACAGTGATCTCAGAGCCTGGAGTGAGATGGGACCTGTGATCCCACCTGTGTGGATTAGATGGAGACAGGTCAGGGGTGGGGTGCCAGTCAGGTTATTTTGCTCCCAGCCAGTCCTGATTAACTGCCTATCCCACTCCACCTACCCTCCAGCAAAAGGGGGGGAAAAAAAAAGAGGCCAGTAAATAAGTCTATGAAGAAAAAGAAAGTCATCTGAGAAAGGGCAAGAGATTATGGATGGTATTCTGGAATAGTGTGCATCCACCAAAAAATCAAATTAGGTGCCTGTCTTAATTTGGCAACATGCATCAAAACATGCCTGAAAACATTTTTAACAGACAGAACAGCAAGCAAACACATAAGTAACTGAAGAATGATCAGTTTGACCAAATGCTTACAATGGCTACATCCACACCTAAAGGGGGAACATCCAGCGATCCAATTGTCCAACAGATAACTAAATTGCAGAATACTGTGGAGCCTGGTTTTTCTGTTTTTGTTTTGTTTGTTTTTTAAGATTTTTTTGATGTGGACCATTTTAAAGTCTTTACTGAATTTGTTACAATATTGCTTCTGTTTTATGTTTTGATTTTTGGCAGCAAGGCATGTGAGATCTTAGCTCCCCATCCAGGGATCGAACCCTCACCCCCTGCATTGGAAGGCAGAGTCTCAACCACTAGACCACCAGGTAAGTCCCCTTGGAGGCTGTTTTTTTAAATTATGTTATATAACATGAAAAAGATATTACCAAGATATTGTTTAGTTTTGAAAATTTCCTTAACGGCACATTCTGGGCCTCTGTTCCTCTAAACATGCTTGTAACAATTCCTTATACCAGCAGGTCATCAAGAAATGTTGTTTTACTAAATGAATTCTGTAGTTAATTTTCAGTGAGGACCTACTATGTGCCAGGCATGGCTTTTATGTTCCTTCCACATGTAAATTTCTTTCACCTCCACATAATCCTAGGAGGCAGATACTATTACCATCCTGTTTTGAATGGGTGAAAACAGGGGCAGAGGGTTAAGAAATTTGCCCAGTAAGTGGTAGCACTGGGGCAGGTACGGACAGACAGTCTGGGTCCATGACACAATATTGTCTTTTGAGCTAGACGACTCCTAAAACAAATGATCTGGAAAAAATACCAAAAAAATAAAATTTAGTTTTGTCCTTACCAAGACTTTACTCCCAAATCATCAAGAAAAAAGTAACATTTATTAGGTTTCATGAATATTGGTAACAAATCTTTCAGAACTAAGGGCAGAGCTAATGGTAGCAAAGATTCCAGAATTAACAAGCAGAAGGGGGAGGGATCCTAGTATATTCATTATTTACATTTTTTCATTTTCTTCACTGGCCAGGGGAAATAGAGAAAGCAGAAGAGGGGGGCAAAAAAAAAAACAAAGAAAGCAAGATTGTTAGGTAATTTGGAATCATTACACAGGAAAGAAAGATATCAGTAAAAATATTTTAAGTGCCTTATCCTGGAGTCTTCTACTTCCAGATCCATTTTATCTCCCTACTTATCTGTATGCATTTGTTTCAGCACCGATCACACAGGCATGGTTTGTCATAAATTAATTTAGGTCTGTTCAGGAAATTTAAAAAATCTTACCACCAAGAACTAAGACGAAATAAGAACAGAGAAATAGCTGATCACCCCCTCCTCAAGAGACGGTCTCATGCTGTTTCTCAGTTGTTTCTAGCCTCCGGTTAAGACCCCCGACTCAGAAACAGGATTAGTGCTACATGCACATTTGCCACTTGAAATGGGTATGGTGCCAGCAAGTCATTATTTACCTCCCACACCTCCCCATTTCTCTGTCAGCCTTGGGAATTCGTACTGATGTGCAGGGTGGGTGGTGGAAGAGTGGAAGGTGTTGGCCAAAATTCCCCCTCCCTCAACTTCTGCATCACACTCGTACATGTAGTATGACACCCTGCCGCTCTCCACACCGTCCAAGGGAGAGCATGTGGAGCCTTGCGATGTGTTTTAATTCATTTCTCCCTTCATTCTCACACTCTGAAGGAAACAGGTAAGGTTAGATAAAATTGCTACTTAATAGGGGGTTACTGAGTGTGTAATTACTCCCAGACTTTTTAGAGTGATAGTCCGCTGGTAGGAGCCAACCTTACTCCTGAACTGCCCAAAGACTGCAGTTCCATTCATTTGTGTTTATTTGAGTAACCCACCAAAGATTAAGGAGCATCTTTTACTAAAAGCCTTTTTTCCTCCCACCTCATTTCAAACAGGTCAGCAAATTCAGAAGTTCAAGGTTTCAGTCCTTGAGTTGCAAGTGAACAGGTTCTAAAATTAGTGCTGGAGTGACTTCAGAACCTTCTTTCCAGCAGCAGAATTTACTAGCAAGTAGATGTGATCTTTGACAGAGTTGTAGGCAGAATCACGGCACTGTATAATTTTTTCAGCGCTTAAGCGATCTTAAGGACCATGATTGCGTTCACGTGCCCTATTTCACAAAGTAGGTCAGCCAGCTGGGAGTGGAAGTTAGTTGTGCTGAGTGCTAACTTACTGCCCTTCCCATTTTCTCCCAGGACAGAGGATGGCAGAACCGGAACAATGTCGTGGTGGCCCAAGGGATGGGCACAGTCTGACTTGGCAGGTAGGCTTCTGCTTAAGTTGACACAGTTCTCACTTGGTATTAGCGTTTCTCTTGATGAAAACTGCCAATTTTCCATCGTCTCAGAATTGGTATTAGCCCCACCTCCACCCTCCCCCCCACACATACCTTGTAGCTTTCAAGGCTTTCCTTCAAGGCTCTGTCCTGAGGCTGCCAGGCGGGGACTGTCCAGGCCTCCCCATTTTCCCGTGGATGCTCTTGGAGGTGGTGGATGGCTGCCGTAGAATTCCTGATCTTTGTTTCCCTCTCTGACGTGGTTAAATTACTGAACCCACTTAACGGTACACACCGTAGGAGTGCCGCCTGGAAAGTGGGTGCACTCAGACTTGTTCCATTGCTGTAGGTGAATTACTTTTGCTTGTTTTTACTATAATTTATTCCTCAGGTATTGGGGACGGGATTGGTTGTGAATCAGCTCTCAAGCAGCCACCTTCATTGTGGCACCATTCACAAGGGAAATAACAACATGTCGCTGATAAGGCACAATAATACCATCCCCTTTCTTCCGTCCGTTTTTGTGAACTATCCGAATACATTTTTAATCCTTCTGTGTTACTCAGTGTTACTGGAAGCTACCACCCCTGGGAAAGCTCACCAGGGGCAGGGTCCTGTTCACTTCATCTTTCTAGTGCCAAGGACAGTGGAATAGGTAGGTAGTCAACAACTGTTTGTAAAATTAGTAGTAGTGAACTGTTCGGAGGATATGAATAATTATTTTTTAATCATTACAAAGTGAACTATGAAGTTTGAGAGGAGGGAGCGGAGGAGGTGGTCTAGTGATTTGGTTACACATTTCACTGTTTACATTTACTAATATGTATAATTAAACACTGTGTCCATAGAAAGAAAAAAGTGATAAATCGTGGTCAGTTGGAAAACACTGATTATAAGCACCGAAGAGTGAGAGTGCTCACGAAGTGATCATGAGTTAGCATTATAGCTGTTCCCCTCAAAGCTCTTCTGAGTATAAGCAGCAGAAACCTACTCAGAGTAGCTCACGTGAAAATGGGAGGTGGAGGCTCATTGTAATGCTACAGCAATCTCACAGAATCCAAGAGGAAACAAAGTTTACTTGAACTGTATGCAGATCAGAACATGGAGAACAGGGCAACCAAGATACCTCTACAGGGCTTTTCTCATTTCTGTATCTCAGAGTCAGCTCTTTCCCTTTCCTCTCGCTTGGCCTCCTTTGCCTAGTCACCTTAGGCACAGTCCAGCAGCAGTATCCTCAGACTGCAGATGATTTGCCTACTGTAGTGCCCATCTTCTAAGACAACCTCTCTGAGAGGGTATCTGAGCAGCCCAAATC
Source organism: Stenella coeruleoalba (assembly GCF_951394435.1). Classification (NCBI taxonomy): domain Eukaryota; kingdom Metazoa; phylum Chordata; class Mammalia; order Artiodactyla; family Delphinidae; genus Stenella; species Stenella coeruleoalba. Next base: position 76,929,956 of record NC_137156.1, read on the forward strand.
ATCTGACTTTTGGTGATGCCTTAGAAGTCATAGATAGGTGACCAGCCAATGGAGTGGCCACCTTTGGTTCAGATGTTCATCTCTAGTCCAACCTGAAGTGGCTGAGGGCAAAGAAGGAGGGGGATATATTACCTAGAAAGCTTTACAAGTAGATCAGACAATGAAACATACCTAGTAGTAGTTTTGTACTTCTAGAAGTCTATGAATTCCTCAGTTTTAGAGGTGTTGTTTTATTCTTTTTGTACACTTGGCTGTTACATAGTAAATATTCAGCAATTACCTAATGGATGATTGAATGATGTATGGATGAGAGTGAATGCCCATTCAACTCTATGAGATACCATGTCACACACAAGAATATCTATAATCAAAGAGACACACAATAACACGGGTTGACAAGGATGTCGACAAACTGGATCCCTCATACATTGCTGGTGAGAAGATAAAATGATGCAGCCTCTATGGAAAACAGTTTAGAACTTTCTTAAAATATTAAATATAATTTACCATATGACACAGCATAGTCATTCCTAGGTATCTAACCAAGAGAACTGAAATCATATGTCCACATAATGGCTTGCACATAAATGTTCATAATAGCCAAGAAGTGGAAACAACCAGTGAGTGGATAAACAAAACGGGGCATATTCATACAATGGAGTACTATAAAATGAACTACAGATTGTTAAATGTTACAATGTGGGTGAACCCAAAAAATATTATGGTGAGTAAAAAAAGCCAAACACAGAAAACCACATATTGTATGAGTGTATTTATGTGAAGTGTTCAGAAAAGGCAAATCTGTAGAAACAAAGTAGATTAATGGTTGCCTGAAGGTGGGGATGGAAACGAGGAGTGACTGCAAATAGGAGTTTCTCTGGAGAGTGAAAAAATACTCAAAAATTAGATTGTTGTTATCACACAACTGTAAATTTGCTAAAAATCATTAAATCATACACTTAAAATCAGCGAATATTATGGTTTGCAGATTATACCTCAATAAAGCTTTTTTATTTTGTTTTTAATCTGTGAGACAAAAAATGGCCATATAGGGCTTCCGTGGTGGCGCAGTGGTTGAGAGTCCGCCTGCCGATACAGGGGACACGGGTTCGTGCCCCAGTCCGGGAAGATCCGACATGCCGCGGAGCGGCTGGGCCCGTGAGCCACGGCCACTGAGCCTGCGCGTCCAGAGCTTGTGCTCCGCATGGGAGAGGCCACAGCAGTGAGAGGCCCGCATACCGCAAAAAAAAAAAAAAAAAAAAAAAAAAAAAGGCCATATAGGTTCTCTTGCAGAACCAAAACACTTTGGCTGATCCTTAGTATTATTTTTCTCTGTTTTCTGAACGGACTTGCACCCAATCCACTGTTGGTTTCACATCCTCCTTACAATATAGCTTGTGCAGAAACAATCCTAGCGGAATCAGAGTGGGCAAACGATTCATTTGGGGCTATAAAGCGTACCGGAATTGTGTTGCGATAACATCACCAGCTAAAGCTAAGATGGTAGCTTCTTCTATGGTAACTTGACTGTGGTAGCTTCTTCTTCATCTTCATGGCCCAGATGACCAGTAAAATCATTCCCTGCAATATAGACAATTTACTCATCTGGGGAGGTATTATACACACACTGTTATTATATGGGCCATTTTCTTGCTCCAGAAAATAGAACCAGCTGGTCATTTCAAATATCCATAGAAACTATAATGTAATTGCCCAATACAGAATGCCACATCACTGTATGGAGAACGTCTGTTACATTCTTCACCAATATATATTGTGATGTTTCTATAATCTCTTTAACATAAGTAATCTTTCCACGTAGAAGGGGTTAAGGCTGGAGATGACATAAAGATATAGGAATAGTCAAAATATTTCTCAGCCATCAGTATCCTCCTCTGTCCTGAGTGGTAAAGGGAGGATGATGTTGAGTAAATAATGATTTTAAAAATAATATCATAGCTAGATATTTTTATAGATACTTTTATAATTCAATTTTTAAATTACTCTTACACATTCAATTGACCATGACTCTAACCTTGCCATTCACACAGTGCTTGAATACATGATTTGAAAGTAAGGAATCACTCAAGTGGTCTACCCCTTCTACCCTTTACCAAGGAGACTTGTGCTGTAAAAAAAAATTTTTTTAAGTTTTTGCCCAATTTCATGAATGAACCATAAATTATGCCGGGTATGATTTAAAGAAAATTGACTCTTTTTCTGGTGGGGGGAGCATGCCACGTGGCTTGCGAAATCTTAGTTCCCTGACCAGGGATTGAACCTGGACCATGGCACTGAAAGCACCAAGTCCTAACCACTGAACCACCAGAGAATTCCCTAAAACAGACTTCTTTGAAAAAATACACTGTGAATTCCCTAAACAAGGCGATTCGTTGGTTGAAAACAAATCTAACGCATATATAAGTATGCATTGAATATGTATGTAAATGTTTGTGTGTTCTTTACACAACTGCTCCAGATGGTATGATATGGGTACCTCTAAGATTTTTTTCTCTGATGATCACATTGAGCCAGTAAATGTTTGATTAGTCCCTGTGTTGAACCCTTAGCCCCATAAAGGGCAGTCACAGATAGAAAGGATAGTGATGGGAACTGCTAGTTAAGGAGATTTTTTTTTAAATATTTATTTATTTATTTGGTTGCACCAGGTCTTAGTTGCAGCAGGCAGGCTCCTTAGTTACGGGTCGCCAGCTCCTTAGTTGCAGCATGCACGTGGGATCTAGTTCCCTGACCATGGATTGAACCCAGGCCCCCTGCATTGGGAGCTTGGAGTCTTATCCACTGTGACACCGGGGAAGTCCCTAAGGAGTTTTTTTTTTAAGCATTAGAGCAGAGCCTTGAGTCAAGTAGAACAGAAAAGAATTAGCACCAAAAGAGAGTGAAAATCCAAAAGTACTGGTTTTAATCTCTAGAAATGCACAGGAAAAAAAAATCCAAAAACAACAGTAAAGAATAAACAAGAGTTAAGGATTCTTAAATGCAAAGACAAATACAAAATGTTTCCTAATTAACCAGAGCACCTTGTAGATATTGAGTATAACTTAGGAAAATAATGAACTTGTGTGTCATAAATCAAGCAGAACGTATTCCTTAGGTGTGATGGATGGAAAACAAGGGAATGAAATTATTAAAAGTTCATTGCAAAAACGAAAGGATTTCGATGGTAAACTGATTATACTTCCTGTTTATCACATGATCTTCTTAAATGGAATAGATCTCGAAACACATTTTTCAAAATCAAAGTACTGATCTTCCTGCATTAATAGAAAAAAAAAAAATAGAAAAAAAAAAAAAAATAGAATAGAAAAAAAAAAAAAAATAGAAAAAAAAAATAGAAAAAAAAAAAAAAAAAAAAAAAAGGCCAAAAACATTACATGACTCAATGTCTTAGGGACATAATGGGATTAGAAATAAGTCTGAAGTTGAGGTGTCTGTCTTTAAGGGTTTATATGCAAGGTATTTATCTTTATCTTGGTGTATTTAAAAGATACAAGAGTTTGGGCTTCCCTGGTGTCTCAGAGGTTGGGAATCCGCCTACCAATGCAGGGGACATGGGTTCGAGCCCTGGTCCGGGAGGATCCCACATGCCGCGGAGCAAATAAGCCCGTGCGCCACAGCTACTGAGCCTGCGTTCTGGAGCCTGCGAGCCACAACTACTGAAGCCCGTGTGCCACAACTACTGAAGCCCGTATGCCTAGAGCCCGTGCTCCGCAACAAGAGAAGCCACCGGACTGAGAAGCCCACGCACCAGAACGAGGAGTGGCCCCCGCTCGCCGCAACTAGAGAAAGCCTGTGCACAGCAATGAAGACCCAATGCAGCCAAAAAAAAAAAAAAAAGGTACAAGAGTTTAAAATGGACGAGTTGGAAATAAGGAAAACTGAAACAGCTTTTAAATCGTATGGGAATGGAGGAATAAGTATTCAAGAGTGTGTATACTGTAAAATGGCACTAATTTGGATTAATGAGTATAAATAAGCCTGGTCTAAATTAGTAAAATATGAACAGGAAAATATTTGAAAAGAAAATGTTCTTTTTCTGGTGCATGCCCTTGAAATGAAAAAATGGCTAACAGAGTACTGGGCCTGATGCTAGGGCTAGTTTAATTGGTAAATGAGACTTGTTTGTAAATGTGCATTAATTGCTTCTTTTCACCTGTATTAGTCAACAGGTATCTACTGAGCTCCTTACTCCATGCCCACAAAATGCCAGGCAGGACACCAATGACACACAAGAGGACTTCATAAATCTGGCTTTCTTAGGGGTCAGTTAATTTACTGAGCAGCCCACCCAATTAGAGGGTCCAATATTTATAAAATGGTCACAGACCCTCCAATATTATAAAAGAAGATATTTCATAAACAGTCATAATCTTGGGCATTTGTTGATGGCCTGTACTATCATTCAGTCGTGCTTTCAGGAACTGTCAAGGAGCAGATATTTTCAGTCACTCTCGTTGTCTTCAATTGCTGTCGTATGCCTTTAGGAACAACCCTGCTCCCTTCTAATTTACTGCTTATCCTCTCCATTGTAATGGAAAACTGCATAGCTTCCCATTTTATTTTCGTTTTAATCATTTTCATTACTTTAATCAAATCATGACTGTTATTTCATTTTAATTTATTTTTATTTTCATCATTTTCAAAGTAATAACTATAATAATAACAACAGACGTTCCTATATGCCAGCCTCTGTGATAACCTGCTCTGGTGGACATCTGACTTTCGTCTACTGGCATCCATTTCCTTTTCTTTGGAAAATAGCGTCTAGATTTCACTTTGCTTATGGTCCATTTGATTTAGGTGAGTGGACTTGTGATACAGGTTGGACTTCTCAAAATATTCCATCTCCCTGATTATGGTCATTGGTCAGGGATGAGCCAGATTGATCCAAGAGAATTGGTACCTGTTTTGATGGAAATTTTGGGAGGGAGATGGTCTCTTTCTCCTATGATGACTAGCTATAAAGCTAATAATGAAAACTTGGAGAGGTCTCTTGAAAATGAAGAAAGCAAAAGCTAGATATGGAAAAAGAGCCTGAATCTTGACAACCTTAAATCCCTTGGATTCAGCTATACCTGAAATCCACTCCTAAAGTTTTCAGTTATATGAGCCATTATAACCTCTTCTGTGCTTATGACATTTTGGGTTCTGTTTCTGACCCTTGCAACTAGAAATATCTGCTTAATAGACATTCTCTATTTCATTTTCTCTCTCATTGTCAGGGGAAGATATTGTACTTCTCTACATTTTAGGTATCAGAAATCTGAGGATCACAGAGATTAAGAACTTTGCCCAGTGACCCAGCCATTAAGTGATAGAGTCAGTACTCAAATCCATGTCCACCTAACAGCAGTGTCCGTGCTCTTAACCCCTGCAGTCATCTGCCTTCATGCTTCATTTCTCTGTCTCTCCAGCATTTAACACAGGTTCTGACACATGCTCAGTGTTTCGTCAATGTTTTATGAGCTAGTTGGCACTAGAGGAGAGAGGAACAGGCTTTCCTGACTAATGGACAAAGGCATATAACAAAATAGCATGGAAGAAGATAAACTGGAGAGTGGGAGATTTAAAGGGGTGGGGGAGTAATAAGACAAATTTCACTAGAGCAAAGGGTTTTGGAGAATTTCTGGAAACTGGCCCAGTTAAATCCTTAAAAAAAGTTGCTTCTCAAAAGTGGGTTAAACATTTACCCAAGCTATCTTATTTATTTGATTCACTTACTTTATAACCCCATATTTCATAGATAGTACAAAGGTAAACTTCAGAATGGTTAAATTTGCCCGAATTCCTAACAAGTAAAGGCAAATCAACGTATTCTTCTCCATATTTAAGACAAGCTTTTTCCACTTTGTTACTATATCATGATATAGCTTTTTTTTTTTAAACTCACACTAGTTAATGATCCCGAAAGGACCTACTTTTTACTCATGTTCCAAGGGCTGTGATGCTTATCTGAGGACAGATCTCTCACAGAGTTGAAAGGGAACTCTGCCCTCAGATATGCTCTATGGAATTGTGTAGCAAGATAAGAAACAACCTCTTAAATGGACATGTAGACACGTCTATCCTAATTAAATGATGCCCCATGTAGTCTCTGGCTTAATCATACCACAAAGTGCTCCCCAAATATCACTTGCCCCAACATCGGTACAGACATATCAGGACCAGCACCACAGTGCAAGGGAAAACGTGCAGTATGAAAATGGCTGCTAAATTATATCCGTGTTGTGGATCTCTGCCAAGGATGGCTGACAAGCCTCACCTGTCTGGTTCACTCATCCTTTGCAGATCTGAGTCCATTAGGCAGATGATGGGGGAGTGAGGCTAAAGCAAACTGAAGATATTAAGGCTCCATACGTCCATAAAAATGGATGATTGCACAGATATTCCATCCCAAGTGATAGCCTGGAAGGCAAAGAACTCATTGAGAAACTCCATAAATTGTCCTTATTATTTAGCATATGTAAAATATGTGAAATCCTACCAGTACTTTCAACTCCCTGAACGCTTGCTGTAGTCCAAGCACTTTGCTAAGCATCCTGCATTCCTTATTGCATCCTCATAACCACCCATGGGGTTGTTGCTGTTCTTATGTGGATTCCAGAGCTAGGGAGGGTGAGGCTCAGTGAACCTGCCCAAGGTCACACAATTCATAAGTGATGAGGCTGGAGTTCAATTTTATGGCTGGCTGGCTGTCTCTGGAATGAGGATACTTATTCGCCGTATTATACAGCCCCTGTGAGAGATTACACAGAACATTAAAGATGTCCTCTGGAATGCAATTTGTTCAACTGCATTCCTTTTAATTTTTTTATTGTGGTAAAATATACATAACACAAAATTTACCATTATTACCATCTTTAAGTGTACAGTTCAGTGGCATTAAGCACATTCACATTGTTGTGCAACCGTCACTACTGTCCATCTCCAGAACTTTTTCATCCTCCCATACTGAAGCTCACTACCCATTTAGGAATAACTCCTCACTCCTCCTCCTTCTAGGTCCTGATACCCACAATTATATTTTCTGTCTCTATGAATTTGATTATCCTTTGTACCTCATACACGGAAACATCAAATATTTGTCCTTTTGTGTCTGGCTTATTTATTTAACATAACGTCTTCAAGGTTCATTCATTTTGTAGCACTTATCAGAATTTCATTCCTTTTACGGAATGAAATTCCTTTCATTCCTTTTACGGAATGAAATTCCTTTCATTCCTTTTAAGGCTGAATAATATTTGATTATATGTATATATTAATGCTGCCTTTTAGGGGGTTTCTTGGTTTTTTAAATTTTATTTATTTATTTATTTTTGGCTGCGTTGGGTCTTCATTGTTGTGCGCGGGCTTTCTCTAGTTGCGGCGAGCGGGGGCTACTCTTTTGTTGTGGTGCGCAGGCTTCTCACGTGGTGGCTTCTCTTGTTGTGGAGCACGGGTTCTAGGTGCACAGGCTTCAGTAGTTGTGGCTCGGGAGCTCAGTAGTTGGCTCATGGGCTCTAGAGCGCAGGCTCAGTAGTTGTGGCACACGGGCTTAGTTGCTCTGCAGCATGTGGGATCTTCCTGGACTGGGGCTTGAACCCGTGTCGCCTGCATTGGCAGGTGGATTCTTAACCACTGTGCCACCAGGGAAGCCCCTGCCTTTTGTTAATCTATTCATCCATCAAAGGACATTTAGATTGTTTCTACCTTTTGGCTATTTTGAATAATGCAGCTATAAACATCCGTGTGCAAATATTTGTCTGAATACCTGCTTTCAGTTCTCTTGGTTATACACACAAAAGTTAAATTGCTGGATCATATGGTAATTCTATGTTTAATTTTTTGAGGAACCACCATAATGTTTGCTTCCATTTTCTCCACATCCTCATCAACACTTGTTATTTTCTGTTTGTTTGGGTTGTTTTTTTTTTTTTGGTTGTTTTCTTTTCTTCTTTTTAGATAATAAGCATCCTAATGAGTGTGAACTGGTATCTCATTGTGGTTTTGATTTGCATTATGCTAATTGTTAGTGATATTGAGCCCCTTTTCATGTGCTAATTCACCATCTATATATCTTCTTTGGAGAAATGTCTATTCGAGTCTTTTGTCCATTTTTGAATTGGATTGTTTGTTTTGTTCTTGTTGTTATTGAGTTATAGGAGCTCTTTATATATTCTGGATATTAATCTTTTATTAAATATATAATTTGTAAATATTTTCTCCCATTCTGTGACGTCGACAAAAATTCAATTAACAATCAAGTTAAAAAGAAAAACAGAGAATTTTATTCAAGCCAAACTGATGATTATAACCCAGGAGACAGACTCCCATAAGCTCTGAGAACTGTTCCACTGGTCAGGAGTTAGAGATGCAGGTTTTTTGTTTGTTTGTTTGTTTGTTTTTTTGCGGTACACGGGCCTCTCACTGTCGTGGCCTCTCCCGTTGCGGAGCACAGGCTCTGGCCGCGCAGGCTCAGCGGCCATGGCTCACGGGCCCAGCCGCTCTGCGGCATGTGGGATCCTCCCAGACCGGGGCACGAACCCGCGTCCCCTGCATCGGCAGGTGGACTCTCAACCACTGCGCCACCAGGGAAGCCCGTAAGTATGGTTTTTACATTTGTATATGGTTGTGGAAAAATCAAGGGAATAATATTTCATGACACATGAAAATTGTATGAAACTCATATAGAGTCTCCATAAATAAAGTTTTATTGGGAAACAGCCACACTCACTCATTTACATCTTGTCTGTGGCTTCTTTTGTGCTTCAAGAGCACAGCTGAGTGGTTGTGACCAAGACCATCACACACATTTTCTGCAAAGCAGAAAATATTTACTCTCTGGCTATTTACAGAAAAAGTGCACTGATTCCTGCTCTAGGGTAAGGCCAGGTCCAGCCCTCAACTGTTATGTGAGCCCCCCGAATTTAAGCTAATGGGAGTTAAATCTCTATCACTTACAGCAAAGTATTTCCCAAAAAATATCCTCTTGATTTTAAAGATGAGAAACATGAAGGTTAGAGGGACTAAGTGACTGACTTGGTCATATAGTTGGTGACAGAATTGAACCTGTATCCTCTCAGCCCACTGCTGTATAGGCTGGCTCCATGGGTGTACAACATGCATAGTTGCCCAGGGCCCTCCCTCTCCTCACTTAGACAGCTCTGCACTTGGATTAATGTTCTGTTATCATAATCTTGAGGTTCTTAATATATTTCAAATGAGGCGTCCAGCATTTCATTTTGTACTGGGCCCCACAGATCATGTCATGATGCTACCCACCCAGCTTTCCCAGCCCTACAAACCTTACTGTTTTCTAATCCCATTCTACGTCCACATTAAAATTTTCAGTCACCTGCGCACATTAATATTTGAGAAAGTGATATACACGTGTAACTGCCTCCATGTTTTAATGCTGACATAATTTATATATAGTTGAAAACACACATTTTCCTACCTTTATAACAAAACTGCATTTCTCCAGGGTTCAAGTAAAATAGCTATACTTTTATTTTTCATGTGATTTAATCATTCTGATCACTGTCACTGCTTTGTATTTATTTTTATATTTCACTTGTACTGTGGGAGTGGTATGGCCCAAGGAATGGATTCAGCAATTCTGCAAGTTCATAAATTATAAACAGGATTTCAAAAATGGTGCCTGTTATTGAAGCATCTGCCTGTGATGATAATTAAAAGGAAAACATTTATAAAGTGCTTAGATATTTCCTAACAGAGCAATGTATGCATCAAAAACTTTATAGCACGGGGCAAACCTCAAGGTTTAGTTGCCTAGTCAAACCTAAATCTCTGTCCAAAACAATTGGGCCCACAAAAAAAAAAAAAAAAAAAGATCCTAAGAAATGCAAGAGAAAGAAAAAGTTAAATTACAAGGTACCATAGTGTTCTCCATTTTTTTGAACATTAACCTGTTCAGGCTATGTGGGGTTTTTATGTTTCTCTCTCTCTCTCTCTCTCTCTTTCTTTCTTTTTGTATCATTGTGCTTTCATTGTCATTTGTTTCTGGGTATTTTTTGATTTCCTCTTTGATTTCTTCAGTGATCTCTTAGTTATTAAGTAGTGTATTGTTTAGCCTCCATGTGTTTGTATTTTTTACAGATTTTTTCCTGTAATTGATATCCAGTCTCATAGCGTTGTTATCAGAAAAGATACTTGATACGATTTCAATTTTCTTAAATTTACCAAGGCTTGATTTGTGACCCAAGATACGATCTATCCTGGAGAATGTTCCATGAGCACTTGAAAAGAAAGTGTATTCTGTTGTTTTTGGATGGAATGTCCTATAAATATCAATTAAGTCCATCTTTTTTATTGTGTCATTTAAAGCTTGTGTTTCCTTATTTATTTTCATTTTGGTTGGTCTGTTCATTGGTGAAAGTGGGGTGCTAAAGTCCCCTACTATGATTGTGTTACTGTCGATTCCCCCTTTTATGGCTGTTAGCATTTGCCTTCTGTATTGAGGTGCTCCTATGTTCGGTGCGTAAATATTTACCACTGCTATATCTTCTTGGATTGATCCCTTGATCATTATGTAGTGTCCTTCTTTGTCTCTTGTAATAGTCTTTATTTTAAAGTCTCTTTTGTCTGATATGAGAATTGCTACTCCAGCTTTCTTTTGATTTCCATTTGCATGGAATATCTTTTTCCATCCCACCACTTTCAGTCTGTATGTGTCCCTAGGTCTGAAATGGGTCTCTTGTAGACAGCATATATATGGATCTTGTTTTTGTATCCATTCAGCCAGTCTATGTCTTTTGGTTGGAGCATTTAATCCATTTACATTTAAGGTAATTATCAATAGGTATGTTCCTATTACCATTTTCTTAATTGTTTTGGCCTTGTTATTGTAGGTCTTTTCCTCCTCTGTGTTTTCTGCCTAGAGAAGTTCCTTTAGCATTTGTTGTAAAGCTGGTTTTGTGGTGCTGAATTCTCTTAGCTTTTACTTGTCTGTAAAGGTTTTAATTTCTCTGTTGAATCTGAACAAGATCCTTGCTGGGCAAAGTAATCTTGGTTGTAGGTTTTTCCCTTTCATCACTTTAAATATGTCCTGCCACTCCCTTCTGGCTTGCAGAGTTTCTGCTGAAAGATCAGCTGGTACCCTTAAGGGGATTCCCTTGTATGTTATTTGTTGTTTTTCTCTTTCTGCTTTTAATATTTTTTCTTTGTACTTAATTTTTGATAGTTTGATTAATAGTTTCTTGGCATGTTTCTCCTTGGATTTATCCTGTATGGGACTCTCTGAGCTTCCTGTACTTGATTTACTATTTCCTTTCCCATATTAAGGAAGTTTTCATCTATAATCTCTTCAAATATTTTCTCAGTCCCTTTCTTTTTCTCTTCTTCTTCTGGGACCCCTATAATTCAGATGTTGGTGTGTTTAATGTTTTGCCAAAGGTCTCTGAGGCTGTTCTCAATTCTTTTCATTCTTTTTTCTTTATTCTGTTCTGCAGTAGTTATTTGCACTATTTTATCTTCCGGTCACTTATCCGTTCTTCTGCCTCAGTTATTCTGCTATTGATTCCTTCTAGAGAATTTTTTATTTCATTTATTGTGTTGTTCATCATTGTTTGTTTGCTCTTTAGTTCTTCTAAATGTCTTCTGTTAAATGTTTCTTGTATTTTCTCCATTCTATTTCCAAGATTTTGGATCATCTTTTCTGTCATTACTCTGAATTCTTTTTCAGGTAGACTGCCTATTTCCTCTCCATTTGTTTGGTCTGGTGGGTTTTTACCTTGCTCCTTCATCTGCTGTGTGTTTCTTTGTCTTCTCATTTTGCTTAACTTACTGTGTTTGGGTTCTCCTTTTCTCAGGCCGTAGGTTCATAGTTCCTGTTGTTTTTGGTGTCTGCTCCCAGTGGCTAAGGTTGGATCAGTGGGTTGTGTAGGCTTCCTGGTGGAGGGGACTGGTGCCTGTGTTCTGGTGGATGAGGCTGGATCTTGTCTTTCTCGTGGGCAGGACTGTGTACAGTAGTGTGTTTGGGGTGTCTGTGAACTTAGTATGATTTTTAGGGAGCCTCTCTGCTAATGGGTGGGGTGGTGTTCCTGTCTTGCTAATTGGTTGGCATAGGGTGTCCAGCACTGTAGCTTTCTGGTCGTTGAGTGGAGCTGGGTCTTAGTGTTGAGATGGAGATGTCTGGGAGACCTTTTGCCATTTGATATTACGTGGAGCCAGGAGGTCTCTGGTGGACCAATGTCCTGAACTCAGCTCTCCCACCTCAGAGGCACAGGCCTGACACCCAGCCAGAGCATCAAGACCCTGTCAACCACACGGTGTATAGCACACAGAACTTGACTCAACACACTGTAAATACCAGAAAGAATCTGGGGAAAGCAGCACCCTCAACAGCTGGTTTTCCACCCATTGTTTTACTACCCAAAATAGACATGGCTAACATTAATTTTTGTCATTGCTAATGTCTAGAATATGTCTTTTCTAATCAACTTTCTATGTACACATAAAACTTTAGAAAATGAAATCTCACTGTATACACTGTTAGGAATTTGCTTGTGAGCATTTCCCCATGTCTTCATTATTCTTCTTCAGTGCCATTTTAATAACTACATTGTAGATGATTGTGATGGTTAATTTTATGTGTCAGCTTCTCTGGGCTAAGGGGATGCCCGGAGAGCTGGCAAAACATTATTTCTGGGTCTGTCTGTGAGAGTGCTTCTGAAAGAGATTAGCATTTGAATCAATAGACTGAGTGAAGAAGATCTGGGTTCACCAGTATGGGCAGGCACCATCCAATATGTTGAGGGCCCTAATATTAGAACAAAAAGGTGGAGGAAGGGCAATTTCTCTCTCTCTCTCTCTCTTCTTAAGCTGAGTCATCCATCGTCTCTTGCCCTCAGACATCAGAGTTCCTGGATCTAGGGCCTTTGGCCTTGGATTGGGAGTTACACCATCAGCTCCCCTGGTTCTCAGAGTTTCTGCTTCAGACTGAATTATACTACCAGCTTTCCTGATTGTGCAGCTTGAGATAACATATCATGGGACTTCTCAGCCTCCATAATCTTTGAGCCAAATCTGATAATAAACTTCCTCTTATATATCTATATATATACTCTCAGTTCTGTTTCTTTAGAGAATCCTAATTCAGTCACTTATTTAACAAATCCCATATTGTTGGACATTGGATTGTTTCCAATTTTCAGCCTTTTTTTTTTTTTTTTTTTTTTTGCGGTACGCGGGCCTCTGACTGTTGTGGCCTCTCCCGTTGCAGAGCAACAGGCTCCGGACGCGCAGGCTCAGCGGCCATGGCTTATGGGCACAGCCGCTCTGCGGCATGTGGGATCTTCCCAGACCGGGGCACGAACCCGTGTCCCCTGCATCGGCAGGCGGACTCTCAACCACTGCGCCACCAGGGAAGCCCCAATTTTCAGCCATTTGAAACAGTACTGCAATGAACATCCTTATAGCTGTATCGATAACTACATCTGTGTTTCTTTTTTTCATTTCATACTAATGGCTAGAAGAAACGATCCTTAATGTCTATAATCAAACAACTTTTATTTCTGTAACACGATTGACAAGGGAGCTTGGATGGAAGTGTATATATAATATTAAACAGTTGCATAACACGGTGCCTACATATATAGCATTTGCTCTACAAATGATGGTTATTAAGAGCTCCAAGAAAGCATAACCTTCCTGACATCAAATTCAAAGGGCAGTTTTCCTTAGCTGCCATATAAACTTTGACATAGCCTTTTTAAAGTGATTTAAATGTTTGTGTTATTACCATTCCTCAGAAAATGCGTTCCATTAGTTTAGTATTTATATGAAAAAAAATATTTCCTTTTGTCCCACCTATATTTCAGGGTCCTCCTCTTCCTAATATTTCAGGATTAGATGAATCTATTTTTAACTCAAAGTACACATAAAACTTGCAACTTATAGGAGCATATTGTATGCAAAACAGAGTTCACTATTTCTTTTTAAATAGATTGTGATACTTTTAGAAAATATCACAATCACATCAATAGAAATTAATAAATGAGACTGAGGATTTTCACTTTTTATATTAAATATTTCTAAAATATTTTATTATAACTGGCAATTTTAATTAGATTAAATACTACTAGTAAGTGGGCAAAATTTCTTCCATACTTGGTTCAATATCCTACAAGAGACTTGTGTCTTTTAGACTTTCAAGTAACCAAGTTTTCAACGTGGTAAATCCTCATTTAGATGTCAGCAGAGAATTTCTATACATCGCAGGTTTTTGATGAGTGTCTAAAATAATCATCACGTTAGGCACATTAAGGACTAGTTTGCTAAGGATTACAGCTTAGTGCTCAGCTTAGGGCCTGGTATATAGGTAACGATTAAAATTTTATTAATAAATAAATGAATGAGTCAATGTCACCAGGTATTGCCTTTGACCATAGCAAAATAATTATGGTCAAAATTAACATCCAGAAAAACTTTTATTCCTTCTCTTTATGTATAATCACCATTGATTCATAACTTCTCTTGGTTCCCTCATCTGTAAAATGGGAATAGCAATAGTGCTTTGTATAATTGTGAGGATTCAGTAGTGTAGCACATGTAAAGCACCTTGCATCAAGCTTGGTATTTAATAAGCCCTCAACAAATATAAGCTGTATTATGTTAACAGTAGCACTATCATCACCATCATCATCATTATCATTCTGGAATGCAAATGCCATCTATCCTGCTCTCTTTTTAAACAGGCATGAGCCTTATTTTCTCTTTGAGAAGAAGGTTATTCTACTATAGTGGAGTTTCCAATACCTTCCCCACCTCAGGGTATGATGTGGAAGAGAGTCAGAATGTGAGAGTTGGAGGAGAAAGGGAGCCCATTAACTTGGGAAAAGCAACAACTTCCAGAAACCTTGGTCTAGTGTATGAGAAAAAAGGACTTAGTAATTATAACTGTTATGAAACTTTGTGTTTTATAAAGCTACAGGCTAGAAGTGTACAATAAAACAATTCTGAAATATCAAAAGACCACTTTGGGTGGCCTGCCAGTGGATTATAGACATGACTTTTATATCGAGAGAGACTATCTGGCATTGAATCAGAGGAATTATATGGTTTGAGCAACAGGATATCAGTAGCTAGTTTGGGCTTAAATTAAAAAAAAATCAAAAGTGGCAAATCAGTGTAGCAGAACCTAAGAGATTCGTTATGTACAGTGTAAAGGAAGAGAGAGTTCTATAAACATCCAACTCTGGAAGAAAATGCTGGAGATTTTTCATTAAACCATTTCTTTTAGCACACAAACTTTTCAAGGACTTAATTGATTTTTAGGGAGACATTTAACATTGCAATCTGTAGGGGAGTGTTCCTCCAGTTAATTTAAGAGCAAATTTATCATAAAAGCTCATTTTTCTAATTATTGAGGAGCGAGTAAAGAGGATTGCAGGTTGGAGAGAGACATGGCAGATCTCGGGGAAAAAAAATCTCTCCAATTTACTAACACAAAAGGAGAAAGGAAGTGCAGAATTGTCCTTTATTGAAAAACCACACTTGCAAAAGTTAATGAGAGCATGGCATTGCTATGTCTGTGAACCACTGATGGTTGATAAGCAGCTAGTCCTAAATGTTACCAGTTCAAGATGGAAACAAAAGCATGCACAAGTTTTAGCCCATAATTGGGCTGCTTCCAGAACTGGGAAGCTTGCTGCTCCCTCTCCTCAAGGCAGACTACTGATCCGCGCATGCCATTCAAGTTCTAAATTCATATTTGCAGCAACCAGGGGTTTCTCGTCCACTAGAATGCAACATATACCAAACGTACAGGGTGGCAAAGTGGAGTTATGTCTTGGGACGCTTAGGGGCCAAGTGTTCTGTTAGGGCAGGTAACTTGTGAAATAGAAGAGGTTAAAGTACTAAAACTGAATACAAACAATCCGTCATTTCTCCCTGGAAGTTTTCAAACTGATTTTGGCCATGAGTTACTCCATTCTAACAAAGAGGAGACTTCCGGGCATTGTAAATGATGTTGCTCTACCTGCAGAAAGCCATCTTCAAGAAAGATTTTTATAATATTAACACATTTGAAATGTTTATGATTGGAGTCTGGTTCACCTAGGGGGTTAAAAATAGAAGACAGTTTACATTATATCTACAATGCCCTACAACCAAACCTGTTTGACTAGAGATTTGTCCATTGGCTTCCTGGTCTTTCTGGAAAGAATGTCTGACTGACTCCTTGATTGCAGCTAATTATCTCAGCTTCAGCCAGTATATATATATGTACATATATACAGCCTGGACTCTTCTATCAGTGCTGGGGAAAATAAGGATTCTCTTTCTAAACTCTGACTAATCTTGCTGTCACCAACCTTACCTCCTTGGATCAATCCTCCACAGTGCCATCAGAGATACCTTCCTAAAACATAAATCTGATATTGTCAGGACTCTGTTTTAAAAGTCTTTAGTGGCAAACCACTTTCCTACTGGAGTAAGTCCAAAATCCTTATTATAACCGTTTAGAAGACCTATATGCTGGGCACTTTGTAAACATGTCATTTAATAGCATAACAATTACAATATTTTATAAATTATTAAGCAAAGATTTTTAAAATTCCTCTTAAATGATGTGCCCTGTGGCTTTTCATCTATTGAGTAAATGGCTTCAGTTTTTCATGAATAGAGCAGATACATAGTAGAGCAGTGGTTTTCAACCAGGAATAATTTGTCCCCCAGAGGACATGTGGTAATGTTGAAGACATTTTTGATTGTCACAACTGGGAAGAGATGACTGGTACCTAGTGAGTGGAGACCAGGGATGCTGCTCGACTTGCTACAATGCAGAGGACAGCCTCCCACAGCAAAAAACTGCCCAGTTCAAAATGCAAATAGTGCCGAGGTTGAGAAATCCTGTGTTAAAACAATAAAATAGGGCTTCCCTGGTGGCGCAGTCGTTGAGAGTCCGCCTGCCGATGCAGGGGACACGTGTTCGTGCCCCGGTCCGGGAGGATCCCACATGCCGCGGAGCGGCTGGGCCCGTGAGCCATGGCCGCTGAGCCTGCGCATCCGGAGCCTGTGCTCCGCAACGGAAGAGGCCACAGCAGTCAGAGGTCCGCGTACCGCAAAAAAAAAAAAAAAAAAAAGAAAAGAAAAACAATAAAATATATTGCTCAGCTGTGACCATAAAATTTGGGTTTGGAGTCTCATGCTACAACAGTAGACCTCAGAGGCTGATGGGTGGGTCCCTCTGGGAATTTTCCTTTGCTTCATGCAGGGTTACAGTGAACACTGAGGAAGGAATTGGGACCATATTGCACCAATATATATGGCACAGCTGGTGGGCCAGAATCTCCAAGTAAGTCAGTCAGGAAAAGAGGTCAGAGGAGTTAGGAAAAAAATTAGAATGGCAAAGGAGCATCTCACATGTGGTAGACTCCTCACTCAGCACAGGTAGTAGCATTCATTGCTCTAGGTTCTTTTGAAGAATTTGAGGGACCTGAGAAGCTGTCCCTCTGAGAGCCTACAGTGACAAATTCTGCTCTAGCTAAAGGTCTGTTTCTACCTTCTTTGCCATTTAAGATTCTTACATCCTCCAGCTTCATCTGTTGGTATTTCCATTAATCATCATCTCTTTAGGACATGACGCACTGGTGAAACAATGGTTTTGGAAGCTAGACTGAGTTGAGAAAGAAAAAGCAATTCTAAAATCTCCTTTTAGCATATCAAAAGTAATTTCAGATCTGAATGTACATTTTCACCACAAGCCAGAGGAACTTGGATATCACGATATGACATAAGGAAATTTCCCAGCTGCCCAGAGGCTATTTTCATGGTAAGGGAATCTGGGAGTAACGTGGTGAAAGTGGAAAGGAGGCCAGTGGTTAGGCACAAGGGTAATTTCCCTTCAGGGTCAAGAGCTTGGATGGAGTGTGAAAGGCAGTAAAAATTCCAGATAGCATTGTGCAGGAGCTGAAAGTTTCAGGGATTTGGGATCTACTTCCCTATTGTCATTCTGGAAGGAGATCATTTTCAGTGTTCTTCTGACAAATGTGCAATGGTGGAGGAAAAGGGGGCATGGCAAGTTTTTGGCAGAGATGGCATGGGAGGAATCCAGATGTTTCCACAGGTACCTGGTAAGGAATAGAAAAAGATAACTATTCAAGGTTGAGAGTCAGCAGTTCAATGAGAGTTGACTTTATAGAAGAGGGTAGGAGTGGACAACAAGAGCTTGGACTCAGATGCAGGATGTAGCTGAGATTCAGGGGATCTGCAGCAAGAAGGCCTACATCACCATGGGAAGGGAGGAAAACACACCAAAGAAAAAGAACCAAGAAAATAAGACCAAAGTTTTACCATCTCTCAACTTCAATGACAATTACCAAGTGGGACCAAGGATATCTTCATGAACCAACAAAGTCCTGGAAGGACCAGCCTTGTGGATTTGCAATCCAGGAGCCAGTCTGTGACAATACATGTAATACGTATACACAGGCACCAGCTTAGGAAGAAGAGGAAGAAAGGCAACCCTTTGAGAGAACCAGAAATGAAGATCTATCCAAATGTCTAAGCAAGGTTAAGGGAATGGGCACTCAAGAATTTTAGATAAGTTATGGGAAATAAAGAAGATTTGTTTTGGCACATGAAATTATAGTAGTTAATATGTTGATACTCATTTCAGTAGGAAACTCCTACTTACAGGGTATAACTATGAGGAAACTGAAGCACAGAAAATAACCTAACTTGCCCAAGTTCACAGAAACAGTATGTGGAGGAGCTCTGGCTCCAAAGCCCAGGATCTTCGCACTGTGCCTCCCATTATTATGGCATTTCAGCAGACTCTTGGCAGTCTGGCCTCGTTTACGACTACAATCTTCATATTCCCTTTGTTTCAGTCACAGGATTATTTCCCAAACATACCACGCATTTTCCTCCTTCATGCTTTTGAACAAGTTTTCCCTGCTGTTTCAATGTACTTCCAAGACACCCTTTTTACTTCCCCCAGTTGACCTTTTCTTCCACCCAGCTTGACACCTTTTGAGTAGTCCTGAGCCCTCTTTGTTGGTAGCAAAAGGTGGGAAGTATTGAGAAACAAACTGGCAAAACTTAGTTACCCAAGCCAATTCCTGGAGAGACTGCTGTCTCACCCAGTTCGGTTTCCTCTGGGCAGAGGCTGCCATGCCAGCAGACAAGACAGCGTGGGTTTACCACCACCTACTTGATTTTCACGAGCTACTGCCATATCGGCAGAGTCACACCAGATCTGCGATACCTGTTAGGTTCTCAAGCTCAGAGGCGTGGATCAACCATCCTTTTTAAAGCCCCACCGTTCCCTTGACATTTCATCCTTCTTCCTCTGGAGCACACGCCTCCCCAGTTTCTCCCCAGCTTTCCTCCACAATGAAACTAGCCAGCCCACCCTCAGTTCCTGTTTATCTATTTGCACATGGCTTTCCTCCTTATGGTGTCATTTATAGGAGAGGAAAACGCCTCCAGCCAGGACAATCAGGAGTATCTCAGTCAAATCCTCTGCTTCACTTGGTTTTTCTCCAGCTGGCTCATCTCACTCTCGTGGTCACAAGAATCTAAACACCCTGCAACCTCTTCTCTTACTGACCTTCACTGAGGTCTTCTTTCAACTAGTCTGATCAATTCATGTTCTCCTAAAGCCAGTTAGGTTAGTACAGCACTTTCCAATAGAACTTGCTGTGGTGGTGGAAAATTTCGTATCTGCGCTGTCCAGTATGGTACGCGCTAGCCACATGTGGCCACTGAGCCTTTGAAATATGGCTACTGTTAGCAGTAAACTGATTTTTTTACATTTTAATTAAGTGTAAATGTAAATAGCCATCTGGAACTGGTGACCACCAGACTGTACAAACACAGGACTGGAACATTCTATTTTGACCAATGTAACATACAAAATATCTCCTAGCATATATTCAAAGCATTCATGATATATTTATATACCCACTAACCATATATATCTTACATACTTTACACTTAACCTAAATTTTTTCATTCCTCCAATACAGTAGATTTTCCTTTTCTTCAATAATAGCTATCAGCTATTATAACCAAGCCAAAAATTACCCCCTCAGCAAAGCTTCCCTGTCACCTCTATGGAAGTAGTCACCACTCCTTTTCCAAGGCTCACACATCATTCTATGCATATACCTATCACAGAACCCATCACAGTGTATTAGTTCATTTTTTACATTTTCATCCCCATCGCTCCTGTTAGAATGTGTTCTCTCTGAAAGAGGGAAGAGACTCTTTTATTCCTCTTGGATTCACTAATACCTAAGTAAGAGTGGACATAGTAAACATAAAACTGTCGGACAAGTAAACGAGTGAAAAATAACTCAAGGAAAGATTGGTAGAAAGGTTACAACAATTTTTTTTTAATGAACATGGGAAGAATAAAATCTAGCTGGGGCAGAGATAATTGAAGTATAATCTGTTTTATGTCTTTTTTCTTCCACATTTCTTTTTTATGGGAGTCACTGTGATCTATTTGAGAGATAATGTAGAATTGTAATTGCTAATAAGGGCTCTGTAGAGACCAGCATTAAACAGTATTTGAGTTGTCAGTTAGCAAATGTTGGTAATAGATGGGAGACAACATGCCTGGTGGAACAGTTCTCACCACAGTTGTCATCTGCTATGCATACCAACCCAAGACATTTCTCTGCAGACTTTTGAGTCACAATTAATATACTGCAGTGTTGCCATCACTCCAGCCCCCTCCAATCCCTTTTCCAATACCACTTCAGCAGTCTTTTTTTTTTTTTTAAATATTTATTTATTTATTTTTGGCTGTGTTGGGTCTTCGTTTCTGTGCGAGGGCTTTGTCTAGTTGCGGCGAGCGGGGGCCACTCTTCATCGCGGTGCGCGGGCCTCTCACTATCGCGGCCTCTCTAGTTGCTGAGCACGGGCTCCAGATGCGCAGGCTCAGTAGTTGTGGCTCACGGGCCTAGTTGCTCCGCGGCATGTGGGATCTTCCCAGACCAGGGCTTGAACCTGTGTCCTCTGCATTAGCAGGCAGATTCTCAACCACTGCACCACCAGGGAAGCCCTTTCAGCAGTCTTTTAAATGCAGGTGCTTTGGGGTCGTGTCCATGATTAAAATCCATTGCTGACCAAACTCCTTAACATGACTTGAAAGACCCTGTGTGATCTGACACCCAACCCAGCTCTGCAGCCACACTAGCCTTTCCTAAGCCTGTCTTCACCAAATTCTTTCTGGCCTCAGAGCATGTGCACTTTCAGTTCATGCTCCTAGAACTCTCTTCACTCTCTTTTTTCCCTAGTTAATGCCAACTCATCCATTAGCTCTCGGCTCACATATCACACTTCCTGATGTCTGGACAAGGCCTTTTATAAATAACATTTACCTCTCCATAATAACAACACTCATCACTGATGGTTTTACATATATTTGTGGGTATTTGATACAAGTCAGTCTCCACCCCCAAATGCTGAGTTCCATGGAGACCTGAGTGTGTTTACTTTTGTTGACCATGTTACTCTCTGGTTCCTACCACTGTCCCCAGCACAAAATGGACACTCAGTAAATGTCTGTTTGATGAATGAATGATTGATTGGTACAGAAATAGCTCCCTTAAGAGCATAAGCCCAACAATAAATATTATTAAAGATCATGATTCAAGTACCTAAAGATCACGAAGGTTAGATCCCTGTTAAAGAATAAACATATCAACCATTGCCTAACATCCTTATAGTAAAAACAGTAATGACTCTCAAACAAAGGGTAAGGTGCCAAGGGGCTTCGCCGGTGGTCCAGTGGTAAAGAATCCACCTTCCAATGCAGGGGAGGTGGGTTCGATCCCTGGTTGGTGAGCTAAGATCCCACATGCCATGGGGCAACTAAGCTCACGTGCCTCAACCAGAGAGCCCTCGTGCTGCAAACTGCAGAGCCCATGCACTCTGGAGCCCATGCGCCACAACTAGAGAGAGAGAAGCCCGTGCGCCACATGAAAGACTGCACATGCTGCAATAAAGATCCCACGTGCCGCAACTAAGACCCGATGAAGCCAAAAATAAATACAATACAATAAAGGATAAGGTGCCAAGATCACTTAACAGATTCTCTTAGTCTAGAAAGTGACTCATCTAGAGGTCACTAAATCAGCACAGCACAGCACCATCTGCAGTGACCAGACAGATGTTTCCAGGGTTAATTAGAAGCATCGATGTTAAAATACCCAGAAATTATTGTGGAATTTACTTCACGAGTCAAGGATATGGACCTTTTAGCTTAAACGTTTCCTGATCATTAAAACAAAACAAGTGAAATGGCAAATCTCACTTTTCACATTTTGCTTCTGGTTTTGGATATACTATGTACTTTACAAAAATATAGTAAAACACATTGATTGGACTTCCCTCGTGGCGCAGTGGTTAAGAATCCACCTGCCGATGCAGGGGACACGGGTTCGAGCCCTGGTCCAGGAAGATCCCACATGCCGCAGAGCAACTAAGCCCGTGTGCTACAAGTACTGAGCCTGTGCTCTAGAGCCTCGGAGCCACAAGTACAGAGCCCAGGTACCACAACTACTGAAGCCCACGTGCCTAGAGCCCGTGCTCCACAACAAGAGAAGCCACCGCAATGAGAAGACAAGCACCGCAACAAAGAGTAGCTCCCACTCGCCACCACTAGAGAAAGCCCACGCAGCAAAGAAGACCCAATGCAGCCAAAAATAAATAAACAAATAAATTTTTAAAAATTAAAAAAAACCACATTGATTACATACTGATAGTCACTCATTCATCAACTATTTAGTGACTCACTAATATTACCCAGCCATGGTGGACACACAAAGACATTATATCTGGACTCATGGTGCCTACACTCCAGTAGATGATAACAGCTAACATTTATTGAGTGAATACTCTCATTCCAAGCACGTGCTAAGAGCTTTACGTGCATTACCTCATTTTAATGTTCCCCCAAATCATATAAGCTAGAATAATGGGCATTATTACTGCCCAGCATCCACAATTCTTAACAGTCACTGTTTCCCTTGAGAAATTATTCTTCCCAGAGACACTAGCTAGTTGGGACTGTTAGACAAACGCGCCACCTTCCCCAGCCAAGTGTCAAGATGTAACCCAGGCTTCTAAACCAAGCAAGTGCTCCTTCCCTGGAATCTGAATATTGGGCAGAGAGAGAATGAGACTGAAATGGGCTGCATTCAGACCAGACTCCTCTGGGCGAGAGACCATTTGGGCTTCCTTCTTCCAAATGTCCTATGCATGCTGCTTTCAAATCCGTGAGTTCTAATATCCTGCTAATAAACTATTTTTGCTTAAGTTAGAGCCAGTTTCTGTTGCTTACAACTCAAGAATATTAACTGTCATTGAAAAGATGACAAAATGGGTTGAGAAATGTATCCAAGGTCATATAGCTAGAAATTGGTAGAGTTAGGACCGAATTAGGACTAGAACTCATGCAGTGTGATTCTAGAACTCTTCTCCCTATTGAAAAAGAAGATGCTGTGTCCCTGGGTGCCATGGCTCATAGGGTAAATTCCATCAGGTTCTTTGCTGTCCTATCTTGATCAAGGCTTTATGAATGTACCACCATCAGCCCATAATGGGGTCCCTGCCTCACACCCTTTGTTTAAGTGTTTGAAGGGTCTTCTAGAGCAGAAACATGGAGGTTTCCTCTAAGCAATGGATTGGTGGACATTTATGAATAGAACCAGCCAGAGTCTCCAGGGCACCTACTGTTATCACTTCAAGCTGGACACAGTGGCAGATGGGGTGGCCACTGGCCGTCGGTGGTTTCCTCTGCATAGCACCCAAAATGACCTTGGAACAGAGTCAGCTTCCAGTCTGAGTGGAGCCTCCCTCTCCTTTTCCCTCTTTCCTAGCCAGAGGCTTATCAAGTTCTAGGGAGTAGAGAAACTCACCCCAAAAACATACATCTAAAATCTTTGAGCCAGGGGCTTCCCTGGTGGCACAGTGGTTAAGAATCCGCCTGCCAATGCAGGGGACACAGGTTCGAGCCCTGGTCCGGAAAGATCCCACATGCCACGGAACAGCTAAGCCCGTGCGCCACAACTACTGAGCCTGCGCCCTAGAACCTGCGAGCCACAACTACTGAAGCCTGTGCACTTAGAGCCTGTGCTCCACAACAAGAGAAGCCACCGCAATGAGTAGCCCCTGCTCACCACAACTGGAGAAAGCCCGCGCACAGCAACGAAGACCCAACGCAGCCAAAAATAAAATTAATTAATTAATTAAAAATCTTTGAGCCAGAAGCTACTTTCTCTGAGTATTAAAGTGTTTGTTGCAGCTTCCAAAGTGAGTGATTCAAGCCTGTGGGAAGAAAAAGTCCCTTGGAGAACAAGTGAGAAGGCACAGGGGGAGGAACACCACCAAGTTGGGGTTATAATTCTGCCCCATGACCTTGCCCGCAAAGAGCACAGTGATAAAGGATCTTGTAAACTCACGAGAGGATGAAATGTATATAAATACATTGTCAGAGTCCCAGTGAAGAGTCCAAGAGCATTTCTTTGGCTGTGTTGGTTTGGATTTCTCACACATACAATAACAAGTTTCTGGCTTCCCTGGCACATATGCTTGTGCAATGTGTTGCTGTGTCTCTGACAGTTGGTGACATTTCCTTTGCAGTCAGTCAGCAAGATTCGTACAGAGGCTGTGTGTCCAATGAAGAAATCAACATCCTGAGTCCCCATATTTGCTATTAGTCATCATTTGTGCCTTCATCCAAAAAACATTCATTGAACACCTACTGTGTGCTCAGCCTAGGGGACACAAAGATGAATCTGAAGCAGTTCCTGCTCTCTCAAGGAGATGACACGTGTACTTAAATAACTATATTACGTAGCGCTATTGTTAATTAGAAAAATTGCAATTAACATTTATTTGGGGAATTAATTATACCAAGAACTATTCTAAAATATTTTGCATGCAATATTTCCTTTAACCCTCACAGTAGCCTTGTTATTATTATACCATTTTATAGATGAGAAGCATGGAGAATTGTATAATTTCCCCAAGATTACACTAGAACAATAAGAATGGTGCAAAGTACTTCTGGATTCCAGGGGAGAGATGTTAGTCGCACAGAAGAGTAGCAGGAAGATTTTGTAGTGGAAACAGTGTGTGAGCTGGTCGCAAACTCTATAATCTATTAAGCTGGTGTTAAGGAAATCTGATCATATTTCTATTGTGATTCTCACCCTCACGCATCATTGTTAACCTCCATTCTTCATCTGAGAATTTCTTTTAAATCTGCAGGTACTGATAACAGACTTAACATGAAGACTTTAGGCTTATATCGATCTCTTTTCAAAGCTTGGAAAAGTTCATTCTATTGGTCTGCTGTGTTTGAAACCTGAGAATTCAGTAAATCAATTAAAAACTTAACACAGAGTTAGAAGATCAATTGAAGAAACTGATACCTTGATGGATTAATCTATTGGCCAAAAGACCATTCAACAATGAGAATTCTTCCACTGGGTGAGACCCTAGAAATAAACCGATCTATCACTTTCAATTGAAAAATGAAAGAATGAAGACACATAGAAGTAAAAAAGACTGTCCAAGGGCACACACAGACTTTGTATAAGAGCCAGGGCTGGCCCCCTTGCCTTCTGATTTCTAATCCAATGTTCTTTTTTATTAAAAGCAATAACTTTATTGAGGTATAATTGAAATACACTAAATCATATATTTTAAACTGTACAATTTCATCCATTTTGACACGTGTATTCACCTCTGAAACCAACACCACAGCAAAGATAAGTATTCATCGCCCTCAAAATTTTCCTTATGCCTCTTTATACTTCCCAATACCTCCATTCCTGGGCAAGCACTGATCTGCTCTCTATCACTACAAGTTTGCATTTTTGACAACTTTATATAAATGGAATCATACATACTCTTTTTGACTGGCTTCTTTTACTCACATAGTTACTTTGAAATCCATCCACATTGTGTATGTCCATAGTTCACTCCTTTTCATTGCTGAATATTATTACATTATATAAATATAACACAATTGTTTAGCCATTCGTCTGTTAATGGACATTTCGATTGTTTCCGGTTTTGAGCTATTATAAATAAATCCATGGTACTACCTAGGAGTATACTGGCTAAATCATATGGTAGTTGTACATTTACCTTTTTAAGAGACTGCCAAACTGCTCTCCAGGGTTGAACCATTTTACCTGCCCCCCAACACGGTGTGTGAGTTCTAGTTGCTCCACGTTCTCTCCAACATGTAGTACCAATGTTCTCTTCAGTATTATATTTATTAGCTAGTAACAATTCCCATCACAACTGACTAGTAAATTCTTAAATGCTGCACAGGTCGAGGAAAGCTTTCAAGTGAGTGAGTTCTGACATAATTTTCTCACCCCCTCATCCTTTTCTTTTCTCCCCTAGTCAGTTTTGATGGGATATAGTCTTTGCTCAAATTGAGTAAAAAGAGTAGATTTTTAAGAGGAGAGGTCAATGTGGAAACCAGAAAGCTCTGGCTTTCTTAAAGGTGCTCCGCGTTGGTGAATAGGAAGAAACAGAAAGCTCCCTCACTCAGCACACAGGAAGAGCATGTCATTATCACCAGACTGGAGCTGGGAGAAGCTCACGGACCTGATGCCAGGACCCTGAAGGGTCCAATGAAGGGAAAGAAGAAGCAGGGAGACCAATGAGAAGGCTCTCTATCTCCCATTCTGATGGGATCTTTACAGACCACAAGATGACCTTCCCTTTTCTTCACTAAACTCTGTGAGAGTGGATATCTTCTCTTGGTCATCCCTGTAGGAAATCCATAAACACCTGGTATTAGTTATTGACTCATAACAGCTACTATTAAATTAGCAGAGATCTCATGTCAGGAGCTGTGCTAAGAATTTCACATTCGTTATCTCATTTTCATTCTCAGAACAACCTTGTGAGGTTGGTATTCCAAGTCTCATTTAACACATGAGGCAAGTAACTTGTCCATGATCACCAAACCAGTAACTGAATAGAATTTGAATCCAGTTCTGACTGATTTCAGAACCCAAGCTCCTAACCACTGAACCACCTTTTCAATGACCGAATATGGATGTTGTGAATATAAGTGAATAGTAAATGAGTATGACCTCCCCTTCCAAGCCTAACCCTCAGTGAGTCTATTCTGTAATGTCATGGATTGATTGCAGGCATCGCGTGCCAAATATTCAAGGAATTTCTGCAATCCTTAAATGTTTGCCAAGAATAGGTCCTTCATGCTCTCTAACAAATTCTGGAGGGAAGGGGAAATCCATATTTAGAACTTTGGTTACTAGCTGCATCAGTCTTTCCTTTTCTGCCTACTCATTTAAGCTCATGTTTCAGAAATTGCTACAGCTTTTTCAGATGTGTGTACCCCTCCCCACAATGTTCAGTGGTTCTGCATTTTTGATGTATGTAAGTCTCACCTGGGGAGCTTATTAAAAACAAAAATGCCAGGGCTTCACATTCTGAGATTCTCATTCAGTAAGGTGGGCTTTGAACCCAGCATGGGTATTTTCAACAAGCATCCCAGTAGGGAGGCAATTGTTACTTTGTAGCTGCCCACTATCCATTTCCTGGCCTAAAATCGGCCCAGTTTTGTTCCAGAGAATTGCTTCTCCTCTGCTGGGCTTGGTCCTGATGGGAGGGCAAATCCAGACACTCATTTCCATAGAACCAAACCCCTTTTCTCATCAGTTGGTTTTGCCAAGGAATTTTCAGGTAAACTAAGGTTAGCCAATCATGTGGCCTCTCCCAAGACTTTGAATTTTGAGTGAAGAATAAAATGGAAATGATGTAGCTGCACAATTATGTCCTGTTCCATTCATAAGGCAATTGTGTGCTTGTTGCTTCTTGGCCCAAGAGTTTCCTTGGTACCTATTTTGTCCCCCATCCTACTTATCCAAATATCTTTTCAACAAATATCTTTCTGCTCAAGTTAGCTGGTCATTTTCTGATGCTTGCAACCAAAGCGACATTCCATGGTAACTCCGGCAAGAGATCCAAAGGCCAGCCATTGAGAAACACAGCCCTTAATTTTCAATACTTCCCTACTTGGCCATTTTGGGAAAGGACATGTTACCAGTAATAGCTATCTCTAGCCATCATTCCCACATGAGTAAACTTGTCAAATCTTTTCAAAAATGAAAGGAGACCCAGTGTTCACAATATTTTAATCTTTTCCTTTTGTAGCCTCTGTATAGGATCTTCTCTGTGCCCCCCAGCCACTATTAAGTAAGAGCTCCAAAATGCTGTTCTTAGGCTGGCAAACTCACAGTTACGCTCACTAGCTTTTCTCTGTGTGTGCACCTCAGGAGCCTCTATTATCCTAAAAGTAGAGGAACAGTTGTTAGAATCAAGTAGATGTCTGACAAGCCACTAATTAGCTGCCTGGTGGTGTGTTGATGTAGGCCATGACCTCAAGGGACTGATTGCAATGTGAAGATCCATAGGAAAGCATGGAAAACCAAAAGAGTAACATTATTAGCAACTCCTGATGAAATGATGACATTCCAATGATAACAATAGATGCTAATTGTTCCCTCAAAGGAAGTTTCTATAGTAATAACCACTTGGTCACAGATTTCTGGCTAAAGAGTTAGTCGTTGCAGAACAAATTGTAGCAGAAAAGAATAAGGACCATGACCCTTTTTTCCCAGCTAAGGCAATCTTATGTACTTTGGTGTTATGTACTGTTGTTAACAAACTAGTTCTGGATGCTGCAGTTGTCTTGATCTTCAGAAGAATGAACTTCTGGTGGGTTGTGGTCCTCTGAGGTTTTTGACTGGCCAACATCATTATTATCCCCCTTCTGTGAGGATGACATCCCACTATGCCTCTGGGAGACCTCCATTTCCCCATCATAGTCTGTGTATGTTCAGTGAGGGTAATACCACCTCCTTAGTTCCAGGGATGGCAACAGAACCTAGGCCTGGCTAGTCAGAGCATTCAATCTCCCTGGCCAGAGAGATGGATACAAGATAGACAATATGGCACGAGACAGACCAACGACCTTCAGACCTAGGCTTCTGCTAGAACCATTGGGAAGATGGTGCTTTCAGCTGAGTTTGTTAAGCTAGTTAGACCCAGGTCATTTTTGCCACCATTAAGGGACAGCCAGTTTCAGAATCAAATCAACTTGAAGGAAAGCAAAGCCAGGAGACTGAGGAAGACAGATTCCTGATATCAGTGTGCAAACCATTGAATCCAGCTATGACTGAGGTAGCACTATCCACTGAGCTTTTCAATTACACTGGCCACTGAAGTCCTTTTTGGTTTTCCTTAAGCGATTTTTGAATTGGGTTTTGTTACTTGCAACCACAGAAACCCTGAGTAATACACATGGGAAGCAATAGATTGAGCCCCGTAAAGATTATTTGATGAAGTTGTTTATCCATCTTGAACTTTCTGAACTGCTCTTTCTAGTCTAGGAGGAAGAATGATACAGGCATAAGGGAAGGACAGGAAGCTCTTATTATTGAATCCTCCCGCTACAAACACTTTCCCACACATTTCCTAAGCTATGTTGCAGATTTCCTTGGTTCCTTCTGCACAATGTTTTCAAATTCAGAACATATGCTGAAACATTCCAAATGAACTTGACTTCTGCTGTTTCTCTCTCTTCAGGAAAGCATTTCATTTTGTGTGAATGACTGGCCTCTCCATCACCTAATGCCTTTCTTCCAGTTGTGATTTCTTTAAGCAAGAACGCCTTCCTACGAGGCCAAAGTCATTAGCCCCAGCATGGCCATCCACTACTTTAGGCAAGTTCTCCATCAGAATGAATCACAGAGAGAAGACTCAAAGAAGGCAGGTCAGGGTCACCTCCTCAAAATCATCCCAGTGTGCACACTCCTCTTCTTAATGCGTTCACACCCCCATGAGGGACACGAGTTCATTGACATTTAATGGCCTTTCTGATGTGATCAGGTGAACCTAGTGAGTACACCCACATGCCCCACGAGTGTGAAGTTAGGAAGTCAATTTGCAGCTTATCAGCATCCTTGACTCTTCACAAGTAATTTATTGCCAGACCCTGTGATCTCTGTCCTCAAGAAGCTTCAAAGTAGAGCTCAGAATGCTTAAAAGAAAACACAGGGGTTTTCCACACCCCTAGACCATAGTTTGGTTAGCCCAAAGATCCTCTGTTTTAGATACATAACAAAAATCAAATCTAAAACCTTACAGAGAATGACTACAGAGAGGAAAAGATTGAGGAAATGTGAAAGAAAAAATAGTAAAATCTAGCAAAAACTGGACTGTGAATACAAAGAAAAAGACAAATTGGAAATCATGCTGGAGTTTCTTGCTTAGGAAGCTAGACATAAAGTAGAAAATAGCCATGAATTAGAGCTCAGAAATTTAAAAGTATTGCTTTTATTTCTTTTACAAAAAGAATGCTGTTTCATTGTAGAACTGGAAATTCCCTATAATCGCACTGCCCAAAGACAGACACAATTAAAAGTTTAGTATGTTTCTTTTATAACCATACACACTGGTTTAGAAAGTTGGGATTATGTTAGTATTATTTATTACAACCTGTTTGTTTAAACATAATATTTTATGATCATTATTCCACATCATTAAAAATTCCAAACACAGTTTTTTAAATTTATTTTTTCAGTTAATTATTCAACATTTCAGATATTTGAAGAGGCATAAGGAATATCATGAATACCCTATACCTACCACCCAGGTTAAGAAAGTAATCGTCATAAACACAGCTGAAGCTTTCTGTGTATACTCCTAGAGTAACATTCCTATCTTCTGTCCACGTGCCCATTAAGTGTGCTTTTTTTCTGGCTGCATAATATTCCCTCATAAAAATGTATCATAATCTAGACATAATTGATGTATCATAATTAACCAATTCTTTATTTTTAGTTATTTAGACTGTTGCCATTTTTCATGATTATACATAATACTGTAACGAACATCATTATGTATACATTTTTTACATCCATATCTGTGATTATTTCCTTAAGACAGATTCCTAGAAGTAAATTTGCTTTTGTCCAATGGTAAGAACATTTTGCTCCATACTGTTAAGTTACCATCCAAAAGAGGTCGAACCAAGTACACCCCATCTCACTCCAGCATTGTATGAAAGAGCTTATAAAATAGCTGCACAAATAGTACACATTGAGGAAGTATCATAAGGTCTGTTTCTAGACCATCTTTTTAACTGGCCTACAGAGTGTCTGTTTCTGGGCACAAGTTCTATGCTGGGCACTTGGGATTCAGAAACCAGTAAAGCCCTATCCATCTAGCAGAGAACAGCTCTGGAATGGGAGGCAGAAGATGTGGGTGCTGGAGCGGCAGCCTAGCAAAGTGGTTAGAGCACTGCTTTGGGAGCCAGACTTCCCCCTTGGGTAAGTTATATAACTTCTCTGTGCCTCAGTTTACTTCTCTATGAAAGAGGGATAATCAACCTTGCCCAGCATAACCCATAAATCTAAGTCTAAAAAGACGTGATGCACACAGTACCACTCAGTTGGAATGTAGTGTTACTAACTCACCTACAGGCACAGCATCTTAGGAAAAAGTAAGGGGTTGAAAGGGAGGGCAGAGTAGCAAGTCAGAAAATAGAAATAAGAAGGGAAGATGGGCAGGGAGGAGAGCAACAAGGTTTGTGCTCATGGCACAAAAATGCAATTACTCTCCTAAGTAAGAGGGCCCAGGAAGTGCCCCAGGCCGGTTCTCCTGGGTCCCTGCCTGTGTGTCACCCCCAAAACAGATTAACTAAATGCTTCTTGACTGTGATCCACTCTGCCTGCCTGAGGCTACCTCTGAGCCGTGCGGAGGCAAGTTACTACAAGGGTCTCGGCTCCCGTGCAGAGGGATGCGTATTGTGTTGCCAAGAAGAAAGGAAAATGTGCTCTCTCATTGCACGTCCAATATAATCTCAGCGTATTTATGTACCCCACATACCATCATGTAGAAAGAAAGCATGCTACAGACAATATGCTGCATGTGATTCCATTTATATACATATAAAACTATAATTCATTCATTCATACGGTCATTCATTAAAAAGTCTTTATTGAGGGCTTACTATGTGCCAGGCCCTGTGCTACCTGCAGGGGGATGTAATGAGAATATGGTCACTGTTGTAGGGGACTTTGCATTCCAGTGACAGAAACTGACATCAATCTTATATACTCGCATACTGCTTGATTTTTTTAAAGTAACGATTAGGTATTCCTGGACTAATACAAAAATACTAACTTTTTTTGCTTTTGGAATATAAATGATCTGCAACAGCCATTAAGACAGAGACAGAAACAAATGAAAACACAAAACAAAGAAAAAATAAACCACATCAAAGAATGCTGAGAAAAAAATCCACTGTAGAAAGGAAAGCAGACACTTTAGGAAGGACAGGGGAATTAAAAAGCGGTCCCCAACCTTCTTGGCACCGGGACTGGTTTCCTGGAAGACAATTTTTCCACGGAGGGGGCGGCAGGGGATGGTTCAGGTGGTTAGTCGAGCACTGGGGAGCGACGGGGAGTGGCAGATGAAGCTTCACTGGCTCGCTTGCCTGCCGCTCACCTCCTGCTATGCGGCCCGGTTCCTAACAGGCTGCAGACCGGTACCGGTCCATGGCCTGGGGGTTGGGGACCCCTGGATTAAAATGAATCTGCTGTTTTTAAGAATCTTGTTTAGGGGCTTCCCTGGTGGTGCAGTAGTTGAGAGTCTGCCTGCCGATGCAGGGGACGCGGGTTCGTGCCCCGGTCTGGGAAGATCCCACATGCCGCGGAGCGGCTGGGCCCGTTAGCCATGGCCGCTGAGTCTGCGCGTCCGCAGCCTGTGCTCCGCAACGGGAGAGGCCACAACAGTGAGAGGCCCGCGTACCGCAAAAAAAAAAAAAAAGAAAGAAAAAAAAATCTTGTTTAGTAATCTATTCTAGGACAGGAGTCAGTAAACTTTTTCTGTAAAAGGCTTGATAGTAAATATTTTAAGCTTTTCAGGCTACACAGTCCCTCCTGAAACTACTGTACTTGACTCTGCCATGGTCAAGCAATCAGCGACAATACATTGATGAATCAGCATGGCTGCGTTCCAAAAATACTTTATTTACGAACACAGTAATTTGAATTTCATATGATTTTCATGTGTTGTGAGATATTTTTCTTCTTTGAATTTTTTAACCATTTAAAACTATAAAAATCGTTCTTAATTCATGAGGCAGATTTGGTCCATGGGCCATAGATTGTCAACTGCTGATTTAAACAGCTACGTAATAGTCCATTCCATGGGTACTCCAAAATACTTTGAACAGATCCCCAACTGGTAACATTTAGATAATTTCCAGTTTTTCCCTATTATACACAGGGCTGTGACGAACATCCTTGTACATGCACGTTTTGTATCCTTGAGTGTGTAAATAACTACCTTCTGTCTCTGAATCCATGCCTGTGTCCCTGGCAGGAGCCCATTTGAAAAAATTATATGGGAGAGGTTCTTGAGACGGTCCTGCTGAGCTCCAAAGGCAAAGGATCATAATGGCTCTTTTATTCACTAACCTAATAATTCCATTTTTAAAGGGCTGTCAAATTGCCCAACATGCGTTATTTCCTATGAACCCTGCTGCTTGTTTTCAGCAATCCGTTGTCTTCAGTGTTTGCAAAATTGTCAAGAAGGGCTTCACAGGTCCCTCCAGGAGGCTGTCAGAAACTCAATGTCCATTTGCCAGCCCATCCTGCTTTGCTGAGAGGCCCCTACTCCCAGCATCTTTCACCAGGCTCCTCACCCTTCCTTTGTGTTAAACATTCAGTCAGTTTGATCTAAGATTTCCGTCCCACTTGCACTGTAACTCAAATACTTGGATGGGTGTTTGGTGCATTTGTAGATCTTTTTTCCCCAAAGATCCTCAACTTCTATTTATATATACACAGCTACCTCCATCCTGTCTACACAATTTTCTACTTTCTCCCTTTGTTTGCATCACTTCATGTTTTTTTAAAAAAGGTATATTTTAAAATTATTTTTGCAAAAGGAATACCAGCCTGTTGTAAGAAAAACAAATGCAAGCTCATTGAACTTTATCAAATAGACTGTAAAATTTCTCCCTTCTCCATCCCACAAGGAACCCCCAACCCCAGAGGCAGCCATTATTCTCAGACAGACTGGGGCTGTAGCTGCAGAACTGCTTATCTTTGTGAACTTAGACAAGTCACTTCATGTCTCTGAGCCTTAGGGTCTTCATCTGTAAAACGGGAGTGATAATTCCTATTACCACAGATGTGAATCAGGCTTATGAAGCACTTAACACATAGTACAGTGCCTGACCATAGTAAATGCTCGAGAAACAATAGCTATGTTAGTATTATTATTAGTAACAGCCTTATGTTATCATTCCTCTGCAATGTATTTGTAATTTTTTAACATAATGTCTAATTTTTGATGTAAATGGTATCATTCTATGTGTATAAGCTTTAAAAAAATTTGGTCACTTAATTTATCTGAGACATCTATCTTAATCTTTTTAATAACATTATAGAATACCAATGCATTTACTTAATCATTCCCCTACTGATGTCTATTTAGGCTTCCAAACAAGGTTTTTGATGCTGGAAGGAACATCCTTGAACACACAGGTTTGGGTTTTTATGGGAGTGTTTTCTTAGGGTGGAGTCTCAAAAATGGAATTGTTGTGTCCATTTTTAATTTTAATAGTTATGACCCAAGGCAGTCATCTGTTCAGCTCCCAGAATATTTCCAGCTTTCTGCCTTCCAAGGCCTCATGGGGCTGCACCTCCTGGTCCCTTAGTCAGTAGAAAGGCTATGTGACTTGATCAGTAAGCTGTGAGTACAAGGGACATATGTCATCACCATTTTATTGCCAATTTGAATCCTTGCAGAGCCTCCTTTAAATTCTGCCACAGTGACCAGCAGTATTCCAGATAGTGTCTGCTCCAGCAGCTTGAGTCCTGTAGTGAGGACAACGTGGGACAGAGCCTCAGCGGACTCACCGTGAGCACACAGAATGAGTGAGAAGTAAACATTTGTTGTTTTAAGCCACCATCATGTGGACTGTTGGTTACTGTGGCATCATCTGATTGATACATGGCCAAATTTCTCTCTGAAAAAGTTTTTTACCGATTTACACTCCTAAAAAAACCAGTGAAAAAGCCTCATTCCTATACACCTTTTGCAATTTTTCTTAATTTTACCAATTTCTCCTTTTGATTAGTCTTATTAGAGATGAACAGAAAAAAGGGGTATAATGCCTCAGCCACTTATCAACGCCTCATTAATTTCACCCCTCCTTATTTATTAGCAAATCCCATTTTTTCAAAAATACCCCCCATGCTAATATGCAACTAAAAGTCCTTCTCGTGATCTTTAATTGCCTTTTCCCCCCATATCACCTAATTTCCTTTTTGTCAGCCTCACCTTATGTTCACTGGCCTTAACAAGTGCATATCCCATCCATGTTTCTCCCCACCATCTGATTTTCACAAGAGGTTTTCCCCCCCTTAGAGAAATGAGCGGTCACTCTATTTTATATGTGACTGTCTTGAATGGTCCTTTTGAAAAAAATCACATTAACAACTCCATATCTCGTACCTTTATTTTTCATGAGGGAGAACAAATGTAGGTATGTATCCAAACCCTAGCCACTCTTTAGGAACGAGCTCAAATGACACCTACTTCATTAAGCCACTCCTCAGTCATCCTCAGCTCAAGGCAAGGAGTCCCTCCTCTAAAAACCCATGATTTTTCTATATCTTTTTCACAACACTCACTTTGTTGAATTGCAAGCAGAGGGGTCTGCTTTGTAAACTGACCCTTGCTGTGTCCCTTTTGCAGCACTTCATTCATTTACATGCAACGTATTTTTCTGTCACCGCATTACAGAGTTGTACAGTTGGGTAGCCACTCTCACTGGGAGAGAGGGAAGGCATGTGATCAGAGCACAGTGGCTGAGAGTGAGCCTCCGCTCTCCAAATGTGTCAGAGAGACTTTACCCCATATGCCTCTTTCCATCCCCCATCTCGCTACAGGCTTTGGAAGATTTCTAACACACAACTCTAAAATCGGCGGTAAAAAGCAGTAGATGCTTTATTCCTTCTTTATTTTCTTTAAGAAGGATATAAAGGAAACAAGACCTTCTCTTGGCCCTTCACTAAACTGCTCCTTCTCACCCCATCTGCATCTCACCTCCCCAGTACAGACGTGGAGTTGATGCAGATGTAGAGGTGAAAGCGGTGGCTCTGGACAATCCTTACTCCCCTCCCTCCTCGTCTCCCTCATCACTCCTCTCACTAAAGGGTACACTCTTTGTGGCCATGGTATTTTGTGCAACATCTCACTGTATCCCTACAATTC
Organism: Stenella coeruleoalba; assembly: GCF_951394435.1. NCBI lineage: Eukaryota > Metazoa > Chordata > Mammalia > Artiodactyla > Delphinidae > Stenella > Stenella coeruleoalba. The sequence goes on from NC_137156.1 coordinate 76,966,283, forward strand.
CTCCACCAAACCAAAAGCCAAGGTTTTAAGGTACAAATGATTGCACATGGCCTTTTATTACTCCTTCAGTATTTACATAATGCCTTTTAAGTGTTTTTAAAATGTGTTTTAGGTCAGTGATAATGGATAAAAAGCGTTGAGTGGTAAGGTTCTGAGCATGTATCTAGACTTTTTACAATAATTCTTATGGAAATAACTTCCCATTATAAGTCTTTGCACTGTAAGTTGCATTTTTCCTAAGATATAGCCTTGACATGTGTTACAGACTCCCTGTGTTCTCAGGCAAGTCTTCTCTTCTCATTAGAGCACAACAAGGGCAGGATCTGCACCTCTTTTCTAGTTTTGTTTGTCCAGCCTCCACTTCAGTGCAGTGGAGCACAATAGGCCTTCAATCTGGATGTCTTGAGCAGGACGATGGGTACTTTGATGATCACAAGCAATTGGGGGCTATTTGTACTTAGTATGACTGTGATTCTGGCTGCATATAGACTTACATTTGTTCTGAAATTATTTTAACAGTTCAACATGTTATAACTGTATCCTAAGTGCACATAGAAGTTTAGAAGTGTGGCTTATTTTATTTTTCCTCAGTACTAATTCTACATTTTTACAGAAGGTGCCAACCCTACATTATTTTTGCATAAAATTAAGTCAGTAGGTGCTTTTTTTAAAAAGACTCCAAATTGTGAGGAGAAATGGTAGCTAAGCAATTCTATAACTAGAGGAAACCTTGGAGATCTTATTTATAATACCCATTTAGGGACTTCCCTGGTGGCACAGTGGTTAAGAATCTGCCTGCCAATACAGGGGACGTGGGTTCGATCCCTGGTCCAGGAAGATCCCACATGCCGTGGAACAACTAATCCCGTGCACCACACCTACTGAGCCTGCACTCTAGAGCCCGCGAGCCACAACTACTGAGCCCGCGTGCCACAACTACTGAAGCCTGCGCACCTAGAGCCTGTGCTCCGCAACAAGAGAAGCCACTGCAATGAGAAGCCCGTGCACCACAATGAAGAGTAGCCCCTGCTCACCACAACTAGAGAAAGCCCGCGTGCAGCAACGAAGAACCAGTGCGGCCAAAAATTAATTAATTAATTAATTTAAAATAATAATAATAATACTGGTTTACATCTATTGTGTACTAACTATGTAGAAGGCTTTGTGCTAAGTACTTTACAAGCATGGTCTCATTTAATCCTTTTTCTTTTTGTCTCAGACTCCAAAACAGCACTGTTACTGATGCTATCCTTACTGAAAATGTTCATCATAAAATTTTTTGCATTAATTACGATTTTTTAGATACCTTAAAAATATTTATTTATTTATTTGCCTGCGTCAGGTCTTAGTTGCAGCACGCGGGATCTTTCTTGCGGCATGTGGACTCTTTTAATTGTGGCGTGTGGGCTCTTAGTTGCAGCATGCGGGATCTAGTTCCCCGACCAGGGATTGAACCCGGACCCCCTGCGTTGGGAGCTCAGGGTCTTAACCACTGGACCATCAGGGAAGTCTCTGATTTTTAAAGTATGGTATTAAAATATTGTTTATCTTGATGCTGAGTTTTTGGCATCCCCTTACATTTTGCACCCTACTCCTGGCAACAGCCTTGGAAGGTGAGGACTATTATTTCTCCCTTTAGAGGTGAGGACACAAGTAGTCAGAGTAGTTGCACTTGCCCAAGGCTTACAGGTGCCAGTAATGGTGGAACCAAGATTAGAATCCAGATGACCTGACATATCAGCACTCAACTTAGCCGCATAATTTCACAGATGGGGAAACTGAGAAGCAGAGGGGCGTGATGATGCTTGGAGTCACTCAGCAGCTCTGCTGTAGAACCAAACTAGAGCCCAGAATTCCTCACCTGTCACTAAAACATAGCACCATGAGCCATTCATCGCAGATGCATCGTCCTTACTCTCTAGGCTGCACCAGGCTGCAGAATGCATACCCTCAATAACTATTTACTGAGCACCTCCTAGTCGCTGCACACTATGTACATGGTATAATGATGGCTGAATTCCTTGGCAAAGAAGCTAGGAAAAGGAAGTCGTAGAAGGCATTCACTCATTCCTTCACTCTACTAGGCTCTGGGATACACAGAGGAGTGAGATTCTAAGAGGTTCGCTGACCAAGGACACAGATATGCAACTAAAAATTTGGCATAAAGTATGATAAGCTGAACCATGAAAGGATTCAGAAGTTACAGAGCCCCTGTTCCAGAATCTGAATGCTGAATAGCTTTAGTTTTGTGAGCACCTTCAGAATTTAAAACACTGTGCTACATTTACAGAGCCTTTGCCGAGTATCTATTGCCGAGTATCTATGTCCTGATTTTTTTCATGCTGGTCATGACCTGAAGGAAATTTATTAGCACGTATACTGTATGTCAGGTGTTTTTGACTTGATCATGATCAGCTCTGAGGTGCAACTTTCTCTCACATACTGTACATACCTGTGCCTCCCCTGGGGAGGGCCGCAGTCTGTAATCATGCTGTTCAACTGTTGTGCACAAGTTCTCTTGTTCAAATAAAATTTATTACAAAGATCTGAAAAAAAAACCCAAAACACTGTGCTATGGGCTGGCATAAGAAGATTCAGAGAAATATAATGTAAGCTTCCTGCCTTTGAGGAATTTATAATTGACTTGAAGAAAAAGATCATATGCACACAACATGTCCTGTGTGTACCTGACTTCTAATTAGGTAGTTGACACTTTTAAGGATTCTCATAGCTTACAGAACTTCCCTGTCAGACAGTCACTCATTCTTACCTTCATTCATTAAGAATGTATTGTGTGGGACTCCCCTGGTGGTCCAGTGGTAAAGAATCCACCTTCCAATGCAGGGGACGCGGGTTCGATCCCTGGTAGGGGAAATAAGATCCCACATGCTGCGGGGCAACTAAGCCCGGGAGCCACAACTACTGAGCCCACGCGCCCTGGAGCCCGCGCCAGAATTAGAGAAAAACCCACACACCACAACTAGAGAGAAGCCCACACGCCGCAATGAAACATGCCGCAACTAAGACCCGCCGCAGCCAAATAAATAAATAAATATTCTTTTAAAAATTAAAAAAAAAAAAAAGAAGAATGTATTGTGTACCTACAGGTGCCAGGCATTTTAGCAAGTGCTGGGGATGCAACCATGCATAAAATGGGCAAGGCCTCTGTTCTCAAGAAGCTTTATAAACAAAGAAACTAATTTTGTATAACAATGAACACCTAAAACAGGGCGAAGAGACAGTGTGGTCAAGGAAGTCTTCTCCCAGGCATTGACGACTGAGTTGAGACCCAAATAAAGAGCCATCAAGTGATGATGTGGAGCAAGAGCAGAGGAAGCAGCAGATGCAAAGACTAAGTAAGAATGACCACAGCTGAGCTGGGAAGAGCAAACTCAGGGAGGAGGGCTGAAGATAGAGCAAATCAGAGAAACGCAAATCAGAACCACAGTGAGGTTTCACCTCACGCTGGCCAGAAGGGCCATTATGAAAAAATCTACAAACAATAAATGCTGGGGAGGGTGTGGAGAAAAGGGAACCCGCTTGCACTGTTGGTGGGAATGTAAATTGATACAGCCACTATGGAGAACAGTATGGAGGTTCCTTAAAAAACTAAAAATAGAACTTTACCACATGACCCAGAAATCCCACTACTGGGCATACACCCTGAGAAAACCATAATTCAAAAAGATACATGTACCCCAATGTTCATTGCAGCTCTGTTTACAATAGCCAGGACATGGAAACAACCTAAGTGTCCATAAACAGATGAATGGATAAAGAAGATGTGGTACATAAATACAGTGGAATATAAGCCATAGAAAGGAATGAAATTGAGTTATTTGTAGTGATGTAAGTCTAGAGTCTGTCATACAGAATGAAGTAAGTCTGAAAGAGAAAAACAAATACTGTATATTAACGCATATATATGGAATCTAGAAAAATGGTACTGATGAACCTAGTGACAGGGCAGGAATAGAGACGCAGACATAGAGAACGGACTAGTGGACATGGTGGGGGGAAGGGGAGGTTGGGACGAATTGAGAGAGTAGCACTGACATATATACACTACCATGTGTTAAATAGATAGCTAGTGGGAAGCAGCCGCATAGCACAGGGAGATCAGCTTGGTGCTTTGTGACCACCTAGAGGGGTGGGATAGGGAGGATGGGAGGGAGGCTCCAGAAGGAGGGGATATATGTAAACATATGCTGATTCACTTTTTTGTACAGCAGAAACTAACACAACATTGTAAAGCAATTATAATCCAATAAAGATGGGAAAAAAAAAAAAAGATACACAAGGGCCAGACCACATGATGCCTCATAGGCCACTGTAAGGAGTTAAGATTTTAATCAGATTCATCCACCTTATAACTATTTAACATCTGCCCTCCAAACCAAAAAGTAAGATCCATGAGGACAGGCTTTATTCCTTTTGTTCTCCATGACATTGTCAACACCCAGAATAACAAATGGTGTAGAACTGGTGCTCAGTGCTTTTTTTTGGAATGATGAAGAATAAGCAGAAATAAGTCATTTAGGAATTGTGTCATTCTGGTCGGAATTTTGGACACATACTCCCCCTTTTAAAAGTTTCTTTTGACTTATTTATTTTTAGCATTTTTTTCTTCCCCTCAAGTGTCAACTTTAATCATCCATCTGTGTCTCCAGGAGCAAAAATGATACAGGATAGGTGGTGGTAGGGTAAGAGGTCTCACTGAAAAGTTCAAGCCTTAGAATTTGACTTAAGTAAGACGATATATGATCTGCTCCAATGTGACGTTTTAAGAACCTAGTAAATATTCAGTCCTTGAGTTGATATAATCTAGTGTAATAAAGCCCCAGTTCTGGGGAGCCAGGCAGATCTAGATACATATCCTCACGCCACCACTTGGACATGTACTTAACCCCCCTGAGCCACAGGTTCTTCACCTGAAAAATGAGAAGATTAACAGTATCCAGCTTACAGAGCTGTTGTGCTGATTAAATCCAATAATGTTTGCTATGGTAAACATGCAGATGGGCCACCCAGAGCTCTCTTCAAGGAAGAAGTTACTGTCCAGCTGCTGAGAGCACAAGTAGCAGATGCTCCAGTTGTCAGTTCTCTCTGAGTTGGCCTCAGCTGTAGAGAGCCCCTCACTCAAGGTCATGTCTTTTCTGGGCCAGCCTATACCTTGTGACTGAGTAAGGCATAGGTATAAAGGCTGGGCTATTTGAGCCTAATGCAGGGTACCATGATGGCCAGTACTCGTCTCAGAATTCCCCACCATGTTGGCTGAAAACTGCGGAGGAATCTTCTTCCTCTGCCCAGTCCTGCTTCCTCCTCCTTCCTTTCACAGTGTTGATCCCTAATAAACATCTTGCACCCAAAACTCCATCTTAGCATCTGCTTCTGGAGAACCCAAGTGATGACATGTGCCAAGTGCTTGGCCCATTTTCTAGCACATAGATCATAAACATTCAAAAACATTATTATTATTATTATTATCCCTAATGAACTCAAGAGTAAAACTGCTTACTTGTTCTCAATATGATCTCCTACAATAGTACTGAGATTAGGGCTTTTGAACCTAATTCATTCTCACACTCTCTCTTGCTCTCTCTCTCTCTCTCTTTCTCATAGTGCATGTGGATTCATTTAGTTATTCTAAACCATGACTGAATACTGTGGGCCACACTCTGAGCTAAATGCCAGGAATGAGAATAATACAACCAGCCTTACAAAGCATTTTAATTGGCCTCAACTAGACACAAAGGTGAGTGTGGGACTTACTGCCCTCAGTAAGTGATCTTGTAAATGTATGGCTGTTTATCCCTGAAACAGGGACCCCAGTGAGGAATGGGAAGGAGGCAGTGCAGGGGCTCCACAGAATGTGGTAACAGTAAATTATTCTACCTCTGTTGGCACAAAGAGAAAAGTTTTAGTCAGCCAAGATAGGTGCGTCTTTTACTATTTCCCTTGGTTTTCTCTCAAGTTTATGCATAGGGGAAGCACATAATTCTCCAAGCAGATGGAAATTCTGGTTCCAACTATGGCCAAAACTGATGAAGAGTAACATGGAAATAGTCAAGAATATACAAACACAGTGGGAAGAAAGAAACACCTCAAAGGCAACCAATTATTTCATTCAGTCATTTCCTAAGCATGCTGTATGCAAAAGCCAGCTATGATGCTGGGTGTAAGAGATACACAAATAAGTAAGGCAGCTCCTAGGCTAAAGAAACTCAAGGCCCGTGAGTAGAGACTGAGATCTATACAGATCACCTCTATAGAGGAGTAGAGCATTTCTATGGGTGTTTGTATAAGAGCATCCCATATGCACGAATATAAGGTAAGTTTTTATTTTCTCATTTATCCACCAGAAGAAAGATATTTGCCACGTATTTGAGTCCTTACAAAGTCTCTCATTATAGGACATGCGCTCAAATATTTTAATTTGAAGAACAAATTATGGAACCAGAACCAACTTCAACAAAGCTGGTTTGGGATGATTATGGAGGTCACCTGATACAGTTTTTAAAAATAAATAAAAAGAGAAATTTAAGACAGATTTAGAAAGGATTCCTAAATGTATAACCTCACAAATTCAAGAGTTATATTTATAAACAAGTCTTTGAGAGGCCGTTTTAGAAAGCAATTCAGGACTTTAATTTCAGCAAGGTATACACTAGATAAATGACACTGCTGAATGAAACAAGTAAAAAACTGGATTAAAAATATAAAAACATCTGTTCAAGTGCTTTGCTGGGCTGGAATGGAAAGACAGATTCTCCAGAGGCCAAGAACAGAAAACCGGGGCTCCTGGGAGACGTTCTTCTGGGACTAGAGACCTTGAATTTTGGCACTGATGGCAGCTCAGAGTGAGTTCCTGAGGGGGTGGGGCTGGCAGTGCAGAGGGGTACTAATTCAGAGCTCCTGCATAAAGCAGAGACCCAAACAGGCTGTACCTTCCGTGCAAGGAGCAAGGAGAAATAAACCTTGTGTACTGAAAGGAACCGGAAGAAAACAGCTCTGGTTGAACAGGGAAAAAGCTCCCCTGAGAATCTGTAACTACAAGCCAGCCTTCACCTGGGTTTGCAGTCTGAATTCTACCTGTGTGATCTAACAACACGTCCAGAATAAAATTTAATATAAAGTAGGATAGGGTAATTTAAAAGCTGTATCTTTTCATCCACAGAACTACAATAATGTTTTTAAAATATTCATTTCTTTATTACACAGGTACACTTAACTATCATATTTTTAAAAAACAGAAATACACAAAAGAAAAAAGATATAAACAATTTTCAGCAAAATCTATGCATTCATCTAAATGATTAAGAAATCATAGAGAGTTTTAAGGATAGCAGCCAAAGATAGCTATGGCAGCAAAATATTTAAAAGTAGCTTAACGTAAAAAATGACTTGTTTTAACTGTTTCCTTAACTCTCTTTTTTACTTTTTTTTTTTGTCCTTTCATGTGAGAAAAATGAGATAAAGTTTTGGGGATATTTTGGAGCAAAGTGATACCATACTTCTTGTTAATTTGCTAAATCAATGAGAGTCAATAGTTTTCTTTAATGATGTCAATATTCAGGCTCACCAGGAATAATAATAGACTTCTCTGGACACTGTGGGACTTAGTGAAGCATTTAACACTGGGACGATATCAAAAGCCTTTACATGACAAATGGGGAAGAGGAAAAGAAGTTAGATCCCTGTAAGTATTCACGTCACCAGGGAAAATTAGTATAAAGGGAATAATTACCTTTACATATCAATGTTTTCCTCTGATAACCAACCACACTCTTTCAGACGTTCAAATTTGCTTTATTTATTCAGAGGGAACCAGTGAAGGCCATAAAGCACATCATTTAAATAGTCAGCCTCCAAATTTCATCCAAATGGATTTTTTGCCTGTTACATGATTTGCCCACACTCCAACATTCCCTTTTACAGACATTCTTTTTTTTTTTTAACATCTTTATTGGAGTATAATTGCTTTACAATGGTGTGTTCGTTTCTGCTTTAAGACATTCTTAATATATATAATTTCAAGTAATTCAGGAATCACCATAAATTTATCTGTTGATGGATAATGATATAAAGCTAATGTTCACCAGTGCCTAAATAATTAGTAGCTCTATACTGGGAACAGGGCTTGGTAGTCAGGATGGAAGTATTTTAAATCCAAAATCAAGATGTCTCAGCATGCTTCCCTTCAAACTATGAAAATAGGTCTGCATACTATTTCATTAAACATAAAGACACTTCTTTAATGAATTAAGACTAATCTAGGGGCTTCCTTGGCAGTCCAGTGGTTATGACTCAGCACTTCCACTGCAGGGGGTACAGATCAGGGAACTAAGATTCCCACATGCCACGCAGCCAAAATAGACTAATCTAATCTTTCTGATGGATGTCTTCAATAAAAAAAAAGCTAGAGCCCACACTCTTAATTTATTTCTAAGGCAGTCTAAAACAGGTTGGTGGATGACTATTCTCTAACTAAAGCCAGCCATTTAGCCACACTCATCAAAGTTGACAAAAGGATATACTGCACTGCAGGGAAGAACATAAAATGAGTGTGCCTTGAAATAAAAAGAGGCATTTTGGAGAGAATATTTGTTGGTTGCCTCCTCCACATACCTTCTAGCCTCCCCCGCCCTTTTTTTTTTTCTCTTTTTCACGATGTTGGTGCCCCTCCAGTGTCTGCTGATTCTTTTTTTTTTTTAAACATCTTTATTGGAGTATAATTGCTTCACAATGTTGTGGTAGTTTCTGCTTTATAACAAAGTGAATCAGCTATATGCATAAGTATATCCCCATATCTCCTCCCTCTTGCCTCTCCTTCCCACCCTCCCTATCCCACCCCTCTAGGTGGTCACAAAGCACCGAGCTGATCTCCCTGTGCTATGCGGCTGCTTCCCACTAGCTATCTATTTTACGTTTGGTAGTGTATATATGTCCATGACACTCTCTCACTTCATCCCAGCTTACCCTTCCCCCTCCCCGTGTCCTCAAGTCCATTCTCTACATCTGCGTCATTATTCCTGTCCTGCCCCTAGGTTCTTCATAACCGTTATTCTTTTTTTTTTTAGATTCCATATATATGTGTTAGCATACAGTATTTGTCTCTCTCTTTCTGACTTACTTCACTCTGTATGACAGTCTCTAGGTCCATCTACCTCACTACAAATAACTCAATTTCGTCTCTTTTTATGGCTGAGTAATATTCCATTGTATATATGTGCCACATCTTCTTTATCTATTCATCTGTTTATGGACACTTAGGTTGCTTCCATGTCCTGGCTATTGTATATAGAGCTGCAATGAACATTGTGGTACATGACTGTTTTTGAATTATGGTTTCCTCAGGGTATATGCCCAGAAGTGGGATTGCTGGGTCATATAGTAATTCTATTTTTAGTTTTAGCCTTCCCCCTTTTTAATAAGATCTCAAACTTCTCAGTCATGAGGTTTGGCTGGAATTGAATTCTCCCATGAATCTAAAGACGGGCCCTGACTGGCTTACGTCAACCAGTGTGTCCTTCTCCCAACCAGAGCGAATGGCTTTTTGGAGGAATTCTGAGAAAGAAATGTCCTCTCTTTTCTATGGAAGCTACCAGAGAATTCTTTCTCTTCTCTGCTAAAACAGAAAAGTGTGGCCCCTATTCCTGTTGCCAGTCTTCTGTGGATATAAAATATGCCAATCTTTAAATGAAACTGAAGATGGGAAAGACAGTATGGAGGAACAAAAAGAAACTAGGCCCCTAGTGATATAATTGAGCTACTAGATCAATCTGTACCTGAAGTCTGTGCCTCCACTGAGCTTTTCAGTTAAATAAGCTAATAAATTCCCTTTATTGTCTAACCTAATCCAAGTTGGACTTTCTGTTATTTGCAACCAAATAATCACAAGTAACAGATGCTTGCAACCTAGTTAATTGTTGATGGAGGCTGAAACCAGATGAGAAGACAGGCATCATTAAAAAACCACAGATTTGAATAAAATTATCCAGATTCACAGCTTAGACAGTGTAGGGCATTTTACTTGACAAGCAAATGTAGCCTGGTTTGTAGTAAAGTTGACTCCATTACAATGAAAAGATTTTAACACTAGCATGTAGAAAAGTCTATTATTGCTGATAGAGTGGCAGCTTTTGTTAAAACATTTCAGTTCACTGTGAAAAAAGAGCTGAGGCTAATACCTCAGTCCATCCCTATGCATGGGCCGTGAAGAAAAGAAAGAACAAGTATATAATTTCCTCCATCATCTCCATGGCAATTTGCAGTCTCCTTCATGAAATGTTTAATCCAAGAACACTATTTTGTTTTGTTTTGTTTTTAAGAAGAAAGATAAGAATTCACAGAGATACTCTTTGAACAACCAAGATAAAACAAAGATTGTTTTTTTGTCTGCTTCATTTTTCCCTTTTCCTATTGAACACCACAAAAAAGTAGCACATTTAAAGGTTTCTTTGATATATTGTATACCAGTTTGTCTGGCCAGTGTCCACCACCTGACCCATCTCTTCTATCCACATGGTTACAACACTGGGTTCCTGGCAGCCATGATTAGCCCTGCCCACGGGATTCAGTTCATTAGACCAGGAATGGATGCCTATTCTAAAAAGTCAAGTGCTCTTCTCTAGAAATTTGGCTTTGGAACTAAGAGAATGTCAGGTTAATTTGTTCCCTGTGACTAGACCAGGAACATATAAAGTCAGTAGGATTGAGCAGTCATTCTTAACATATGGTCTGGAAAGTTAAGAAATCAAGTCTGCAGTGATGTATTATAAGAAGAATTCAAAGAAATAACGGTTGCTGTGTGCTTAGTAGCAGAACTGCGATAAGTCCTTTATGTGCATCACTGCTTAATGCTAAGAACCACCTTTGAAGAAGCTACTATTACTATGCCCATTTACAGATGAACACACTGAGTTGTTAAGTAAATTGTTCAAGATCAGAGGGCTTGTGTCAGAACAAAGATTCAAACTCAATCTGTCTTCAGAGCATTTGCTCTAAACCACCAAGTCCTGTCTCTCATGCCACTTTGTGCCTAAGTTTCAGATGCATCTCTCTTTGAATCCTATAAAAATCATTCAGTATTTCTCTCATAAACTTTCCCATTTTCCTTAATTTAACTTGGTTTCTGTTTCATGCAACCAAAAATATCTGAAGGAGCACATCAACGACAATCAGGCGTCAAACATTTACAGTTCCCAAGAACTCAATAAACAGTGAGTAAACAGATAAATGAACAAATTAAAGTCTTATTACCACAGACCCCCCTCTGCAGTGAGCTCCTGGGCATCGTAATTCATAACAACTTCAGACTCCGATCCTCTGAGCAATGCCTCTTATTTGTGCCCTGTACACAGCAGATGCTGCATCCCTGGGCATTTTGGTAGTAGGTGGATAATTTCCTGGAAGTGAATCAAGTTCTTCATGTTCTTAAGAGGTAGCACAGACAGTACCCTCCTCTGCAGTCTTGGCATTTTGAAGGACAGATGCAGGACTCAGTCAGTAGTTAGAATCCAGGTGGAAAATGCAGTTAGGTTAAATTTTTGAAAAATAAAACCATATTACTTACGGCAGGATTAACTCAAGGCTGAGAATTGAGCTTTGGAGTCGAGCAAACCTGATTCTGAACTCCCGCCATCTCCACCCCTAGCAGCTTTGAGACATGAGACAACTTTCCTAATGTTTCTCTAGGTTTTATGAATTTTTTAAATATTACTTTGGGAATTTAAAAAGTACCCTCAAAAAAGAACGAAGAAAGAAATAACAGTGAACCATACTTACCCCATAATTAATTGCTGTTACATCTTGGCTTATTTGCCTCTGTTTTCCCTGTTTGCTTGTTAGGCTAGTTGGTTGATTTAAGAAAAATCACACAATGATGTTCATAAAAGTGATATGTGTTCTATATAAAGAATCCAAACAACGGAGAAAAATAAGAGGGAAGCTTATTTTAATCACATCACATTTCACCATGCAGAAATTACTATTATTTACATCAGGTGAACATTATTATGGAAATTTTTCTATGTATGTACAGAGAGAAGGTTGGCTATATAGATAAATAGTTTGGGAAATAAATGAGATCATGGGTAGAAATACTTTACTAAAGTCAGATACTTTCAATGGCTTTTAAATAAAATGTTAAATTTAATTTTATTTGACTTTAATAGGAAAAATAAACTAAAGGAACATTAGAGGCATTATTCCTATAACTTTTTTTTTTTAATTAATTATTTATTTATTTATTTTTGGCTGTGTTGGGTCTTCGTTTCTGTGTGAGGGCTTTCTCTAGTTGCGGTGAGCGGGGGCCACTCTTCATCGCGGTGCACGGGCCTCTCAATGTCGCGGCCTCTCTTGTTGCGGAGCACAGGCTCCAGACGCGCAGGCTCAGTAGTTGTGGCTCACGGGCCCAGTTGCTCCGCGGCATGTGGGATCTTCCCAAACCAGGGCTCGAACCCGTGTCCCCTGCATGGCAGGCAGATTCTCAAACACTGCGCCACCAGGGAAGCCCTATTCCTATAACTTTTAACTTCTGATCTTCTTAGCTTAGGAGCCCCACATTCCAGCTGATGCTTATGCAAATATCTCCACAATCCCTCACACTTCTTTTTTTTAAAATAAATTTATTTTTTTATTTATTTTTGGCTGCGTTGGGTCTTCGTTGCGGCGCGCAGGCTTTCTCTAGTTGCGGCGAGTGGGGGCTACTCTTCGTTGTGGTGCGCGGGCTTCTCATCACATACACTCCCTCACGTTTATGTGTCCTAAATTTCAGAAGAAAGAAGACCTTCAGATTGTCCCATTTTTTTTTAAATGTGGCAAAATACACATACCATTAAACTCACCATTTTAACCATTTTAAAGTGTACAATTAAGTGGCATTTCATACATTCACAATGTTGTACAACCACCACCTCTATCTAGTTACAAAATATTTTGATAACCTCAAAAAAAATCCTACAACCATTAAACATGCGCTCTCCTACCCTCCTCTAGGAGGAGGGATAGATTCTTCCCAAAAAATGTCCTCAAAATAGTCATGGACACAGGAAAGTACAGAAGGCCCGTTTTACAGTCTTACTGGTTAATAGGTAATAATTCAATCTGACAAATATTAGCTCTTATTTACTAAGTGGTCATTGTGAGCCAGGCACTGACTCTGCATTTCCCGTGGCTCCCCTTGAATCTTCTCCACAACCCTATGATTCAACAGGCACTATTATCATCACTTTCAGGTGAGAAAACTGAGGCTCAGGATGGGCCTGCAGCTTCTCAGCAAGTGGCAGAGGTAGCATTTAAATACATCATGAGTCTGACTGCCAAGTCCACGCTCTTAACTCGTACACTATCCTCTCCCTCCAGCCCATGGCTGAACTTCCAAGTTCAAGGCAAGTTTTGAAGCCTATGATTATTCACTTCATCAAGCACAACAGAAAAGTGAGTTAAGGAGAAGAGGCGTCAGAGAAACTAGTTTGAGTATATTGACAAGGAAGAAGTGAAATGAAATCACAGTAACACTAATATACCCAACCCATGAGCTTCACCAGAAGTTAGGCGGTGCAGGTCAAATTGCATTAGCTCCAAATATATAACAAATGACATAACAGCTTTTGGTATCATCTCTCACCAACATATTTCAGCATTAATAAAACCTGACGTGACTGTGTGGTCTTTTAATTATTTAAGCAACATTCATGGATCACTACTCTGTGTCAGGCACTGTGCTGGGCAGGTGATACTTTTGAATCTGTTGAAAGAGGATTTATCCCACCTATTTAACTATTAGACATGCTGTATATTTCAGGAAGACCATTGAATGTGCTGTAGCCACAACTTTCTTCCTTTTGATGGGCCTAGTAATTAGATACTAGGAATGAAATTAAAGAGGAACTTGAGTTTGTATTTAAAACTCTTATCAGTATCTCCGTCAATATTATTATAATTTGATTAATCCTTATCTCTTTTCTAATGTGAAAATTAAATGTCAGCTAAGCCTAAGAATTTCATATTAAAAAAAAAAATCAAGTCAAGATGGAACAATTCAAGCACGGTCAGAAAGAGACCATACATACTGCGAGGTCTTACACTCTTGCTGGGGAAGGCAGAATAATGGCCCCAAAGATGCCCACATCCCAGTCTCTGGAACCTGTAAATATGCTCTTTTACATGGCATAAGGGACTTTGCAGATGTGATTAAGTATCTTGAAACGGAGAGATTGTCCTGGGTTATTCAGGTGGGTTCACAAAGTAATCAGAAGTGTCCTTATTAAGAAGGAGTCAGGCAGGTCAAAGAGAAAATTACATATGATGAAAGAAACAGAGGTTGAAGTGATGCAGGGTCATGAGTCAAGAATGCACACAGCCTCTAGAAGCCGGAAAAGGCAAGGGAATGGATTCTCCCTTAGAGTCTCCAGAAGGGATGCAGCCTTGTCAACGCCTTGATTTTAGCTCACTGAGACTGATTGTGGATCTCCAGGACTGTAAGACAATGTTTGTATTGTTTTAAGCCACTAAATTTGTAGTTATTTGTTATAGCAACAATAAGAAACTTGCAGACATACCTTCCTGAATCATATGATGGTTAGATGTTAAATTACCTCTGAATGTCAGCTATGACATCATTTAAAAAGAGGAAAAAAAGGTGTTTTTTCATACTAGTCTTTTTAAAGTCTTGAGAAAATGAAACATGGTCCTCTCTGTGAAGGCAAGGGGAAGAGGAAGGCAGAATGGTACAAGGTGAAATCTTACCTTGCAGAGAGATTAGGGCATCATCTATAAAAATGGGGATAGTGTGAATTTAAAAGACTGTTATGAGTGTAAACCATACAAAATCTACACGAACACCTACCATGTGGTCCAGTTTCAACACAGAATCATATTCAAAGAAACAACAACCATATAAAAATCACAGTTCAGAGCAACTCAAATCCTGATCCAAATTTTCAAGAAAATTGTAAAGGGGAAAATTCACTCAATAAATAACTTCTCAAAAAATCCTTTGGAGGATTCTCTCATCCTCAGTCTGTAGTAGTGACTCAAAAAATTCTCCTTTTTCTCTTTCTACCCCCCCAAATTGTCCTGAACGCCCACTCCACCACCTCTCTAGTCTAGCTCCTTTCTCACCTCCAAGTCTCAACCCTTAAACATGTATATCTGTGACTCCCAAGTGGGGGCCAGGGATGCTGCTAAACGTCCTACAGTGCATAGGTCAGCCTCCAAGACAAAGAAGTATTTGGCACAAAATATCAATGTGCCAAGGATGCAGATGAGTCTCTCCATCTCTTGATTTTCTTTTTGGGAACACCTGGATCCTGCACTACAAAGGTAGCTCCTTAACCAAGGCAGCAGCCTTCCTCTTTAGAAACGGGGGAGGAAAACACCCGCAATCTCTTATAATTCAATATATTTTCTTTTATCCCTGTCCCGTAGAATGAATGCAATAACATGTATACAATTCCCAGCATGGTTGCTCAAACCATGGATGCTAATGGGTGCTCAAAAAATATTAGTTCCCAACCCTTTTTCCAGAAGAGGATGAAGAATCTAATTTATTCTTAATATGGTGTCCCCAAGATAACAGCATTTCCCTACTGTGCCCTCCTACCCCAAAGCCACCTCAAATTTTTGAATATTTGAATTATAGAAACTGTTCATCTGCTAAAAGGGAGTAATACATTCCCCAGGAGAACTACATTTTAGAAATAAGAACATCAGAAAAACAGCAGAGGATTATTGAAATTCAGTGTTCGACTGCTGAATACTGAGGCTTCAATTAATATGTTTGAATATTTAAAATAAACAAAAATTTTATCAAGTCACATTCAAAACGCATAAGAGGGCTTCCCTGGTGGTGCAGTGGTTGAGAATCTGCCTGCCGATGCAGGGGACAGGGGTTCATGCCCCGGTCCGGGAAGATCCCACATGCTGCGGAGCGGCTGGGCCCGTGAGCCATGGCCGCTGAGCCTGCGCGTCCGGAGCCTGTGCTCCACAACGGGAGAGGCCACAACAGTGAGAGGCCCTCGTACCGCAAAGAAAAAAAAAAAAAAAACGCGTAAGAAGGGAAATGACTTCTACCTGTTTTCAAAAATATCTCATTTTTATTGTGATGACCATGAAGCTCTTTGCACTTTTCTGAATATATAGAATTTCAGTTTCTCTGTATGATATGTAATATGTATATATCATAAACTTTACCATTTTAACCATTTTTCAGTGTACAGTTCAGTGGCATTAAGTACAGTCATATCATTGTGTAACCATCACCATCATTCATCTATCCCCAGTACTCTTTTCATCTTGTAAAACTGAAACTCTGTACCTATTAAACAATGAATCCCGTTTCCCCTCCCCCAGCCCCTGACAACCACCATCCCATTTTCTGTTTCTATGAATTTGATTAGGTACCTCCTGTAAATTGAATCATACAGTATTTGTCCTTTGATGGCTGGTTTAATTTCACTTAATGTCCTCAAGGTTCATCTATGTTGTAGCATGTGACAGGATTTCCTTCCTTTTTCAGACTGAATAATAGTCTATTGTATGTATATACTACATTTTATTTATCCATTCATTCATCAGTGGGCACTTGGGTTGCTTCCACTTTTTGGCTATCGTGAATAATACTGCTAGGAACATTGGTATATCATTTATGTTTTTTAAACACTCAAGTCATGGTGATTGTGTTTATATTTGTACATGTTTAACATGAAATTCAAGTTTTACTTTTACTGGTCTGTCAAATAGTGTAACAAGTTAAGCTTTGTGAAACAAAATTAAATAAAACAACAAAAGATGACATAATTACGGTAAAGTCAAGAATATGCATATAGTATCTTAAGGGTTAAAAACATGGTGCTTTTTAGTCAGTCTGGCCACATGCAACTCTGGGTGAGTAACTTCATCTTCCAAAAATAGTTTTTATTCTTTATTGAGTAGTTACTAAACACCAGATATTAAGGTAGGCACTGTACATGTATTAACTCTTGAATGATCGTAACAGTGCTATGAGAGATACACCATTATTATCCCCATTGTACTTATCTCAGCAGTTGAGATCATGTGCTGGAGCCACACTGCCTAGGCCAAATCTTGGCTCCTCTACCTACCAGCTGTGAAGCCCTGGTCAAGTTAATTAACTGTGCATTAATTTCCTCAAATGTAAGATAGAAATGATATTATCTACTTTAGAATGCTGTTATAAGGATTGAGATGATGTATGTGAACTCTTATCTCAGGATCTTGCATGTAGTTAGTACTCAGTGAATATTACATGCTAATTTTTGCAACTAATTTTCACTTAGTACAATCCAAATACATTTCTTCCCCATCCTTAGTGGTCATAACTGAAAAGTGAGTACAGTATTTGCAACCTAATGCTAATATTAGATTAAGCCAAACATAATTAAGAACGTTGTGATTCTCAAGGTTGATATTTGTATCAAGCACCAATCTTCAAAGCTGTATCACCTCGTTTTTTGGAAAGCCCTTTACCTTTGGGTCCAGCCTAACAAGACCCCACTTACATCAAAGCAGAATCATGCCCTAATTCCCTCAACCTGATTCAACAGAAAGGAAATGTATGACTAGTGTATGTGTGCAAGGTAAACCTTTTCATATGGATTGGATTCTGCTTAGTTAGTAAGCTATTCTTTGAAAAAGAATTTCTACTCCCTCCAGTAAGAAATCCCTAGATGGCCTCTCTACAGAGGTGACTCTTGGTCAAGCATATCAATTGCTTCCTGTCTCTCCACCATCATGAATGAAAGAGCTGATATATATTGAGGTTTTTCTGACCAGAAGAGCGTGCAGAAAACCCATGAAAGATGAATTTGACAACCTCTGACTTCCTCATTTCTAGGCCTTTGCATGTGCCACTTCATCTACCAGGCATACCCTTCCTTCCCTGTGGAACTTTTTTTTTTTGGCTGTGTTTGGTCTTCGTTGCTGCGCGCAGGCTTTCTTTAGTTGTGTCAAGCAGGGGCTACTCTTCGTTGTGGTGCGCTGGCTTCTCATTGCTGTGGCTTCTCTTGTTGCGGAGCACTGCCTCTAGGAATGCAGGCTTCAGTAGTTGCAGCATGCGGGCCCCAGAGTGCACGGGCTTCCGTAGTTGCGGCACGTGGGCTCAGTAGTCGTGGCGTGTGAGCTCTAGGGTGCACGGGCTTCAGTAATTGTGGCGCACGGTCCTAGTCGCTCTGTGGCATGTGAGATCTTCCCAGGCCAGGGATCAAACCCATGTGCCCTGCATTAGCAGGCGGATTCTTAACCACTGCGCCACCAGGGAAGTCCCCCTGTGGAACTATTATCCATCAAGACCCAGTTCAAATACCATGTTTCTCCATGAAACCTTCTAAAGTCTAGCAATTTGTAAGGTTCTTTCCTTATTCAGCTCCAACAGCATTAATTCATGCATCTCTATTGATATTTATCATATACTTCCTTGCTTGATTTGCATATATATGTCTAGGAACCTTGCCTTTTTCACCTCTGGAATCCTCACAGTGCTTAACTTGGCATGTTACAGATGCTCAACAAACATTGACGGGTTGGATACTCTCCACAGACTATCTGCAGGTAGGTGCTGCCTGTGAAACTGAATCTGATAATTTCATGCATTTGCCTCATTTGTGTCCCCCACAGTCGCCCTCAGAGTACAGTGTTGGATTGATTTGTCTGAACAGATTATTTGTTTTGCATTACTTTCACAATGTTTAAATCTTCTTGGTCAGAAAATGTGAGAATGAGAAACCCAGAAAATCAAATAGGAGCATCTTTGTTTATTATAGATGGAATAATCTTCTCATACTTGATTTGGTGCTGTTCTTAATGACCTAATGGATGGAAAAACAGACATTGACTGGATGACTTCAACAGTATACTGTGAAGTTTCCTGAAGATAAACAATCAAAAGACAGACGATTTCAAAAGTCATTATGAATAATCTCCATGGACACTGAATTGGACAAAATCTCATTGCAAATAAACAACTTTGGGTAGGAAGACTGGCTGGAAGTACTGAAACATGGATCAGTACCAATTTGCCACCTCTGTGAAGAGAAAGTGGATGGCCTTTTGGATTTATCAAAGCTATTTATAAAAGTCCACAGGCCTGTGGCTTAAGAATAAAGTATTAGAGAATCGGCAAGATATAAAATCCACTGGCTGATGTTGCCCAGAACTAAGGAGCTCACCTTAAGTGTTGAAAGGAGTCCCTCTATTTTACCTTGAAGAACTGAGTGATACATAGTGTTAAAGGAAGAGAAGTCACATGCAATCAAAGATCGAAATCATCAGATTCAATATAAACAAAGATGTCAATTGGCAAGCAATATTTGTCATGAATAATTAAATCTAGAATTGGCTGGAGCTAGACTCCAAGTAATTCCTTGATGTAAAACCAAACTCACTGAATAACCTCCAGGGAACTTCCCCATGTGTTAAATGGAAACCAGAGTCCCAGGGTTCTGGACCTGGCTCTTGGAAAGAAAAAAAGCTGGCTACGTTTCTGATGTTATCACCGGAGAGTCCTGCCCACATGCTCAGTGGTTTCGATGCCCAGTATTTCTTTTTTTCTCAAATTAAAATCATATAAGTATGAAATGATCATTATATTTTAACCAGCTCAGCATATTTTATTAAAAACATTTGTACTTGTGTTAAGACAAGAGATGATTAGGACAGAGATGATTAAGACATGGTTCCTGTCCTCAAGGAGCACACATTTATGTTAACAATAATTACAGTAAAATGTGATGAACACGATAATAGAAGTAGCATAGAAGATCTCTTATCCAGTGAAGAGTGAGACCTCCAACCTTGTTCTTTTTTATTTCTTTGGCAGTTCTAGGTCATTTGCACCTACATGTAATTGTAAAAACTGTTTTGTCAATTTCTATTAAAAAGATGACAAATTTAGAATGGGAGCGTGTTGAATTTATAGATTGACTTGGTGTGAATTGACATCTTAACAATATTTAATGTTACAGCCCATGAACATGGTATATATATATCTATTTATTTGGGTCATCTCTAAAATATCAGCAGTATTTTCATTGTAAATGTCTTGGACAGCATTAGCAGACTTTTAAGAATTTTGTGTTTGGGGGCACTACTATACATGGAATTTAAACTTTATTTTTTATTTGCAACTAGCATATAAATGCATTTCATGTATGTTATAAATATATTTTATATTTTATAAATATAAATTATGATTTTTCTCCTGTAGTTTGTTGATACGGTAGATTATGTTGGTTGATTTTCAAATGTTGAAACAGCCTTTCAAACCTGGAATAAATCCACTAGTCATTGTGTGTGAATTTTTTATACATTATTGGATTTGGTTTGTTAATATTTTGTTAAGTATTTTTACATCCAAGTTCATAAAAGATATTGGTTTGTAGTTTTCTCTTTTTGTACTATCTTTATCTGGTTTTGGTATCAGAGTAATACTGGCCTCATAAAATGAGTTGAGAAGTGTTTCCTCTTCTATTTTCTGGTATAAAATTGGGATGAATTCTTCTTCAAATGTTACATAGAATTCACCAGTGAAACCATCTGGGCCTGAAGATTTCTTTTTTAGGAGCTTTTAAATTTTGAACTCAATTTCTTTAATATTTATAGGGCTATTCAGATTGTCTGTTCTATGTTGGTTGAGTTTTGGTAGTTTTTGTTTTTTGAGGAATTTGTCTATTTCTTCTAAGTTGTTGAATTATGAGGATAAATTTTTTCATACTAACCTCTTATTATCTTTTCAATGGCTGCAGATCTGTAGTGATATCCCCTTTTTCATACCTGAAATCAGGGATTTCTTTCTTATATGTCATTATTTTTGTCAGTGTTATCAAAGGTTTATCCATTTTATTGATTTTTTAAACATCTTTATTGGAGTATAATTGCTTTACAATAGTGTGTTAGTTTCTGTTTTATAACAAAGTGAATCAGCTATACATATACATATATCCCCACATCTCCTCCTATTGATTTTTAAAAGAATCAGCTTTTTCTTTTTTCATTGATTTTTCTTTATTGTCTTTCTGTTTTCAACTGCATTGATCTCTGCTTCTTTCTTTGTTATTTCCTTCCGCTTGCTTTGAATTTTATTCTCTTTTTAAATTTCTTGAAGTAAGACTATAGTTTATTGATTTTCAACATTTTCTCATTTCAAATTTAAGCATTAGTGCTATAAATTTTCCCCTTAGCACTGCTTTAGTTGCATTCCATGAATTTTATTCTGTTGCTTTCATTTTCATGAGTTCAAGGTTTCTTTTCTTTTGAGACTTCCTTTTTGAGTTATGATTATTTAGAAGTGTGTTGTTCAATTTTCACATGTTTGGAGATTTTCCTCTTGTCTTTCTGTTATTGACTTTTGTTGGATCCAAATATGTTGAGAGAAAACACTGTATGATTTCAATTCTTTTAAATTTGTTGAGGTTTGTTTTAAGGCCCAGGATATGGTCTTAGTGAATGTTCCATGAACTCTTCTGCTGTTTTGGGGTGAAGTGTTCTATGTATGTAACAAGATCTTGTTGGTTGATTGTGTTGCTGAAATAGAATGTGTTGCACCTGCTGAGAGGGGATAAAATCATGAATTTGTCTATTTCTCCTTTCACCTCTATCAGTTTTTATTCTGTTTATTTTGAGGCTTGTTTGGTGCATACACATTTAGGATCATTATGTCCTCCTGGCAGATTCATTCTGTTACTTCCATGTAATGTTCCTCTCTGTAGTAATTTTTTTCTAATAACTACATTTTCAGATATTAATAGAAATACTCCCACTCTTATTATTTGGATGGTAAAACTTTCTCCATCCTTTTACTTTTAGCCTACCTATGTCATTTATTTGAAGTAATTTTTTTTATAGTTGGGTCATGTTTTCTTATACACGCTATCAATCTATCTTTTTATTGGTGTATTAAGACCATTTACATTTAAGATAGTTGTTATGTTATCACATAAATCTGTACTTTTAATTTGTTTCCTATTTGTTTCCTGTAGATCTCATTTTTTTTCTTGTTTTGATTTCCTGTGCATTACTTGAAGAATTTTTAGGATTCTATCCTCACTTATTTATAGTGTATCTGAATTCATAATTTGTATAGTTTTCATAATGGTTACTCTGGGTATTTTAATATACTTGTGTGATTTATATACCGGTATCAACATTTGGCCTCTTTGAGTGTAGAAATCTCAATTCCATTTAGATTCCTCTACTTTCCCCACTTTTGAATATTGTTGCTTTGGATATTAAATAGTGTTAGAATTTTTGTTTTAATTATCAAATATTATTTATTAAATTCATCTGGAAAAGGATAGTCTATCATATTTATCCATATCTCTGTTCTGTCCATTCTTCCATCTTCCTCCCTGATACTCCAAGATCCCTTCTTTTATAATTTCCTTGCTATTGGAAGAAATTCCTTTAGCCAATCTTGTTTTTGTTTTTGTTTTTGTTTTGCGGTACGCGGGCCTCTCGCTGCTGTGGCCTCTCCCGTTGCGGAGCACAGGCTCCGGACGCGCAGGCTCAGCGGCCATGGCCCACGGGCCCAGCCACTCCGTGGCACGCAGGATCCTCCCGGACCGGGGCACAAACCCGCGTCCCCCGCATCAGCAGGCGGACTCCCAACCACTGCACCACCAGGGAAGCCCCCTTTAGCCAATCTTTAAGGACAGATATGCAAGTCACAAATTTTTTTAGTTTTCCTTTGTCAAAGAATATTTTTAATTCCCTTTTATTTATTAACAACAGCTTCACCAGATCTAGAATTCATGATTGACAGTTGTTTTCTTTCAGCACCTCAGAAATAATGTGATCCTTCCTTCTGGTCTCCATGGTTTCAGATGAGACATCTACTGTCATTTGAATTGGTGTTCCCCTGTACAGAAGGCATTGTTTCTCTCTGGCTACTTTCAAGATTTTTTTCTATATCTTTAGTTTGCAAGGTTTAACTATATGTCATGGCATAGATTTCTTTGGGTTTATTATATTCAGCATTTGCTCAGCTTCTTGCATCTGTAGGTTTGTGTCTTTTACCAAATTTGGGAAGTTTTTCAAGCATTACCTTTTCAAATACTCTTTCAGCCCCCAATTCCCTTTCTCCTCTCCTTCTGGGACTCTGATAATACAAATGCTGGGTCTTTCATTATTCCCTACAGATCCCTGAAGTGATTTTTATTTATGTTGTTCTATTTTCTCTCTGTTGTTCAGATTGATTGAATTCTATTGTTCTGTCCTCAAGTTCACTGATTCTGTTTTCTCTCATCTCCACTCTACTATTGAGCACATCCAGCAAGTTTTAAAATTTTGTTATTGTATTTTTCAGTTCTATGATTTCCATTTTTTTATATATATAATTTCTATTTCTTTATTGAGATTTTCCATTTTCATTCATTTCATTGTAATTGATTGTCAGAACCTTTTCTTTTTATGATGGTTGCTTTAAAACCTGACTTATCTCAGTGTTGGTGTCAGTTGATTGACTTTTCTCATTCAAATTGATGTTCTTGGTTCTCTGTATTTTAGGTAACTTTTCATTTGTATTCTGTACATTTTGCCTATTTTATTAGGAGACTATGGGCTCTGTGAAAATCTTTTATTTTAGCAGTCAGTCATCTTGTTTAGGTTTAGCATGTGGGTCTTGACTTACTTTGTGGGCTGTGGTTTCAATGATGGCTTAATTTTCGGAGACTTTGTGATGTTATTTTGGTCCACTTGGTTTATCTGGTACCTCTGGTGCAATCTGAGGGGGCGGAAGAGATTTCCCCTGGCCAGGCCACCAGATGTCTCTTGGTGAGGGAGGGATGTGGTAGAATCTTCCTGCTGGTGGCCCCCAGCCTCCTTGTTGCCTTTGGGTGAAGGAGGAGAGTTTTGAGCCACTGAGAAAAAGAAGCTTCCTGAACCAGGCCACGTGATGTTACTGAGGCTCTCCAGCAAGCCTCCACCTATCTGCCTTAGTTTCTCTTGGCAGAAATGGACAGTCTCAGGCCTGGCAAGGTAAAAAAGACCTCAGTTGAGTTTTGAATGTTAAGTTAATCTTGCATTCCTGGAATGAGCCCTACTTGGTCATGTTTTCTGATCCTTTTTATATTGTTGCATTCAATTTGCTAATTTTTTGCTAAGAATTTTTGCATCAATGCTCCTAAGGGATATTGATCTGTAACTTTTTTTTTTTTTTAATGTCTTTCTCAGGTCTGGGTATTAAGGTTATGCTGGTCTCATAAAATGAGTGAGGAAGTATTCTCTCCTCTCTTTCCTGATAGCGATGATGTAATGGTGGTCTTATATCTTCCTTGAGTGTTTGATACCATTGACCAGTGGAACCATCTGGGCTTTAGAAGGTGTTTTATTTTGGGGAAGATCTTGGATAAAGTATTTAATTTCTCTAAGAGATGTAGGACTATTGAGATTTTCTGTTTCACCTTATATCAGTTTAGGTAAATTGTATTTTTTAAGAAATTTGTCAGTTTCATCTAGCTTGTTGAATTTGTTGGCATAAAGTTGTTTATAATATTATATTATTCTTTTAATGCCCATAGGATCTGTAAGAAAAAGATCTATTTAATTCCTGATGTTGGTGATTTGTGTTTTGTTTTTCCCTTGATGGTTCTAGCTAGGGGGTTGTCAATTTTGTTGATCATTTCAAAGAATCAACTTCTTGATTCATTAATTCTCCTTATTCTTTATCTGTTTTTATTTATCTGATCTTTATTATTTTTTCCTTCTTCTTGTAAATATATAACTTTGGTCACTGATATAAGCATTTAAAGCTTTATCTTTTCTTCTAAATGCTGTTTTGGCTTCATCCTACAAATACCTGTTGCATGTTCTTTACCATATAGTTTAAAATATTTTCTAATTTCCTCTGTTATTTCTTTGACTCATGACTTATTTAGAAGTATGTTGTTTAATTTCTGAATATTCAAGATTTTCCTAGATATTGTATTGTATTAATTTTTAATTTAATTCCTCCACAGTCAGAAAACATACTTTGTATGATTTAATTTCCTATAAATTTATTGAGACGTTTTATGACCTAGCTTACGGTCTATTTTTAAGAATATATTGTGAGAACTTGAAAAGAATGTGCATTCTGCAGTTCCTGGTATAATATCCTATAAATACTAATCAAATCAAGGTGGTTGTTAGTGTTGTTCAAATATTCCACGTCTTTACTAATTTTTTTGGTCTAGTTTTTCTTTCAATTCTTGTGATGGAGTATTAAAATTTAGAATTATAATTGTGGAATTGTCTTTCTCCCTTTAATTCTGTCCATTTTCCCTCATGTATTCTGAAACTTAGCAGTAAGAAACAGCAGGATGTAGTCAGGAAACCTACATTCAAATTTGGGTAAGGCTGGGCATGGAGTGATGTTGGAGCTATTAATTTTCATCTTTATTAAATAATGATTGCATAGGTAGCAATAACAACATTATCATGCTGTTCCCAGCTCAGGCTGTAAGACTTTATTACAATAAAAATAGTGTTATCAGGAGAATCTGCAGGCAGTTCCAGAAGCAAATAATATTAGATGGAGTTTAAATGAGATTCTTTATAGAAAATTATCTTAAAATGTATAAACACAAGTAGGAGTGATCATAATCATCATCATTATAAAATCATAGAGTCCTCTTCTATCCAATTCCATGCTAAAAAATGTTGTGTTCTATCAACACTTTAGTATTCTTAATGTTTAATAGAGCCATTTTTAAAACTCTTTAAAGAGTCATTACAATGTTAGTCAAGGGGAGCTCTTTTCTCTGAAAAATAGGGGTAGTGGGAGATAAAAATATCCTGAAAATTGCAAACGGTACATGATATGGAATATAATATCATGATAATAAATTTATACATAAGCATATGGAAAGTTGAGTAGGATATATTGTTAAATGAAAAAAATTTGTAGAACAATACGTAGTGTGGTTTTTAAAAAATGCACAAGTCTGTAGATGCATATGTATATTTGTACAGGCCTAGATCAAGAATTAAATTATTAACTGTGGGCAACTCTGTGGAGGGCTATTTCAGGATGAGGAACTGGCTTGGGGGCAGAGGATGGGAATGAAAGAGGGGCACTTTTTCTTTTAACTTTCTGTAGTTTTATATTATTTGTATTCCCTCTTACAACCAACATGCATTGTTAAACAATATTTTTTTTTAAGTGTGAGCAAATGACAATTGATCAAAAAAGTGGAGAATATGCAAAATTAAGTTAAATTTTCTAATACTGGGACAGAACAGAACCTTGAATAAAGACGAAGAGGAATTCCTCGGTGAATTTACCTCTAAATTGCAAGGCTAGATAAGATTACTGGAGTATTTTTTTTCATAAATGCATGAAAATTATCTGCTCTGAGATTAATGATACTTATACATTGTAACCTGTTTTTTTAATTGTATTTTTAATCAAACTTAAAAAAAAATAAGCAAATACAAAGCTACCTCCTGAGCGTTGCAACACAATAGCAGCCTTCTATGCTATCCTTTATTAGATTAATTAAATTCAACTGGCTCTTAGGGGCTCACATATTCTACAGAACCCTAAGGGCAAAAGACACATAGGGCTCCCTAGTTACAGCCACATTGAATCAGGACTTAATTGGATGGGGTGGGCAGTGAGAGACACAGGATTTGCTTGCAGACTATAGCATCTTTAAGCAAGTTAATTTTGTCCCAACAAGATACACCAGCCTGCTCGAGCATGGTCATTTGTAAATGTAAAACGATCATATAACAAAAAGTGCAATTACCACTGTGTCAAAAAGCAGACACTTTTTGTTACCAACCTAACATTCATCTTCCTACCCTTCTTTCTTGCCTTCCTCATGTTCCAAAGGAAGCTGAAAACCCAGATACTTAATTTCTGAGCCCCCTTGAAGTTAAGGTATGACTATGTGACTCAGGCCTGTCCAGTAGGACTGGAAGGGGATATTTTCTGGGATAAAGAGAGAAATGAATGAAAGAAATCTTTCTCATTCCCTTCCTGCTTTTGGACATTGTTGCTTTTTGCTACTGCAGGAGCCTTGTTATGCCTTTGAAGGAACACATGTCGCTGATATACTGGGGGTGGCAGAGCGGAAAGATGGAAGGAATCGGGGCCCATCAGTCAGCTGAGAACCCCACCTTGAAATCACCTACTTCTGTACTTCTACATTGCTTTGGGACATAGAGTGGTCTGTGGTCAGATCAGGTGTTGAGCAGAAATTGTGGGCAAAGAGGAGGGGTCAGGTGTTATCCACATCTTAGACACAGTTTAGAAAATGGCCGCATTGTTGCAGCAGAGGTATTAGGTATGTGAACAGGAAAAGCTTGTGAGTTACCCACTGTAGTCTAGGAAAGTACTGGAGACATGGCAGTTGGAAATGACAAATGAAATCCCCACTGGGAGACCTGCTGCCCATCCCCAAGACACAGCTGCATTTATAAGTGGGAATTGCATCTGCCAGGCGAAACAGCAGTGAGATAAAACCTGGTTGTTTAAAGCAGACGCCAGATCCATCCAATCTGCCTCCTATGCAAGTCACTTTTTATGCAGAATTTCTCACTGTTGGCTTCAAGACCACACATCCTCCATGGTTTCACCAAGAGCCCTTCTTCAGAGACTTCTTCCTCTATAGTCCTGAAGACTTCTGTACCTCACTGTTACTCCAGCTGAGGGCTCTAACTCCTGGGCAATAATAATAATAATGAAATAGCTAATGTTTATGGAGCGCTCATTCCGTGCCAGGTGATATTTTAAGTGCTTTAATGGACTAGCTCACAATAATTCGATAAGGGGGATACTATACATGTGAGGAAACAAAGGCGCTACGAAACTTGCCCAGCTCATATCTAGTAGGTAGCAGAGCTGAGCTACAGTCCCTGGCAGTTTGGCTCCAACGCCTGTATGTCCAACCCCTACACAAAACTGCATCTTAGAAATAAGCCTCCTTCAGAGTCTAAGGAAGAGGCGGAAAAGAGGAATTAATCCGAAGAACAGATGTGTAGAAGTGACAGTGTAGGAAGACAGAGAGGCTCCAAGTGTAACAAGTAACACTGGAAAAAATGACTAACAATGTGAGAGACTTTCCCTGTATCACCAAATCATTCCAAGCCCAATCCCCCATACTTCCATTTTTTTCTGCAAAAGCAGAGAAGGCACCACTGCAGTCAAAGTATCTCTAGCTTGCCAAGGTTACCAATCTTTTCTCCCACAGCTGCTACTTTTACTCTATCCATTCCTTCATTACTCTTTGTTTAATAATGTATTTACCATATGATAGGCTTCAGCTGTTTTAGTTATTGTTTTGGAGACAATGGACTGTGTTACAGTTTTGGTGGCATATGACAAGGACTCAATTTCAGTTTTCTTAAACACAAAGGAGCCATAGCAGTGGGAAGATATACAAGAAAAATAGCCCTTTTTCCTAGTGTTCCTCTCACCTAAGGGCACTCACAGTCAACATAAAACTAGTCTCCAAACAATACCTCTCTCCAGTGACACCCACTCAGAGCCACGTTTCCCAGTGAGAATCCTGAAGCACCAAGGAGACTAGATAAGAAGTGGTTTCACTAGAACTTCCCTTAAGACAGTGATTCTCAGCCCTGAGTACAGCTAGGATCACCAGGGGACTTAAAAAAACAAACCAACAGTGCCCATGCCGTGCTCCAGATGAACTACATCAGAACCTCCGGAGGAAGGATCAAATAAACAGAGCCCAGAGATAGATAAGGATGGAATTGAACGGAGAGTCCAAAAATAAACCTATACATCTATAGTCAGTTGATTTTTGATGAAGGTGCCAAGACCATTCAATGAAGAAAGAAGAGTGTCTTCAAAACTTGGTCTGGTACAACTGATTATCCACGTGCAAAAGAATTGAGTTGGACCCTTAACTCATACCATAAACAAAAATGAACTCAAAATGGATCAAAGACCTAAAGAGCTAAAACTGTAAAACCTAGAAGAAAACATAGGAGTAAATCTTCATGACTTTGGATTTGATAGTGTTTTCTTAGTTATGACACCAAAAGCACAAGCAAGAGAAATAACCAAAAAGAAATAAATTGGACTTCATCAAGAGAGTGAGAAGACAACTTACAAAATGGGAGAAAATATTTGCAGATCATATATGTTATAGGGGTTTATTTAATATCCAGAATATATTAAGAATACCTACAAACTCAACAACAAAAAGACGAACAACACAGTTTAAAAATGGTCAAAGGACTTCAACAGACGTCTCCAAAGAAAACATACAAATGGCCAGCAAGCACATAAAAAGATGTTCAATGTCATTAGTCATTAGGGAAATGCAAATTAAAACCACAATGAGATCACAGCCACTAGGTTGGCCACAACCCCTAGAAAAGGAAAATAAGTGTTGACAGGAATATGGAGAAATTGGAACACCTGCATGTTGCCGCTGGAAATGTAAAATGGTGTAGCCCCTATGGAAACCAGTTTAGTGCTTCCTCAAAAACTTGAAAATAAAATTGCTATATGGTCCAGCATTTCCAGTCCTAGGTATATACCCAAAGGAATTAAAAACAGGTATTCAAACAAACACTTACATGAGAATGATCACAGTATCACTGTTCACAATAGCCAAAAGGTGGAAACAACCCACAGGTCCATCAACAGAGGAATGGGTAAACAAAATGTGAGCTATCCATATAGTAGAATATTACGTGGCCATAAAAAGGAAAGAAGTACTGATACATGCTACAACATGGATGAATCTCGGGACTTCCCTGGTGGTCCAGTGGCTAAGACTCTGAGCTCCCAATGCAGGGGGCCCAGGTTCGATCCCTGGGCAGGGAACTAGATCCCGCATGCCACAACTAAGAAGATCCCACGTGCCTCAACGAAGACCCGGCACAGCCAAAAATAAATAAATAAATATTTTTTAAAAAAATGGATGAATCTCAAAAACATACTAAATGAACGGAGCCAGACACAAAAGGCAACATACTGTGTGATTCCATTTACATGAAACATCCAGAGTAAGCAACTTCATAGAGACAGAGAGCAGATCAGTGGTTGACAGGAGCTGGGAATATGGTGGAATGGGGATTAACTGTTTAATGGGTACAGAGTTTCCTTTTGGGGTGATGGAAATGTTTTAGAACTAGATAGAGGTGATGGTTGCACAACATTCTGAATGTACTAAATACGACTAAATTGCACACTTTAAAATAGTTAATGGTTAATTTTATGTTGTGTGAATTTTACCTCTTTTTTTTTTTTGAAGAATTGATTAATGTCCAGCAAGATCATAAATTGTACCCTTTATGGTCTTCTGTTCTACCAGATAGAATTTAATTTCATCTAGCTAAACCCTATCAGACAAAAATCTACAAAATCTCTGCCTCCTATGAGTTATGAAATGTCCTTGACAATGTAAAGTCAATCTAACACTGCACTAAAGAACATCCAGCAATATCTCTCCTATTTCTAAATTTTAGATTTTTTTTTCTGACCTCATATAGAGTCCAGACTTCACCCTTACTGAGAGTCACTTTCACCTTTTGAGAGGGCTGCCATTTTTTTTCAGTCAGCTGGCCTCATTCAGGACTATTTCAGACAAATATGTCAGAATGGTATATTTTCTTTTGGGGCCTAAAGTTAAAAATAAGATTTACTTTGCATGCACCATTAAAGGTGATAAATCTCCCAACTTCAGTTAAGAACATAATAGCATCAAATGTCATAGAAATCCTTTCTTTATGCCACTTATTTCATTATGAAATTTAAAGCAGAAGTTAAAGTTTTTTTAGAAGTGTCATAGAGTTGATGAACAATGCTTCTGGAAAGATGATAAAAGCTATAAAACAAGGGCTAGTGATCAGTTGCCATGCACCAGTACTCAGTGTGGGGTTTTACATCAAGCGTCCCTTCTCTTTGGGCCAGTGTCCATTCTAATTGATCAGGCATCCCCAGTCTCAGCACTGAAAGTTCAACATCCTGGAAACCCTTTTAGTTCTGGGGAAACTGGGACAGCTGTCACCCTAATGAACCTTTCAGCAAAACCCAACATTATTAATTTAAAAGCAACTCAAGTCCACATTTTGTAAACAGCTGACCCTCTTCAGGTTTGTTATACACCCTGGAGATTTTTTTTTTAATACTCAAAACATATATAAGATTAGAATGGAAATTACATGAGTATCATGTCAGGGAAGCCTGGTGGCAGAAAGACTAATTTGCATTGGCATTTATAATGGAGAGAATTTACATATTACTTGTGAAATTAAAAATAAAGATTTTTTTGAGAGACAGATTTGGAAATATGCCTAAAAGCTGTTAATCTGAGAAGAGCGTAGAATAGAATTTCTTCTGTGAGATTTGTTATTGTTTTTAAATTTGAATTGTATTGATTGGAATAGGTATAAATTTACATAGTACAAAAGTTCAAAGGAACAAACAGCGTATGTACAATGAAGCATCTTCCTCCCACCCTTGTTTCCCAGCCATACAACTGCCTAAACAATTGTTATTAATATCTAATAATTGTCCAGAGATATTTTGTGCAAATATAAACAAAGACATAGAATTTTTAGAGGGCAAAATAATTATTAAAGATGAGATCAGGGCTTCCCTGGTGGTGCAGTGGTTGGGAATCCGCCTGCCAAAGCAGGGGACACGGGTTCAAGCCCTGGTCCGGGAAGATCCCACATGCAATGGAGCAGCTAAGCCTGCGTGCCACAACTACTGAGCCTGTGCTCCAGAGCCCACGAGCCACAACTACTGAAGCCCACATGCCTAGAGCCCATGCTCCGCAGCAAGAGAAGCCACCGCAATGAGAAGCCCGCGAACCGCAACGAAGAGTAGCCCCCGCTCACTGCAACTAGAGAAAGCCTGAGCGCAGCAATGAAGACCCAACGCAGCCAAAAAAAAAAATGAATTAATTAAATAAATTAAAAAAAAAAAAAAAAAAAGATGAGACCAGAATGGTGCGGAGATACTGAGTTTGGAGTTGAAGGATAGGAGTTAGCCAAGCCAAAAAAAAGGCAAGGAAGAGCAAAGGAACAGCACAGGTGAAGGCATAGAGTATGGAGTAACTTGGAGCATTCAGGGAACTGCAAGCAGTTCAGGTCAGAGCCAAGGGTACAAAAGCAGTGGGGGCAGTGAGAGATTAATCTGGAGAGGCAGGCAAAGCTAGCACGATTCTTTCGGTATGAAAGCATAATTTTTGTTTTAAATGAATACGAGCCAAAGAAAAGCAGATTAAGTCTCCAGGGGGGTGAGGGTGAGGGGAACAATCAAAGGTCTTGATAGGCAGTTCTCCAAGCCCAGTTTGAACCAAACTCTGGATGATATTTTAGATAGTTTGGAGGGGAAAAGATATCTACATTCAAGACCAAACAGTTTCTTCCAAGACTGATGTCCACCTCTGTTAAGTGAACCACAAGGGAAGCTTTGGCAAAGGTACACATTAGAGGAAATTAGTTCAGCAAGGGCCCCTACTTCCACGCAGACTGCCTTGACAAACTGTGTGTGTTTAGAGTGTTGGAAAGTGCTGCTTTAAACAGCTCTCATCAGCCCTGCCTCCTCCAAATCTTAGCTCAACAGATGTCATAACCGTGATCTTTTAGAAGGCATTCTCTGTGACTGAACCTCCCTATTGGAGAAGCTTAGGGAACACTGTCCTCACTTTCGCATTCCCTCTGCATGTCAATTTTCTGGCAACTGTAAACATGTTCCCAGTTACTGAGCCAATAAATAGGGACTCCCATTCTAGAAAGACTTGCACCATTGCATAGTAATTTCTAAGAAAAAAGAAAGAGTTGCCACAATGCAACACAGGAGTTCCTTAACCTAGCTCTTGAGAATTAAAAAAAAGAAAGAAAGAAAAAGAAAAAAAAGATTCAGGGCACCGACCTTGACTTACCGGGTCAGAATGGAGGATAAGCAATAAAGAGTTTATCTTTTTAAAAGAGCGCCCCAGGGGTTACAATGATCAATCAGATTTAGGAGCCTGCATCTGCTAATCCAAAATGGGACAGTCCTCAAACACTCTTTTGTAATCACAGACTCATTTCAAATGAGCCTGATTGCACTGAGGGTGTTGAAAGGTTTTTAACCACTTAGGTTGGGAGACTCTAACTTCTTGGCAATTTGTTAGTCTCCACAGCAGAGGAGATGGCCGGTGGAGAAGACAGTCCTTGTGGAAACCCATTGGTTATTTAACTGTATTGGTGTACCTTAATACAGTAGATGTGCTCCAGAAAAAATCAAATTTTTATAAATGGTATTTTTTTTCAAATGTACTAGGAGATGTAAAAATTTAAAGGGATCTTGTGGGGCATTTTTCAGATCAGTATTTTATTTTAAATGTAACACATGCTCATGGTTTTTTTTTTAAAACATCCACTCAGAGCAGAGAGGAAAATAATATAAAAAGTAAAATCCTTTCCCTTCCTACTTCTCCCAAATAATTAATATTAACCCTTTCTTCTTTCCCAGCCACTTTTGCTATGTATTTCAGTATGAGTTTATAAAATGTTTGCCTCTTTTTTTTCACTTATCAATACATAATGGACTCCACTTCATGTTAGGACATAGAGAGCCCCCTCATTCTGGTAACTGCTGAATGGATGGTACCATATATCTACGATCTACATAATTACTGCTCTACTTATGGAAATTTAGGTGATTCTCTCTCTCTCTCTCTCTCATACACACACGCGCACACACACACGCACCAATGCTCCAATAAATATCTTTGCCCATATATTCAAGTATATCGCTAGCAATTTCCAAGTGAAATTGCTGGGTGAAAGAGCATGTCCATTTTACATTTGGTAAATGTTCTCAAAGTGTATTCCCCAAAACAATACACCCACTTCCACTGCCATCAGCAATGTATGGGTCCCTACACTCCCAATTCCTCACATCCTCTCCATATTATCAAACTGCTTCATCTAGGTCAATTTCATCGGTGAAAAATAGTATCTCCTTCTTACTTTAACTAGTATTTATTTTATTATAAGGGAGGCTGAGTATATCTTCCTGCTTTTACTGACCACTTAGATTTTTTTCCCCCAGTCTATTGAGGATTCTTTTGCAAAGCAGACATTCATTTTTCAAAGTGATCCTTCAGTTGCCATGATTTATCCCTTTCTAAGTTTCGGTCGTCACAAATCAGCCTGAACAAGTCATTTCCAAGGGATAACCGCACACAAAATAAGGTCACCCTCATTTTGAAAAAGCCATTATTTGATCCTGCTCACATCACATTTCTTTCCTTTGCTTTGCTGCCAGGAGGTTGGTTCTTGCTTCCTTTCCATCAGTACCTTCCTCAGTCCCCAAGGTCTGGCGTCTGTCCCCACCACTCTAGTGAACGTGCTTTCTGGAAGGTCACCGAGAGCCTCCTTATTGCTAAAGCCACAAGCTCTGCTCTGTCATCATTCTCCTCCCTTTGTAGGGGCCCCTCTGCGGCCTAACCTCTCCAGGCCTCAAATTCCTCAGGTGATACTACTAATAATACCCTTTCTGTCTTGGGTTTGTTGGGAGTTTTAAATGAGAACATAGGAATGTGCTTTGTAAGCTATAAAATACTACATAAATACAAATTATTATTATTATTGTTTGCCTGGGCCCCTGAAGTTCCGTGCACAGGCTTAAAGCTTAAGCTTCATTCTTACCGATATACTGAGGCACTGACTCCCTTAGATCCCTCTCTCTCTCTTTCTCTCCCTGTGAGAAATTAACTTTTATTAAGCACCTCCTGTGTGCCAGGCAGCGTGCAGGGTGCTGGGGAAACAGCACTAACCACTTTTGGGAAACCTTCATTAAGTGTTGGCAGGGTGCCAGTACGGTGCTTAGAAGCCCATAGGGATAGCAGTGCTTAACACTTTTATTAATTCTCAGAGTCAATATTATTTTTATCTCTGTTTTAAAGATAGGAATCTGAGACCCAGAGAGGTTAAGTAATTTACCTGAAGCTACACAGCTAGTAAGTAGGGAGGTGAGGATTTGAACACAAATCTCTATGGCTGCACCATATAATGCTCATTACCCTGCATCCTGTCTTATATGGCTCTTGGGTGGACGTCAGGACCAAGGATGTCAGCATGGTTAACTCTGGGAAAAGCAGATTTCAGATAGAACTGGCAGAGCTGGTGTACAGGCCTGGGGTGGGGTGGGAGAGGCACTTTGATGTTCCAGGTGAGCATAACAGCGGCACTGCATGACGATCAGCTTGGGCCACAGCCAATTACCGATTTCCTTCTCTGCCACAGGAGGTCCATAACAGCTCTGTCTCATTCACTCATGTATTGGCCTCTCGCTGGAGGGAACAACAAGGGATCAGGTGTCACACTACAGTCCTGAGTCCCAAGAAAGACTTTTGAATCAGGTGACTGCAAGGAGAGAGATCAGTCTGCTTTCTTGGAAGAGAGACTTAAGCACTGTGGTGTGGGGATAGTATTCTCTTGAAGCAGGCACTCAGAATTAGGGGCTCTGGGTCATTTTGCAGACTTATCCGATAGGTCAAAGGGAGACAAAACTCACTGGCCAGCCATCATTCCAAAACAATGAAAAAATTGCCTACACATTGCTGTACGGTTCTATCAGAGGATACACAGGTCCTGTGGTACAATTAGCCGAGTGCTATTATGACAGGGATGGCTACCGCCATTTCTCACCCAACCTAAAACAGCATGAATTGTAGAACATGTCACTTTTTAATGTGCCACCAAGAGAAAGCAATACTACGTAAATTGTGGTGTTCCACCCATTGTCAGACAGCCACACTCCTGAAAACGTTAAAAATGTGGGAAACGATGTGAATCTAAGAATGGATAAAATTGGTACTAGTAAGAACAGCTAAAATGTTAGTGTTTTCCACTGGCTGGGCAGTCTTCCAGGTGCTTTGCCTACCTTATTGAATCTTCAGAAGCTCGTGAGGGAGGCCCTCCGCTCCCTGTCTCACAGCTGAGGACGCCCTGTGAGGCTTGGAAACACCCACCTCACACACACATGATCACAAAAGTGCCTCTGGAACCCAGGTCTGTCCACGCCCAAGCGCTCTTTCTGTCACCACCCTCTGTCAGTTTGGAAAAGGTCAGCTTGTCCTTCGCAATGCCCAGCAGGCAACGTGGAGTCTCTGAGACCAAGTTGGAGAATGAGTGGCGGTGGGAACAGTGCCCAGAGCTGCCACCTGCCAAATGAGGCAGACAACATGTGTGGATCCCTGAATAGTTTCACCAAGGTCATCTAACAGGGAAGAACAAGGGAAAAGTTCAAAACAAGTTCTGGAATGTAGTTTATACTAACAGACCATTATTAATCTCAAACAGTGAGCTGACATAGTGAGGTTGACAGCCAGCACAGTGGGTGGAAGGGACTCAGCCCATCCTAACTGCATTTAATGTAGCTAAATTCTGGAAGACTAAGAGCATCCATGGACAAGGCCGTCTAGCCAGATCGGAAACAGAAGGAGGCACGCTCCTTTGAACGGTCTCTGAGAAACCACAAACGAGTGCTCAAAACCCACTCGCCATAACCGTATTTGCTTCTATTCTGAAAGGCCTGCTCTTAGCTCAACCTCTTCACACCCTTGCGTGGAGCTACCCCATGCTCACTGTTACAGCTGAGGAAATGGACAAGAAGGAGGTCATCCAAGTAGGCGTCACAGGGAAATAAAATTCAGCCCCCTGGCTGCCCAATCCCGTTCAAGCCGCTTTGTCTCGGGAGAACAAAACAGCTGGATATTTTTACAAGGGAAATCAGTTCTGTGATTAATAAGTGACAGTAATGCTCTCTGGCAACACCCCCCACAGACCTAGTCTTAGGGATTCCCTGGGGAATCTCATTTAAATTTCTGGTGCCAGCACCCTCTCACGCGCACTAAATCAAATTACCTAAGAATAGATCTAAAATTTGTATTTTTTTAAAAAAGTGCCCTAGGTGATTCTTCTGAGCTGGATAGTTTGGAAAACCTTGCCCTGAGGGCAGTTCTTGTTTCAGTGGTTGGAGAACCACTGGAGTAGGGGTTACCTGGGGTGGGCAGATTGCTGGAATGCATATTAGTCCTTGAGACAAATGGAAAATGGAAACGTTGTTGGTTCTTAACTGTTATTTTCTCTTAAAAAAAAAAAAAAAAGTCTTCCAGCCAGTCGCCTGCACATGGGTGAGGATGAGTTGTACCCTTAGTGGCACAGCGTAAGAACGAAGTTCAAGACTGCGGGTCAGGGACTGTTTTACTGGCTCTCGTTAATCTTCATGAAAGCGTAGTTGGTATGTTCCCATTTTACAAATGAGAATTCCAAAGCCCAGATAGGTTAGTAACTTGGTGGAGAGTCAAGGATGAATGAGGCAAATGGGAGCTGAAGAGACAAGAAGGAGTCTAAGCTTGAAACTGTCACTTAAGTAAATCCAGTTTCCATTTGGAAACCTTATCTCAGGCCTTTTAAAAATCACTGGGCTTTGAGTTAAGAAGAGTAAACCCTGCTCTAAAGGAAATTAGCTTTCAACTTTTTCTGCCATTTTAACTCAGTTGAAAAAAGTTATCAAAGCCCAAATATAACCAGATATTCTAAATATTCTACAAGTGTCCCCTGATGAGTTTTTTTTTAATTGGCTCACTGTCTTATCATCCTTATTAATAAGGGTGGAGAAGATACTCATTGCACTTAAGCTATACCTGTTCCTGGTTCCAAATGCAAACTTACAAGCAAGGACATTAACTTCTACACAAATCCAAGCAAGACTACTCCGTCCTTCTGAGCGCTGTTAAAATAATTCCTTAGTTCTGTTGATCGAAATTTAGTGTGCAAAAGAACCCTTGTACTGCTTGTTTAAGATGCACATTCCTGGACCCCAGCCCCTGAGATTTTAATT
Organism: Stenella coeruleoalba; assembly: GCF_951394435.1. NCBI lineage: Eukaryota > Metazoa > Chordata > Mammalia > Artiodactyla > Delphinidae > Stenella > Stenella coeruleoalba. The sequence continues at coordinate 77,004,108 of NC_137156.1, forward strand.
CATTAGGTTAGGTCTCGGGTGAGGCTCAGAAATGTAGTGATAAACTGCCCAGTTGAATCTCATAATGGGGACCCATTTATTAGTTCTGTGTTAGTAAAACTTCTTGTAACCACTTTCCACTCTCAACTGCTCTCTTTCACCCCAAGGAAGCCTGTTTTTATATTCGATTCACAACTGTCAGAGGTGGCTGAAAGAGCTCCGACTTTCAAGAAAAACAGGTAGATTACCAGCAGAGTGATTTATGAAGTGAAATAACTCCCTCGTTTAGGCAAATCGGCTCCCCCTTGTGGAATGTATTCTATGGCAGGTTCAGGCTTCATAAAGGAACCACAGGTCCTGGTGCTGAGCTGATCCGCACAACTCAACCAAGAATATTCTTATGGTTGTGGGAGCTGGAATTCTGGGAAAGCCTTTTGGTTTCCAGTATCCTGCTTCACAAGATTTCTTGCATCTGATCTGATGCTTGGAGTTCCTGTTTCACCAATGGCGTGAATAGAAATTAATTGAATTAGCCAGTCTCCAATTTTCATTTGCACAGACCCACTTAGAATTTAATTCTGCAATGTCTGCTTTCCTCAAAACCCTCTCTTTTTAGAGGTAAAATCCCTAGGTAAACAAACCACCAACAAACAGGTTTTTCCCTTGGCTATTTCCAAAGATAGATAAGCTAAATGAATTTTGTGTAATAGGTTCCATCATCATTTCTAAAACCAGTATTTTTTTCCAAAATCTCTTAATTCTATGATAATCTCTTGTAATGTGTGTTTGCTGTATTATTTAAGATGATTATTCTGATGGAAAGTAAGAGAAACAAATAGGGAGAAGAGATGAAACTAAACGTAGAAGCAAATAGCTTATGAGCTACATTAGACATAGATAAACGAAGTGGAGGAATACACATGCTAAGCATAGACAGGGAGGGGAAAACGAGAGGCACCACATATTCCTGCTATACACATTAAGGACAAGATTTTTTAAAGGGGTGTCGTGTAGGAAATTACATTGATGCAATTGCCTCTAGGTACATGATCATGCAATAGTCAACCTGTGAGGTCTTAAATTGGCTCCTATTAATGACCCTCATCCTGGTTCCAGGGTTTCCGCCCAAGAGTAGCTGCTCATCTGACTTTCTGGCAAAGTACAGATGTTGATCAGGAGTAATTGCAGGCATCTCAGATAGAGCAAGTTTGTGTCTCGTCCCCAGTACCTTTCATTTTGGGGTATTTTGCTCAAATCTCACTTCTGGTCCTCATAAACATGCCATTGTCAGGAAGACTGATGTGGCAGAGACAGAGTGAGAAGGAGAGCGAGATTAGGAGGGAAAGAACAGGCAGACATCCCCAGAATTCAGATCGCGTGAGCCTTTCACCTCATGGGTACCCTGTATTAGCTATGTTCATCTATCCCATCTTGTCCCCCTTGCTTTGCAATGTGTTTTAAATTGCTTCAGTAAGCCACATAATTTGAACATCTTACTTGGTATACGAGCCTTTCAGTTAAGTAACCTCTGGGTTAACTTGCTTGGCAGTTTATTTGGAGGCTATCATTGCATCCAGGTAATTTCCCACAAACATCTCTTATTTCTACATTGTCTATAACTTGTTGCTAAATATGTCAGTAGAGACATTAAGAGACATAAAGATATACGGTTATCTACGTGCACCACCCAAGGTGTGGGAATTAACATCCAAAGTGCCCTAACCAAGAATCCACACTCAGTTGGCATGTGGAGGATATTAATCAGGAATCAACACACCAGAGAAGTCCCTTCACCCAGAGCTTCAAATATCTCTAGCTGAATCCATACTAGAAGTTTTATTAATTAGCATAAGAGATGTTAAAAGTAAGTTTTCATGTGTGAAATGATGAGAAGTTGGCAGGAAATTTTGTACAGGCATTTCATTCTGGCGTGGATGAGGTATAATTATCTGGTGAGTTCAGAAGCCTACCACCCTCTGAGTGACACCTGAAGTTTATAACTCAGTTCAGTTCTGTGTCACCCGGACTGACTTACTGGAGGATTCTTTCATCAGATTCAACTAGAAGGTTAGTAGATCCTGCCATTGCAACATGGTCACATTTATCTTGGAGTAAACCTTTCATGTGAAATGCTACCAATGGTCCTAAAATGACAAAGAACAGGGACTTTACTGAGTTCACAAGACTGGATGTGTGATTGTTTTGTGTCTGCTTGTCTGCATGGCAGAATTAGATCTGAGGTTTGCCTTTGTTTTCTTGTTCAGTCGTATTGTCAGGAAGAAGAACTAGAGCCCTCACCTACCCTAATTATTGGAGGTTATTGGTATCCATCAGAAAGAACACACAAATTGTGAACAACCAAATTGACTTATGGACTTCCCTGGTGGTCCAGTGGTTAAGACTCCACATTCCCACTGCAGGGGGCATGGGTTCCATCCCTGGTCAGGGAACTAAGGTCCCGCATGCCGTGAGGTGTGGACAAAAAAAATTGACTTAGGTGAATTTGAGGCATGTATTAGTTATCTAGTGCTGTGTAACAAAATACCCCAAAACTTAGTGGCTTAAGAAAATAAGCGTTCATTAGCTTCCAGTTTCCATGGGTCAGGAATTCAGGAGTGGTTTAGCTGAGTGGGCCTGGCTCAGGGTCTCTTATGAGGTTGTTGTCAAGATGTTAAGAACTGCAGTCACCTGAAGCCTTGGCTGAGTCTGGCAGGCCCACTTTGAAGGTGGTTCACCCACATGCCTGGCAGGATGGTGCTAGCTGGTGACAGGAAGCCCCTCTCCATAGGAGTCCTTGAGTGTCCTCAGGTTACTGAGGATGACTCTCCCAGAGTGAGTGATCCAAAAGACAGCAAGGTGAAAGTGACAATATCCTTTACAATACAGGCTCTGGAATCACACGTGCTGTCCCTGCCACATTCTGTTCATTAGAAGTGAGTGATTAAGTCTGTTCCACACTCAAGGGGAGGGGATTAGTCTCCACCTTTTATAGGGAGAAGTGCCAAATAAATTGCAGACATATTTTAAAACCTCCACAAAGCACGTACTTGATCTTCATCTTTGCAAGTCTAATGGTGTTGGTTCTATCCTCTTCATGTTCTTATAATAAATATTTATCAAGAACTTACTGTGTGCCAGGTTTTGCTATGGATATTAGGAACACATCTCTGAACAAAGCAGATGAGGTGGGGGGTGGAGCAGGAGGGAGGAGACCCAAGTTCTGGGTCTGAAGGGAGGTGCCAGATGTGAGAATAGTAGGGATGGGTGAAATGGAAAGTACTTCACTTGTCAACAGAAGGCATTCTCTACCAAGTTGTGTGGGGGAAAAAGGGCTCAGTATATCCAGATCTTCTGGTTTTTCAAGAGAAGGAGAAAAATATGGACATGTGTGTGAAATTTCCAGAATTTTAATGTTAGTATAGTTCAAATGTTAACAAAACACTGTGAGGGAAAAAAAGTCAATGGGCCTAATTCAACCAAAGTTTGCCATTATACAATGCCTAAACTTTTACTAAAAACAAAACCCTGATGATTTCAGCATGGCATGAGCAAAAGTAAGGACATGATAAGCAAGGTCTAAATGATAAACACTTTAGCTAAGGGCTGAAAGATGAGACCTTCAGATATAAATCTCAAATAGACAAAAGTATGCACAGAAAGCTCTGTGAATGTGTTACTGACGAGCTTACATACTAATAGATACGTATATTTTTAAATGATGTTAGTAACTTTCTTAAGGCTTACCACAAAAATCTCTGAGAAATACAGCAGAAAAAAATGGTATCATGGAGGAAATTGAAATTTTCTGCATTTAAATGATATGAATTTACAATCAAGTAAGCAATATTCTGGATAAATTTTTGCCCTTTCTTCTTACTGAAAATAAAGCGATTATGGTGTTTCTTAAAAAAATAGATGGAAATAGGGACTTCCCTCATGGTCCAGCAGTTAAGTCTCTGTGCTTCCAACGCAGGGGGCACAGGTTTGATCTCTGGTTGGGGAACAAAGATCCCATGTGCCACGCAGCGCGGCCAAAAAACAAACAAACAAGCAAACAAAAAAACACAAAAAAATACACCATATGTACGTCAGCTAGAGGCAAGGACCATATCATATATTTCTCTGGCTCTAGCCCTGTGCATAATATGTACTACGTTTCAATGAATAATGGATGAATAATTGAAAACCATCCTTTAAAAAAAATAGATGGAAATAGATAAAGATATAGAGATATGGATATGCCCTAAACCCAGATTGTTGCTTTTGGTGATTTAAAAATGAGAGCTATTGGGAATTCCCTGGTGGTCCAGTGGTTAGGACTTGGCACTTTCTTGGCTGGGACCTGGTTTCAATCCCTAAGATCTCGCAAGCCGCACAGCGTGGCCAATAAAATAAAAATAAGAGCTATTAATACTCTTAAATGATCAATGTCCTTGTCATTCATTTCATCCCCAAATTATTTATTCTGTTCTAAGATGCAGTTTACAATTAAGAAATAGAAATAATGATGTAGCATGTCTTGATTTAACAATGTGAACTTTGAAGTCAGTAAGATTTAATCTACCAGGCTTTCAAATTTATATAAGAAATCATTATGACTGACACTCTGTAAATGAAGCAGAGTGGGTGTGGATATTTGGTTTCAGAAGGTGAATGACTTCTGCAGATATAATCCCAGGGTTAATATCAGGAGGGTATTGGTTAGAATTTGAGTTTTTAGATTCAGATTCTTGGTTCAAAGTTTAGCCTTTCACTTTAGGCAGGTTGTTACATCTCTCTAAGGTTTTTATTTTTTAATTTGTAAAATGGAGATAATAAAATACACAACTCAGTGCATTGGAGAGATAATAAGGTCAGACAAGTAAAGTCCTGTGCATACTATCAGTGCTCAAGAAATGTCAGCTATGGCTATCACTGGGCCGCCTGCCTTCCATATGGCTGCCTCCTGGGAAGGAAATAAACCTGCCTTGTATAGATCTTCCTGACCCTCAAAATCCACAGGGTTTCCTCTAGGCCTCAATTTGGGCCAACAGCTGCTTTCTTCAAAGGTAGTTTAACATCACCAGATGGTTATTTGTTAAGTCCCTGAGAAATTGCCTTAATGGTTTTTGTAGAGACCTGTACAGAGTTCAAATCCTGGAATTCTGTCTGTGACCTCCTCTCTCAGAAAGGGTAAATCACTTAAACTCTCAGCTTGTTTGCCTGGAGAAAAGAAGAAAAAGTCACTTTCCCAACTATCTATGATATTAATTAGTAGAAGTAAAGTGTTTTGGCAATGCAGAATATGGTTAATTTTTAAAGGGTAAAACATAAATGTTAAGTGCAGTGGAATTTTATCATACCGTGGAGGGAATGTAACTGTTTCAACACATGTTTTTTGCAGGAAAACATAGACGGCGGTGATATCGCTTCACTTTCAGAGGTCTGGGTTCATTTTGAGCAGAGCTGAGAAGAGTCTTGGAAAATGAGGCAAGTTTTTAAAAATTGGAGGGAAAAAATAAAGCACTAGGAATTTTATACGACTGCTTTCTCCATGAGATCCCTTTGGTAAAAGTGAATTTGTTTCCAGTTTCCAAAGATTCCCAGTACTGAATATCTCTAGCTTTTAATATGGGCATAATAGCACTCAGATTTCCTCTTTGTCACAAAGAGGCTCTCTGTTGAGTATTAAATTGTTCATTTCACTCGTGGAAGTGAGGGTCCCTGAGTCACCAAGTCAAAATAATGGATTTTACGAGCTGGTTTAGATCAATGAGGTGTTCTAGTATAACGACTCGCTTAAAGAACTATTTAGCTTTGCAAAATGGAGATATTATCCGTTTGACCAATAAAGTGCACACAGGAATCCCGAATGAGGGAATCATTGTCACGGCCCATGTAAAATTAGTGTTGCTTATGAGCAAGGAAACTGGTCTATTTTTATTTTTTATGCGTGCTGATTTTTTTTTTTTTTTTTTGCGGTGTGCGGGCCTCTCACTGCTGTGGCCTCTCCCGTTGCGGAGCACAGGCTCCGGACGCGCAGGCTCAGCGGCCATGGCTCACGGGCCCAGCCGCTCCGCGGCACGTGGGATACTGCCGGACGGGGGCACAAACCCGTGTCCCCTGCATCGGCAGGCGGGCTCTCAACCACTGCGTCACCAGGGAAGCCCCTGCTTTTTATTTATTTATTATTCCAGGCTTTAAAAATCCCCTGTGGAAAAGAAGAGCAATATTATCCCCGTTGACTAGAGGAAATCGGGGCACTTGGGCTCGGTAACTTTTCCTGAGTTTGTGATGGAATCTAATGAAAGAGCCCAAATTAGAATCGCTAAGTTCCTGCAGAGTCTCCATTTGCGCCACTGAACCCCCCACCACTCCAGGCAAAAGCACTTCACTTTACTGTCTCCTGTCTGTTCTTGGAGAAGTTCTGCCCCTTCCTATTCTTTTTTCTTTTGTCTGTCCTTCCAAAGACAGGAGCATTTATCAAAGTCCTCTCTCCAAATGATCTGGCTGGCACTAGCCACCTTCAGATTTACCGTAAAGAACAGACTGGAAACACCCCAGCATTTAGTGAACTTGTTTGAGAAGGACAGTGTGCCTCCAAAAAGGGGCTGACCATGATGAAAAGACCTGGGGAATGGGTCCTATGAGACAAGAATGGAATTAGCTGAGAAAAGGAAAACAAAATCTAAAGGAGGCCTGGAAGAGGAAGTATTAAGGAGAAAGAAAAATAGTCACTGGTGTTCTCTAGTGATTGAGAACAGAGCTGGAAATCAAAGACTTAAATTGCAGACAAGAGGTTAAAAGAGTAGGAAATTTCCTGTTTCCTGGCTCTGCAAAGAAAGGTGGATATCTTGATGATGATGATGCCTAAGTACTTTGAGAATTTGAATGCACTGCTTCCTGGGGCATTGGGATGGACTAAATTAGTCTGTTGGGTTTCGCTAAGCCACAGGGTTTCAGACAGTACAAAAAGTTACAGGATGAAAGTCTGAGAGGCAGGCAGAGACACAAAGATCTTGGCCAAATGCAGAGTCTGATTCAGAACCCCTGAATGGGACTCAAGCCTACATTTCTAACAAGCTTCGAGAGGACACTGCTGCTGCTGGTCAGTGGACCACATTTTGATTAGCAAAGCCGCAGAGCTACACTGCTAAATGGAAATATAATGTGAACCACATATTGTATTCCAGTAGCCATCTTACAAAAATAAAACAAATTAATTTTAATAGATTTTATTTAACCTAATTTATCTAAAATATTATACTTTACCAAGTAATCAATATAAAATTATTGATGAGATATTTTATTTTGGTTTTGTCCTGTACTAAGTCTTTGAAATCTGGTGTATATTTTACACTGACAGAACATCTCAATTTGGACCAGCCAAATGTGGCTGGTGGTTTCTGTTTTGGGCAGTGCAGTTCTAACCAACCACAGCAAAATCTTAGCTGCCAGTCCAGGGAATTCCCTGGCAGTCCAGTGGTTAGGACTCTGTGCTTTCATTGCCAAAGGCCCAGGTTCGATCCCTGGTTGGGAAACTAAGATCCCGCAAGCCTTGCAGTCAAAAAAAAACACAAAAAAACAACCCCCTCCCCCCAACACTTAGCCAGTCCAAAAGCTGAGAAAAACGTGCTTTCAGTACTGGAACCTACTTAAGTGGAAACCAAGAATTCCCAGGGGCTTAATGAATTCCCTGTTATGGAGAAGTCCTCAAAATATAATTATTCAACAGGATCCCCTGAGGATAGGGTTAAAATGCAGATTCCTCAGCTTCACCCCCAAGTATTTTTTTAAAACCTTTTTATTATAAAAAAATATGTGAACATCTGGGCCCTGAGATAGAGAAAATAGATTATCAGATGTCTTCTGCCTTTTTAATGCCATTGAGGTGTTTGTTAGAGAAACTGGGTTGTCACCCCTCCTCGACTTGGCTGGTTGCTTCCCCATGGTGTTATTTCTCTTGTTCTTCTATTTCCCATATTTCCTGCAAACTGGCTTTTATTGTTGAGGAATGGATGAGTTGCAGGTCTCAGAGATTCTAATCAGGGCAGAGGTTCTCAACCCTGGCTCCACATGGGAAACACCGCAGAGCTTTAAAAATTTCAGATGCCAGGGTCCCTCCACGAGAGCTTCTGATTTAATTGGTATGGTGTATGGTCTGCACATCAGGTTTTTTAAAAGCTTCCAGCTGGCTCTGTTAGAGCAAGGGTAGAGAACCACTAGATGAGACTAAGTGGTTTGAAAAAAGGCAAGGGTTCCATAAAGGCCTGAAAACAGACCTTCTCCACCTCCTCATCACTCTGCCCTAAACAGCCTTGCAAAGTTAGCGGCCGAGGGCTTCCTCGGTGGCGCAGTGGTTGGGAGTCCGCCTGCCAATGCGGGGGATGCGGGTTCGTGCCCCGGTCCGGGAGAATCCCACATGCTGTGGAGCGGTTGGGCCCATGAGCCATGGCCGCTGAGCCTGCGCATCTGGAGCCTGTGCTCCGCAGTGGGAGAGGCCACAGCAGTGAGAAGCTTGCGTACCGCAAAACAAACCAACACCAACAACAACAACAAAAAAGTTAGCATCCGAGACTATGTGATGCTAAGAACTAGAGTCACCTGGGGAGCAGAAAATACTACCAATGTCCAGACTCCAACCCCAGAGAATCTCATATAATTGTTTTAGAGTGGGCTCTGGTATCTCTGGTTTTAAAGTATCCCCTGCTTTAATAGTGATTTAATGTAAAGCAAGGATTTAATTGAAATACCTCCCAGGATTTAATGGTGATTCCAATATACAGCAAGGATTGAGATCTGAGACAGTGCTCCAATTTTAATGAGCATATCAATCATCTGAGGACTGTGTAAAAATACAGATTCTGATTTTACAAGTCTGGATGGGTGCCCAGGTTCTTCACTCCTGTTGAACCCCCAGACCACGTTGATGCTTCTGGGACCAGTTTGAGTAATAAGTGTGTAAGATGGAAAACGTGTACTATGGAGCCAGAAAGGACTGGCTTTGAATTCCACTTTTGCAGCTTACTAGCTGGTGTGGCTTTCAGTGAGTCACTTCACCTCTCTGAGCCTTTTTCCTTACCTATGAAATAGAGATGATGATACCTACCTTTACACATCCCATGCCAGGTGTTCAGGAAACGGGACCCTGTTACTGGCTAATAACAGTAGCACAGGAACCTAGTTGGATATCGAGTCTTTGTCCAAGCTCTTTTCCCATTGATGCTAGATCATTTCTGGGGCAGTTTGTTTTGTCTTTCAGTCAATCCTTTGTTTAAAAAAGAAAGATCAGGGCATTTAAATAAGTATTCTGAGGCCAGCATCCGTAGTTCTCTGCTTGGGGCCAGACTTTCTGCTTGGCAAAGCGGAATTTCAAGTTATCCATGACCTGTCTCTTCACTTCTGGTCCTCGTTACCTCTGATGGGTTTCCCTCCCACTCTGCTTTCCCCAGCATTCTGGATTGTCTCTATGTCGTTGTAAATCACAGCCAGCACCACGTGTTTCTGTGACTCTGTTGAAATAAAAACCCTCTTTTCTCAGCATCTGCCTGGCTTGCCCCACGTCTGAATCTCAGAGGTTCTTCATGCCCTGACTTTCAGGGCTCAGAGCACACACCAAAAGGAATGCATCTACCCTGAGCTTGAGAGAGAAACTCTCCTGTTAACATCGCTTATGAACTACAAGTTCAGATCCTCTAATTTTAGCAATATGGAATAATTTGGAAGTCTATAAATCACATGACTGTGGAAACTAAACTACCTCTTTTTCGCATCTACAAAAAAGCTTATATTTATTCTGTTTTCTGAAGTTGACAGACAAAAACAAAATGTTTGCTGTGGCTTTCTGACTTTAGAAATGTGCCTTCCAGGTGCTTTCAACATTGTTGTGAGCGTTAACAGTTCACAGTGGAAACTGATTTAACACCATTAATAGTTTTCCAGTTCAACAGCCCTCTCCTGTCTGAGTGACTTTTAATATCTGTCTGTTTCTTTCCATGTGTCCCCCATTCAGGCACCTGACTTCCTCTCAATTTCAAGTTCCTATTATGTCTTTGGAGGGATCAGATAAATTAAAAGACTTTTTTTTGTTTTCCAGTAGAGATGACCTTATGCTAAGTAAAGTGAAAATGCGTTTTCTATCCAAATTAGGGGGGAGAAAAGATACTCTCAGTATTTTCAAAGCAAACTATTTATTCACTGATTCAATAAGCAATTATTGGGTGTTTCCTGTGTTAAGAACGTCATGCTGAGTGCTGGGGAGGGTGCCTGCAGAGATGAAAATAATGCAGATATAAAGTCTCTGTCCCGAAGGACCTGAAAATCTAGAAAGGAAGAGAAATCTACATATATGAGCACCTATAATATGAGCACAAAGTGAAAGATGTTTCTCAAAGCCTTCCCAGGTCCTCTGAGATTTTTCTTGCACGCTCTGTTTTCAATGCAAGTATTAACCGTTGTGTTATTTTTTTGTTTTGTTTTGTTTTTTTGAAGAGAACCCTCCTACACTGTTGGTGGGAATGTAAGTTGGTGCAGCCACTATGGAAAACAGTATGGAGGTTCCTCAGAAAACTAAAAATAGAACTACCATATGATCCAGCAATCCCACTCCTGGGCATATACCCGGACGAAACTATAATTCAAAAAGATACATGCACCTCTATGTTCATAGCAGCACTACTCACAATACCCAAGACATGGAAACAACTTAAATGTCCATCGACAGATGAATGGTTAAGCGTTGTTATAAGTACTTGCCTGCCCTATGTCTCCTTGGGAGGGCTGTAAGGACTCTGAGGTCACAAATCTTATCTCACTACCTCTCTGATCTAAGCAGATTCTAAGGTGCTGGATGAATGAACGAGAGGGAGAGGGAGGAAGAGAGAGCTAACATGGCCGCGAGTGGACCTTAAGGGTAAGAAGTCGTGCCTGTGCTCCAGACATTCAGAGCTTCCCTGAAGAGGGAGGTGACATTTAAGTTAGGTCTTCAAACATGGGAAGAATAAGATTGGCTAAAAATGAGGCAGAATGGTATGATACGAGGAGAGGAATGCAGCCGGGAAGGGCAGGGCCCATGTGAGGAATAATACCTATGTTTGCTTCTCTTATTAAGCCCAAGATAGAGACACTGAGAAATGTTAAGAGGGGGAATTAAGAAGTAGAGACCCTCGGTAGTGGAAATGCCAAAGACTGAGCTGGTAAAGTGCCTGGTGGCCATCACTGTTTCATTCATTAACCCAACATAATTAATTGTATGGATTGAGCCCTAATTATATGCATGTTGTAGCCACCTTCTGGGGGCCCACTGGTGATTGATTCAGATACGTGACTTTCCTGTCTGCATAGGACTCATACTCCAGTGGCGTAAATAAACCAATGAAACCGTACACATACATCACGCGCTAACTTATTGTGGAAGGGATAGTGTGCGGTGATAGAAAGTGACCAGTTGGACAGTGTGGTCAGGGAGTGATACTTTACAACGATTAACCTGGACCCCACAGCTGTTAGAAATTATGATTTTAGGTGGATAAAGCATTTCTTTTAATAACTTCAAAATAAACAAGTCATTGTTTTTGGTTGCTTTTCCCAGCTCTCTGCTATTCCAATAACAGAGCAAAAAATGATTTCACTACAATTTTCTTCTGAGAGCTTGAAGAAAAAATGTCCAAATAATTGGCCCCTTCGTTCTGTGGATCAACAAAACTCCTGTAGTGAAGAGGGACCTAGAAAATGGAATCTTGTTTAACCTTGTTTAATCCAATTCTCCAGTCTTCTGTCATATATCTTTATGGCTCTTTTGCCCACCCAAATTGCAAATGTGGGAAGAAAGACACCTTCATCACTGAGAACTCAGACATGATGGATGATGATGTAATGACTGATTTGCCGTTGTTGGAAAACTTAGCTGTACATGTTAAAACCTCGGTGGAGAGAAGCAAGATTAAATGGGAATGTGGCTATTAATGTGGTCCAGAGAAACATGAAATAATGTGCCTTTAGAGGCTTTTGATGTATACACAAACGTACAGTTTTATAAACATACTCATAAATGCTTAGTCATCAGTCATTCTATCACTCACGCATGCTACTAATACTATTGAGCACCTACTAAGTTGAAAAAAAAATGTGTATGGTGTTGGAAGCTAAAAAGAAAAATAAGACAGAGTCCTTGATTTCAAAGAATGTATGGCTTATGGGTAAGGTATGACTTAGACAGCAGGGTATAATATAATCCAGAATTAAAGAAATGCCAGGTGGAAGACAGAGACGTTTACAGTTTCTGCCTGTCTAGCATATATTCTCTTTATTCTAGTGACAGCAACTTGATTTTTCTTCAGGGAACAACATCCTCCACGTCCTCCGTCTGTGTGGATTGGATCAGTTTGGCTCTCACTTACCCTCATGCCCCTAGCAGTGGGCACACGACCCAGCCCCAGCCAATCATCGTATTCCATTCCTCTGGCCAAAGGGTGGCATGGTCCACAACTCCAGGAAGACACTGGACTCAGCTTGGTCCAATGATAGTCACTCCCTTCAAATGGAAGGCCAAGCTGAGAATAAATCCAGCCTAGAATAAAAGAGACAAAAGGTGGAGAGAGGTTAATTCTTTCTGACATTGTTTAAGGCCTAGGATTCAGTCATTCCCGAAGTCAGTATTCCCTGAACCACTAAAGTCCCATTTTGAAAAATTGTTTTTTTAAATTTACATACAGTAAAACTGACTTAATTTTTGATGCATAGCTCTATGAGTTTTAACACAGGCATATATTCATGTAAATACCATCACAATTAGGATACAAACAATTTCATCACTCCAGAAAACTACCTCCCTTATGCTGCCCCTTTAAGGGGAAACCCTCTCTATACGCCTCATCCCTGGCGACTACTGATTTGTTCTCTACTCTTATAGTCTTAATCATTGCAGAATGTTACATAACCATACAAATGCAACTTTATGAGACTGGCTTCTTACATTCAGGGTAATGTTTTTAAAATTCATCCAAGTTGTAGTGTGTATTAATAGCTCATACCTTTAGGGCTTCCCTGGTGGCACAGTGGTTAAGAATCTGCCTGCCAAGGCAGGGGACATGGGTTCGAGCCCTGGTCTGGGAAGATCCCACGTGCTGTGGAGCAACTAAGCTTGTGTGCCACAACTACTGAGACTGCGTGCCACAACTACTGAAGCCCGCTCACCTAGAGCCCATGCTCCGCAACAAGCGAAGCCACCGCAGTGCGAAGCCCGTGCACCACAACAAAGAGTAGCCCCTGCTCACCTGAACTAGAGAAAGCCCGCACGCAGCAACGAAGACCCAATGCAGCCAAAAATAAATTAATTAAATAAATAATTTTTTTTAAAAAACCTTAAGAATGTCATAAGCTTTAAAAGAAAAAAATAGTTCATACCTTTATATTGCTGAGTGGTATTCCATTTTTTATATATACCATAATTTGTTTATCCATTCTCCCATTGAAGGGCATTTGCATTGTTCCCAGTTTTCAATTAAGACTACAGCTGCTACAAACATTATATATAGACTCTTGTGCAAACGTGTTTCATTTCACTTGGGTAAATACCTACAGTGGAATTGCTAGGTTATATGGTAAGTATATGTTCAACTTTATAATGTTTTCCATAGTAGATGTACCATTTTATATCCCAGCCAGCAATGAATGAGAGTTTCATATGCCATGCATCCTACCCAGCACTTGGTATTATCAGTCTTTTTTTTTAAATTAATTTTTATTGGAGTACAGTTGCTTTACATTGTGTTAGCTTCTGCTGCACAGCAAAATGAATCACCCATACATATACATACATCCCTTCCCTTTTGGATTTCCCTTCCATTTAGGACACCGCAGTGCATTAAGTAGAGTTCCCTGTGCTATGCAGTATGTTCCCCTCAGTTGTCTATTTTATACATAGTATATGTATCAATCCCAACCTCCCCATTCCTCCCACCCCACCCCATTCCCCCTTGGTATCCATGCATTTCTTCTCTACGTTATGTCTGTGTCTCTATTTCTACTTTGCAGATAAGGTCATCTATACCATTTTTCTAGATTCCACCTATGTGCGTTAATATACGATATTTGTTTTTCTGACTTACTTCACTCTGTATGACACTCTCTAGGCCCATCCACGTCTCTACAAATGACCCAGTTTTGAGTTCTGGAGGCTAGGAGTCCAAAATCAAAGTGTCAGCAGGGCCATGCTGCTTCTGAAACATGGAGGGGAAATCTTCCTTCCCCCTTCCTGGTTTCTAGTGTTCGCCATCTGTCGTTGGTGTTCCTTGGCTTGTAGATGCATTGTTGCAGTCACATGCATCTCCTTCCCGTGTGTTTGCACATCGTTTTCTCTCTGTGCTTATCGGTATCTGTGTCCAAATTTCCCCTTTTTATAAGGATACCAATCATATTGGATTGGGCCCCACCCTAATGACCTCATTGTTACTTGATTACCTCTGTAAAGATCCAATTTCCAAATAAATTCACATTCTGAGGTACTAAGGGTTAGGAGTTCAATATATTTTCTTTGGGGGACACAATTCAACCCATGCCAGCACCATTTAGATTAACAGTAGATGAAGTAGATTGTTTGCAAAGGCCATAGTTCATGCCTCTGTGTAATGCAGTTTTACTGTTCTTCCCCTCAAGGACTGGGGGCTATTTCCACCTTCCCCTACCTGCGGGCTTTTAGACTTGCTTTGACCAATAAAATGCAGTGGAAGTGATGTTATGCCACTGCTAAGTCTAGATCTCAAGATGCCTTGTAGCTTCCACTCTCTGTCCTACTGGCCTGAGACATCTTTGTGAATAAGTCTGAGAGGGGCTACTGGAGATGTCATTGGCTGGGGGGCTTCAGCCAACAGCCAGCACCAATTGTCAGGCATGTGACTGAGGCCATCTTGCACTGTGCAGACCCAGATGAGCCTCTGGAAGCTGGTGCCGTAGCTGCATGTATGACCTCAGACAAAACTAGCTGAACTGCCTAGCTGAGCTCAGCCCAAATTGCTGGCCTACAGGATCAAGAACAAACAGAATGATGGTTGTTTCAAGTGACCAAGTTTTGGAGTGATTTTTTTTCGACAAGAAAGAAGTGATTGCTACTGTAGACCGGGTGTCAGAAGCTTGAGTCTTCTGTTGTTTACTTTCTCAATCACCTCAGCTAAAGCACTTAATTCTAAGAGCTCCTGCTTCTTTTTTGGAAAAATGAAAAATGTGGATGTTTCACTTATCTTTTGCCATAAGTTCCAGGTTTCAAGGTTTTAGTTCCAATTTAATAAAAACCCAACTCAAAGAGGTAAAAGGAATAAAAGGGATTTATCGGCCTAAGTAACTGAAAAGCCCATGGTCTGGTCTGGCTTCACGTAAGACTTAATCCAAGGATACAAGTGATGATATCAGAGGTTTGTTGGCCCCTACCACCCCCCTTTGCTTTTCTCTGTGTGTCCACTTCACCCCAAGCGGGCTCTTCTCAAGTCGGGACCTCCTTGCTTCTCAAGGCTGAAGTCTATCCAGTGTGGCAAACCCAGGAGGAAGTTTAACTTTCATTGGAGCAGGTGGAAACATGTGGCCATCTCTAAGTCAATCAGGCCAGCGGGTTGAGATGGTCCAAACAGTCAGGCTGGGACAGGTGAGGTGAGCCAGTGAGGTGGAGAGGCAGAGGGTAGTGATGGAGGAATACAGGGTTAGGCTTCCCAAGACCATCTGGGGAGATTAGCACAAAGGAAACTGGAATGCATTTACTAGAAGAAAAGAAATGGAGGCTGAGCAGGTAGAAAAAGACGGATGTTCACTCCTTATTGCTTAAGCTTGCTAAGAAAATAACAGTAATAGTTTATGTTTATCAAATGCTTATTAGGCACCTGGCACTGCTCTAAGTACTTTATTCTTTTTAACTCCTTCTAATCTTCTCAATTTAAGGCTACTGGAGAGTAGCCTAAGAGTAGGTATAGTTATTATTCCCTCTTTACACATGAGGAAACTGAGGCACATAAGTGATGAAAAGTCAAGTGGTTAAGTTGCCCAAAGTCAAGCAGATATAAGTATCAGAACCCAAATAGAATGGTTTGGGAGCTATTGCTTTTAACCACCAGTCTATACTCAAGATAGATCACCAGCACTATGGTAGGCAGAATTCTAAGATGATACCCAAGATTCCTACCCCTGGTTTATAATCCCCTCTTCTGAGAGTGGGTGAGACCTGTGAACGTAATAGGATAGTCACTCCTTAATTAGGTTACGTCATATGGCAAAAGTGATGGCATTGTCATTCCCAGGACTCCTTCATAGCCAACTGGAGGGCGATTCTCCTGTTGGTTTTAAAGAGGTAAGCTGTTATTTTGTGAGGGGCCCACTTGGCTGGGACCTGAAGGTGGCCTCTAGCCAGAGACTGACTTCTAGCCAACAGCCAGCAAGAAAATAGGGACCTCCAGCCTACAACTACAAAGGGCTAAATTCTTGAAAAACAAAAAAACTGAATTCTGTCAACAATCTGAATGAGTTTTGAAGAGGACCCTAGGCTCCAGATGAGAACCCCTGGCCAACATCTTGATTTCAGCCTAGGGCGACCTGGAGCAGAGGACCCGGTTATGCTGTGCCCCAACTTCTGACCTACGGAGCTGTGAGATAATAAACATGTATTGTTTTAAGACACTAAGTTTGGGGATAATTTATTACCCAAACCAGCACCTTCTCTTTGCGGCCTTCTTATTTTCCCATGGGGTTCTCCTCACCTTTTGTGGCACTCATATGGCCCTTCACACCGACTGTCCTGGAGCGCTCACCATATCACGCAGCTCCCACATCACCTGGGGAGTTGTAATCAGCAGGTGAGAGCATTGTCAGGTCCACTGCCTGTCATTTTGTGCCACTGACACTTGGTAGAGTGTCTGGTGTGCATGAGCTACTCTGTAACTGGTTGTAGAATGAATGAAAAGCCATCCCATGTGGTATGCCTATAACATTCTACTTTATTATGGGAACTAATGGGGCCTGGGTTGTCGGAGGGTGCTTCCAAGAGCAGTTCCTGGTATACTTCAGCCTAGGGCCCCAGGATAGTCACCAGCCCAGACCTAATTTAATGTTAATTTTTAATGTGGGGGCCTCCTATATTATGAGGCTAGTGATAATTCTGTCTCCAAACCCATTTGAGGTCTCTCCATCCCACATTTTAGTGTCTTCTCAAACCATCATTTCTTTGCCTTTTCACATCTGTGGAGGCAGACAGACCTGAGAATCTCAGCTCTGCTACTCACTAGCTAGGGGTCCATTATTTTACTCCTCTGAGTATGTTTCCTTGTCTATAAAAGGGCAAAATAATTCTTACTGCTGGCAGAACTGTTGTAAGGATTCTGAGAGTGTATCCTGTACTTTGGAAGGTAAGCTCCATACAGGTCACAGGCCTGCCCTTTTTGTTCATGGCTGTGTTCCCAGTCGCCCCCTCCCTCCCTCAATAAGTGCTCAATAAATTTATGGAATGAAGAGCTTAGAGAAAGAATTTAGCACAATACCTGGTAGGTAGTAAGCATCCCACAAATGGCAGTTTTTATTACGTTATTTTCCAAAGGAGGAAACTCACCTGCGGATGTCTATCCAGGTGTTCTGTCCTGATTGAAATTCCACAGATTTCTCCATTTTATCACGCAATTTTTTTTTTTTTTTTTTTTTGCAGTACGCGGGCCTCTCTCTGTTGTGGCCTCTCCCGTTGCGGAGCACAGGCTCCGGACGCGCAGGCTCAGTGGCCATGGCTCACGGGGTCAGCCGCTCCGAGGCATGTGGGATCTTCCCGGACCGGGGTACGAACCCGTGTCCCCTGCATCGGCAGGTGGACTCTCAACCACCGCGCCACCAAGGAAGCCCTATCACGCAATTTTTAATGAGGTAATCATACACGCAGGGGTCATAAGAACGTCTCTCAAAGCTCCCACTGACCAATGGACAACCCTTAAATACAACACTCCCAAGAAAACTGACCCTCTCCCAGCATCTATGGGGGAGTCAGGATTCCAACAAAACCAGGAAGGCCCAAATCCCAAAGCAAATAAACTCGACTCATTCCCCACCCTGGGGGAGGGTGTTCACCCCCGTTTTGCTAAAGATAGAGCGCTGGCCCTCCCAGGGAACTTCCTGGCTTTTATTAGTCCGTAATCCCAAATGTAACTTTTCAAAGATTTTTCTTTTGGACGTGTGGGTGTGAAAGTGCTTCCCTAATCACATCTTGCGGGAGGATGTGGAACATCTGTATATTATTTGAAAACCTTGCATCCGGTTCGGATGTTTGGGTGGGTGGGAGACCCTGCGTGGTGGGATGAAACAGCAGGGGCACGTTAAAAACAAGTCAAGATGGCTTTTAAACAGACGCAGAAAAATTAGGCAAAAATTACAAATGGCTAATCACCTTGGCTCAATTACACGTTTAATCAATAGCCCTCATCCCCCACTTTTAGCACGGCGTAAGGGGGAAAAATAGGGCGCTAAGAAGTCTAAGCGATAAAGATCTTTCTCACCAAGAGCCTAGGGACAAAACTCATTACAGATAAGCCCTGTCCTCCATTTCCCCCGGACGCCTCTCCACGATTGCTAAAGTGGTTGCCGCTCCCCGGGGTAGCTGCCAGGAAATCGGTCCTGCCCCGCGGCGCAGCTTTCACCCAGCCAGGGGTAAGAGGCGCACTTCCTGCACCCTCCCCACCAGCAGGCTGTGGTGCGGGAACCTTCCCTCCTCCCGTGGAGCGGCGAGTTGGGAAAACTCCGCCACTGATCTACCGTGGCGCGGGGAAATGGTGTGTGGGACTCGAAAGGGCTGGTTTTCGCAAGCCTAGGATAGATATTTCTCCCCTCCCCCACCTCTCCCTGGCCGGGAACAAGACCAAAGGAAGCCCAAGAAGAAAAAAAAAGAAAGAAAGAAATTAAACCCCAACGCGGAGCCCGAGTGCGAAGGCCGCTTGGCTTTGTTTCCAGGCGGGGGCATTCGCCGGGTTGGGGGCGCGAGCATGGAGTGAACAGGGGGCGGGCAGGAAGCGCCCCACCGCGGTGCTGCCAGGGCGAAGAAACCCAACATGAAACCTCCTTGCCCTGTAAAGGCAGCAGGCCGCCCCAACCTCTCCTCAAACCGGAGACTGGGCCCCCCCAAGTCTCGGATACGCGAGCAACGCAGAGGGGGCGGGGGAAACCTCGCCAAGCCCGCTCGCAGCGCGGCGTCTTTAAGAACTCGCAGGACGGGAATCTGGGAGAGACTCGCCGGTCCCAAAGGCAGTCGCTCTCCTCCTCCTCTCCGAGACCCGTCCAGAGCGGCCCCTAGCCCCGAAACTGCCCCAGACGACACTGCAGCACCCGGGGCTGTGGGCGGGGAGAACCGGGTTGTAAGACGCCTGCGAGCTGGGAGCCGAGTGCGGCTGCTTTAAGAGCACGGGGCGCGCGCACCCGCCGCCGGCAGCCCGGCTGCGCGCCCCGGGTCGCGCGCCGCCGCCGCCGCCGCCACCGCCGCCGCGCGCCCCTTGCTCGCTCGCTCGCCGGCTTTAAAGTCTCTGCCAGGATCCATGCTCACATGTTACTTCCTGTATGGAGGCATGGCTAGTTTCCAGCCCCGCGCTCCCCGATCCTCCCCAGCTCGCGCCAGAGCCACAACTTTCAGGAGCATGGACTGAAGGCGCCCTCGCCCCAGCGTCCCTCTGAGATCCTTTGTGTTTCCCTCGGTTTCCTCTGGCTGTTTCTATTTTGGGGGGCTCTTCGCTCCCCCCGCCTTTACCCGCCCCTTCCCCGCTCGCAAACATGCCTTCTTCCTTCCCCGGGCCCTGGAAGGAGCTGCCTGCCTGAAGCCCGGAGACGCAGCGCCGCGCTCAGCCCCGCCGCCGCCCGCCGGCTCTCGGGCTGCGCTGCCGACTCAAGTTGGGGATCCTCGGCTGCTCGCCGCCGCCGCCTGCGGTCCCTGCCTACCCCGGGCCCCAGGCATCACTGCCGCCCGCCGACTCCTCGCCCTGCTCGCTCGGCTCGCTCCTTTTTGAACGGAAAGCAGCCCTTCTCCGCCGAGGATCGTCCCCAGCGTGGCTCCGCGTTCTCGGTCACTTTTTGAGATTTTCCGGGGGGCGCTCGGCGGCTTCCCGGATTCCAGGGGGACTCGGTCCGCTGAGCGCGGGGGCCCAGTAGAGCGGACTAGCAAGGGAAGAGCCCGGGCTTAG
This sequence comes from Stenella coeruleoalba, assembly GCF_951394435.1. Lineage (NCBI taxonomy): Eukaryota > Metazoa > Chordata > Mammalia > Artiodactyla > Delphinidae > Stenella > Stenella coeruleoalba. The sequence goes on from NC_137156.1 coordinate 77,024,243, forward strand.
CGAAGGCTTACACCGAGGCAAGAACTTATTCAACAAGTTTACCCCCCCCTGCTTTCTTCTTTTCGATGTGCGTTTTCGGACATGCGGAGGTTACTGGAACCGTGTTGGTGGATTTTGTTCCTGAAAATCACCAGTTCCGTGCTCCATTATGTCGTGTGCTTCCCCGGTGAGTGCCGGCCGCCGAGGGGACGCGGCCCTGGGCAGCGCGCGCGGGGGATGCGGAGTTGCCGCCGGGGCATGGAGCTCGGGTGCCCGTCCCGGAGACCCCGGAGAGGGTGGAGGAGGGTCGACGCCCGCGGAGGAGAGAGGGAGCCGCTCCGCTGGTTCTGGCGGCGTAATTTGGGAGGCTGGTGGTTGGGCACGGTGGAAGCAGGGGCTGGCCGGGGAGGGGGACAGGGGCCGCAGGAGTGTGTCTCTCGCTCGGGTTTAGGGGGCCCGGGGGAATCGGAGTCAGGAGAAAAGACTCGTTCTGTTGACCCGCCGCTGTTCGGGAGAGCTAGCGCTCTGGGACTGTTGGGGAGATTGGGGCCATGGGGAGTATGTCTCTGTGGGTTTGGGGGGCCCAGGGTGCGTCCCTCGCTCAGGCGAGGGTTGAAGGGGCTCAGAAGGGGGGACTTGATTTGCTGCTCCCCGACTCTTTGGAGAGGCTAGTGTTCGGGGAATGGAAGCTGGAGGCTGGCCGTGGCGGACTGGAGATGTTGGAAGCAGCCTGCGTTCTGGTCTCGGGGGTCAGGGACGACCCTGGCTCGGGGCTGGGGCACGGGCTGAGCTTCGGTGCCGGCGCGATGGAGCCTTCCTGGGCGCGGGGGCCTGGGAGCGGTGGGAGGGCAGGGAGCAGGCGGTTTAGGGAGATTCGTGGCTCCCCCAGCCCGGGCTCGCGGCCCCTTTATCCCCCAGCTCTGCTTGGCTGGGCTGCTCGGGTCTGGGCGCGGGGGGGCGGGCGGGTCGGCAACTGAATTGCTGTTCGTGCCGGGGCGGATTTTTTTCTGTCTCGCGCCTTGCCTACCTTCATCTTTACCCTTTTGCAGGCTGTTCGCGGCTGGCAGACCCAGACCCGCTCCTTTCTGGTCGGGTTAAGACAGGAAAAGTATTGGCCATTGATGAAGATAATAAATCACCGCACGTAGCGGTGTGCGGCTCGGCGACTCTCCACTTCCAGCCCTCCACCGGCCGACCCCCCCACCTCCTCTTTCCACTAGGGGAGGGCAGAAGCCAGCTGTCTCCCTCTTTCCTCTTGTAGCCTCCCCTTTCCCCCCAGGCTGCAGCCCTGAGCTCCCTTCGGTCTGTCCAGCCCCCTCCCCCAGGTGGAGGCCTTGTCCTGTGCCCTTAGTCGGGGAAGGGGTGGGAAGAAGGGAGCGATTCGTTTTTCATCCTTTGCTCTCCTAAGGACAGGGAACCCCCCCCCCCCCCCCCGCTTTTCTGCCTTCTCATCCACCAGCTCCTGGATATTTGGAGGAGGGTGTTATCCAGAAAAAAAGGAACCTGCCTCCCGATGTTTCTGCTCCCCCTTGTCATAACCGCCTGTCCCCGGGTGGCCCGAGCGCACGGTTTTGGTGCACCGGCTCCCCCACCTCCGTCGTGCGCCCTGGATGAGGTCGCGGGCGCTCTTGCTGCCCTCGGGGACTGGCAGCGAGTTTCCCCTTTGCAGGCACGGGGGTGGCCTCGAGGGGCAGAGAAGCAAAGCACTGTTTTTTCTTCGGGCACCTCGCATTTCCCTTTGGGCATTCTCCTGTCCCCGGAACCGCACGGAACTCCGGCCACAGCCCAGAACCCCAGCTCGGATGCCGAGCGAGGACGTGCGTTCACACTCACCCGAGGCCTGGGGTTTGCTCACCAGGGTCCTGCCTCCACTGGGACCGGGGGGCGGTGTGGACGTTTACCCTTAAACATCCCCCCCTGCTTCCCCAGTGCTCAGTATTTGTGTTAATCATTGAGCTTCCTAGACTTTTTTCTGTGTCGTGGACTTGCCGTCTGAGTGGGCTCAGGTGCACACTGGGGTTGAACTTCTTAAGGGTCACGTTTTAATGGGGGTGAGTGGGAGGCAGCAGGGGAGCAGCCTTGTGAAATACGGGGAATTTCTAATTCCACTTCTGGCCTTCTCCTTACACTTGGGTGTGCAGTCAGTGGGCCAAGCCGCGATTTCTTTTTTCTGATGTCTGAGGAAGCCTTGAAATCCAAAATGGGACCACCAGTGATGCCGCCTGCGTCGGGCTGGGACAGTTTTCGTCTTCCACATTTTCTGTGCGTGCTCACGCTACGAGGTAAATAAATAGCCCATTCCGTGGTTCGGGAGCCGTAGGGTGTCGGAAAGGGAAGGGGCAGTAGTGCGAGGCGCGGGGAAGGAGGGCTGTGGTTTGGGAAAGTGCGCCCGGGGAGGGTACAGCAGCAGCCTTTGCAACCAAAGTTAAAATGTCAAGAGCCGGAGACGTCTGCTTTCCATTTTCCAAAACTGCTGCGACGCTGCTGGACCTCAGGGGGCGCCCCCGAGCCACTCGTCAGGCTCCCGCCACCTCCACCCGCCTAGGTGCCCTGGGGCCGCGGTGGGATGAGGCTGGGGCTGGAGGCTGGGCCGCTGCAGATGCGCCTGGGAGCGGAGAGGCGGCCTCAGCTCCACCCTGGTGCTCCTGGGCGGCTCTCAACCGATGGGGACCCGAGTTCTCTTTGGGACGCCCCTTCGTGCCAGGCCTGACCTGAGAAGGCTTTACCTGCTTGACACGAGGGATAAAGATGATTCTGGTGTTGGATTAGGGTCCTCCTTGTGACATCTTCACCAAAATCCCTTGTTGGTTATTTTGTTTGTTTCCTTTCAGAATTGTGCGAACTTTTCTGATACATTTGTTCTCAGCTCCTGTGAAAGATAGAGGGTAACTTTAATTTGGGAGGGTTTTGGAAACATTGCCCTGGCCTGAGTCTTTCCCCGGAGGATGGGAAGCAGTGGCTTTTAGTCTCTCAACGGCAGTATGGCAGGTGTGGGACCCGTGTCGCCATTAATGTTTCAACTGATGTTTCCATTTTCCAGAGCACAAGTGTTATCAACATGATGTAGTGCATAGGACGTTGTTTTCTGACATCTAAAAAAGATACTCTATTATGGAAAAACTTACAAAAATGGAAAAATATAATGGGACCCTGTGAACCCCCTACTCAGCTGTAACAGTTACAACTCAATTTTCTCTCTTCCTTTACCCACCCCATCCTCCCCAACACCTCATTATTTTAAAGCAAATCTTACACACAGTTCATTTAAGCATTTGGTGTATATATCTCCATTGAGAATTTAAGTGCCTCCAACAGCAAATAAATTATGTTATTTGGAAGGGTTAACATTTTACATTTTTAAGCTATTCAGCGGAAACTTAATTTTTTTTTTTTAATTGACTTCTCTTTCTGCCCTCAGAGTTGAAACCCTTCTCTTTGATTCTGATGTTTTGTACAGTAATTACATTACATCTAGGAGGCTGATGTTGGAAACATTTCAGATGGGTAAGCTCTGCTGTGTACCTTGGATGTGTCAGAATCAGAGGATCCACGATTGATGTCCTGCGAATCTCCCTCTGAGCTGTCTCTTGGTGTATTTGCATGTACATGCTTTAGTCCTGGTGGACAGCCTCTATGGACTTATTAGAAAAATGCAAAAGTAACATTTGTAAGTCAGCAGTCTTACTCTTCAGGGATGGGGTGAGAAACCATGCCCCCCCGCCACAGCCCCTTCCCCGAAGTGTCTTATTTGAAAATGGAGGATCTTTATCCAGTCTTGAAACTTGGTTCCCTCTAATGCAGTCATGGCATAAAATTTTCGATGTTTCCTTCTAAACAGTGCTCATATTACAGAGTTGATGAAGAATATTAGTACAAATAGGCATGACAGGACCTTTTGGAAGTAGGGAAGTTGCTGTTGCCACAGGCAGAATGGCTATTGGAAAGGTTGGCTGAAATGAGAAAAAGAACTAAACAGTTGTGAAGCTCTGGGCATCTCCCCTTAATTATGGACCCGTTTTCACAGGATAAAAGATAACATTGTTTAAATGAGGCAGTATGGGGAATGCTGATGATTTAACACAGCAAAATAAAACAAAAACCCTTTCTGATGCATCTTTCTATTCTGAAAAACTCCCAAGTTACTGTAGTATAATCAGTTACATATCACTGCACTAATTGAAATGAACTTTCTTGCTTTTTATGAAAGAGCATTTAAAATACCCCAGAACAATTATTATTATCCCCTTCTACTTCCTTACCCCTCCCTCATTTTCCTGGAAACTTCTTGACCAAAAGGACAGCCTGGACACATTAGCCATACCTAGGTGAGGAAAGCAATTAAGTGTTGCTGGTGCTTTGTTGCTTTACCTCTTTCCTTTTATGGTGAAAGTTTTTTTTTTTTTTTTTTTTTTAAATCTGAATATACCTTCAGCAATGTCATTCCTAAGCAGGATAAAGTTGTAACATAGGTGTGCATTCTGAGTTGCAAGAATGAAGAAAAGTTGTGATTAACACTTTAATTCTAGGGCATATCTTTCATGTAGTCACATTTCATAAATCAGACTTTATGGGAGAAATTCAAAGCATCTGAAGTTATCTCAAAAGTGATAAAAGTGCTTGAATCCCCCAGTAAGCTCTTGGTGGGCTTTGGTTATAGGTTGACCATTATCAGGTGGGGGGTGGTAATGAGTGAAGCTGCGTTTTTGGCTGGCTGTGTAAAGAATAAAAGGTCTGTGTATCTAACAATATAAAGGAAGCGAAGGAGATGTGCCCTGCCTCCACATTTAGTTCTCCGTCTGAGCTTGATCTGGGCAAAGCTGGTAGCTACTGAGGGAGGGGCTCAGGAAAGTGAGAATGTTCTTCTGAGAATAGCCTGCCCCCAACAGGCGGTGAGAGCTGCTTGTGGAATTCCCTGGGCCGTTGCTGAATTTGAACCAGAATGAGGTTACCTTGGTACGCATTAGGCCCTCAGTAAGTGTTCCCAAATGATTAAACGATCCCATACCTTTGTTTGCCTGTCTGAGAAATGGAAGTGACCATCTTGCTTGTAAAAGACCCCATTCCAGAACTATGGCAGTGTTGTGTGCACTCACAAGAGCAAATGCCCACCTGTAAAAAAAGTTCTCTGTTAATGACTTTGCTTTGACTTTTTTTTTTTTTCTCGGTACGCGGGCCTCTCACTGTTGTGGCCTCTCCCGTTGCAGAGCACAGGCTCCGGATGCGCAGGCTCAGCGGCCATGGCTCACGGGCCCAGCCGCTCCGCGGCACGCGGGATCCTCCCAGACCGGGACACGAACCCCTGTCCCCTGCATCGGCAGACGGGCTCTCAAACCACTGCGCCACCAGGGAAGCCCCTGACTTTTTATTTTTTATTTGTTTACGTGGAGTTCTAACGAAAAAAATCGCTCCAAAAATGATGCATGTTTTTAAATACCATTTACCTCTCCTTGCTTTTTTCCTACAATTCCTTTTTGGCTCATTTTCAAGACAAAGAAATTGTTAATGTCTCTTAAAAAAAAAAGATTGGAAGTAATGTAGGTGAATTTCATTTTCAGAAAAGCCTGTGATGATTGAAATATATAACAGATAAGTTTGTGGGGTTTTCCTATTATGAGAAGGACTGTGAGGTTTATCAGCGATGGCTGTGCAAGATCGCTTGAGGTAGCTAGAGGGCTTCATGAGCAGTTGTCTCCTTCTATAGGGACACCTATAATTGGAGGGGCCATTTCGTCTGGTATGACTTGTAGCAAAATGTTTGGTGTTTTGACAGAAAAAATATATGATCTTTGTGAGTTGGCTTGCCAGGCCTATGCAGTCTTAAAATTTTTATGACTACAGCACTTGATATGATGATTAAAAAAAAAAACCATTGTAAAAAGTGCTCTTAGGGCTGGGTCGGGGAATGTCAGTTAGCTAACCAGGTTCCAGGTGTGCCCGGTTTCTCTTTTCGGAGCCCCCTTAACTGAATTGGGTGGTGTTCCTGCTGCTTTTGGGGTGGAGGATGGAAGGCAACTTCTCCACTGAAGGAGAATCACTGTACTATTTTATCTGCATATGAAAAGGAGAGATCTTTTAGGAGCCTAGAACTTGTCAATACTTTTTATTTCCTTTCTGAGTCCTGTAGCTGTGGGAAGTTGTTTAAAATATATCGGAATATCATCTCGAGCCAATCGGCCTCTGCCATTACTAGCTGTGCTGCTTTAGACAAGTTACTTAACTTCTCTGTGCCTCACTTTTTTGCCCTCTCTTTCTCTGCAAAATGGCATAGTGATAGGACCCTGACTCCTAAGGTCTTTGTGAGGCTTGAATGAGAATGCATGCTAAAGGACTTAGCACAGTGCGTGGTAAATAGTAAGTGCTCAATAAATTAACCATTTTTTGTGTGTGTTAAAGAGATTTGGGTAGGAGTATAGAGAAAGAAGAAAATTGAACTGAAAAAGACATATGTAAAAACAAAAACATTTTGAAAAAATTTATATAAACTTGCATGATGATTTTTGTGCCTGGATTTGCTCTTGAGGGCGAGGGAGGCTGGCATGAGGGCATCCCACATATAATTAGTAAAATGGTTACATTTTGAGGTTTAAAGAAATGAGAAAGCCTCCATGAAGTCTGAGATAACCTCCTTGCTCACATCGCAAAGGAGGCTCCTCTTTCCCTGCTTAAAAGGCGATAAATGTTTTCTGCAAGGCTTAAAATGTACCACGCAAGATCCCTGTGTGGTGTTATCCTCTGTAGAAAGAGCTGCTTGGTCCTGCACCCTGGAATGCCCATCCCCCTTGTAAGGCCTACTGTGCTGTGTGGTAACCAAGGAGAATGGGTCTACCTTTGACTGTCATTTCTGGGTTTTAATTGTGTGCCACTAATGGGAAGCAAACAGTAGTCTTTGGGTGTTGCTTTTATTTTGTACTTGCGTGACACTTGAACACACGTATGCCCTTGTCTCCATGTCTTCATGGATTCAGACCTGCAGAGTATACAAGAGAGAACCACACACTGTGCGTGCAAAGCTCCTGCCCTCTAATCAGTTTTTTTGCAGACTGAAATCAGCATGATGGTTTTTTGACCAAACAACAAAATATGATTTTAAACTACTCGACTTAGCTATTTTGGGGATGTAGCAAAGTGACACAGTTGGCTGCCGAAATCTAGCAACTAAAAAAGAAGCAATGAAAGCATAGTTCATGGAATATGTAACACTTCCATGTAAGAAAATAGGACAACTGCTCTTATTTTTGGGTCTGTGATACTATTTTCTTAACAAGGAGAGGGAAGCAGGTTGTCAGTTGATACTGCAGTGGGTATACTTTTGAGGAATTCATATGAGGTATTAGATGAATCCAAGAGGTGTTTGAATTCTGACACCACTGCAGCCACATGAATTCCACAGTGCACTTAAATCAGATAAACTCTTCAGTTCGGAATAATTTGGGTAGGAGACACAGCCATTAGCCATTTACCAGACATAAAAGCATAGTCCAGATTAGTGAGGAAATGTCATTGACTTTTCAAGAGTCAAGTTAGTCACAAATCATCAGTAGGATTCATTTACAAGGCGATGGTTATTTATAAAAAGTGAGTTCTGTTCGTTTTTTAAAATATATCATTTTTCCTGAAGTGTTTGAATTCAGTGAGTGCGGAGGTTAAGAGCCGTAGTCTTGGGCTTGGCTATGTCACTGGGTAGCTGTCATGTCACTATGTCACTGGGCAAATTCCTCAACATCCTGTGGAAGTGGGGTTGGGTGGTAGTGGGGGTCTGGGAGACCTCAGAGGTCCAGGATGAAATTCTTGATCTGTTGTAGCAGTGTTATGTTGAGCAAATGGGCCTCATTTTTTGAATCTCTAAAATGGGAACAATGGTTATAACAGCCCATACTCACCAAGCACTTGCCATGATCTAGCTGCTGTGTCTGAGCTTCTTATATGCCTTTAATCCTCTCTGGAAGAAACCGTGAGTATCCTTACTTTAGGATGAGGATGAGGAAACTAAACCCAAAAGGAGGTTGTCACTTGTTCAAGGTCACCTTTGTTGGGGGGGGGGTACGTAAAATATGTCTCTCTAGTTGTCTCTTAGAATTATTTTGAGTCAGGGACTTCCCTGGTGGTGCAGTGGTTAAGAATCTGCCTGCCAGTGCGGGGGACACAGGTTCGATCCCTGGTCTGGGAAGATCCCACATTCCGAGGAGCAGCTAAGTCCGTGCACCACAACTACTGAGCCTGCGCTCTAGAGCCTGCGAGCCACAACTACTCTGAGCCCGCGTGCCTAGAGCCCGTGCTCCGCAACAAGAGAAGCCACCGCAGTGAGAAGCCCGTGCACCGCAACAAAGAGTAGTCCCCGCTCGCCGGGAAAGCCCTCGCGAAGCAAGGAAGGCCCAACGCATACAAACATAAATAAATAAATAAATGAATGAATGGAAAAAAAAAATTTCGAGTCAGGACGGTTGCTGTTCATTTGGAAGATGTTTTTCCTAATTGCACAGGCAGGCCCAGACAGACCCAGCCGTTTGTATTTGACACTGCTATTCCCGTATAAGCAAGTACCATAAACACTGGGTGAAATAAAGGTGTTTTCTTGTATTTGCTACAATTAAGTAAGGAAGTAAGGCAATTACTACAGGATTTTATTTGGTTACATTGAAGAGATGACCTTTCTGCCAATTACTTTAGCTTCTGAATAAGCTGATAATAACTGATAGAGTGAGTTTGCTGGTGGTGAGTTTTTCTGAATCCTCTTCAAAAAGATCTAAATTGATTTAGTTTATAATTTGAGAACTTTCGTTTGGGGCGTTGAATACGATGGTTATGTTATAATAATGGGGTATTATTATCATCCCATGTATCATTTGAGTGTGGCCTGCAGGCTCTGAATTACGACTTCAGGAAAATGTCTAAGAGAGTTGTGCTTGGCACGAGATGGTTTTGGGTTTTGGATTTTTTCTCTGGAGTTTAGAACTAGCTATGGAAGCCCGCCAAGCCAGCTGTGGGATCGGGGCAAGACCCTCAGTTTCTTTGGGGTTGTTTTCCTCACCCTTAACTAAATGGCTTCTAAAATTCTTCTGGAATTTTTAGGGATTGTTGATTACACACTGGGTGGTTTGGGAGGTTGTGGCCTTTCTGCAATACATAACTCAGATTCCCAGTCCATATTATAATGTGATTTGTGAGGGGTCCTTCCGGTTAGCTTTACTCTGAGAGTTTGCTTTTTAAGGTGTTAAGAACCCTTTGATTATTTCTCAAACCCTGCTGCACAATATCCTGGGCGAGTTAGCAAACAAGGTAGTGAGTGGATCTTGGTTAATGAAATGCCTGTAAGCTATATATTTTTTTAAAACAGGAAACCTGATTTCTCCTGGAGTCCAGGTTAAAAAAAAGGAAAAAAGGAAGTTTGCTCATGCCAATGAAGTTATGCCTGGATTTTAAAACTACTGAATGTGATTTAGGATTGGGATGGTGGTGGCAGGATTCTTTGTCTAAAAAGAAATCCCCAAGGTAGTTCCTGAGCTTACCCTGGAAAAGAGGAATGGAGAAAGGACAGTCATTCGGGTTATTTGGATCTCTGCAGGGCACCTCTGGCCAGCACGTGCTCTGTTTGGCCATACTGTGTTGAAAAACAGTTGAATTAAAAAAGCGGGGCATTTCTCATTCATGTCATCCACAAGTGTATCCTGAATGCCTGCAGCGAGCCAGGCACTGGGGAGACCGTGGTGACCAAAACGGACGGAGACTCCTGCCCTCATGGGGGCTTCTCATAAAAGTCTGGGCAACTCCTGGAAAATTGGAAGGTATAGCAACGTAGGGCGTGTGTCTTGCTGGGCAACAGCAGTAAGCTGGAATTAAATAGTGGGCGCCCCTTGCGATGGGGCCCTCACCTGGGCTGCAGTGGTTATCTACAATTCTCAGCTGATCTCTGGAGGTGTTTGCCACCTGCATAGGTGATTTCTAGATTTCTACCTGAGGGACAGGTTTTTTTTCTTTCTCTTTTTCTTTTCTTGCTGTTGTTTGGGGTTTTGATTGCCTGGATTGCTTGTGTGTATGTGTGCGTGTGTGCTAGCGCAACCAAGCGCATCACTGGCTGGTGAACTGGCGCCCTTCCTATGGGTCTGAAGTTCACCGCTCCTGTTGTGTTGTTTTTTTGGCTCTGCACATAGCCTGCTGCTTGGATACTTCATAATAATGTGGCAGGTTTACTGCTGATTAAATTGCTGTTGGCTTGTTCAGTTTTAAAAAGTTTCTCATTTAAGAACTAGTGCCCTTGGTCACTTTCTTGTCACCAAACTCCCCAAGAAGGGCATGATACGGGGGGTAAGAGACAGAAGGCCAGTGACCAATACAGTAGAATCTAGTAAATTAATATTGGAGATGTCACCTTGGTGGGTCCCTTGCCAAAGAGCTTAATTTTTTCATATAATCTTCCTGGTCTAATAATTTTTCGCATGTGACACATGTATGGATTTCTAATCTGTGTTGGAAACATCACATATCTTAATTCATCCAACAACAACATAGAAAAACCTGAACTTTGGATGGAGTAGAGTGTCCAGCTTTTGGTATGGGCATTTGGAAGATTTGAGGAGGCAATTCCTTCACCCTAATTCCAGCACGTGTTCTTTAAGTAGTCATTATAATATACGGTACATCTGTGTGAATTGTTCGTGTATGACTCAGAGCCTAATTAGGCTCCATGCCCTTTGAGGGCAAGACTTCAGTCCTTCCACCTGCTGAATCCTCAGTATCTAGGTGGTGGTAGTCATTTTTGAGCACTGAGAGAATGAGCAGCTAATGCTCTCTAGAACACTTACAGGACATTTCCAAGACAGTAATAATATCATTGTATGTGTTTTCCAGAAATGTCACATTGCATCCTCTTAAGAGACATGATATCCAAGGTCAACATCTTTCTTAAGAGAATTCAGAGTTTATATATATTGTCATGGTGTTTGAAGTCCACCTTTAAAAACGGAGAAGCTAAATTTGTACTTTGTATTACTGGTCACCAGGGTATCTATTGCTGAAAATGATATATTCTAATTAGGGGTCAGATGTCTCATGGGGCAGCAGGGTTAGGTTTTGATGGTCACAAACCTTTTTTTCTCTCTTGTGCAATAATTTAGGCTAAATTCTGTGAATCTGGTGTTCATTTGCATCAGAAATGACCTTGGCTGTAGGGTCATCCAGGAGAAGTAGGCAGTCTCACTTCTGCTTTGGTTGTCCTGGTGACAGCGACACCAGGTAGGTAGAGGGCAGCAGAACTTGCCTGAGCTGACTGTAGAGCGTGAAGATGAATGTTGATCTGTTGCCTGGTAATGGCTTTGGGCAGGTTGGTCTAGGAGAAGGGCTTGCCTGAACTGACCATTTGGGCTTGCTTGACAGGTATCGGTTCGGCCATGTTGTCTAATGCCCTTGGTTAAACAGGTGTTAGCTGTGCATCATGTCAGTCCAAATGTGCTTAGGCATAAGTTAAGTTTTCTAGCCCACATCGCTACTCAGTGCCTGCCCTCTTTTATTCGTCTCCCAGCCAGTTATTTTCCCTTCCAAAACTAGTCATTTTCTCTGCTTACGTGTGTGCAGAGGCCACGTGTGGAGGGTGCGGAAAATCACTTGACAGTTTTAGGCATCAGCCCCTTATTTTCTCAATTGGTCAATTTGCACAGAAACTGCTGAAATTATTTTATGTGATAGAGGGTGGGTGACTCTGGCATTAGAGTTCTTTCTGGACCTTTTTAGGATGTGCTTTTTAAAAGAAAAACGTCTCAGTTACTGCAGTGTATTAACTGATGTGACAGACCTGCTGGTTCCTGAGGTTTGTGTCTTCACTCGAGATGCTGAGTCGAGGGAAAATTGATTTCTGGAGAAGCTGGGGGAACTGTAAGCACTCTGACCAGATAAACAAAGCAGTCTGTGGAAATAACTCTCAGATGCCTAGGGACCTTTAACAGGGTTTTGAGGAAATGAGACTTAAGATGGGTGGATTCAGATGAAAGAGGCCAGTGGCAAATGCATGTTTTTGGAATTGCACAGATCTGTCAGTCAAGTTAACTGGCTCAAGTTAGTGAATCTGAGCTTTGTCCTGTACTAACTTGGGTCTGTACCTACTTGACTGTTTTTCTCATCCGTAGAATGGGAGTTTCAATATCCCAGAGTCCTTGCGAACGTGGAATGAGATCCTGTGTGCAAAGCACCAGGAAAGCGTTAGGCGCATAGGACGGTATAAATGGTACCTGTTTTTAATAGCTGTTGCTTAAGATTTATGAAAGAAGTGCTTGCATAACTACGCCCTCAGTTAACACCATGCAACCCTAAGAAAAGGTGGGAGGGCTGGAACTCGGGGGAGAGCAACGATCCCACAGTTAATGAAGTAGTGGGATCAGAATTTGAATTTGGCTTTCTGGATGATATCATGTTCCTTCTCTGCTGGCAGAGTAGGTGGTGGGTGAATTAAGGCACACGTGACCACTCAGGAACATTGTCTGTTGACGGAGATGTATTAAAAGGTCTATTAGGTTTAAATTTTCCCTAAATACCCGCTGCCTGAAGAAACAGCCTTAGGTTACCCTTGGTATTCTCATTACTGAAATTATCTGTGTGGGTAAGATGTACATGCCTTGCTGTATCTCTCTGTTAATGTGGGACCCTTCACATGCTCTGCATACGTGCAGATAGAAACATTCAGTGACAGTCTGTAGCATGTGTGTTTGTATTCTTCTTGCCCCTGTGTTTTTTTGCAGTTTTTCTACACAGGGATTGTAATTGACACATGAGGCCCTTCATCTTTACCCATAGCCATGGCAGACATTGCTAGTTGATCACAGAACTCTTTCCTGCTAAGGCCTGCCCGAACTGGGGTTTAGAATCCTTTGTAAGAGTTGGCCTGGGAGAGGACTTTTATGCCATCCCTGTGCTATACTGAGACATGTCAGTCAACCTGTGAAAATAGCGTTTGGACAGGCATATCCAAGGAGCTTTTATATCCTTGCAAATAGGTTTGCTGCTATACAGGCAATTTTTAAGCCATACAGCTATTTTGAAATTGACCTGAAACAGCAGGTATCAATAGCAAGTACCTGTGCAAAGGCTTCCTGATCCATGAAATTGATTTGGGCTCATACTTGACTCACATTCATTTATTCAGGAGGAAAAATGTCCAGTCTCTTGATGGTGGTTACATCGTGTTCTAATGGGTAAGCTTTACTAATGGAGGTTTAGGGATCTAAACTTAGTTGCTTATTTTTTCATTTCTTCAAAGCCCAGAGGTTTTGCATCAGATGATGGCTCTTTTAGGACTGTTTATATTCCAAAGTGACACCTTTTTGAATTCCTAGCTATTTAAGTAAGTGTTACATATGGCCTTGGTAAACAACAGTTTTCAAAACTGTGACTGACTAAATGGGCCCTTTCCCCCTGTTGTTTATACCTGGTAAAGTATCTTGTGTTTACTCTGAATACATTCGTTGTTACCTTTAGGGTAGCTTGTTTCTCAAAATTTGAGCGGTCCTCTGATCAGTATTATGTTTGATAAGGAAATTGGAGAGCAGGGATGAAAGGCAAAAGAAATTCTTTCGTGAAGCTGACATCAGATAAATTTGTGGTGTTGGTAATATACCAAGTACTTGGATGACATCAAGTGAGCCCATATTTGTTTCCTGGGTGTGGATTTCCCCCTTAAAAGTCCCTTCTAATGTTGGGCCTTAGCTAATTTACTGTGAAATATCTGTAGAGCTGTGCTGTCCAGTATGGGAGCCCCCAGCCACATGTGGCCATTGAGCGCTTGACATGTGACTTGTCCAAATTGAGATGTGTTTTCAGTGTAAAATACACACTGGATTTCCAGGACATATGGAACAAGTATGTAAAATATCTCATTAAAATTTTACATTGTCTACTGAAATGATGTTTTAAATATATAGGGTTAAGTGCACTCTATTAAGAGTAATATCACCTGTTTCTTTTTACTGTTTCATGTGACTGTCATAACATTTAAAGTTATATATGTGGCTCCCATTCGTGGCTTGCACTGTATTTTTATTGGATAGCGTCTGTTTGGGGGCTCCTTCAGACCTTACCTGACCTTTCACAAGAACATTTCATAACTGCAGTCCCCTGTGTGACAGCGATCACGTTTTCCATCCCAGCCCCTTGAAAACACAGGACCAGGAGAGACCCTTGTCATTGATGGAGAGAGTCGCCTTCTGGGAGACACTGGCCCTAGGAAGCACTGGAGTCTGGGTGATATCAGGATAGAGATCTGTGGCTTTGTTTGCCCGTCTGTGAAACGGGGTAACAGTCCCCGCTCCACGAATTTGTTGAAGGAGTAAATGAGGTAAGTCATGGAAGGCGTTTGGCACAGGCCTGGCAAATAGGAAGCACTTGAAAATAATAACCATTATTGTTTTAGCTCGTGAGTGGGCATTTAGCCGAGCTCCTGGCTTTGATTTCTCCCCATTCTGGTTCCAGTTGGTCATGCCTTGTGGGACCTGTGGAGTGTTGCAAACAGGCCTGCATGCTTTTAAGACACCAGCCTCTGCCGCCTAGGAAATCCAGGACTGCGTAGAATACCTTGAGCATTCTGATTGCTCTCTTGCTCAGCAATTCGAAAAGCAGCGGGGACCTTAGAGATCTTCGGAGATTGCCAGTGGCCTGCAGAAATGCCCTGACAAGACTGCTAATGGGCCGTAGCGCCCATGCCCTCCTGCCAGGTGGAAGAGGCCATAGAATCTTTCCTCACACAGTCTCCCAGGCCTGTGTCCTTACGCTCCTGGGTATTTGGTTTTATTGCGGCCCAGGTTCCTGTTTCTGGCCAGTCTCATACCAGATCCAAGCACTGCACTCTGGGTTATTACCAGGAAGTTGTCCAAGCTTTGCCACAGCTGTGGATTTGTTGAGATGGGTCGGGGGCTTGTCTCTGCGTTAGTATAGTAGAGACACATCCAGAACGTCTCTAGAGGACGTTTGATTCCTTCCTACAACAGAATGTTAAACTGAACGGCTCTTCCAAGTAGAGTAGATATTCTGTACTTGCCAACCTGCTGCTGAATTTGGACGTGGAAAATAGGGGGAATGTGAGAGACATAACACACTTCTATCAGGAAGCTCAGGTCCGCCTACAGGGGTTTCTAGCCAGGGTCCTGTGTGTCAGTGCACATCTGCAGGCCAAGAACTTGGGCGAGGGTGGCCGCTGCTGGGGAGGGAAGCAGCGAGTTGGCTGGGAAAATCCATCCCTGTTTAATTGTTCTTCAGGTTCTAGATGGGGCTGCTTCCTTCCCAGGGAACGATTGGCAGGGTGGACACATACCCTTTGTTTGGTGCAGCCGATAAGAATCTGGGTTTCAGTTTTAAGTTCTTTTATGAGGGATAAACAAGGATGTTGAAGTCTTGAAGTTAGGGTGTTGAAGGAGTGTCAGTGGGTCCTCAGGCCCCGCCCTGAGCCTGCCTTGGAAACCCAGGGGAGGGGTGGTGAGAGCAGCTGAGTGTGCCCACGTGGGAAGGGGAAGAAAAGGAGCTCCCTGAGGACTTTCTCATTCTCTTCGGCAGAGCCAGATTTCAGAGTGACTCTTAAAGGAAAATAGTCCTCCAGACCTTTCTGTCCACACAGAGTTTTAGTATTTCTCTTGAGTTACCAAGGCAAATCCCTTTTTAGGGATGGTGTGATCCCCTGTGTCTGCTGCTACTGACAGCTGCCCCCCTCCATGTCCTTTCACGAGGTCTGGGAACTTTATTCCTTGGTAGTGTTTCCTGCCCCAAGCCCTGATTTCTACAGGGCTTGTTCACAGATGAACACCTCTGTGCCCAGCCAGTCTGGCAGGGAAGAGGGAGGGTGTCTGGAAATTCTGCTGTTACTCCTTCTGCAGGTGTGTCGCACTGTGGCGTGGCCACTGATGGAGCACCTGCTATAAGCGTGGTGGGCCTCTTGCTAGGGGCTGGACACACCTTATCTGAAATTCATCCTTGTGCTTCCCAGGTGAGCACGTGGAAGTTTTGCTTAATTAAGCAACTTACCCAGCATCAGATACTTTTGAAAGTGGTGGACCCAGACTTCTGACTGCAAAGCCATCCATCTTTTACCTAACAACATGGTACTTCTATTCATACATAGATGAATGTGCCGGCTTGGCACATCTTGTGAATTGCACTTACTGGATTGAACTCTGGGTACTTTAAGACTGATAGCCGGGTTCTGAAAAGGGGAAAGTCCAGGTGATTGAAGATTGAAGGCCTAGTTGGACAGATGTCTAAATTCTTTCATACTTGGCCACTGTACGGGGTCAAGGCTTTGTATGTGTTCTGACATAAGGTTGATGAAACGCTCCAGTGCATTTTAAACTCAGTAAATGATACGTGTGTTAACAGCAGTAAGGGAAAAAAAGCCTTACTGGGTAAGTGTATTTTCTTCCTGTGGTCAAGAAGAAAGTAAAGGGAGTTAAAAGATTATTATTTTCTTTTGGCTGCAGAAACCTTTCGGGAGCTCTTGGTAAGTTACCTTGGGTAACAGGATATAATTATACCTTTCGTCTGTAGAGGGCATGTTTGCAAGGTAGTGTGTGATTTGTACTGGTTTCTGGAGGTTTCCGAGTAGTTACAGAGAAGTAATGTCTTTGATGGAGGGAAAATATTTGTGCTTCCTTCATTGCTGTCTTAGCCCCTGTGCCGGGCAAACCCACGTTCTCGCACTCTGATTTCTCCAAGGCTTCGGGCTTGGTCTGCTCACGTGTTTTTGTCCATGATATTTTGGGCACTGTCTATAGCCAAGGAAGCCATCATGTAGTCGGGGAGGAATTCTTAACTTTTCCTTCTTGGTGGTGGGTACACTGGAAGGCCGAATAGGTGGACACTGTGAATAATGAACTCGTCTCACTGAGTTCTCTGCCAGTTCTGTCCTAAAGGAGCTGTTATAAATCTGGAGTCGTCAGTTCCCCAGAGAAAGTCGCCAAGGTTTGTTTTCCTTCTTTCTTTCTTGGCACACCTGTTAATTAGTTCCAGACACTAGCTAATCAGACGGCAAGCATGAAAGCTCAGGGGTGAGAAGGAGGGTCACATCAGCTTTGTCTCTATACAACCAAAGCCCTTGTTTTAATAGAAAGGGTTTGCAGCCTCCTTTTTCCTCTGCTCCCTGATTCTGTGTTTGAGTCATTTCTGAGTGCAGGCTGCGCACAGCTGTGGGGCTTTTTGTCGGCCGTGATGCGAGACTTGTGCTTAGCAGTTTGGGAGCATGTGGCCACAAGAATGTGAGAGAGCAGTGAAGAATGCAAAGAGTAAACGAGAGCACCCAGAATTGCTTCTTTATTTTGGTGGTTGCTATATTCTTATCTTTTTGACCGGGAATGCTGAATATATAATATATTCATGTATATTACAGTATGGCAATGGTAAGAATGACAAGGGTAGCAATAGGATTGGGCAAAGTGGTAAGTTTTTTTTAATGCATTATTTCTCATCACCCTGGAATGACTCTGAGATAGTTACTCCTCCTCTAGTGGGGCAGAGAGACAGTAAGAGATTGAACCGTTTGGCCAAGACAGTGAACACAGCTAGGGAGTAGCCTAATTTGAACCCAGAGAGCCTTTGCTAATGTTTGACAAGAATGGGATCAGTGTTGAATTTAACCATGTCTTGGGTGAAACCATTGACTTTTGGACTTTACTTTTCCGGTCCATAGATACAGAAATGAAGGCCTGAGCTGTCCAGTGGGACGTTATGTTTTTTTTTTAAACTTCAAAAGGTATCCTTGGGCTTCCCTGGTGGCGCAGTGGTTGAGAGTCTGCCTGCCGATGCAGGGGACACGGGTTCGTGCCCCGGTCCGGGAAGATCCCACATGCCGCGGAGCGGCTGGGCCCGTGAGCCATGGCCGCTGAGCCTGTGCGTCCGGAGCCTGTGCTCCGCAAAGGGAGAGGCTGCAACAGTGAGAGGCCCACGTACCGCCAAAAAAAAAAAAAAAAAAAAGGTATCCTCTTGCATGTTATTGCAAGGCAAGTCATGGGTTCAAGTCAAATATTAGTGGAAACTTTACACGTATAGCACTTTGCTTGGTGTTATGCAGGTTCTAAAAATGTGTGCAAATTGGGGAAATAAAATGAAGGCCCCCAAAACCATATAATAAAATGCTGAAATACTGATTCAGTCCCTTAGTGTTCAGGAGCAATAGACTAAGGGGAAAGGTACCTTCCTGAGAGTAGGTGTTCTATAAACCTTTGAAAGCCTGGCTCATATCTTCTACGTGCCCAGGGAACTAGTGAGCAGAGGCAGTAGTGAACGGGTGAAGATGGTTTACCATGGGCAAAGCCATGCAGTTCTGGGGCTTGGACCCATGTCCGCCTTGTATCTTAGCTGCTTCCTTATGGCATAAAGCCATTAGTGACTGTCAGCTTACGGGTGGACACTGCTGAGATGTGAGAGGCTCCCCGTGTTGGAGACATTGGCCCTTGAATGCCAGGCAGAGGCATTTGGGTTTGATTTTGTTGTCTGGAGACCATAAAATAGCACAGGGAAAGGCTGAATGACTTTCTCATGGTGGTCTTGTATACTGAGTCTGTAGTGTCTTCTTGCTTTGTCATGGACTAGCTTTGTGTCTTTGGCTCATCTGTGAGGTGGAATAACGATTGCTATCTCATAGAGTTGATGTCAAAATTAAATGAGGATATAATTAAGGCTCTGGTCCCTAGCAAGCACATGGCTGTTGTTATTATTATTCTGCTCTTGTTTTTGCCTGCCCAGCATCTCTTTACCATTTTTTTTTTTTTCCCTACTCGTTGGGTATTGATCCCTCCTCCATGGTCTTGATGGGACCTTCTGCTAATCAACAGGCTCTGTCTACCCCTACTTGAGGTCCAAAACCCAGGCTGGGCCAGTCGTACCTTCTCTCCCTGGAATTGGAGGCTTGAGGCAAGTGACATGAAGACATCTCTCTCAGTTCCTGCTGCCTGAATCCCCCGAGCTGCTCTGATCCTTCCCTTTCAGAAGCTGGATTCTTTGGTGGTTGATTGGATTCTCTGAGATGTCCAGGATCCTTTCAATACATTCTTTTTCTGCTTATGTTAACCAAGGGTTGATATGGGTCATTTTCAATCAAAGGGCACCAGCATTAGCTGGAAGTACATCAAAGGGAAGGTAACTAGGTGTATCGAGAAGGACAGGGACCGTCTCCCCTGCCTGCCAAAAATAGTCCTTTCATAATGGTTTCATTCCTCCGTTTGGTTTTTCGAGTTCATTCATTTTGAGCTTTTTATCTCCAGGAATTCGAGGACTTTTATTTTAGTGCTAAGGACAGCCTCTCTTGAGGAGACATGCTGATAACACTTGGCCTTAACTGCTTCTCTTGATTTTATTTGTAAATGAGAATCCTAAGGATCTTTAAGGAAATGAGTAAAAGTTAATTGAACAACACTTAGAGCTGGAATTTAAAAAAATAATAAAAAGAGTCCATAATAGTAAGAGGCCCTGGAGGATGAGATGAAAGCAAAATGGTGCATCTGGGTGTCTATTCCGCCTGCACTTAATCCTGCCTATCACGTTTTCACTACAGCTGAGACCGGAGGTCAGCCGAGTATCTGATGGCCTCCAGAGTTTGTCTCTTTTATCATATCTTGTTCCCACTCACAGTTTCCTTTGCTGGCATCATTGAACAGCAAGTGTTCCAACCTAAATTAAAATCAATAAGAAGCAATTTCATTTGTTTTTAACTACGGAGACAAGCGCTTCTAGCAGAGTACTGTACTTCCAAGTAAAGTTCAGTTTTTTGTTTTGGTTTTTTTCCCCCCCTTTCTGGCTGGAGCCCAAAATGCATTAATTTTTCAGTGTAGGACTTTGGGGTGTTGCCCTGATTTGATTTAAGGCCTTGTTACCATCATCATCTCTTTAAAACTGGGATTGCCGGTATCTGAATTACTTTTGTGTTTTATAGAGTCTTGGCAATCAAAGCTCCGTAGGTTTGTCCAGCTATAGTGTGGGAGCTTGTTAGACATGCAAGACCTCAACCCCGCCCGAGACTAATGGAACCAGAATTTGCCTTTCAACAAGACCTTCAGGTGATTTGGAGCACCTTGCAGTTTGAAGACTGCTCTCTGTTTGAATAAGAATGTTATTTTGATCTCCTTGTTTTTCATAATTTTAAAAAATTGAAATGTGATAAATGTTCGTTGTGGAAAATAGGGGAATTCAGAAAGGTACATAGAGGAAAAATAAAATCATCTGTAATCTCAACACTCATTTATTTACCATGTTGGTCTACAGCCTTTTGGTGGGTTGTTGGAACATTAAAATATTATTAAAATCATTTTGTGAAAGATATTAAAACATCTTTTATTCGGCATAAAGCTTAATTCTTAGGAGATGAAAGATGAAGATCCAAGTTCTCCTTTGGTCAAGGACAGGAGATTCTTGGAGAAAGAAACCTTCTCTCCTCCCAAGCCTGTATCATTTGTTAGGGACCTATTATGTGCCAGGTGTATTATGACCTGCCTGTGGGACCCTTATGTTGGTAATCACAGAATAAGATGAAAATTAAGACACTGACTGGGCTTTTGAATCCTAATATGCATTTTTCTGGACAGTTGAGACAAAGGAAATCATTAATAAGGCTTGCTCTTTGCTTAATTTTCCTCCTTTTTACTTTTTGCCTTTTGCTGGTATGGATTTTGAATTAATTGCTACCTTAATTGCTTTCTTTAGGTGATAGATTCCTCTGATTGAGCAGACCTTTCCATCCGAAAATATCTAGGATTTGAAACTTACTGTCAGGAAGAATAACTTCTCGGGTGGGGGGAGGTGGGGGAGGTGGGGGGAAGGTGTTGTCTTGGCAGGGAACTTGCTAATTACACTGCCAGTTGTAGTATCTATTTATGATGGAGACACTGGGTACCCAATTAGCAGGTCATTTTCATGTGAGGGTTTTGGAATTGGACTCTGCTGTGTGAAGATGGTATGGCAACCAGCGAGCACCTTCTCAAGTGCAGGGGAATTGGGGATGGTTTTAGATCGCGGTCACCTGAGATTGCCCCAGGTCACTGATAGGAATCGAAAGCTCTGCTGTTTGTTCTGTTCCTTTGAACCAACAGTTTCTAAAGTTGTCTTGTCTGCAGGGCCGACAGTACTAAAAAGTTGCTACTCTTGAGAGAGGCTGGCTTCCCGGGAAGGAACTGGCCATGTGATGAGGCCAGGAGGGTCGTGAGAATCAGCAGACTGGAATTACAGGGAGGGGCCAGGCAGCCAGACAGTCCTTTTGGTCTGGGTTTCCCATTTGTCTTTTGGGGGGAGGGAAGGAGGAGTCTCCCCTCCCTGGAAGGAATCTACTGTGATTCTTTCACTGGGGTTGTTATGGAAATGGCACTACATCAGGAGACAGACTGGGTCACCTTTTTCTCTCCTTGTTTATTCCTTATCATTTGTGGTGCCAGGTATCCCCCAGGTAGGTCTGCCTGCTTCCACTCCTCTGCCCACAGGAGGGATGTAGAGGGAATGTGATTGGCCTGGTGGGTGCCCAGGGCAGAGAGGTTGCCTGTGATGGCGTCACTGTTAGGGCTTGAGGGTATTTTAACTTCTTTTTAGTCCTATGGTGACATGAAGCACCATCTTGATTTTAGCTTATTTACAGTATTAATGGCAAACGTCACCTTCCATTATTTTGTAAAATAGAAACAACAGAAAGCAAATAGGCATGCTGTCTGTATAAGGTCTTTAAGTGGAGAACTTGTTGGAATCATTGATTCTTGGGCCTTAGACTTTTTTTTTTTTTTTTTTTTTGCGGTACGCGGGCCTCTCACTGTTGTGGTCTCTCCCGCTGCAGAGCACGGGCTCCGGATGCGCAGGCTCATGGGCCCAGCCGCTCTGCGGCATGTGGGATCTTCCCGGACCGAGGCACGAGCCCGTGTCCCCTGCATCGGCAGGCAGACTCTCAACCACTGCGCCACCAGGGAAGCCCCGGGCCTTAGATTTTTAAATTTTGAAATGATTTCAGATTTCCTGAGACGTTGCAAAAATAGTACAAGGAATTTCAGTATCCCCTTTTGCCCACATTACCCGAGTATTAAGTTTACCACGTTTACTTTCTCTTTCTCTGTTCTCTCTGTCTCTCTTCTCTCTGTCAGACACACAGGCACACATTATTTTCTTCTGGACAGTTTGAGAGGAAGTTGCAGCCATGTTGCTCTTCACCCTTAAATACCTCAAGGTGTGTTTCTTCAAAACAAGGACATCGTCTTATAAAAGCATAATACAATCATCCACAGCAGAAAATTAATGTAGAGTTCTATTATCTAATCTATAGCCCTTACTCAAATTTAGTCAATTAGCCCGCCTACTAATGTCCTTTATAGGAAAACAAAAATGTTAAGTTTTTAAAAACTTTTTTTTCTGGTCTAGGATCCAAATACACGATCACACATTACATGGGGTTGTCCTACCTCTGTAGTCTTAAATTTGGGACTTTCTTTGTCTTTCATGAGCTTGTCCTTTGAAGACTACAGGCCACTTATTTTGTAAAATCTCGCTCATGTTGGATTTGTGTGATGTTTTCTCAGTATTGGATTCAGTTACCATTTGTTCTTTATTGCAGTTGCATGTCCTATTTATTTTTTTAAAAAATTAATTTATTCTTGGCTGCGTTGGGTCTTCATTGTTGTGCACGGGCTTTCTCTAGTTGCGGTGAGTGGGGACTACTCTTCGCTGCAGTGCGTGGGCTTCTCATTGCGGTGGCTTGTCTTTGTTGCGGAGCAAGGGCTCTAGGCATGCGGGCTTCAGTAGTTATGGCACGCAGGCTCAGCAGTTGTGGCTCGCGGGCTCTAGAGCACAGGCTCAGTAGTTGTGGCGCACGGGCTTAGCTGCTCTGCGGCATGTGGGATCTTCCCAGACCAGGGCTCGAACCCATGTCCCCTGCATTGGCAGGTGGATTCTTAACCACTGCACCACCAGGGAAGCACATGCGTGTCCTATTTCTGAGAAGGATCATGTAGAACTTGCCTCAGCTCTCCCTCTACCCCAACTTTATGCTTCAGCTCTTTTTGATCTGATACTCTTATTGGGAGGAGAAAGTTTTGATCATATACCCCTAATATAGATATTTCTCTAAATTATAGGTTATATAAGTCAGCTTGGGCTGCTTTAACAAAATATCACAGATTGTGTGGCTTAAACAACAGAAATTTCTTACAGTTCTGGAGGCTGGGAAGTCCAAGAGCAAGGTGCCGGCCAGTTTGTTTCCTTATGAGGCCCTTCTTCCTGGGTGACAGATGGCTGTCTTCTTGCTGTGTCCTCACATGGCAGAGAGAGAGTGAGAGAGAGAGAGGGCACTCTTCTTATAAGGGCACTGATCCTGCCATGGGGCTCCACCTTCATGACCTAATTACCTACCAAAGGCCCCACTTTAAAATACCATCAACTGGGGGTTAGGCCTTCAACATATGAATTTTGGGGGAACAGAATTCATTCTATAGCATAGATGTACTGTGCTGATGTTATGTACCTCATAAAACATTACCCAAATACAAGTTAAGAAGGATAAATGAATACTTATATACATATTTGTATGTAATCATATAGACATATAGATGTAAGTTTATATATGTGTATAATTTATATACACACATTTATATATGTATAATTATTCATGCACACACACATATGTACATGTATGTACATACATACATGTATATGAATGCGTAGGTGTTCTGTTGTTCTCCTTCAAGTAGCCCAGCGCTGGAGACTCCTGCAACAGCCAGCAGTTATAGCTCTACAGGGAGGAAAAACTTGTTACCTGGGCTTCCCTGGTGGCGCAGTCGTTGAGAATCTGCCTGCTAATGCAGGGGACACGGGTTTGAGCCCTGGTCTGGGAGGATCCCACATGCCGCGGAGCAACTAGGCCCGTGAGCCACAACTACTGAGCCTGCGTGTCTGGAGCTTGTGCTCCGCAGCAAGAGAGGCTGCGATAGTGAGAGGCCCGCGCACCGCGATGAAGAGTGGCCCCTGCTTGCCACAAGTAGAGAAAGCCCTCGCACAGAAACGAAGACCCAACACAGCAAAAATAAATTAATAAACTCCTACCCCCAACATCAAAAAACAAAAAACAAAAAACAAAAAACTTGTTACCTGATAGGTTGGGATTTCTTGGTCTCTCCAGTTTATAGGATTTGCCCTAACACAGGGGTCAGCAAACTGTAGCCTGGGCCCAAATCTGACCTGCCGATTGTTTTTGCACAGCCAGTGTGCTAAGAATGTTGTTTTACATTTTTGAACTGTTGAAAAGATTAAAAACATAATAATTTGAGACAGGTGAAAATACATCATTCACATTGAAGGTCAGTAAATCAAGTTTTATTGCAGCACAGCCACTCCCATGTGCTTCCAAGCAGGAGAGTACTGTCTGAGCTGCAGGCTTAAACTACTTGATATATATAATGTATCAACTCTATGGCCCATTACAGAAAAAGTTTGCCAACTCCTCCTCTAACACCATGTTATTAATGAAACTACCACTTGCTGAATGATGTGTTTCAGGTCGTGAACTTAGAGCTATGCAGGTATTAATTTAATCCTCACCACAACTCCATGAGGGAGGGGTCTCCTAAGATATCTCCTTCCAGGATATTGTCTCCATCCAAAAACGAGGAACCCGGAGCTTCACAGGGAGCAAAATTTGCCCCAGAGACATAGCTGGTAAGTGAAGGGGTTAGACTTTAAAAGCAGCTGTTTTGCACCTTGGCTCTTGGTGGTTCAGGCTTATTCCGGCCTTGGAGAATTTAGGCGATTGCTGGGGTGAGTTGGGGGTGGGTGCAGGTAGCCCAGGCCACTAGACTGGACTGCGCAGTCAGTATAGCCTTGCCCATTGCTGTGTCTTTGGCATGCTGGGCACCGGGGAGCTGCTTAGTAAAGTGTTGAAGGATGGATGAATGGATAGAGAGATGATGCCCAAACCCAGCCTGGAAAATGGAAGTGGAATATGGGGGTGTGGTCAGGGTCAGTCATTAGATTAGATTTGCCAAGAACAGCTACTTCAAGGTGGGCTACAGCGAGAGTCCCACAGCCTTGACATCTGGGGCAGGAAGTTGTTGAGGTAGGAGTGAGAGATGAGGCTGGAAGTGCTCAGTGTGTCAGACCTACGGCTTCTCGGATATTCTGGTGAGTGGTGACCGAGGACTGCACAGTCCTTTGGTAATGCCTGGGTCTGTCTCGTCTCTGTCCCAAGGACAGGTGCCTTCTCAGGACGCTATCATCCTCTGTTTCTGATAGAAATGATGGGCTAGGAGCAAGGAGCACCTACTGTTCTGGGAGGCACCCCTGGCCTTTATATTTTTCTTTAATTAAAAGAAATTGCATATAATATATGAATATGTTCTTTTTTAGAACGTTTCAGCTAAAGCTTAAATCTTTTGACTTCTTCTCATCCTGCCTCCCCAGAGTTTGAAGCTATTTTAGTAGGTTTACATATACTTATACAAATACATAGATTATTTTTACAGAAGTAATTTACTGTATTCATTCTGCTGCTTTTTGTGGTGGGGGGGTTCAACAATGGTTTTTAGAAGTATTTCATTGTTGATACCTAATAATGCATTTAACGCAGTCCTTTTAGGGACTTCCCTGGTGGTCCAGTGGTGAAGACTCCGTGCTCCCAATGCAGGGGGCCGGGGTTCGATCCCTGGTCGAGGAACTAGATCCCACATGCCACAACTAAAGATCCTGCATGCTGCAATGAAGATCCCACACGCAGCAATGAAGATCCTGCATGCCGCAACTAAGGCCAGGCACAGCCAAGTAAATAAAAAAAGAAAAAACCCACAGTCCTTTTAGTTGCAGTATACTATTCCGTTGTTAAGAACAGGCTGTGCGGGGCTTCCCTGGTGGTCCAGTGGCTAAGACTCCACACTTCCAACGCAAGGGGCCCAGGTTTGATCCCTGGTCAGGGAACTTGATCCCACATGCCACAACTAAGAGCACACATGCTGCAGCTAAAGATCCCACATGCCACAGCTGAAGATCCTGCACGTGGCAGTGAAGATCCCCCGTGCTGCAACTAAGACCCGGCACAGCCAAACAAATAAATAAATATATTTAAGAAAGAAAAAGAAAGAATGGGCTGTGGAGGTAGTGAGCTATCTTCCTGCTGGTGGTCACTAAGGTCACTTGACAGAGAACAGTCTTTATACGTACCTCTTTGTGCTCGTTTGCCAGTATTGGTTTAGGGTCGATACAGAGAATTGGAACTGCTGGGTCATAGGTTAATAGAAATGGGGGTCTTGGCTAGTCTGTCCCTCCCTCTGGTCCTGGACACACGAGGGTGTGATCCTGCTTCCCGCAGCTGGTCTGCTTAGCCTCGCTTCTTGTGCATATTGTTTCCTTTTCTTTCTTTTTGGAGGTTGAGAGGGCAAGAGGATAAGCTTACTGTGGTATTTGCAGGTCAAGTGTACACGAATCCAGGGATGTCCCACATACTGTGTCACTGCCCCCTTGATGAGTTTTCTTCCCTCGGTTTGTTGTGGAGTGACAGAGGTGTGTCGGGTTTGCCCGGGCGTCCTTGCCTTAATGCTAACCTGTCTTAGCAGGAGGGGCCAGTGGCATCCACCTCCAGGTGAGTGATGTGGAAACTAGTTGAATAGGCAGTAGGTAGACAGGGGAGGGCAATGAGGGCGTAGAGGGACTAGAAAGAACCTAAGCTAAGTCAGTCAGCTTGCTCTGAACCTGAGTTTCCATGAGGATCCTTGGGAATCATTCCTGGAAGGTGAGAATCCAGAAGGTAATGGATGTGAAGGGCCACCCACACTGCCTGACACTTACAAGTGCTAATTGTTAATTCTCTGCTCTGTCCCACTTGTTGAGCTTGGTGCTGAGATTAGAAAGGGTAACTAGGACATGCTTTCATGTTCAGAGCACTCAGGGCCTGGAAACTGACATGTAACTACATGAGCATACACAACACGTTGGATGAGTCTAAAGGAGACAGAGAAACTTCTTGGAGTTGCCTCTGTAAGAGGCACTGGAGAAAAAAAAAACAAAACATGCCTGAATTGTCCCTTTCTCTGGAGCTTTTAAACTGTGCCAGAGCAAGTGGATACTGCAGCATACCAGTTTTGTTTTTATATAAAGTTTATACCGAGCCAAAATGATTTAAAATTATTTTCTTAGTAATAATTGTAAGAAATACCCATCTTTGGAGAAAGGGGCTGGATCTGCCCACCTTGTCAACTTGATACTCACACTGTCTTTGAAAATCACCTTCTCTTTGTCAAGACACCCCAATAAAGCTGGGGGGGAAAAAGGAAAAAAAAACACCCTCTTACCTCCCTGAAGTCTGATTGGTTCTCTGCAGTCCCACAACGGATGCTAAGCAGGCAAAACCAACACAGGGTAGTTATTCTAGGCTGTTCCACGTCTTCCTAGTCAAAGTGTCATCCTCTGATCTGCGGCGTCAGCATCACCTGGGAACCTGTTAGAAATGCAGAATCTTAGAGGCTCAGCCTCCACTCTAGATCTGTACTTAGCAAGACTCCGCAAGCGATTCCTATACACATGGAAATTTTTGAGAAGTCAGGGCCACCTGGCCCCCATCTGTACACCCCCTCTGTGCAACATTTCCCCACAAACACCACAGGTACCTCTGACCCCCCCATCAGGACAGACACCTTTGGAACCCTAAAACAGTGTATGTCAGGAAAGGCCCCACTGAAGTGAATTGCTTTTAGGGGGCTCTCTACTTTCCTTCGGCCCAGGAATCAGCATTTCCTTTGCCAACTAGGTAAAAATCATTAAATTACAAAAAAAGGAAAAAAGGTGGTCCAAATTTTCCTCACTGTGAAAACAGCTGTAGTGACACAGGTAGGAATTACTGCTTCAGACTTAAAGTCTGCTCCTTAAAAGTAAGCTGTGTATATATACAGTTCTCCTTTTCTTAGCCAAACGAAATGGGTTTTGAAAATTGGGGATAGATGAATGCGGTCTTTATAATAATCACTTGCATTTGCTCTTCAGTTCTTGTTCTTGCTCTCTTCATTTCTTTTCAGATGGAAGCATTTTTAATGAGAGGAATTGGAAAAGTGGGTCAGGGAAACCAAAACACAGAAAAATTCTGCTGAGCTCGGTAGCTTTTCTCAGTTCTTTTTTGTTTTTTAATTTCTTTTTAAATTTATTTATTTTTGGCTGCATTGGGTCTTCGTTGCTGTGCACGGGCTTTCTCTAGTTGCGGTGAGCGGGGGCTACTCTTCGTTGCAGTGCACGGGCTTCTCATTGCAGTGGCTTCTCTTGTTGCGGAGCACGGGCTCTAGGTGAGTGGGCTTCAGTAGTTGTAGCACGTGGGCTCAGTAGTTGTGGCTCGCGGGCTCTAGAGCGCAGGCTCAGTAGGTGTGACGCATGGGCTTAGTTGCTACACGGCATGTGGGATCTTCCTGGACCAGCGTTTGAACCCGTGTCGCCTGCATTGGCAGGCGGATTCTTAACCACTGCGCCACCAGGGAAGTCCCTGTTCTCAGTTCTTTAAAGTGCTTGAAAACTATTTTGTTGCTACTAAATCTAATTAATAGCTACCTGGTACTCATCAAGACCTCATTTCTTTCAACCTTGAAGGCAATTGGAAAGATACACAGATCTCTGTATTATCACAGCAAATGAATTCTGTTTTCCTTAATCACTTAGAGCTTTATCAGCAATGTCGGCAGCAGATGGACAGCTGAGTTTAAAAACTAGAATGCATCTCAGGGTGTTCACTGTGGCGTGTCATAAGTGTGTACTGATTGATAAAATTACTTTGTAAAAAATACAGTTTTGAAACCAGAGTCTAAACCGTGTAACAGGAAAGCCTGGTTCTTGATGGTCTCCAGCCTGTTTCTGAATATTTGGACGGAATCAACAAGTCTCTGGAAGCCTGTTCTCTGCCCAGCACCAACTAGTCAGAATGCCGTGGACCAAAATGGATTTAAACACAAAGAGAGGGTGAAAATGCTCATCTGGGAGGAGGGGGGCACCAGGGGATGACTGTGCAGAGCCCTGCATCTCTGCCGGTGCAGGGTGCAGCTGTGGGTTGTTGGTGACAAAGGCATTCTTCCATTCTGAGCGGACCAAGTATGAATCGACTTGGTGGCTGATGTGCTGACAGGCTCAAGTAAAGTAGCTCAGGCCTTAACTGTGGTGATCAGATATCGGGAGTCCAGGCAGAAGAGAGGCAGTGATTGCACACGCTGCTTATTCCGAGGGCCAGAGCTGCTTCCGAGGGCTGCCTGACCACCCCGTCTTCACACACCCTCTCCCTCACTCAAGTCAATTATTTCTGTTGAAGCACACCCAGGACTGGATGATGTTTTGTGTTTGTCAGGTAGAGCGTTAGTTTGGCAAATATTTATTAAGTGACTACTTTGTGCCAAGTCCTTGGTGCAGCAGTTTAAGCCTCAGATCCACCGTTTGGTGGGTCATGAGAGTGCAGCCAACATCCATCAGCACTTTGCATGTCTGTAAATTATACTATGGTAATAACCTGGCAGACCTGCTTTCAAGCCTGACTCTTATCAATAAAGCATGACAGAGAAATCTGCACAGCGTGTTTGGGGAAATAGCTTACAGGAAGAAACACGATGTTACAACAAAATTGGCCTGATCGAAGCATAGCTAAGGTCTGACGTGGACAGGGAATTGTTACAATTAATACTTTTCTTTTTTTTTAAAAAACCATTTTTAATCTGTTGTGGGAAAATGAAGGAGTTTTTCGTAATCTAGGTGAAAAGTGAGAAAGCCTGTCTGTTTACAGATGTTTGTCATTTAGTCCAAACACACAGATGATAGTCTGCGTTTTTTGGTTTTCACCCGGACACGCTCCGTGCGCTTGTATACAGAGCACAGTGATAATCTCCCACCTCCCTGGACAGAACTGAGCAAGAGGTGGGGTGTTTGCTTTGTAGCCTGAATGTAGAAGTTTTGCCATCTGTGTTTGTGGATGCACCGATTGTTTCCACCATAGGAGGATGGTGGGATCAGCACAGTCATTCACATTTTAAGAATTTTATTCATTGTCTTTGTATCTTTTGCAGATGGGGAGAACAGTCTGATTATATACCCTTTATTTAGTGTTACCGCTCAGAGAAATTAACTAAGTAAAACGATGGAAAGCCCAGCATGTCTTTTCTTCCAGCTGGGAATGTGCCCTCAAAGTTTGGGTGTTCTCCAAGCAGTGTCAACAATGTTGCGGACACAGGAAAGGGACTAGGGCGCCAGAACCTGGGTAAAGGGGTATTTCTTACGGCTACTTGAGGGAAGGTGTAAAAGAGAATTTCATTTATAACTCGGTAGTTTGGCCCTAGGCCTTGATGCTTCTACTAAATGAAATAATATATTCATAAGCTAGTAAGCAGAGTACCATTTATATACACAAAGCGGCTGTCTAGCTCTAGGTAGAACTGTATCTAAGATTTCCATACAGGACGGGATTTGGGTTTTAGTGTTGTTTTTTTTTTTAATATTTATTTATTTATTTATTCGGCTGAGCTGGGTCTTAGTTGCTCTGTGCGGAATCTTTTTTTTAAGTTGCAACATGTAGGATCTAGTTCCCTGAGCAGTGATGGAACCCAGGCCCCCTGCATTGGGAGCGCGGAGTCTTACCCACTGCACCATCAGGGAAGTCCCTGGGTTTTAGTCTTTATTAGTTTCATAGGTTTGGGTAGCTGGTTTATATAATGGGTAAGAAGTCTAGATTATGTTCACATCAGGGTAAAAGATGAGAAAATTTATTTAGCACCATTGTGTTCTTCAGCAAAACTTGAAAATTAAAAATATTTTTGAAAAGGAAAGCTTTTCTTTTTTTCTTTTAATTTAATTTATACACCTTCAAGGCAAAACCTATTTAGGCATGTGGACAGGTGGTTTTGAAAACAAGTTTTAACACTTTCAATCTGACTGGTTTCAGCAGGTGTGGAAAATGTATGCTTTTAGGAATAGTTTTCAGTAACATTGGCCAAAAAATATCTCAAGGCAGAAGGTCTTCAAAAACTGCTTGGTTTGAAATGCTTAGGTTAAGGCCAATATGCATCTGTGGTCCCCTCCTCATTCTTGAACCCCCCTAAAATTAGTCTCAACTTCATTTTCTCTCTGTATGTGAAGACACTGGATATCCACATTTAGCTTAAAAATAAGTGGAATCTTAAAGTTCACGATATTTAATAAGTGTGAAACAATATACACATTCATTTCTACAAGTAACAGGATTTGTTTTTTTTGCGGTACGCGGGCCTCTCACCGTCGCGGCCTCTCCCGTTGCGGAGCACAGGCTCCGGACGCGCAGGCTCAGCGGCCATGGCTCACGGGCCCAGCCGCTCCGCGGCATGTGGGATCTTCCCGAACCGGGGCACGAACCCGTGTCCCCCGCATAGGCAGGCGGAGTCTCAACCACTGCGCCACCAGGGAAGCCCAACAGGATTATTTTTGAAAAAAAAAAAAAAACAACACCACCAAAACAAAAGACCGAATTTCACCAGTCGTTTTCAAACTTTTTTTTAAAGCACAGAATCCTTTCTTCGAATCTCATTTTTCTTGTTGAAGCATGGAATGTGAAGCATATAGAATGCCTTATTTATTTGACAAATGATTAGGGGGCTGCTCATGAGACCTTTGTCTTCTTAAGCTTTACAACAGGTATTTGTTTTTGATGTAGGCCAGCCCTTCTCTCCTTTCTGATGAGGATACTGAGGTCTGGGGGGTTCCTAGACTCATTCAAGGCCACAGTGAGAGGGACTTTCCTGGTGGTGCAGTGGTTAAGAATCCGCCTGCCAATGCAGGGGACACAGGTTTGAGCCCTGGGCCGGGAAGATCCCACATGCCGCGGAGCAACTAAGCCCGTGAGCCACAACTACTGAGCCTGTGCTCTAGAGCCTGCTAGCCACAACTACTGAGCCTGAGTGCCACAACTACTGAAGCCCGAGTGCTTAGAGCCTGTGCTCCACAACAAGAGAAGCCACCGTAATGAGAAGCCCACACACTGCAACGAAGAGTAGCCCCCGCTCACCGCAACTAGAGAAAGCCCACGCATAGCAACGAAGACCCAGTGCAGCCAAAATTAATTAATTAATTAATTTTAAAAAAGCTTTTGGAACTGTTATCTTGGAGTATCAAACAAAACAAAACATTATTCTAGCATGAAAAATCCACTTAAAGGGCACAGTTGTTGCCACAATTTGTTTTTCTTTACCAGCTAAGATAGGGCTTTGGAACCAAGGGGCATTGGCCATGGAAAGGACCATGGGCATGCAAAAGAATAGAAGTTTTGCACATGCTTGTTTTGAAACTCAGCTACTTCTGTTCAGGTTTGACTGGTCTCAGTGGTAACGAGCTTAAAATGAAATAATGCCATCTTGATTCTTCTTGTGTGGACTGCTTGAGCCAACGTAACACATAATGCAGAGCAAAACAAGGAATCGATAAAGCCATTAAGCTGCTGGCTGTCTGGCCAGGAATGTTGATGAATGGGTTCGCGTTTCCCCTCGGGTGTTTTTATTCACCACGGGAAGAAAAGGAGTGGCCAACAAAGTAGAGAAATTGAGAAGAAAGGCTTTTCTTGCTTGAGTGAGGCAGTGCCGCCTGCATCTCTGTCTTGTTCCCTTGGAGACTCCTTTTCTTATCTGTGAACCAGGACATCGAGTTGGTCATCGTGTGCTGCCCCCTTCCTGTCTCTTACTTTAAGGTTTATTAGTGGATGATAGAGTGGAGATATATCAGACACACTCAACTCATGAATGAGTTAAATTTGTAACTCCACTTAGAGTCATGAGACCAGTGCCCAAAAGCTTGGGCGCAATGGCCTGTCGTGGGACCGCAGGAGAAAATGTGAACTTGGTTGTTGTGTTAGTTTGCTAGGGCTGCAGTAACAGGGTACCACAGTGTGGGTGCCTTAAATAAATAGAAGTGTATTGTCTCATAGGCTAGAAATCCGAGATCAAAGTGTGCTCGGGATTGGTTCCTTCCGAAGGCTATGAGGAGAATCTGTTCCCTGGTGGTTTGCTGCCAATCTTTGGCGTTCCTTAGCTTGTAGAAACATCACCTTGATCTCTGCCCTCATGGTGAGAAGAAGTTCACTTGGTGTTCTCCCTATGTGCCCATTTCCCCTTTTGATAAGGACACTAGTTGTATGGGATTAGGCTCCACCCTAATGACTTCATCTTTAATTACGTCTGCGATGACCCTATTTCTAAGTGAGGTAACATTCTGAGGTACTGGGGGTTTGGTACTGGGGTTGGGATGTATGAATTTGCAGAACACAGTTCAACTCATAACAGATGGATAAGATGGCTGGTTTTGTGTCTCTAAAATCTCAAGTCTGAGTGGTTTCAATCAAGCAACCTACAGCTTCAAAATGAGTAAGCATATACTGTGTTCTCCAGTTTTTTTTTTAGGTGCTTTCACATATCCTATGTTCCTTACCATAGCAGACAAATGTATTCGTGTTTATGAAGCTTGTAGAGGCTATAATGGAATAGAAGAGAGTAAACCCTGTAGACGAGCAGGAACACTTTAGAATCTTCTACTCATCTTTTGTTTTCTTTTGGGTATCGAAAAACATTACAATTCTAACCTGTAGTTGCCTGCATGAAGACTTTGATGTACTTTAATCACGCTCATTGGGGGACAGATGTTGGCATTACACAATATATGTTACTATATCATAACATAAAAGATGTACTGTACTTTCTGGGTGATTCAAGGGATTTGTCAGTGGTAATTCTGACTCTTGCTAAAACCTTATACACTGACTTTTTTTTTCTTTTTTTGCGGTACGCGGGCCTCCCACTGCTGCGGCCTCTCCCGTCGCGGAGCACAGGCTCCGGACACGCAGGCCCAGCAGCCATGGCTCACGGGCCCAGTCGCTCTGCAGCACGTGGGATCTTCCCGGATCGGGGCACGAACCCCTGTCCCCTGCTTCGGCAGGCGGACTCTCAACCACTGCACCACCAGGGAAGCCCACACTGACTTTTGAGTGTAACCTCACTACCGCAGCTGGTGATCTATTTAATTAAATGAAAGTTTGGTTATGATGTGCTCCACCCCTGAACCCCCAACCACCAAAGTCTTCAAGTTGAGTATTTTCAAGTCTACCATCAGCCGTGGAACCTGTTTTGCAAATGATACCTTATTCGATGAGGACTTTTAAGATCTACTTCCTTAGCAACTTTCAAATATGCAGTACAGTATTATTAATCGTAGTTACCACGTTGTACATTACATCCCAGGACTTATTTATTTTATAACTGGAAGTTTGTACCTTTTGATCCCCCTTCACTCATTTCTCCCACCCCTCACTGCCCGCCTCTGGCAACCAACAATCTGTTCTCCGCACCTGTGAGCTTGTTTTTTTGTTTTTACTTTTTAGATCCCATAGAGAAGCATGTCAATTATACTTAACAAAAAAAAAGCATATAGAAAAAAATGAAATAAATAAAACTTCTCCCATGTGGGGGAGAGAAGCCAAAACAATCGTACTTGAAATCTCAAAATATAAAATAGGTTTTAAAAAGGATTTTCTCTGGGGCTTCCCTGGCAGTCCAGTGGTTAAGACTCTGTGCTTCCACTGCAAGGGGCATGGGTTCAATCCCTGGTCGGGGAACTAAGATTCTCTATGCCGAGCTGCACAGCCAAAAAGAAAAAAAAGAAGGATCTTCTCTGATTGAATCAAGGTATAAAAGGCTTCAACCTCTCTCTCTACTTTCCTTAGTTGAGTTCCCTCAACCAGGACATAGTTGGAGAAAACATTGGTAAACCATGGTATGGGAGCATGTTTGCCATGTGATGAGTTTTATCACCTAGAGGGAAATTAGAACAAGTAAGGATATTATATCTTTCGGTAATCTCAGGTTATTTGTGGGCTCACATCACTGTGCATGCTGTATTCTTTTGTTCATTTATTCAACAAAAATTGATAGCAATTTGTGTAAGATGTTGGCGATTCAGAGATCAGTGAGATATAGTCTCTTCCAGAACGGTTTTTAGTCTCCATCCGTGCATCCACCCATCCTTCATATTTCTTGAGTGCCTCCTATGTGCTGTGCCCATTTTAGGTATTTGAAAAAGTGGCAAAACTAACAAATAATACCTGTCTCTGTGGGGCTTGTGTGTTAGTGGGGTAAACAAGCTAACACGTTAGAAGGTGACCAGTGTCGGGAAGAAGGAGGAAGGTTGAGGGAAACTGAGACTTTTTGGAGCGGGGGACTTGGGTTGCTGCCACCTGTTTTCAATAGACCTTGTTGGAAAAAGTTGACATCTAGTATGGTTGTGAAGGAGGTAAAGTTAAGCATGGGGTGTCCGGGAACAGAAGGGACAGATAACTCACTCACCTGCATAATCTTGGACCCCGCAGTAGCCCTATAAGAGCAGGTACTGTAGTGATTTATATTAAGCTGAGGCCAAAGTTGCCCAGGATCAAGGGCCTAGGCAACAGTGGTGGGATTCCAGCCACGGTTACGAGATGCAGCTGGCTCACTGGACAGATGTCTCTCCGTGACTGTTAATGGGAACGTTCTTAGGCCTCTGTTTCAGGACCCCCTCACCTTTCGCCAGCCTGTGCATGCCAGAGGGGCTGAGGTTGTATCCATCCTGCTCGCTCATCAGAGTGCCTAGCTCATAGCTGCCGCTCATTTACGTGTATTGATTAAAGAAGGATAAAATAGGCCCCTGGGCACCTTTTAATTAAGAGAGAGGTGGTGATGGATAACATAGTTCGGAGGAGAGGAAGATCAGCTTCCTCACGGTGGTGGTACCAGTCAAGCATCCCGCTTTGAGGTGGAATCGTGGAGCGCCCTGGGCAGGGGCTCCAGGGGGCTGCCTCATGGCCATGAGCTTCTAATTTTCTCTGTAGGTCACACTAAATAGTCCATTATTCATCAAGGAGAGGGGAAATTGATTTCAAATTACTCCTGTATTGGTTAATACCCAAACTGCCACGAATGCTTTATGGGATCAGGGAGAAGATAGGCCCTGGGTTTTAGCTGCACTAAAACCTGCTTAATTAACCGAACACTGTCTATTACCATCAGACAGAAAGCGTGACCCCTCTTCTGCAGAAGGGCTTGGGTTTGAAGACCATCCTCCCAGGGCCAGGAGTAGTCGAGACCTGCGAGGGTAGAGGATTTATGCTTTGTGTGTTTCCCTTCTGCTCTGCACATCCTTGCCTGGGGTCTGGGAGCTGCTTGTGTAGGTTCATGAAAACTGGTGGTTAAGTTCTCAGGAATTTTCTGAGCTGGTTATTAAACACAATCCTATTTCTTTTATTTTTGGCCGCGCCGCTCGGCTTGCAGACTCTTAGTTCCCTGACCAGGGATCGAACCCGTGCCACCTGCAGTGGAAGCTCGGAGTCCTAACCACTGGACCGCCAGGGAATTCCCTAAACACAGTCTTTTAAAGCAAAATATTATGTAAACTTACAATTAAATTATACTTAAGAAATAAAAAATACCCCCCAATTCATCACTTAGAATTACTGTAATACATGTTATTCTTGCCTGTGCTCTTGAGCATCTGTTTTATCTATAGGGTAGAAATGCTGTATGATGACGTGCATTTGCTTTCTACTTCACAGTTAGTGCTGTCACATTGGTAGGTTGAAATTAGCCGTGGTGGGAATATTTACACCATGGTCATCAGCAAATACTACAAACCAACCCCCTCCCAGAGCTGGATGGTAAACATTTACAAATACACCACTGACTGGGGCCATCTTCCTTATTAGTTTGCTAGGGCTGCCATAACAAAGTACCAGAAACTAGGTGGTTTAAAACAACAGAAATGTATTGCTTCATAGTTCTGGGATCAGGAAGTCCAAGGTCAAGGTGTCGGTTGGGTTGGTTCCTTTTTGGAGGCTCTGAGCCTGTTTCTTGCCACTTCTTGGTTTCTGGCCTTTGCCAGCCATCCGTGGCATTCCTTGGCTTATAGGTGCGTCATTCCAATCTCTGCCTACATCTTCACAGGGCGTTCTCCATGTGCTGTCTTCACATGGCCATCTTCCTTCTGCGTCTCTTACTGCTTATTATAAGGACACCAGTCGTATTGGATTAAGGGCCCAACCTATCCCAGTGTAGCCTCATTTTAACTAATTACATCTGCAATGGCTCTATTTCCAAATACGGTCACATCTGAAGTGCTGGAAGTTAGGACTTTAACAAATCTTTTTGTGGGGACACAGTTCAATCCCCAGAGTCCTCCAATGGCCTTATATTACCTATTGGGAGACCTTGCCTTTGCCAGCTCAAATAATAAAATTAAACATAAGAGCCCACATGTATAATAATTTTAGTGGCTAACTAGGTACTAGTTTTATTTTTTTTCCTCACATGCGTTCTCATTTAACCTTATTAACCACCTTGTAATGTAGGTGCCATTATTCTTATTTAACAAATTTGAATTGGGGTCCGGGCAAATTGTAGTAATTGTCCTAGTCAGTGTATTAAGTATTTGGACCCGATACCACTGC
This sequence comes from Stenella coeruleoalba, assembly GCF_951394435.1. Lineage (NCBI taxonomy): Eukaryota > Metazoa > Chordata > Mammalia > Artiodactyla > Delphinidae > Stenella > Stenella coeruleoalba. The sequence goes on from NC_137156.1 coordinate 77,061,630, forward strand.
CTTTTGTCAACTTACTTGTCATGAGTTTTGTTTCCCCGGAACTTCATTAGCTGAACCAAATCCACATGAAGGGTTACTTGTGGCAGAGCGGGAGAGAAGAAGAAAGCTAATTTTTATAAAACATCTTGCAGAATCAGGCACCAGTGCTGGTGTCCTTATATATGTGTTGCTTAATTTAGTTCTCCTGACAGATTTTTGAATTGTTAGTCTGTGTAGATGAGAAAGTGAAACTGTAGGGCCATAAGGTGAACTGTGTTCACCGGCCAGGATCACAGAGCTGATAAAGGGCACAGCTGAGACAGGAGCCCGATCTCCCTGGACCAAAGACCCTTCTTGTTAGCCCTACACTGTCCTTCAGCAAATCCCACGTCTGATAAATGGGCCCATCCCACCCCTCATCTTTCTCTTTGGTTGAGATGTTAGTTGTGCATCTATTTCTTTTCCCATCTACTTAGTAAGTACTGAGAGCGCCCTGATCATGTGCCAAGGACTGTGCTGAGGGATGAGTTGTGAGTTGTAAATGGTATTAACAGCTCATGTTGCAGAAGTAGGAGGCTTTAAAGCCCTCTGCAGGCCTGCTTCCTTAAAAGGTCACCAGAGGGCTTCCCTGGTGGCGCAGTGGTTGAGAGTCCGCCTGCCGATGCAGGGGACGTGGGTTCGTGCCCCGGTCCGGGAAGATCCCACATGCCGCGGAGCGGCGGGGCCCGTGAGCCATGGCCGCTGAGCCTGCGCGTCCGGAGCCCGTGCTCCGCGACGGGAGAGGCCACAGCAGTGAGAGGCCCGCATACCGCAAAAAAAAAAAAAAAAAAAAAGGTCACCAGGTCCCACCTGTCTCTGCCATTTTCCTAGTTAGTCCTTAGCCTGTCGGGTGCACTGTCTCCTGTTGTTGTGTAACAAATCACCACACACTCAGCGACTTAACGTGTTTATTACGTCACAGTTTCCGTGGGTCCTGAGTCTGGGAATTAGTTGGGTCTTCTGCTCAGGCTGAAATCAAGGAGTGGGCCAGGGCTGTGATCTCATCTGAGACTCAGGGTCGTCTTCCAAGTTCGCTGTGGTTGGCAGAATTCAGTTCTTTGTAGGACTGAGGCCTCAGCTTCTAAAGGCTGCTGCCTTTGCCTGCGTGTGGCCATCTTCACAACATGGGGGTTTGCTTCTTCAAGGCCAAGAGAAGAGGAACTCTGCTGCTTCCCATCAGCCCCACCCAGGATGGATTCCCTATCCATTAAATTAAGGTCAGCTGATTAGGGATATTAATTATATCTACAAAATCCCTTCACCTTTGCCAGTTTTAAGAAAACCATAGGGCTTCCCTGGTGGCGCAGTGGTTGGGAGTCCGCCTGCCGATGCAGGGGACACGGGTTCGTGCCCTGGTCTGGGAAGATCCCACATGCTGCGGAGTGGCTGGGCCCGTGAGCCATGGCCGCTGAGCCTGCGCATCCGGAGCCTGTGCTCCGCAACGGGAGAGGCCACAACAGTGAGAGGCCCGCGTACCGCAAAAAAAAAAAAAAAAAAAAAACCATAGGTTCTGCCCCTACTCAAGGGACAGGAGTATTATACAGGATGTAACCCAAGGGGTGACAGTCATGGAGGCCCACTTGGAATTCTCCTACCATATCTGGGATTTCCCTCAGACTTTTCCACCCCTTTGGGTTTGGATCCATGTTTTTCTCACTTATTCTCTCCCTTACCTTAGCCAGGTATGTCCACACGGTTCATGAACAATTCATGGTTTGAGTTCACCATGGTTTGAATGCATAAACTGTGGCTGGCTTTGTATGACTAGCTTCTGCTTTACCCATCCTTGGACTTAGTGTAAAGCTATTTCTTCAGATTGTTTGCATAGAGTGCCAGCTCTCTGACCTCAATCTCTGATGCCTTTGTTTTCTATTACTTAAATAGTCTTAATTTCAAAAAATGAAGGGAACACTGAATTGAAGTTTCAGTTGGAAGGGAGAGAAATCAACACAAAGTAGCTCAAGTAGATAGAAGAACTTATTGGTACCATAAAATGCAAGGGCATACTGAGTTCAGGCATGGCTGGATCCAGGTCCTCCACCCCTGTATCAGGGCTTTCTTTTCTCTTTTAAACTACCCTTTTTTGGCAAACACATCTTTTGATGTTGCTAGATGGCCACCTTCAATCCCCTAACACCTGCAGACTTTATCTACATAGCTCCATATTTGTAAAGAGAAAAAATCTTCCTGAGTCTAGACATCATGTCTTACTGTTAATTATCAAGACTTGGGTTGCATTTGGCTGGGCCAGTAAGTGGACAGGCTCAGAAAATGTCCCCACCACTGTGACTGAGGTAGAAGTGAACTCCCCAACCTTAGCTTCTTGGAATGGCTTTTTCTTAGGAAAGAGGGGTCCTTGCCAAGAGAAGAGAGAAGGAGCCCTGAACGGGTGAAAATAACAAACACCGGCTTTGGACCCTGGAGTGATATTGGTATTCCTCATCCCTCCTTCCTCAGTACCATCGCTGGTAAAACAGAAGTGGTGTGGACAGCCACCTGTGAAATACAAGCTTTGAGGAAGCGGCCGTCCCTGGCAGGTTTTTATTTTAGTGTAAATCTTCCGTCTTCTTGACATGGGCCTCCTTTAAAGACTTATGAATATTGTCCTGAGAAAATGCCACATGAATTCAGAAGTCGGATCAAACTGTGTTCTTTGGGATTCATTAAAACTGAAATGCCTGGGGCCAGTTCCTAGCCGGATGCATCAAACGTTGCACCAGATCTGAGGCTGCACAGACCTGGAGCATGCTGACGCTCTCATTTTATACGATTCTTCTTTACCACCAAAGGACAGGTCTACAGACTCTTTACATCTTACATGACTTTTTTCTGGGGGTCTGAGAATGTCGCTAGACATTTTTGAATGTGAACTTCTGTCTCTTGCTTCTCCTTAGAATTAAATTCCCTGTGAATCAGCCTAGAGGTGGATGTTCTCCTCGTTGGGTTTTATCAGTTTGAGGGCCCACTTTCTCCAGGGGTTTCTTTGGTGGCCAATATGGAGGTTGCAAAGTCTAATGAATGCCAGCTGGGCCCAGGAAGCTGAAGCAAACTAATAAGGTAGGAGAGCCAGGGGGTGGGCACACTTCAGAGAACTGGACGCAGTTTGCCTTTCTCCAGGGCCAGCACCATTTGGCTGGCGCTGATTGCCACCCTGTTGGAATTTGAGCCAGTGTTAGATCATTCCAGTGTTTCAAGGGAAACTGAGGTCCTGAATTCACCTCATTACTCCCAATTTTAAATTTGGCTAATGACTTCAGTTTTTAGTACACCATGAAGGCTGAAGTAATTGTCTTTTGGCTAGACTTGTCGTCTGGCTGGCTAATTTTGATCTCTGGTCTGCGTTTTGCCCTGGACAGAAGGCCTGTTTGACTCCTTTGCAGCCTCCGTCTCTTTCTTCCTAATAGAACCTTCGTTTTATACAGGTGTCCACCCTTCTCTGTGAAGCCATGTGGCTAAACCCTAGTGCCACAGTTGGGTTTATTTGGTTTACATCCCTAACTAGTGATTGGTTCAGGACTGGCCATGTGATCTGAATTTGTCCAGTGGAATGGGCATATGTGCCCGCTGGGCCCTCCCATGGAAAGCTGCATCTTGTCTTGAAGCCAGGGAAGCTGTGGTCTCTGCTTGCTGTGGGTGCTGTCAGAATGTGCCACCCGCAAGGGCTGCAGCTGTCCCGGGGCTGGCCTGAGGGTGGAGTCATATTTCCAGGAGGGCTGGCCTGGAAAGGAAGGGAAGAAGCTGGGTTCTTGTTGATACCTTTGAGCTGCTGACTCAGCCAGCCCTGAAGCCTGTCCTTCCACTGGACTTTTTATGTGAGATAATAAATTCAGTATAAGTCAGCCTGAGAAGCTGACCAGGGAAAGGACCCCAGTCCATTTCTAGACCCAGTGGACTACTGGTGATGAGGGAGGCCTTCCCTGATGCTGGGCTGGGCTGTCACTGATGTAGGGTTAGGTGATGGAAGGATGTCTTATGTCTTTACTCTGATCCCTTGCTATTGGCCGCTTGACTTGGTCCAGTGTTATCCGAGATAATATTCCATCCTTCTGTTGAGAAGGATAGGCTCCATGGGGAAGGGGAGCATGGGCAGTTACATCTGCCAAGGGGACAGGGGGCTCAGGGTGAGGAGTGGGGAGCATACCATGTGTTTGCCATCCATGGTTTGTGGTCAGATTCAGCCCGAACATGTTATCAAGGCCTTTGGTCTCTGTAGAGTGTTAGATGGATTAATAATAATGAAACTATGACCGTTAACACTTACGAAAAGTATTCTTCAGGTTTATAAGCCTTCATTACGGAAAGAGCCTCACCCGTCGAGGAAAGGCTGAGTTAGGCTTAACATAATCCAAAAAGTTTCATGCTCTTGGAAGAGTACAGAACAGAAAGGGGTCCCTGCCTGACCTTACCTGTGAAGGTAAATCAGCCGGAAGCCCCTCATCAGCTCTAAGCAGCCCCGATATTTCTTACTCTTTTTTCAGATAAGAAATAACATTGCATTTTTAAGAAAATGTTTTATTTCTATCAGTTTATGTCGGTTATTCTTCCCAGTCTATTTACAATGAGTTAACAATTAAAGACGGCCCTTCTACTATTAATAATACAGATAAGCCTGGCTATGCGTAATGGATTTTCACATTTAAATGTTTTTATTTTACCTAGTATGGAGAGGCAGTGAGGTGTGTGTTAAAAGTATCAACTCCCATCCGTGCAGCCTGGGTTTGAATCCCAGCTCTGCCACCTACTGGCTATGGGACCTTGGCAAATTGCTTAATCTCTTTTTGCCTCAGCTTCCTGATCCCTAAAATAAAAGTAACTGTAGTGCTGACCTTGTAGGGATGTGCGGATTAACAGTTTAATACATGAGTCCATTTAAAGTGCTTGTAACAGTGCCTGGGACACTGTCAGTGCTCTGTGTACTTGGTACTAGGCATCATCACAATAATTATAATAAAATCTGCAAGGCTGCTGCTACTGGCTGTTATCAACTGGCTTTGTTAAGAGATTTTGGGAAGACTTGAATCGTTTGGTAGATGTAGTGTCACTGTCTCTTAGATTATGAGTGATTTATTGCTGGATATAAAAAATTGCCCTGGGAAGCAAGCATGGGGGAAGGAGTCTCCATAGGGCCAGGATGCTGGGTTGTAGCCAGCAGTCTTCATAGCAGATGGATAAAGAGATTATATAGTGTGTTTGCCTAGATGGATTTGGCTGTACTCGGGGTGATAGTAAGTACAGGAACTGATTGTTACTTAAGAGCTCAACACTAAAGCATGCAGCATTTAATAAGACAAACATTTGTCTGTTAAATGGCCCTTCCTTTCAAAGGTAGAGAGATCTCTCATTTCATTCACTTAAATGTTATTTATTCTCTTACCATCTCATTCTTTTTCTCCGAATGGCAAAAGTAGTATGAGTTTTTGAACAGGAATTCTAGGCACCTCTGATAGTTAAAAGTATGGCGTTCCGGGCTTCCCTGGTGGCGCAGTGGTTGAGAGTCCGCCTGCCGATGCAGAGGACACGGGCTCGTGCCCCGGTCCGGGAAGATCCCACATGCCGCGGAGCGGCTGGGCCCGTGAGCCATGGCCGCTGAGCCTGCGCGTCCGGAGCCTGTGCTCCACAACGGGAGAGGCCGCAACAGTGAGAGGCCCGCGTACCGCCAAAAAAAAAAAAAAAAAAAAAGTATGGGGTTCAGAGCCGACAAAACCTGTGCTCCAGCTCTGAAGCCACAGGTACTGCCGTGACCTTGTGAGGACGTTAGACAACCTCTCCTGGGCTCAATCTCCTCACCTGTAAAATGGGGACCGCCATTCCTCAGAACCTTGCTGTGCCCATCAAATGGAATCCTGTATGTAAAGAGACCAGCACAGTGCCTTCCTTGTCATTTTTTATTTTCGTCTTTTTCCTGCTTTATTTCAAATCGCCGTCTTGGCTACTAGGTCAGCAAACTGAAAAGCTTTTCTGGGAACTTTATGTACATTGTGCCGTTTCTGCCGAGTTTTCTGAGAAGGGAGCCTTATTTAGATGGTAAAGAACAATTTTTCTTTCATGATTTTCTAGTGGGCCTTTAGTTTGTTTGGAGCTGTTTTCCTGAAATTTGTGGGTGAATTAAGGCAGGCGTCGGCAAACGTTTTCTGTCAAGAGCCAGGTAGAGATTTTTGTCTTTCTGGGCCGTATATCGCAGCTGTACCTACTCATTGCCATGTAGCTTGGAAGTAGCCAGGGGGGAGATATGTCGGCGATCAGGCATGGTGGTGTTCCGATGAGACTTTATTTATGGATGCTGAAATTTGAATTTCGTATACTTTTCCTGTGTCACAAGATATTATTCTTCTTTTGATTTTTTTCCTAACCATTAAAAAATATAGGGCTTCCCTTGTGGCTCAGTGGTTAAGAATCCGCCTGCCAATTCAGGAGACACAGATTTGAGCCCTGGTCTGGGACTAAGCCCGTGTGCCACAACTACTGAGCCTGTGCTCTAGAGCCTGTGAGCCACAACTACTGAGCCCACATGCTGCAACTACTGAAGCCGGTGTGCTTAGAGCCCGTGCTCCGCAGCAAGAGAAGCCACCACAATGAGAAGCCCGCACGCTGCAATGAAGAGCAACCCCCGCTTGCTGCAACTAGAGAAAGCCTGCGTGCAGCAACGAAGACCCAACACAGCCAAAAATAATAAATAAATGAATAAAATAAATTAAAAAAATATATAAACCATTCTTAGCTTGAAGACTGTACAAAAGGAGACAGTGGATCAGTGTTTGCCAACCCTTGCATTAAGGTTTTGGTAAATCATGTTATAATCCATGCAGTGATGAGGGCTCTAGAGCTTGTCCGGCCAGCGTCTTGGAATCAGAAGCATCTTTTAGTAATATTCATGGCGATTCCACAGTTTGATCAGGTTAAGGCACTCTTTTCTCCTATGGCTGTGGTCCAAAGTGAGGGGCCCACATGCTTCTGGTTCACTGCGTACGTGGCCCATTTCCAGTTAGAAAACTTAGTGCTTTGAGCCCGGGTAGCTGCTGGGCATGAATTGCCTGACTGCCTCCCTGAAAAGCTGTTACCTTCACTGCTTTTGAAAGGAACTTCAGCTTTATGCATTCTCCAGCCTGTTTTGCTCCTTGCGTTTTTTTTTTTTTTCCTCCTGTCTTCTCTGCATTAAAGGTGCATTAGTGTATTCTCAGTGCAACACTTTAGCATTCTTGGAATGGGCAGAGAGCAGTTGTATCCCATAATAGCAGGATAATCAATGGAAAGAGATTGATTGCCAGGTTGTAAATCATGTGAGAGAATTTGATGATATCAGCTTCGGGGGGCGGGGGGATGGGATCCTATTACGTGTTCTGAATTCTCTGGTTCCTGGAATTAATTTTTTTTTTGTACTTGTAATCATTTGGTGGAACAGCCTTTGCCGTGAACGAGAGGTTGACAAAGAACAGGTGAGCTGTCCCGCATGCTCCCTCCTTTCCTCACTATCCGTGTTCACCCTGGTATAATTTCAGATCTGGGATGTGAAACGCTATTTCTATAGCCATAGTCAGCACTGCAGAGTGGAATACACTTAGGCTGTCAGAGTTGAAAGAACATTTATTCCTCCATATTCAAAAGTGAAGGAAAGAACATTTATTCCTCCATATTCAAAACTGAAGAAAATCACACCCTTTAGACTAGGACACTAAAAAACCTAGCAGCATTCTAGCAAATGCAATTACCAGCAATAGAAAGCAAAGGACTTTTTTATTTTTTTCATTTTTAAGAGAAATAAACTGTGCCTTTTACTTTCTGACTTAATGCAGAGAGATGAAAATATGCTAAAGACTTTTTTTTTTTAAGGCAGAGACCAGAGACATTTTGGAATCTTGCCATCTAGCAAATCCAGCTTCCCTTTTTAAAGCAAAGCATCAGGATTGCTTCAGTATTTAGGTATTAATATTCCCTTGTGGCTCAATCAGCTCTTTGAAAATGAATTTCTCGGCACTGCTGTCACAATTAAGAAAGACATGCTGAGGTAAAAGGGAATTTGTATGTTTCTTAGATTGGAAGGATGTGTTGAGTCAAATGAACATTCTTTCAAGGTTAAATTATCTATTTAAAACCCTCCCAATTATAGTGCGAGGTACAATCTTTGATGAGATTCCGGGAGAAGAGATGACAGTCGGTGGGAGAGAGATTCTCTTTGTATGGAAGAAAGCTATTGGACATTGTTTATTATCTGGGAAAATGGTTACATAAATTGAACAGGGTGTAGTCTCAGTAAACCATGAGCCATTATTGGGTCACTGAAGGCCTCATAAGAGGACAGGGGTGGATTCTTTGTGCTTTTTTTTTTTTTAAGAATTGTGAGATGACCATCAACAGAAAACCACCGGCAGTATTCTGTGACCTTTCTGCATGCAGTCTGACCCAAGGAATTTGGATGGTGTATACAGTTTTGCTTAAAAGGTGGTCTCATAACCTGGCTTTCTAGAACAATCATCCAAGTCCTACTGGCTTTACCTCAGAAATAAATCTTGACTCTCTCTGGCCAGAGCTCTCCATCTCCTATGATACTGACTTGGTCTAGGCCACCATCCTGCCTAGGAGGCAGCCTACTAAGTAGTCACCCTGCTTCAGAAACATATTCCCGTGACAAATGGTAAATTCAGATTCTTACCTAGGCGCCTGCCTCCATTTCTTACATCTTCTCTTACTGTCCCCACTCATTCACTTGCTCACTCATGCCGGTCTTCATGGCTAGGATGGTCCAACAGTTCTGGCTCCATCCTGTCTCAGCATCCTTACGGTTAGTTGCCTGGAGTTGCTTTGATGTAACAGTTGAGTATAGACCCTGGAGCCAGACTGGTGTTCAGACCCTGGTCGTGCTACTAACTAACCTGGGTGGGTTACTGAAAACTTTCTGTCTCAGTTTCCTCATCTTTAAGTTGGGTGTAATAATAATTCTACTTGATAATACTTTTTTTGTTTGTTTTTAAGGTTTTTTGGGTTTTTTTGGGCTGCACCGCAGCAGCATGTGTAACTTCCCCAACCAGGGATCGAACCTGTGCCCCCTGCAGTGGAAGCGTGGAGTCTTAACCAGTGGACTGCCAGGGAAGTCGTTTACTTGATAATACTTAATAATGCTACATAAGGTTGTTGTGAGGAATAAATGAGTTAAAATATGGAAAGCACTTAGACCGTTGCTTTGCACTCAGTAAGATTGTATAAGAGTTAGATGATGGTACTGTTTTCTTTTACAATCAGCATCATAATTGCCATCTCTATCCCTTGGATTTTTGTGTGTTTGCTCTTTCTCTTGTATATCTCAGTGCAAATGTCCTTTCTGAGTGACCTTCCCTATTCACCTTCTGAAAGGGCTCATGCCTTCCATAGCCACATTGTACTCTAACCATTACAGGTTAAAAAAAAAATTTTTTTTTAAACATAGAAGAAAATACAACCTACAGAATGGGAGAAAATATTTGCAAATGATGAAACTGACAAGGGGTTAATTTCCAAAATATACAAACAGCTCATACAACTCAATATGAAAAAAACAACCCAATCAAAAAGTGGACAGAAGACCTAAATAGACATTCTCCAAAGAAGACATACAGATTGGTCAACAGGCACATGAAAAGATGCTCAACGTTGCTAATTATTAGAGAAATGCAAATCAAAACTATAATGAGGTATCACCTCACACTGGTCAGGATGGCTATCATCAAAAAGTCTACAAATAATAAATGCTGCAGAGGATGTGGAGAAATGTAAATTGGTTCAGCCACTATGGAAAACAGTGTGGATGTTCCTTAAAAATCTAAAAATAGAGCTACCATATGATCTACAATCCCACTCCTGGGCATATATCTGGAAAAGACAAAAACTCTAATTCGAAAAGACACATGCACCCCAATGTTCGTAGCCACACTATTTACAATGGCTAAGACATGGAAGCAACCTAAATGTCCATCAACAGATGAACAGATAAAGAAGATGTGGTATATATACTGTGGAATATTACACAGCTATTAAAAAGAATGAAATAATGCCATTTGCAGCAACATGGCTGGACCTAGAGAATATCATACTGAGTGAAGTCTTCACTCAGACAAAGACAAATACTGTATGATATCACTTATATGTGGAATCTAAAAAAGAATACACATGAATTTATTTACAAAACAGAAACAGACTCACAGATGTAGAAAACAAACTTAAGGTTACCAAAGGGGAAAGGGGGTAGGGAGGGATAAATTAGGAGTATGGGTTTAACAGATACACACTACTATATATAAAATAGATAAACAGTAAGGATTTACTGTATGGTATTGGAAACTATATTCAATATGTTGTAATAACCTCTAGTGGAAAAAAATCTGAAAAAATGTATAACTGAATCACTTTGTTGTATATCTGAACCTAACACAATATTCTAAATCAACTATACTTCAATTTAAAAAAACGTAGAAGAAATTACAACAAATAAGAGACCACCCCCGGCCCCACAGACCAGTTTGCATCCATTGCCAACCTGGTACCCTATCATCTCTGAACCCTTGTATGTATTTCCTAGAAATAAGGACATTCTCCTATAATACCACACTACATCCACCGAAATTGAGAAATTAACTTTGACACTACACTATCATTTAATCCTTAGACCCCGTTCAGATTTACCCAGATTCTCCCAATTTAAAAAGGAGCCATTTGAAGTCATGTGCTAGTTGTTGTGTCCTTTGTTTCTGGAACAATTCCTCAGGCTTTCCTGGACCTTTATGACCTTGACAATTGTGAAGTTAACAAACCAATTATTTTGTAGGCTGTCCATCAATTTGGGTTTGTCTGAGGACTCTTCACAGTTAGATTTGGATTATGTATCAGGGCAGAAATATCACTGAAATGATGCTCTGTTCCTTTCATTGCATCTTATCACATGATTTCCATCTGTCCCTTTGCTGGTGATGTTAAATCTGATCACTTGATAAAGGCAACATCTGCGAGGCTTCTCCATTGTGAAGTTACTCTTTTTCCCCTCTTGTATTTTGTGGATAGGTACTGTAAGACCATTCTCCTTAAACTTTCAAGCTGTTTATTTATTGCATCAGTTGGAACTCATGGATTTCTGTTTTACTTAATGGGTTATAATATATTACTGCCATTATTTTGATGCTCACAGTCCGGTTGTGGGAGTTCCTTCTAGCCCATTCCTGTGTCCTTTTGACATGTGTTGCTTTCATTATTTCAGTGCTTTCTTACTTTCTGGAACAAGAAGTTCTAGGTTCATTTTGTACTTTGCTGGCCCCATCCCTGGATTTGACCAAGGAGTTGTGGAGCCATGGAGCTCTGATTTCCTTTTAGGGGAGAATGAGATTTAGAAACCAAGATCTGGACATTAGGTGTGTTCATTGCTCCTGAGATGTTACACCTCCCAGACCCTTTTAGTGGACACAACTGGGGATTGTATATGTCTGTGTATGTACACACACACACATTTACATCTGTATTTGTTTATTTATTTATTTTTAAAAAACCTTTGACTTGAGTGACTTTATTTATTTACTTTTGGCTGCATTGGGTCTTCGTTGCTGCAAGTGGACTTTCTCTAGTGGTGGCGAGCGGGGGATACTCTTCGTTGCGGTGTGCAGGCTTCTCATCGCGGTGGCTTCTCGTTGCGGAGCGTGGGCTCTAGGCACGCGGGCTTCAGTAGTTGTGGCTCATGGGCTTAGCTGCTCCACGGCATGTGGGATCTTCCCAGACCAGGGCTCGAATCCATGTTGCCTGCATTGGCAGACGGATTCTTAACCACTCCACCACCAGGGAAGTCACACATCTGTATTTATTATTGTGTTTTTATGTATTAAAAACCAGAGACCACTACCTCCAGTTCCATTTTAACACCACATGGCTCAATTTAGTTTTCTCCTTTCTGTATTTGTAACTCCCTCCTCTTACCAGTGAGAAACCGAGTTCCTACTATCTTGAATATAGTTACTTATTCAATCACTTGCATCCTATGTCGGGCCACTCTTCCATATAGACACCCTCTTTAACTCTCTGAGATGTCAATACTCCATGCCAAGTCCTTCTCCCCACCACCTCCCCTCCCTCCCTCCAGACCCAGAAGCCTTCTTCACCATACTTGGGCACCACCTGTGGACAGATTTTTGCTTTTATGGAAAGAAAATGGTAGCTCTTATCTCCTGGCAGAGAGCAGCCCTATGCCAAGGTACTCAGCTTGGCAAGCTGGGGCGCGGGCTGGATTTCACTTCTTTAGATTGACCTTTGTGCTGTACATCGAGTACCCAACTTTATGTGGCTCTTGATGACTCTACCCATGGCTACACTGGATTTGGTTGATGGTGGGGTCCTAACCTACCTTGGGGCTGAGGCACTGAGCTGTTCTTCCAGGTATGCTGCTGTGTTGAACCAAGGGGATTAGAATTTTGGAAGAAGTTGGAGGTTTGAGAAATGATGTTACTAGTAACTGACTTCCTGCCTGTGGCACTGGAAGATAAAGTCTGGTTGGACAGACGCACAAGAAAGTTGATGGACAGAGAGGGCATGGAGATGGAGGACTTTTGGAGGCTTCATAGAGGAATTGAGTGCCTGATCCTAGTTTGTGTCTGAGATTAGCTGCATCCCTGTCCTTGGTGTTTGAGTGGCATCCCCACATTCTTAACACTAAATTCACTCTTGAAGTTAAGCTGCTTCAACCTAAGCAAGTCATATGGCCAATCCCCAAGTCAAGGGACACAGAGAAGTACTCTGTGGAACTGCACAGTTGACTGGCAAAGGACCTGGATGCAGGAGCCAATTACCCAGTCTACAATGGAGAGGTCGCATTGTTCGCTAAAGGCTAACCCGTGAGTAAGTGGCATTTAATCACTCTTGTGTTGCTTTTGGATAAAGTAGTAAAAGGGGCTTGATCTGCATGTGCGTTTATCAGGGTGTGCAGGCGATTGAAAAGAGGATTCCTCTCCTTGCTTTCTCCTGTCCTCTTGTGTATAGGAAGTTTACTTTCAAGAAGATAGCATTAATCAGATACAGAACTTCTTCCAAGAACCAGATGGCCTTCATTTCTTTCTTCCTGATTAGCTATATAAAGCTAATTGTCCAACTGAGAGAGGCTTAATTTTACGGGCTTGCATGGGAGCCATGCTTATTGTTTACAGCTTTCCACCCGCCTCTTTCCTTCCTTGCCAGAGGCTCTGCTCCAGCAGGGGAACCTGAATCTAACATTTATGAATTTTGGAAGAAGTTGAATTTTTAGGAGTCATCACCTACTGGAGAGGTATGGGAGCATTTCTCTTTAATCCTGCAGGTTAAAGGTAGCATGTGTTCTTCTGAGGTCCTCTGTTCTATGTCTTCTTTTATTTGTCTTATTTTAAGTGGTTTTGACCGGCAGCAGGAGTTTGTATGGTGGTTTTCAGATAATGTCTGCATTAATGTTCTGTAGGCAGAGGACTGATGGTGCTGGAGACCATATTAAGGAATTGTAATATAAAAATTACACTGAATTACAAACATGCAGGGGCATATTATTATAGCTAATTATTAAGCTTACCAAGAGGCCAACTGGTTACTATTTAGCGTGGTGGGAAAACTATATTGCGTCAGTGGAAATACTGCGCTGAAATATCGTGCCTTTTAGGCAGAGTGAAGATAATAGTGTCTGGAATACAGGATCAGCCATGTGCTGTGTGAAAGATGGCAGGCTTAAAAAAACTATTTGTACTTCTGGCAAATTGTCTTAACATAATCCACATACCTTTCTAATTTAAAATATGAAAGGTAAACAAAGTGTAAACTGAAGTTACATCCATTAAGAAACTGGTAAAATAGTTAAGTCTCCCAAGCGTAGACTCCAGTGTTGGGTGTGTGTGTGTTCTGCTCATATATGAATTGTGAATTCATATTGCATTCCCTTGTAAGGATGCGCCATTTTTGATGAAGACTAGAACATGGTGGGGTATATTCTAAATGAAGCCTGATTATAATTGCAGATGGCAGTTGAGCTTTTGGAAGCTGGTTTCTTTCACTGTTAAATAAAAATTGTCTTTTTTAGTATTGGTTTGTAGAAGTTCAGTGGTGGTTGTTTAGGGAAAAAAACAACAACCACTTTTGCCTCTTTATTTCCATTAAATTAAATCTCACAGCATATCCATCTTCTGTTAAGGGGGTTTGACTCTGAAGAAATTTTTCTGAAGGCTTTCTTGACAGTCGATTAAATGAAAACTTTTGGTCCAGAAAGCTGAACTTTCTGGAGGCTTTCTTTTGTTGAATATGGAAAACCTGTGACAGGTATTTTCCACGTGTTCTTCTCTGGATAGTTATTGAGCCAATGCAATAATAAAGTGGCAGGTTTTCTTTTTTTTAAATATAAGGAATGCCTTTCACTATTAGTAGACTTTTAATGATCAAAATTAGTACCTTAGCCTAGCCTTCTTCTGTTTGGCAGGCAAACTTGACATTGTTCAGTGTCCCAGAAGGGTTTATGGTTGTGATAGACATTGCCTGGGTGTGCAGTGGATTTATGCTTCTTGCTCCCAGCTTATCGACCACATGCCTGTTGATGTGTATGTAGACCCACTAGACCAGTGGTTTGCAACCAGGGGTTCACAGTTTTGCACGCCCCCTCCCAAGGGGACATTTGGCAATGCCTGGAAACACTTTCAGTTGTCAGGAATGGGAGGTGGTGCTACTTTCCTTTGGTTGGTAGAGGCCAGGGATGCTGCTAAACATCCTGCAGTGCACAGACCAGCCTCCCACAGGAAAGAGTTATCTGGTACAAAATGTCGATAGTGAGGCTGTTGAGAAGCCCAGAACTAAGCAGTGGACGCAGAGTATCTCCCTTTGTTTCCCACCGTCAAAGTGGGCATGGATTCGCCGTGGATCTGCGCCATCTTATCGTCCCATTACAGTACCAGTGGGTAGTACATTAAATTAAACAAGAATTGTTAAGGAATAGTGTTTTCTGGAAGTATTCAACAAGGAAGTCAAAGGGAGAGATGAACCAGCAACGTGTTAGGTAAGTGGTGTCTTGGAAGAGCCAGCGTTTGTAACAGGCTTTGGGGCTTTGGGGACGAGGGATTGCTTTGTCCCCGCGGAAGTCTCCTTTTGTTAGAGTAGGTGTCACCCTTAAATGTTAGTTCTTGTAGGTGACGGATTCATCAAAAGTTGGTGATGAAAACATCTTAATAAACAACATCACACAATCATGTTTCTCCTTCACAGTGAATTCTGCCTAATGAAGATTGGCTGTGTACAGCCACCACTGCTTAATTTTGTTGCATTTTGTGTACACAGCTCAGAAAATTAAGAGACCAGGGAACTACTCTTGAGCAGAATGTAAAAGGACTTTCTTGAATGGCAGCACTTTTGATGGTTTTTTTTTTTTTTTTTTTTTCCTGACATACGTGCCTGGAGGAATAAGAGAGGAAGATGTCAGGGGACTTACAAGCAGCTGATAACAACAGGCTTCATTTACATTTTGTAGCGTGTATAGCCCCCGGTCCTTCAAGCACATGTGTAGGGAATTGAAATTGCAGTTTGCCTATTGTGTGTTGGCAGTAATCTTTCCAAAAAATTTGTATGTTTCAAAATCAGGCAGCCAATAGCAGTAGCCAGTGATATATGGGGCTATTGATGTGAATTGAATTTGCAGAGGGAAAATGGGATTTGTTGCAGTATGAACTTGTAATGAGGTGGCCCCACAGATTTGTAATGGTCAGCCATTGTTTATGCCAAGAATCAGCTAGGAATCAAATACCTTTCAAAGGGAGACAAATAAAACTTGAGTTCTCTTTCTTTTTCCAGCTACTGGAGTGGTTCCAAAGTGATGTCATTTAGTTTGGCTCTTCAGGGTACTGGAAGTTAACAAATTACCCTTTTAATAAGTGTGTGGATCATTGGTCTTCACTGATCTCAGTTACTGTCTTGTAAGAAAAAAAAAATTGGACCCGTGCCCTCAATATATGTGTATTTATTTTTATCTATTATGTATATGTGTACTTACACTAAAATATTATGTAAATTATAAAATGTAAAAAAAGGTAAATCATGTAAAAAAACATTTATGTGTAAAAGGTTAAATTTTTCATATCCCCAAGGAATCATCTTAGGTACCCCTGGGTGCTTGGCGCTGGAAATGACAGGCCTTAGGTGACATTGTCAGGTGCTGGAGAAGACTGGCCTAAGGCCTTCCCTTCCATACTGCAGGCATCTCTTTAAAATATGTGACTTAATCTTGAACGTTTACTATGATTGTGTGGTGTGAGCTGCAGATGGGATTGGGTTAATACCAGACATTCAGAAGTGGTTCTCCTCCCCAGGTGCGATGTGTAGAATAGAAATGCAGTAAGTCGGCTAAAGCTGACCTCATGTTTTATCTGAATGCTCTGTCTTAGAAGTTTACTGCCTGATTTATCTGGGTAATTTTCCCCTTGCCTCCTTCCCTTCTTTCCTTTCCTTTTTTTTTTTTTTTTTTTTGGTGCCAGGGGAAACTGGGACGCAGTAATTCCAAATATATTTCTAACCCCCCTAAGAGTAGGGGGTTTGAAGTTAGAATAATTACAGTCTACAAATGGCTGAATGGAAGAATTAATACATTTATCCCTTAGTCGAAACTATGCTGCTTAGGTGATTTTGGTGGGCAAGCTGGTAAATTCCTCTGATTCCTTGTTTTCTTTTCTGTGGAGTGGGGATCATTGCTAACCCCTGTAGTTTTCTGTAGAATTAAGTAGGGCGTGTATGTGAAATAGCCAGAATAGGGCATTAGGTTAATGTCCATTTAATAATGGTGTATTTATTTTCAGTAGCCCCTGTGCTTCTTGGAATTTTTTTTTTTTTTTTTTACGGTAAGAAGTGGATTTATTTAGAGAGATACACATTCCATACACAGAATGCGGTCCGTTTCAAAAGGTGAGTGGCCATGGGAGAAACACATTCCACACAGTGTGGGCCATCTCAGAAAGCGAGAGCGTTCTTGGAATTCTGAAAGTATTTCTTGAATGTCTTCACTTACTCTGGCCAACACTGATTTCCCCGACCTCAGAGCTCTTAGATACCAAAACGACTAGTGGTACAATATTGCTGGGCACAGTTATCTCATCATTCACTTATGTGTTCTTTCCCTTTCCTTCTTCCCAGGTAAATTCAGTTTCAGGAGGGTGGAAACCAAGTCTTAACTTTCTCTTGCAGTGGGTTGCCTTTTCCTTGCCTCCTTCCCCGACATCAGGCTGAGTGAGTAATCCAGGAACTAATTTTTAGTGGTCAGGTGAAAAGGCATGTGTGGAATCAGAAGACCTACCTTTTGGTTGAATCAGAAGACTTGCTTTGGAATTAGAGAAGGTGAATGAGGTGCAGGGAGCTGGAAAGAGGATTTCAGAAAGGAGATTTTGCTAATTGTAATCAGTGCTAAACAGAAGTTGGTATACTTCTGTAGTTTTCCGTTGTCAATTACTTTGGATGATAATTTTTTTTTTTTGCTATTATTTTTAAGTGACAGATTGCAGTACATGTTTCAGGACCTGCCACCCATTTTGATTTGAAAGATTATGTTGTCAGAGTTTTAGACAGTGCGGGTAAAGACTTAATTTTACTAAATAACAGGGACTTATGAATCTTGTAAATTACTTTCCTCTTGCCACAGAAAGTGTTTTTCTGATTTATTATGCAAATTATGGTAAATCCTAGAACTGAGCAAAGTAAAACCATTTCATGTCTTTTAGAATCTGTTTTCTGGTTTTGCTCATTCTGTAACAGTCTTACCTTAATAGGCAAGAAGTATAAATGGTGTGAATTACTAAGCAAAGATAAAGGACAGTATATTTTGGTTATTTCCAGTAAGCAAGCAGCCTCTTAATGAATCAGATTAAGTGCCTCAGTCACTTCCTTTTTTTTACTAGTTGTCTTTAGGAAGGCACATTTGCACCCTGAGTACAATAAAAGGAAATTAGTATTTTGCTACTTTTACTAAAAGTAATAATATTCCTATTTTCCTGTTATAGAGTTTCAGGCATCACCCCCTGCAGCTGAAGAAGAGACTAATTTTCCACTGTGTGTCTTAATATCAGGGAAATCTCTCACATGCTTATCAAGCTGATAAAAGAGGGTTTTCCTTGATTGCTAATAATGGGATGGATTCTGAAAGCCTTAGTCAAAATTTGGCTTTGCAAGGCTACTCCAGGTTTATTTTCAGGATGAAGGAAAAATGAGACAACCAACTTGGAAAGGGCAGGAACCAGGACAGGGGGAGCTAACTGGCCAACGGGGTATTGGAAAGAGTTGGCCCCTCCCGTGTCTTGGTTTTAGGGGTAACGCTCAGCTCAAGAACAAGATGCATTTCTGGGAGAGGTTCTGGTTGGTGGGGCAGGGCGGGACAGGATGCCTGCATGGATAATGCGGGGGAAAATTGGGGGATTATAACCTGGAGAAGTCGGGGGGAAAGGACCATGAAGTTAACGACAGCTGGAGATGTCTTTCTCTTAAGGTTATCCGTTTCATGACTTCAATCATAGAGTGGATTGCCAAATCTTGAAGCAGGAAGGGCTCCGAATCCCTCCTGAAAATGAGTGGGTGACTTGTTCAGGGGGCGCTACAGCTGTGGGTGACGCTCAGGTTAGTTTTCATTACCTTTGCATCTAGCATCAGGCTAGAGAATTTGGTTCCTGAGTGATGTTATCTAACACTGGGAAAGACAGTCTCTTTCAGTTAGCAGAGATAAAGTATTGACAAGGCAGTGGAGTGGATGCCTATAAATACAGGCCTTCTATAATTGGAAAGAAGCAAAGAAGACGGGAAGAAAACTTCCAGTTGCTGTTTGCAGAGGCTGAGTAAAGGACTACCTGTGAAAGGCTTCACCTGTTCGAGGACTATAAATATCACTTGACTAAACAAACATCCAGGGGATTAGTAGCAGGCAGGGTATGTCTATTCCTAAATTTTACTGGTAAGCACTGAATGCAGCCTCTAGTATTTATTCAGAAAATGCCGTCATTTGGGGGCACGTCAGAGGCACTGTTGGCCCGACTGCTTTCTTGGATACTCAGAGGTTCTCACTTTACCCAGAAACCCAAAAGGAGAGGCAGCTGAGCTCAGGAGCCACTCCTGGGGGACCAAACTCTCTCCAACTCTTTTTCCATTAGGACCACCCTTTCATAAGGTTTTGGGTTTACAGAGGGTGAAGTATAGCACGGTGGTTCCAAGTATGGTTTTGGGATTAAGATGAGATTTGGATGTGAATCCTGACCCTCCCACTTAATAGCTGTGAATGTGGGCAAGTTTCTAACCTCTTTGGGCCTCTGATAGATTTGCTTAATTAAGGTTCATTTCCTCCTTCCTTGTAACTGGATCTTTGTATCAATATTATTGGGGATTGCAATGAACCTAACAAAACCCCTTGCTTTACTACCTTTCCCACGCGAATAGGGATGGTTGACGAGTCACAAGAAGAAGTTGTTGTCTGGGGTTTCCAGGAAAGTTGTTCTGAAGGGATTCATTCAGTTGGGAAGTGTGCTCTTTTTGATATTTCATATTTTGCATTTTTGATGTGAAATACAGATGTGATAGCTTGGAGCTACAGCCGCCATTCTGAGACCAGGAGGGAAAGGCCAAGGAAATTGCAGAGATGGGGGCATCTTTTACCTGCAGCTACCTACCTCCACACTTCCTGTTATATGAAATAAATCAACCCTTATGTCTTTTAAGTCTCTGTAATGGGTCTCTGATAGTAGCATCAAAATATAGTTTCTGCCTCCTGCACTATTGGTGGGAAGGTAAGTTGGTGCAGCCACTATGGAAAACAGTATGGAGGTTCCGCAAGAAACTAAAAATAGAGTTGCCATATGATTCTGCAATCCCCCTCCTGGGCATGTATCTGTAGATAACCATAATTCAAAAAGATACATGCATCCCAGTGTTCACTGCAGCTCTATTTACAATAGCCAGGACATGGAAACAACCTAAATGCCCATTGACAGATGAACAGATACCATGGAATACTATTCAGCCATGAAAAATGAAATAATGCCATTTGCAGCAACATGGATGGACCTAGAGATTATCATACTAGTGAAGTAAGTCAGAAAGAGAAAGACAAATACCGTATGATATCACTTATATGTAGAATCTAAAATATGACACAAATGAACTTATCTATGAAACAGACTCACAGACATAGAGAACAGACTTGTGGTTGCCAAGGGGGAGGGGGTGTGGGAGAGGGAAGGACTGGGAGTTTGGGATTAGCAGATGCAAACAGAATTATATACAGAATGGATAAACAAAAAGGTCCTACTGTATAGTGCAGGGAACTATATTCAATATCCTGTGATAAACCATAATGGAAAAGAATATGAAAAAGAATGTGTGTATGTATGTATAAATATACATATATATGTATTACTGAGTCACTTTGCTGTACACTAGAAATTAACTCAACATTGTAAATCAACTGTACTTCAATAAAATAAAAAAAAAAACACGTAGGTTCCGATATCAAACCTCATAATCCCTGTCTGCAAAATGAGGATAGTAGAACTTATGCTGTGGGGTCATTCTGAAGATTTCAAGACAGCATGTGCAAAGTATTGATTGGTAGCTGCTACTTTTGTTTTGAAATTACACTGCTAGCATTATCACACATAACATATATGTTACAGATATAGGTAAAGGTATGCGAACCCTACGATTGCTATTACAAAGTACCACAGACTGGGTGGCTCAAACAGCAGAAATTTATTGTCTCACAGTTCTGGAGGCCAGAAGTCCTACATCAAGGTGTCTGCAGGACTGGTTCCTTCTGAGGGCTGTGAGGGAAGGATCTGCTTCCGGTCTCTCTCCTTGACTAGTAGATGGCTGTCTTCTCTCTGTGTCTTCACATTGTCTTCCCTCTATGCATGTCTGTGTCCAGATATCCCCTTTTTACAAAGACACTAGTCATACTGGATTAGGGCACCCTAATGACCTCATTGTAACTTGATTACCTCTGTAAAGACACTATCTTCAAATAAGGTCACTTTCTGAGTTACTGAGGATATATCCAATATACCCTTTTTGGGGGGACACAGTTCAACCCATAATGGTACATATGTAACACACTATCAGTGAAGTTTTAGTCTCTCACCCTTTTTCTGATTACAAAAACTCTTTACCAAAAAAGTCAAATATTCTTTATGAAAAATTGCCTCCCCCCTCCCGCAAGTGTCCTTTTTTGCAAATGACTTTTACCTTAGTTATCTAGATCCTGGAATCAGCGAGGGCTTCTGAATTCGTTGTAGTTTTAAGGCAGTGATTTGTCAGTTCTCATGGCTCTCTTGGATTTAGGTATTCTCTTGGGTAGGTTTTAAGCTCATTACTGAGAAACACAAGAGTCTACTGTGTGTTAGTCCACAGTCTTTAGAATTCTTTAGAATAAGGTATTTATGTGGCCAGTCATACATGTGGGCTGCTTGGTGCTCTTGGTGAATTCATGTGACGGCGATGTCCCAGAGTGTGACCCTACTGTGTGCCCAAGTCTCGCTGCCCCAGGTTACAGCATCTGTAACAATGCCTCGAAACATCTCAGCTTCCAAGCTGAGTTCAGTAATGGAGGACTTGTTTAAATCCTCTTCTGAGTATAAGCATTTAAAAGTGCTGAAGTTTCCACCGTTGGAGAATTTCTTCAACTCTATTTAACTCTGGAAAAAAATGTTAGCCCAGTGTTCTTACAGCTGCTTTCTTTTTCTTTGCAAATATTTCAGACATTGGGACCATTACCTCTGGAGTGAGGCAGAGTACTTTATGCATTAAATAAATAATTTTCCTGTCTTGACAGGGTTTTTTTTTGAAGATCACTTTTAGGTGACATTATGTGCTTGGAGGGGCTTGTCTTCAAATAAAAGGCATAATTGAAATACAGCTGAATAGGAATCAAGAGTGGGATTCAAGTATAAGGTAAAATTGATGACATCCCTTATTGCTTTATAGATGAATTACTTTTATGGTGGCCTATTTTAGTTTAAAAACTAAAAATGCATTTTTCTACACTCTAATCATCCGTCCTGACAGCAGCAAAAAAGAAAGGCTGTTCCCCCCGCCCCCCTTCCTTACCACTGATAGTAGAAATTGCTTATTGCTTGAAAATCTATATGTGCCTGATGGTTTGCCATTAAAAAGGGATTTTGTAACCTGAATTCCAGTTTTTATTTTACATAAGGGTTTGTATTTTCCGTATTGGCAGGTCGTGGCATGGGTAGGTGACTTGAATGCAGTCTTTTTCATCGAGTGTTACTGTTCAAAATCTATGTGTGTCAAGGAATTGGGAAGGTTTGCATCTGAGCAGGAAGAAGGTGATGTTAGGGTTAGTTCTCTGCATCCACCCAATTATTAACCTTCTCAGAGTAAGGAGCTCAGCCGAGGGAGGAAGATCACCCCCTCTTTAACTGATGTGCTGTGTCTTGCAGCCGGAATCCAATGTTCTGGCAGTGTCAGGAGCAAAAGCTTTGCGGGGGTGGGGAGGAAGGCGGATTGACAAATCATTAAATTGTCACTCAGTATAATTTATATAGTCCATCTCACCACCTATGATGTATTCTTGAAAAAAAGAATAATAAATGGAATCAGAGCCAGCTTCTCCCATCAGGTGCTGGGGATAGAGCATAATGTAAAAGGACACACCTGGCATGCCATTAGCAAAACCCAGGATGAGGGAAATTTTATGCTTTACATGACCCCCTTTGTTCAACAAATATATTGAACAGTTAAAAGAGGCAGAGAAGAACCTTTGGATTAAAAGAGCTTAAAGACACATACCAACCAAATGCAGCGCATGGACTTTGGTGGATCCCGATATGATCAAATCAGTGTTAAACTTTTTTTTTTTTTTTTGAGTTGGGGAAATTTGGATTAGATATTACCTGACTTACGGTATTTCTGTTACGTTTTTAGGTATAGAAAAGATAGTAGTGTTGTAATTACATTTTAAAAGAGTCCTTGTATTTTAGTGATAGATACTGAATTAGATATGGGGGAAATTACGATGTCTGGAATTTGCTTCAAGTTAATCCAGTTGGAGTGGGGAGTGGGTCGGGGTAAAAAAAGTAAGATTTTCCATATATGTTAATCGTTGAAGGTAGGAGATAGATAGGTGGGGACTCTTCTATTTTTGAATGTTTGAAATTTTCATAACAGGAAATTGAATCATATGAATGACCTACCTGTGTTCTGTTCTTCATGATGGCTCCTGGCTTTATAAGACCTACTTCTTTTTAAGTATTCTTGGGATAATAAATATTTTAATGTATAACTTTGTACCTCAAAGTAATCCAGACATAAATATGGTCACTAACTGTAGCAACCAAGCCTCCAAGAATTGACAGGTTTTACTTAATGACCCATTTTCCTTCATTTGAACTCAGCCCTGTGGAATAACGGGAATGTTTTATTCATCAGACTTTGCTTTTTATAAATTGCCGAATGCCTTGGTAGGAATTAGCAGATGTTGAATTATCAGTGGGAGGATTCTTTATTTGCTAAACGCAGTAGAAAGTCATTAAAAGAAGTTTAAAATATGAAAGAATCAAATGGGGGAACTTGGGGGGAAATGAATAAATTTGTTCTCTTGCGTCCTGGGTTTATTAAGGTCAAATGAGGTGCGGCTTAATGTTTTGCAGCTTCATTGTAAACTGAGCCAAAAGGAAAATCTTTCTGCCCTTTGGTCCAACATTCCTGTGTGAAGAGAACAACAGCTACAATGGAACATTGCCAGGGTTTTTTTGAGGGTCATACCTTAGACCTGAAGTTAAGATAGTTGAGATAAGCCAGGATTTATGTACAGATTTATCCCTGGTCTCAATGTTGAGCCATTACTTCCAGTTTTGCATTTTTTTTTCATGGTACAAGGTTTTTGTTTTGTTTTGTTTTGAGTGCCCACTGTGTAATCAGCTCTGGACTAGGCACTGAGGAACAGGACAAACCAAAGTTGCATTTTTTTGCTCTTTTGTCTAACTTGAATGTAAACTGTCTCCTGCTCTCTCTCATCTCCCCCCACCCTACCTCCCATTCTTTTATCTTTGTTACCTTTCTCCTTTTCTGGCAACATTGCCCTATCAGTTTGTAATGATATAATCCCTAAGGTGATGGTTAGTTATTTGGATCTGGGGGAAAAAGCTGGGATTAAGTTGAAGCAGTTTAGAACTGGGTGAGGATGGGGTGGGGAGCCACCATTTACCCGCTCTGCCCCTGTGCCAGGTTCTGCCCAAAGAAATATCGCATTTGTTCCATGCCCAAATCCCACAGGGAAAGAATCACTCCCGTTTTACAAGGAAGGAGAGGAAGCTTCAGGGAGCTTGAGTGACTTGATCAGTCCTCATGGCTCCTGAGCAACTTTGTTGCTCAGTGTGCCCTCGTCTGTGCAAAACTGTGCCTTAACCAACACGCCGTATACGTTCTCCAGGGTGTAGGTAACGAGGGCAGTTGTTCAGTGAAACCTCCGCCATCTGTTTTCTCCATGATGTTGCTTCTTGCTGATTCTGTATGGGACGTTGAGGGGCAGGGAGGAGGGTCACCTGGGGGACAGGCTTCTTTGCCTTCACTTTGGGCACCTGCATGAATTTCAAGGTGGCCTAAATTAGATGTATAACTCAGATATCTTCTGGATAGAACAGGGGCACAAGAAGGACAAACAGACACTGGTAGCTTGGTGACTGTGAAATGGCTTGGCTCGCTCCTTGTCTGCACTACTGTTTGTCTTAACCACAGAGTTGTAAAGGTCTCCATGATGTGTAATATAGAGAGATCTTTGTGAACACAGCTGCTTACGAGCCCTGGGCATCGGCAGGAAAGCAATATCTTCGTCTTCTTTTTTTAAAAAATAAATATATTTATGCATTTATTTATTTGTGGCTGCGTTGAGTCTTCGTTGCTGTGCGCGGGCTTCCTCTAGTTGTGGCGAGCGGAGGCTACTCTTCGTTGTGGTGCGCGGACTTCTCATTGCGGTGGCTTCTCTCGTTGCAGAGCACAGGCTCTAGGCACGTGAGCTTCAGTAGTTGTGGCATGCAGGCTCAGTAGTTGTGGCACACAGGCTTAGTTGCTCTGTGGCACGTGGGATCTTCCCAGACCAGGGATTGAACCTGTGTTCCCTGCATTGGCAGGCAGATTCCTAACCACTGCACCACCAGGGAAGTCCCAAGCAATATCTTCTTATGGCTTGCAACTGGTAATACTTTTGTGGTCTCTCGTAAGCAGGAGATAAAAAGAGTAAAGGTTTCTTGGAGACTGTTTTGAAGGCCTGGGGAGTTTGTGAAGTGTAGTAAGTGGATTCCAGCTGATCTAGAAGCTCTCCAAGTTAACCGGTGTTTTGAGTGTGCCCATCTTCAGCTTTGGGCTCCTTTTGCCTTCAAGACCTCTTTTGTCAGGTTGGCGAGGAGCATCGTGCCAGGAATGAAGCCCGGTGTTGGAGCAGAACGTTTGAAAACAGATGGAGAGCAGCAACTTCAAGTAATAGACAGTAAATCATCGAATTGGAGAAGTTACTCAGGCTGGGGTACTGTGCCCAAAGGCACCAAGCATAGGCTGATGACCGAGATGGTCACTTAAGTGGTGTTTCTTGGCCACAGGGCAGTAGGAATTGTTCAGCTGGATGTGTGCTTTAAATGTGTGATGTTATTCGTAGGAGATAAAATGGTGGGGAGAGAACTGGAGGCTTGCTCCGGATCTTTTTGATGGAGTTGCTGGCTGGAGCGGATTTTGAGATGAGTATTCATTTAGGTAAAGGGGTTGTCACGCTCTTCATTCTGAAAGAGTTTACTTGAGCTAACTCTCTCAATATGAATAGATTCCACTGTTCTGGCAATCTACCTTCCTATATGAATTAAAAAGCCGCAGAGAAAGTAAACGTTTAAGTTTTCTTCAATAAAACGTTTTAGGTACTAAACTATAAAATCCCTAGTTAAGACTCTAGCAGTCTATGCTTCCCTATTAATAGTGACTTTTTTTTTTTTTTTCCAAATCAAAGATGTTTTATCTTGTCATCCACCCCCAATCAGAAAAAGAAGTTACTATCTTTTTTTGGAGAGTTCTTTGGGGGAATCTTTTTAAAGGTTGGTTTGCTACCAAGCCGCGTTCTTGGCTTTCCCCAATCAGTGGAAATGGACTAGAGGCCAGATAAGAAATTCAGGCAACGCTTTATTGGGGCACCTGCTGCAGCAGGGCGGAGCGAGAACAAACAACAGGTTCCCTTGCTTGCTGGCTCCCTAAGCGGGGGGCGAGCTTGTTACTTGGGTGAGGGTAGGAATGTGTCCAGGGGTCGGGCGGGAGGGGTGACTTACGTGGTTGGCTCACCCCTTAGGTGGTGTTGTGTGCAGGGGGCATGTGCAGTACCTTGCTTTTGCTGCCGAAAGCCTACTCTTTTGCTCCAGGCTCTTCAAAAATGGCGGTTGGGGTTTTTTGGTTTCTTTGTATCTTTTGGGCCCAGATTTGCCCCAGCTGCTATGCACGCAGTTATTTTTAGTCCCATACAGTTTCTTTGTATTTTGTTGCTAGGGGACACGTTGTGTCCAGGTGCAAGCACTGCAGCAAAGGGCCCCAGGTCCCAGCCTGTCTCAGGTTCAGTGGAAGAAATTTTCCAGTTCAGTTGACATTCTTTGCAGTGTGTTTGTGGTTTGGCATGGTTCAAAATATTTATCATGTCAAGTTCCTTCGACAACAGAGGTAGAAAGAAATATTAGTGTACTTTCCCCAAAGTGCTCTAGTAATTGTCAGCTACTTAGAAATGTATCTTTAATGAGAGAGGAGGACATCCTGCCTTTTGTGACAACATGGATGGACCTTGAGTGCATTATGCGGAGTGAGAGAAGTCAAGCAGAAAGACAAGGACTGTGTGGTATCACTTGTACATGGAATCTAGAAAAGCCCAAATTAAAAAAAAAAAAATCCGTCTAAATGGAGTTCCCTGGTAGTCTAGTGGTTAGGAATCGGCGCTCTCACCGCCGTGGCCCAGGTTCAGTCCTTGGTCAGGGAACTGAGATCCTGTAAGCCAAGTGGCATGCCTGCTCCCCCCCCCCAAAAAAAATCTAAGAAAGCCCAAATTCTTTATCTCAATTAGTCATCCCCAAAGGCGACAGTCCTGTAGGTAACCATTATCTCCACTTACGTGTAAGAAACCCAAATCATAGAAACGAAGCAACTTGTCTGTAGACAGAAAAGTATTAAAAATTATACCCAGGTGTTAAGAGCGAAGGACACAAAAATTAACATGTGTGCCAGTTCTGACTGAAATCTTCAACCACTGTATTATCCTGCTGTCCAGTAGATTCTGGCTTCCTCGCTTTGTTTTCTAGATATTCCCCAGTGTTTCCTTTAGACTGGATAAGGACTCAACCATGAAGTAAGTTCTGAACACCAGATCAGGGACTTTATAGAAGGTTTAAAACACCAGCCACTGCAAAATCTTTGCCTGATTACAGTCTAGGTTCAAATCTTCTGATTCTAGTTTTCTCTATTTAGGTTGCCTGTTTCACTTGTTTTTTTGGAAAATTCTTACTCTCTAAAGTTTTAATTGAAACATAGCTTCCTCTGTGGAGCCTTTTCTGATCTCCTGAGATCAACAGGTTCTTCTTCCCCATATAAGACACTCGTTTCTTACACATGGCTTCACTGAAACGTGTGTTCTCATAATTATTTTCCTTAAAGTCAGTAAGTCCTATGGAGTGTGAGAGGCCATTTTTAATCTGCATAGCACAGTGGTTCTCGAACTTCAACACGAATCAGAATTATCTGGGACTATTTTTTTCTTATTTTTGGCCGTGCCACGTGGCACGCAGGATCTTAGTTCCCTGACCAGGCATTGAACCCGTGTCTCCTGCAGTGGAATCGCAGAGTCATAACCACTGGACCGCCAGGGAATTCCCCTATCTGGGACTCTTTAAAACTCAGACTACTGACCCTTCCCCCCAGAGATTCTGACTCTGTAGGTCTGGGGTGGGGTCCTGGAATTTACATTTCTCACAGCCCTGTTGCTCTCCCTCCTGCTGGGCTGGACCGCAATTGGCAAACCACTCACCTGTCAGCTGACACATAACAAGTGAGATGAACCCCTGACTGTAGACTGATATTTATTCCTCAGAACAAGGTGCTAATAAGTTTTCAGTATGAAAAGCGATGAACTAGTAACAGTCAGGTGTGAAACTGGTTCCCGCACAGGGAGAAGGGATTCTCAGAAGAGACAATGGAGGTACACTCCGGGTTTCATCTTCCTCTCCAATCTTCCTTATTTCGAACTGAGAGTAGAAAGTGGAAAGGGAGACTCCTAACTTTGAAAGAAAAGAGGAACTTCAGATTTGTGTGTCTTCTGCTTTGTGTCTGTAGTTACTTTGGTGCATTTATCAAAAATAAACTATTTCAGTTTGCATTATTTTGGTGGGGTGGATGTCACACAATAGGAATGAGACTTGGATTTTAAACATTTTATGGAACCCATTAGATTTAAAATGATTGAGTCTACCTGAAATTAAGTTAATTAATTGGTGTTCTTCAATAAAATAACTTCACATTTTGTATTATTAAAAATATAAGTAAAAAAGCCAAACTCATTAAAAGCAGGAAAAAAATGTGGGTTATCAGGGGATGAGAGTGGGAGATAGGACAGATATTTAAGGATACAAGCTGAAAACAAGTAATAAATAAGCCCTAGAGATCTAATGCACGGCATAGTGACTATAGACAATATTTTGTTATAATCAACAAATTTGCTAAGATACTAGAACTTAATTATTCCAACCACTAAAGGAAAGATACTTATGTAATGTGATAGAGGTGCTAATTAGCGCTGCAATGGCAGTCATATTGCAATATATAAGTGTAACAAACTAACATGTTCTACACCTTAAATTCACACAATGTTATATATCAAATATGTATCTTTAAGATTAACTAAAATTCAAATCTTGAGACTGGGTGCAGGACTATTATTGTCGTTGAGGAATCAAAGCTAATGGTTATAGTTTTATAGATATAACTTGATATTGTATAGTTACTAAAAATAAATAAATGCCTTTATTTTGATCCTCTCAGGGTTTGTTAAGTGAGTATATTATTTTCTAAAAATTACGTTTGTTATCTACAAATACATGTTGCCAAAGTTTTTAAGCCCTTTGTTTTTGCAAAGTTTGAATACCGTAAGAATCTTTATTCTGCTCACATGTTAAGGAGATTCTTGCTCAGTAGAGAAAAGGGATATTGCAAACACATGGAAAGCTTCCCCTTGGTTTTTCAGTGATGTTGGCACTGGTGGTATAGATATGAACAAGACATGGATCCTCCTTTTAAGGAATTCATAATCTGGTGACAAAGAAGGACAGGTAAATAATCAATTGCAATAAAATGATGTAGAGGCTCTGATTGTAGTCTAGAGTGCGGACAGTGGAAGTCAGTAATAGGGAGTTATCAGTTCTGCCAAAGTGAAATTTGAGTCAACAGTCTATAAAGTATAGAAGAAGTGATAAGATACATAGAAAATGCTTATAATATTGGATAGAAAGTGGTAAGTGTTGAAAGAGGTGGACAGATGAAGTGCTTTGTGTTTCTAGAGAAAGAAATTACTTCTCTTTTAGATTAGGGAAGCCTCAGTAAAGCTGATGATAATTTTGCTGTACATTCAGCAGCATATTTCAGTTTGCAAAGAACTTTCAAAGTACATCATCTGCTAAGTTCCACAGAAAATCTGGGAGGCAGTTGAGATATATTAGATACTGTGTGACATATTGAGGGTCACACAGCAGGTGATTACACAAGTGTGTTTGAGTTCCGCATTTCTGACCTTTTATTCCACAAAGAACCAGAGTGATCACATCATTACTTCCTTTGTTCTCCTCTCCCCTCCTTGCCCATGGCTTCTGAGGGTAAAGATTTTGCTCTGGATCATGGCCTGTAAGTCTCCACATGATCTGGCTCCTGTCTTCCCCCAGGACTAGCCTTGGACAAGCCCCCCTGCTTACCTTGTGTTCTGGCTGTTTCAGGAACACACCAGGCTTGTTTCCACCCCAGGATTCTTATACATGCTTTTCCAGTTGCATTGATTTAGTTCATTGTTGGAATATCACCTCCTCAGGGAGGCTTCCTTGGCCTCTGCATGTAAAACTCACCCACCTTCCCATCAGCCTCCATCTCTGTTCTCTGTGTCATTTTTGTTATGACACTTAGCACTATCAGAAGTTATAATTTTCTGTTTCTCTGTTTGATGGCTTGTATTCCCAACTGGAATGTGAATTTTATGAAGGGAGGGTGGCAGGGATTTTTTTGTTGTTCACTGCTGTTTCCGTAGTGCCTGGGATATAGGAAGTACTTGATAAGTATTTATTGAATTAACAAATGAGTATTTAATTGCTTAAGGTATGATTGAGGTAGTTTTCCAAGAACCAGAAATGAGTATCATTGAAGTGACTATAATTTCCTGCTTAAAGATTGGAAATCTGGAATTTAATTGAGGGTAAGGCTGATGTGAAACACAAACTTTTAATTTCATTTTTGGATGGTTCGTTGCTCATGTATAGAAATATGATTGATTTTTGTGTATTCATCTTGTATCCTGCAACCTTGTTGATCTGTTAGCTCTGATAGGTTTTTTTGTGGACTCCTTAGAATTTCCTATATGCAGGATCATGACACGTGCAAATAGCGATAGTTTTACTTCTTCCTTTCAAATCTGGAAGCCTTTTGTTTCTCTTTCTTGCCTAATTGCCCTGGCTAGAACCTCCAGTGTAGAAGTGAAAAGAAGCGGCCTCCGGAATAGAAGTGGTGTGAGAGCAGACACTGTTATCTTCTTGATCTTAGTGGAAAAGCCTACAGTCTTTTGAGTATGATGTTCGCTGTAGGTTTTTCATAGATATCCTGTATCAGGTTGGGTAAGTTTCCTTTTATTCCTCTTTTGCTGAGTGTTTTTATTATGGAAGGGTGTTGGATTTTGTCCAATGATTTTTCTGCAGAAAATTAAACTTTTAGACTAGAATACTTCTTCTTTTTTTAAAAAAAAAAATTACTCTTTTTTTTTTTTTTAAACCAGGCTGTCCTGTTTAATTTATTTTATTTAAAAAAATTTTTGGCCATGCCGCATGTGGCATGTGGGATCTTAGTTCCCGGACCAGGGATCGAACCTGTGCCCCCTGCAGTGGAAACGCAGAGTCTTAACCACTGGACAGCCAGGGAAGTCCCAAGAAGTCTTCCTTTTAAAGCACAGATTGCAAGATAAAACTTTCCTTCTTGACTCCCGCTCAGCAGAGGTTTGGGTGTCTCCACCTTTCCTCCCACGAGCTCCCTAACTACCTGGAACAGTGTTTGTCATGGGCTGAACTGTCCAGGAAGGGTGCCTGTGCTTGCCCTCTGGAAACGATGCTAGTGAAGGGATGTTGCCCTATATGTCTCAGAAACAAACTGCTGGAATGTGATGCCGTATCTGATGTGCACACGCTGCCACGTTTGTTTTCCGGGTGTGATACTGTCAAAGCACTGTTGAATGAGCGGATTCCGAGCTGTTGATATAGTTCAGACCTTGGCAGTTCTCTAATCTCCTTGAAGCTGTAGTGTTTGATTGCATTCGTTTGCCCTGCAAATAGTCAATGGTGTAAGTGATCTCACAGTGAGAATATACCTAAAGCCTGTATTTATAAGAGACAAGGTTCGAAGGAGAGTGGACACCTTGTAAAATACACATATGGACTTCCTGAGCGAGTAATAAAGACTTAACTTCTACTTGATGGGGCCTGTCAAACAGCCATATTACAGGCATGATTGGCTTGCATAAAACTTCTATTCTTGATGTTAAAATAACATCCAGGAAAGTGAGTTGGTGAAAAAACAAGCTGTCAGGCATGAGAAGGAAGGAAAAAGGAGGCTATATCCATAAAACGGTATTGCGGTAATTTAGTAAGATCAGTAGTTTGAGGCACATTACTGTTTTTGTTGGGAGCATTCTACTGTCCGACATTATACTGTGTCTTCTCCATTGCGATATTAAAATAGCACTGATATTTCTAAGAGCTCTTAGATATTTATTGGAAAACAATATATATGTTGGGATCTCTGTTTAGGAGAGGGTCCTGCCCCTTTTAATCAGTGAATGCTACTGGGTGATATTTTGGTTTTAGTTAGAAGTTGTTATAATATAGTTCATGTAGTGTTACTAAAAATGTTGAGAGGCTATGGTGATGGCTCCTAGGATTAAAATCCAGTGAGATGCTGTGAGAAAGCCCTCATCATTATGTTGTTTAATTCCTACCAATTAGCTTATAACATATTGATTTCTGTTATTATTATTGACTCCATTTTACAGAACAAAAGACTGAGACTTGGGTTGATTGTTTCCCTAAGGCCATACTGTTAAATGGTGGAGTACGGATTTGATTCCAGGCAGCTTACCTCCACGTTTTGTACTCTTATTTAAAAAAAAATTTTTGAAATATAGTTGATTTACAATGTTGTATTAGTTTCAGGTGTACAGCAAAGTGATTCAGCTCTCTGTCTCTCTATATGTAATATATATATATATACTTTCTTTTACGTTCTCTTCCATTATAGGTTATTACAAGATATTGAGTATAGTTCCCTGTGCCATACAGTAGGTCCTTGTTGGTTTTCTATTTTATATACAGTAGTGTGTGTATCTATATATTTAAAAATTTTTATTGGAGTATAATTGATTTCCAGTGTTGTGTTAGTAGTGTGTATATTTTAATCCTAAACTCCTAATTTATCCCTGTCCCCACCTTTGCCCTTTGGTAACCATAAGTTTGTTTTCTGTGTCTGTGAGTCTATTTCTGTTTTGTAAATAAGTTCATTTGTATCATTGTTTTAGATTCCACATGTAAGGGCTTACTTCACTTAGTACGCTTATCTCTAGGTCCATCCATGTTGCTGCAAATGGCATTATTTCACTGTTTTTTTATGGCTGAGTAAGAGTCCATTGTATATATATATCACATCTTCTTTATCCATTCATCCATATACAAAAATGAACTTTAAATGGATTAAAGACCTAACTATAAAACTGAATACTATGAAACTCCTACATGTTTTGTACATTCCTAATTCAGTGTCTAATTCTTCAATCACTTAGGTGTCATCCATGACAAAAATTAGAATTTTAGTATCTTAGAGATGCAAGCTTGGAGCCCACAGTTGAAATAAATCCCTTTGGTTGTATTCTTGACCAAAAAGTCAGGTAGTCTCTGCTTAAAGTCTTTCAGCACTGAAGAACTCACTGTTTCATGTTGGTGATCTTTTTCACTGCTGTGTAAGTTCTTTCTTATTTTGAGCCAATCTGAAGGTCAAGTTAGCTTTCCTAACAGTTATAGTATATTGCTGTCTCTATTTAAATATATAGGCAACTAAATGCTCCAGACCGTTTTTTTGTTTTTTTTTTTGCTGGGGGAGGGATGTAACAGCTCTATTGAGATGGAATTTATGTGCCATGTAATTCCCCATCTAAAGGGTTTTCCTATATTTACAGACTTGTGCAACCATCACTACATTCAATTTTAGAACATTTGCATCACCCTCAAAAGAAGCCATATACTCTTTAGCAGTCACCCCACTCCCATTTCGCCTTAACCCCTCCTAGCCCTAGGCAACTATTAATCTACCTTCTGTCTTTATAAATGTGCCTATTCTAGACATTTCCTAAAAATGAAATCATACAATATGCGGCCTTTTGTGACTGAGTTTTTTCACTTAGCACAATGTTTTTCAAGGTTCATCTATCTCGTTGTATGTATCAGAACTTCATTCCTTTTTCTGCACAAATATTAGTCTACTTATGACTGTACCACGTTATGTTTCTCCACTCGTCATTTGATGGGCACTTGAGTACTTTCCACTATTCGGCTATTACGAATAATGCCTGTATTAACATTTGTTCCAAATGCTTTTTTTTGTTCGTTTCTTCTGCGGTACGTGGGCGTCTCACTGTTGTGGCCTCTCCCGTTGCGGAGCACAGGCTCTGGCCACGCAGGCTCAGTGGCCATGGCTCACGGGCCCAGCCGCTCCGCGGCATGTGGGATCTTCCCGGACCGGGGCACGAACCCGTGTCCCCTGCATCGGCAGGCGGACTTTCAACCACTGTGCCACCAGGGAAGCCCCCAAATGCTTTTTTGATGGAACGGTCTGGTCTCTTTCTGCTTCTGCACTGTATTTACTTACTGATCAATCTGAATATAATATTTTATATGGTTAAAGTCTCATATGGTTGATTTTTAGTCTGGTTCCACCTTGCTGAAAAAAAATTTTTTTTAAATAAATTTATTTATTCATTTTTGACTGCGTTGGGTCTTTGTTGCCACGGGCGGACTTTCTCTAGTTGCAGCGAGCAGGGGCTACTCTTCATTGTGGTGTGTGGGCTTCTCACTGTGGTGGCTTCTCTTGTTGGGGAGCATGGGCTCTAGGCGCGCGGGCTCAGTAGTTGTGACTTGCAGACTCTAGAGGGCAGGCTCAGTAGTTGTGGCGCACAGGCTTAGTTGCTCCACGGCATGTGGGATCTTCCTGGACCAGAGCTCGAACCCGTGTCCCCTGAATTGGCAGGTGGATTCTTAACCACTGCGCCACCAGGGAAGTCCCGAAATTTTGGTTTTTTGATCGATTGTGTGACCTGTTCATTCCAACCTTGTATAGTGTGCCAACTGGTTAAATCTCCAGCCTCTGCCTTCGTCCAAATCATAGATCAAAATACTGTTCAGTATGGGGTGGCTTCGCAGCCACATGACTCGTTTCTGTGGAGCAGGGCCATCTTCTCGCAGCCACTGGTCTGTGTGCAAATAGGGAACTGACACACTTTTATGTTAATATGAAGTATTTCAGGTCGTGAAAACATCCTTGTATTTTTGCCAGAACCAAAACGTTGTGGTATCACAGGGTTATCTATGCCAACTTGTCATATCTAGTTAGTTGTTTCATATTCCGGCTCAGATGAGAATCTGAACTCTGGCTCTCGCACCACGTGTTATCAGAATGACCTTGGACAAGTTACTGGAAGCTTAACTTGGTGAATTTTCTCATCTGGGAAGTGAGGCTAGTGGGAGCACTTCCCTTACAAGGCTACTGAACGGACCGAATGAAGGGAGCCATATCAGATGCTCATCGTGTGCAGGGCGTGTCAGTCAAGGGGGCTGCATTTCATCAAAGAAGATGGAGACCAGAGAATTTTCTGTGATGGTCTCAGTGCCAGAGCTGGAGCTACGTAGATCAAGCAGATCCTGTTCCTTGGGAGCCTTGTTCCCTCAGGGCTTCAGTTTCTGAAGGAAGAGAAGCTGTTGGTGATCGTGGAACACACACCTGTGGAACTTCTGATTTCCCAGGAGTTGCCCAGCTTCCATACAGCCCATGCCTCGGCTGTGCTGTCTGGCATTTTTGTGTGCATGTTTATCACTGTGGGCCTTGTGCCGCAAACAAAGATGTCAGTCATACCTGAAACTCTGCCGGTCACTATGTACAGAAGAGTCCCGTGCGAGAACTCAATCCAGCTTTGAGGATCTTATCTGCTTGTGATGATGATAAAACAGGATAGCCATCTTATCATACAACTCTGTGAATTATTATTTATTCAGACTGGAATAATTTTGTTAAGAGAACTGTTTATGATCTCTGCATTATCATTGGATTTCAGTTATCACTTGGAGCTGTGTCTCAGTCTTGTGGAATTTTAAGGATATAATTTAAAGAAAATATTCCTGGCTGCCTTTTAAAAGGGGGTTTCTTGTCCACCTTCAGCCATTATTTTCAGAGCTGTGGTCCTAAATTACCATTTGCAGGTACTCACACAGCCCAGTCCTTTGAGGGCTTAGGAAAACCAAAAAGCCTGAGGGAAGAGAGGCATCTTATTACTGATTCTCTTCAGATGCTGTCATGGAAATGATTCTGATTTTTTTTTTTGTATTCAAGGTTAAGGATGTTTGAATTAATATTTGCCTATAGTTGTTTTCTTTCTTTTCCGTTTAGCAAAATGTCAGGACGGTACATAGAGTCGTACTTCTCAGATTTACATACAGACCCCTTATCAAAGGGGGAAATATCTTGCGAGAATCCTGTGAATTTACCTAAGCCCCACAAATACCTAAGTTTTATTGTGTGAAAGTGTCTTCTGACTGCCATTTATCAGAGTTCTTGCTTGGTTTGGTGTTCATAAATGGGAATGTTTTGTTTTTTGATTATCACAGAAATAAAAATCCTTGAACTTGTTTTGAAAATTCCCTAGTGGTCTTCTGACCCCATTTTGAGAAACCCTGCTCCAGAGAGGAGCCCGCTGGTGGGAAGTGAGGGCTCTGATTGTCTCTAGAAGGTTGCAGGATGTACATCCATGAAGCTCTGGCTCAGGCTATAAGACATGTTCTTTTCTTCTGTGATTTTGTAAGCTAGAGGTTTCAAGTTTACAGGTAGTTAAAAAATAATTACTTACATGTGTATACGTGTGTGTATAATATAAATATGTATTTATCAACCTCAAATATCAGGTGGTCGTATCTACAACTGGCATCGATGTTTCCCTTAAATACCTGATAATCGTGCTATACCATCCTTGCATTCTTTCCTCGACCTTTGAGCTGCACTGTTGCTTCGTTACTTTCTAACACAGCTCTTTACCTGGTACCTGCCTGGTTCAACTTGTGGCTCCTGGGCTAACTAAGAGGGAGGAGATGATGACTCAGCTCTGTTACTTTGTGTATTTACCTGTGAGTGAGGTAACTGTTTTAGTTTCTTAGGGCACACAGCAAAACCTCAAACTACAGAAATCTATTCTCTAGCAGTTCCGGAAATGTGAAGTCAGAAGTCAAGGTGGTGGGAAGCTCATACTCTCTCTCTGTATATCTCAATTAAAAAAAAAAATAGAAAAAAAGGTATCAGTGTACAGTGCTGGATGCTCAGTAGAAGAACATCGCTCACTCTTGACAGCTGCCACTTTTCCTTCCAGGGAACAAGGTGGTGTTGGTGTCCTGTTGCATCATTCTTTGTTTTTCGTTCAGTAAAATCTTAGCATGTACTAGGCTCAGGGTAGGCATGTGGGGATACCCTTCAAAGCATTAGAGATGCTGCATCTGTCTTTCATTGGGTCTGCATCCCACTGGAGATGTTCCTTGTGTTGCCTCCTACCACTTGCTAGCCTTCTAGACATTTCCCTCACTCTGTCTTCCCTCTCAGAGAGTCCTGCCCACGGTCCACGATTGACAGCCTCGTTTCCCGGTTGAGTGCTTTCTGTGAACATGAAAATTCATAGCAGCCTGAAGGGAGGAAATGAAGCTGATGAGGTTGGTGGGCAAGGGACAGCCATCACTGTCTTGTCTCTCCCCAGAATGAAAGCTACCCCCTGGAGAAATCAGAGTTGGACATGGGGTATATAACCTGGCTGTTTCCAAACTAAAATGGGCTTTCTCTCCATTGTGTGATAGGTGTGTGTTCGTCTTCATCATCTTTATTATTCCCTTCCTCCTACTGTGAACACAACTTGTTGAGCATATACGGGGGCGGGGGGGGGGGGTCAGACCCTGTACGTTTTACATGTTATCATGTTTGATCCTCATACAACCCCCCAAAGGGGCTACTCTTATCATCTCACTTAATTGATGAGGCAGACAAGGCTCAGAGGAAAGAAGTCATGTGTTTACAATGCCTGTGGCTAGTACATGTCCGAGTTGTCTGGTCTAGAACCTGAGTTCTACCATTAAACAATCCTCCCCCTTTATTCATCCTGGTTTTCATGTTTTAAGGAAATGAAGTTTAACACAAAAACAGGGCCTCCGTCTTTGGAGTTTCTTTTCTCTTCCTTCAGTGCTTTAAGTGGGAAGTGGTTTGCACATCAGAGGAGAGGTTGATGGTTTGCATGGTGCCCCTCACTGTTTGTGAGGGAGCTCTGAAGAAGGTAGCGTGGAGATTGGGGGAGATCAGGGGGAAGCTCTGCCAGCTTCGGCTGGAGGAGGTCCAGGCATGTTTTCTGTTACGTGAAAATAGAGGCGTGTTTACAGACAAGGATCTGAAGCTTAGCTCTTTGGCCGTCTCCTTGGCCCTCCTGTTAACTCTGAAGTACCCCTGCTTCTAGTGAAATGAATAAAATTTCTGTCTCCCTTCTTCCTTCCTTGCCTTCTCTCCCTCCCTCAAATATATATAGAACACCTACCATAACACATTGTCCTTGGCACTGAGATACAGCAATGAACAGAGGCAGATGAAAACCCTTGCCCCTATGAATGCTTATGTGAATGGGACAGAAGGAGAACTTCAGGAGATCAGGAAGCCACAGCACGTGGTTATCCTGTGGATGGCAGTTACGTTGTGCGTGGTTTGATAGCTAATACTTATGTGTTAATCTGGGGGAGAGAGATTTTGCAAATGTTCATTCCTCCTTGCTTGTTGCCAGTTCATTCCTCCTTGCTTGTTGCAAGATGCTTGTTGCCAGTTTGGAGCGTGGCCCAGGGTCCTGTGATGGTTCTGGCAAAGCCACTGAGGTTGCAAGAGCTGGAACCAGCTGGGCCTGTGCAGAGAGGTGGCCTGCCATCCCTAGAACAGGTCTGCACTGTGCTGCCGGGCACCACAGAGTAAGAGGGAGGCCCAGGCTCTGTGTGGATTCCACGCGGGTGCTCTAGGCTGCCCTTTGTGCTGACTGTGTAACCCAGCAAGACCCTCTGGGGCTTCCCCGGGACAGACCCTTTCCCCATACCCTCTGCTTTAGCTCCCCTCTGATGTTCCTGTAGTATCTGGCGTACATTTCCTGAGTTGTTTTACAGATGCTAAAACCCCCCACCAAATGCAAGAAATTAACTACTTGATGACCTTGAGCTTGTAGCCCCCGACCTACTGGAGCATAACGATTGATAATGTTAACTCCTGTGACACCGCCCTGATAGCTCACCATCAACCAGTCAGAGAACTGCGCACCAGCTGATCACAACCCTGGGACCCTCCTCTGTCACCTTGCCTTTAAAAGTGCTTTGCTGAAACCCATCGGAGAGTTTGGGCTTTTTGAGTATTAGCTGTCCCGGACTCCTTGTATGGTACCTCATAATAAATGCTGCACTTTCTTTCACCACAACTCGATGTCAGTAGGTTGGCTTTACTGTCTGCGGGCGAGTAGACCCAAGTTTGATTCGGTAATAAGTGACTTAAAATCAAGTGTGTCCATCCTGACCTTTTGGGGGACACCTTGAACTCCAGATTTGACTTGACAATAATGAGGCTTTTGGTTGTAGCTTCTGGTCATTCTCTACATAGTGGAAACTTAGATGTGTAAGTATGTATGTATTTTAAAAGTTGAGAATAGCTCTAAATACTGAGTAACCCAAGTAGTAGATGAGGGGAAGGTTTCCCTCCATGAAATAATTGTAGCTAAAAATGAAAATGGAATGACAGAAGTAGAGGGTGGCCATTTTGTAGTACACTCATGAATTGATGGATCTAGGCATAGGGCATCAACATGTAGTATCACAGAGACAAGTGAATATGAGCCCTTAATGGTAGAACACGATACCTCTTCAGAAGCAGTCCTGCAGTACGCTGCTCCCGGCCTGCCTGCGCTATAAACAAAAACACCTGAACCTGTTCAAGTGTCCAAGTACCAATTTACAGGAATTACAGAGGACTGAAAAACATGGTAAATGACACCATTGGACACAATAGGCAAATTCCAGACTAGCCAAAGATGTGGATTTTTTTTTTTTTCTAATTTTATTTATTTATTTTTGGCTGAGTTGGTTCTTCATTGCTGTGTGCAGGCTTCTCATTGCGGTGACTTCTCTTGTTCCATCTAGAGTGCAGGCTCAGTAGTTGTGGCTCACGGGCTTAGTTGCTCTGCGGCATGTGGGACCTTCCTGGACCAGGGCTTGAACCCGTGTCCCCTGCATTGGCAGGCGGATTCTCAACCACTGTGCCACCAGAGAAACCCAGATCTGGATTTTTTAATGAAGAAATTGCAGAGGGAAATAGGGAAATGAAGAAGAAAACCTATAAAGATTTTAAAAGACATACCAATCACTCTGGATAGACCTTACTTGGATCCTAATTCAAATGAATTAACTAGTAAAAACTAGGCATTAGAAACGGGACAGTATTAGGGAACTATCTTTAAATTCTTTAGGGGTGATGATAGTTCTGATGTGTGTTTTTTTTAAGAGCCCTATCTTTTAAATATTTTTGGAAGAAATTTTATGTCCGATTGGTTGCAAATAATATGCAGGAGGGAATGTGGGTGGGCATCGTGGAACAGGACTGGCTGTGGGTTCACGAGGCTGGGCAGAGAGTATATGGGGCTTCTATTTATCTTAGTGTTTGTTGGAAATTTTCCATAATTGGAAATAAAAAAGGGAGATGGACTTCCCTGGTGGCACAGTGGTTAAGAATCCGCCTGCCGATGCAGGGGACGCGGGTTCGTGCCCCGGTTCGGGAAGATCCCACATGCCGCGGAGCGGCTGGGCCGGTGAGCCATGGCCGCTGAGCCTGCGCGTCCAGAGCCTGTGCTCCGCAACGGGAGAGGCCACAACAGTGAGAGGGCTGCGTACCGCAAAACAAAAAACAACCCCCCAAACCAAAAATAAAATAAAATAAAAAAAGTTAAGAACACTTCATATGCAAAGCATGCAAGCAAAAGCTATCAGAAACACTGGGGATGGATAGTGCCTTAGCACTTCCAAGGACTTTATTTAAGGCAAGAAGGAAATGTGTGCAGATTTAGTTCGAAGGATTTTAATTACAGCACTCATTATAATATCGAAAATCGTAAGCACCGTTTATTTAACGATAAAAAATCGTTAAATAAAACCATCATGTAAGCATTAAGTCAAACATTTCTTGACAGTCAATTCTAAAGGTTTCAGAATAATATTTAATGGCCTAGGACAATACAGAAAATAAACAATTCACTGCAAAGGGCAGGTTACAACAGAGGACAATAGTTTTCATTTCATCAAAAAAAAATCTAAGACACTTGTATATAAACACAAATAAACCAAGGTATTCAAAGCACCTAACTCAAAGACATTATTTTATCTGCATTTATTACAATGAACACATATGGCTTTCATATTAGGTAAAGCTTTTCTGGAGAGACCTTATCATATCCCTCTCTCTCTCTCTCTCTCTCTCTCTCTCTCTCTCTCTCTCTCTCTCTCTCTCTATATATATATATATATATGTGTGTGTGTGTGTGTGTGTGTGTGTATTTGTTTGTTTGTTTTTGTTTTTTATGGCTGCATCAGGTCTTGGTTGCTGTGCGTGGGCTTTCTCTACTTGCGGAGAGCAGGGGCTACTCTTCGTTGTGATGTACAGGCTTCTCATTGCGGTGGCTTCTCTTGTTGTGGAACGGGGGCTCTAGGCATATGGGCTTCAGTAGTTGTGGCATGAGGGCTCAGTAGTTGTGGCTTGCGGGCTCTAGAGCGCAGGTTCAGTAGTTGTGGTGCATGGGCTTAGTTGCTCCGCAGGCGGACTCTCAACCATTGCGCCACCAGGGAAGCCCCCTTAACTTTTTTTTAGATAAATTTCTTTTTTCTTCCAGAATTGTAAGCTTCTTGAAGCCAGGCCCCACATTTTCAATAGCCTTATATATTATAAACTTATCTAGCTGTCCACAAATGTTCACACAGCTACTTGTTGTTCCCTGGATCTTCAAAAGAAACAGTATTCTTATTGGAGCCTGCAAGGAAGGTGCCATCTCTGTTACTTATGTGTAGCATCTATAAAATAAAATGAATATTCAACATTTTCGTCCATCTAAATACAATGAGCCCCAGCCTAGTCTCTGACGTGTATTAATCTGAAGGTAAAATCTCCTCTGTAAGCATGGAGCACTGAAAGTGAAATTGCAAGGAGATGGCTCTATAGTGATCATGTCCTGTGCAAGTTTGGAAGAAGACTTAATACTGCCCTTAGCGGTGTTTCAAATTCTTTTGGGTTGGGTGGCTTGGGTGCAGCCAGCTGCTAGGGTTGTTTAGAGACTTCGTAGAAACATATATTTTGTGATCAGAGCGCGGGTTCTGCTCCTCCCATGTCTCTATATCCCGTTTTCTCCTTTCCTCACCCTGGCCTGGGTGTGAACCTGGGTCATCCTTGGAAGGATGGACATGAAATTGGTCTGTGTTTCCAAATTCCACCCGAGAGCTCATCCGTTTCTCATCACTGCGTAAGGGAACTTGAGTAACTATAGAGTGAGAGGTTTGGTTTGGAGGTGCGGGGTGTTGGGAGGGGTGTTTTTGTTCCTGTGGATAACAGAAATATGAGTCCCATTTTAAAAATGAGAGACAATATGATCCATAGATGAAGGAGCCCATTTAAAGTCACAATACTGATGATGAACGCAGGATTCCCACCCAGGCCTTCTGCGAAGGAAGGCAGCCCAGCGAATGGGAATGCTCAGGACTCCCCTTGCCTTATCAACCCGCTCATGTGGGGTTCTGTACACAGCCTCAGAGGAAAGTGGTCAGCTCCAGCTTAGTGGATAAAAGCAAAGGCTGTCGCGTAGAGAGAACCAAGTTTGAAAACTACTGTGCCACGTGTAGGTTTGCGTTGTTTGGCAAATTACATGAACTCGTGCCTCAGTTGCCCCATTTGTAAAATGGTGGATAAGAATTGGGCCCACCTCACAGGGTGCTTGTGAGGAGTAAATGAAATAATAAGTGAAGTACTGCATGTGTTTAAAGTGATTAGATCGGTGCCTGGCAAGTAATAATAACTTTATAAATAGTAATTATCGATGTGGTGGTTTTCTGAAAAGCACTGAAGGCATTTAATCTAGCACAGTGACTGCAATCAGCAAGTGCATGTTACATGGACAGTTGGATTGTGTAGTATAATAGTTTAGTTTAACTCTTCCAAATTAACTAGGATACCCTTTTTTACCTGAGTTGACCATTGACACCCTGTAGAAAAGAACAAATTAGGCTCCCATCCCCCCACCCGGCCTTCGGGCTCTGTGAAATCAAATCTATTATGTATACAGCACCTACCCTAACAGAGATAATCACAATCACATGTAAATTATGCTGCATAACTACAGAGATTCAGCAGATATGTGAATATGTAGTTATTAATAACTAATTGGGTGCTAATTATGTGCCCTGGGGTTCTTGGAGCTGATAAAGAGGTGTCACCTACTGTGTCAGACCTCTGTTCAGCTCTGGAAAATCATTTCTGGCAGATGTGCCAAAGTTCCTTTTCGGAATTTAGGTTTCAGACATAGTCTCCACAAGTCTTGGTTTTATTTTTTGTGCATTGTGGAGACTTCCTACGAAATGGATGTCACTTCCCAGGAGTAGAAATTCAACGCACCCTTTCCAAAGAGGAGGGTCGCCAATATGTGGCCACAGTTTTTCATCTCTAAGGAGAGAGAAGGACTCAGGGAAGTACTAAAAGCTCCGGAAGGGAATTCAAGGGCAATTCTAAAGCCCAGTGGGTATCGGTATATTTTGGGAGATGACTATTTTTGAAGGGCCTTGACCTTAGATCTTGCAAGATTTTGC
Source organism: Stenella coeruleoalba (assembly GCF_951394435.1). Taxonomy (NCBI): domain Eukaryota; kingdom Metazoa; phylum Chordata; class Mammalia; order Artiodactyla; family Delphinidae; genus Stenella; species Stenella coeruleoalba. Next base: position 77,105,075 of record NC_137156.1, read on the forward strand.
TTCAGCACTAAAGACATGCATCTCTTATCTGACCCTACGCTAACTCCACCCCATCAGTGGTTCCATCTCCATCCCAGTTTAGTTCGGTTTTCGTTAACTGGAAGTAACCTTTCAGTTAGAAATCCTGGAGGCTAGTCAGCATGCTGGGAATATGATCCATGCTATCTAAGATTTTGTGGGACCATATAAAATGAAAGGAGATGTGGATGAGATAATTGTTGAAAATACCACCTTCTTCTCCTTTTATCTCTCTTTACTTACAAGCTTTAGATCGCTGGACCTTTCTGCCTCCTGCTTTGAACAGACAAGATACTCATTTGTGTTAAAGTCAATCCAAGGAGAGAAGAAGGTGTTGCTTTATGGTTGACAGAACCCATTTGCTGCTAGGAAGTTGTTAGAACATTAGGCCTGCCTGGTTTGCTTTGTCTTTTAAAATTAGCTTCATGAACGCACACAATTGAAGAGGCTCCTGGGCCTTGGGTATTGCCTTTCCTCTGTACCAAACTAAGAGCAATTAAAAAAAAATCGAAGCATTTTCAGACCAAGGATAAAAATGTAGTATAAAAGATACAAGGAAAGGAGAAGATGAAAGTAAACAAATAGAAGCCCAGGCTTAGCAAATATTGACAATAATTTACACCTCTTCTTGGTCAAGTTGGCAGAAACCCCAGTGTCTGGGTTGAATGCAGAAAATAATAACTACCCAGTTGGGTTGTGGTTGGTGGCTTTGTCCACGTTCCACATCGCCCTTCTCTACTGTGTTTTTGGCTGCCCATTGTCTGAGACAACTTTCTGGGTTTGGACCTTGACCACTCTATGAGTCCTGGCAGAGTCTGTGTGATGTTCAATTTTCCAGCCTCCCTTGCAGCTAGTGTGGGACATGTGACCTGGACTCCACCAGTGACATACAGCTGCCCCAGACTTTGGATCTGTTGTTAGTTTTGCAAAGAAAAAGGGGCAGAGGAAAAGCCATTTTGTCAGAGACTACAATAGTGGTGGCAGTGGAGGGGCTCACTGACTTTACTGGTCTCATTCCTGAGCTTGGTTATTGAGGCCAGGGGTTGGCAAATTTTTTTCTGTAAAAGGCCTAACAGTAAATATTTCAGGGTCTTTGGGACATACAGTCTTTGTTGGAACTATTCAGTTCTGCTGTTGCTCTTTGAAAGTGGCCATAGACCATGTGTGGATTTGGCTGTAGTTTGCCAGTCCCTAATCTGGCCTGCCCAGTGATCCTGCCCAGTGATCCTGGCTGAGCTACCTAACGCTTTCCATAAATTCTTTTTCTTAGGTTGGGTAGAGTAGATTTATTTTGCTTACCTCTAGGATATGCATTTTTACTTCCAGATTCCTTAGTCCTACTTTACTGTGTGTAGGGGCTGTAAAATCCTCCCTGCTTTATACAGACACAAATAGGGGCTGTCCTATCTCCAAAGAGATAGGACCTCTTTGAGAGTAAACTGTGGTTCACTCCTGATTCTCTGCAGTAGCTAATTTAATTCTTAATTGAATGTATCCTCTTGCCCAAAACTCTTCTGGAGTTAAGCATCCAGAAATACTTCCATTCAAAGCTCTTTTTTCCCTACAGGGGTCCTGTACACACCTTACCCAGTCTCCTCCAATGGCTCATTCTGTATAACTGTAGTATATCAAAACCAAGAAACTGACATTGTCACATTCACAGACCTTATTCAGATTTCACCAGTTTCACACGTTCTCAGTCGTGTCTGTGGTGTGTGTGTATGTGTAATTCTCTGCATTTTTGTCATATATGTAGATTCATGTAGCTACCATCACAATCAAGATGCAAGATTGTTCCGTCACCGCAAAGATCCCTTGTGTTTGTAGTCACATGGAGCCCACCCCTGACCCTTGGCTATCACTAATCCATTGTCATTTCGAGCATGTTGGATGAATGTAGTCATACAGTATGTCACCTTTTGGGGTTGGCTTTCTTCACTCAGCGTACTTCCCCCGACGCATCCAATTTTTGGTCCTTTTTTTTTTCTCTGAGTGGTATTCCATGGTACAGATGTAGCTCAGTTTGTTTAATCATTCATCTGTTGAAGGACATCTGGGTTTTTCCAGAATTGGGCTATTGCAACTAAAGCTGCTACAAACGTAAGTGTACAGGCTTTTGAGTGAACCTTACTTTTTGTTTCTCTGAGATAAATGCCCAAGAGTGCAAATGCTGGGTCAGGTGGTAAATGCATGTTTAGAACTCTTTTCCTTGACTAAGTGCATGACAACTTGAATTGGCAGTTTTTGAGCCATTCTCCCTGTCTTTCATTTTACTCCCTTTCAAACCATTATCTGAATTAATTTTCCCAAAACGTGAACTGCAGTTCTCCTGTGTGACAGATATTACGCTAAGCACCGTACCTATACTATCTAACTTAATCCTCATAATATCTCCCCAAAGGAGGGTCGGTACCGTTACTTCTCTAGAGAGGGAAACTGAGTCAGAGTGTGTAATTCACTTGCTCAAGTTCATCCAGGTCATTAAGAGGCAAATCCAGCACCTCCCAGTCTGTCTTGGAGCCAGCACTGTTAACTGCCTCGCTGGACGGCCTTGCTAAAGCATACCGAATGCTTGATACACTTGATGCCTTGAGTAAAGTGTCCGGATTCTCATCATGGTCTTTTTGGGGCCCATTACAGCCTACCTACCTACTGACACTCCCTTGCACCCATCCTGAATCCTCTGCCACATTGGATTTTATTTGCCCTCTTGCTTTTGACATAATTGAAGCCCAAGACATTCCACAATTTCCAAAGTGGAGGCTTAATGTTCGGCTGAACCGATCTCGCTGCGTGGTCACCTGAGAAGGTTCTCACAGTGGAAGTAGTGAAGGAAACTGTTGGAGGATGTAGTGAGCCACACGGGGGGATGAAGACTTTAGGAGATTAAAATAATCCCAACACACTCATGTAGCGGTAGGTTTGTTCCCCGTGCAATCGTGTTCCGTGCCCAAGCCCTCATAACTGAATCTTAGCTAACAGTATCTAACCACTAAGAATTACCTGGCTTCCTCATTTCCTTGAATGCCCTCATGTGTTTCAGGCACAGTCCTAGGCTCCAAGGATCCAGATGTAAGACACTTAGTCTGCCCCTGTCAGGGTGTACACATTCACCCCAAGAAGGAGCAATGAAAACTAGACAGCAAGGCAGAGTATCCAGGGAAAGAAGGAAATCTTCCCAACTTCTTTTGGGATAAGAGACATTATTTTCTGGATTGTACATCTTGAAATACCTAAATTCCTCTGTCCTGAGACAAAAAGCATTTCATTTTGTGCCAACAGCCAAATGCAGATTTTTTGATTGGGGTGACCCCAGGCTAATGTACCAAGGGAACGCCTGCACCTCCCCGGCTTTCTGCTGCTCAACGCACACTCCTGATAATCACACCCATTTGGCAGCCATCTGGAATACACTGCTTCCAAAGAGAGGGGGTGGAAAAAGTTCTGTTAGGTTCTGTTACCCTGTATTGGAAGAAGAATGGCATATTGTTTGAATGTTTCTCCAGAGAATATTTTCATGTGTTCCTTGAAGCTCCAAATAAGAGAGTCATGGCGGTGACGGGGGGTGAGGGGTTGGGTAGCGCATCTCCACTTTAAATTCTGATCTTTGCTGAAGCAATTATTTATTTATATGAGAAAATAAAGAGCATCTTTTCCTTGAATTGCTTCAGCATGCCCGTAAGCTAAAAACTGTGTGCAGGTTTAATATAGTATACTGATGCTAAGGACCAGTCAGGTGTGAGTTTACCGCCAAAGTTGAAAACACCTAGTGGCAACTTTGGGTTCAATCAGAATAACAACTAAGCTTCGTTGTTCTAAGAGTAGCACAAGGTTCTTTGGTTGTATCTTGACTCCTCTCAGAAGTAGGTTGTGGGCTTCCCTGGTGGCGCAGTGGTTGAGAGTCCGCCTGCCGATGCAGGAGACGCGGGTTCGTGCCCTGGTCTGGGAAGATCCCACATGCCGCGGAGCGGCTGGGCCCGTGAGCCATGGCCGCTGAGCCTGCGCGTCCGGAGCCTGTGCTCCGCAACGGGAGAGGCCACAACAGTGAGAGGCCCGCGTACCGCAAAAAAAAAAAAAAAAAAAAAAAAAAAAGTAGGTTGTTCTGTTTTATAGGTGAGGAAAATGACTTAAGAACATTTTAATTTTTTTGCACAAGATCATATGGCTGGTGACGGGGCTTGTCATTGGTGGAGCCCGGGTTTGGACCTTGGTTTGTTATGTCTGGAATCCTGTTATTTCAGCCAGCAGCTGACGTTCTGGCTCCTCAAAAGCAGATTGTAAATAAAGAACCCCCTTTACAAATGATAGCCAGAAAGTCCAAATAAACATGGCACAGGGTTTTCCTACTGAACTTAATAAGGGCATCTCTGGTTTCTGTCGATGTCTCCTTGTTCTTAATTCTCCTCTCTTTTCTTCCCCAAAGGAAGAATAAAACCTTATAAGCACCCAGAGTTACAATGCTGGGTGGTTTTGCTTTTCCCTGTAGAAGGGCTGTGATGCGTAGTGAAAGTATGAGGGGCAGAGCTACATGCTGCTGTTGAAAAATGATCTTTCGATGCATCCGAGTCACAAAACCGAATCAAGGCAGCTCTAAGGGTGGAGGCTGCGTATACCATAATCCTAAAAATGTTGAATGCCAGTGAAGGATTATGGAATTGGCCACTGCCGCATCCCCGGGAACATCAGCGGGAATGTGTGACACAAGATTTTTGTCGAATAAGACTCACGTTCGAAAAGCATGGTGGAGAGTTCTGCGCAAAAGTGCTGAGAAGCGGCCAGAAAAAGAGCTCATGAATGATTGAGCCCTGGCGAGAAGGGAAATTTGGCACCTAACTTAGTAGGATGCAGTAGTTCTCCAACTGTTGGATGCATCTGCGGTTTTCATGAGGAAGACCAAGGGACCTCGGGGTGATGATTGTGCTAGGAAGAAGTTTCCTCTTTGAGCCCATGTGTTTCTAACCCGGTGTTCTTTTCCGCGGAATAAATGTTTCCGAGCACTAGTGCAAACATATAATCAAATTAAATAAACATGTCATCATCAAATGCACAGTCAAGTTTTATTTTAAAATTTATTAATGCGATCACTTTCAGCTGCTTTGTGTTCTTTTAACTCTTGAATTGCAAATAAGCTTCTTTGTCAGATGTGCCCCTTTGGAAGGGGCTTTCACCACTGGCTTTAGGGCTTGCTTTTCTTTTTAACTTTATGTTGTAAACTAATTTTAACTAGCAATAAAAGTTTTAGGAATCCTATTTACATCTGAACAATGATTCAGCAACTTGGGCCTATATTTTTTGCTGCGGAGTTGTCTAGTAAAAAGTTTATGTGATTCTGCTAACTCTAATTGTTCAAATAAATTATACATTTATCTGTGTGTCTGTTTATCTTTCTTTCCTCGTTGCCTGTACTTTCAGAACCCTATTCATCAACCTCAATTACACAGGTGTATGTGGACAATCTCTCTGTCTTTTTTTTTTTAAAGGAAAAACATAATTTCTATTTGCTTCCAGATGGGTATTTTGGCTGTAAGATAAAAATCCCAAAATACTTAGCAGACCATCTGGTGCCTTTGGTAGGGTTTTGTTGATTAAGTTCTTGCGTACTGATTTCTAGTCTCAGCAGAGGTAATCTTACCCCTTTGGATTTCTACTTCAAAAAAAAGCTGTTTATATTTTGTCCTATTGTTAATTTTCCTTTTAGAACTTTCACAGAAAGTATTGGTGGTAGATGATACCTGTCTTATTTATGTGCTGGTGCATTTCCCGATTGACTGGTGATAGGATGTCCTGAACAGGCCTGATGAGGCTGGAGGATTAGGCTTTGTGCCTGGGACATAACTTTCTCAAGAAGATGGCGACTGGTCCGTATGGGAATTGGCTTTCCCTGGATTCATTGGCATTGAGCTTGAAGCTAAGAAGTTTCCTTGCACCATCCTGCTGGAAGTTTTTGGGTGTGTATATTGTACTTAGCAGGTCACCTCTCAATGCTGTGGCTCTTGTGTATCTTGGACAGTGTTAAAAGCTTCATAAACATTACCCGCTGGAAGTCATATAAGAATTAGATAAATAGCACTATAATCCGCATTTTGCAGATGCCAGAGAGTGTTAGCCATTGGCAGAGCTGTTCTCCAAGTCTCTTTGCGCCTGGTTCTGCAGTTGGGATTTTCTCTCTGGTGCAGCTCTGTGTTCCCTGATGGATGGGACCTTGCTAAGCCCCCGCTCTGTGCCATGGACAGTGCTAGGATTCAGGGTCCTCAAAGGAACAAATGTTCCCCCCCTCTCTGCCCTTTTGGAAGCTTGCTCTGCTGGTAACAAAGCATTTTAAGTACGGTCAATAATAATGTTTCTTCTCCTCCTACTTATATTTGGGATTGGCCTTTGGACTCCCCAGAGTATGATTTCATCCTAATACGCTAAAGCAGGTTTCCTTAACCTCAGCACCGTTGGGGCCCAGTAATTCTGTGTTGCAGGGAGCTGTCCTGTGCCTTGTGGGCTGTTTAGCAGCATCTCCAGCCTCTACTCCTTAGATGACTCTAACACTCCCCTCCCCCCTCAGTTGGGACAACTAAAAGTATCTCCAGCACTGCCAAATATCCTCTGAGGACGAATTCCCTCCCGTGGAGAACCATTCTTCTAAAGTAACTGTCAGCTACTTGTCACCGGGTAAAGGGTCAGAAGCCTGTTTTCGGCAGCTGCAGAATCTCTCTATCAAAGGAGGGGCGATTTACGGCACAACCACCGGATGTCACAGAGGTAGAAATTCTGTCAACCAACAAATATGTATTCATTGTAGAACGTTTTATAAATACATGTAGAATAGGGGAAAGGCAGTTTTTTAGAAGTCCGTATAAGCAAAAAAAGGGAAGAACGTTTTAAGAAATCATCTCACAATCTAGAGATAACTGTGACTTATTATGTCTAAGAAAGACATGGTGTACATACAGGGATAGAAAGGATATACTGTCCATGATGTTTCGCCATCTTCTTTTTCACTTTATGTCGTGAACACCTCCCATTTCTTTTAAGTTCCCTTCTCCAGCAAGGTTCATAATGGACAGTACACCTTGGCTATTCCTTGTCGTTTTTAACAGCTACAGTAGTAATCCCCAGTTAACGGAACAATGTCTGTCTCTCTATTATTGGACATTTAATTTGTTTTTAGGTTTTTTTTTTCCTGTTCCAAATAATGCTTTGATTTATTTTCCAAGTGTTTATTTATAATGTCCTAGGTACCAAGCATTCCTGTTTCGGTTACCCAGGAGAAAGCAAGTGAACAGAAACAACCCCTGCCTTCAGTGTTCTTACAGCCTAGCTAATGTGTGTAGCTCAACATTGTATGGCTCTTCCTTTGTTTTGCTGGGGTTCACTGGGCCCCGTGTTTTCTCCTGTGCCTTGTCTCGCCCTCCAACTTCCTTTGCTCTTCTGGACAACCTCTTTGCAGTGTAAGGGCTCAGCCTCTATGGAAGGGAAGCTGTAGGATCTGCTTGCCTGAGATTAGATTAGGCTTGGCTTAGACGGCTCTCGGTTTTCTGGTGATATCAGCACGAGCCGGCATCTACTGGTAACAGCATGTGAGTGCTTGGTTGACTGGGGGAGCTGTCAAGGAAGGCTAATGAAGGCTAATGGAGGAATTTAGTCTTTCACACAGAGAACTGACTGAATGGCGTCTTTCTTGACCTGTTTTTCATGGCTGGCCTCATGGGAAGCCCAGTGCAGCACGGGAGAGGCATAAAGGGGGTACGAGAATGCATACCTTCCCTGAGTCTTTGACTTGGCGAATTCCTTAATCTCTCTGGGCCTTGGTTTACTCTTGTGCCTCTTAGAGCGGTTGCTAGAAGTGGGTCAGGTGTGTGAGCAGCATTTGGCATGGGGTCTGGGGAGTGGTGGTCACTCAAGAGAACGGAGGCTACTCTTGTTTCCACCCCACCTTGAAACAGCCTTTTGCATCACTTGTAAGTTACATTTTTCACCTATTTGTTGATACCCTGTAGATTAAGGTCAGATCGACAGAATCAGCTTTCATTTATTTATTTATTTGGCTGGGCCGGGTCTTAGTTGAGGCATGCGGGATCTAGTTCCCTGACCAGGGATGAATCCGGGCCCCCTGCATTGGCAGCCCGGAGTATTAACTGCTGGACCACTAAGGAAGTCCCAGGATTGACAGTATCGGTTTTCTTCATTCCTATATTACACATTCCTAGAACAGTGCCTGACACATAGTGCTTAAAAATATGATTGAACGAATGTTATCGTTGAAACGTTTCAGTCAAGAAAGAATGTCAGTTCTACTCAGTTGTTTTTCTTGAAGGTGTATTCAAGTTGATACGTGCTAATGCGTGGGTGCGCGCTTTGGCTATTTCACTTTTAAAGTGGATGCCATTTATTTTGTCAAAGGGTTTCCTTCAGTGTCCCTCACCTGCTGCAAAAGCTGAGGTGACACGAAAGTGGCCTTAGTCCCAGGGATTAGCAAATGTAGAATTGAAGTGCTTGTATAATCTCTAATTTATATGTGAATAATTAAGAGCTGTTCCTTCCACAAAATAGCAAACTAGTGAGAGTGTGTTTTAAGGAACAAATCCTGTGGTGGATGGGTTTCCAGAGCAAAGAGGAGATACCAGTGCCAATTATTTGGTACCAATGCCAGCCATTGGTATTATGTTATTTTTATTTTTAAAAAATTTATTTATTTTATTTATTTATTTTTGGCGGTGTGGGTCTTTGTTGCTATGTGCGGGCTTTCTCTAGTTGCGGTGAGCGAGGGCTGCTCTTTGTTGCGGTGCGTGGGCCTCTCATTGCGGTGGCTTCTCTTGTTGCGGAGCACAGGCTCTAGGCGCGCTGGGCTTCAGTAGTTGTGGCTCACGGGCTCTAGAGCGCAGGCTCAGTAGTTGTGGCGCACAGGCTTAGTTGCTCCGCGGCATGTGGGATCTTCCCGGGCCAGGGCTCGAACCCGTGTCCCTTGCATTGGCAGGTGAATTCTTAACCACTGTGCCACCATGGAAGCCCTGGCAACATTATTTTAAAAATTCACTTTTAAGAATTTCTTCTCCAAGTGGATTTTTGGTTCAGCCTCCTAACAGTTCATCCACTTGCTTTTGTTTGATGAATCTATTAGAATTCAGAATCTATAAGATTTTGGAACATTAATTTTATGTTTTAGATGGGTTGACTGGATGGTGTCCAATGTGCTTATGTATTGAAAATATTTTCCTTAGTTTCTTGATCTTTCCTTTTTAGCCTTACAGACTTTAGTTTTTTTTTTCTCAATTTTTTGCTATTGGAAACACTTTTTATTTATTCCCCAGATATTATTTAAAACATGTTTTATGCCAGGCACCCAGGGTAGAACAGTGAACCAAACAGATCCTACCCTCATGGAGCTTACACTCTATTGTCCAAGCTTACATTCAGTAGTACAGGCTTGCAGCTAAATCATTGTATCTTTCATTTGTTTTCATGGAATTCGTTAATGCCCTCATGTCCCTTGGTTGTGCTGTCTCTCTCCCCTCCAACTTTCTTAGCTTAAAGTGACATCAGTTGATTAAAAATGAAATGAATACAGGAGACTTTCAAGCAGTCATTCACAGTTGAGCATTTGGATGTTCTCTTCTAAAGATTGTGGTTCACATGGCTTCTCAGAGTGCTGTGTAGGCCTCCTTGTCCTTGAGCGGACCCGTAGCAGGCATCAGTGGGGAAGATGCCTGTGCTTTGCTTTTTGGCAAGTGGGCTGCTGAGCAGCTGGGGTCCACTTGGCTTGGCCTAGCTGCTGTCGGTGATGTGAGTGTGCACTTCCACAGTGGTTGCTGTGCTGTCCTGGGCATGCACGCGGGGTACCTACCCCCTGGACATCTCCATGAAGATGTTTGGGAACTAAAAGAACTCCAGGCCCTGGATGGAACAGAAAGAGGACCTAACTCTCAGAGGCTGTAAAAGCTGCCGGAATAGGAATCCAGCCTGGACCAAGTGGGTACCAATGCCTGTGTATTGGGGGCTGGTTTTGTTGCAGCTGGACCTTGTGAGTCCGGATGTCCCTGACAAGAAGGTGTCCTAGGGGAGTGATTAGGCGAAGTGTCAGGGACAAGTACAGAGTTATAGGAGGCAATGTGCCATGATGATCAGGAGCTTGGACTGGCCCTACAGTCAGGTAGCTGTGGATTCAAATTCCAGTTGTGCCGTTAACTATTTTGTGCGACCTTGGCAACGTAGGATGACAATTTGAGCTCATGTCTATTTCTCCATCCCCAAATAGGGGTCTAAATGTCTAACTTAGCCACCCTGGTTTCTGTTCCCCCAACCTACCACCATCAATCACATTTGTGTTTTCAAGTTTTATCTATCACTTATCGCTAAGTGTTTGTTTTGTTGTTTATTTCCCCAGCTAGGATACAGATTCTTTGAGAGTCAGGGATTTGATTCATGTTTTTTTCACTGCTCTATCCCAGCACCCAGCACCTAATAGATGAAATATTTATAGAATAAAAGAGTGTTTGCTAGAGGCTCGTGGGCACTATCTTGTGCTCCCTGGCCCATATTTCTTTGCTGCTTCCAGGAAAAGATCATTTTTAAATAAGAATTCAGTCTGTGTCTGTGTTTTAGACATCATGGATTCTGTCTACCATGTCCTTGGCACTTAACCTCTGAGTCTGTTTTCAGACCAAGAATGTAACACTTGTTCCCATGGCTTGCTTTGGAGCATGTCTTTGGGAATTGTCGCTGACAACCTTCTCTGCATGAGCTCTGCTCTCTTTTCTCCTGCCACTGCCCCGTTCCTTGTTCCCCTTTCTCCTAGAGTGCCCAAGGCCTGACAGGGGCACCCTGGGGCTCCTGCACCCTCACAGACCTGCTGATCCCTTCTTCTAAGGGTCCTGACCTATGACCTGATGAACACCAAAGACAGAATGCTTGTGGTGTTTCTTTTGTTTGTTTTTGCTCCACAGCTCTCAGTTTGATTCGATGTTCTCAGGGCTTCATATAGACATCGAAAATGTACGTTTTCTTTCATCAACAAAGGCTATGGTTGTGTGAGTCCGAACAGTGCTTCTCAGTTGAGTATTTTCTAGTTCAGTTTTCGGTAGCTCTTGACCGATTGCATTCTGCTTCGTTGGAGAAGAAGATGGTTTGGTGGTGCCGTGTACGTTTCTTCATGTGGAGAAGCCTTTGCAGATAGTTTCTCTAGGCAGTGGCATGTCGCAGGGAGGAGAGTCAGAAAATAAGGGTCTGCATCCTGATTTTGAGCAGTCACGACCCCCCAAAATCTCAGGCAGATATACATGTAAAAAAACCTTTTAAGTGTCAAATTCCTCCTCTGTCTGAAGAGTGGATTAGATTCCGAGCAGTACGGTTAGTAGATTTCATTTTGAGTGTCATTGGTGATTAACAGGTCCAGACTGCTTAGAACACTGTGTCGAGGACTCTGAAGTCATATCTGGACACAGAGGCTAAGTGTCACGATTGACTTATTTTTGGTAACCTTTTTACCTGAATCAAATGATTGTAGTTTTTCATTCCTGGATGTAAAGTTTCTTTCTTTCCTTTTTTAAAATAAATTTATTCATTTATTTGGTTTTGGCTGCATTGGGTCTTCGTTGCTGTGCGTGGGCTTTCTCTAGGTGTGGCCAGCGGGGGCTACTCTTTGTTGCGGTGCGCGGGCTTCTCATTGTGGTGGCTTCTTTTGTTGTGGAGCACAGGCTCTAGGTGTGCGGGCTTCGGTAGTTGTGGCACGTGGGCTCAGTAGTTGTGACTTGCAGGCTTAGGTGCTCTGCGCCATGTGGGATCTTCCTGGACCAGGGATGGAACCCGTGTCCCCTGCATTGGCAGGCAGATTCTTAACCACTGTGCCACCAGGGAAGCCCCTGTAAAGTTTCTTTAAAAAAAACAAGTTCATTTAATTGAAGGAACTGAGTTGATTTTTGAAATGAGTAGATTGGAGTTATGAGGGGACATGTTGATATGGCAGAAACCATGAACATGGTATGAGAGAGAATGAAATTTGGGAAACATTAAGTAGATGAATGTTAACCTTCGTGACAGGATTGTTTCGGAGTTTTTAGGACAGATTGAAGCTTGCGATTTCTAAAGGCAGCACAGAGGTATTACATTGTGTTCAATTTCTTTTTTGACCAGTGTTAGTTCTGAACTCAAAGCCTTCCTAAGCACTCTTTAAGAGAGGCCTTACGTATAGAGTATGAACAGCAGTACAGAAGAGTGGTCAAAAGCGTGGGTTCTGAAGCTGGCTTGCCTAATGTTCACGTACCTAGTGAGTGATAAAGTTATTTAACTGCCCTGAGACTCAGTTTTCTCTTCATGAATATAGAGCTAATAGGTAATAGGCATGCCTACCTTATGGTGTTGATGCGAGGATTACAGGGGTCAGTGCGATGGAAACCTCTAGAATCGCGTCGGGTTCAGTACAGCCCAGGAACCACATGTTGACAATCATGATGATTATTGGACATAGGAAACTTTAAACAGCTCATTAAGCAGGTTTGAACATCTCCCGAGAGGTGGCTGGCGTTACTGATTGCTGAGACTACTCTGAAGTCTGGAGTTTTATTTATTTATTTATTTTTCGTGGAAGTTTGCTTTTTTTTTCGTTGTTTAACAGAGAAGTTGTTTCTGGATGGCGGAGTAGCAAATCTTGACTTTGGTGACCTTGTTACTTCTCCCCTAGCTTCTGTATGCTCTGTCTTGTGCTGTGTGTCTTACTTATCTGGTTGCCTGAGGCAGTTTAGAATATGTCAGCGTTTATGCAGCTGAATATTTCTTAGAATTATGGCATCTTTGATGAATAACTCTTTCTAGGCTGAGACATTTTTATCATGCATATCAGAAACACTAGAAATTAAAAAGTAAGTTTCTTTCATTTTTGTTTATAAATCCTATCCCCTATGTTTTGCAGTGGATAAAGGACTTTGTTTGCAAGTCACTTAGCTTTTGTTCTCCTTTCTGTAGAGTAAAAGGTAGATATCCATTTGTACATGGATATTAACATTCTTATATAAACAATTCAGTCTTAGACACATTAACAATCCAGCACCTATGAGATAGTTTTGAAACGTGATTGTGGAAAAGAGAATAATGGTTTAGGAACAATGGTCTGTCAGAAAAACCAGTCTCTTACAGTTCCTTTTCAAACACTGATAATTTAAATTTTAATAAGTCTAGGCCTAATGCCTCCTCACTCACGTATGATCTTCTTTCTTTATAATCATACACACTTTGGTGTAGCTAACTTTTAATTCGATCTGCTTAGCAGACGAACCAATAGAAACCAACTCTAAACTTCAGGTCTAGGCTTGTGGTTAATAGACCTGATTTCTCTTGAAGCTCTGATTTCTTCTTCTCATCTTGGACAGTGTTATGAGGTTACAGTCATCTTAAAATATGTCCACAAATTCTTTGCTCTTCCTTTTATCAGGAGCTGAAGTTTAATTCTTGTCCTACTGAGTATGGACCGGACTTAATGACTCAGTTCTAATGAAAAGAATAAGGTAGAGGTGATAGTACCTTTCGAGACTAGGTCTCTAAAGAGACTTGCTCTCCTGGGTCCCTCACTCTGGGGGGAAGCTACCTGCCATGTTGTGAGGTTGCTCAAACAGCCCTTAAAGAGGCTGATGTGGTGAGGGACTGAGGCCTGCTGAAAGCCATGTGAGTTTGGAAGTGCACCCTCCACTCCAAGTCAGATACTGACACTACAGCCCAGCTGACACCTTGACTGCAACCTCATGAGAGATCCTGAGCCAGAAGCAGCAAGCTAAACTCTCTGGAATCCTGGAGCCACAGAAACAGTGAGATGGTGTTTGTTGTTAGAAGGACATAGTTATCCCATTATGTCCTGGAATAATTTGTTACACAGTAATAGATAACTATTACAAGTTAATGGTGGGGCCTGTAGATTGGAACAGTCAATCAGCACTGAATGCATAAGCAGATTCCTTTCCTTGGCATACTCTCTGAATGGGGACCAACAATGGTGGGGACCCTGGGAAAGGCCTTTCTAGGGCCAGAACGGGGATCATTTTGGGGTCAGGTTTGGTACTTTGCATGCACAAGGAAGATCTCTTCCAATCACAGTTTTTAAAGATCTCCCAACTGAGAGTTGATGACTTGGCACATCATGGGAGGGGAGAGCAGGTGCTCTAGATGCAGAATACAAAAATTGGCTTCTGGTTTATCTCCAAGTCTCCAGTAGCTTCTGAAGTGACTCACTTATATAGTTTTCAGTACCATTGGAAAGAGCAAGGATATTGGCATTCCACTCAGGCTTGGGTATGAAATCGGGCTTTGCCACTTAAAAGATTGTACTTGCCACCAAGACCAAGATGTGTCTGTGTCATTTACTTCTTTCTGAATGCCTGGTGTCATGGAACATGGAATGGACATCATCATGTGATTTTGAGCAGATAACATAATCTGTTTGAGCCTCAATCTTCTGCTCTGTATAATGGGGATAAATAGTCCTTATCTTACAAGGTTACTGTAAGGTCTGGAGATAGTATGTTTAAAGCAGGTCCTAGAATGAATGGCCAACAGGAGGTGTGCATGTATTTCTCAGTCAGAAATTAATTCTGGTTGTGTTGGTCCGAGAATGAATGTGAACCTTTGGTCATGTTGCACCTTCTGCTTTGACAGAACTGGGTATTTCAGTTCCTTAAATTGTTAGTGATGAATTCAGAAAGTGAACGGTTGGATTTGGCTTCACGTCTGGATCATATTAAGTGGATTATCACCGAGTTCCCACTCTCCATGTTCCTTGTAGTCAAGCTGATGTCACACCCCCCTCTCATTTCCAAGAAGATAATGTCACAGCTCTGAGTCATAGTTGTCCAGCAAGAAGCCACATTCCTGGGACTCACTTATGGGATGGCCAGGACCAGAGCTCTCAATACTGATGGACCATCTCCTGTTCTTGTAATCTTCAGTTCAAGAGCTTATCCAGATAATTTCTTTCTTGCATTAAGATTGTTTCCATAAAGCGACCTAGTAGAAATTTGGATATTCATTAAAGACAGTTCTACTTTTCTGCTGTGAATACTACTTATGAATGATAGGTTTGGGGGTAAAAAAAGGCAGTATGGGAAGATAGTAGGAATTTTCTGTCTGAAGCGTTATATGAAGTTTAACCAATTAGACATACCCTATTTTTGTGTTAGGTTTGTTTGTCTGTTTGTTTTGGTACTTCAGGCAAATAGTTTTCTGGTATTTCTTAGTGCTACTATCAGTATCACTCCTGTTTGAATGGGGACTCTCCTAGGGGGATTCGTATTTAATGTCAGATTTTGTTCTGTGTTGCTCTGTATTGCTGGGCTGTGTGGTTAGGGGTAAAATTCTGAGGAAAGGAAATCTTGTGTAGTAGGTAGGGGTAATCTTGATTTGCGTGCTCCTACCTTTCTACTATTTAGAACTGGAGACCTAGAAGAGGTAAGAAATGGGGATCCAAGAAATACATTGTCAGGCCTTCTGCAATACTTGCCTGTCTGTGTGTTTTCACCATCCTCTTCCTGGAAATGTGATTTTAAGTCCACTGTGGAAAGCCAGAGAAATAAGTTTGTTTTAGTCAATGGTTCTTTTCTAAAGATGTGTGTACATGTTATGGAGGCTCAGACAGTTACCTTGCACGTTTGGACTAAATTGTGACTTTAAAAGTATAGAGCAGGGGACTTCCCTGGTGGCGCAGTGGTTAAGAATCCGCCTGCCAATGCAAGGAACACGGGTTCAAACCCTGGTCCGGGAAGATCCCACATGCCGCAGAGCAACTAAGCCTGTGTGTCACAACTACTGAGCCTGTGCTCTAGAGCCCGCGAGCCATAACTACTGAGCCCACGTGCCACAACTGCTGAAGCTTGAGCGCCTAGAGCCCGTGCTCTGCAACAAGGGAAGCCACCACAGTGAGAAGCCCGCACACTGCAACGAAGATTAGCCCCCGCTCGCCGCAATTAGAGAAAGCCCATGCACAGCAATGAAGACTGGACGCAGCCAAAAATAAATAAATAAAATAATATAAAAAAAAGGATAGAGCAGGGACTTCCCTGGTGGCGCAGTGGTTAAGAATCCACCTGCCAGTGCAGAGGACACAGGTTCAATCCCGGGTCCGGGAAGATCCCACATGCCACGGAGCAACTAAGACCATGCACCACAACTACTGAGCTCACGAAAACCGCAACTACCGAAGCCCACACGCCTAGAGCCTGTGCTCCTCAACAAGAGAAGCCACCACAACGAGAAGCCTGTGCACCGCAACGAAGAGTAGCCCCCGCTCACCACAACTAGAGAAAGCCTGCGTGCAGCAACAAAGAACCAACGCAGCCAAAAATAAATAAAAAATTTAAAAAAAGAGTATAGAGCAAAGATACTGAGTTAAAACACACGGACACAAAATTAAAGATTTTATTTTTCTAAAAATCAAATGTACAGACAAAGCTCTTTTACTGGGAATTTTATACGTGAATTTGAGAAGTCGCCAAAATGACATAAAATAAGATTATATTGGAAAGGACTAGAAGTCTGTCTCTTAGAGCCTTACTTCCCCACCCCCCCAAACAAAGTGACAAATTACACTGGGAACCAGAGGCAGGTGGCTGTGTATCTTAACTTGGTAAATAAAGAATGATGTTAACCTCTCCAGAATGCTGGTGGCTCTTGAGTTTGGGCAGAAAATCCTATAAAGGAGAAAGAGCTTCAGAGTGTAATAAACTCCCAGGTGCTCAATAAAAGCCCTGTTCCTCTTATGCTGGCTGGCCAAGATCAAGGGCCCTGCTGTGGAGCTGTGGAAGGCTCCTTCCTGATATGAAGGTGATGAGATTTTTCCCGTCCTGCTCTCTGTCTGAATTACTTCTGGACCCGACAGATATGGGGACTCTGTTTGGATAGCAGCTCAGAGACTTTGGATATCTTACCTCCTTGAAGCTAAACCTACCAGTCTTCATTTGCCAAATAATTTCCACTTCTGTGAAGGGTATGTGGTAAACCTGACAAGCTTGTATTCAGTTCTCTGCTGTTAGTTACTTTGAGTCCGTGGTGTCTGGAGAAAGCAGGCCACCCTCTCTGTGCCATCTTTCTGATGTCTGCCCGTGGACCAAAGGAAAACCAGCTTTGTAGAGTAGTTATGAAGGTGAAACGAAATAATAAACACATTGTACCTGGCAGGTGGTTTTACTATTACTGGTTTTCTCTAAGGCTAAAGCAGGGTTTCTCAACCTTAGCACGATGGCTCTTTGGGGCTGCATAATTCTTTCTACTTGTGATATCAAAGATACTTCCAGACAAATTTGCTTCTGATCACTGATGGAAAGGTACTTTGGAAAGCCTGATATCAGATTTTTCCCTTTGATCAAAAATGGTGTAGAACAGTACTTGGAATGAATGAGTGACTTCCATTTGCTATTACCTCCTATATTTAATAAAGAAATTTTGTAATGGTAATATGTACTCATTCATTGAATTGATGATTTAAAAGCTGATTCTAAAACTTAAGCCAAGGGCTTCCCTGGTGGCGCAGTGGTTGAGAGCCCGCCTGCCGATGCGGGGGACACGGGTTCGTGCCCCGGTCCGGGAGGATCCCATGTGCCGCGGAGCGGCTGGGCCCGTGAGCCATGGCCGCTGAGCCTGCGCGTCCGGAGCCTGTGCTCCGCAACGGGAGAGGCCACAACCGTGAGAGGCCCACGAACCGCAAAAAACAAACAAACAAAAAAAACACCTTAGGCCAAGCCATCTGCTACTTCCTCTTGCTTGCGTTAAACCAGCATTAATTGCTTTGGATGGATTTTGAAAATAATAGCAGAAATGCTCTTCTGTGACCCCAAATCATAATAGAACAACTCAAATCCTAAAAGAATCACAAAAAGCTTACGAATAAGTTCAAAAGTTAAATGCGTCCCCAACAAGCTAAACTTGGATTGCATAAGTTGTGTTTGATTTGACATTTTAACTCTATAAATCTCTTTAAAATTTTGTTCGTAGGTGTTGACGTAGGGATGGAGAGAAAATTTCCAACTTTTCCTAGAAAGCCTAGCATCTTCAACACAGGCATAGTAGAAATAAAAATATGTGTATTTGGTACTCGTTCTGGGATAATGATGTTAGTCACATTAAAAATAATGCTTTAGTGAACTTTATGGTACTTAATATGTGCCAGCTACTGTTTCTGTATTAATTCACTTGCTCCTCAGAATAAACCTGTGAAGTAGTTTGTGTCGTGCTGGCCTCTGTCTCTGCATTTTATACACAAGGAAACCAAAGCAAAGAAAGATTAAATAACTTGCCCAGAATTACCTCACTATTAAGTGGCAGCCTGTGTCTTTAACTTCATTTACGTGGATTCTAAGACTTGATCCGCAAGACCCGGGGTTGGCAAATGAAAGTCAGTGGGCAAACATCTGGCCCACTGCTAATTTTTGTTAGTAAGGTTTCATTGGAACACAGCCGTGCTTGTTCGTTGACTTACTGTCTATGGCTGTTATCTTGCTACAGTGGCAGGGTTGAGTGGTTACGACAGAGGCCATGCGGCCGGCCAACACTTTCTGGCTTCTTTACAGAAAATGTGTGCCCACCCCTGCACAGGTCAAGACCATTCTCATCCACAGGTGTGGTCCAGAAAGGTAGGAAAATAAAGAGAATCATAATTCCATTACCTTTCAAATAGGACTTAGCTAACATTCATCTCATACATTGAAGGTCCAAGTTTTTGGTGTCATTCTTAGCGTTATGGTGGATGTCAGAGAGTTTATAGGATACATCTCTTCCTCAGGGTGTTCCCAGCAGCTCTTTCGGGGAGAGGGGAAAGGAATAGATAAAGTTAAATGCGTGGAAAATGGGAGAGAGCTTGGCAAGACAGATAGAGAGACACTTGTCAGTGAGTGTGCAGTTAAGGCACTGCAGAAATGGAAATAAGTGTGGACAGAATGACTCTACAAAACGGGCTTTAACTCATTGCAAAATTTGAAAATCGCCCTCTTCAAGGTTCCATTCTTTTTCGTGCTTTTCTGCAACAGCTTCAGAATAGAGACTGCCCGTTTTTTGGGTTTTTGGGTCGAAAGCAAACGGCGGCCTGTGGGGTGGATCCTTATAACACAGTGGCTCAAGGTTGGGGGAGGGGGAGACAAGAAATGAATTTCTTTTGTCAAATCAGAAATTATGCAAATTTTACAAAAAGTATTAGAGGAAATGTGTAAAGCTTTAATTGGTTTTATGGTTTTATTGCTTTCTTTAAAAGGTTACTTTGTGAGCACTACCCTCCACTGAACGTTGTAGACACTTCCTGAAGTTTAATGAGATTTTAGAGTAAAAGTACAACAAATGTGACTCTCCAATATTTTCAAGAGATGATATTATTTTGGGCTAAAAATATGTTACGGGAGGCTTCATTTACTGGGAGGATTCACTCCACCACCCCCACGCCTCTTTATCTGAAATTACTGTGAGCTGCAGCATAAGACTTTCTGCTCACACCTAATTCACAGAATACTTATTTAGTATATATTAAATCAACGGTGGCCTAGTTTTTTAGGCTTCTTTATTATGCTGAACTTTACTTAATATAGAAATGCCTTATAATTATAATTCTGTCCCCTGGTGAAACTAACACTGTGCACTGCGTTCTTATTATTGACGCCTCCTTCTAGGTCCTTGTGAGTGAAGGATACTAGCTGCTCTCCAGGATTGGTTATTTAACATTTTGATTTTTGGTTGAGAGTGGACCGATGAAAACAGATCTCGTCTATATCAAAACAGAAAGTAAGTGCAGAAATGTTCGTGTCAGGAAGAGATTTTTTTCAGTGCCTCATTTCCTCTGGGGTTGATGGATGGTTTTCGTAGTTTAGAGCTTGAGATGTTATGGGTTGCTCCCTGAGACCCAGAATCGAGTCAGAAGGACCATTTCCAAGTAGTGTGGCGTACTCGGACGCTGGTCTCAGAACTGAGAGGCTGAAAGGAGCCCTGAGCATCCTCATAGTAACGACAGCACAGGGACACCTGCCGCCTGCCCAGGGCTGTCTGTGTCTGCAGGGGCATCTATTCCTGTCCTTCTCACCCCTCCTTACTGCCTGTCACAGCCTTACCGCCACAGATAATTACAGTTCTGTGTCTATTTCAGAAGTCTTATTTAAAAGTTTACTAGGGGACCCTGGTGCCTACAGTATGCTGTTGAATGACTGAGTGTTTTTCCTATTTCTTCTCTGAATCAAGGAATTTCCTGCTTATAATCACATCACACAGGTTTATCTTAACATTCTATAGAACGCGTTACTTTTTGAGGTACGTGCCCTCCATTGCTGCAACAACCAGTTGTACTCGAGACCGACTGGCCCAGATTGAGAAGAGATGTGGCGTTATCTTGGCATCGCAGGGGACTGGTTAGCAGTGAGGAGGTGGCAGGTGGGGCTGGGAGGTCCTACGGGCCGGAAAGTGTTTTGTCTGTGAATGAGCGCGGGGCTGTGGGGCTGCTCCTCCTGGGGAAGGGGCAACTTGATAGAGGGTGCTTGAAAGCCTCAGTCCTGGAGTCCAGCCGACCTAAATTACTGTCCAAAACCTGGCTCGTGGCTCGCTGGCTGTTGGACCTTGGAAAACTTTATTCAACCCTTTCAGCATTAGTTTTTATTTTAGTCCCTTTGGGCTACTATAACAAACATATCATAAAGCAGGTGGCTTGTAAGCAAGTTTATTTCTCACCGTTCTGGAGGCTAGAGGGTCCAAGGTCAGGGTGTCAGCAGATTTAGTGTCTGGTGAGGGCTACTTTCTGGTTCATAGATGGTGCCTTCTTGTTGTGTTCTCACATGATGGGGGGGTGCTTGGTGAGCTGGCTCTCTGGGATCTCTTTTTTAAGGGCACCAGTTTCAATTGTGAGGGCTCTGCCCTCCTGACCACATTACCTCTCAGGGGTGCTACCTCCTAATACCATCACTTTGGGAGGTTAGGATTTCAACATAAGAATCTTGGGGGACACAAACGTTTAGTACATAGTCTCCTTGTGTCTTTGATGGGGATCAATACTTGCCTCATATGTAGCATCTTGGGAGAATGTTATAAAACTCAACACTGGGGCTGGTATGCAGTAAATGCTCTCTAAATGTTAGCTTTTTGAAGTTGCATTTGAAGGGATCGAATTGCTTTGGGATTTGTAGGTTCGTGGCTAATGTTCAATTACTTGGGAAGCCTCACGAGGGGGTTGACTTATCCTGAAATCAGGTTCTTTCTGAAATTCTTTCAGGCCAGCAAGGTGTCATCTAAGGATGCCAGAGCATTAACTCGTTGCCAGGGGTCTCAAAATGTTACCGTGGTTTTCAGTCATAGCCTAAGTTATTCTTAAGAGCACCTTGCTTGGGAGGAGGGCGTTTTGTAATATTTGTTTAAATTATGTTACAGAGCATTGCGGATTTGTAATCTGTGTTCAAAATGGCATTTTCTGCCCCCATATTGATCAGCCTCACATCTTTTTCTTGCTTATCTCTGCTTGCCCTATGGTCAAACTCCAGAGTGAGACCTTGAGGAGACCCGCTAACTCATTAACCTCTGTGACATGGAATAGAAACCTTCCAGAAGGGGCCTGGCTGTAGGAGACAGAATGTTTAAAATCTGTTTCAGCCCCACTGCATTAACCTTAATGCAGATTCTCGTAACGTGCAAGAATTTGTGACAGTCCAGTTTGTGCTGTCATTTCAACATTACTGCTTTGTTTTTGGAGAAATACTTAAGTAGAACAGCAGAGAAGACCCCCTCCTTGACATTTTTTGTTGCCATTGTGGTTGTTGAAATCTCACCCTCGCCCTAACTTGGGGGAGATGTGAAGGAAAAACACTGTAAAAGGTGGAGAATCAGGCCAGGTAAGGCAATGCTTCAGTTGACCTCAGTTCAGAACGTGACGGTCTTCAGGCTGAAATGGGATCCTGGAGGGATGGATGAAAAAAAAAGTCTTAGGTGTCTTTGGGAAACCATGTTTCCCAGTGGCTTGATTATTGTGTTTGAGGTATTAGGATTTCCCTTGACATGGGGTGAATGCTTTGCAGAGAAAACTGTTTCTTAGAGCGTCTCATGGTTTGGAGTCTAAAAGTTATAAGTTGTCTCTGTATGTAAAACAAAAGTTGTCCCTGCATCTAAAGCCAGTTCTTTGTGCTTTCTCAAAGGAACTGAAATTTCTGTGGATTCATGGCTTGGTCAAGATTCTTTCTAAAACTCTGGCTTAGGGTGTTTCGGTAAATAACCAGGAACCTGAATGGTCCCAAAGGATAAAATACCAGATTGAGACTTTACAAAGCTGAGCTCTCATTGTGATATTTCAGCCTGCAAAGTAAGGGTAATACATGATGGATGTTACTGTAATTCAGTGTTATTCTTCAGTGCAAACCTGGCATTAGGTTGTCAAGACTGAGTAGAAAATATAACCTCATGTGATCACCTTCTTAAATATGGAACTCTGAATAACACTCGATTGGATGTGAAATGTTGTCTTGAGTAGAAAGATCTGGATACTGATTCCCATCAACCCCCTTTTTCAGTGTTGGATTTTACTATTACCTTGTGTAGCTAAAGCCAGAATGGAACTCCATAAATACATACTCTATTTTTTTCTTTTTTTATAATTAATTTTTATTGGGGTATAGTTGATTTACAATGTTGTGTTAGTTTCTGCTGTACAGCAAAGTGAATCAGTTATACATATACATGAATCCACTCTTTTTTAGATTCTTTTTTCCATATAGGTCATTACAGAGTATTGAGTAGAGTTCCCTATGCTATACAGTAGGTTCTTATTAGTTACCTATTTTAATTATAGTAGTGTGTATACGTCAATCCCAATCTCCCAATTTATCCCTCCCCCCCTTCCCCCTCGATAACCATAAATTTCTTTTCTACATCTGTGACTATTTCTGTTGTGTAAATAACATACTCTATTTTTATGGGGTGGGAGTAGAAGTTAGATTGATGTGCTGCCGATGTCTGCTTCTTTAGCAAATGTTATTGGGCACCTGTTTGTTGAATTGGTTGAAAATGAATTTAAAATAATTTTATCTTGACCTTTCCTTTTTGCAATTTTTCTGTCACCTTATGAGGTAGCTGGAGATGTCCTGGAATGTCTTTCAAACTCTGGATGGGAATGACTGTTTAGAAGTTGCCAGCTAGTGTCACTAGGTGATAATTCCTCTCTGTGTGCATGTCATGATTACAGCCTGCTTTTTTGCCTCTAAGAGAACAATTATATTCAAGAAATTTCCTAGTGCATTTAAAAACAGCTGGGTGAAAGTCATTTTAAATCCCCAAATCCAACACATTAGTTCTTTTATGCATTTAATTAAGCAGAAGTTAAAATAAATTGGAACAGAAGACGTTCAGTGCTGAGTGTTGAATCAACAAAGCAAGAAACAGCCTAGCATTACCCCACCACAGATGTCTGTCACTCAGCACTGTTGCCCTATAAATTTGCATCAACTCTTAACATTTTTTGAATAATGATTTCTTTTCTAGTAAAAACTGGCCCCTGATGTATAGCAAGCAAGGTTCTTTATACAAACTTTATTTCTGCATTTGCATGCCTTCGTGTGTACCTGTGTATGTATGCATAATATTTTTTTCACTTATAATACCTTTACATTGCTGGATCCTTTTGGGGTGGGGGAGGGGAAGACAGCTAAAATGGTAAACTTTAGGAAGATATAGTAAATAGAAAACAAAGATTTAGCAGTCAGTTTGGATTATTTTTAGTGGAAATGAATGCTGAGATTGTTTCAATTTTGGTATTAAGATATTTTTAAGGACATGATGAGTTTGAGTTCAATTTGACTTTATAATACGAGAGTACTGTATGGTTGGTTCATTGTAGAAATAGTTGATTAAAAACACACCAGCCGGAAACTTAACTCTATATTCTCCTCAACCACAGCTATCGCTGTTATCATTTGGGTGTATAGACTTTTTCCTAATAGGTGTATACTTTCAGCTGTTTTTTGTTTTTTTTAAACAGGATTATGCTTTATAGACAGTCTTATATTACTGCCCCCCCCCACATTTAATAGAATTTCATGATTGATATGGTATCTGGTATTGGCTTCCAAATAATCGAGGGGCAGTGTGAGGGTATGTCTAGTGTTTCAGCTGAAACAAGATTTAGCCTTAATTTTTGGAAAATTTTCTGCAGCTGGGTAATGGGTACATAAAGATTCATTACGCTCTTTCTTTTGCACAAATTTTGAACTTTCCTTAATAAAATAATTTATGTATGTGTGAGTGTCACTTAGCCATAAACATCTTCCCAGGTCTGCAGATTAACAGTGCTGTCATTCATTCGTAGGAACCACATGTCATGCCATTGTAGCTTGGACCATAATTTGTAGCATAGTTATAATTTAACCATTACCGAATTGTTAGATCGCCGTTTTGGGGGTCATTCTTGCAAATGGATGCAAACTTGTTTGGTCATTTTCTTAAGAATTTGTTGGTTAAATTTTTAATTTTTTTCATTACTCAGCGAGGAATCTTAAATTATGATAACTGTAGAGATGAGAACCAGAAACCTCTTTTTAGAGAAGTTACTAAAGTCTGTGAAATCTGTACCTTCTCTGAATGCTTACTCTCTCTCACACACATACACACACATATGCACATACAGACACGCACGCTTGCCCACCAAATACTTCTGTTGCCATAGGTCTTAGTAGCCTCGGTATATTTTAATGCGTGATGCAGTTGTACTTGGTTCTCCTGGAGACACCTATTGGGTCCACGGAGATTGGATAGTTTACGGGTGGTAGTTCATCTTTATTTTTCTTATGCATCACAAGCTACTAATTCCCACTTCTCAGCCAAGGGCTATTCTAGGCCTTCCCCTGGTCAGAGGGCAGTGGAGCCAGACAGAATAGAGGCCGAGTAACTGTGGGTACATGGACCAGCCATTTCTTATCTGCTTCCACAGTTAGTGATTGAGAATCCTGAGTGAGGAGTATCACGTGTTCCATAAGCCTCAAAGTTAATTTGGGTAAGAAGAGTATATTTTACATTACTGCCTCTTCCGTGAGCTATTAAATATGCGATAGGTTCTGTGTTACACCTGGTACGTGCTTTGTCCAATTGAATCCTCACAACCGTCTTCAGAGGCAGTTTCTATTATTCTTCCCATTTTACAGATGAGGAAATGAAGTCTAGAGTGATAAAGAAACTTGCTTAGTGCAGGCCACACTGCTAAATACAGATTTTTGAACACCGTAGTCAACCCATTTACTAGCTTGGATCAAAATCCCAGTAGATCAGTGGTGAATTTTTGGTCGATACGTATTTACTTATTAATTATAATGTATGCAAAGGGAGAGCCCGAGATGTAGCCCTGGGATTAAAATCTGCCCATTGATTATTGTCTAAAAGTTTCTTATCCATGCCTCAGTTGCTAAATCTTAACCAGTGTTCCATTTTTAGTCCCTATTAACTTGATTTGGAATAAATCAGATTTCTAATGTGCAGGGTCCCAGAGTGGTAGAGTGGCTTGCTTGTGTGATATATTTTTTTAAGTCAGCAGTTTCTGAAAATTGGCAGCCCCCTTTGTCGTGGAAGACCTAGAGCAGGCCTCAGTTATAAAGAGTGCTTATGATTACTGGGCCGTGTGACGGGAGGGGAAGGGAAGTGACTGGGACAGTTTTGAAAGGTAGCTTCTGTTCAGCAGTTCCTCACAAATTAAAATTTATGAAAGCTGTTTGGGAAATTCAATACCCAGAGGTACAGACACCTCGTTTGGAAACACAACACGCAGTGCACAGGGCCGGAGCAGAGCCTCGTGTCAAGTAGTTGGGATGCTTTATCATCATTAGACATACAGTGCAGGCCAACCGGTCACTCGGGGCCGTGGCTGGGAGGAGCTGAGTCCACTCGGGCAGCTTCCAGTCGTCGTCTTGTGAGCATGCCAAAGGCACGGGTGCCATGGACCGCCCCCGAGCCAAAGGAACACGGATGATGCATGTAAAATGGTTGTCTTTTTGAAAGATGCTTGAAAACCAGCAGCCGGGGAAACCATTCAGAATACCTGATGGGGTAGCCTGGTGGGTTTTTAAAAATGGAGGAAGGGATAAAGATTGATGTTTGATCCAGGGAAGAGATCATCAACGTGTGTTTTAAAATGTCTGCTCAGTGGTCTAGTCTTTACAAATAAAGTTTTCTGAGTACACAAAGTGGGAGTCAGGAACGGAGGGGCCTGGTGGGATTAGAATTGTCAGGCACAACCTGATGGGATTTCCCTGCATCCCCCTTCTTATTTTGAAAGAAGTGACAGCCATCGTAGCTTTTCCCTCTGTCTTTGTGTCTTTGAGGTCTCCAGCTCCGAGCATCATCTGACAAGAGGGCCACCTCCCTGATAAAAAGTTCATTGGCTAAGATCCCGAGGTGCATTTCCCATCCTGGCTTCCAGGTTTCTCATCTTGGCATCCCATGTTTTCAGAAAAGAATTACCTGAGCTATTTTGCAATCCTGTTAGAACCATGTCCCATTTTGATAACTGCTAAAAATAACCCCTGGTTCTTCCACTTTCTATTGGTTGATTGACTGAAACTTTATTTTTGTTCTTGAAAAGTAAATGCCTGTTGTATCTCCTAGTACGCTCTTTGATATTGTATCCCCACCCCTAAATATTGGGATGCCTTTGAATGCCCATTCTTCATTGCAGATCTCTGTATTAGATAAAAAATTGTTTTCTTTTTCTTAGAAAATTTTCTGAAATAGTGACTCTTCTTTTGCTTAAATGAAGACAGTCATCCCTAAGTTAAGTTTAATTGACTAGGAGAAAGAGAGAATGAATATTCAAGAGGACACCAGCTGGATATGGTTGGAGCGTCTGATAGACACACCGCAAGACTGTGCCATAGTCAAATTGGACAGTTTGGAAAGCTTGCTGCCTCAAGGACGGATGTAGATACAGAGTCCCAAATGGTACATTAATTGATTTTGATTACATGACTCCAAAGCTCGAGCATTTCAAACTGTTTTCAAACTAATGGCTGCCACATTTGGCAAGCAATCCAACTGTGTGTTGAGTTCATTATAAAAAGAGATCTTGACAACTCGTCTGGAGGACAGAATGCATGCTAGGTTTTTTGAGTAGTTGCTCAGTTTCAGAGGAGCCTGTGTTGTTTTTCTTTAAAGGGTTCTATACATTTTGCACCCTTGCCACCAGCCAGGCCAGAGTGACTCTGGTTGGCACTTGAAGAACCTCAACGGTATGGCCTCAAAGTTTCCTCTTTAGGTTCCAGATAATAAATCCTCTGGCAATCAGAGGTTCACGAGGTTTAATGGAATTTGATGGAAAGTTTAGATGATCCCCGGGAGAAGTAAAATCCGTGACACTTTGCCCCCTTCATCTTGTCCCACTTTTCCTCAGCTGCCCCACTGCTGGAACATTTTCTGTCTTAATTTCAATTGACCCCTTAAGCAATGTACTAATTAGATGTTACAATTTCCCAGCCTCTCAATCCCAAAGCAAAACTTATGAACACAGCAAACCAAAGCATTTGGGTTAGAAAAGAACAAAAGACATACCTGCTGCAGAGAGTTGAAGCTGGAGTCAACACTGGTAACCTGAGTAGGGCGACCATGTGCCCTGTTAATGCCAGCTTGTCCTTGTGTAATTATTAACAGTGCTTCCCCTTCGCTCTCAAAGGCAC
Source organism: Stenella coeruleoalba (assembly GCF_951394435.1). Lineage (NCBI taxonomy): Eukaryota > Metazoa > Chordata > Mammalia > Artiodactyla > Delphinidae > Stenella > Stenella coeruleoalba. The sequence continues at coordinate 77,132,713 of NC_137156.1, forward strand.
CCCATTTTATTTTATTTATTTATTATACATTTATTTATTTATTTATGGCTGCGTTGGGTCTTCGTTGCTGCGCGCGGGCTTTCTGTAGTTGCAGCGAGCGGGGCCTACTCTTCACTGCGGTGCACGGGCTTCTCGTTGCAGTGGCTTCTCTTGTTGCGGAGCACAGGCTCAGTAGTTGTGGCACCCGGGCTTAGTTGCTCCGCGGCATGTGGGATCTTCCCAACCAGGGGTCAAACCCATGTCGCCTGCATTGGCAGGCGGATTCTTAACCACTGTGCCACCAGGGAAGTCCAGGCATCCCATTTTAGACAGGTAATTATGTGGTCATCGTAGGAAAGAGTGGTGGTGAGTGAAATAGGGTGCTGAGGGGTGGCAGGATGTGGTATACGGGTGGGTACTCATCTTGGGGGGTGACTGTCACTCCTATCCACCAGCAGTGCCCTGGGTGGATGTGTACCCAGTATTGCCCTAATTGAGTCTCATGGGAAGCCAGAGATCTGGATTTTAAGGCAAATGCCCTAATTTTAAAATGTTGGCAATTATTTAGTTTTCTTTTTTTTTTAATAAATTTATTCATTTATTTATTTATTTTTGGCTGCGTTGGGTCTTTGTTGCTGTGTGTGGGCTTTCTCTCTAGTTGCGGCAAGCAGGGGCTACTCTTCATTGTGGTGCACGGGTTTCTTTTGTGGTAGTTGCTCTTGTTGCAGAGCACGGGCTCTAGGCGCCTGGGCGTCATAGCTGTGGCACATGGGCTCAGTAGTTGTGGCTCGCGGGCTGTAGAGCACAGGCTCAGTAGTTGTGGTGCACGGGCTTAGTTGCTCCCCGGCATGTGGGATCTTCCCGGACCAGGGCTCTAACCCATGTCCCCTGCATTGGCAGGCAGGTTCTTAACCACTGCGCCACCAGAGAAGTCCCTAGTTTACTAACAAACTGTGAGAGCAAGCAAAATATGTGAATGACCCATTGGCTGCTTTTGAAGAAAGTCCTCCATTCTTTCCTTCAAAACACACAACACACGCACACACACATACACACACACAGGCAAGCGATAAAAGGGGGAAAAAAGGAGAACATGGAGATACCAGTCTCTGGGATGAGATTCATTTGTGAGCACACTTTTTCTGTGGCTATTTCTGATCATCAGGTTCCAGTACAGGGTGCTAGGTAGGGATGACTAGAGGTGCAGGATGCAATAGAATAATATTGGCACCTGGCTGGTGTTTGGTGTCTATAGTATAACTTGCTGGGTGATGGAAATCTGTACATGGCACATGTCAGGTGCATCATGGGATGTGTTTAAAGTGTGGAATAGAAATCATTATTTTCAAATGTGGTCATGGCATGTAGATCATGAATTTTCGTTTCTTTCTTACATCTTTATTACATTTTTTAGGAGAACATAATGTCCAAGCTTCCCTGGAGCCATTTCTGTCTCTGTGAAATAGGCGATTTAAGGTCCATCCCATCCTAAAAAGCTTTTAGCTCGTGAAAAGCTTCTTTTCTTGCTTTTAAAACCTTTACTCTGTGTTTAGAATAAATGGCGTTCCTGGATCTGTTAAAGAGGCAGTTAATAATGCCATAGAAACTGCCCATTGCACAACCAACCATAAAACTTGCTCCAAGGGCAGGACATGTATTGGAATATTCTGTAGTGATCAAATGCTGAAACATTACAGTCAGCTGTGACCCTGCAATCTGCATTCTTAATTGCAGTCTTCATTTACAGTGGAGTATTGATCTGCTTTTAGTAGTTTGTCCTGAAGGTTGACAAGGATCTCAGTAATCTATTCATGTCAGAGTGGCTGCTAGCACCAGCTTTAATTCACCTCTTTAGAGGAAGCCTTGTCATAGGGAGAAGTCTAGGTTTGTTTCACCTTGATATATTTTCCAATAGATGCTTCATTCTCAGGGGCTGGTTTTTCTTTCCTCTTTCATAAAATCATAAAATGTGGATTATAAGGACTCATGCCCTGTGGATTTTTTTTTTAAAATGCAGTTTAAATGAGCTAATTCATGTAAAATTCTTGATATGAGAACGTAGTAAGCACCAAATAAATGGTAGCTGTTTTGATTTTTCTTACCCCAGGTTTAAATGTTTTTTAAATCTTGAGTTTTGGGTTAATAATCTTGTTGACCATTGAGGAGAATGGAAAAAAGATGTTGGTTTCATTTTCTTGATTATTTTAAGTTGAGTTAGTAACGAAAACAAATGACGTAAAAGAAATTTGTGGGATAATTCAAATACAAACTGTGAGTTCAGTCACAGCAACGTTAAATTTCCTGAATTTGATCATTGTAATATAGTTATATAGGAGAATGTCCTGTTCTTAAGAAATTCCCTGAAGTATTTTGGGGTTGAAGGAGTATGATGCCTGCAGCTCACTCTCAAATGGTTGAGGAAAAAAATGTGTACATAGAGAAGAATAAAGCACAATGATGGGTAAGAGTGAAGGACATATAGGAGTTTTGTGTACTATTCAACATAAAAATTATTTTGAAAAAGTAGGATGGTGAGAAAATCTATAGCTGGTAAAACCACTAGTTCAGTTAGTTCTCTTAGAGCCTCCCGTTGAAAAGTGGATTTCTCCCACTTGGAGAGTTTTCCATCCTACTCTCCTTTTCCACCCTCCAGTGCTTCATTCCTGGGTACAGTTATTTGAAAAGCAGAACTTCTTTGCCTGGTGGTTAGTGCTCCGGCTGTTTCATTTCCAAATCCAAATCATAATCCTTTGTTGCTGACATTATAATCGTCATCACAAGTGGCTAACCGTGATGTCACAAACAGGCGATTGTGACTCAAATGAGGAATAAACAGCAGGGTTGGATTAATTCCTAAGCAAGGAAGAAGATTCTATTGGTGCAAATGCCCCAGGGTAATGAAGTTTAAAACCAGAAAAAGGCAAGAGGAAGATGAAGCTGAACATACGTGATCTATTAGCCAAATTGTCTTTAAGTGGAAAGCTTTTTGTTTTTTGTTTTTTTTCCCCTTCCCCTTCTTACTTAATTGTCCTTGGGGTGTGAATAACTCCTCTATGGCAGATAAATGGATTTGTTTTTAGGTCTAACAAAGCTCAAGGTGTCTTGCTGACTAATTACAGGGATGTCACACCTGGGCTGAAAAGTGAGTCATTAGGGAGCCATGGAGGTGTTTTTATTTTCCGTAAAGTTGAGTTGCTCTTTGCAGTCAGCATTGCAAAAGTCAGGCTCTAAAGGATCAGTACAGTGGCTGCAGACAGCTGGGCTGATAATTGAGAGCAGCCCCGACCTGGAAGCCCGGGCGCTTATGGCCACAGCAGAATGAAAATGGCATCCGTTGCTCAGGCTCAGGACAGTTTTCTGAATGGGTTACAAGTAAACGAAGCAGTGGTAACAGCTGTTGCTATGGATTGGCCTAGAATTAGTAGTCCATTCTCCGTGGAACTGTAATTTTCAATTCCAAGCCAAGGATATATTTTTTCCCTTTTAGGAAATGTGCGGTTCCCATGCTCTTTGGTTAACCAACATCTAAATTCTCCTGCAAATGACAGTTAACAGCTCCTTTATCCCTGGGGTTGTTTGGCTGTCTCAGGAGTACTTTTGAATTTGTGGCCTTTGAAAAAACCATGGTTTCAGTAGCCAAAGTAAACTGGAAATCCTTTCAATTGTTTTCCCCTTCATAGGACATAGTGTTCCCTCCTCCTGTCTGTCAGATTCAGTTGTGCTCTTGGAGCCCTCTCTCCACTTAGGACTTAACCCTCACTTGAATTTTGGAAGTCTTCTTGAAAAACACTGGGGAAAGACTTGAGGCTCCAGTTTGGCATCAAGTGAGCAAATAAACCCACATTTTAAAAACACGGTAAATTTAGTTATAAGGGAGACTTCCCATTTGCGTCTAGGCATTTAATAATAGCCTTGCTGCACAAAGTAGAAATTATGTGATTATTATCTTGGGGCTGTGATTAGAATGTGTTGTTATATTGGTGACATTTAGAAATGTGTAACTTCATCCATGCCTTAGATGAAGCTGCTTCGTGGTACCAGCAAACAGGGCATAACGTGGTCTTGTGGTCTTGCGATCCACGCTGGTGTGACATTCCCCGGAGACAGAACAGCCGTGAGAAAGCCAGGCCTCCACTTGCCACTGTTTTCTCCTGTTTTCTGAAGTGACCAGAGATGTTTTCTTGATTTTTAAGAGTAGCTCAAACAGAAGAGTTGCCTTCTGGGTTGTGAGGTCTTCCTCGCCTTTCCTGTTTCACACATGGGTGTGTGGTTTCGGGGCAGGGACTAGGGCGTTGTTTTTCCTTCTGTTTCCCTGTTAGGACACTGTGGTCAGCTCTTCTCCGTGACCTGTTGTCAGCATGAAGGCCTGTGCCTGTGTGTGTCCTGCAGGAAGTGGCCGGGCTGTTCTTTCATGGTGAGTGTATTTAGTTTTTCCTTGAAGGATCTTGTTTGGAGCATTTAAGGTCCTTCAAAAATGCAGTCGCTTGAGTGTGAGCTCAGTTTCTCTGAGCCGGTAGGTACCATACTCCAGTGATACTGGGAGAAACACAGGGAACACGTCCAAGTCCAGAGGGGCTCTCTCAGCATGTGACAGGAGCTCCCAGACCTGATTCTTATTGTTGGAAGTCTCACACCAAGTGCTGTGGGACCCGGGAGAGTCGTAAAAGTGGTGGCCTCTGATCCTGCGGTGTTTACAGCTTCGTGTGGGAGCCCAAACTGGACCACGTGAAATCACTTAGGATGGTTTCAAACCCAAGAGTCAACAAATGTGGATTAATATAGATTGCCTGTGAGATTTTAGGGACTTGAGGATTTCAGTTTTATAGTTTTTTGGAGAAGGGTTCCTGGAGTAGTTGAGTTTGGGAACCAGATTTTTAAAGAACCTATAGAGGACAGTGAAGATGGCCATGATTTATGTCACCAGAGGCACCTGGGTGTGAGTCCCTTCCCTGCCATTTACTAAGCCTGGGACAAATTATTTAACCTAAGTCTACTCTCCTGGAGATGATACTCTGTCTCTCTCATTTCTTTCATTCTCTCTGTCTCTGTCTCCCTCTCTCATTCTCTCTCATGAACACAAGAGTACCTACTTACCCCATAAGGTGATTTTGACGATTACATCAGATGGTGCCTGTGATGAGTTGGGCAGAGTGCCTGCACTTATTAATTGGGAACTTGGAATTACTGGAAGCAGAATGTATGTAAGATGGGGAAGCTGGCATGTGTGCACAGGAGTGCTGACGCAGAAGGCTTAGACTAAGACCCCTATTGTGGAGGCCCGTTTCTATCTTTATTTTCCATCTTGTTTATTTCCTTCACCACATTTTATCATCAACTGTAATAAAAATTGTGTACACGTTATCTCTCCCACCAGGGTGTGACCCATGCCTGTCTAACTGGTTGCCAGCACACCAGTGGACACAGAGAGGGCATTTCCTGACAGCCTGGCATCTGATGGTGTCAGGTCGCTTATTGCCATGATCTCTCATTTGGGCTTGGAAGGATTACTTACCTCTTGTTGGACTGTGAGTGGGAACGCAGTCGTTGAGAACAAACACTTGCTAAACGTTCACGGGGGCCATGCTTTGTGGCTGTCTCATTTAATCCTTCCTGCATTCCAGCATGGCGAAGGACCAGCTTATAGTTGTTTAGTAGAAGGATGCATGTATGCGTGTTCACTTTGTGAATGAGGAAGCTGAGCTTTAGAGACCTTAGATATTCAGACTTTGCAGGGTCATTCAACTCAGGAGCGGCAGAGATAGGACTTCAGCTCTTTCTGCCCATGAAGCCCATGATCTTGATGGCTCTGCTACCTTGAAGCAGATGGAGTTGAGAGTTAGTGGAAGGAATGGAAGGAGGTTTTGGTCCACAGCAGCCCCCTGAACCTCTCATTGTTCTTTGTGCTTGAGTTAATAGCCTTTTCGAATTGGCCTGTTCTGTACATCAGGGGCCCCCAACCCCTGGGGCAGCCTGTTAGGACCTGGGCCGCACAGCAGGAGGTGAGTGGCGGGTGAGCGAGCGAGGCTTCATCCACCGCTCCCCGTCGCTCGCATCACCGCCTGAACCATCCCCCCTCTACCCACCCCCCACCACACCCCACCCCCGCCTCGGGTCCATGGAAAAATTGTCTTCCGAGAAACTGGTCCCTGGTGCCAAAAAGGTTGGGGACTGCTGCTGTAAATAGCTGGTGAGGCTCTGGGGACTTGGGTAACCTTAGGTGTCACTGGCGGGGATTCGGAATTGGTACAGCTTCTATGAAAGCGTTAGGCTATGTCTATCACAATTGTACATGCATATAACGGTTGATCCAGCAACTCTGCCCCCAGGTGCTTATCCTGCAGGTGAGCTTCCACAGGTGCAAAATGACTTATGTCAGGGTTATTCTTTTAACAGTCTCTGGATTTGAAGAGGATTAGAAACAACCTGACAGCCCATTAATAGGGGCTGTTTTAATAAATTATGGTACTGCTAAATAATGGCATATGTGCAGCTGTTACAATCAGTGAAGCAACTCTGTATGAACTGATACATATGTTTATCCAAATATTGATATCTATGTTTCCCTGGATATCTTGTTAATTAGGGGGAAAAAAGCAAGGTGCACAACAATACCTAGACTAGGCTGCTTTTTTCTGGGACACTAGCATCTTGGTAATAGGTGTTGCCTTAGGAGGAATCTGGAGGAGGTGAGAGAAGAAGAGGTAGTTTCCACTGTCTATTTTTGGTACCTTTGAGTTTGCCTTTAAAATATATGCATGTGTTATCCATTCAGAAAATTCAATAAAGAAATCTGCCAAAACCAACTAACCCAAAATGAATTAGGTGTTGACCATTAGGACCAAGAAGAAGAGATCATATAAAGTTGACCAGTTAGATAACATCTACATTGACATAAAAGGAAAGATCTTTCTATTTTCCTGTTGAGAGAAAAACACCAGGGAGATTTTCACCAAATTTGGAGGAAATATTGGGGCTAGTTCCACTTGAAAGTCTTTGTATCTGGCTTAATTTGCTTTGGGGGATCTTCAGTGGCACCTCAAATTGGAACGTAGCCATTTGCAAGGTACCCACAGACCCAGGCTTGCACTGGAGTGTGCATGGATTGTCCACGTTAGCTCTGTTCAAGTGACAGCCAACATTTGTTCCTGTAACGATGGTTAATGATTCTTCTGGGCAGGGTGTGGGTGTCTGCCATCCAGATGTGTCTGTCAAGACCATAAACGGACTCTGGGGCTAGACATTAGGGGACCTGGCCTGATCTGACTAGACGTGGCTTTGGGACCCTTCTGTTGGTTTTTTTGTTTGCTTGTTTTTAATTTTTTTTATTGAAGTATAGTTGATTTATCATGTGTTAATTACTGCTGTACAGGAAAGTGATTCAGTTATACATATATATGTATAGATATATACACCTTTTTAAAGATTCTTTTCCATTACAGTTTATCATAGGATATTGAATATATTTCTCTGTGCTATACAGTAGGACCTTGTTGTTTATCCATTCCATACATAACAGCTTACATCTGCTAACCTCAACCTCCCACTCCATCCCTCCCCCAACCCCCTCCCCCTTGGCAACCACCAGTCTGTCCTCTATGTGGGACCCTTTTGGAAGTCACTGGTTGATGTTGCTTTTTTCTCCCAAAGTGACTGCGATGAAAAAAACATGAGATCGTTAACTTTCCTATTTATACAAAAGTATGAAAAAGAATTAGAAGTTAGGAGAGCATGAATTATTTCTTAATTAAGACTTTATAGCTTCATTGGTCGTAGAAATCTTTTTATTGACACATTAGACAAATTCTTCAGAGGCCAATTTGCATTCACTTAGAGAAACATCGGCGGGGGTGGTGTGTACTATGCGCAATACCTGCTCTTTTTCGGGAAATCAATTTGTTAAACAGCTCTCAAACTATGACAGCTTTATGGTAGGATTATGACTTTTTTTGTTTCCATGTCTGCTCAAGGGCTAACAGAAAAAGACAGTTTAATCACATGCCATTATGTTCATAGGGGTGTGGGAAGCCCAGATGAGCTTCCAGAAGTGGAACTGGGTACCCGGCTTTTGCAAGCTGCTTCTTAGCAGAAGTCATTTAAGTACAGCTCCTTGATAATTCGTGGTTTGGAGATGTGCTCACTGAGTCCCTTTCTTCCAAGGGTGTCTGACCTTCTGAGCTGTGGCTGACATCAGTTTCTCTACCTAGGATCCATTCAGGTGGTTGTCAGGGAACGCGTGTCGCCAGGTGGGGATGTTGTTGCCAGAGAGGGTGGCCTCCCCCAGAGTACTCCATATTTTCAGCCAGATTTATATTATTTACAGGGGATTAGGCAAAGACCAGGATTTAGACCTGTGTTGCCCTGGAAAATTGTTTTCTGACCTCGGGCCAAAAAAGGGCTGTGTCCTGACCAACCTAGGAAGCAGGTCCCCAAGTGGCAGTCTAGACTCTGTCTCCAGGAGTTTGTCATCCCAGCTGGGGATCTTTGAGGAATCAGAGCTAGAAAAAGCATGAGCTCATCAGAGGGCCCCTTTCCTCGGCCGCTTCCATCTTTCCAGAGACTCAGAGGCCACCAGCTGTGGAAGCGGTTTTGGGCTTTGTGGGTGATTAGCTGCACCGTGGGAAGGCTCTTAGTGTTTCCCTGAGTCCTGGAGCTCTTCGGTGGATCGGAGCCGTCTAAGCTGGCTCTTCACTGAGCTGGATGTGGGCAACTCTGAGTTAAAGAAAGGAGCCAATGTCCCGTCCTCCCTCTCTGGTGTTTTCCATACCAAAGGACTTAACACTTACGTGTGCAAAATTCAATTGTGAGTGCCCTTGTCAGCTGCTACTTAAAATTCTGTGTCCTTTTCCTGTTTCTGGGTCATTGCCTAGTAAACGGTAAACACTGCCATGTCCTAGCTTTCTTTTTCCTAGGTTATTTTGTGTGAGGCCTGTCAGTAGCAGAATCCGGGGGTGGCTTGACCTTGACTTTTGCCCGCCAAATTCGTGGACCGTCCTACCTCGCTTCTCAGTGCACCAGGGAAAATATCCTAACACTGTCGCGTGTAACCTTTCACTTTACAGAGAAGGGAAAGCTTGAGGAGGTTTGGCGATAGACCTGACTTTGGTTAAGGATCCCGCGCTGGCGAATCAGACCTTCCTCGACCCAGGTGTCCTGACTCCTGTTTGAGGACTCCTTTTATCACAGAATAATCCATCACTCTGGGTTTTATGTTCTAGGAATGAAAATTATATTTACCATTAGCCTAGGGAAAACGTTTTGCAATTCATATTTGGAGCTGCTGTAACAAAGTTAGATCCCTAATGCTAACCAGAAGTGATCTGATGATTGGATTACCTATTTTGGGGGAATGATTCATTTAACTGTCCTCTATCATCATCACTAATAAAGAGTTGAAACCGTATTTATACATTCACATATGTGTGTACGTACACACACACACACACACACACACACACACACATCACGATAGTTTACTGATCTTAGAAAAACTCTAGAAGGATTTTCAACAAGACTACATGCATATTTATGATGGTGTCACTTAAAAGATAGACTCTGTGGCATATATAAAATTCACTTTGGAGGGGACTTTGGGAAAGCACCCCAAATAAACAGGTAATCAGCCTCTTCTAGGGCATCTGAAATGGAATGAGGCTTAATGAGAGGCTGGTGTGACTGCCCAGCTGGGAAGACTGGCTCTCTATGATAGGATGCTGACACTGTAGTGTCCTTGGAATTTTAGGCGCCAAAGCTGAAGTGGCAAAGGCAAATGTTAATTACAGGCATCGATTTGCATTGGATCTGCTTCTCTTTGGGGGCATTTCTGTGTGTACAGGTGAAAGGAGCGTCAGAAATTCTAGTCTTTTCTGTTTATTGACGGTGAATCATTTTCTCAAGCAATGCAGGGGAACACACGAATACGATGATCATAGTGATGACAGAATAGAAGTCTGTCTCATTGTAGAGTGTGCTTATCCTGTCACTGAAATTATTTGATCAGAGAAATTAAGGATTTATCCAGCTTTTGTTTATTTTAGACTGGAAGGGTTTTGGGAATCTCAGTTTGTGTCTGAAAATTCTCCGCTACTAAGTGGGGTGAGTAGAGTTAGAAATAGCGTTCCTGTCAAATGCTTTGGAACGAAAGAACGTCAGTGGAAGGATGTCAGCCAGGCAAGGGGCGTAGCTCCTGCAATTCCCAGTGTGATTGTGATTGTTCTGCTTGCACGTTTCCCCCCTTCCTCTGGGCAAAGTCCCAGCCCTCCCCTGGGTTAGGTGATGGGGGAGAACTTTGCCAGGCTTTGTTCTGGCATTAATCCCAGTCAGGCAGTGGACTTCACTTGTGATAACTTCACCAGCTCTTATTGTTTGCAGGCAATGGCTTTGAATGCAAATGTGGTGGTTTGGGTGGGTGCTGTCACTTTTTGTAAGTGCTGGGGCTTCTTGGTTCTTCAAGGGCCCCTAGACCCAAGAAGGGAGAGAGTTTGAGATGGCAGAGACCCTCAGAGGGGCAGAGTCAAATTCCTTCTGTTTGTTTCAGGGTAACCCATTAACCTGTTCTCTTCAGGACAAGAGGCAATTGCAATTGTCCCTGTGCTTGATGGGGACATGTGTTGCATACAACAGCTGTTTCAGGACCTTGTCGTCCTTGTTTTCCATCTCTTGGAGACCTGAAACATGCAAAGTGGAGGAAATGTGCGGAAGAGTGGGAGGCGGGTTGAACAAATATAAACAAAACCAGGGAAAGCCTGGGCCCCTAAACCACTCAGTGTAATCCTATTTGTGTTTTTTAAGGGGGTGTAAGGACCAGCCTATATATGTATGTGTATTTCTGTGTATGTATTTGTAATCACTTAGAAAAATGCCCAAAAAAGCTGTAAACCAAGCTGTGTTCTTTCAGGGGCATGGAAGAGCATTGGGTAGAAGGGGACGAAGAGTGACCAGCATGCTTCGTTTGGACCTACGTGTTGTCCTAATCTTGTGCAGTGAGGATATATTTATACATTAAGGACATATAAATTCTGGAAAGTATCCCAGCAAGACTAATGCAGTCAGTACTTTGCCTTAGGTCACCATTTGTGTTACCACCAAGAACAGATACAGCATCAAGTATTTCAGGGTAATTTTAATACCTTGAAGGGCAGGTGGGGCTTTCCTAAGATCTGGGAGGTATAGTGCAGTCACATTCAGGACTAATGTTTGGAACCTGACTCATAAAGAATTTACTCATGGGGGACGGAAAAGGGATGTTACTTCATATACAGGTTGAGATAAATACATTATAGGTTATGGAGACTACATACAGTAAGTAGGATGAAGAATAAACATTCCGTGCTGTGTTTACTTTTATTCCTCCTTTCTTGTACATTCCAGTGTTAAACTGTGAATAATATACGATAAATAACAAATGTTCTTCTAGTTACATCTAGTGTCCTCTCTTTAAGGATTCAGCTGCTCTTTGGTGTATGTGGTGCCAATTAATGGTTTGATGAAGAGTTTTGTGCTGTACGTAAGTCACAAATAACATTTTTAAAAATTGAAAACAAGCAATTTTTAAGACACATGGAGTTGAGATTTAGGTGGTGATAAAGAGCATGCCCCATGGTTTTAGACAAATCTGGTCAGGTCTCCCTTTTACAACTTGGTAGTAATACAGCCTTGTATTAAGCTTTCAGCTGGGGGTTTTCAGCTATGAAATGTGATTTAAAAAATCACTTACCTCTGGGCTTCCCTGGTGGCGCAGTGGTTGGGAGTCCGCCTGCCGATGCAGGGGACGCGGGTTCGTGCCCCGGTCCGGGAAGATCCCACACGCCGCAGAGCGGCTGGGCCCGTGAGCCATGGCCGCTGAGCCTGCGCGTCCGGAGCCTGTGCTCCGCAACGGGAGAGGCCACAACAGTGAGAGGTCCGCGTACCTCAAAAAAAAAAAAAAAAAAAATCACTTAACTCCATACAGTTGATGTGAGTAATAAGTGAAGTACTGTACAACAGTGCCCTAACTACAGTTTGTTTCAGTGTTGTTTGATAGCTATTACCTGCTATTACTATGTATTATACTGTGGAAATGATCAGAAGTGAAAAACTCCTGGCAAAGTTGCTACTACTGTGTAAGCACATGTAAAACTTTTCAGTATGTTGTGCATTTTATTCAGTATCTTCACAGCCCTTTTATTAACAGTTGTTTTTATAGCAATAGGATGTGATGTGAGACTAAGAATTTTTATTAATTGGTTGCTATTCCTTGGCATAAAAATGAAAAAAAGATTAACAGTGAAAGAACATTAAAAATGCAATTTGCTCATTTGTTACACTAGACAATTCAGTTTTACGGAGAGGTAGGCATCATGTTAATGTCCAACTATTTAGCAAGATGTATAAATGATTAATACATGAGAAATTCTGAATTTAATACCTGTCCAAAACTTGTTAGAATAAATGATCTTTTTGTTTCCATTAGGTTTTGTGATGGGAAATAATATATTTTCTGTAAAGGAATATTCAAATACTCCTCCTACTTATTACCCATGAGATGTCCTTAAACTTGACAGTGTATTCCTTTTTTGCTAATATATTCTGAACTCTTACGGTGAAATGCCCATGTAATGTGTTATAACTGAATATACATTCATACCTGTATTGTCTGTCAGCCAGGATCCAGTAGATTGAGCAGACATTTTCTTCCCATTAGGTGGCTGGATTTAGTGCTAATTGAACACCAAAAAAAAAAAAGGTTGAGTCCTTGCCCTAGAAAGACGTGCTAAAATAGCCCAAGAAAAGAGACAAAGGTGTAATCTGCTACGGAACCAAGATATTAAAAGCTGTCTGTATTCGGGTTGGGGAGGGAGAGGGGGAAGACACAGTGAAATTTAAACTTTATTTGGGCTCCTGTGTGGAGAGGAGGTAAGAGAGGCAAGATGTTAAAAAGTAAGTGAAGTGTGGGGCTTCCCTGGTGGCGCAGTGGTTGAGAGTCCGCCTGCCGATGCAGGGGACACGGGTTCGTGCCCCGGTCTGGGAGGATCCCACATGCCACGGAGCGGCTGGGCCCGTGAGCCATGGCCGCTGAGCCTGCACGTCCGGAGCCTGTGCTCCGCAACGGGAGAGGCCACAACAGTGAGAGGCCCGCGTACAGCAAAAAAAAAAAAAAAAAAAAAAAGTCCCGTAAGTATTAAAACTGTAGTGAGATAACATCATATATTTATATTGAGTGGCAAGGATCAACATGTTTGATAAAACATCAAATTAATAAGGGTATGGGTTAAAAGTACAGTTGACCCTTGAACAATGCGGAGGATAGGGTCACTGACCCTCACCCAGTTGAAAATCCCCGTATAACTGGCCCGTGTATACCCCATTCTCTGTATCCATGGTTCCTCATCTGTAGATTCAACTAAGTGGAGATCTTGTAGTGCTGTAGTATTTGCTGTTGAAAAAAATCCGCATATAGGTGGGCCCATGCAGTTCACACCCATGTTTTTCAAGGGTCAGTTGTATTCTACTATCTACCGACTGCCGGCCTGTAACCATGTCAGTGGAAATAGATATTTTGTTTAGAAATCTTTGAAAGGCAATCCGTAAGCTTACATAAAAGTGAAAATACACATACCTTTCAGCTCCAAGTTTCCACTTATGGGAATTTATCTGTGGAGAAACTTGCACATCTGTACCAAGGTTTGTGTTGTTGAAAGAAAATGCAGGAATTATTGGAATAGCGTGAAACTTGAAACAACCCGAACATACATAATTGGGATTCTTGCTTGTGACATATTTGTATAATGGTGTAATACGTGTAGCCATTTCGAAGAGAAGAGATGATATGTACGTACTGATTTAGAATGATGATTTCTGATCTAGATGTTGAGTGAAAAAAGGCCATGTATAGGATTGGTAAGATATTGTATTTGTTTTTTTCCCAGTGAGAGGTAGAAGAGGGAACATTCTGGTTCTCTCTGTCTCTTTCTCTCTGTCTCTTTGTCTTACACATACACAGGGTCTTTGGAAGGTGTGAAAGAAATATTGAGGAGTGGGGAGGGACCCCTACTTTTCACTGTCTACTCCTTTGAACTGTTTGGGTTTTTGTTACAGAATACTCCAGTTTTTCACCATTTAAAAAGAAAAATTCCTGCAATTGGCATGAGGCTCCCTGATGTCTTAAAAGCATTGCACTGGGTGGACCCAGTTATATCCAAAGGCTCTGCTGCTTAATTTAGTTTCTAGGTCTCAGTTTTCTTCCTTTGATAAAGAGTTCCTCTGACTAGAGGATTTCTCTGTTCCTTTGTGATCTCTGAAATCCAGTGCCTTGTGAGCCCCGCGTACCCCCTGCATTTGAAGCATTAATTTCAGATTTTACAGTTTGGTTTGATTTGATTTTTTGGTCTCATTTTGTTTTTTGACTTTGGACTATTCAGGAGATTTTTAAAAGTCAGACATTTCTATTAAAGATGTCATGAGTTCTACAGCCAAGATGGCTTGTTCCAGGTTGCAAAGTCATACCTCAGAAAGTACTTTTCTATTTGTCTTGTTTCAATTGTATTGTTTTTACTAAGTCAACAGTAACTGTAATTAGAGATGCTATTGATTATATGATATGCAGAGTTTATCAGTTTTGAGATTAATAAAACACTGTTATATTAAATATACACTAATTTTTAAAAATAAATTTATTTATTTATTTTATTTTTGGCTGCGTTGGGTCCTCGTTGCTGCGTGCAGGCTTTCTGTAGTTGTGGCGAACGGGGGCTACTCTTGTTGTGGAACACAGGCTCTAGGGCACGTCCTCAGTAGTTGCGTCGCATGGGCTTAGTTGCTCCGCAGCATGTGGGATCTTCCTGGACCAGGGCTTGAACCCGTGTCTTTTGCATTGGCAGGCGGATTCTTAACCACTGTGCCAGCATACACTAATTTTTAATCTATACATTCCTGGTTAAAAAATGGTAGAATGAGTGAATGAGTATTATTTTGGTAAGAGGGTGGGAGACAGGGATAAGGAAACGTTTTGAGAGCATTCTGTTGCCGCGTCAAGTGGGGTTGAGTTGATTGGACTATAAACACGTGTTCTTTAAAGACTTTGAGGATCTTTTTTATTTTATTTTATTTTATTTATTTATTTTTTTTGCGGTACGCAGGCCTCTCACTGCTGTGGCCTCTTCCGGTGCGGGGCACAGGCTCCGGACGCTCAGGCTCAGCGGCCATGGCTCACGGGCCCAGCCGCTCCGCGGCATGTGGGATCTTCCCGGACCGGGGCACAAACCCGTGTCCCCTGCATCGGCAGGCGGACTCTCAACCACTGCACCACCAGGGAAGCCCCTGAGGATCTTTTAAGAACAAGCTTCATCACATGGTTCTACTCATGGTGTAGAACCTATAAAGCCCCCCTAATGCTTCTGTGGTCATGATAACGTATTTTTTGTTGTTGTTATTGTAAAGGGCCACACATTGACATCTCAAGTGCGTGGCCATTTAA
Source organism: Stenella coeruleoalba (assembly GCF_951394435.1). Taxonomy (NCBI): domain Eukaryota; kingdom Metazoa; phylum Chordata; class Mammalia; order Artiodactyla; family Delphinidae; genus Stenella; species Stenella coeruleoalba. The sequence goes on from NC_137156.1 coordinate 77,148,143, forward strand.
AAAATTCTAACGACATGTTCATTTCTTTTTTTCTTTTTCTGTTTTTATCAGTAGAAGGAAATTTTATTAACCTGGTTAAGTAGTACCTACCGAATATGTACTACCATCATCATATTCAAGGCCAATGTTAGAACTTTTCCTCTGAAATCAGGAAGGGTAAGAGACTCCTATTATCATTACTACTGTGATCTTCTCCTCCTCCTTTTCCTCCTAACTTTATTGAGGTGTAATCGATATACAAAAAAGCACATGGTCGTTTCTAACGTGAACCTATCCTTGGTTTTATAAGGCTTTCTTGCTGATGGGTTGTGTCATCCAGGAAACACAGAAGGCTGAAAATAAGAAAAGAGCTTTATTTGGGGTCTTAGGAATTGCAGAGACAGATTTGGGTAAAATTGAAAAAGTGTTCTGGGGAAGAGAAAGAGTCATAAAGACTCTTGTCATAGAGCAAAGAGTTATAAAGGCCTTGCTACAATGTTGTTAAAGTTGTCTGGCAAGAATTATGATTGACCTTGATGCAAGAAGGGAAATATTTGTCCTTAAAGGATAGGCTGTCAGGAGTTATTTTAGGGCAAGGGTCGGATAAGTAGATAGGCTGTCATGAGTTATTTTAGGGTAAGGGTCCAATAATTATCTTGAGTTTCTAGAACATTGGGCAGATGTTTTGGGTGCCTGTGTTAAGACAATAAATGGTCAAAGTAGAGTTTCCATCCAGGCTAAGAGGAGCATAAATCATGCTTCCTCAGTGGCCTCCTGGTTCCATTATAGGGAACTTTCTTAGCAATACTGATTCCATTTTGATTTTCCTTTCACAGTTGCACCAAGACGCTTCCTTGTATGTGTACACTATCTAGGAAGCACGACTGGCGTTCTGTGCTCTCTTAAATGGAAAAATACCTTTTCCTGGCTTTTGCCAATGTAGGGCAGCGTGCGAGAAGGTTTTTATCTTTTTTCCTGGGAAGTGTTTTGAAAAGTTAGCATGTTTATTTTTCATGCTTCAGTTGGGTTTTGGTTGATCTTGGAGGCACACCTGTTTTTGAATACTGCCTGCTCCACTGATGTAGCCTTGCAATCTGAAAGTCCCTTCAACTTCCAGCTTTAAATTTTTCATCTATCCAGTGGGGATGTGACAGGGCTGCCTTCATGGAGTTACTGGGAGGATTGACTTGACCCATGTAAAGTGGTCATGACACAGTGCCCAGCACATGAGAGGGATATGGCCAGTTAAGATTGATCAGCCACCACCATCATCATCATCTTCTTCTGTAAAGGGCCAGATAGTGAATATTTTAGTCTTTATGGGCCATACTGTCTCGGTCACAACTACTCAACTCTGCCCTTGTAGCAGGAAAGCAGCCAGAGATGATACGTAAATGCATGGATGTGACTATTCCTAGTAAAATTTTATTCTTAAGAACATTTATAAAACACTTATAAAAACAGGCTGGATTTGGCTCACATATAATATGTAAACAAACATAGCTGTGTGCCAGTAAAACCCTACTTACAGAAACAGGCAGATTAGATTTGGCCCATGGGATGTAGTCCGCTGATGCAGGAGTAGTTCTCAAACCCTTTAAACCCTTTTCATTCTTAAAAGTTAAGGAGGACCCCTAAGAGCTTTTGTTTATGTGGGCTATATCTATTAAAATTAAAATTTATCAAATTTATTATGTATGTATTATTATAAAATTATGTATTATGTATAAAATTTATTATGTATTAAAATTTTAAACTGAGCTATTTAAAAACTATTAAAGCATGAAAATAACACCAATAAAACCATTGCATGTTAACATAATATTTTTATGAAAAGCAGCTATTTTCCAAAGCAAGAAATGTTAGTGGGAAGGTTGACATCGCTTTACATTTTTGCAAATCTCTTTAATGTCTGGCTCAGTAGAAAACAGCTGGATTTCCATAACTGCTTTTACACTCAATCTGTTGTGATTTTCCAAGCTATGTAGTTTCAGGGAAACTCCTAGTCTGTCTCCTGAAAGTATCTTGGGGCCCCCAGGGGGCCATTTTGAGACCCGTTTGTTTCTCAAAGGATACTTTGAGAATCCTTGTTCTATTGACATCGTTAAGAGGAATTAAGTTAGGTATTACTTTATAAATGCCAGCTGATTTCTCTATTATTTCCAAGTTCCTTTGTCCTCTTATTCCGAGCTAGAAGGGAAGGTTGCAGGGTTTTCCCCATATTTAGTCATGTGGTAGGAGTTTATGATAGCGGGTTTGCTTTATTTTCTGAAATGATTGTCACCTTAGCTTAAAGCTTAAATTGTCTGCCGCTGCATCAGAATACAATTTTGCTACTGTAGAGAAACAAAAGCCAGGAGATAGTCTGAATTCATTGGAGTAAAGAGAAACAAAAGAAGGGAGCTTCAGAACAAGAAAATGCCTCTGATGACAAAGAAACTTCAAAGAATGATTTGCATAAAACTGAAACACTTGCAAAGCTCCAAGTAAATAAGGTTAAATACAAAAGGACACTCAACCCTAGAATGGCTGCTTTTGAAATTACTTTTCAGGATTTTGAAGAACAAATGTTTTATACTTAAGTGTTGAGGGCCCTTGAACTCTAGGGCAAAGATACCTGGAATTCTGGATTCTTTGGGGAGGAGATTGTATCTCCTTGGTCCTCTTGCAATTGATCCTTATTTAGTGAACAGGTGGCTTGGAAAACCTTGAGATTTTGCATACCTATTGTATCCTTATTCCCCTCTGCACCCCCTACCACTCAAGGATTTCCTTGTGCTGGTAACACTTGACTTTTAAACTAGGAAATAAGTTGACTCATGCATTGCTAAAACCATTCTGTGAGATCTTAATGTAATCCTGTATATGTGAGATTTTCCTTATAAAGGCAAAATGACTTTATCTAGAGTACGTTTTGTTCACAGATATCTGTGAGTAAATAGATTGGGAATGAAACTACAAACAAGCTGAGAACGTTCAATGGCGAAGTTTCTTGTAGCCCCGACTAGATAGGAATGATTATTAAAGTAATTCGGCACAGGGCTAAAAGCTTGTACCTAATTGCCTTTTCTTTATATTTAGCTTAACTTTAAGGGAAATTTATAACTAAATTAGGCTCAGTGAATTCCCTGGTTGCCTACTTTTATTACCCATTTTAACATATTTCTGCTTAAGTTACCTCTTATAGCAGCGATATTTGGGTGAGAGTATGACTGTGCCTTTAGGAAATGGTGAACTCAACTGGCTTTGGAGGTTGAACTCCAGAGCTTCTCAAAACAAAAACAAAGGCAACAAAACAATCCTGTGTTGTTCCAGAATGTACTTTGGGTTTTCTCTTCTGAGTGTGGAAGGATAAATATCGTCATTTGCTCAGACACATGTTTAGCTGTGTCACTTCTGGTTCTGTGTAATCTCCCCTTCCTCACTTGTTATATCTGTGCCTTGTATTCCCCTTTGCCTCGGTGAATCTTAAATTGGACGCTTTTCTACTTCACAGGAAGTACATGTAAAACATGCTAACAACTCTGGGGGAAACTAGTGCGCATTGTATTATTAAAGCTCCAGCTGTAAGCTTTGCCTCCATCCAGGTCACAAGACCCTGCCATGTGAGCAACCCCAGCAATTAGCAACGGAGTGAAAACAGTCTAGGAGGGTAAGGCTACTGGTTCTCTGGAAACACATGTAGTGGGAGATTTAGCTTGCTATTCCCACCTACCCCCGCCCCCCTCGCTTGCCCCTCGGTCTGTTTACTGCTGGCTGCATGTTTCTCCCTGTATATTCATGGCATCCTCCACCATCGCACCATATGAGCTTTTTCCTCCGGTGATTAATCAGGCTGCTTCTGGGCAGTCTGATTCTTTGGGGACTGCGTTTCCTCGTGGCCTTGTCAGGACACGTAGGATAGCAGCGTGAGAGTTCTCCCACTTGCACCCACTGCTAACAAGGTGTCTGACAACTCCTCAATAGCACCTTGGATGCGGGACAGGGGATGCAGTTGGAAGAGTACTGGTTCATTTTCACATCTCTGGTAGGTCTGAGTTGGAGGTGGCCCAGGTCACATTTTCTTATTTATGTCGCATCTCTAGTTGCATGTTATTATCACAGTCATATTTATTCTCTTTTTGTGGGGTTTTTTTGAGCCAAAAGGTAGGGGTTTAAAAAAACCAAAGCCCACATTCAGTGGCTAGTTCTTACTGCTACAATGTATTAATGATGAGAAATAAGTGCAGAAACATCTTTAAGAATTGTTCTCATCATAATGATGATAGAAATACAGCAGCCTGTGTGTTCTGAGGCATTGTGCTAAGATTTCACCTGTCCTTTTAGCCTGTTCACAATTTTACCACCACTTGATGAGAGCAGGGGCTATTGTCACCTCCATTTTAGAGATGAGGAATTTGAGGCCCAGGGAGTTACGTATCTCACCTTCAATATCTCAGGTAATAAGTGACAGAGTTAGGGTTTTTTCTTTTTACTTTTCTTTAAACAATTAAAAGTTATTTTGGTAATTGAGTTAGAACATATGTAAATTAATATGCAAATTAATTTATGTATTAGTATGTAACATTGATATTAACCATAATTTTTAATGTTAAGTATCATAGACAATGTTATAAATATATAACAAAATAAATATCACATATTAGTTATAATATTTACTATATGTATGCACACGTTTTAAGTGTGTGGCTGGATACATTTATATTAGATGAGTTACTGTTTTCACCTGAGTGATCACCTTCCAGATAAGATACAGACCATTTGCAGCTTCCCAGACACACCAGTCATTCCTTCCTACCCCCAACCAAGTAACCACTGTTGTGATTCCACTCACCATAGATGCATTTGCCTGTTCTAGAACTGCAGACAAATGGAACCACATGGTACGTCCTCTTCGGTGTCTGACTTCTTTTGCTCAGTATAATGTCTGTGAGATTCATTCGTGTTGTGTGGGGTACTTTGTTCTTTAGTTTCCATTGAATATATGTATATACGACAGTTGACCTTCTTTCCTATTGCTAGACCTTTGGGTTCTTTCCGCTTTTAGGCTTTTGGGAATCAACTGTAAAGAACATTCTTATATATGCCTGTTGGTGCATATTCGTAGGCAATTCCCTTGGGTTCCTACCTTAGGGAATCATAAGGTGGGGGCAGAGCTTGGATTCGAACCTCGGTCCTTCATCCTCAGTGTCTTGGCACTGTACCACTGCCCTTTGCTGCCTCCCAGCGTTTAAAAATCTCCTCGGGTGATGCAGTTCTGGTTGTTCTGGTGAAAGCTCAGTGGACTGGTCCTTCGAGATGTGAGAAGACAGAAGTCTGTTTCCTCCTCTCCCCTCTCCTACCACAGTCTCACAGCACTCTGACCCCAGACCTGGGAATTTTCCCCCACCAAGCAGTTTCTCTATTCTCTGCAGACACTAAGGGGCTGTCCTATGATTTAACCCAGTCTGCCTGGAGATAACATCAGATCACACATGTTCAGGGCTTAGTCTCACAAGACTGGTCTCCCTCTCCCCGCCAGACACACACACACATCAGATGACAGTTGCATGGTGGGTCCCAAGTTACCCAGAACTTCTGTTTGACTTGGCTACAAAAGGGAGGTACCCACAACCCCTTCCTCAGGGGTTAATCATATGCTAGAATGGCTCACAGAACTTGCGGAAAGAGTTTACTTACTAGATTACTGGTTTATTACAAAGGATGTATTAAAAGATATAAATGAACGGCCAGATCAACAGGTACATAGGGTGAGGTCTGGAAGGGTCCCAAGCATAGGAGCTTCTGTTCCTGTGGAGCTCTGGGAACGTGTCACCCTCTCGGCACTTGGATGCATCCTGGTTCAGCAACCTGAAAGCTCTCTGAACTCCTCCTTTTGGGATTTTATTATCGAGGCTTACTAAAAGTCACCTCATTAACATAAACTCAGGTGTGGTGGGAAAGAGCTTGTTATGAATAACAGCACTCCTTTCATCTTTATAGCTTTTATCACTTAGGAAATTCCAAGGCTTTTAGAGCTTAGTGTCAGGAACTTGAACAAAGACCAAACCTCTGTTTCTTATTATCGGTCACGACATCACAGATGTTTCTTAGCAACTTGTGTTTGCCCCACTTATACACGTGCCAGACCATTAAACTGTCCATCATTTTCAGTTTGTTTTCAGACTGATGCCTTTTTGTAAAATAAATAAGGAACACTAGAGGAAGGCATCTTATCAGTATTGCTTGCTTAAGAAGTTGTGAGGCAGTTTCAGTTATAATAATGTCAGATTCCACAAGGTTGGGGTTGAGAGTAACTATGTTTAAGGAGGCTGACACTTTTTTCTATTGTGACTTTATTTTATTTAATATTAAGCCTTGGTGCTAAAGGTTGAGTGATTCACATTCAGAAAGGAGAAATGGTGTTTCTTAGACATTCCGCAGACTGGGGGAGTTGACATCATCTTCCCTATGCTCCCTTTTCGCCAATTGGTCGTGTGGCCTTGGGAAAGCCACCTTCTCAGACCTTCATTTGCTCCTTTCTAAAATAGGCTGTGTAGGATTCTTAACCTTGCTTTGGTGTTTCTGATCCCTTTGGTAATCTGAAGGGTGACTCTCTTCTTTGAAAAACAAATACAGATTTCTTTCAAATTTCATATGCGCTTGTTCATGCATATTTGCTCAAGAATCCTTGATTACAAAGGATGTTTCCAATTCTAATATTAGACAGAAGTTCTCCTTTCTGCATTTTGAAGGAGAAATCACTTTTTTTGGCATCAGGTTTATTGTCTGGATGCCAGCATATACTATCATAACCAAAATGAAAATGATACTCTATAGTCACCCAGTAACCAAAGTTGGCTGGACGCACTGTTGGTCCTGTGTTAAGTAACGTCTTTGAGGGCTGTCACTCTGAGGCAGCCTTGTGCTGGGAGGCTGGAGAAGTGAATAAGCCAGACTGCAGCCCTGCCCTCCTAGGATTTCTACTAAGGGGACAGGACCTGACGTGGTGAATGGCTGCTGGAGAGGAGAAGGAAAAATTGGTTGTCTGGGAGGCCAGGTAGTGCAATGGTGAAGAGCACAGATTCTGGAGGTGGACGCAGGTAGACCAGACTGGCCTCTTGGATCTCCAAGGGCCAGTTACTTAACCCTCTCTGTGCCTCAGGCTGTTCGTCTTGGAAAAGAGTATAGTAACTGTACCCACCCTTGAGGATTGTTGGAACTTTAAATGAGTTGACGCCGGGGGACGCAGCCTTGGTACTGTTGGACACTTTGGAGCACATCATTGTTTTGGGCCCACTGTCCTGTGCATTGTAGGATGCTTAGCGCATCCTTGGCCTCTACCCACTAGATTCCTCCACTTGTAGCAACAAAAATGTCTCTAGGCCTCGCCAGATGTCCTTGAGTGGAGTGAGTGCCTCCCCTCCTTTGACAACCGCTGGTCTTCTGTTAAATTCAGTTTTATAAATGCTATGGAAAATCTCTCGGTGACGGTCCTTGTAAAGAAAAACTCCTTTGGATAAGCTGTAATTTCTTACCCGATGCCCTCTTGATGAAAACGAACACAAAAAGCTAACAAAGCCCAGGTAACAAAAGTCTCTTTGTACCCTGCTTACTGAATGATCGATGCACTCTATGAGGTGAACCACATTCGTTCAGGTGGGATTAATACCCAGCTGTCTCTTGGAGAACAGTAGCAACTGCCTGGTGCCTGCCCCCAGCCGCTGCGATGTGACAGTTTTTGCGACCTGCCCTGGCGTCCTGCTGACAGGCTCTGCTCTTGTGGTCCTGGCTCCGAGCAGATCTCTTAAATAAGGATAAAGCCAGGCAGCTCTGCCGGGAGTGCTAACCTGTTGGGGGTGTGGGCACAGGCGCCAGGCAGCGGGTGAGCTCAGCTGACACATAGAGGAAGGACTTCGGGTGGCTGAGACACAAGCCCTGGGTATTATTTCCTTGCCTGTTAGCCCCCACCCCCGCCACACCCCAGAGGTATCGAAGTGTCTTGGAGCACCCGAGGCTTGGAGCTGGTGAGAATGCCTGTGATGGGCGTGAAGAATAGGTGGAAATAACACTGCAGAGAAAGCACTTGGAAACTTAGGAGTGAAATAGCAGCAGCTGGTGGGTTTTGTTCGTTGGGGAAGGGAGTCGGAGGTGGGAAAGCGCGTAGGTAGATTCTGATTCTTTCGTTAGTCTCCCTTTCTTTGTTCAAGGATGTTACTTGGTTTCTGGCTTCGAATTTGTGGACCAGTTTAAGATCAAATTGGAGGGCTGATGTAAAGTAACTAAGTATTAAGTTTGTTCATTAAGAATGTTTAAAGAAAAAAAAAAGTTACTATTAACTGGCACTGTTGTTGCAGAAAAGATGTTTTGTCACCAAAGAAGTAGAAGGAACATGACCATAGAATAAGGAGGAGTTGTTTATGTTGAATAAATTTAAGCTTATGGAAGGTGGCCCCAGTGGTCCTTATCTTTTCTTCTTCCACCAGGGCCAGGTAAAGATGTCATTATAGGCTGCTCCATTTCTTTTATTGCCTAGAGGAGGAACTTGACGCCATTACTGTTGAATGACAACTGGATTAACGAACCCTGGTGTTCCTTGTTTGCCAGTCTTGGTGACTACTGGTGGTTGAGCAGAGGCTGTGTGGTGCCCCTTTTATTTGAGAACCCCTGGTCAGGGCGTTCATCTCTCATTTTGCCTGCCCTCCTCTCTTCGCCCTTGTCTTCTGCCCTTTCTGGAAGTGCCTGGCAAGATTGTAGCAATACACAAGCATATCCCTGCATCCCAACATGTTGTACCTCTCCCTCTACCTTGTACCTCTCCCTCTGCCTTTTGTTTCCCATTGTTCGTATGTGCCCCGAGGGACAGGTATGTTGTCAAGGAGCGAGTCCCCTGGTGTCCTTTCCACCCAAGTCTGGAGAGGGATGGCTGACTGAAAATGCAGACTGTGATCCCCTCTCATGCAGACAGGATTCAATGCTTATAGCCTGTTGACATTCTGAAATGCTTTGGGCACTAAGGCTCAAGGAGAGCTTTTAGAATTGGGGGTACCTGTCATTACAAAAAAAAACTGTAGTAATAAAAACACCTGGGAGAATGCCCAGGATGCAGCTGGGAGCTATCCCATTGAATAAGTGCCCAATGTGAAGTATCTCTGCAGTCCAAATCAAGGCCCTGACCTGTTTCTTTTCCCAGTAATTGAACAATATATAGTGATACAGTATCTGTAAAGCTATCAGCAACGGAAGACCTAATTTCTTGCTTTGGAGAATGAGTGTAGAAACGACATTAACTCTGTTTCTTTCTTTGATTTTTATCTTACTCTGCCAGAGTATTAAAAATTTTAATTTTTTAGTAAAAAAAGCAATCTCTGAATATATTGCAGTTTAAAAAAATCTAATAATACAGAAACACACTTGACCAACCCCTCCTAATTCTAGACCCCTCTGAAAAATACGTGTGAGTTTTGTGTATACACTGTGCTTTTATATATAGAAAATACCTAACTTTCATATTACATGAATCATATGTGTATATTGCTAGACAACCTACTTTTTATTTTCCATTTACTATATCTTGGAAATCTGCACAGGTCATTCTGTAAATAATGTCCCTATCCTTGTTAACTGCTGCATTGTATTCGACAGTATAGATATTCCATGATTTGTAGAGCACATTGCTGTTCAGAGTTATATGCTACAAATAATGCTGCAGTGGAAAAATAAGACTTAGTACGTGCATCTTCATGCATATGTGTATTTTTATCTATGATTAAATACACAGAAGATTAGCTGGTATTAGAGGGGTTTTTTTTTTTAACGTATATTTTGTCTCCCCCAAAGTGCCATGTCCCTCTGTGTTACTTCATCAGCAATGAATGAAAAGACCGTCCTCCTTTCTGCATTTTCCAGCCAATTGGTGATCTAAGTCCATTAAAAAATACTGAGTCTGTGCGAAGGGGTGACTTGAATACTGTCGGTCTTCTGTAGGAGTGAGGGGAGCTTTGTGCTTAAAGTCATCGCTAGAGCAGTGACCCGTGTCCAGGAGCGGCTTCAGAAGCCAAGGGACACTTTCACACACCAACAGGTAGACTTTTAGTTCACCAAAACCTTGGCTCTTTGGGTATTTCCTAATGAGCTGGCTCAATTAGACTGAGCAGTATGGGAAAATTTAATTCACAGCGGAAACCAGTCTGGGTTTCTTTTTTTATAAATTTATTTAGTTTTGACTGCATTGGGTCCTCGTTGCTGCGCACAGGCTTTCTCTAGTTGCGGCGAGTGGTGGCTACCCTTCGTTGCGGTGCGCGGGCTTCTCATTGCAGTGGCTTCTCTTGCTGCGGAGCACGGGCTCTAGGCGCACGGGCTTCAGTAGTTGTGGCGCACGGGCTTAGTTGCTGCACGGCATGTGGGATCTTCCCGGACCAGGGCTTGAACCCGTGTCCCCTGCATTGGCAGGCAGACTCAACCACTGGGCCACCAGGGAATTCCTGGGTTTCATAAAAATGTTTTGGAAACATATTTTTCATGTGGCTACTTTTAAACTGCCCTTGAGGGCCTTTCCCTAAGAATAACAATCATACTCTGTGATAATTTTAGAAAGTGTCACGAGGTCTGGCAAGTTTGTATTCCAAGTCTGTCAGAGGAAGTAAACACTAATGGTGAGACCATAGTAAAAACAAAACAGCCAGCAGCAGGTAGGTTATTTCTGCACTAAGCCAGTGGGGGGCTGGGGCTTTTTTGTGTCCATTCTCAGTCCTTCCCACAGCCTGATGGAGTCAGAGCTGTTGTGATCTCCATTTTGCAGGTGAGTCCACTGAGGTAGATGGGAAGCAGCCTGCATGCTTGGGATAGAGCTAGTAAGGGGTAAGCCAGAAAAATGCACGTGATGAAAGTCTGCCTAATTCCAGTCTCTTGACCAGAGATCAACAGATGTGTCCCACCACTTGCTTTTGTACAGCCCACCAACTAGGAATGGGTTTTATATGTTTAAATGGTTTCATTTTAAGGGATTAAATAAATGCCTACATAACCTTGATTTTGCCTCTTGGCCATAGAGCCTACGATGTTTACTATTTAGTCCTTTACGTGAAAATTTTGCAATTTCTGCTCTGGACTATTAGTCCTTAGCTCCCTAAGACTGAAAAGAAATCTCTTCCCTCATGTGGGAAAGTTGGCTAGGCCAGTGGTTCTCAAACATTAGCTTGGGTTAGAATCACGTGGCGGGCTTCTTTCAACACAGGTTGCTGGGCCTATCCCCGAGGTCTACAGCCGGACTGGAGAAGTGGCATTTCTAACAGTTTCCCAGGAGGTCTGACTCTGCTGGTCCTGGGACCACACGAGGAGAAGCGCTGAGCGAGGGGGTTGCAGTGGAATTAGGGATGTTGGCCTGGAACTGTGGGAGTGTCTCACCCCAGTTATTGGCAGTAGTACCCCTCCAAGTTTGAGCCGTACGTTTGTAGACTGACAAAACGTGCATTTGGCTTCTTTGTTGACAAGGAAGAAATTTAAAATATGTTGGCAACAGCTGTATGAAAATGGAGGTAAAACTTAAGAACTTCAGCTTTTTCATTTATTTAATCATAAATGTAATTGAAGATACATTTAAACCTCTTTCTTATTTAAATGATAATAATTGGTATCAGGTATTAATAATTTACTATTTGCCAAGCTTTGTGCTTAACTCTTATAATAATCTTGTGAGGTTAGATGATAGCATCTCCATTTTTAAAGTAAGTAGGGAATTCCCTGGCGGTCCAGTAGTTAGGATTCCATGCTTTCACTGCTGGTTCGATCCCTGGTCAGAGAACTATGATCCCGCAAGCAGAGGGCCACGGCCAAATACAAGATGTGAGAGCTGTAAGAAGGAACTTCGTGTCACAGTCGTGTGGCAAGTGGCCCCAGATCGTTTAGACTCCTGTGTACGATATTACTTCTTCCCCACCCTTCACCCTCCACTGTGGCTACCACAGGTGAATCCTGTCTGTTTCCTTCAACTTAGAAAAATGCTATTCTGGGGAAAAAATGGCCCATTAGGCAAAATGTTATTAATGTTCTTATTTTCTTAGAAAAAGCTTTTGCTACTAGCTTAACTGTCATAATTATTTTTTAAAATTTGAATTATGGAAACTTTTTACTTAGAGAAAATACACCATATACTCACATTTAACAGATGGTAATATTTTGTCACAGTGTGTATGGTCAGGCCACTCAAGATGGCTGTTCTCTTGCTCTGTGTCCATCCCCTGCCCAAACAGTGCCTGCTTCACCTGTAGCTTAGGCACATGACTGACCTTCCTAGGTACTTGCCTCAAGCCAGCTGGTGATTGTTCTTATCAAAGGGGCAGTGAGCTGCGTGCTCCTCTGCTGGTTCCCCTGGTAACTAATGAGCCCACCTGATGTCAATGTCAGTTCCCTTATAACTGGTAATCCTCGCTCCTCCCTCCCACCCCGCAAGTGAAGACTGCCTTCATGTTCTGCCGGCTGTGCAACGCACACGGTGGGGTGTTGCTCCAGGACCTTGCTTCAGACGTGTAAGCTCCCCCATCTATTTAACTACTGATGTCTCTCTTGCTGACTCTGGTCTCTTTCTTTGGTCTTGAAGCTGGGCAAGCACAGGCCTTGTAGGCCTGCGGGGTGCAGCCCAACACAGTTGTTTAAGAGAGTTTTTTTTTTTAAGGAGATAACACTAGAGAATTGCTATGTCCCTAAGCTATACTCCTTTCTTTCCTACCTAAAGTAATACCTTGTTTTGTGTATGCATACTTATATATGTAGCAAAACTACAAAAACATGCAAGGGAAGTCATACGTAGTAGCTTTAGCACATGGCATTATGCTCGGTGTGTGTCAGTAGTTTATTGAGTAAATACTCTGGGAAATTAGATGAGTCATGTTTCCTCATGTTCTGGGGGTTTTGAGAGCAGTGATAACCTTTTACCAACTTCCGGAATTCCTATCTGGCACCACAAATCCCCTTTCATCATCTATTTTATTGTTTGTTTGTTTTGTTTTGATTTTATGGTGTCTCACAAATTCCTAGAATGCGTGTCTTTGGGTTTTGGATCTTTTAAGTTCTTACCAGAGTTTTGACAGATCCTTTGAAGCAACAAATATTTTTAAGTCTCTGTAAGTACCAGGTATTTTGCTAGCCAAGGGGGGGTACAGGAGACAATGAGACAGATAAATAACCCTTTACCATTGAGCTTATATTCAGGTGATTACGATTCTCACCCCCCTCCTCTAATTTAGTGTAATAGGATTTTTCTGAAAGTTAGTAATACTAGTAGTTAAATAGATTTCCAGCTTTTACACGCTGGCCCCGGCATTCAGCAGTGCTTACCATCATTTCTGTGTGTGGCAGGCAGTGTCCCAGTTTTTGGTTCGTAGAAGGTGGTCACCTTATCTATTATGTGGCAATGAGGCATCCACACTCTTATTAAATGGCTTGCAAAAGTTATGTGCCCATTTCCCTTTGTTATTAGACATTGTGCTAATTGCACAGGTGATTTAAATGTTAAAAAGGCATTAAAGCATTTGTTGTAATAATTAACAAAGAATTGGTAGGTTACAAATGAGTGATAATACCATATTTTTAAAATACAGAGTTATATATCTTTGCAGTGGTATATGTTATGAAACATTAATATTCAAATGAGAGATTTGAACTGAATGACCTCTAAAAACCTTTCTAGTAAGTTCTTTCTGGTTTTTGAATGTATGAACTCTACATCTATTTATATATTTTGTGAGACATCAACGGTGTCACACTTCTGAAAACCTCAAGAAGAGGCCACAGCCTACCTTTTGTCATATACCAGTGTATTAACCAAACCTCAGATAGCGGTCTAGAGATTGCTGATTTTCTTCTCTTCTTCCTCAGTAACAGAAGCTGTGTTCTTCTCTTCTTCCTCAGTAACAGAAGCTGTGTTTTTCTAAGTGAACACAGCTGCGTGGAATAAAGACCGGCCTTCCGCCTCGGTAGTTAGGTGTGATTTAAATTTTAGTTGACTGAATGGAAGTGGAAATAGCATGTAGTTTTTAGGAAGGGCCCTTAAAGGGAGAGAGGCATGTCCTTTATCTCTTCTTCCTTCCTGTTGGGCAGAATGGACATGGTGGCTGAATCTTGAGCTGTTACCTAAGACCTTGATGTTGGTATTACATGTAGAAGATAGCAGAGTCACAAGATAGAAGCAGTATAGGCAACACTGTGTATATACTTCTGCAATATTTCTTGCAGAAAGGCCTCTGGCTGAGAGGTTAATTAAGGGACAAATTCAATGCACGCTCTGCTTCTCAAGGAGTGTACATGGAGAAGGGTTAGGCCTTTTACTTTCCACAAAAGGATCACGTGCTTACAAAGCCATGTACCTACAGGGCTGCTTTCCCCTGGGGGGGCGGGGGGTACCTTTTTCTAATTTATTCAAAGGTGCCACAGGAACCCTCTTACTATGGAATGCTTCACCATCCCCAGACCTCCCTGAGGTAGAGAAAAGTAATCTTGTGTCTTGTTTTAGCCACTGTTGCTTTGGCATTTTCATTGCTGGTACCTGGACCTAAACCTGATAAATAGATCACTGTCTTTTTCTTTGCAAGGGTTACTTTGGTTTTTCTGGTCTGTTTTGCTGGTTTGTAAACAACAGAAACCAAGTCTGGGCAACTTAAGTTGATTGAAGTGTTCCGGAGGGTTATCAGGAGCTCCTGGAATAGAGGCAACTGAAGTATCAACGTTGGCTGTGGGCAGGGAACAAAGCAGTTCTAGGAGGTTAGGAAATGAGTGCTGGAGGACCGCACACTTGGAGCTGGGAGTCTGGTCAAAGGTGCAGCTCCTGCTGCCTGGGACAATGATGTCCAGCCTTGCCTTTTCTCCTTAAGGAGCTCATTCGTGATTTAGAGGTGGCATGAGGGCAGGGTCGAGGTGTAGATCATGTGTCCTGGACCTTTGCTGTTCAGCTCCTATACTGGGTGCATCTCATCTGGGTCAACTATTTAGCTGTCTACAGTGAAGGGAACATACTTTTCCAAAAAAGAATTAAAGCTGCTGGTGGGATGGGGGATGGATGGTGAACATCAAAAAGAAACAAAAAGGAAAAAAATACAAGAAGACAGTAACAACACATGATCACACTACCGTGTGTTCTCAAAAGCAATGGAATGCATACTAATTTCCCACCAACAGTCTTTTCTTTTTGGTATTGAATTTCCCACCCTCAAGAAGTGAGTGCTAATTCTGTATTTATTAGTTCACAGATCCATCAGCTGATGCTCTGTGAGTGCCTGCTGTGCACAGGGTCCTGTGCTAGATATCAGGGGGACATAATGATGTAATAGATGGGGAGGGTCCTCCCTGTGGTGATGTAGCCCTGGACTCCCTAATAGGCGTTTCTATGTAATGGCATCCAGAATCACATGGTCAGAGGAGAATCACACTATTATATATAGGATGGATAGACAACAAGGTCCTGTATAACACAGAGAACTACATTCAGCATCCCGTGACAAACCATAATGGAAAAGAATATATACACACACACACACACACACACACACACATACACAACTGAGTTACTTTGCTGTACAGCCGAAATTAACACAACATTGTAAATCAACTATACTCCAATAAAACTAAAAAAAAACCCCACAGCAGAATCACATGGAAGCTGAGGAAATGGCTCTTCATTCTTCGCTGCACTGCCACCTGCCACTCCCCTTCCCTTTAAAACTCTTTAGGGAATGGTTTGTTTGCTGTTTTCCCAGAATTTGGGGCTTAAGTCTCAACTCTAAGAGTCTAATGTCATCTTGAACCCTGTGGAGGTATGTTTCTGCCTCTGAAGTGCTATCTTGTGGTCATTTTATGGTTTTTCCTTATGAATAATTGACCTGTACAGTCCTAATATCTTTGGAAACCTAGTGAATTCGGGTGTTTATCAGGGAAACGTCTCAACCTGAAGAGAGAAATCAATTTCTTATTACAAAGCAAAGCAAAACATATGAGATCATCTACCCTGTGGGAAAGCAGTATATTTTATAAGCATTTGGGATTATTATTAAGTCAGGAACTCCAATTATTGTCCCTTCTTATAAAGAAATTGCATATTTATTAATGTCCTTATTAGTGTCCTCACCATCTACTCTCCATGTAGTGTTATGAAGTGTCTTATATTCACAGCATTTAAGGGCAGAAAGACCAACTTGTAATTAAACCATTTTGTAAAAATATTTGCCTAATCTTGTTATAAAAATTTCCTAGAGACATTGACTCCATAACCTATTTTGTTGACTTATTTCTTTGTCTTAAGCTCTTCTAGCTCTTGTTGCAAAAGATGTATCGATGCTCTTGTCCAATTTTCATAAATGTTTCTTGGAATCACATGTTCTAAAAAATTTTTGTGCCTCTTAAGTGGAACAGTCCATTCTAGCTACTTTTCTGTGCCTCCTGTGCTTCATCTCTGAATGCCCAAAGGAAAGTAGAATAGTAGTAATAATAGTTATGGTTACAATTTATTAAGTGCTTCCTAAGTGCAATGCATAATTCTGACCACAACCCAATGAGATATATTCTGTTATTCTACCCATTTTACAGATGAGGAAACTAGGGCCCAAATTCCCTGGGCCAAAGGCAAGAAGACCCAGAACTTGAGAGATTTCTGCCTCAAAACTAGTTCTATGGTAAATCAAAATCACTCCTTCGTTCCTATAAACAGTAAATTGATACCTACTTTACTTGTATGCTTGAAGGAGAAACAGTAGGTGTTGCTGTAAGGAATAGTTTGTTTTTTATAGGTGTTAGAATATATTAAGCTCGTGTTTGAACCAAACACAAGAGAAAGTAAGGCTCAGAGAACCATAACAGATTTAGAAACTCCAACTTCATTCTCTTAACTGTTGACGTGTTATATTCAGGGAAGAATTTGTTAGATTAATGACAATGCTTATTTTATTAAAAGATTCCTTTTGTATTCTTAACGTTGCTTCACTTTGGCCCTTTGTAATGGGGCGTAGAAGTGAATTGCAAAATTCCAGGCAGATTCCTACTGCATGCTGGGGAAGGCTGGGATCCACATGCCTTATCTACTTTAATGCACTTTTGGCTTTAGCGAGTTAAAACAGTGTGATGTTTTGATACTGTCCTTTAGCTTTAAAATCCCGGACTCCTTTATATTTATTTTTGAGATCGAAGTGAAAGCAGGGAAGATGGAAATTTTGCCAGTATCTCTGTTGCCTTGAAACAAATCAGGGAAATTTGGTGTGTCCTGAACAGCAGCTTGGGGACCAAATTCGTGCTTCTGTGACTTAATAACTTTTCTTTGGCAACTATAAACCAGGCCCTTTGGAAGGCAGAGGGTACTGAAGTGGCCCAGGGACTTCCAGGACAGCTTGACGAGCTTGCCTTGGAGAGCTGGATTTTACAGCAAGGTTTCGAGGACCTTTTGGCCTAGTGTTCTGTCCCCTCTCTTCCTTGTCCATTTGTAATAGAAGCATGGAATTCAATACGATTATTGACTTGGAGCAGTCGTTGAATTGTGATGTGCACAGTGAATTTGAAGTTTGGGTCTTAAGTTGATAGGGAATCAATAATCAACATTGAATTCTTACCTGTTAGGGCTTTATTGGTTTTATAAATTGTCCCCAGCGATCCCTCTTGAATGGTACAGACACCAGCCATCACCTGGCTTTACTGAAAGCCCTAGAAATCCCTAAGCCTCATTTTAGGCAAGGATTTTCTCTTCCACTCTTGTAAAAAGCTTTCACAAGGAGCAAGGGTTCCTTACATGAAACATTACGTTGCTTTGCCTCCTGCTGAGCCATAAAATCTTACCACAGAGAGAGAAAAAGGGCAATTGAGTAAGAAACGTACACATTTTGGGAAAAGAATTTCTTTATTAACTAGTGTTGTATATGAAGATGTAATTGAGGAAAGGCTCTTGAATTAAAAGAGTCCAGATATTCTCAAGCATTCATCAAGGGGCCTTGACCTTGGAGTTGTGGGGATAACTGAGTATGGAGGCCTTTTCCTGCAAAAGCTGCCGGGGATTGGCATCCTCAGAGCTCATGCCCTTCCTCTCTGTGCTTTGTAGTTTCTGTAGGCTCTTCTCCAGCCGTCCTCCACGGTGTACCCTGAGGTCCGGGCTTTGGTGGCAGCCTTGGTAGTGGCAAAGAAAGGGAACCAGCAGGAAGTAGAATAAATCTGTGTGGTGGCCCATCTTTCCCCATTTTGATTCTTTACTCTCTTTTTCATCTTCTCATGCCATTTTCCTCTTCATAGCAGTTGTGTGTTCCTCACCTCAGATCTGAAGTCTTGTCTCTGAATCGATTCTATGTGTGTGTGAGGCTTGGGGAAAGTGGAGCTAACAGTTGAGTTTCTCTGATCCACACTTTAATGGGCCTTTATTAAATGACAGAAGAGTGTCCTGGGTCAGGAGAAGCAGCAAGTTCCTGCCTTTCTTGCTTCTGTTCTCCCTTGTATTCCTTCAAAAACTCCAAAAGGTCTGTCGTTTCCTCATTATTGTGGTGTTTCTCAAGTGGAGGGGTGATTTTGCTACTCAGGCCACATTTGGCAACGTCTGGAGACATTCTGGGTTGTCACAGAGGGGCTTGCTAATGGCCATCTGGTGGGTGGAGGCCAGCAGTGCTGCACAGCATCCCACGGGGCACAGAACTGTCCCTACTGAGGGGGTCAGTGGGTAGGGGAGGGAAGGAATGGGAGTTGGGACTAGCAGAGGCAAACTATTATATATAGGATGGATAAACAACAAGGTGCTACTGTATAGCACACGGAACTATATTCAGTATCCTGTGACAAACCATAATGGAAAAGAATATGAAGAAGAATACATATATGTATATATATATGTATATATATATATATATATGAAGGTGAGTCACTTTGCTGTACGGAAGAAATTAATATAATATTGTAAATCAACTATACTTCAATAAAATTAAAAAAAAAATAAAAAGAACAGCCCCCACTGAAGTATCCTCCTGCCCCAAATGTCAAAAGTGCTGAAATCAAGGAACCCTGCTCTACTGAAACATCTCTCTGGCCACCATATTAGTCTGATTTGCCTGGCATGTGCTTCATATGCTAATTTCTGTGTCTAAAGTGTATCAGACTGGTTTCCTACACTAGTTTATCACTTTCCTTTTAATTTGTATTCAAAATCCTTTTCCTAGACAAGGCCAAACTAATCCCTGCCCCAAAGGATCACAAGTTCCAAATTAGTGGAGTCAGAATTAGAGATCTTACTCCTTGGGAGTCATGCCAGACTTAGAGTAAGATGCTTCAGTAATCCACAGTGGACTTCACCAGCATTACATGGGCTGGTGAGTACGGGTAGGAATTGTGAAGTTATAATGGTGGTATCACTTGGGTTCGTCACTTATCGTGTGCCAGTCCATGGGCTGTGTTACTTTTCTGGTCTCCGTTGCACCAAGCCATTTGTCCCTTGGCTCTCACTTCCTCCGGGGAGCCTTCCTTCCTGCCTCAAGTTCAGAATCAGGTACTCCTCCCATGCAGCTACCCTTCTGGTAACATAACTCTTGACTCCTTGGATCACAGTGGCCTGTTGTTAACTTCAAGGGCCAGCCCCTCCCTGCTAGTTCACTCCTGCCAGACGCATAGTAGGGCCTCTGTAAATACTTGTGGAATGACTAAATCGAGGAAAACTGAAAGCCGGCACTTGGCTTAGTTACCAAAAGAATTACAGTAGAAAAAAAATAGAAACTCAGAGTCAGAAAACATGTGCTTTGGTGTTGGTTCTCTGACTCTCAATTATCAAAGAAGTGGATAAATAAGTGTGTTGAATGAAATGATTCTAAACAGGGAGCCTCTGTGTTTCTCGTAAGCATTCTCTTGTGTACAGTGCTGTCATGATGAAAGTTGATCTGCATTATTAAAAACAAAAGGGTCTCTGTATATCTGGAATCGGAGCAAGCAGAGTATTGTTAAAACATTAACTCAGATCTTGTCACTCCTCTGAGCCACATCCCTCTTCTTAAGCGAGAGTTCTTACCATGAGCATCAAGCACCTATGGCGTCCACTTCCTGTCCCCTCTTTAACCCCCCTCTACTTCTCCACCCCTCGCTCGCTCTGCTTCAGCCACACTGGCCTCGCTCACTGATCGTCACACATCCCAGTCCCAGGCACCCTCCTGCCTCAGTGTTTTTTTGTTTTGTAAATTAATTAATTAATTTTATTTTGGCTGTGTTGTGTCTTCGTTGCTGCGTGTGGGCTTTCTCTAGTTGTGGCGAGTGGGGGTTACTCTTTGTTGTGGTGCGTGGGCTTCTCATTGAGGTGGCTTCTCTTGTTGTGGAGCACGGGCTCTAGATGCATGGGCTTCAGTAGTTGTGGCGCCCAGGCTTCAGCAGTTGTGGCTCACGGGCTCTAGAGCGCAGGCTCAGTAGCTGTGGTGCACGGGCTTAGTTGCTCTGCAGCATGTGGGATCTTCCCGGACCAGGGCTTGAACCCGTGACCTCTGCATTGGCAGGTGGATTCCTAACCACTGCGCCACCAGGGAAACCCCTGCCTCAGTCTTTTGTAATTGCTTTTCCTTTTGCCTAGAGTGATCTTTTCCAGAGACCTGCATGACTTGTTCGGGACTGCCTGTGGGTCTTTGCTCAGATGTCCCATGTTTGGAAGGCCTTCTCTGCCCACTCCCTCTCAGATTATAGCCCACTCCTGACTTGTCCTATCTCCTCTCTCTGATGTGCTTTTTTCCTCCCGAGTGTCTTTTGGCATTGTATTGATTTTATTTTAACTTATTTACTATCTCTCCTCTCTCCCCTCCATATCCAACCTCCTGAGAATGTAAGCACCGTGATGGCAGAGGGATTGTTCATTTTTATTGAATGGCAACATGCATATGGAAAAGTGTACACATCATAGTGAACAACTCCATGAATGATCACAATCTGAACACACCCATATAACCAGCCCCCAGATCAAGAAACAACGTCAGTAGCACCACAGAAGGCGCCTTCACACCTCCTTCTATTCATTTCTTTCCATTTTAAGGGCTACTACCATCCTGAATCCCTGGTAGAGACTTTTCACTGTTGTATCCACAGCATATGATAGGCACAAAGTAAATAGTAGTAGAATTTATTTAAACAATGCCAGGAGAGAAATCTGTACATCTAGTGGCTAGATTTCTAAAGCTGATCTCTAATTGTAGATTAATCCCAGTCATTGGAAAATACAGTTAAAGACTTTTTTCTTTTTAAAAATATTTATTTATTTTTTCTGGTGTCGGGTCTTCATTGCTGCTCTTGGGCTTTCTCTAGTTGAGGTGAGCGGGGGGCTGCTTTTCGTTGTGGTGCGTGGGCTTCTCATTGCGGTGGCTTCTCTTGTTGTGGATCACGGGCTCTAGGTGCATGGGTTTCAGTAGTTGTGGCACGCAGGCTCAGTAGTTGTGATGCACGGGCTTAGTTGCTCCGCGGCATGTGGGATCTTCCTGGACCAGGGTTCGAACCTGTATCCCCTGTGTTGGTAGGTGGCTTCTTAACCACTGCACCACCAGGGAAGCCCCCAAAGACTTCTGAAGTATCCAGTTGCCAGACACAGGCTGCTATAATTTAGCCTATTAGATTTGTCACTTGTTTCTGCTGTGTTAACCTTGATTATTTAAGTATTTTACCTGTGATCTCTGTAAGTTCACTCTTCTCGCTCATAATTTTAATTTATTGTCTCTTCTGTTTGCTAGGCACTTAATCAGACATCTCTCTGGTGATTGTCTTACAGGATTATTTAACTTCTTCTTGCCTTTCAACTACATTGTAAATTCAACCAAGCATAATAAATTTTCACCAAAGTTTGCCCTCCAGTCTTGATTCTGCCCTAGCTGGAATTATTGTACATTTCTGTTCCTGGTCACTGGCCATTATCTGGGACTCTTGGAATGTGGGTTACTGTTCCAGTTGGATGCCTACATTAGAATTGCAAGCTGAATTGTTTTAGTGCTTTAAGTAATAGAGTCATCAGATTTGATTGTACTGCTAACCATTTGAGATTTGATGGTGAGTTTAAGGATGCAATGGTTTCTGAGAAGTCTGGGTTAGAGCCGCCTCGAAATGTATATACCTGTCTACAAACTCAAGGATGTGCCGTTCACTACAGAGTCATTGTGTAATTGATGAATGAAGTTATTGGGCCTTTATCCTGGCAGATGGCAGAGAAGTGTCCAGAGTTAGTCTTACAAAGTAACATATCGGCTGACCGTGGGGCTTGGCTATTCACACGATGGAATGTTATGTGGTCATTAAAGATCAAAAAGAAGCAACATATATTAGGACCAATTTTGTGTTCTCTTTTTCATTTCTAACACCATGTCGTGTATATTTCCCGAAGTCATGAAATGCCTGGAGGACTTGATTCTCTTAATACCTACCGAGACCACCCCCTGGTCGGGCTGCCGTGTAAGCAAGACCCATGCATCACTTAACATGCTCTCAGCTGCAAGTCAGGAGAGACCCAACTCTGAGCAGTGAGAAAATAAAGAAACGTTATTGTTCATACTAGAGATCCGGAGATAGTAGGTCTCCAGGTAATCGGTGGCCAGCCAAGTCCGTTGCGAACGCAGGTTGTTACCATCTTTCTTCTGTCACTTGTGCGTCAGATTTGTCCTCAGAGATGTTGTTTTCGAGGTGGCAGAATGGAGCTCCACACAGTGTGGCATCCAGACTGAGAGAAATCGGAAGGCCAGTTTGGACCACGTACCCGGTGTTGTGAATTAAGTCAGCCTCCTTGAAGCTCACAGCTGAGTGGGGGAGAGGCCGGGGTGGGGCGGGGTGGGGGACTCGGGCAAGTCAGCGTGGGTTCTGACCTGGAGGGGGAAGCAGGCCGGGTAAGGTGGGGGGCAGGTATAGAATGAGCATCTAACCCGCTTGCTGGGATTAGAATTGGGCATTGGGAGCTCTGTTTGTGTAGAAGTCTCTCCTGCTAGTTTCATAATCTAAGCAACTATGAAATACGAAAGTCAATAGCAAATCTATAGTCCTGTTTTCCCTTAACTTCTTTATTACAGCTCCAAAATGAAACTGTTAGTGTGATAGTGTGATTGGGGAATTAATAATAGTGAGCTTTTTAACATTGTTTATTTTGGTTAAAATTTCAAACTTAAATAGATTGCCTTAAAAAAATGGTTTAGTATACTGTCTGGCACACAGACGCTTAGTATGTAAACTGTATAAAGGTGCCAGCCCACAGAGAGTAACATTGTTTTAATTTAAATGATCTGAGGGATAGAAATGGAATTTAAAGGTTTGGGGAGAGGGTTCGGGTGGATGGGCAGATACGGATAATTAATTTTAAAGAGTTGGTTTTGTAATCTGTCCCTGGGTTAGAACTATTCAGTATTCAATCTAGGCAAAATATTTAGATCTTTGCATGTTTCCTTTCTTAATGTCTCTTTTGTAGAAATTATATAATCCATTCCTTAATTGGTACATTGTTCAAAGGCCTGGTAATGTGTGTTAATGCATTCTTATTTTATTTCCCAGTGTTTTATCAGATGATCAACAGGAAATTTAAAGTAATGGTGGCTGTTCTACATTTTTCCTATCACAACATCATTTATTTTCATGGTCAGATTATCTAGGGGGTATATTTCCAAGAAATGGCTAAATGTCACTTGCTCTCTTTCCCCTCCCCCACCCCTTGATATTACTGTTGTAAATAGGATATGTGTGTACGTTTTGGGGGAGAATAAGAAAAATGAAAACTGTCATGGTCTAATTTTCTTTTTCTTTTTTTTCCTTTTTTTTGAAAAGACAATGCAGAAATGGGCATGATTAACCAGGGGATCAGGGATTTCTTTCTTTTTTAAAAAATTTTCATTGGAGTATAGTTGATTTACAATGTTGTGTCAGTTTCAGGTGTACAGCAAAATGAATCAGTTATACATATACATGTTTCCATTCTTTTTTAGATTATTTTCCCATATAGGTCATTATAGAGTATTGAGTAGAGTTCCCTGTGCTGTACAGTAGGTCCTTATGAGTTATCTATTTTAAATACATATAGTAGTGGGTATATGTCAATCCCAGTCTTCCAATTTACCTCCCCCCCAACTTTGCCCTTGGTAACCATGAGTTTGTTTCCACATCTGTGATTCTATTTCTGTTTTGTAAATAAGTTCATTTGTACCTTTTTTTAGATTCCACATATAAGTGATATCATATGATATTTGTCTTTCTCTGTCTGACTTCACTCAGTATGACAATCTGTAGGTCCATTCATGTTGCTGCAAATGCATTATTTTGTTCTTTTTTATGGCTGAGTCATTGTCTTTAAACATACATTTTGCCTGGTATGATTTCTTTATTTCCATGTGGAGATATCAAAATGGGTTGGTTAAAAAGCAAAAATTATGGCCAGTGTTAGGCTATCTGTCAAAGGCGTTTACTTATTATAACTTCTAATTTTGAAAACATTGTAAATTTACAGAAAGGTGCAAAACTAGTCCAGAGAGGTTCCATGTACTCCTCACCAGGTTTCTTCCATTGGTTCAATGTTATATAATTATAGTTACAGTATCAAAAACAGGAATCTGACATTGGTACAATGTGTGTGTATAGTTCTCTGCCGTTTTATCACATATGTAGATTGCTTTAACCACCACTGGAATAAGATATGGAATGATTCCATCACCACAAAGATCGTGTTCATTTTACAGTCACACACTTCTCCTCCCCCTACCATCCCCAATCCTTGCCGTCCACTAAACTGTTTTACGTCTGTCTAGTTTGTCATTTTGAGAATGTTATATATATGGAATCATGCAGAATGTGACGTTTTGAAATTGGCTTTTTCCCTTCAGCATAATGTCCCTGATCTCCATCCAAGTGGTTGTGTGCACCAGTAGTTCACTCCACCATGTTTTTGAGCAGTATTCCTTGGTGTGAATGTACCACAGTTTGTATAAACATTCACCTTTTAAAGGAAGTTTTTTTTGTTTGTTTCCTCCAATTCCTGGTTGCTTCAGGACAAAGTCAGTTATTAATAGTTGTGTACAGGTGTTTGTGTGGACGTTAGTTTTCACTTTTGTGGGATAAATACATAAGGAGTACAATTGCTGGGTCATATGGTAAATGTGTGTTTTGTTTTGTTTTTAAAGAAACTGCCCAACTGTTTTCCAGAAAACCTGTACCATGCCATATTCCCATCCACTGTGAGGGAGAGATCCAGCTTTCCTGCATCCCCACCAGCTTTTGGAGTTGTCACTGTTTTTCATTTTAACTCTTCCAATAGGTGTGCAGTAATATCTCATTGTGGTTGTAATTTGCAGTTCCCTTGTGGCTAATGATGTTGAATATCCTTTCATGCGCTCATTTGCCATCCTCTCTGGTGAAATATCTCTTCGTTTCACTTGCTAACTTTCGAATTGGATTGTTTTTTTTTTACTGTTGAGTTTTGAGCATTCTCTATACGTTCCAGATAGTAGTCCACTGTTGGATATGTGGTTTACAAATGTTTTTTCTCATTCTGTAACCTGTCCCCTCATCCTCTCAACAAGCACCTTTACAGAGCAAATGCTCTTAATATTGATGAAATTTAACTTACTCATCTCTCCTCCTCTGAATCATGCTTTTGGTGTCATATCCAGGAACTCTTCACCAAGCCCCAGTTCCAGAAGATTGTCTTTCTACCCCTTAAAAAGTTTTATAGTTTTATATCTAATGTTAAAATTTATGATCCATTTTGAGTTAAACCTCATATTTTATACAAATATTAGGTCAAGATGACTCTTCTTCTTCTCCTCCTTTCCCCCTTCCCCTCCTCCTTCCCTTCCCCTCCCCCTTTCCGCCCTCTTTCCCTCCCCCTCCCCTCCCCCTCTCCCTCCCCCTTCCCTTTCTTCTTCTTTTGCCTATGGACGTCCAATTTCTCTAGCACTATTTTTTGAAAAGACTGTCCTTCCTACATTGAATTACTATTGCACCTTTGTCAAAAATCAGTGACTGTACAGTGCACGTCTCTCTATGGGTTTTCTTTTCTGTTCCATTGATCTAGTGTCTGTCTGCCTGCTAATACCACAGTCTTGGTTACTGTGGCTATATAACAAGTCTTAATCTTGGGTAGACTGATGCCTCACACTCTCCTCCTTGCTTCTGATGATATTCTCTTTTGAAAACTTGATTCTCTGTCCCTCCTCCCTACTTTTTGTTGTTGCCTGGATTGATCACTGTGATCATTTCAAATAACTTCAGAGTCCCTTGAGAAGTCCTGGCTTTAATGTGGCACATTTTATCCTGAGGATCACTTTCAATGGATTAGTGATGTCTGCTTACAATCTGTTTTATTGTATTCTTTTTCTGGAATCCAATTTTGAGCCGGATAGAGAGGACAAGGCCTGGCTCAGCAGGAGAGTGCTGTGAAATGTGAGTGTTATCTGCCTTGGGTTTAGGATAAGCACATGGTAGCAACAACGCTGGGTTTGCCTTCCTGGTATCAAATAAGGCACTGTTGAATTTTAGCCGGAGAAGAGCCAGAAGTTTTATGACTGTGGCTGAGATGGGTGGCGGAGAGCCGGCCTTCCCCGCACATTTAATCTAACCTCTCTAGTTTAAATATTTCCAGGGAATCATCCTACTCTGTGACCTTGTAACAAAAATCTGAGAGGAGCTGCAGTTCTTAACTTCAGACTTCAGCCAAGTTTCATTACTGTGGCTTCTGTGTAGTGGCTTTGTCTTTGGGGTGTCTGGTTATCCTGCTGTCTGCTGTTTCCCATCCCTTTAAAGTGAAAGGATCTCTTGCTTTATGATTTGGTAGGTTTTTTTTTTTTCACTGTGGATAGAGATGTGAGTGAATTAATGGTTGAAAACCATTAATTGTTAGAGTATATCAAGAAAAATTGGATGAATAATTTTAAGGGAATGTATTATCTAATCTCACTTGTATTAAGGATTTTCTTATTGGAACTGTACTGCTATTAAATGGGAAACACCAAAATATTGCAAAACCTAATTGTTAAGTAGATACTTTCTTACCTGGAACATATATGATGTCTGTAAGACCATCTGATAAACCATTAAAGACTAGTGTTTGAATTCTGTCTCCTTTAAGTTACCTATTTTGATGCCTAAAGTTTCAGCATTAGGGTTATTATTGCATATTTGCATGGCCAGATATCTCCTCTATTACACTGTTTTCCCTGAGTTTCTGATGTGTTAAGGTGTTCCTACTTACTAAGATAGAAGTGTAGAATTTAATTTTGATTTTCTGTGGCATGTTCCTGATTACAGAAGTTTGGAGATGGAAGCAAGGAGAGGGATAGGCCTGGAGTGTAGCTGCCTGGGAGAGTGGTTTAAGGAATTGCAGTGTCCAGTTACAGTGTTCAAAAGGTTAAAACCATGACCCTTTACTCAAACAGAATTAATACATATCAAATTCAAATAATTAATGAGACAAACAATAATATGGCAAAGCTGGTTGGAAGGGCATTTGGAGGCAGTGTGTAGTTTTATTTTATAGTATTTTTTAAAAATTAATTAATTAATTAATTTATGGCTGCATTGGGTCTTCATTGCTGCCCGTGGGCTTTCTCTATTTGCGGCGAGCAGGGGCTACTCTTCGTTGTGGTGCGTGGTCTTCTCATTGCGGTGGCTTCTCTTGTTGTGGAGCATGGGCTCTAGGCATGCGGGCTTCAGTAGTTGTGGCTCACGGGTTTAGTTGCTCTGTGGCATGTGGGACCAGGGCTCGAACCCTTGTCCCCTGCATTGCCAGGTGGATTCTTAACTATTACACCACCAGGGAAGTCCCCAGTGTGTAGTTTTGGCTAATAAGGAATGTCAGAATATGGTTGCTAGGTTTGATCCAACACTGGTTAATATCCTACAGAGTTATAAAACTGTAACTACTTTTCTTTTTTGAAACTCATTTGAAATCTACAGCTTAATCTGTAACTTCACCAAGCCTGGCCTTTAATCGTAGTGAATAGCAAGTCAAACAATGATACATTCCCCTAGGAATTAAATAATTTTGGGATGATTTTGTGAAATACAGCCCCAATGTGACAGTGAAAGGACATGCTGCGTTCTCTTTACCTTATTTCCATGTTTGGGGTAATTGTTTCTCATCTGCAGTTTGTGAGGCTTCATGGAGACTGACAATGCTTGAGTTTTATCTACTTTACAGTTTTGCTTTTGGCTAGTGTGTATGGCTATTCTAGCTGTCTGCAAGTTGAAGCCCTTTACAAGCTTGCTGTTGAGCTATTTGTGATATTTTCATTGCTTTTCCCCTTCTCTGTTGACATTTGGTACTTTCAGTCTCATCCCCATCTTTCTTTCACTGTCTTAGAGGGCATTTATGTCTCTCATACTGACTTAGCTTGATGGCAAGGAAGAATGAGCCATTGTAGAAGACTGAATTATAGAGTCCTGAACAATTTACTTACTGGCCTGTCCCGAGCTTGGACATGACTTTGCCATGTCCTACCTATGTGACCTTGAGCGAATCAGTTAACTTATAAAACTCTATTTTGGTCATCTAAAATGCATTGAACAATGGTGCTTACCTTGTAGGGGTATTGTGAGGATTAAAGGATTAAATTAAAGGATTAAAATGGTGCTTAGGGGCTTCCCTGGTGGCGCAGTGGTTGAGAGTCCGCCTGCCGATGCAGGGGACGCGGGTTCGTGCCCTGGTCCGGGAAGATCCCACATGCCGCGGAGCGGCTGGGCCCGGGAGCCATGGCCACTGAGCCTGCGCGTCCGGAGCCTGTGCTCCACAACGGGAGAGTCCCCAACAGTGTGAGGCCCGCGTACCGCAAAAAAAAAAAAAAAAAAAAAAAAGGTGCTTAGCACAAAGGAAGTTTTCAATTAAGATTATCTCTAAGAGAGCTACACACACACACACACACACACACACACACACACACACACACACACACACACACACATTTGGGGGGGGGGTAGCTTGTTATTTTACATACTAGATGTTCCCTCAAGGATTTGCAAACTTACTTGCTTAAAAGGACCAGGGAGGCACTCAGTAAGTAACTGAAGGGTCTTGCAGAATTAAGCATAAGAGCAGGAACAACTGGCATCTAATACATGGCATCCCAGCTGGGGAAAGATCAGTGATTGGTGGGGATGATCGTGAAGTTCACACTAAGTGAAGATGTCCCGGAACTGTGCATCTCAAGCCAACTGTTGTCATATGGTTCGGTATGGCTTGATACTAACATTTTTAAAGAGAAAACTAAAGCCTGGATTATCACGTGTCCTTACCCTTTTGTAAATGCTGGCCACTGACTGACATAACGTGCTGTGTTACGGGCTGCATGGAGTGGGCCATCAGTTTGCCATGTTTGCTCTTGGTTGATTTAGATTAGCAGTCCCCAACTTTTTTGGGCACCAGGGACTGGTTTCGTGGAAGACAATTTTTCCACAGACCGGGAGTGGGGGGGGGGGATGGTTTTGGGATGATTCAAGCCCATTACATTTATTGTGCACTTTATTATTATTACATTGTAATATATAATGAAATTTATACAACTCACCATAATGCAGAGTCAGTGGGAGCCCTGAGCTTGTTTTCACTTGCTTCTCACTGATAGGGTTTTTTTTTTTTTTTTTTTTTTTTTTTTTTGCGGTACGCGGGCCTCTCACTGTTGTGGCCTCTCCCGTTGCGGAGCACAGGCTCCGGACGTGCAGGCTCAGCGGCCATGGCTCACGGGCCCAGCCGCTCCGCGGCATGTGGGATCTTCCCGGACCGGGGCACAAACCCATGTCCCCTGCATCGGCAGGCGGACTCTCAACCACTGCGCCACCAGGGAAGCCCCAACTGATAGGGTTTTGATATGAGTCTGCAAGCAATTGATTATGGTCCCTGTGCAGTCAAACCTCTCTGCTAACAATAATCTGTATTTGCAGCCACTCCCCAGCGCTAGCATCACCGCCTCGGCTCCACCTCAGATCATCAGGCGTTAGATTCTCATAAGGAGCGCGCAACCTAGATCCCTCACATGCGCAGTTCACAGTGGGGTTCGCGCTCCTGGGAGAATCTAATGCTGCTGCTGATCTGACAAGAGGTGGAGCTCAGGCGGTAATGTGAGCGATGGGGAGCGGCTGTAAATACAGATGAAGCTTCCCTCGCTTGCCCACTGCTCACCTCCTGCTGTGCCGCCCGGTTCCTAACAGGCCACAGACCAGTAGTTGTCCGTGGTCCTGGGGTTGGGGACCCCTGATTTAGATTGTTCAGTGAGAAGGGTAAAGTTGTTCACAGTAGACCATATCAGAATTTAAAGTGACCACAGCAGTCAGTTACAGACGAGAACAGTTGGGTTTGGGCAGAGTCACATGGCCCATTAGTGGTGGTATGTTTAATTTTTATGTAAATGAGCTTTACTTGTACATGGTCTTCCACTTTGAGAGTTAGAAGGTTTAACACAGACTCATTTTTGAAAGATTCTCCGTGCGTTAAAAAACAACTCTATTGATTATTGGAACAGGGGAGGGAAGTATACCAAAATTTTAACGGTGATTATGGTTGTTTTTATTTTCTTGTTTATGCTTTTTGATATATTTTGTTGTCTATTTAATGTACTCTGTTCATTAATGTACTTCACTTAATGTGTTTCTATGACAAATATTTATTGCTTTTATAATCAGAAAAAGCAATAAATGCCATTAAAAAAAGAATTCATCATGGAAATGCCTAGATGTGTGATAATATGATTATTGATTAGTTTCATGGCCCCAAGATTGTTGCTAGCAAAGTAATGGTTCATTATTTCATTTGCTCTAGGAAAATGATGGTGTATCTTATTGTGCTATTTAAGTATGCTTAGATACGTCTTCCTTGGGTCTGCAGTGATTTCATTGATGGAATGGGTTTCTGACTCCTGTGGGGCATTAAGTTGCTGGTCCCACTCCTGGACAGCTTGCCTGCAAGGGAGGCCATCTGTTTTGGCAGAGCCAGGGGCTTGCCCTGCTGGGCTGCAGCCCACCAACTGTTGGAGCCACAGTGCCTCAGCTGCTGTGCTTTTGTACTAACTCTTATTAGCCATGCAGACCTTTACGGTTCAAACCAGGCCACATCTGTTGTGAGTCCCATGACCTTCAAAACCCAGAGCGGAAAGAAATGCAGAGCACACTCTTTATCTCCGGGCCTTCCGCAGACACGTCCGTTTACAGGGCTTAATTAAAAATATTTTTCTAAACTTACTTTGTAAAAGATTTTCATTTGCATTGTCCTCCCTTAGCAGTGGATTTACATTGTTGCTGATTTGAACAAATTAGTGTTGCTTGGAGTGTGGTCTGTTGATCACGTGCATCTGATCCCAAAAGGAGTTTGTTAAGAAATTGATTCTGGAGCCTCACTGTAGACCAAGACCAAGAGAATCATGACCTGAGGGGTGTATTCCTGCACCAACATTTTAAATACAGATTTCAGGACTGCGAGCCCCCAGGGACCTCCTGTTTTACCAAGAGGTAGGCATGAAGTTAGAAAGCCAACACTAAGATGAGTGGTCATGTGGGCAGCTGGGCAACCCTAGGAATGCCGAGACTTCTTAGAAAGTTTGCTTTCGGATGTAAAAGTTTGGGAAAGGTCCTAAAAGTGTGTTGCCTGGAAAATGTTGATGGTCACTGCTGGAAGAGGAACTGTATTTCCAGGTTGAACATAGTGATTCATTGGTTATGTTTTCCAGAAATAGTAATGTCTAAATGGAAATTGTTTTCTATATATGCTCTATGTCTTCTCAACTTAGATCCTTCTGAAAAATAGAATGGCCCAAACGCCAAACACTGTGATGTTTTTCCTGTATTCTTCAGTGCCAAGCCATCAGGCCTCCCGACAGGTTCCTGAGCCCTACATTTCCATAGCTAGAGCAGTGGAGGGACCAGAGGACCAGATGCCTCTATAAAAATACACCCCGCCCACCTCGCCGCCCCACTGGGCTAGCCGTCTCTTGGATAGAAGAGAGAAAAAAGAAGAAATTGAGTTCCTCTAATTTGTTGGAGTGGGGTAGGTAGAGAGAAGAAAGGGGAAGGGTTTCACGAAAGTATTCTAGGTCACATTTTGCCCTTGGGGTGGGAGCATTAGTAGCAAGTAAGCAACATGTTTCATTTAAAATGGAGATTGATTTTATTTTATCCAGTATATCCAAAATATCATTTTGACATGTAACCAAAATAAAAAAATATTAATGAGATGTTTTATAATCATTTTTTCTTGCTAAGCTTTTGAAATCCTTGACTGTATTTTAATCTTATAATGCATCTGGGTTCAGGGTCACCCCATAGTTCAGGTCACGAATACCGTGACTACTGTATTGGACAGTATAGCTCGAAGGGTTTCTTCTAATCCCGAATTCTCAGTTAAAATGTGAACATATGCCTGTCTGAAACATCATTTTTCCTGTTTTAGAGAGAATGAATTGTTTTCTCAGCAGGTAGTTGGCGTTAGTGTAATACCTTCCTGTGTAGGCTGCAGTGTTAGAATTCTCTTCGCAAACTTTTTTTTAATTAAAATTTTTAATTAAATTAAATTTTTTTATACACAGCAGGTTCTTATTAGTTATTTGTTTTATACATGTTAGTGTATATATGTCAATCCCAATCTCCCAATTCATCCCACCACCACCAAACTCTTGTAATAATTTTCAGGAATTATCAGTCTTATTATAGTATTTTTAGTTGCAACTAGAGAGTTTTATAGGGGATTCTTTCAGTGTGAAATCTCTTAAAGGTCAATCGAAAATAAAGTGTGTTTTTTCTGGGGCATAGGATGGAGGCATCTGAGTACCTAGAGGGGTCCTTGGAACAGAATATGTAAAATGAGAGTGTCCAGGAGTGTCCTGGTTCAAACGTCACTTTGTATCAGTCCAAACATATTCTGTGTTAATATTTATGTTTGGGTCTTTATGTATTTTTTCAAAAAGAACTGAATATGCACCATCTATTTCCATGTTACAGGCCTTCAGACTTTATAGGGAAGTGTCATTGGAGCTTCATTTTCCCTGCTCTGTCTCTTTAGAGTGTCTGGGTTTGAATTCCTTTCTCTGTCCTATACAGTGCAATGTGATTTTGACAAGGTACTTAATTATTTTTTTGCCTTGGGAATTGAAAAGCTGAGAGGATTTACCCCTCAGAGTTCTGGTAAGGATTAACTGAGATCATCCAGCTGAAGAACACAGTGCCTCCCAGTACATAGTAAGTGCTAAAGAAATATTAGCTATCTCGGTATCTTTATTAATTATCTTTGTTAATTTTAGAGACTTCAAGCAGTGTAGGAGACATTTTAGGAATGATTTTTTTTCTTTGACATTGAGATAGAGGTTAAAAAAGATCCTTACTTATCCTTATGAAACATATTAACAATCTTTTTCTTTGCCACAGTGTCTTTAGCCCTATTTCCCATTCTGTTCACTGTGTTGTCCTGGGTTTGAGCATCTCTCTACTCTGGGTAAAATTATTTTAATAAGAACTCTCTGGTCATAACATCTCTATTAAAGGCCCTCCTCCCCTACAGGGTGAAGGGAAAAGTCCTCAATGCATTTCACAAAGTGCTTTTTCTTTTTCTGAAACTTTGGTTCCTGAGTAAAACCTGAGAGAGCGTATATGATTTCTGCAGCACCCAAGATCTGCAGCCTTTTTGGTTCCATTGTGGGAAATAGCAAACAAGGTTTGCCTGAGCATGCCCTGGTACAAAAGGAAAACCTGAGGTTTCCACCAGCTTGTAATCCCACCCATTCTTCTCACTTTTTCACTTAATACTCACTCAGTGATTATGCAAAAGTGATATTTTAAGAGCAAATGTGTTTAGCAAACCTTTGTAAGCAATATTTAAAGGAGTGTTTATTTTTCAAAATTCACTCAGGATTTCTGTAATCTACAGGCCTGTAGTTCTGGTACATGGGTTGTACCAATTTGCTTCAGAGAGTTTTATTGCATATGCTACCTCTTTCTGATCAGCTATCTAAAAATCAAAGGAACAATTTGTTCCATTCAATTTTGCCTGACAGGGAAGGCTCCAAAGATACAAAGTTGCCCTTCGGCATCATTATATTTATAAAAAAAAATAATAAAGGAAACAGTCTTTCGATTCCCCCTCCTAACCCCAGTTTGACTGTATTGCAGAGTCATGAAAAGATTTAAATCCATAGTTGAAAAGTCTCCTTGCAATTGATTTTATTCAGCTTCTTGTATACAAATAGATAGTGATAGGAAAAATTGATCTGAACTTTCAGTTTTGGACTTGAGCTTCCTAAAGTCATAAAACTGCTTTTCCATTTGACTCTTACAGTATAAT
The DNA here is from genome assembly GCF_951394435.1 of Stenella coeruleoalba. Classification (NCBI taxonomy): domain Eukaryota; kingdom Metazoa; phylum Chordata; class Mammalia; order Artiodactyla; family Delphinidae; genus Stenella; species Stenella coeruleoalba. The sequence goes on from NC_137156.1 coordinate 77,182,344, forward strand.
TGGCCAGAGTCAGAGAAGGTTTCAGGAAAGGCACAACCAAAAAAGAAAACTGAAACAAACTCCTTATTTAGTAGCTGCCATTTGTTCATCAGAAAAAGACTTTAGGTTAAACAGTTCTTTTTCCAAAACAAGGAAAAAGAATCTTTTTCATATAATTAGTTGAAGAAACCGCTTATAGAGCTAGTTAAAGCAGATTTAGAGATAAATGCTTAGCTATCTTGATGTGATGTGGTGAAAATGTTTATGTGGTTAGAGTTTTTAATTCATTTTATTTAAGATTGTAATAGCCCTTTCAATTTTTGTCCTTGAGACTTGCGTTGTGTTATTTCAAGTTAATAACTCCTCTTGAAGCAAAGCAGAATGCGCAATATTTCTTCTGATGATTTCTTTCTGCAACTGAGAACAAAGCAAACCTCATTCTTGCTGGAAAGGAAGCAAAACTAACACCTAATAAAAATGGAGATAACAGGAAGGAACTTGTAGCCCTAGGTAGCAACATTAAAAGTGGTTGCCTGGGCAATGCTGCCCAATTCCTTGGGTTCTTTTTTTTTTTTTTTTTTTTTTTTTTGCGGTACGCGGGCCTCTCACTGTCGCGGCCTCTCCCGTTGCGGAGCACAGGCTCCGGACGCGCAGGCTCAGCGGCCATGGCTCACGGGCCCAGCCGCTCTGCGGCACGTGGGATCTTCCCGGACCGGGGCACGAACCCGCGTCCCCTGCATCGGCAGGCGGACTCTGAACCACTGCACCACCAGGGAAGCCCCCTTGGGTTCTTTTTTTCTTTTAAATTCCAGGGACAGATGTATTACATTAATTGAATCAAGCCTATGGGAGGTTTGTTTCTTAGTATTTCAGGAAGTAGAAATGGTCCTATGTACGGACTTTGAATAATGGAGAAAGAGGTATCAGTATTTTGGTAATTTATCTCCCCACCAGCCACAAAGTATACTTGTCGCTGAATACTTTTTCGTGATTATAGACAATCCTGGACAATTGCTAAAGACAAAATCTTTGTCCTCTTGCAGAGACGGACTCCTGTAGTTTAATTTATTAATTGTCCTTTACTTGGGTTCCTTACTGTTCTATTGCTCACACCTACTTGTGGAAGAGACAGGCTTTTTTGTTGTTGTGGTGGTGCTTGGCTTTTGATTTTATTTGGGGGTAAATAAAAACGTTATTTATTCATTAAATTGAAGTAAAATTGGTATATAACATTATGAGTTTCAGGTGTACAACATTATAATTGTATATTCGCATACACTTCAAAGTGTTCCCCCCCACCACAAGTCTAATTACCATCCATCACCATACAGTTGACCTCCCCGCCCCATCCCCTTCCCCTCTGGTAACCACCAGTTTGTTCTTTGTATCAGTGATGTGTGTTTGTTTGTTTGATACTATTTGTTCATTTGTTTTTGTTTGCTTTTTAGATTTTTATATATGAGTGAAGTCATATGGTGTTTTTCTCTTTCCGACTTATTTCTCTTAGCATAATACCCTCAAAGTCCATCCATGTTGTTGCAAGTGGCAAGATTTTCTTCTATTTTACGGCTATGTCGTATTCCATGGTGTATCTTCGTCACATCTTCTTTATCCATTCATCTATCAATGGACACTTAGGTTGCTTCCATACCTTGATTATTGTAAATAATGCTGCAGTGAACATAAGGATGCATATGTCCTTTCAAATTAGTGTTTTCTTTTTCTTTGGATAAATACCCAGAACTGGAATAACTAGATCATATGGTAGTTCTATTTTTAATTTTTGGAGGACTCTCTATGCTGCTTTCCATAGTGGCTGCAGTTTACATTTCCACTAACTATGTATATGAGGATTCCCTTTTCTTCACATCCTTGCTACCACTTGTAATTTGTTGTCTTTTAGATGACAGCCATTCTGACGGGTGTGAGGTGATACGTCATTGTGGTTTTGATTTGCATTTCCCTGCTAATTAGTGATGTTGAACATCTTTTATCTTTTCGTATGCATCTTGGCCATCCGTGTGTCTTTTTTGGAAAAATGTCTGTTCAGTCCTCTGCCCATGTTTTAAATTGGGTTGTTTGTTTTGTTGCTGTTAAGTTACATGTGTTCTTTATTTATTTTGGATATTAATCTCTATTGGATATATCATTTGCAAATATCTTCTCCCATATGGGCAAATATCTTCTGCCCATGTTTTAAATTGGGTTGTTTGTTTTGTTGCTGTTGAGTTACATGTGTTCTGTCTTTATTTTGGATATTAATCTCTGTTGGATATATCATTTGCAAATATCTTCTCCCATTCAGCGGGTTTCCTCTTTGTTTCATGGATGCTTTTCCTTTGCTGTTTATTTTGATGTAGCTGTTTAGCTTGAGGTAGTCCCATTTGTTTATTTTTGCTTTTGTTTCCCTTGCCTTTGGAGTCATATCCAAAAAAACTCTTAAGACCAATGTCAAGGAGCTTACTGCCTACATTTTCCTGTAGGAATTTTATGGTTTCAGCTCTTATGTTCAAGTCTTTAATCCATTTTGGGTTAATTTTTGTGTATGGTGTAAGATAGTGGTCTGGTTTAATTCTTTTGCATGTGGCTGTCCAGTTTTCCTAGCATCATTTTTTGAAGAGATTGTTCTTTCCCCATTGTATATTCTTGGCTCTTTTGTTGTAAATTAATTGTCCACATATGTGTGGGGTTTTTTCCTGGGCTCTGTATTCTATTCCATTGATCTGTGTGTCAGCTTTTATGTCAATATGGGAGTTTTTTTTTTTTTTTGAATCATCTGGGGAGGCACGGAGAAGCCAATTGGGCTTACAGCCATGCAATGTCCATGTTTCAACAATGACAAAATTGTTTTCTAAAATATATCAGCCACCTAAGCTTCCTTCAACATCCATAGTAGGGTGGTCTGTACCTCTACAAGCATCATACAGGCAGGTAATTTTTTTTCTTATAAGATATTGAGAATATAGTTATACACCATTTAGCTGTAAAAGAAAATACAGTGATAATGAGTATTCTTGCCCTCTTTCTTTTCCTTGTTGTATTTGTAAATAGTTGCTTCTAGTTTGCCTCCTATTAATATCTTTTTAAAAATTGACATGTATAAGCAATTAATTGCTTGATGAAACTAGTGCAAATCCCAATTCATGCGAAAAAGAGCAAAGGGAAATTGTAGAACATAATAGCAAAATAAAACTAAAAATGAGCTGAATCAGCTTGGTGCTTTGTGACCACCTAGAGGGGTGGGATAGGGAGGGTGGGAGGGAGGGAGACGCAAGAGGGAAGAGATATGGGGACATATGTATAACTGATTCACTTTGTTATAAAGCAGAAACTAACACACCATTGTAAAGCAATTATACTCCAATAAAGATGTTAAAAAAATAAAAATGAGCTGAGTAGGCATTTGGTCAGGTGAATATAAATATTAGGCTGCTATTTGCTCAAAACTTTCCCTCCAGGAGCACCGGCATCCTGCACATTTTATGAATGATTTGTCTTCACTCACCCTGGGGGCCCAGGTGATGAGCCACTGTTTTCTGCTCTCGCCCGCCTCCCTCCAGTCCCCCTGCCATGGCAGTCACCTTTTCAAAGTGTACATTGATAAGTGTTCTAAATTTAGATTATGGTAATGGTTGCAGAACTCTGTAAATATACTAAAGCCCATTATATATCAAGAGAGCTGTTTTAAAGGAAAGCACATGTTAGACATATTGGTTGTCCTCTTGGAGTCCTTCATTGCCTTCTCAAGCTCATTCAAAGCTCATCCTGTAGGATGTTGCACTTGTTACTCTTCAACCTCCTTCTCCTCCCACCAGCTCACCAAGCTTCAGCCAGCCTGGCCTCCTTATGCCACCTTCTTTCCTGCCTCAACATCCTCATACATGCTTTTCCCCTGTCTTGACCTCTATCCTCCCATCCTGTGCATCAATGCCTTCAACTAAAATGATACCTACTTCCCTGATTAATCTCTCTACCTTCCTTCCCTATTTCTATTTTTCCTTACTGTATCATGCTTGTTTCATTTAATTTTCATATTTGTTTCACTGCGTACACAAATTATAATTTATGTATGGATTGATTGACCTGCTAGCGGAAAGAAAGGTCCGAGATGGCAGGAGTAATGTGGGGGATGGTATGTGCCTTGGTGTACTAGTATCCTGCCTTGGAGAGACCAGGAATACTTGGCTAAATCTTACCAAATTCCCTAGAAATTCTCCTTTTGGCCAGAAGGAGTTAGGAACCACTTAAACAGATAGTCAGTGTGGAGGTAGAGTGGGAACTTTGTTGCCTAGCAGCGCACGCATGGACAGCTAGAGGCCACGGAGTGGCTCGCTGGCCAGGAATGACGTGGTGTCTTTAACGTGGCCCAGAGGTCACAGGTTCCTGGGTTAACTAGCCATTCGGGTCTGTCCACACTGTGACTGGTGTCTGGTGTCTTGAGCAAGGGGTGTCATGGTTGGAATGCCCTCTGTATGTGATCCCTAAGCCCAGAGCTTAGGGCTTGTGCCTCAGTGTGTTTTCTACCATCTACCGTGGTTGGGTACTATCTTGGTGGGTATTTTTGTCACTGTGAAGCTTGCTCTCTCCACGTTCTGGAAATGTGCATCATGGCACGTTTTGCTAGGGTTTGTAGATGTGTCGTAGTTTTGAAATGGGCACCCGACAACATTTAAATAGAGTTTTCTCTTCGCCCATTTCTTTCTATTCTATGAAAAATGCCCATTTCATTGAATATTGTTCATTCAGTGTTTCACAGGGACTATATGTGTACGTATAACTCAGCTATATAAAAGGCCCAAGTTATAAAGTTTATTCTTCTCAGGGATAAAAATGTATCAGGCATTTACAGTTATACATTTTAAATAAGAAAAAATGAAGAAAATTTATTAATCAATGTATCACTTTGTTTCCCTAATTCAAGTTGTAACTTAATATTTATTTCTGCTTTAATATGAGTGACTTTCTTTTTATAGACAAATAACCAGTGTTTGTATAATTCTAGTTGGATATTCTCCACATCATGTTAGGAAAACCCCTCTACATTTTTCTGTTAATACTGTCAGAACTAGATTTTATCTCAGACAATTGGCAATAGTGGTGGGAAGAGTGGCTTAGACAGCTTCTTCCTTTTGAAATTGTTAGGTTTTTAGTTTTTGAAGGCCCATGGAGAAACTGTTTCTCACTTGTGACGTTTATTTACTTTTCAGCAGGTGGAGTAACTGTTACCTCACAGATATTTCTATGATTCCTAAAATTCAATTTTGTGAAGAATAGTTGTAGTATAGTGTCAGCTGTACAGGCTTGAGAGGAATATCTGGTTCAGGGCTATGTGTTCTTGGCAAGTTACATGCCTTTTCTGAACAATTGTACCTAAGCCACGAGATTATTGCGAGAAGTATATGAGCCACTATATTGATAGTACTTTTAATAATACCTTCCTCATAGGCAAAGATTGAGTTAGTAAATAACCTGTTATTGGGCCACGCTGTAGGTGGCAAACCCAAATGGCCACAGGAACTAGATAAGAAAGGGACTTGACATGGGCAGGGTCATGATTCTTCTCTAAAGAGCTAGTCACTATTCACATAGCATATTGGTGCTATTTGAGAACAAAGTTCACATTTCTCATTAAAAACTACAGATATTGGAGTTCTTTCTTGGATTTTCTCAAGTTGACAACTAATTAAGCACACATGCATGCAGACACATACAGTGGGTGAAACAAGACATCTGGGTCCATGGCTGTGTTCAGTGTGGTGGCCACCAGTTGTAATGGCTAATCTGAATTTGCCCATTCTGTTGATCACGAAGGATTCAAAGAGATGGCACAGTTGTAAAATTGGAAGTACAGATTTGTGGCAGTGGATATCGCTGAAACACCATCTATGCTTAATCCTCATTTTCCCAGGAATCTTACAGAACCAAGAAACTTGATTCTTTGAGAACGAAACAGATTAAAATGGATTGGAAGGGTTGGTTGAGTTATTTCTATATGATGTTTGATATCTGGGGTCCAATTATTTTTTAGGAGGGTGCCTCTGAGGAAGAGTGAACTGTGATATTTTTCAGATTTTCATCACAAGTGTATAATGAGCCTCCATAGAAATCACTTGTTCAAGTGTACCCTTTCTCGGACCTGTTGGGAAGCGTGTTTTTTATTTCTGAAGTTTTTAAACTGTGATATAGTTGATAGCAGATGAATCGTTCTAATTTTTTGTCCCTTTTAGCCCTGTCTGATGTGTAAAAAAAAAAAAAAAAAAAAAAGATTCTGCCTTTTGTTATCAGTGTTATTTTAGAGTAAAATAACAAATAGAAGTTCATGATTTTGCTTCTCTGCCTGACTTAATTTTTACAAGCCTGTAAAAATGTGTTCTTTGTACCCCTAGGGTATTATATTGCTGTGTGATTCCTTTTTTCCCTTGAACTGCCTGTAAGTTTTAGTAATCTACTTTACTTAAAAAAAAAAAAAAAAGTCAGGGCTCTCTATTAGGTCTCTTTATCACTTTGGATGATGAAAAATACTTTTTTTGTAGTTGGAACAATAGGTACCTTTAAATGTGGTAAAATAGGTAATCTACTGTAATATAATCTATTGTCTTTGAGCTTAGCTCAGCATCACAAACAACTATGGGGACCATCTGTAATGCAGTAGTTACAAAGGAATGCACTTCTTGATTTACTTTTTGGGACACTCACTAAGTACATTTTACTACAATTAATTGAAATACAGGCACAAAGGAGATGAGAGGCTGATGGAATATTTAATTACTTTAATATAATTTGATAATTTTGCCTATTGTAGTCACAAAAAAGATAAAGATTTATTCATTTTAGGCTGTTGTGTGAGATTTAATGTTCTTCAATGCTCTTTAAAATTTAGAGAGAATTATACTTGATAGAGATTTCACCGTCCTTGAGGGATCCTTAATTTGTTTGTTGTATGAGCAGCTGTAATAAATACAAACAGCCTGCTTAACTGCTTGTCTGCCGTTCTGGAAATACTCATTCTGAATTTGAAAATGTGAGGGCCTGTTACTTATTTTTAGTGGGCTTATTTTTGGCAGTAACTCTGGCAGAAAACTAGGACTCTTTATATGAGAGCCATCCATCCATCATCCTAAAGTAATTTTCATTCTGGCACTGGGGAGCCAGAATTTCTTTGTTCTGATGTTTTCCGTTTTGGATGGAAGCTGACCAGTTCTCCCAGGCTTCTGAGTCCTTTGGAATGACCTAGAATTGGACATATAGTTAAGTGGAAATACCCTCAAGTGTCACTACACTATTTTGCTTTGGGTACAAGATATGGGACTTTGTGTCAGATGGCATTTGGGGCTGTTCTCATTATAAATGGACTCTGGTTTCACCTGTACATAACTTCTGTCATATAATCACACTCGCCTATAGGAGATCATAACATTGCTATGATCAAGTGGACACTGCTGGTTCCATATGGTATGATGAAACAGTAATGCGGAGGAATGCCGTGGATGTTTTGAAATGCTTGGTGGCCGCAGTTTTCCTTTCTCTGTAGGCACCTCTGACTTCCTTTCATTTTCAGATACACAAATGCATGTGTAAATGGATCGCTGTTGTCAAAAACAGTAAGACGTTAGTTGTACTCTGTAATTGCAATTTACACGTTTGCAATTTTGGAAGAAAAATATTCTTTATCAATATGTAAATATGTTTATTTTTAATCTCATGTAGATTCAGTGACCCTTCTCTCTGACCATAAAACCCAAGAAAAGACATCTATGTCAAGAATGTTATTTGATGTAGTGTTTAGAGGAGCTAGTCTCTTGGTATGAAAAATATTCAGCCTGTTAACACGGAAGAGTTAACACAGCATGAAACTCTTTTCCTCCTCAAGTCAAAAATTCTGGAAAACACTGAGAGTAAGAATTATACCAAAGCCTCCTGAAGATATAGTTAAGGCAGATGGGATACACATCTGCTTTTATATTCCCAGAATAAAAACATTTATTGTTATCAACTCTGTCTGATGGCTCTGGGAAATTAAATCATGCACATAGGAAACAGTTTTGTTGATATCTTCTGTGGTAGGTAGCTCTTAGGATATTTTTGTAGGAAAGGATTGGGCCTTTGGGTCTGGAAACGTTACTATCTTTTTCACTTCAGGCTGGAAATGAGGTAGTCTCCGTACAAGTTCTGAGAGGTGATAGAGTTTCTGAAGACTCCCTGATGAAAAGACCTGTCACTCAGTCAGCTTTTCTGCATAGCAACCTACTTAAGATTCCTCCTGCTGAGTGAGCTGTGGGAATCATTGGCTAGTTAATGCTACTGGTTTTGAAATCTCTACTGTTGTACTGTCGACGTTGAGAGACACATTCTCTTGGGTGATGGGTGTAGCTGGGTTTTCCCTTTAGAAAATCATATTATTTTTATGCCATCCAGACCCTTGTAGGCTACCCAGGTTTGATATTCCTCATGTCCAGGTTTGTTAGCCGTGTGCGTGGTTTGGTCAAACTTTCCCTAGAGACAACCTCTTTGAAGAGTATACGGCAGTATATAGTTGGGCCTCATTTCTGTCTTCTCCACTTGTTACATCACTGCAAACCCAATTCATTGAAGCATTGTAAACCACTGAAAGCCCTCCTGAGCTTTCCGCTGTCAGCCGACTTCAGCTCCATAAACCGTTAGCCCGCTTGGTGCTACAGAACTTGGGAGAAGACGGAACGTATGTTTGCATAACACCAACTCCTCCCTCTTGGTAGTCACATGATAACCATAGGCAGATTTACACTTCTTGTCTGTTCTGAGGAGTGAAACTACATATTTTCATACGCATGCACCATTTTTAATTGTGTCATTAAGCTGCTGACATAAGCAAGTAAGCAATTTGACATGAAGGTAAGGATCCGCAAAGGCATGCATTTGCATAATTTTCTGCACAGAAGATATTGAAAATCTATAGCGTGATTCACAGCATCACCATATCATTGCCATGCCGCCGTTAGGTGGCCGTTGGAGTCTAGAAGAGTATGAAGAATATTAAAATTGATGGAATTTGCTGTGCTGAGTCTGTATCTTTACTTGGGAACCACAGGTTTATCTTTTTGCAAATCTCTGCTCCTTGCCAGTGAGACATTACGTTGCTTAATATACTCCATATACAGTTTTTGACTGCTGTTCAAGTAATAATTTTTAAAAGTTGCTTTTAGGAAATACTTTGTCATGTGATCAAAACACATTTGAAGAAGGGACTTGAAACTTTGTTTTCAATCATGCAGGTGCCAGTAATACATGATTATGTTCTTATTTGGGGAAAAAGAAGTCACGCACTACTGACATAGATGGAATAAAAGGGAAAACTAAATGTAGTTATCTTTAATGAATAGTTGATGTGTTAAAAAGAGAGATCTGGTGCTGGCGTGATGAAGTCCTTTGCTACCTGGTTCATTTCTGAGTTGATTCCTAAAGAATTGCTTATTAGATACTCAAGCTAGTTCCTTCCAGCTTCACGTTTTAGATGTTTGCTGTTTCTGATACGAGGGTGGTGTTTAAAAAGCGAGATAGGGGAGAAGTTTGTGTTTTTGCTTATGGCTCATATAAGCACACACCAACACACACACACACACACACACACACACACACACACACACACACACACACACACACACACACACACACACACACACACGTACTCTAGCCTCCAACGCAGGCACCATGAGCCTTTCTGGTGTTCATGTATTTATTCACTCACTCACTCACTCACTCATTACTGAATACACATCATATGCCAAGCTCCATCATGGGAGGTAGGCTGAGAACTCCTTGTCTCAGGGAGCTTAGAGCCCTTCATAGGCCATGCAGCATGCCCTTCAGATGCAGGTTTTCCTGCCCATTCTTACCTTGCTGGGTACAACCCACATTGCTCCTCAATACTCTGGGGAGTGTGATGATGAGGGCGTTAACCCACCTTCCTTGGGACAGCCCTGCCCCCTCTGTCACTTCTAGTCTGTTGGTCTTTATACAGCAAAGCCACACCTCTCACATTTGGCCCAAGTGAACCCCCTTCAGACAGGCAGTTCCACTGCTCAGTGCAGATGCCTTATACCGCAGTGTGACGTATGGCTGGGAAAGTATCTGTGCTTTGGGGTATGGATTCCATTACTTTGCAGTGTCAGGAGAGGACCTTCTGATGTGTCCCTCCCTTGTTTCTTGAGTTGGATATATCTTTGTAGACTTGCTTTTTCATTAATGGTTTAGTGGGTTTGGAGAGGTGACGTGTGTGGGACCCTAAAACCTATAGCCTGTATCCAGTCCAGTTAAAGACTGTTGCGATTATGATCTACTTCTAAGTACTTGGACATTTTCACACTTACCTGATGAAGCTCTGGACTCCGTAGCTTTGCATTCCCAGTAGGATGGGTAATGCAGCTGCTGGCGGGCTTTGTCCTCCTTTGCTGTACCCTCATATTCTCAAAAGTTCTGAGAAATAAAAGGTACTTCCCTTTCAGGAAAAAAAAAAGAAGAGGGGACTGGTGATGGAGACTGTGATTCTAGTGTGATCTTCTGTAAAGAGTATAAATGAATATCCTCATTCCTTCTTTACTTTTATACCTGGTTCATTTGTTTGTGAGGCGAATCTGGCTGGAACTCTGGTTCAGTTTAGATTTGCTTGTCTAATTGCTCAGGTCAACGCCACACTGGTGTGATTCAGGCAGCAGGATATTCATTTCGGTGGCCAGGTCTTTACTAGAATTAAGACAGGCTTAGCCTGTCAAGTCACAGGCTGTGAGGGTAAGTTAATAGTGTCACAGATAACAGGGCCTCAGGTCTAGCTCAGCAGGGAAGTTGGTGGTTCTTATCTCTGGCTGCAAAATAGAACCACCTGGAGAACATTTTAAAACAAGGGCTGATATGTTGGTCCCACCCCAGACCAATTAAAGTGGAATCTCTGGAGGTAGGGTCCAGGGCATAGGGTTTTTGTTTGTTTTGTTTTATTTTTAAAGCAGCCAGGGTTGAAAGTCAGAGCTCTAGTCCAACAATGGCCTTTTCTGCATGGAAAAATTGATGATTAGGTGTTGAAGTGACTTGTTTGAAGGTCACCGAGGTCACATGAGTGTCACTGGGGGAAAAGTGAGCTTTGGTAAATGATTGGTTCATATAACTATAAAGCCTTCCAGGGGGTTGGTATCAAATTGGCTTTATCCTGAGCTTGAGTTTTGTCAACAGAATTGATCCATAGATTTTACTTTCTCTGGCTTGGTTCCATTTTTTTGTTTTATTTAAAGATTTATTATTTATTTAATTTATTTTTGGTCCTGTCAGGTCTTAGCTGCGGCACCTGCGCAGGATCTTTGTTGCGGCATGCAGGATCTTTCCTTGCGGTGCGTGGGCTTCTCTCTCATTGTAGCATGAGGGTTTTCTCTCTCTAGTTGAGGCACGCAAGCTCAGTAGTTGTGGCGCAAGGGCTCAGTTGCCATGCGGCACGTGGGATCCTAGTCCCACGACCAGCAATCGAACCCGCGTCCCCCACATTGTAAGGCGGATTCTTTACCACTAGACAACCACGGAAGTCCTGCTTGGTTCCATTTTTGAGCGCCTCTACTGATCCCCTGCTTGACCCTCAACCATCCTCTTGAAGCTTCCGGCTCATGTCATAACACCTTCAGCAAGAGAGAGAAGAATCTCTCTGATTGGCTGGTGTCTCCATTCCCAAACATATGTATCACTGGGGCTAAACGTAACAGCCTCATAAGATTGGTATAAGGACAACACCAGCTACTATGAGCAGAGCACCTTATTCAGCTCTGGGTGTGTAGTGCTTTTTAAATGCCTGATAACATAGTGGAAATTTGTTGCCAAGTCTCTGTTTTGGTAATCATCACACCCCACTCCACCTGCTAGGTCACGAGTCATGGATTGGACAACCACGTCATGTTGCCCCCATCCTTGCCAGGTCCAAGGGTGGGCCTTCTTTGACTTAAGCCAAGTGAATCACTGTAAACTGTGTCCCTGGCCCCAGTCGTATGTGTGGGAATGGGAACACGGTTTTTTTTTACTCAGTCTTGATACAAGGAGGAAGGATTATTTGTGAGTGATTTTTCAGAGCGAATTAGCTCTAAGAAGCATAGAAGACAGGTACATAAGATGTTTCCCGTATGCAGAGAAAATAAATCAGTCGAACAATTAGGAAACTTTTTAGTGGGTATGTGGTTGAGCCTCAGTTTCCTTGTCTGTAAAATGGAGTTAAAAATACCAGCCTCATAGGATCATTATGAAGGTAACACAAGTTACTGTGAACAGACAAGGAAGCCGAGCAATTGTTTATTTAGTATGCTTTGGTGGAGGAAAAAATAGATGAGGAGACTAGGAGATGGGAAATTTTATTTTTGATCCGTAGAAGCTTAGAATGGTCGACTTCCTGAAGCTCTGAATGGCTCATCTGCAAGAGTATAGGATGAATTGGACCATCTGTATCTAAACCTTCATCTTACTTTAAAAATGGTTAGTAACTTAGGTTTTGACTTTGTCATTCAGGACCCAAGAGCGTGCATAGATGACACCAGGTTTACTTTGGTAACGTGTGTTTGGATTTTACAAGATTCCCATTTCCCTCCAAAGGGCTCATCTCTGTGGAGTAGCTCTGTTCAAGCGTTGTTTCTTTTAAAGCCAGTCTTTGCAATTAACGTGCAAGCATAAAGTACTTTACATGTTTCCTAATTTTTCTTCATGACCCATCACGTTGTCAACAAAGCTAATGCCATCATGGTGAGATGATTTTTATCATCACTACTCTGACTAATTTGGAATAATGTATTGTGCTTTCCTGGTACCATCTTAGTCTTAAACTGAATATGAATATACAGTTCCTCTAACCATTTTTCTTGCTTTTCAAAGGCACACTTGATTTTGTTTGGGTGCATTTAAATATTAACACAGACAGCTGGGATGTATTGTTTGAAGTGCAGTTCCAATTCATCTTGGATTCTGGGCACCTGTGATACTTGTCTTCTTACACATCAGTGCATTCAGGTGTGGGCTCACAGCAAAAGAAATTTGCATCCATGAAGTAGCTGGGAGCGGAGGGCTTTGAACATTGTAGCAGGCAGATGGAAGCTCTCCATATTGGGGTAGGAGATTGGATTCATTCTGCGTTTTCAAAGAAATACATCATTAAGCAGTATTTCTTTTCTGAATATTGCTGGCCTTGGAGGGTTTCAAGCTTCATATCTTCAGATATAACAGGTGACTATCTGGGGTCCAAAGTATGTGGAGGACTGGTTCACACCATGGGGTGTCTTCCAGGCCTCAGACTGTGCTGTGTTTGGATGGCAGAGGCCTGAGATTTGTGGCAGGCGTGCTTGTATTCGGTTCCTTGATCTGCATACTTAGCTGTGTGACCTGGGACTGGTTACTTAGTGTCTCTGAGCCTTCATTCCTCCATCTGTAAAAGAGCTGGAATGACCCCTTGCCCGATGAAGATCAAATAAGGCTAGAGGCCCTGTGCACCTAGGACATAGGCTTATGCATATAGTTGGAACCAGAACCGTGGATTCTAGGCCTACAGTTGTATGACCTTGGGCAAGCCTAAGTTACTCAACTATTCTAAGCTTCAGTTTGCTTATCTGAATGGACCCATTATTGAGACATTGCATCTACTGACTGGTGGTTCATTGGGAATTATATAAGATAATGTATGTAAAGTGTTTAGTGCATCTTGAGTTCATGGCACAGAGAGAAGGCTCATTGTAAGCTATTATCAGCATTAATAATAATCCTGGTAATCTCTCTAGGTTCTCCTGTAGCTGTTTTTCTGTAAAATCAGGAGGTTCTGTTCAGTTACCCCCAAGGTCTGTGCTGCTAGGCCGTCACTGGGCTGTGTGCGTTTGACACCCCTCCTGCGTCCAGCGGGGTGATGATTTTGACTCACCGCGGCTCTCCTGTCTTGCAGCGTTGACAGAAGGCTACATGGGGGCCCTGCACGAGAACAGACAGGGCAGCTCGGCGCAGATCCGCAGGCGCAAGGCTTCCGGCGACCCGTACTGGGCCTACTCGGGTGAGTTGACTGGTTCCCACCGCGATCATACAGGCCAGTTCACATCCCATTAAATTCACTCGAAAGCACACTTTTAATCACTTTCACGCCTGATTTCTGTTTGTTCAAACCTTTTGTAGTTCACTAAAAGTTGAAATATTCAAGACTGTTTTTCCTCAAGGTGATAAGTACCTTAATTTATCTCTCCCACCTGTTTTCTCAACCTGCTGTTTTCCCCTCAAATTGCATTTAATTTCTGAACTTTACTTGTTAATGAGTTATTGTACCAAACTTGTAATTTTCCGAAAGACGCGGCCTTTTCTTGTCTCGTCCCAGTGGCTGTGATTTCAGAGAGCAGAAAATATAAGCCTAGTCTTCAGCTGCTAAATATTACAGTGCATCACATATCAAAATGACCTATTATGCTTTAATCTAAGAAACGCAACTTTATTTTCAAATCAAATCTTGTTAGTTGAATGTATTTCAGCCCTCTACGGTATTTCTGTAGTTCGTTTCATTTTTTTTTTTTTTTTTTCCCACATTTCGCCTTTGAGCCAGTGAAGAGAGAGAGCATTGTTAAAACTATCTTGAATGCTACATTGGAAATAATTTTCTTACATCTGAAGGGGCAAAAAAAAAAAAAAAAAAAAAAAGAAGATGATCTGCAAGAATATACAGGCCTTTCTGGCTTATGCTTCTAACAACTATCAAAAATAAGATAGGTGGATTGTTATTTCTAAAAGAGATCTTGGTGCAGGAAAATGTAGTGCAGCTAATTAAGGAGGAATGCTTGAGGAAGACAGACCACTTTGGAAATCACTCTAGCACTGAATAATTCAAATTTTTGTATGCAAGTGCTTGGAGGCATGGAGTATTAGTCTTAATAATGAATCTGTGCATTATGCAATGTTGTTACATACAGAACTGAAAGGTATTATTTTCTTAATGATAACTCTGGTTTTAAACCCTGAGTTTCCACCTGCAAATCCTGTTAAATTCATGTCAGTGTAAAATTTATAGGCCTGATCTTTAATTACACCTTATCTATTGACTTTTTGCATCCTTTTGTCTATTGATAAATCTCCTGCCCCTACAGGGAGAATAGTCTATCTGTTTTGTTTTGCAAGGAACAGATAGTGATTCTGAAGTCTTCCATCACACCCCGTTCCTTGTGATTAGAATTATCTAATTAGAGCCTTTTTGTCACCATTTCTGATAAACGAAGGAAATTGGGAGATGAAGACCGAAATTACATATATATAGCTTCTTGCCAAGAAACCCAAAGAAAATTTATCGTTTTGTACTCTGTGGCTCTGATATCAGTTAGGAAGAGGGATAAAGTGCCCTGCTATTTACAGTTCATCAATTTCGAATAATAATGCTGTTGGGAAATTGGAAGTTATATCCCATCAGTATCTACTATTGCCAATGGCAGTGAAGGAATGAAGGGCCTAAAAATGTTCCCATTACTTAGTTAAGAACGGACATAATTAGTGCAACCTTTGGGATGGAGCATTTGTTGATATTCTTAACTCTGGTGGACTTCATGAGTCTCCATTTTGTATTTCTGAAATGCATTGTGTCTGGATTTGGGAACTGTTTCTGTCAGTAGAAGGGCTACTAGTTCATCTGCAGCGGGTTGGCATGCTCTTCTATAAAGATCCCAGTAGTGAATATCTTGGGCTTTGCAGGACATATGGTCTCTGTTGCAGCTACTCAAGTCTGCCTTATAGTGCAGAAGCAGCCATAGGTAGATGGACGAGCTGTCTGTGTTCTGATAAAAACTGATTTATGAACAAGGAAATTTGAATTTATTATAATTTTCATGTGTCAGGAAATCTTATATTTTAGACTTATTTTTCCCTCAACCATTTAAAAATAGAGAAACCATTCTTACTTTACAGGTTGGACTAAAATTGGCGGCCGGTTGGATAGGGTCCACAGGCCATAGTTTGTCAACCTCTGTTTTAGTTGTTTTGTGTGTGTGTGGAATCAGGAGAAGACAGTCATTTGAAGAATCTCCCAGAAGGCTATATAGACTGGCTTGGAAGAACCAGTGGAGTAACTTGCTAGGTGTAATGGAAAAAATAAAAGTAAAAGGAGAAAAAAAGAATGAGAGAGGCATCAATTGATGGTTTATAGTCCTATCCTTTAAACATCTGCCTGAATATTCCATGGTATCAGTGGTTATTTTCAGCAAAGTGGTGAAATATTGGTTCTCATGTCAAGAACACTTGGGATCCTTTAGAGACACTCCTTAGCATTTGGCAAATAGATAAAGAAAGGGCAGGAAGGAGTAAGAGTTGTTGCCTGTCACCTTTGGTACTTCAGACAAGGGCCTTAAAACCACAGGGTACCAGATGTTGAACTATGAGCTGCAGGTATTACCTCTAGGTATAAATCTTGCTTGGATAGTTGGACTGCCAAAAGAAAGGTCATTATTTGCAGAGGCGAATGGTTTTAGATTTAGCGGAGGTGAAGCAGGCCACTTCTGAAAGATTGGTTTAATGGTCCAGATTTTAATCTCATGACTCTAACTCACAAGTTTGTCTTAGTTCCTCCTAAGATAAAGGCATTGGTGCTTTGCGGGGTATTATGCGTGAGAGTGTGAATTTTGAAGTCACATAGACTATGGTTCAAATCTAAGCCTTATCTCTTAATATCTTTATGATGTTGGCATTTAACTGCTTGAAGCCTCAGTCTCCCCATCTTTGAAATAGGAATAATTAATAGAACTTCCCTCATAGAGATGTTAATGGGAATGAAATGAGAGGATGTGTGTGAAAAATTTAACAAATCCCTGGTATAATGTACCTAATACTACTTCTTGCTGTTTTTGACCCTATTAGTACTTTTGCTACTGTTGATATTGTTGTTATTGGAATTCTCAGTTGGGTGCTATGATTGACAGTGGGTGATTCCCTAGGTAATGCTTCGAGCTAACTAGCTAAATTCTGTCAGCCGTAATTCACAAGAATTGTCCATTTGAGATGTGGGAATGAGGGTTAAGCAAAAACTATCCTTAAGTTCAGGGCTTGGCAGACTACAAACCAACACCTGTTTTTGTGAGTAAAGTTTTATTGGAACACAACCACGTTGGCACTTGTTGATGGCTACTTTCATGTTACGACTCATGTTAGAGTTGAGTAGTGGCCACATAGACCTTTGACCAGGAAGCCTAGAATATTACTATCTGGCCCTTTACAGAGAAGGTTTGCAACTCCTGATCACACTGATACAGCCTGGGTTATTGAGCAGATGGTAGCCTGACTCATAAACAAAACTCTTCAGAGATTTGTAACATGTCTCTGTTTTTTCTGGCCTTGCATTTCCCTTGAGCTGAAATATCCCCAGCAAATGTTCTAGGTAGCATCCGTAGTGATTCTGGTGGTCCCACTCTTGGAAAGTACTGGGAGGGACAAAGATGAGGGAGTGATGTGCTTCAGGAGGTGGAACGGGGAGAGAGGAGTGGGTGTTGGTGGTCCAGGGGCTCCTGGATTCTGGTGTCCTAATCATTAGGTTGCCTTTGGGTACAGGGTGGGTTTTGGTGAATGATGCTGGTCTGATTATCTGGTGGCATACCACCTGGTCACTTGCGGAGAGTTGCATAAGTATTTGAGCTGTGGAGAACTTGTTTTAAGGATATTGTCATGATAGCATTTCATTGATATTAGTGTAACTTATCCCTTTAGGACTAGCCGAGTTATTTCAGTTTCACTGCATCACCTTGGATAACGTCTACATCCTATTTATATTTGAAATGCCAAACAACTTTACTTTCATAGGCTTATCAAATGACGCCATTGTGAACACCTACAGCTTTAGGATACAGTACTGTTTACTGAGGAGTCTGGAGACAGGTGTTTTAGTCCCATTGTGCTCATATGAGGATAGGTTATCTCTCTGGTTCTTAGTTTTCTCTACTCTAGAAAGGAGTGCTCATAATGTCTGAGTTCAACTTGAAAATATCACGCATAAGAGATATGAAGCAGAACATAAATGTAAGATTATTATTATTAACTGTTAATAATAGCAGTGTAATTTCAAGATTGCTTTATATCTTTGGATTTATTTGCCTTATACCAAGAATAGGGAAAAGGGGGGAAAGACCTTTGATGTGTTTCATGGAGAACTACACAGAAAAAAAATAAAAGCAATAGTTTTGAGAGTATCTCATTGGCAATATTACAATGGTTTCTCTTCTGTTAGTTTTCTTGACTAAGATACAGATATTTTTTCTGTGTTACTTGAGGTGATGACAGCCCATGAATTTTGGAGTTTGCCCAGAACTTCTGTAATTATTACACAAAATGTAACACATGCTAGGTAGGTCATTGTTGCCAGAAAGGGAAATGGGAAACAAATTTGGAGCAAGTTCAAGTGGAAATTTGAGGCTTTTTTTTTAATAGATCTTTATTGGAGTATAATTGCTTCACAGTACTGTGTCAGTTTCTGTTGTACAATAAATTGAATCAGCCATATGCATACATATGTTCCCATATCCCCTCCCTCTTGTGTCTCCCTCCCACCCTCCCTATCCCACCCCTCTAGGTTGTCACAAAGCACTGAGCTGATCTTCTTGTGCTATGCGGCTGCTTCCCACTAGCTAACTGTCTTACATTCGGTAGTGTGTACATGTGGATGGTACTCTCACTTCACCCCAGCTTCCCCCTCCCACCCCATGTCCTCAAGTCCATTCTCTATGTCTACATCTTTATTCCTGCCCTGAAACTAGGTTCATCAGTACCATTTTTTTTTCTTAGATCCCACATATGTGCGTTAGAATATGGTATTTGTTTTTGTCTTTCTGACTTGCTTCACTCTTTATGACAGACTCTAGGTCCATGCACCTCACTACAAATAACTCAGTTTCGTTTCTTTTTATGGCTGAGTAATATTCCATTGTATATATGTGCCACGTCTTCTTTATGCATTCATCTGTTGATGGACATTTAGGTTGGTTCCATGTCCTGGCTATTGTAAATAGTGCTGCAGTGAACATTGTGGTACATGTCTCTTTTTGAATTATGGTTTTCTCAGGGTATATGCCCAGTAGTGGGATTGCTGGGTCATATGATAGTTCTATTTTTAGTTTTTTAAGGAACCTCCATACTGTTTTCCACTGTGATTGTATCCATTTACATTCCCACCAATAGTGCAATAGGGTTCCCTTTTCACCACACCCTTTCCAGCATTTATTGTTTCTAGATTTTTTGATAATAGTCATTCTGACTGGAGTGAGGTGATACCTCATTGTAGTTTTGATTTGTATTTCTCTAAATGATTAGTGATGTTGAGCATCCTTTCAGGTGTTCGTTGGCAATCTGTATATCTTTGGAGAAATGTCTGTTTAGGTCTTCTGCCCATTTCTGGATTGGGTTGTTTGTTTTTTTAATATTGAGCTGCATGAGCTACTTGTATATTTTGGAGATTAATCCTTTGTCCATTGATTCATTTGCAAATATTTTCTCCCATTCTGAGGGTTGTGTTTTCGTCTTGTTTATGGTTTCCTTTGCTGTGCAAAAGCTTTTAAGTCCCATTTGTTTATTTTTGTTTTTATTTCCATTACTCTAGGAGGTGGGTCAAAAAAGATCTTGCTGTGGTTTATGTCAAAGTGTGTTTTTCTTGTGTTTTCCTAGTCTAACAGTTTGATACTGTCTGGTCTTACATTTAGGTCTTTAATCCATTTTGAGTTTATTTTTGTGTATGGTGTTAGGTAGTGTTCCAATTTCATTCTTTTACATGTAGCTGTCCAGTTTTCCCAGCACCACTTATTGAAGAGGCTCTCCTTTCTCACTTGTACGTTCTTGCCTCCCTTGTCGTAAATTAGGTGCCCAAATGTGCGTGGGTTTACCTCTGGGCATTCTATCCTGTACCATTGGTCTATATTTCTGTTTATGTGCCAGTACCATACTGTCTTGATTACTGTAGCTTTGTAGTATAGTCTGAAGTCAGGGACCCTGATTCCTCCAGCTCCATTTTTCTTTCTCAAGATTGCTTTGGCTATTCGGGGTCTTTTGTGTTTCCATACGAATTGTAAAATGTTTTGTTCTAATTCTGTGAAGAATGCCAGTGGTAGTTTGATAGGGATTGCATTGAATCTGTAGATTGCTTTGGGTAGTATAGTCATTTTCACGATATTGATTCTTCCAATCCAAGAACATGGTATATTTCTCCATCTGTTTATGTCATCTTTGATTTCTTTCATCAGTGTTTTATAGTTTTCTTAGTACAAGTCTTTTGCGTCCTTAGGCAGGTTTATTCCTAGGTATTTTATTCTTTTTGTTGCGATGGTTTATGGGACTGTTTCCTTAACTTCTCTTTCTGATTTTTCGTTGTTGGTGTATAGGAATGCCAGAGACCTCTGTGCATTAATTTTGTATCCTGTGACCTTACCAAATTCATTGATTAGTTCTTGTGGCATTTTTAGGATTTTCTATGTATAGTATCATGTCATCAGCAAACACTGGCAGTTTTACTTTTTCTTTTCCAATTTGTATTCCTTTTATTTCTTTCTCTTCTCTGATTGCGGTGACTAGGACTTCCGAAACTGTGTTGAATAAGAGTGGCAAGAGTGGACACGTCCTTGTCTTGTTCCTGATCTTAGTGAAATGCTTTCAGTTTTTCACCATTGACTATGATGCTTGCTGTGGGTTTGTCATATATGGCCTTTTTGAGGCATTTTTATAAATCTGTTTTCTCTCCTCCCCCTCAAAGACTTGGGGAAAAACAGGTGGTGGTTTCTCCTCCCACCCCTTTTTAGCTTACCCTGTTTGGTTTTCTGCACTTTTAATAATGTATATCTCATGTTTTTCTTGTGTAGACAGATTCTGCACAAGAAGGGGGATATTTCTCACTGTTAGAGGACTTCAAAATTGAGATATGCCATGACCAAAGTTCTTTGCATGAAGTGTCTGCTGTTGCACTGGGTCAAGCAGGATTATTCTAAGAGGCATTCCTTTTGTGGCCAGGAAATTGTGGGAAGAGATCTCTAATGTCCTTTCTAATTGTCCTGGGGTTTGATGACTTGCTCAGCTGTAAAATGGAGATAAAAGGACATACCTTGGAGGATGGCTCTGAGGATTAGCAGTAATAGGTGTGATCACCTGGTATAGGCTCTTAATTATATGCCACTGCACTACACTATTCACACGAACATCATGTATTGTAACATGCTTGTGTGTGTGTGAGTGTGTGTGTGTGTGTGTGTGTAATTTCCCCAGCTAAATGTAGAGTTTTTGAGGACAAAGATTATAGCTTATAAATCCTTGTTTTTCCTGCTTTGTACCAGAATATCCCATTTTGTAGATATTTGGTGCATATTTTTTAAGTGGGTGAATAGATGGATGGATAAATGAATTCACGCCAGAGTCTGTGCTTGGGAACTCACTAAGGGGATCCTGCCATAAATCCAGATAAATCAGTGGGTGATTTACAAAAGGTTTCACCGTTGGATCCTTTTAAGTAAGGAGCTCCCCTGGTGAACTTAAGATATAATTAAATTCCACCAAGTGGGGAAAGTGGCAGGGGTGGGGGTGATGGTGGTGGGACGCATTGGGAGACTGGGATTGACATATATACACTAATATGTATAAAATGGATTACTAGTAAGAACCTACTGCATAAAAAAATAAAATAATATTTCCATGCCTTTTTTTTTTTTTTTTAAAGAAGATGTTGGGGGTAGGAGTTTATTTATTTTTGCTATGTGCGTCTTCATTTCTGTGCGAGGGCTTTCTCTAGTTGTGGCAAGCGGGGGCCACTCTTCATCGCGGCGCGCGGGCCTCTCACTGTTGCAGCCTCTCTTGTTGTGGAGCACAGGCTCCAGACGCGCAGGCTCAGTAGTTGTGGCTCACGAGCCTAGTTGCTCCACGGTCCATGCCTATTTTTAATAATGTCTATATAAGGTAAAGCAAAATACAGACGCCTGCCAAAGTCTGCTTTTGTCATTAGAAAAATGGAAGGCACTATAGAACCTTAATGTTAATATTGTCATATTATTTGCCCCTCTCCTAATGCCTCCTACGAAATCTCTTAAGGGAATCATTTCCCCAGAGACATTCCCTTTGCGATAGAGACCTTCTGGTCTGATGGGACCACACTTCTGAGATTCGTTTCTCCTAAGTCACAGCTCAAAGGTATCTCTACCCGACCCCACTGTCTTAACTTGTCAGTTTCCCCTTTAGTTTTTACAATTAATTTCTATCTTCTCTACAATTCCCTATTATTCTGTTTACAGTTTTTAAGCAGAAGTTATTTATTTCTTTGTTCAAGATACTTATTAATTGCTTACTGTGTGCCAGGTGTTGTGGTATAATGGGATGGGCCAGAGAAACTCCTCAGAATTGCTACTGCCAGGTACCACTAAAGGTGGGCAGGTGTTTGCCAGGACATGCAATGGCCTGAAGACAATCAATGTCTTGGCCGTGACTGGGAAGCTGGAAGCAGCTCAGTAGGTCTGGAGCATGTGATACAGTAGAGCAAGTTAAGGGAAGAATGCAGAGTATTGGAGGTGGATCAGAAAGCGTCTTAACGGAATTCTACTAGTGACTTAGAACATCTTTTTTTTTTTTTTTTTAGAACATCTTTTTAAGGGTGACAGGGAGTCATTTAAGGATATCATGCTAGAAATGGACTAAGTTGCTTTTATGTTTGAGTCACAGCACGAGTTGTAGGGGTAAGGATTGGTCAGTAGGGGAAGAGGGCAGGGTGAGAAACTATGAGAAGCAATGAGGTTGTATCATCAGGATTTTGAGAGATGAAAGAGCCCATGGGAATTCATTATCATTAGTATATGGAAGAGAAAGCAAAACGAATTATCTGCGATGATCCCCAGGATGATTGAAGATGGCATTGCATTTAATTGAAAATGAGTAAATGAGGAATGGTGGGCTGGTTATAAAGATAAAAAATTTGGACTTGAACCTATTAAGACATGGCATAGTGTTTTGCTCATAGTTCTTACACCCTTAAAACTTTATGCTCCTTGGGCAGAACCTTTATCTGTAATTAATCTTTGTATCTCCCTGTTCCTACCTAAATGTTTTGGAACAGGAGGGCTTTCAAGGTAGGGAATACATTGTAGGACAAGCTGTTTCTTCCTATAGGTGTTCTTTTTTTTCTTTTACACTTGATCTGTGATTACAAGGATAGATTGGGTGAGAAAAAACACATATGGTCACACACTAATCAGGACTTTATGTATAAAAGAGAAACACGTGGTGCCGCATGCTTAAGGTACCTCGATCATTTTTCAATGCAAAGTTTGGCTTTTCTTTGCTCCACTGTTTGAATGAAATTACTCTAGCATGTTAGAGATGTGTTCTTTTTCTTTTTCTTTCTTTTTTAACCTTGTTCTAATCCTTGCTACTTGAGTTCTAAGTTTCTTAGCATCTTCTCTCTGGAGATGGTTTCACAAGTATTTGTAAAGCTAATGGACGCTATTGTACGTTATAAGAGGACATCAGTAAATTCTTTAGGGTCCTTGTGACCCTTGGAAAAAGCATATTAGGAAGATGAAATATTGTTCACTGCTGGGTTGGTATCAAGTGCTATGTAACAGCGTTAACAGTTTAAATTGTTGCTATGATGAGGAGCTTAAAACATGAGTAAATCGAAGGCTAAGTGTTTGGGTTTTAAATGGGCTCTGAAGGTAGTGGGTTGACGCAGCCTCTTTCAAGGGCTCTTGGGCAATATCTGTGAAAATGTTAAATATTGATAATCTTTGATCCAGCACTTCTGCTTCTAGGAATTTGTCTTTTAGAGATACTTGTACATATCCCCGGTGTGGTGTTGTGAGTGTAACAGCTAACCATCAGTAGGGACTTGGGTAATTTTAGTACATTCTTATGAAATGGTTAGTAAACATCTACCAAAATGAAATAGGTTGAGCGACAAGATATATAAAAATAATTTGGGTAATAAGGTCCCATCAAGAAATAGAACTGAGAAGTTTGGAGACTATAGGCAAAAGTTAATTGTGATTATCACTGAGAAATGAGGGACACTGCTTTTTTAAAATTTATATTTCTGTAATATTGTTAGTATCTTATAGAATTTTATCTAGAATATTTTAATTTCTTATACCAGTATATTCATAATATTTCCTAAAAGAATCCTTTTATTTTATAATAGATGGCTGAATTGTATCAAATTTAGGCAGTTGTCTTTGTAACAATTATAAGGGGAGAGAAAGAAGAAGAAAAAGAAGAAAAAAAAAAAAACTACAAGGAAAGCCAGAAGGAAAGCAAAAGGCTTTTTGTCTCTTTAATTGGCTATATCTAAATGTTTTAGGTGAAACATTTTCACTGACATTTCAAATTTCATACTGATATGAATCATGCAGAAATTAATGAACTGATATTGACTCGGTTTGAAAATGAACAGCAAGATTTATTGAGCAAAGCAGTAAATATTGACCCAGACAGAGGTAAGGTCAATATTTGCTTTGATATAACATAAATCTTAATATTTAGAAATCTATAAACTTTGTGGGTCTTACAGAAGGCATACAGAGAGTTATCTATAAGTATATATTATTCGTATCTGTGATGGATCAAAGTCAGACATCTTTTTTCCTGGTCATAAATTTGAAAGGATGATAGTCTCTCCTTTAAAACTAGTTTCTTTAGGGCAGGGGTGGGGTGAGTGTGGGTTAGTGGAGGGACATGATTGATTTAAATGTTCAAAGGAAAAATATACCTAGCTTTATACGTGCCTAATAATTGGAGAGCAATGATTTGCTCTGTGACTTACTTAAAGGCTACTTATCTTCATTTGTAACCAAACAAAATGTACTCATTTATTATATCTGATTTAGTTCATAAAACCCACTCTCTAACAATATAAAACAGAGGAACATTCTGTCATTCCCTTTGCATATTGTTAAGCTCACTTATGTGGAATTTTTTTGGCAAATAAAATACCATTCATATATATCATGCTGAGTAACATTTTATTGGCTTTTCCCTTTTTGTAATTATTAAGTTGAACTATACTCTTATTCCTTATCTTGTCTCTTCTCTTGGTTGGGTGAGCCTGGTTGCAATACAAAAGTAAGGGAAAACTTACTGGATTTCACTGGCTTCTGAACTTTTAGTATTGCCATTACGTGGCTGGAATAAGTGTCTAATGTGTGCTTAAAGATAGAGTATTCTGTTTGTTTAAGTATAGTCGGGAACTCAGTTCACAGGATCAAGTGTAACTGAGCAAAAGTCTTAACTCATATATGCTCCTGTTGTGGTCAGTCCACCATGAGTATTAGTAGTCTGATAACCATGTAAAGTGGTGATGTTGGCTTTCAAAGATTCGTTAAGTGATTGTGAAATTAACCTAGCCTCCACCTCTCAGCTGGTAATTTCCCATGACCCTATTTGAGACCAACAGCATTAAGGATAGTGTATCTTCTTGGTTGTCTTTCTAGCTATTAAAATTTAACTGTACTCTGTTTCATTTATATTAAACCCCATTTTCTATCATGTAGTAAAGACCTTGTTTATGTTGAAAAACAAATCAGTGGTAGGTGTATAACGTAGAATCTTGCCTTCTCAACAAATGCTTTCTGATAACTTTAGGAATCCTTGCTTTTCATTAATAGTACTACAGTGTATAATAAATAATGTTTTCCCTGAGTGTAGTATTAAATGTGATTTTTTCATGTGAAAAGTGACTTTACTGTGGTATAAGAACTTGACTTTAGCATAATAAAGTCATTTCTTCTTGAGTTCTTTATCAAGGAGAAACTCACAATTTGGTGCTAATAGGTCTTTTAACACTTGTCTGTCACTTGCCAGCATCACTTTTTAAGAGAGACAGGTCTTGCCCAGAGCCTTCAGCTGGGAGAGTATTTTAGAATTTGATCCTGTGGCTTTCATTATTTCTTGGTACCCCTAATATATGACAGGCCATGCTAGTTTTCTGTTTTGGTGTGTTAAGTTTCCTATTAATTACATATTTAAGATTTTATAAAAAGTCAGTTTAAGAAAAAAATTTTAGCTCAGCATTTGTACAGCTGGCATTCCAGTATGGCAAAATGAGTCTTCTTCTCTACCAGATATTATCACCATCTTGGAAGGCTTGAAAACCTCTTATATGCCATGCAATCAACCTGTATCTCTGATGTGAAAAAATCCAGCAGGGTATATAGAGTTTCTTGAATTGGCTTAAAAATTATGGAAAATATTTAGTGTCCTAATTTAAAAAAGTATAGCTCATTGTATGTCCTGGTTCTGGTACAGTCACATTGATTATTAAAAATCTTAAATACACACTGGCCCAGTCCCCCTGAATTTTCCCTTCATCGCTGCCTCAGCCACTCCTCCTGTTCTGGGACCTTTGGGATTGAACACCCGTCCTCCACCATCCATTGTCAGTGTTTATTGCCCCTCATTTGTTAAATGTTTCACCTATCATCCCTGCTTATCATGATGGAGGGAATTTCAGAGAGTGAAAGTGTGGACTGTGGGGTGTTTTAAGGTGTGCATTACGCTCTGCGGCCCACTTACTGAATTTAGTTGACCTTGAGATCTTCTCTGTGTTTGGGAAACCACTTGATCCACATTTCCTGTTTATGTTAATCCACCTTCTCCCAGTTTGATGGCCATTGCCTGGGAGGAAAACAAGCTCCTTCTTGAAGCTGCATAAAAATTTGCTGCTCCCAAAGGTATCATTTAGTTGCTCTGCCCCAATTATGGTTGGCCTGTTTCCCTCCTGGAAGCAGTTTATCTCTGTCCCACCCTTCCCTCTAGTTCTGAGGGTTAGGATAGCGTTCTTCCTTTTAGCTGGGCTTGCATGTCATTAGT
Source organism: Stenella coeruleoalba (assembly GCF_951394435.1). Taxonomy (NCBI): domain Eukaryota; kingdom Metazoa; phylum Chordata; class Mammalia; order Artiodactyla; family Delphinidae; genus Stenella; species Stenella coeruleoalba. Next base: position 77,209,128 of record NC_137156.1, read on the forward strand.
ACATTTGGTATCGATTGGTTGTTGAAACTTTAGCAGGAAAATGAAATATGAGCCTCTCGTAACTAGGCTGTTTGACGAGTACCTTCAAAGATGAGAGAGAAGCCATTTGTGGTGTGTTTCTGCTCCTGGGGCCCACTGTGATAATGGGAGGTATTTTCTCCTCACTGTTGTGAAGTGCATAGTACACAATTTCCTTTTGGGAAGTGATTTTGACACTTTTTGAATGTCCTCTGGCTTTTATATTCTTACACCACGTCCTAATGAGATATCTTTATAACATTCTTTTTGTGTAAAGATTGCCCTTTCTCTCACCATCCACTAGGGTGTGAAAAGGAAGTTTCAACACTTACGGCCAGTTGGACCGTGCACCTGCTGTACCAGCAAGAACTAGTCAAGATTAGCTTCTTTTGTCATGAGTATTCTTGGCTGGCAGTATTACCAGGATTTTTCTCCCGACTTCACACCGAGGTCACTTCCAGGTGCACGTTTGAGTATAAGGATTTGTTTTTGTACCAGTTATCATGTTTTAGCCTCTGGGAAAGACCTTCGGACTCTCCTATCTTATAATAATAATAATGAGGGCAATTTATATCTTACATAGCCCTCTACAGACAGGGCACTGCCAGGTAGCATCTTCGTACTCTGCCATCTTTTTTTAAAATTTTTATTATTATTATTTTTTTTACGGTGCACGGGCCTCTCACTGTTGTGGCCTCTCCCGTTGCGGAGCACAGGCTCCGGACGCGCAGGCCCGGCGGCCATGGTGCACGGGACCAGCCGCTCCGTGGCATGTGGGATCTTCCTGGACCGGGGCACGAACCCTTCTCCCCTGCATCGGCAGGCAGACTCGCAACCACTGCGCCACCAGGGAAGCCCTCTGCCATCTTTAAGGTATACTCTACGTTGTTTATGCTTTACCATTCTTAGCTGGTAGGCTTTGTACTTAGAATCACTTTCCTCATGGCTTTAATAGGACTTCAGCAGTTCCAGAGGTCAAATGCTGAGGTATAAAGTCCAGAGAAAGAAGAGAAAATATCTTTTTCTTCTGTTGTATTTAAGAGCAAGTAAAATGCTCCTCAAAGCGCCCCACTCTTGGTCTATCAACGCTTTTACCTCATTGGTCAGAAATGAATCATGTGTTCAGGCTTCATCCAATCACTGGTGAGAGAAATGGGATTAGCATGATTGGCTTAGACCAATGAGAATGTAGGCAGAAATAGCAGGGGGCATGGCTGTTGGCTAAGTAGCCCTTAGTGCCTGCTACCCTTGCTGTCTTTTCCAGGTCTTAAAAGCTAAGCAACCTCACGGCACTTAATAAGGGAGGCAGTTACAGGAAAGACATTTCTTTACTTTTGATACGGGGTTTTGATTTCAGAAGCCTCACATGGTTGTAAATAAAATAATAAAGCTCCATGAATTTGGGGACCTTTACAGTTTTCAGGGTTGTACTGCCCAGTTAATCCTGTCGCCACTGGTTATATGTGGCTATTTCCATTTAAAGTAATTAGAATCAAGTCAAAGTCACAAGAAAGAATGATCTGGCCCCAAATGTCAATAGTGTCATCGACCCTGTGCTAGAGGCTTGCCAGAGTTCCTTGCTTTTGTGCAGTCTGTCACCATGATGCTGTGAGAGTTCCACCTTTCTAATCAGTTAGGGATGTATTTCCTGGGCGGAGTGAGTATTCTATGGCGAGGTTGCATCTGGCTGTGTTGTGCAGGTTGGCCAAGGTATTACAGGCTCAAGTGAGGGGCATATGCTGTTCAGCCCTTTCTGGAGACTGGAGAGGAGAAACGGCAAGCTTCGCAGGTTGACCATTCCAGCAGGCTTTGCATGAAATCATAAAGGGATGCATCACAACTCGGGTCGTGGTGAAAAGCCCTCCTCTCGTGTGGTGTGAAGACAATGAATGATCGCCAGGCTGCGGTAAAGAGGTGGTGAGGTTGCTCTTACTATTATTGTTTTATTTTTGAGGTCCCTGGTGACTACTCCACATGTCAATCCTTTGACCTAAGAGGCTGTTATGAAATAATATCTCTCTTAGAAATGCGTACCACGAAGGACCCTCCAGAAGAGCTGATCAAGCCCCTGCAGCACCATGAGAAAGTTTACAGCTACCCGATGTGAACCTTGACAAGTCACTCCAAAGGTGGGCAGGGCATAGCTCACTTTCTTAAGTGATCACTTTTAACAAAGGGAGTGGAAAGGAAAATAGACCTATGAATGGTGAATGACAGGTCATAATGATCCAGCTTTTTGTCAAGTGTCAGCCGCTTAATATTTGATATTAGTTATGTAAATGTTGTGAAAATGACCACAGATTCCTCCCAGAATGGATTCCTTACCTTCTGTGTGTGGCTTAAACAAAAAGTATCCTGTGGGGGAGGAGGATAAATGTGTGTATATGTATCTATACGTGTCATGGTGCCCTTAACTTTCTACAGAGCAGATGGTTACTATCTACTTGCTCTGTCTCAAGCCCTCTTGTTCATGTTTAGATGTAAAGACAGATTCATGGGGTCACTGCCTCCAGGGAGGTCAAAGACTCTTTTCCTCTTTCTGTTTTGAAAATGAAATCTGTTATCAGTGATAGTGCCTTAGAAGGTTGAATATACCAAGATCGAATATATTTATCCTGATACTCCTATGGTAGGTCTACTGAGAGTTTGAAAAGGTGTAAGATCATTAATATGCCAGGTTGACCCAGAAATATATTTTCTTTAAATTGGAATGATAACATCTTACCCAAGTATTGACATATCCATTTAAATTGTGTTCAGACTTGCGTTATTCCAGCTCTTTCCATCTCTACAATTTGGAATTCAAATCCAGATGCCTATTTATGGTGAAGGTCATGTGAGAAGCACTTTTCTCCCCAAAGAAATGTTGGAATTATCGTAGCGTGTTTTTCCTACCCTGGATTCTTTCTCACGTCCAAGACTAATTCCGAATGACTTTCTTTGTCATTACTGTTGACAGGAGACTTTATTTTTGGAATATTCTTTTTCTTTTAAGTTTTCTCTCTTAGTCTAACATCTCTGATGGATACCATATTTTCCAGGTCTCCATCTATATATAAAAGGGGTAGATTTGGGATTTCAAATCTCTCTTATGGAAATATAGACTAAATTATAAAAAGAAAGTATGTTCCTATCACAAATATATTATTTAACGCCATTATTATATTAAAATGTTTTCCCAATTAAAAACGATTGTTCTAAAACAGCTGTTCATTGTTAAAATGTTACTTAAAATAGGAGGGTAGCCACACTCCATTTTTTAAGTAAGTATTTTTTTTGTAGTAAGAAAGGAACATCATGTTCTTTCACTCTATTTTCTCATGGCTTATTCAAATACATCATGATATCACTGTAGTAAATACTGTTTCGTAATTTCATCATGCAGACAACCCCAAAATGCATGGATTCTCAACTAAGTAGTTTGTCTAAAGGTTGCTCCAACTGACTGCTGCCCTTTGCAGAATATGTTGTATTGGCTCTTAAGAGCATTTAAAATATTTTTTATAGGAATTGCTTGGCATTTAGATGTTTTAAGTGATTTTAATAAATTAGGTACAGCTGTAATATAAAAGGTGGAAAATACACACTCTCAGGGTTGAAGGACACTTCAGTGGGTTGTAGAATGCTTAACATACAAGTTCAGATGAATATTTGCTATTTGATTTTTGGGCTCTCATTACAGAACATAATAGATTTATGCAGTGGGAAGACAGGAAATATAATAATTAGAAATATATTGATTTCAGATTTTCATCTGTAAAATCCTGGTCATAAAAACGGTTATTAGAATCCATGTTTATGGTCTTGAATTTGATTGAGAAGAGAGAGTTATTCATCAGAAAAGCCACCAGTCCCACCATTTACCGCACCGAATCATGAATTTATATCTCTGTAACTCGCAAGTGTGATGTATGTCTCTTTTTGGTAGGGACGGTTATTACAGGAATTAATTTTAGACATGGGGAGACTTTTATGGCCGTTTTAACTGTTACCTAAGATTTAAATAAGTTTACTGATTTCTTGGCGTTAGCCTCTGGGAGTAGAGTTTCGGTGAAGAAAAAGAGTATCATCAGTATGGAATTGTGGGAGTATCTCTTTGTTTACGTCTGAACTGAGTCTCATAGTAAGAAGTCTTGGCAGCGGGCTAAAGTGAAGGTGGTTGTTCGGAGAGTTATACGAGCCTGTGCCTGGAAGACTAGTTCAGTAGGTGGGTAATAGGCTTTTTATGGCAGGAAAGTCCTGAGGCCAAGGAAGATTGGGAATTGCTGAGGCAAACATTAGTACTGCAGGTGTTTTTCCTGCAGAACTTATCAGAGCCTTTAATATTCCACTCTTACTAAAGAATTGTAGACTTCACCTTTGCTGTGCACTCATACACTCCATTAGGAAGGGAGGGGAAGTTAAAAGAGACAAAGGGTCATGGGGGGGTGGGGAGAGTGTGGGTAGGAGATTGGTTCTTGTGAGCTGGATCACTGCCTGTCATTATTATCTTGTAAAAGCTTTAAGAGGACTGTGCTGGTGTTCTGGATTTGGTTGTAGGGAAATTTCAGTCGGAATGATGAGTTTCGCATGACTCAGACATCTACCGTGAAGTGAAATGCAGGGATATGCTTGATTAAAAGGAAAAGCCGTGCCAATGGACATCAGAAATATTTTCCTCTTTCTTCCTTACTTCATGGCAATGAAGCATTTGTGTATGAAAGAATTCCTTGGGGAATGAAATGCCATTTAGTTTAATGTGATGAAAATATGTATTTGAGTCACCATAAAAGAAAAGAGTTACTAGGATTGACTACATTTAAATTTAAGGGCTTGTGTTTTGTATGATACCTTCCTTAAGAGGATGATGACGTGTGGGAGTGTGGGTGGTTTTCGTACAGGTTGAAATTGGGAATAATAGAATTGTCACGAGCAAATCGTTAGAAGACAGGACCCCCCCCCCCGCCCCCGCCAAGATTTTAGTCAAGCCAGAATTCAGGTCATTGGGCCTCAACCGTGAGTATACCAGGAAAGATTAAGTTTGGAAATTAAGTTTTAAGAGTTAAGAGGGAAAGGGCTTCCCTGGTGGCGCAGTGGTTGGGAGTCCGCCTGCCGATGCAGGGGACACGGGTTCGTGCCCCGGTCTGGGAAGATCCCACGTGCTGCGGAGCAGCTGGGCCCGTGAGCCATGGCCGCTGAGCCTGCGTGTCTGGAGCCTGTGCTCCGCAACGGGAGAGGCCACAACAGTGAGAGGTCCGTGTACCACAAAAAACAAACAAACGAGTTAAGAGGGAAAGAAAGAACTGGGATCAGAGAGTGTGGAGAGAGAAAGAAAACTGGTGCCTTGCTGACTGTAAAGAGTAGCAGGTCCTCTAATCAGGGCAGGTGAGCGTATTTCCCTTCATTGCCACATGGCCCCTGGGAGGAGGCATGGCAGAATCGCTCTTGATTGAGAATTACTGCTACAGAGCACTTAAAGCATAATAATAATAGGTCATAACAGTATAGAATACTGCAGAATTCTTAGATGGTAAAGTTGGCCATGACGTTTGATCTGATAAGCTTATTTAGGTAATTGTAAAAAGTTCCTTCTTGCAAGTGGGCGATTGTTTGTTAAATGTTTTTTTTACTACTTTTTTGTAACAATGTGGCATGGATTTTATTTCCCTTTGAGTTGTGCTATGTCAGCCCTGGGAAGCATGGATGAAGTTGGTTGTAGCTCAGATTAGAGATGAAGAACAATAGTTAGATGCCTAATTAATGGCATATATGTTCACCCCTGATCTGTACAGTTTACTGTTCAGGGATGAATGATTAGGTGTGTTTTTAGACATTGTCTACCTTTACCAGATTATAGCCATAGTGCTTCATCTCATGCTTGTTTATGTGAAGATTTAAAGATGTTGCCTGAATTAAATCAAAACAGCAGGCGGGGCTTCCCTGCTGGCGCAGTGGCTGAGAGTCCGCCTGCCGATGTAGGGGACACGGGTTCGTGCCCCGGTCCGGGAAGATCCCACATGCCGCGGAGTGGCTGGGCCCGTGAGCCATGGCCACTGAGCCTTCGCGTCCGGAGCCTGTGCTCTGCAACGGGAGAGGCCACAACAGTGAGAGGCCTGCGTACTGCAAAAAAAAAAAAAAAAAAAACAAAACAGCAGGCAAGGTCATAATGTTAATTATCTGAATATGTTAGCCTGCAGCATACACGTACATATATTTTTTTCTGTCTGGTTGTGGGACTAATTCTTTAAATGATTTTCTTAATTTTACATACATTTTCCCCCCTGCATTTAATCTTGTTCTATTCAGATCATCTCTAATTTCTGTGGAAATGGCTTCATAAAGAATTTAAAACGAGCTGTGAATTGAGATCTTCTTTTTAAAAATGGAAATTGGGGGGTGGAATCAAGGTGGCGTACTAGGAGGACGCGGAATTTTAATTTCTTAAAAAATTTTCCTATTTATTTTTATTTTTCCTAAGCTTTTATTTTTCAAATTTTATTTTATTCTTTATACTTTCTTAGTGATCTGTCCTTTTGGCTTCTCCCCGCCCCCCCCCTTTTTCTTTCCTTTTTCTGTTGTGGTTTTATTTTACCTTATTGTAGTTGTTTCAGTTACAGTTTTTTTTTTTCCTAATATATTTCTTACCTTTATAATTTTATTTTGTCTTTTATTCTTGGATATTGTACTGCTCCTTCTTTTCTTTCTTTCTTTCTTTTCTTTTTTTTTTTTTTACCATGCCATGAATCTTGTGGGATCTTGGTTCCCAGGCCGGAGGTCAGTCCTAAGCTTCTGCAGTGGGAGCTCTGAGTCCAGACCGCTGGACAAATAGAGAACCTTAGACCTCAGGAAATATCAGTTGGAGTGAGGCCTCCCGGAGGTCTTCATCTCAGCAGCAAGACCCAGCTCTATCCAACTGCCTGCAAACTCCAGTGCTGGACGTCTCAGGCCAAACAACCAGTAAGGCAGAAGTACAGCACCAGCCATCAAAAATAAGTAAATAAATAAAAAGAAATGGAATGACAAAAAAAATTGTTACAGATGAAGAAGCAAGGTAAAAACTTATAAGACCAAATAAATGAAGATGAAAAAAGGCAACCTCCATGAAAAACAATTCAGAGAAATGGTAGTAAAGATGATCCGAAATCTCGGAAACAGAATGGAGAAAATACGAGAAACATTTAACAAGGATCTAGAAGAACTAAAGAGCAAACAAACAGTGATGAACAACACAGTTACTGAAATGAAAAATATTCTAGAAGGAGTCAATAACAGAATAACTGAGGCAGAAGAACGGATGACTGAGCTGGAAGATAAAATGGTGGAAATAACTGCCAGGGAGCAGAATAAAGAAAAAAGAATGAAAAGAATTGAGGACAGTCTCAGAGGCCTCTGGGGCAACATTAAATGCACCAGCATTAGAATTTTAGGGGTCCCAGAAGAAGAAGAGAAAAAGGGTCTGAGAAAATATTTGAAGAGATTGTAGGTCAAAAACTTCCCTAACATGGGAAAGGAAGTAGTCAAGTCCAGGAAGCACAGAGAGTACCATGCAGGATAAACCCAAAGAGAAACACACTAAGACACATATTAATCAAACTATCAAAAATTAAATACAAAGAAAAAATATTGAAAGCAGCAAGGGAAAAGCAACAAATAACATACGAGGGAATCCCCATAAGGTAAACAGCTGATCTTTCAGCAGAAGCTCTGCAAGCCAGAAGGGAGTGGAGTGGCAAGACATATTTAAAGTGATGAAAGGGAAAAACCGACAACCAAGGTTGTAGTATCTCATTCAGATTGGAGGAAGAAATGAAAACCTTTACAGACAAGCAAAAGTTGAGAGAATTCAGGACCACCAAACCAGCTTTACAACAAATGCTAAAGGAACTTCTCTAGGCAGGAAACCAAAGAGAAGGAAAAGACTTACAATAACAAACCCAAAACAATTAAGAAAATGGCAGTAGGAACATACATATCGATAATTACCTTAAACGTAAATGGATTAAATGCTCCAACCAAAAGACATAGACTGGCTGAATGGATACAAAAACAAGACCCGTATATATGCTGTCTACAAAAAAACCACTTCAGACCTAGGGACACATACAGACTGAAAGTGAGGGGATGGAAAAAGGTATTCCATGTAAATGGAAATCAAAAGAAAGCTGGAGTAGCAATTCTCATAACAGACAAAATAGACTTCAAAATAAAGATTATTACAAGAGACAAAGAAGGACACTACATAATGATCAAGGGATCAATCCAAGAAGATATAACAGTGGTAAATATTTACGCACCGAACATAGGAGCACCTCAATACAGAAGGCAAATGCTAACAGCCGTAAAAGGGGAAATCGACAGTAACACAATCATAGTAGGAGACTTTAACACCCCACTTACACCAATGGACAGATCAACCAAAATGAAAGTAATAAGGAAACACGAGCTTTAAATGACACATTAAACAAGATAGAATTAATTGATATTTATAGGCCATTCTATGAAAAAAAAACAGAATACACTTTCTTTTCAAGTGCTCATGGAACATTATCCAGGATAGATCATATCTTGGGTCACAAATCAAGCCTTGGTAAATTTAGGAAAATTGAAATTGTATCAAGTATCTTTTGTGACCACAACGCTATGAGACTAGATATCAATTACAGGAAAAAAACTGTAAAAAATAGAAACACATGGAGGTTAAACAGTACACTATTAAATAACCAAGAGATCACTGAAGAAATCAAAGAGGAAATCAAAAAATACCTAGAAACAAGTGACAATGAAAGCACAATGACCCAAAACCTATGGGATGCAGGAAAAGCAGTTCTAAGAGGGAAGTTTGTAGCAACACAATCCTACCTCAAGAAATAAGAAACATCTCAAATAAACAATCTAACCTTACACCTAAAGCAATTAGAGAAGGAAGAACAAAAACACCCAGATTCAGCAGAAGGAAAGAAATCATAAAAATCAGATCAGAAATAAATGAAAAAGAAATGAAGGAAACAGTAGCAAAGATCAATAAAACTAAAACCTGGTTCTTTAAGAAGATAAACACAATTGATAAACCATTAGCCAGACTCATCAAGAAGAAAAGGGAGAAGCCTCAAATCAACAAAATTAGAAATGAAAAAGGAGAAGTAACAACTGAACTGCAGAAATACAGAGGATCATGAGAGATTACTACAAGCAACTATATGTCAATAAAATGGACAACCTGGAAGAAATGGACAAATTCTTAGAAAAGCACAACTTTCTGAGACTAAACCAGGAAAAATAGAAAATATAAATAGACCAAACACAAGCACTGAAATTGAGACTGTGATTAAAAATCTTCCATAAAAAAAAAAGCCCAGGACCAGATGGCATCACAGGCGAATTCTATCAGACATTTAGAGAAGAGCTAACAACCATCCTTCTCAAACTTTTCCAACACTCCCACACTCATTGTACAAGACCACCATCATCCTGATACCAAAACCAGACAAAGATGTCACAAAAAAAGAAAACTACAGGCCAATATCTCTGATGAACATAGATGCAAAAATCCTCAACAAAATACTAGCAAACAGAATCCAAGAGCACATTAAAAGGGTCATACACCATGATCAAGTGGGTTTACCCCAGGAATGCAAAGATTCTTCAATATACGCAAGTCAATTAATGTGATACACCATATTAGCAAATTGAAGGATAAAAACTATATGATAATCTCAATAGATGCAGAAAAAGCTTTTGACAAAATTCAACACCCATTTATCAAAAAAACTCCTCAGAAAGTAGCATAGAGGGAACCTACTTCAACATAATGAAGGCCACATATGACACACCCACAGCCAACATCGTTCTCAATGGTGAAAAACTGAAACCATTTCCTCTATGATCAGGAAGAAGACAAGGATGTCCACTCTCACTCCTGTATTCAACATAGTTTTGGAAATTTTAGCCACAGCAATCAGAGAAGAAAAAGAAATAAAAGGAATCCAAATCGGAAAAGAAGAAGTAAAACTGTCACTGTTTGCAGACGACATGATACTATACATAGAGAATCGTAAAGATGCTACCAGAAAAGTATTAGAGCTAATCAGTGAATTTGGTAGAGTAGCAGGATACAAAGTTAATGCACAGAAATCTCTTGCATTACTATACACTAATAATGAAAAAACTGAAAGAAATTAAGGAAACACTCCCATTTACCTTTGCAACAAAAAATAAAATACCTAGGAATAAACCTACCTAAGGAGACAAAAGACCTGTATGCAGAAAACTATAAGACACTTATGAAAGAAATTAAAGATGATACAAACAGATGGAGAGATATATTATGTTTTGGTTTGGAAGAATCAACATTGTGAAAATGACTATACTACCCAAAGCCATCTACAGATTTAATGCAGTTCCTATCAAACTACCAATGGCATTTTTCACAGAAGTATAACAAACAATTTCACAATTTGTATGGAAACAGAAAAGACCCCCAATAGCCACAACAATCTTGAGAAAGAAAAATGGAGCTGGAGGAATCAGCTCCTGGACTCCAGACTATACTACAAAGCTCAGTAATCAAGACAGTATGGTACTGACACAAAAACAGAAATATAGATCAATGGAACAGGATAGAAGGCCCAGAGATAACCCACGTAAATATGGTTACATTATCTTTGATAAAGGAGGCAAGAGTATACAATGGAGAAAATACAGCCTTTCAGTAAGTGGTGCTCAGTAAACTGGACAGCTGCATGTAAAAGAATGAAATTAGGACACTCCTTAACACCATACACAAAAATAAACTCAAAATGGATTAAAGACCTAAATGGAAGGCTAGACACTTTAAAACTCTTAGAGGAGAACATAGGCAGAACACTCTATGACATAAATCACAGCAAGATTCTTTTCAACCCACCTCCAGAGAAACGGAAATAAAAACAAAAATAAACAAATGGGACCTAATGAAACTTAAAAGTTTTTGCACAGCAAAGGAAACCATAAACCAGATGAAAACACAACCCTCAAAATGGGAGAAAATATTTGCAAATGAAGCAAGTGACAGAAGTTTAATCTCCGAAATATACAAGCAGCTCATGCAGCTCAATATCAAAAAAACAAACAACACAATCCAAAAATCGGCACAAAACCTAAATAGACATTTCTGCAAAGAAGAGATACAGGTTGCCAACAAACACATGAAAAGATGCTCAACGTCAGTAGTCATTAGAGAAATGCAAATCAAAACTACAATGAGGTATCACCTCACACAGGTCAGAATCGCCATCATCAAAAAATCTATAAACCATAAATGCTGGATAAAAGGATGTGGAAAAAGGGCACCCTTTTGCACTGTTGCTGGGAATGTAAATTGGTTCAGCCACTATGGAGAACAGTATGGAGGTTCCTTAAAAAACTAAAAATAGAATATGACCATACCATATGACCCAGCAATCACACTACTGGGCATATACCCTGAGGAAACCATAATTCAAAAAGAGGCATGTACCACAATGTTCGTTGCAGCAGTATTTATAATAGCCAGGACATGGAAGCAACCTAAGTGTCCATCGACAGCTGCATGGATAAAGAAGATGTGGCTCACATATACAACGGAATAGTACTCAACCATAAAAGGAAACAAAATTGAGTTATTTGTAGTGAGGTGGATGGACCTAGAATTTGTCATACAGAGTGAAGTAAGTCAGAAAGAGAAAAACAGATACCGTATGCTAAAACATATATCTGGATTCAAAAAAAAAGAAAATGGTTTTGGTGAACCTAGGGGACAAGACAGGAATAAAGACACAGACGTAGTGAATGGAGGACCCGGGGAGCGGGAAAGGGTAAGCTGGGACGAAGTGAGAGAGTAACATTGACATATATGTACTACCAAATGTAAAATAAATCTCTAGTGGGAAGCAGCTGCATGGCACAGGGAGATCAGTTCGGTGCTTTGTGACCACCTAGAGGGGTGGGAGGGAGACGCAAGAGTCAGGGGATATAGTGGTATACGTATGCATATATCTGGTTCACTTTGTTATACAGCAGAAACTAACACAACACTGTAAAGCAATTATACTCCAATAAAGATGTTAAAAAAAAAAAAAAACAACAACGAAAAATCTCTTGGGCTTCCCTGGTTGCACAGTTGTTGAGAGTCCGCCTGCCGATGCAGGGGGACTCAGCTTCGTGCCATGCGCGTCCGGAGCCTCTACTCCACATCGGGAGAGGCCACAACGGTGAGAGGCCCACGTACCGCAAAGAAAAAAAAAATCTGTTATTTAAAAAAAAAAAAAAAAAGGAAATTGCAGTTATTCAGGTTAGAATTTTATCTAGAATTATAGCTTAATAACTCAATATTATTTTCAAATTCGTATTTTAATGCAATTAAAAGTTGGGTTTTTAATTTTTGGAGCAGAAAGAAAGATGTTTAACTTTTCCTTTGCCTGCCAAGGAATCCTTTTTTCTTGGCATGGACAGCAGTGCCCTCTGTCACACCTCCTTTTACCTTCTACCCCTGGGTCCTGGGCTTTTAAATTCTGTTTGGCAGAATTTTCTCTTTCCCTGGACGTAGAGGTTATCCCTCTCTCTGGCTCTTGTTTCTCTCCTGAGACAGCTGCATCTCACCATTTTCCATGGCCTGCTTTATTCCTCTTTCTACTTGTGTTTCATATTTGGGGAGGTTGATGCGAGGTGGAGGGAGTCAAGTTCGATGAAAAGAAAGTAGACTCTTATCTCTTTTACACTGTACAATGCCTTTTTTCAAAAGCAAAACAAAGAGGAAATAAGATGCATTATGGTGAAATGTTGACACTTGACCGTAATGAAGCTTTTAGTTTCCATAATGTGTAGTGGAGGCTGGAAAATCTGCCAGTGATTCTGTGTTCAGCTCAAGTTTGCTCTGGCACCTAGAGGGGAGGGAAAAATGGGTTGCAGAAACTGGAAGATTTTATCTTTTGTGTTTTTTTAAAAAGCTTTCTGTGGAATTTGGATGGCGTATTAATTTCATATCCCGGTAGTTCTTTGAGTTTTGTTTAAACCATACAAGCTGATTTTTACGTGTGACTTTTGTCTGTGTGTGAATGCACATTTAAAGATCGTTAAGATGCTAGGGGTTAGTAGTTGAATCTTTCGTTTTCCCTCATAACTTATTTTGTTTTGCAGTTCAGTGATCATGGAGATGAGCTATAAATCTAATACCAAAAATAGTTCTTATGCCTACACAACCTATATTTGCTACCTTGCCTTAATGTGTTCTTTCCTATTCCAGTGAACCGTCTTTGGAACAATGTTAAAATGACATCATATCCCTCTTTCCCCTCTTTTCCTTTTTCTTTCCTGAACCACTGTAGGGTTGGGGTAGCTTGAGCGGAGAGAAAAACTGTGATAACTATTTTAACTTTTGTTCACACAGGTACACACACACGTATGTGTTTTTCTTATTTAAACATTTGATTTTTGGTAACATTGTTCTCTTAACGATGTAGAGTAGATATTTGTCTGGGTCAATACATAAAGATCCATGTTTAAAAAAATAACCTCATGTCATCACATGGTATAGATACAGATGGACCATACGTTATCCAAACATTTCCTTATTGATCAACATTCACATTGTATCCAGCTCTCTGACACCAACAGAGTGCTCCAGTATTCATCCTTATATACTGATGCTTTTATTTTTGTAAACGATTGTCAAAAATGGGGATGCTAGATCAAGGAATATGGTATTATTTTTTCCTGTGTCCTTTGGTACTTGGCTTTTCAGGTTTCATTTTTTATCACAAAGAAGGGGAGAAATGAATGGAACAACTCCATAATAGAGAGACTGAAAATAAGCAAATTGATCAGTGGTGCAAGAATTGCTTTTATAGGCAAACATCAGATGTTGCTTTGCAAAACACACAGGTGCTTGTCTTCACAAGTATGTGTCTTGAGGGCTGGTGTAGGGTGGAGTGTGGTAGGTGTGTTTTGGGGGGGAATTGAATCTATCCTATAAAATCTTTGGAAGCGTTTCTGGATGAATGTAGTCAGGTGGAAACTATTCAGAACAAAAGTGACAAAGACTGTACAATAACAATTACTTCTGAATTAGAGACTTAGGAGTTGGAATTTTACCAGATACAATATTTGAGAAATGCAAGCGATCCAGTGGTTTGCTTGCTTTATTGTATATTGTTCATAGGTTTGAAACTATTTTTTGCTTGAGCTGAAGTAAAGGAGGGAGGAAGAGGAAAGATTAATACCTAGCTATTGACTAGTGATAGCAAAGTAATAAAGAACTCCCGTTTGATAGAAAGAAATGGTGGAAAGTTCCAGGGATGCTGTCGATGTGGAAGTTTGGTACATGTGGCCAAAATGAGAGACTTTTGGACTGAAGGTGTTTATTGGAAAAATAATAATTTATTGAACATTACCTTTGTATGAAGGTGGTTTTGGTGAATAATGTCTCTTAATTTCTCCCATCAACCCTGAGGGGAGGGTACGGTTATTATTGTGACTTGAAGGTGTGAAAATCAAGGAATATGGAGTTAAAGAACTTGCCTTTTGCCCACTGCTGTATCTTAAGATCCTAGGAAAGGGCTTTGCACAGAGTATGTGTTTAGTAAAAATTTGGTCCATGAATTTAAAAAACTTCAAAGCTAATACTTGTCTACTTGTCCATCCACGCCAGACTTTGAGAGTATCTAAGAGATTGCAGTCCTTCCCTAAAGTAGACCATGCAGAACACAGCAAAACATGACATTGAAGAAGAGTTTTTCCAAACTTAGTTAATTTTCCAGCGCAGAGTCTAAATGACTTTGGTGACCAAGAGGTCTCCATAGTGTGAGACATTCATGCTAGTCTGGCCACTGGGAAAGTGGGTCCAGGACCAGACGGCATAGTTATTCATTTATATGCTTCAACTAATCATTTCTGCAGAGGATGTTTCGGGTATATATAAATATTCCATTTGGAGTTTTTTCTTGACACTTGAAAATTTGGCTTTCTATGTACGTAGTGTGAGAGTTGGTGCTGGAGCTGTTGCTGTGTAAGAGTCCTCACCAGAACAGCACCAGACCACATCTGGGGCACGCTGATTCTGGGAGCCTCAGTCTGATGCAGACCTCAAGTCTCTTCCAGTTTGTTTTCTATTTATTAGGCTGGATGTGTCTTCACCACTCTCGGGAGATTTCAAAGTTAAAATCGTTGTTCTCTAATCAGCATCAACATAATCGACACAAAGAATGTTACACGGATTTGTGCAGGCAGCCAGCGGAGAGTGAAGTGTGCTTGCCCGCTCGGGTCTGCACCCCATTCCCCGTCCACAGGTGACTATTGACCAGCTTTTCGGGTTATTATGAAATTGCACTTCTATAAAGGTTGTTAGTTAAAATGAGATTGAAACAAATACCTGAGTGACCCAGGGATGGCACTGTATCTGACCTGGTCCCCAAATGAAGAATTTTTTCTTTCGTAACACCTAGTTATGAAAGGATAACTACCCGTTTGATTCCAAGTTGGGCTCCTTTCCTGTGCCTTCTGTAGTTCTCACTTCCCAGCAGGTGTCCTCTCCCCTCACCCCCAATTGATAGTTTTCATCAGCTTGCCATTACGTGTGATGCTTTATCCCTTAAAGAAAATCCTTTCTATAGGAAAGCGTGTGAAACGACGTGGACATGGCTGCCTCATTTCCTGAATAGGGATGTCTGTTTTTAAAAGTACTAAAATAGAGTTGCAAGAGAAATGTTTGGGAAATCTTCTTTTTGATAATTTAGTTGATATAAAAAGATAAGCTGAGTCTTATCAAATGCTCAACAGTCTTAAAAGAAAAATAGCTTCGCATGTAGAGTTCATTTCTGTGTAAAACAGACACTAAAGGTCTTGGCTGAGGGTTGAAGGTTCTAATAGCAGTGGATTAGGTTGGTCTGGAAACTCTGCATCTCCAGATTTTTTTTCTGTGTCGTAGGGAGTGACTCTGAGGCCAAGTGATACTATTTGCTAAGGGAACGATACTGCTGTCCCACCCTAAAGTGCTTTTGCCAGTTTTTTTTTTTTCCTTTGGATGAATGACAGTCATGAAGTTGACTTACTTCCTTAAAAGGTTAGACGATGTTTTTAACCCCAAGTTCCCATCATGATTGGAATTTCAAATTTAGTTTTATTGAAAAGATGTATAATTGACACAGGTGCTTTCCCTTTTGCTAAAGGAGTAGAAATTCTAGGTATCATTTGATGATTATGGGAAGAACCAGTTTGTGTCTGTTCATTATTTTCTCTTGATCAGACTTGTTTTTCAGCCTCAGAAAACTCAGAAGCTACCATCAAGAGGGAGCCAGGAAGGTGCCTTCTGCCCTTGAGCCTTACTAAGGGTAGCGCCACCTTTTCTACACAGGAAATTCTATCCCTTTAACTGGACGCCCCAGTTTCTTGATGTTCTCTGGTTGCAATGATCTGTAGTTTGGCACGCTCTCTCTTATACTTCATACTTCAGCACCAAGAGCATTTGTCATTCCCGAACAGTCTCTGATTTTCCCTGCAGCTAAATGTTAATTTACACAGATTTTGCATCTGGGATGGCTTTCTTATTGTGTCTTTTTTTTTTTTTTTTTTTTTTTGGCGGTACGCAGGCCTCTCACCACTGTGGCCTCTCCTGTCGCGGAGCACAGGCTCCGGACGCGCAGGCCCAGTGGCCACGGCCCACGGGCCCAGCTGCTCCACAGCACGCGGGATCCTCCCGGACCGGGGCTCAAACCCGCGTCCCCTGCATCAGCAGGCGGACTCTCAACCACTGCGCCACCAGGGAAGCCCTCTTATTGTGTCTTAAAATCCTCCCTGTCTTCAAGATGTATTTCAAAAACCACTTCTTTGCCTAAATGTCGGCAGATTTTTAATTTTGCTCCATCCTCCAATTTGAATTAATTATCGCATGCCTCTATAACTTTCCTTATTTATTATTTTTGCACCGAACATTTAGGTAATTATGGACTGGGGTGCTTTGCTTTGCGTACTGGTTTGTGAAGTTCTTGAGGGGCAAGCTTCAAGTTTCCTTCCTCTTTGAATCTTTGCTGGCCCTAACTTGGTACCACACATAGAGAAGTTCCTAAATAAATATTTGAAGGACTTTATTGAATTCCCTGTCTCTGTGGAACACAGAAATAACATTTCTTCTAGTCAGTAAATAATAAAGTATTTACTTGGCAGCTTTATTTTGTAAAGATTCAAATCAGAGCTGTATAGCATAGTTCTTTATGACGATGGAAATGTTCTGTTCTGTGCTAACACGGTAGCCACTAACCAAACGTGGCCATGAGCACTTGAAATATGCCTAGTGTAGCCGAGGAATGGAATTTTAAATTTCATTTAATATTAATTAACTTTAAATTTAAACAGCCACTCTTGACTAGTGGCTACTGTCTCGCATTGTATAACATGTCTTGTATAACATCTTACATAAACACCTGAATGAACTTTTTGGCCAACTCAATACAACAAAGGCAGAGAAATAAGTTGTTTTAATTTGGATCCTTTCCTCTTGCACTTCAGCCATGTTTGTTAAACACCTATTAGGTGATAATACTTTTTCTAGGCCCTGGAGATTCCAAGAACATTTGTTAATTCCAGGACTCAGGAAGCTCTCACAGTACTGCAGAAAGACCAAGATCCCAACATTCATTAATACAGGAGAGTACACATGAAACTGTCAGGGAAGACAGAGAAATGGGGACACATAGAAGAGGGTGGTATAAAGCCAAGGATCGTTTGCAGCCAGAACCGTGGGACTGGGGGCAATACTACAGAGGTCAAGGAGGGCATCGTAGAGGAGGGTCAGTTGAGGTGAGCCTGTTTTATGACGTGGCAGGAGGGTATTAGCAATCTGTTTCTAGATACTTGAAGCATGGTAGATGGTAATCTAGTGACCTGTTCACTGAATCTGAAGAAGTCTCCCATAAAAGACACTGCTCTGAAGGCCTGTTACTTCATTCATTTCTTTGACTCTGAGTCCTGACAGATTTCTGTGATTTCAGGTACCAAGTCTGTTTAGCTTATACAGTTGACCCTTGGACAACTGGGTGTGTATTTGAATGTAATTTATAGTTGGTCCTCTGTATCAGTGGTTCCTTCGCATGCAAGGATTCAACTAACCACACGGGACCATGTAGTTCTGTAGTTATTTCCTATTAAAAAATATCTATTTATAAGTGGATCTGGAGCAGTTCAAACCCGCTGTTGTTCAAGGGTCAGTTGTAATAGAATCTTCACTGTCTAACACAATACCTGTCATGGAGACGTGGCACAGGAAACATTCATTCATTCATTTGTTCATTCATCTGTATGGCAAATACTTGATGGTCTGCTCCATTCCAGGTAGTGTGGCCGCACTGGAGAACGTGACCCTTCTTGGTTCCAGGTTCCACGAGACCCATCTTAGTGGGACATTTGGCAAGAAACTAGTGAATATCAATAGATAAAACTGATCTACACTAGCCATGAAGGAAATGAATGGGCCTGTGATAGACAGCAGCAATTAGGATCTATTTTACGTAGACGGTGAGTGAAAATCTCCCCGTCATGTGATGCGTCAGGGAGAACGAATTCCAGGCTGAAAGAGTATCAAGTCCAGCAAAGACCATGTGGTTGGAGAAGGCACACAACTTGCTCTATTAGCGTTTTTCGGAAGACCATGAAGCTCCGAGTAAAGTAAGAGAGATGGGAGTCCTGTGAGATGAGGCCTCAGAGGGAGAGAAGGAGGCAGGAAGGAGCCAGATTCTACAGAATCTTACGGGATGGTTTTTTTTTTTTTTTTTTTTTGCGGTACGCGGGCCTTTCACCACTGCGGCCTCTCCCGCTGCGGAGCACAGGCTCCGGACGCGCAGGCTCAGCGGCCATGGCTCACGGGCCCAGCCGCTTCGCGGCATGTGGGATCCTCCCGGACCGGGGCACGAACCCGCGCCCCCTGCATCAGCAGGCGGACCCTCAACCACTGCGCCACCAGGGAAGCCCTATGGGATGTATTAAAGAGAATAAAATCCTCAGGATCCTGAGGAATCATTAAAGGTGAGCAATATTTACACTTGTTTCAAGAGGATACTCACCACACACACATACACACGTGCTCTAAAGGGCAGAAGTGTGTGGAGTCCTAGTCTTGGTAGTCTCTGAGCACTCATGGTCATTCGTGCTGCTGTTTTGAGATACCCTCCTTTTGGCCACAGATGAACATCTATTAAGAAACTGCACAGAGTTCTACATCCTCATGGGAGGGCTTGAAGCTAAGCAAACTGGGGGAACATCTGATGAACCCTTGGAGAGACAAAAGTGGAGGATATGATGCTGCGCAAGTAGGTTTCGACTCCAGGTCTAATTTTATGGGTCAGCCCCCAGCGAGAGGAAGTATTTGGCCAGAAGAGGATCATGGCTCCTAATTGCCTTCCTAATTTCACATGCCAGCGTTGGGGGCTGAAGTCCTGGTGCTTGGCGCTGTATATCACAGATGACTTGTACCTGGAGAGACGAGACTAAAATATCTTCCAGGGATGAGCCTTTTTTTTTTTCCTTTTTTGGTAGCCCTCCTGGCAGTGGAGATGCAGACAGGAGGAGTTGACGGATGTAGGTTATATAGAGGGCCTTTGCAGGTAGGGAGACACGAGCCAGCTCAGACAGCAGCATCCTTCCCACCAAACCTTCTAGCTTTAGGAAGATTGATTTCTGAACTTTTCTTGTTTAAGCCGTGCTCATTATCAGTAGGATATGCCATGAAGTTGAGGTAACATACATGCTGTTAGTACTCTGCCCAAATTTCCGTTTCTTTTTTCCAAGCACCTTTTGTTTTTCTTTCTTTGTTTTTTTGCATGCTGGCCTGCAGCCCACCTGCTGGCATCTGCAAGTCTTTGCTTGAGGGCTCTGTAGGGCCACAGGAACCTGAACGAGGCAGTCAGATAGTGCGGGGGAATTCATGCCCCTGAGCCAGCAGCTTCCTCTCAGCCATTGATTGATGAGAGTTGAATAATACTTTCCTGTCTCTTTTCCTTCTTCTGTTGTTTCCTAGGTTACCTCCCAAATGAAGTACTAGTACTTGAATCTTGACCTCAGGATCTATTTCTGGGGAACCCCAGACTAAGACATATTAAGAAGAGTTGACAAAACAACTTCATGGCCACAAAACTTCATTATCACACAAGGAAGTCACATATGAAACGAACGTTACGTTTTTCTGAATAAAACAAGGTCAGGGTTATTATATAAAATAATAATCAATGGGCTTCCCTGGTGGTGCAGTGGTTGAGAGTCCGCCTGCCGATGTAGGGGACGCGGGTTCGTGCCCCGGTCCGGGAAGATCCCACGTGCCGCGGAGCGGCTGGGCCTGTGAGCCATGGCCGCTGAGCCTGCGCGTCTAGAGCCTGTGCTCCGCAACGGGAGAGGCCACAACAGTGAGAGGCCCGCGTACCGCAAAAAAAAAAAAAAAAAAATTGGGGATTTTAATTGAAAAGGCCGCTAGTAAGATCTTCCTTAAATGAAAATCACAGTGCACACATCCTAAATGGAACTGTAAAAATGAGGCATTCTGGCCACACTGAGCCCTCATTCCTGCATGACAGCGGTGCTCCCTTCTAGTCCAGCCCTGCTGCTCAGTAATTTCTTGCACTGTGCCACTTATATTATCTGCCTGGCCTCTGGAGACAGTTGAATTTGCATCCATGATCTAAGAATTTGTTTTCAGTTCATTAACTATTTGAAAAACTTAATTTTTAAGGCACTCCTGCCAATTAGCTCTAAATATGAAGATAAAAGATCTATGAAATTAAAATGTGTGTTTGTGTCCATCCTCTGTTTTAGAGGGTGATCTACTTGATGTTGTCATATTATGTTAATGGGATTTTGTTAACAAAAACATCGATTAGCTCAGAGCTCTCCCAGAACGTGCCTCCAGGGGGAATGGGAAGGAATTTTTGTAATTGTACAGCTCTTAGAGTATCTGACTTGGGTCTCTTTAGTTAGGTTAGTTAATTTTGGCTGACTCTGGAGTGTCTGCCAGAAAGTCGAGGGAACGTGTGGATATTAAAAGGATTTGAGTAGGAAAGGCTCCGTGATGACCTGTGTAGGGAGGAAGGATGCTGTCGCTGCATGTATTGGGAAATTCATCATTGATTTCCTTCTTCCGTCTACATTTAAAAAGTTCATAAACCTTTAGGAGTGGAAGAGCCAGTGAAATAGAATTTGCAAAGTTCCTATAAAATTGGTTTACTTGTGTGTGCACTTCAGTTAAACAATTGAAGGATGACTGGGTTTATGGGCATTTAGAGTCTGTTTATTCTAGGAATAAATGCTAGGAAAAAACCCTGTAACTTCAGTTTGAGGACTGTCCTTTAAGTGATTGTTGTTTCAAATCTGTTCTGTTTTTTGGCGACTCATGAGTGGTGTGGAAACGATGAATTTGGGACACATGTCATCTCTTCCCATGTTCTGATCCCTTCACTGAAGAAAATTTTGTCTGTGACAACAGTAGGCTTTTTATCAGCATGATAACAACAGCATTCAGTTCTAAGTTTAGACAAATAGTTGATTTTTCAACTGAATCATGAGTTGTGTCAATTACTTGAATCAACTGAATTTATTAAGTAATTATTCTTCCCATTTTTCTTAATAACTGTGATTTATGATGAGCTTCTGCTCATCATAAGATGACCAGTGGTACCTCTGAATGGATATAATTGCAGTTGTGAGCAAAGGCGCTCCATAGGTAATTACTTTGTATAGGCACTCTGTGATATAGGGAAGCACCAGTTCCAATATGACTTTAAGACTTGTAAAGCAAGGAGCAAGGTACTGCATGCTTCCATCTTCCTTTGACTTTTATTTATTTATTAAAAAAATAAGTTTATTTTTTAAAAAATATATTTATTTATCTTTGGCTGTGTTTGGTCTTTGTTGCTGCGCGCAGGCTTTCTCTAGTTGTGTCAAGCAGGGGCTACTCTTCGTTGCGGTGCGTGGGCTTCTCATTACGGTGGCTTCTCTTGTTGCGGAGCACAGGCTCTAGGCATGTGGGCTTCAGTAGTTGTGGTGCATGGGCTTAGTAGTTGTGGCACGCGGGCTCTAGAGCGCAGGCTTGGTAGTTGTGGCGCACGGGCTCAGTTGCTCCGCAGCATGCGGAATCTTCCCACATCAGGGCTCGAACTTGTGTCCCCTGCATTGGCAGGCGGATTCTTAAACACTGTGCCACAAGGGAAGTCCCTTTCTTTGACTTCTATTAAAACTTGTTTTAAATGAAACAAATGTACCTGTCTTATTTACCATCTCCTCAATGTCAGATGTTATTTTCCGTGCTATCATAGGCTAATTTGACAAACCCATCAATGCTAATTCAATAATAGATGATGACACTCCTTTATTCATCAGTTGAGTCATGTGTTAAATCAGTCAATAAATTGAGTGTGAACCATCAGCCAGGCTGGTGAACCCTGCCTCCACACTTAGGTGATACGAAAGACGGATATGAAACAGACAATTTCACCAGACATTGATTTAAAGGAGTTTGGTGTGTCGTTAAACAAGAGTGTTGGGTGAGCCAGAAACTGTGAAGTTTTAAGGCATAGAGAAATGGGTGGTGTTAATTGAGGCAGAGTGGTCTAGAGAGACAAGGGTCAAAGAGAATATTTAAGAGGAAGATGTAACCCAGTGACCTGGTTCATCAGAGCTCTTCCTTGCTAATGTGATATTTCATCTGAAGGTTATATCCAGGATCTGCTATTTCTTCCAAGGTAACAATTATGTGAGTGTGGCTGTTTATATCACTTTGTAATTCACTTTTTAAAGTATTTATATATATATTATCCACTTCATGCTAAGCACTGTCCTGGGTCCTAAAGCATTTAACGGGTGTTCACTGTAGTTAGGGTGGGAGAGACACAGGTGACAATTTACTTAATACTGTCATGTGATAAGTGCAATAATCTGGAAGTGTACATGGGGTTTGGGACCAAGCTGTAATTTATCCTAAGATGTGGTATGGTGGATAGAGAGGTTTTTGTGGGGAGCAGGCGATTCTTGTGCTGACTCTTAAGGAATAACTAGAGGTCACCCGGCTGAGGAAGGTTGGTTCGTATGTGTTGGAGATAGAGGGTGAAATTGTTCAGGGTGGGGTAGGAGCTGGTGGCAGCGTATTTGTGCATTGGATAAAGTATGAGCTGGCCTAGCTCATGCTGGGGAGACGCAGGCAGGTCCCAAGCCTTGGAATGAATTTGAGGGCAGGTAGTGGAGGTAGATGAGCTTGGATTTCGAACCAGTGGCCTTCTTGGTGAGAGCCTTGGTGCCATGGTTTGGAATTTGAAATGGAGCGCCATGAACTGGATCTGTTCAGGGGATTGACTCGAGGTGCTATCAGGATGTCCTGTTGGAAAAGTCCAGCAGGCCATTGGCTATTTGAACTTGAGGATTGGGGTGGGATGAAGGTTTGGGATTAGGTGAAATCATTGAAGGGTAATTTATAGAGCAACATGCCCTTGAGAAATCTGATTTTTAAGGGTCTTTTAAGGGAAGAGGGACCCAAAAAGGGAAGGCTAGGGATGGTGAAATGTGCACAGTGAAGTTAGAGTGTTGGGTGAGCCACAAACTGTTTCAGAAATTTTAAGGAGGAGCCTTCGGTGTTGCCACTGGAGCAGCTGACCTGAATAGGAAAGCGACATGCAGGTTGGGGTGGTGGTACTGCTGGTGGTGTTTGATTGGTCAACAAGTAGCTGTCCTTTAACTAATGGTTTTCTACACGTGTACTATAATGGGTAAATGTTTTTGATTCTGCAAAGACATCTTTAACCCAGCAGTGTGTGTGTTTGTATGTGTGTGTGTGTGTGTGTGTAAAAGATATTGTAGAGTTTATTCCTGTAAAGGGTACTGTGAATGGGGAAATTGAGGCAGATTTACAAGCTGACATCTGTGTTTTACTCTCAGCTTCTATGAGGCACAAGCTAGGTCTAAGTTAGTTGATCTTCATTGTTAATTATTTTTAAGTTTCTTGTGCATGGTACTGGGAAATTAGAAGCTTGATAATTTCATCCAGTGATCATGATCTGTTTCTTCTGTCCCCCCCACCCTCATTTTTATATGTAGAAGCAAATATCATTAACAACCAAAATGACCCATTTGCTCTCATTATGAGATACAGTTCTTTTCAAGAATTGAGTATGCATATCCTTGACCTATTTTGGAATTAAAAATTATCTTGAAAATTTACTTCTTCATCTGTAATTTCTGTGGTGTGCTCAAGAACAGCTTAATAGTCTGAAAACGGATGAATGTAAAATTAGAGAGTTGAAGGTCGTAACCCAGCAGTGATAACTCAGCTAATGAAATATTCATTTCCAGCTACGAAGTGGCGCCGTATATCAATATGTTGTCACTGTCTGTCATTGTTACGTAGGGCGCAGGTATATTTATGCATTTATAAATAGCAGAGGGAAAAAAAGAGAGGCTAATTACATACAGAAATGAGACGGAAATTTTCACGGCTGTGATTCTAACAGGCAACTGCAAACCATTTTTCCAAGCCACGTTGGTGAATTAAGTATAGGTTCTTCACATTAACCTCAGCTGTATTTGGTTTTCAGAATGATATAATTAGAGGGAGGACAATTCAGGAGATATACGTGTTTAGGTCATGTCCACACCAGGGGTTTGTGTATGCAAATGTAAAATGAAGTGCAGAATTTAGCACTTACCTAGGAAAATTAAACGAAAAGCCCTTTGGACTGAATAATCTAGAAAGTTGTAGAAGAGATATATATTTATATAATTAGCTTTACCAATTAGCAATGAATTTACTTTAGCAAAAATCAGCGTAATTATTCAGATAATTCAAGTTAATTAAAGTCTTTTCCCAAATCCTTAGATCTTCATTAGCTGCGTATTTCTGGTAAAAGCAGATTTGGGGGTGTTAAATTAGCTTTATAATTTGTGTCAGTCTTGTTCTATTTTGTTGTAGACCTGGCTTCAATTGATGGTGCCCTCTTGAAAAATAGATGTCCTTAAGTGGGGAAGATACAGTGGGAAAT
Source organism: Stenella coeruleoalba (assembly GCF_951394435.1). Classification (NCBI taxonomy): domain Eukaryota; kingdom Metazoa; phylum Chordata; class Mammalia; order Artiodactyla; family Delphinidae; genus Stenella; species Stenella coeruleoalba. Next base: position 77,234,138 of record NC_137156.1, read on the forward strand.
ATAAAACCTTACCCATGAAATCAGAAGCCTGCGCACCCTCATACTGACAGATCTTAGAATACAGCATCTTTATATCTAGAGACACGTAGACAGCAATAGAGAATACATTAGAAATCATGTAAACAGGGCTGAACACGTATGTAGGGTTATGATAATATCCTAGTGAACAGCCTGTTTTACATACACACACACACACACACACACACACACACACACACAAACACACACATGTGGGCGTGCATTGGAAGCAGGGCCAGCCCTATCTCACCCCTTCTCTTACTTTGATTTCTGTAATTCCCCTGGCCTGTAAGGAACTACTCGTTCCCCCCATTCTGGCTACCCATTACCCTTTTCTTGTTGCCCTTCTCTAAACTGAAAGTGACAACCACTAATTAGATTTATAAATAAATGCCACCTTAAATGAATGTTCTATATAGGTTCCGCAAATCATATGTGCCTTTGGCCTTTTCTTCCCATTCGCTGTGGAATTTAAGAAAACATATTTTCCCCCGTTATCCGAGGGAGGTAGAGTAGGTGGTATCAGATGTTCTCGTCATCTTGGTTGCTCAGAAATTAAAAGAGGAAGATTTGCCTCGGGCAGTTGGTACTTTATTTTAGCTTCTGGAAATTTCATTTTGTTCTTTATCTTCTTCCTTGATTGCTCCTAGCTTTTAATGTGAGGAGAGAACACAGACTGTAGCTTGGGCTCACCTCATGACCAGGAAGGCACATGACACAACCGGACTTAGTTTTGTACAATATTTGGCTATTTGTTGACTTGATAGCTGAGCCTTATGAGGTATTTTGTTATCAGTCAGTCACTAGTAATGTCCTTTATTTTGGGAGAGCTTTAAGAAAAATTATAAAATGATTATGTTGGTTGTTACAATTGTTGTAGGAATTCAAGGGTGGTTGGAGAGTCAAGGTAGGGAAGATCTGGAAAAGTGGAAAGAAGTCCACAGCAAAGATATATCCCAAAGATACATCCGTGGGAGTGTCAGGAATAGGCAGGAGTATGATTTCGGGAGGAAAGGCCTTCTTTTTCCTTTGTGGTCCTTCTATTTTTATATTTATATGTAATGATTTTTATTTAAACATCAGGAATGTCATTGTGCCTAGCAAGTTTTGGAGTTAATATATTTTAAGGTAATTATTCTCTATCTGATTATGTAGATTTAGTATATGCTAAATCTGAGGAAAATTAGCATGTTGTCTCTGAAATGTCGCAGTGGGAATAGAAGCTGCATACACTGTACCTGTGCTTAAATTACAGGATAAATAAGATGCGCTGAATTCTTTCTGAGTCACCACCATGGTGTTCCATGTCTAACTGCCGGTTTTTCTAAGGAATGTACAGTTTCAACTTTTAACATATATCCCTAAAAGGAAAATAGTAGGTAATCTGTTGAACTTCAAAAGTGCTTTGTAATATAGGCTACAGGAATCTTTTTCCAAGAGCTGGGAAAGATTGTATGGAAAGAAAAAGAGTTTTTTAACCTAAGAAACACATTGCTTGTTGGGTTGAACTTTAAATCCATCCATTTCCTACCCCTTCACCTCTAATAATGTGGTTGTTAAAGACGGAATCACAGTGATGAATAATTTGTAGTGGCTTTTTGATGTTCAGTTATGTTTCCTCCTGTTTTAATTGAAGTATAGTTGATTTACAATATTATGTTAGTTTCAGGAGTACAACATAGTGATTCAGTAGTTTTATCGATCATATTCCATTTAATATTATCATAAAATGTTGGCTATATTCCCCGTGCTGTACAATATGTCCTTCTTATTTATTTTATACATAGTAGTTTGTACCTCTTAATTCCCCACCCCTGTCTTGCCCCTCCCTCCTCCTCTCTACCCCCATGGTAACCACTAGGTTGTTCTCTATTTATGTTTATATTTCATATTTTTATTTGTATTTCTTATTTATATTTCCTCTTGATGATTAAAGTTAAGGAAAATGACTTTGGAAAGAATCCAGCAACAAGGAAAACTCCGTACAAGGAATATTGAATTCATGCTGTTGACTCCCTTTTCTGCCTTTTATCTGAGCAGACCTAAGGCAACTCTGATAGGATCGTATTGTCTCAGTTTGTAAAAACTTACCTGTGTTTAGTTTCAGTGGATGCGTTCTGTCATAGGCATTTGAAACTGTGAAGATTCCGAGTGGTACCATTACTGTTTCCATTTGCAGTGATCTGTGAAGTAACAGGTCCCTGTGAACACAGGACAGTGCAGACAGACCACTGTGATGTGCTTTGTTAGACCCTCCTGGGAGCTCATAAATGCTTGATCACTGACCCCGTGGACTGCAAATGTTTGCCTGTTCCGGACCATAGTGTTCATTCCTTATTAGCAGCCTTTAATTTTGGTGTGACGGACACAATTACATCACAATGGTTCCTATAGAGTTGTTAAAGTCAATTTGTTCTTAGAAACTTCTTAAAAGGCCGATTGATTGACTTGATGCGCTGTGAAGCTATTTGCATGTATGATGAGAATTACCTTTTTAGGCAGGCATTCATGCCCACGATGGCGGTACCGATACCACTCGTTACCCAATGGAGTCCTGTTAAAATCTTGAAATTAGGCCATTTATTCCTCAAGGACAATGTCTCCACTGTTGTACTTGTAGTTTGAAGATGGTGCCTGACAGAGGGGAGAGTACCAACATGTGAGTCTGTCTGAGAAAAATAAAGGATCTGTAGCAATAGTCACAGCATCCAAAGATAGTAGCTCCCAGTTTCAGACACTCCTGCTGGTTCCTTCCTCTGTCCTCAGAATTGGCTTTTTGGGCAACTTCTTTCCCTTTCCCAGTTTAATAGCAATTTATTCCCATGGTTCAGACTGTTATTTTCAGTGTTCTGCACGGGGCAGTCGAGGCAGAGGTTCACATTTCATGCCTAGAAGTAGATATATTCATAATCAGTATTTTTAACTGCCGAAATCAGAGTACATAGGCTCAGAGGGCACTAATTGTATTGAGAGAGTTGTCAAAGTATTATAATTAGTGATTTGCTAGTACATGAACATTTTTTTTTAACATACTACATAATGATCTCATAGCAGGTCTAACAACTATGGTAATACTGAAGTCATGAATGTGCATGACATTTTGAGATACCTGCAGCAACTGTCATGTGAGTGAGTTCCAATGATTGTAAATTCTAAAGTACTGCTAATAGGACTGTGGTTTTGCTCAGGTTCATAAATGGAAGGAAATGATAAATTCAATAACCAGTGTGAGTTTGTTGAGAATAAAAATAAATTTCTTTCTCATTTCAAGTTCTTACTACAGGTTGTTCTAGACGAAGGGTCACCAACTTTTCCTGTCAAGAGCTACATAATAAATACTTACGACTTTGTAGGGTATGTAGTCCCAGATGCAGCTTCTCAACTCTGCCACGTGAAAACGGCCACAGACAGCACCTAAACCAATGATCAGGGCTGTGTACCAATAAAACTTCACTTAGATAAACAGACAGAGGTCTGGACTTGCACCATGGGTCACTGTTTGCTGACTCTTTTTCTAGAGGAAATCTCTTCTTGCCAAGACTCACTCATCACCTTCAGTGACAAATGCTCACTTTGGGACTTAACTGCCCATCCTTTCCTTGGTTATTATGCATGTAGCTTTTTTATCTTTCATGTTTGGGTGCTGCCTCCCACCCAGACATTACTTTTGTATTAAATTCAATTTAATGGGCATATGTCTTGATCTCTGGTTTCTTACAGTGCAGAGAGATGACTAAAACATACTCTCTGCCTTACAGAACCTCATACTAGTTTGGGAGACCAACACATAAATGGGTAACTTTATTTATTTATTTTTTTTGCGGTACGCGGGCCCCTCACTGTTGTGGCCTCTCCCGTTGCGGAGCACAGGTTCCAGACGTTCAGGCTCAGCGGCCATGGCTCACGGGCCCAGCCGCTCCGTGGCATGTGGGATCTTTCCGGAATGGGGCACGACAGGGGTTCCCCTGTCCCCTGCATCGGCAGGCGGACTCTCAACCACTGCCCCACCAGGGACGCCCAAAATGGGTAACTTTAAATTAGTGTTATAATTGCTGCAATAGTTATGCATAAAATGTTACTGGGTCCATGCAGAAGACCAAAATTAATACCATATATTTTCTTCAGGTGACTTCTCAGTGCTTTGCACTCAGTCCTTTATATAGACGAGTTTTTTCTTTTCATTATCTGATCTATCTGAAAATCACTGTCTATATCTAAATAAACATTTTATTTAAAAAGGGCAGAGGGTTTAAAAATCCTAAGTGTTTAGATTATGGTCCCTGAAGTTTAGTCACAGACGGTGGTAACGTATTACTTTGGACATACTTTGTTTCAAAGGAGTACTGTTTATTTTAGGCTTCTCTTTTAAATGAGGAGAGGTAAACAGTGGGAACGTAGCCTTCTAATCTGGGGCAGTGAATTTTGTGCAAGGAGCACGCGTTTCCACAGCTGGCACATGCCGCCCCGAGTGAGATCCTGTTCCTCAAGTTATTCAGGACTTCACTCTGAGCAGTGCTTTCCTGTTACCATCAGGGTCACTGTGCCCACTGGGTTTTCATCTGCTGTTTACTCAGATGGATGGTGTCCACTTGGGTGTGAAGAGTTTACAGGCTGCACCTGAGCTCAGTAGGGTGAATTAATGAGATCACCTGGCTAAGTCTCTCGTAAGTCTCTCGTGGGCAGTGGAGGAATGAGAGTGGCTGCCCTCTCCCCATCTCACACCTGCACTGCGGGAAGCCTGAGGACTGATTGTTTTCCTGTTGACTGAGAAGATCTTTATCCACTGAGGTTTCAGGATGTACTGCTGGGTGGTGGGCTACTAGGGTTTGTATGGTCAGGCCACTGCAGATGGCTGTCCTCTTGCTCTCTGTCCATCCCCTGCTGGACCAGTGCCTGCCTCACCTATACCCTACTCACATGACTGACCTGCCTACTTACTTATCCCCGGCCCCAGCTGGTGAATGTTCTTTATCAAAGGGGCGTGAGGGGCGTGTCCCTCTACTAGTTTCCTTGGTAACCAATGAGCCCACCTGATGTCAATTCCCCTATAACTGGCAATCTCCTCCCCCCCAGTCCTGGGAGTGAAGATAGCTGCCACATCCTGCCCGCTGTCTGCCGTACATGGTTGGGTGTCGCTCCAGGACCTCGCTTCAGACTTGTAAGCTCCCCTTATCCGTTAAACCATTGATGTCTCTGTTGCTGACTCCGCGCTCGCTCTTTGGCTTTAAAGCTGGCCAAGCCCAGGGCTTGTAGGCCTGCTGGGTGCTGCTTAACAGGTTGCTGATTTCTTCCCTGCATTCTTTTTGTCCCAGGGTACATGTGAGAGCCATCTTGTCTTCACCGCTATCCTAAGACCCTATTTATCATGAACTTGCAGTTGAATGAAAAGTGTTTTCGTCCAGTTGTTTGGATTAAACTCAAACTTGATGGCAAAACTCAGACTAGATACTATTTTACTGAAAACATCAATATTGAGTTTATTTGAGCTTTGAGAGTTAGAGTAAGAACTATCATGGAGGACAGAATTACTGATGCTGTATTACTGAACTTCATGGTAAAATATGGATTAAATATTCTTTTTTTTTTTGCGGTACACGGGCCTCTCACCGCCGCAGCCTCTCCCGTTGCGGAGCACAGGCTCCGGACGCGCAGGCCCAGCGGCTATGGCTCACGGGCCCAGCTGCTCTGCTGCATGTGGGATCTTCCCAGACCGGGGCACGAACCCGCGCTCCCCGCATCGGCAGGCAGACTCTCAACCACTGCGCTACCAGGGAAGCCCTGGATTAAATATTCTTTTGTAAGGTTATGAATATATAATTTCCATACATGTACATGTGACAAAGTACTTCTGGAGTAGAAGCTTTATAGCTACTTACTTTGCCATTGATTTCACAGTTAGCTTCACCAAGACTTCTCAGCCTCTGAATCCTTTCCATCTCTAAAATTTTTTGCCTTCTCTGATTTTTTTGGTAATTTTTTTCCCCTGAAATTCAGTTTTTCACGTTGTGATTTAATTATTTTATCTAAGAAAGTATGTCCAAATAAGTCATTCATCTCTGCCATAAGTAGGTACAATGATTGATTTGTTAACTCTTTGTATATCAATAAGATAAAGTACAGGTAAAATTCTTGGTTGTAATGAATTACAAATCAGCACCTCTTTTTTCCTCTTACTGTGTTAAGATGAGACATGGGTCATCAGTGTAAAACAATAACAGCCTGATCAGTTGTTGCTGTGTTGCTAAATTATCCATGAAGTAGGGGAAAGAAATATGATGTGATTTTTATTATTTGATTTTACTTCTCTGCATGTATTTGTGTATAATAAATCCTGAGCTCTTAGATCTCAAGCTTTGAGGGTGGCTTTGAGGAGCCAGAAAACAACTTTTTTCAGTGAGCAGGACAGTCAGCATTGACCTCGGATACTTAGAATGTCTTGTCTCTTAGGTTTGTAAGTCAGGCTTGCTCCCACAGAAGCTGGGAAATGATTTCCCACTGTAAAGATGAGTTCCCTGAGACACGTTTTTCCAACTTTGATTCAACATCATCAAGTAACTTGAACTAAAATGATCCTGTTACATAAATAATCTGCTTGAGACAGAGATTGGGCAGGTATCTGTAACAGTTTGAGGTTCTCGGGACTGCTTTATTTATAATAAATGTATTTGTACTCCATATCCAGTGATTATTCTACAAACTGCAGGTCTCTATGCTACGTTGAGATGTTGTTTAAGGCGCTCTCTTGTGTGCAGAGGTATTATTTATTCATGAATTTATTTTAATCTCATCCCACTTTTTGGATTTAGTTAATGATTTGCAGAGCTTTAAGAGAAGAGGAAGGCAGAAAAATACATATTTAATGCATCTTCATGAATAATAGGGAGGATCATGAGTTCTAGAGGCTGAAATGCCTTGGTTATTAGAACTCATCTTTCTGCTTGGGTTGCTGTGACCTCAAGAGTACAGCGGTTTTGTGGGACCAGGGTGAGAGGATCTGTAGCCTTACAGTTGGTGCAGTGTCACCAAGGAGGGCTCTGACAGCACAAGGATTCCGAGCCCCCAACCCCTTCCTCAGCCCAGGAGACTTTATGGCTTTCTTCAGCCTTGAGCCTCCCCTTGGTGGCCTCATGAGGGCACATGTCACGTTTCTCTCAGCTCTTGGCCCTTCCCGCCAATGAATTCAGCAATTTGGGTTCACATCTCAGGTGTGCTCTTCACTTTCTCTTTTCTTCCATTTTCCATGGAACGTTTTTCTGTCTCTCTTCTTCGCCTAGCCCACTGCTTACAATTCATTCATTAAATAGAAAATTGAAAGAGAGGCTTTGAGAGTGGCACAAGAAATAGAAACTAACGGAGGAAAGGTCTCTGAGATTGAGTGGTCGTGAGTATTGGCATCTCAAGATTTGTTTCTCTTGCTGCAACCCATCCTTTCCCTACGTTCCCTTTTCATCCCCAGTCTACACGGTTCAAGTAAGGCTGTCCATCATAGTGATCAGAACAGGCGTGGCCACTTAACAATGGTGGTTTTAAAACTGATTGTGTGTCCCAAGCAAGACTAATGAGTGTCTTACTTTAGTTTGCTTGTGGACCCCTACCAGAGAGTTTCTCTTCTTTTGCATGTTTTTCTTATCCAAAGGAGAGTGTGTTGCAGTTTTGGCTTTGTGAGGGCAGCTTCTTGGCCTGAAAATTAGAAAGAGAATCAGAGCCTTGATGATACCTTTGCAGCCTCTGGAACCAGCTATACCTGAAGCCTCATGCCTTAAACTTTCCAATTATTTAAATCAGTTAATTCCTTTTTTTCTCCTCTTTATCCCCTTAGGTTTATGTCCCTTTTAATCAAAAGCTACCCAAGTATTACACTAGGGAGAGGGGCACACACAGTCACTGATTTAAAAAAACAACAAGCAGCTACTATTCCCAGCACAGGGCCGTAACCTGCAAATTGACAGGAGTCCACGTACAGCTCTCTGTATGCTGTCTACTTGTCTTTTCTGTGGCAGCCACCATTACCATCACCCCACCCTCCTTTGCCAGTTTGCTTTTAGCTGAAAAGATCAAAATTAATTCCAAGTTTGGCTAGGTTGTGAAAAAAGAAACTGTGAATCATCTGCTCTCTGTTTCTTGCTGCCATATAGAAATAAACATCTTTTTGATTATTCTGTTGTAGCAAAACTGAAGTTTTTCCATGTCATGTTGAAGTTGTTTCCACCAGATATCTTGTTGTAGTAAACTGATTGCCACAGAGGAGGTGACATCCCCCAAAGTGGGTAATGATGCAGGTTCTGTGTATCTGCTTAGCGCCGAAGGCTCACTTTTGTGTTCAGTTTGCTCAAGTGCCTCATGGCTCTATGAGCACAGAAGATGATTTTGGAGAAATGCTTTTATTTAAATCCTATCTTTTTTTTTTTTGTTTTTTGTGGCCACACCTCACAGCATGTGGGATCTTAGTTCCCCAACCAGGGATTGAACCCGTGCCCCTTGCAGTGGAAGCACAGAGTCTTAACCACTGGACTGCCAGGGAAGTCCCTAAATCCTATTTTTTTTTCCACGACTTTTTGCTGTTTTCTATACCCACCCCCATTTTACCTGTTTTTAAAATCAATAAAATTTATGATGATTAATTATTATGGACTTGTCTTTTTTTTTAAAAGAATGTGCTAGATTTACTGATATTTTTAAAATTCTCCTTTATTTTTCTATTGCCATCTGTTCATTTAAATTTTCTCAGATTGTTTACGGTTCCAGATTTCCCTCCATACATTTTCTGGCATTAGGCTCTCCTTTTCTGACACAATAGGTCCGGCTTTCAAACATCTAGCCCCTGTGTCACTTGACTTTCTCAGTAGTCAACACACCGCCTATGCCTTCCGAAGTCTTTCCTCTCTTAGGTCTTTGAGCAGATGTTTACTGTTTAAATATTTTGTTGTTTGGGTGTAAAGAAAATTGAAATGTAAGACGTCAGCGATAGCATGCTTTGCTTACACCCGAGCAGATTGCTGCCTGCAAGTTAAATATGCAAACGTCTTTAAAACATGGAGCGTTCCCCTTATGCATTTTAACCGTAATCTACAGGTTGTATACTCTGAAAAATGAGTTAAATTCATCAGGTTATAATGAAGATTTTCATTGCACCCGGAGCATATCTAAAAACTGGTGTATTTATTTTCTGAATTGGTTTACAACAGCGGGACCTCTCCTGGTGATGGACTGAGGCTTCACCGTAGGAATGGGAAAGGAATTTGGGTATGTTTTATACTCTATCATTTCTGGTTCATGTATTAGTGATGGTATTTGGTCATAGTATGAATGGCTAAAATGAATGGGTAGTAAGTTATTGATGTTGTAAAATCAACTGGGAATGTGACATCGCTCTTGGTAGTAGTAATGGCTTGAGTAGTCTCAGTGACCAGCATTCGTGGTATGTCTAATGCATACCTGACACTGTGCCCAGGGTCTCATTTAATCCTTCAGCCAACTGCATGTATTGATCCCTATGATGGCCCCATTTTAGAGATGAGGGGACTGAGGCTGAAAGTGGTTAACTAGCTTTCCTAGGTCATACAACTAATAAGTAGTGGAGCTGGGGTTTCAGCTTTGATGGTCTGAGTCCACTGTCCCTGAATTGCACGTCTTTGTGGTGTAGACCTTAAGAGCACAGGCTGTGAAGGTGAGCAGGACTTAGAGTCACTAAATCTTAGTGTTTTCATCTGTAGAAAGTAGATGGGAATAGTATCTACCTTCCGAGTGTGGAGAGGTTAAATGACAAAGTACAGTTGCCTGGCTGGTAAGTGCTCAGTAAATACCAGCTGTTATCTTTATAATTAAGGCTATTGATTAGTGTTGTACTATAGACCTTTATATATACTGTGCCTTCCCCTGCCCCATGATGAAGAGGCCTCTGAACAGTAAGAGTTCACTATGGCTTTGAGTGTAATCGTATCTTTGGGGTAGATAATGCATCACTACCTCTGTTGTACATGATACATTAAATAATTGAACAGCAGTAGATTTCTCCTTAACTTTATTCAGATTTCATCCTTGGCCCGTTCCCCACTAGCCAAAATGGGGAGAAATTTGTAACTCGATCCCTCAAGTTGAAAGTGGGCATTAATATTGGCAAATTCCCTTTAATAATCATCACATTAAATTTGATGACCAGAGGGGACATCCTTATAGCTTATAACTGAAAATAATGTCTCTGGGGGACAAGGGAGCGTTCCCAAATGTTAACCATTGAGCGAGATAAAAAGAAACCGGAGACCTGGGAGGCTGATGTTTGGTGTTATTAATCCGATGGTCCACACGCAGGTAACTGGCTTTGGGTTTCCAGAACATCGGTGGTTCTTTAATCTTCGCTGCCGAAATAGAAACAAAGATTGTAGAAACCTGTCCTGGAGCAAAGATGATTGATACTTTTTCCTCTCACATGACTCAAAACAAAAGAAGACTGTGATAAATAATGGCTCTGATTCTTGGGGTTATTGAAGAGGAATCATTAAACTCAGCAGCCGGGAGAGTTGATAGCTGCCCATTTAAGAGCCTGGATGGGCAGAACTTGGTTGCTTGGGGCAAATGAAGCTGTGTAGTTGCTTCGAAAGGACCAACGTTGGCCTGCTGGCCTCCGGTTGAGAGTGAACGTTTGGCAGGAGTCAGAGAGGAGTGTGGAAGTGGCATCTTCATGCTTCTTGATCACGTCTGGAGGTCTCATGGTTAGCCTGCTTGCTTCTCTTCGTGACTGAATTCTCTCCAGACCTCAAGGTAAATCTAGATTCTTAAGTGTAGTCCCTCCAGAGCGCTCTTACCTTTGTATGTCACCTTATTTGTGTTGTTGCTATTACCTTGTTTCTTGTTTTTGTCTCTTACTAGACACCAAGGTGAGGACTTTATCTCTCCACTATTACGTTGTTTATTGTTTTTGTCTCTCTTACTAGACACCAAGGTGAGGACTTTATCATCTCTCCACTGTCTACTCAGGATCGATACAGGGCCTGCTGGCACGTACTAGGCACTCAAAACGCTTTCGAGAACGAACATCAGTGATTCGTTAACTCCGTACGTTTTTATGGGTCATTGTTTTCTTCCAGGTGAAGGGTTAGGTTTTGGACCCCACTTTATATACATGGGAGATATCAAGGTGAAGGGCTATAGGAAAAGGTAGAAAGCAAGTCCCTGTTCTGTCAGGTTATTAAAGGCCGGGGATCATGTGCATGTTCATGTTACTCCCAGGGGCTAAGACGTCCATCGTCAGCTCTGAGCCTGGTTTCCATTTTGTCCCTGAAATGCAGAGATGATACTTACTGTGTTGCAGTCTTCCCCTGAGGACTAAATGATGTAGTGGATTTCACTGATGCTGAGTTCTTTTTTCTTCACGTTGTGATATCTCTGAAATAGGGATATAATTTCCATTTAGTAGTGTTTGAAAACTGTTGTCTGGGGCTTTTATTTTTTAACATTGGAACATCACTGAAATTGGGATGAGTCCGCTTACAATTTAATGGTGTCTTCAACTTCATGAGCTAAGGTAATTATGGGAGGCATATCGGTGTTAGATCTATAAATATCTGTTTCCTTATCTTTGTCCTCAGTAACAAAGGAGAAGAGATTGTTGGTACACATACCTCTATGAGAAAGAAAGGCACCTTCCTGTGGAAGAAGCATAGGCCTGGGAACTGGGAGGCTGGGTCCTTTCTAGGGTCAGCTCTAACCAGTAATCATTTCCCCTCCCTCTGCCCTCCTTTATCAATCAAGGTTCCAGGTTTTCGGATTGGCCGAGAGGTTCCCTCTGTAGCGCCACTGATTGCCAGTGGCTCATTGGACTTCTGTGTTCAGAGTTGTGAAGCCAAGCCCCGGGTCTCTAGGCAGATTCAGAATCGGTCAGTGCTGACTGCTGGGAGCCTGATGTGGAGAAGGTCTCTTGAGAGTGGCCTCTATTTCCATTTCTGGGTTCCCTAATCTCCAGCTCTAATTTTTAATGTCACAGAGAGAGAAAGAAGATGACAGGGGGCGGGGGTGGGGGGGCGGGTGGCGGAGAGGAGAAAGGAGGAAGAAAGGAAGGTGGAAGGAAGGAAGGAGGAAGAGAAGAGAAAGAAAAAAGAAAAACAGGATCTATGGAATTTTCCCAGCATAAAGGCAAAGAAGTTAGGGATTTTGAGACTGTCTGCTGAGTCCAAACCTACAGTGATTTGGTTGGGACATTATGATCACACACTTTTTTTTCTTCCTTCTTAAAATATTTCTCTGCATTTTAACACAGATAATCACATGAATAATTTCTTATAGGAATAAACTTTTTCCACAGACTCACCTTGCCCAGCATAGTACAGGGCTTCTTAAGGGTTTACTGGCTGTGATGTGGGAAAGAAATATTTCAGATGATTGTGGAAAGTAATGGACACAACTGGAAATGTAAATTCTAAGTCAACATTCTAGACCCCCTTCTCTCCCATGTAAGTTCCCACCAAAATACTGTATGTGACAGTAAATGACAACTAGTTAAGTTTTTTCGTAGTTAAGAAAGGTTCATTAGGCATTGAAAATAGTGTCAGGCATGAAATTACTTTATCAGTGTAGCGCTGGTTGAAATCATTTGCAACTTACTGCCCTTCCTCTGAGGCTTGTGTACAAAACCTGACCCAAATGGGAATAAAAAATCTTCAGTCACTTTGCATTTTAAAAAGCCTCTTCTTGGGACTTCCCTGGCGGTCCAGTGGTTAAGACTCCATGCTCCCAGTGCAGGGGGCCCAGGTTCGAGCCCTGGTCGAGCGCGCCACCCCCAAATAATATATACGTGCATGTATATGTGTATATATATAAAGCCTGTTTTTGACTACCCTCCTGAGGCACTCACAGTGGTGCTGTGGCTTTAAAATTCTTTAATCTTTTTAGTTTTACCTTTGTATTGGAAGGGGCCCTTAGGGAACGTTGTTTGTTTTCGTTTGTAAATGTTTTCAGTTTATATTTAGCTCAAAAATAGCCAGTCTGGTAACTCAGGAATGGGATCCAAGGACTTGACTAGTGAGTTAAATAACCTGCATTTATGGATGAGCTACAGCTAGAGCATAAAGCAGTCAGTGGAACAACCTGGAAGCATCCTGGGCCTTCGGGTGCATGTTGACAAGGCAGCGCTGTGTAGTCAGGTCTGCCTCTGTTCCTGAGCACAGTTCCCATCAGTGCTAGAGCTGGAAACTTGGAGGGTTTCTTGATCTTTTATACTTTCCCTCCAAGTAGTAGGGATGTGAACATTTTAAAAATATAAACATTTTATTTTAAATAGTTTTAAGTTTATGGAAACATAGAGAAGATCTCCAGTTTTTGCTGTTGTAGACCTCTTTATATTAGTTTGGTACATTTGTCGTAACTAGTGAGCCAGAGTTGATCCATTGTTATTAAACTCCCTGCTTACTCAGATGCTTCCTTTTAACCTAATGTCCTTTCCTGTTCTCGGATCCCATCCAGGATACTGCATTACATTTAGTTGTCGTGTCTCCTGAGCTTCCTCTGGGTTGTGACAGTTTCTCAGACTTTGCTTTTTTCTGATGATCTTGACAGTTTTCAGGAATACTTGTCAAGTACTTCGTAGAATATCCTTAAATTTGGGTTTGTCTGGTGTTTTTTCTCATGATTGGATTGGGGTTGCAGGTTTTTGGGTGGAAGGTCACAGAAGTACCATGTTCATTACATTGTATCAAGGGTACATGCTGTCAACAGGGTTTATGACTGTTGATGTTGATCTTGGTCACATGGTAGTGTTCCGTAAATTTCTTCACTGTAATTTTATCCCCACGCCCCCCTACACACACACTATCCTCTTCAGAGGGAATCAGTCATTAAGGAGTAGGGAGTTATGCTCTATCCTCTTGAAAGCACCATCCCCCCACCCCAAACAGTAAGTGTATTGATTAATAAGGAATTAAATTCTTAATTTGAGAGGTAAAATGCTTCTTAATTTGGGAGGTGGTATCCTATCGCAGTTAAGAGTGAAGATGATGAACCCACACCAGCGGGGTGTGAAGTCTAACTCTACTCATTCCTGGCCGTGTAATAGGGGCTCATAATTTAGCAAACATGAAATGAAATAATCTATGGTTCAGTGCTTAACCCAGGACCTGGCAAATTCTTAATATATATCACTTAGTAAATATTGTTGTGATTATATAAACAAACTAGTTTCCACATGTGTGGTGTTAAATTGATCCAATGTGTTTTTTTCATAGAGCCGGTTTTGTACAAGGTGGTAGGGTTTACAGGTGAGTGAAGACAGGTGACAGAGTCCTGCAGCCCCAATTTCAAAAATAAGAACAATCAAAAAAGAAACTATGGTTTAAAAATATCCTGAGCCGTGGTAGAGGATAGAGTTTTTATGAGAAGGGGAGTACGTGTAGAGACTCATTACGTAGATTGTCAGGTATGCATATCGGTGTCCTAGCTGCTTAAGAGGTTGTGCGTTCATTCATTCATTCATTCATTCATTCATTTTTGGCTGCATTGGGTCTTCGTTGCTGTGCACAGGCTTTCTGTAGTTGCGGCGAGTGGGGGCTACTCTTCGTTGCAGTGCACGGGCTTCTCATTGTGGTGGCTTCTCTTGTTCCAGAGCATGGGCTCCAGGTACGCGGGCTTCAGTAGTTGTGGCACGCAGGCTCAGTAGTTGTGGCTCACGGGATCTAGAGCACAGGCTCAGTAGTTTTGGTGCACGGGCTTAGTTGCTCTGCAGCATGTAGGATCTTCCCGGACCAGGGCTCGAACCCGTGTCCCCTGCATCGGCAGGCGGATTCTTAACCACTGCACCACCAGGGAAGCCCAGGTTGTGCATTCTTGGTGATGTTGCCTCCGAAGTCTAAGAGTTCCCTGTGAGCATGTCCCGGCTCTTCCTCCCATCTCTCAGGATTGGTGTTTCAAGCTGAAGGAAGAACGTAAAGGTTCGCTGAGGTGATAGGAGTAGGGCCAGGACAGTGACCTGTGGTGTGGACATAACTGTGTGCAGCTCCTTTATGGAAGGAGAAAGGTCAGAAGGAAGCCGCAATTTGTTCAAAGCAATGTTTGTGATGTTCCTGGGGGGAGCCACTACCCCAGCACTGCTGGTTTCAGCGTCTCTCTGGGAAGTGACTTCCTGGTGAGGTAAAAAGTGTGTGACCAGCTGCTCCTACAAACAGATGCATTTGCAGCTCAGGGAAGTGCCTGTGAGGTGGGAAATGGCTCCTGACTGCTTAATTTAGCTTCAAAAGCATGTGTATTTTCTTTTTCCTTTTTTTTTTTTTTTTTTTTTGCGTTACGTGGGCCTCTCACTGTCGTGGCCTCTCCCGTTGCGGAGCAACAGGCTCCAGATGTGCAGACCCAGCGGCCATGGCTCACGGGCCCAGCCGCTCCGCAGCATGTGGGATCTTCCTGGACTGGGGCACGAACCCGCGTCCCCTGCATCAGCAGGCGGACTCTCAACCACTGCGCCACCAGGGAAGCCCAGCATGTATATTTTCATGATACTCCCCACTGGTCTGTACTTGGAGGGTACACGGATGTGTGTGTGTGTGTGTGTGTACACACCCGTGTACTCTCCAGATAAAGACCATTGGGGAAGAGGGGGAGGAAGAAGGCGGCATTGGTTACAGGAATCACCCATGAGAGGTGCAAGCAACAGAAACTCAACCCAAGTTGCTTTCAGCCGTAAAGGGAGAGAATAAACTTTGTGTTGTCCTCAGTTTTGGTTGGTTCCAACAGCCCAAGAGTGTGGTGAGGGACTATGTTTATATCTGTCTCTGGGCTCTGCCACCGACAGTGTCCGCATTATCCTAAAACCAGCTCCCCATCATAATGGCAGCATTGCTGCCCACAGAAGCTGGTTATCTTAGGCTAACTGAAGTCCATCTGCAACTGGGAAAGCCGGGTGTAACCTTTAAAAATATTTTTTAAAGTGTGGAAGTGATCAGTAACACGCAGAAGTAGAGAGAGTAGTGTCATAAGCCCCCGTGTACTCATTACACACCTTGGGTGGAAAAATTTTTAATCATTAGGCCATGATTTGGATGGGGAAGACCCAGAGTAAATCCAGGATTGTCACCCAGAGGTGCTGAAATAGATCTTGGGAAGTTGACCAGAGAGAAGCTGAAGCCCACCGCAGATACCATGGACACCGAGGGAGGCCGGCCCTGTTAGGTGTGTCGGGCAGGGCTTGTTTAATAGTAATACGTTGTGCTACACAGGAAGTGGTCCCAGCTGTTCTCTTCCTTGTTCATGTCTGCATTTTGGAGAAAGTTGACCATATTTTCATTGTAGGCGTGGCTTCCTCTATCAGTAGGATAACTGTATACATTCTGGTGGAAACCTGTTAATCCAGATTTAATTATTAATTATGCCTCCTTTCATTCTCAGAATCGATTTGCTTTGGATGATAAATTGTATGAGTTAACTAAGTTAGCCCCTGATAGAAACTCCCGTTATCTGATTCCATGACTGTCTGGCTTTTTGGAGTGCCGCTTCCTAGGACACCAGTTTTACAGCAGGAGGGCTAAATGGACGTGGTCATGGCATGAAGAATGCCAGTTTGGACTTCCCTGGTGGTGCAGTGGTTAAGAATCCACCTGCCAGTGCAGGGGACATGGGTTCAAGCCCTGGTCTGGGAAGATCCCACATGCCGTGGAGCAACTAAGCCCTTGCGCCACAACTACTGAGCCTGCACTCTAGAGCCCGCAAGCCACAACTACTGAAGCCCGCATGCCTAGAGCCCGTGCTCCACAACAAGAGAAGCCACTGCAATGAGAAGCCCACGCACCATACAAAGAGTAGCCTCCGCTCGCCACAACTAGAGAAAGCCCGTATGCAGCAACAAAGACCCAACACAGCCAAAAATAAATGAATAAATAAAGTAAATTAAAAAAAAAAAAAAGGCAGTTAAACTTGGCAAGTGATGTGGGGGGTACTGGGGGACCTGGGACAGCCAGGCCCAGTCTAAAGGTATTCAAGTTCAGATTTGCTCGGGACCCATGCTGGATACAAAAACATACCTGCAAGCTAAATTCATATCGTGGGCCCCTGGTGTATTCATCTTCCTCTTTATAGGGAACTGTTAATGATGTAGACCCCGAGAAGAAGGCAGACTGGGGCTCACAGGCCAAATTCATCTGTCTGTTTTGTAAATAAAATGTTACTGGAACGCAGCCGCAGCCATCTGTTTGTATATTGTCCCTGCTGCTTTGGCATCATAGACAGAGACAGAGCCTAAAATATTTACAGTCAGGCCCTTCCAGAAAGTTTGCTGACTCCCGTTCTTGAGCAGTGCTGTCCATTAGAAATATCATGTGAGCCATAAATATGGGTCACATAAGTGATTTAAATTTTTCTAGTGGCTGCATTAGAAGAGTTAAAAAAAAAAAGCAGGTGAAATTAAATGTAGTATATTTTATTCAACCCAGTATCTCCAAAATATTATCATTTCAACATGTAATCGATCCAGAAATTATCAGTGAGATGTTTTACCTGCTCTTTTTCCTTCTAAGTCTTGGAAATCCAGTGTGTATCACGCACTGTAATGATATCTCACTTTGGACTAAGCCACATTTCAAATGCCTAATTGACCACAGGTGGCTAATAGCCACCATAGTGGACGATGTGGTTCTAGAAGTTATGCCTGAAGCCTTTCTCAGAGCCTACAACAACACACAGTACCTTTTCAACTTACTTTCATATTTTATTGCACAGCTGATGAGATTTTTTTTTCCTGAAATTCTTTTTCTCATTGCTTCCTGAATGTTGCTTTTTTTTTTTTTAAACCAAGAACACAGTGTTGGAATGTGAGCATCCTGTGGTCAGCTAGGCTCTTTCACTGGGCGACATGGAGCCTAGGACTAGCTTCCTGGTGCTCGGAAATCATTTTTTCCTCAAGAAGTTTAAAAATGTCTATTTTTCCTGATCTTCTGGGTCTGTTAGAATAATCACCAAGCATTTGGGAAGTTAAAAGCAGCAACTCCAGGGTCTTTTGTACTTCCTCTAGGACATAGCTGTCAGGTATGAAAAATCTACCATGGCTGGACCCATTCGTTGTATTAATCACTACCTTTCCCTTGGAGTTGATTTATGGTTCAGTGGGAAATTCTGGAAAACGCATCGTGCAGACACGTTCATTCATGGAGAAAGATTGGAATGCAGAATTGAAGAAGAACAGTGTCCAAGGCCCCTGGGTAAAAATGTTAGGTGACTTAACTTCCCATGAGCTTTCTGTAAGTACCTTCAACCTGCCGTCCTGTGTATCGGTCTTCTAGCATCTTACACACGAGAGAAGGGGAGTCGTGTAAATTATTCCTGGCCAACTCACTATAAAAATTATTTTTGGATGAATCCCAGGTGGCCATTGTCATTTGAGGTTTGATACATAAAGACCTACTGCCCAGACCACCTTTCTTGTTAGAAGGGTGCTAAGTTTATGGGGCAATCTGGGGTTAATGCTTAGAACTAGATTAAGCATCCTCTTCACTGGGCTCTGAGCTCTGTCACCTGAATAACCCAGTTTCTTTGGCAAGGAGGGTAATCTCAGGTCCTAGCCAGACTTGGTTTGCTTTTGTATCTCCCAAAGGGTACTTCAGCCTTCTTTATCCCATTGGTACCATGTGATAGACTGCTTTCGGCAACCTCTTCTGCCAGGGGGTTAAAATAAATCTGTCTCATCAGTGCCTTTTTGTTTAAGGGTAGTTTAAAAGTGCTGATGGTTAGGTTTACTTCCTTGTGTGCTCATTCTTTATTTTTACTGCAGGAGTTATGACTTTTTTTTTTTCTCTCTCTCAAAAAAAAAAAGTCTTCATTGATACATCAAAAAGATGAAAAGATGTTGAAAATGTACTTGGACTTTCCTGTTTCTTTGCGACTTCCCCCTCCCCAACTTTTAAAAATAGGTCTCCGAGCATCAGACATTTGCCAAAGCAGCAGTTTTAAAGCCTAGGGTTTCCCCCTTTCCTGGCGTATGAAGGCTCCCTACCTCTCCTCTCTGCTTTGCTGACATAGGCGTTTTCCCCTTTTGGGTTTTAGTTTTATGTGAGCACATTATGAAGGGTTTGCCAGGTCCTTTAGGATAAAGATAGGTGTGTTGGTGATTTTGGCACCCGGCTTCTTTGGTGATGGGGGGCACAGGCACTGGAAATCCACAGAGACTGGATGGACCTGCAAATACTCCTCGTGAACAGTATCAGGAGTGGCCTTAGGAATTTTAAAAGGGACTCTGTCTCTTTTGCTCTAAAGCCTTGGCTCTCAACTGGGGGCAGTTTTCTTTTCAGGATGACATTTGGCAATGTCTGGAGACATTTCTGGTTCTCACAACAGGGCTGGAGCTACCAACGTCTAATGGCTAGAGGCCAGGGACGCTGTGCATCCACTATACAGAACAGCCTCCCAGAACAAAGAGGTATTTGGCTCAAATTGTTCCTGGTGTTGAGGTTGAGAAGCCCTGCTGTACGGGATGTTTTCTAGGATCGGGCTATGGCCTGTGTGTTTCTTTCTCCTCTGTTTTTCTTTTTCTTAAAAAATACGCCAACAAGCGAAAAGCCACCAACTATATTCATAATAAATTGCCTCGTAAAGAAAATCCCAGGTCTACTCTTCCTGCAAAAAGGAGAGAAAAAAAAAAAAAATCAAAGTTGGCCCCATGGTACGAGTTAACCACTGATGACATTTTCCTCTGAGGATGGTTTTCTGGGTTAGGGTTTTCTGGGCTCTGTTAATACAGAGCCCAGAAGGTCATGAAGTCTCAGTTAAAGGGTGTCACAGATTCAGTCCCCAGATGGGCCACCCTGCTGGGAGGTACGAAGGTACAAACTGCAATTAAACCTCATGGTGTATTTACTTTGTGTTGGGAAGAAAATAAAACAGTGCTCTTCAGTCATTCTTACCAGAGGAAAACTCCTATTTTTCATTTTAATGTGTTCTCTTTTTGTGAGGGGTAGGTGTTGGATAGTAAAAAGGGGGGAAATGAATTTACAAATGTTACACTTTGCAGAGTATGACATGACCTTTTGTTTTTACCTTGTGGACTGGGTTTTCTATTAAGCTGTTGATCATATTCTCTCTCTGCCATTTCAGAAGAAAACACAGACCATTTTGCAGATTTTGGTACATGGTGAGAAAATTTGGTGGGATGATTGCTAACATTCTGGGATGGGCCTCTGGACCTGCTTTCTTTTGAATGGACAAGTATCAGATGTATACTAAGTATAATGTTGTGTGCCCAGGTCTCTAGTAGAGCTTGCATACCATTTTTAGCCTGAGTTCATGAGACAGGAACAACTTAAATGATACTTCGGCATTACCATTTTGGTCTTTCAGAATGGAGGGAGAGAGAGAGAGAAAATCCAATTACAGCAAGCACACTTGATTGAATAATCTTAGAGTGGACTTTGTGGGCAATAATGGTGTTGGCAAGAAACAAAGTTGGGTTTCTAAAGTTAGTGAACGTGTCCACCTGTCAGCACAAGTGCGTGTGGGCAATATCTCCCTGGAATAATTCAAAGGCTATTTGCATTGGATGGGTTAAAGACTTTGTTACACCGCCCCCCTCATCCATGTTCTAAATACATAGGCCCTCTCTGCTCTGTGACTCTTTTTAGATGCAGTGAGTGGAAAATTGAATTTAATGATTGAGTCCCTTTGATTTCTGAGTCGTGGAAATTCTTGTGATTTTTTTTTTTGTGCTTCTGGATTTACAGTGCATCTTAATGAATATCATTTTTTTTCTTAAATGATCTTAAAAATATGATTGAGTAGTTAGTGCTGGTTACATTCATGGCCTAACGAAGGAAAAGGAGGTGACACAATAGTTTCCCATAAGCCCTGGTTGAATCAGAGAGTGGTAATTATTCTTTAAATACTAAAACAGAGTTTTATCTATTAGAAGCCTCATAAACCAGCATCCACCGTCTATCTGATTTTGCTGTTGATGTAATTTTAGGAAATCAAGTGAACCGAGATGGAAATTAGGTTTCATCCTCGGTGGCTTGTGTACCCCTCTCAGTTCTATTAGATTTAAGAGGAGTTTTGCAGGCGGAAACACAGCAGGACCACAGCTCTTATCACTTCAGAGAGCAGGCCCTTCATAAAGAGAGACTACAAAATCATCCCTTTTATCTTGCATTTAAAAATCCTTCTTTTTCTGCCCCCACGTCATTTATCACATGCTTGGAGAGGACAATTCAAGATATTGTATTTTGAAAAAGAAAAAGAGAAGCCATTCAAATTCCTATTAAAATGAATTACGTGAGCTGTACATCACTTTCTAATTTCTGAGACTACTTGTAAATCATACGGAGAGAGGGCATTCTACCATTGGTTGGGGAAAAATGGGGAATTTAATAGTTTGTCAAAGATTAATAAGAAAGGATTACTTCTTGGAGAGACGGTGACTCGGTAAGCAAGTTCATTTTGAAGTTCATCAAGCTTATAAGCAGATGGAGAGTTTAATTAAAGTTACTTGTCATTACTCAAGTTTGCTTCTGCTCAGTCCCTGGGACAGAAGTGTATATGATGCCAGTGACATTGTCAGAACTTAGATTTGACCTCTCTCTAGAGCTGTGCGTTTTTCTCCCTTTCTATTCTATTCTATTCTCCTCTCTTTCTATTCTCCTTTCCATCATTTAGGAGCTGGTGAATATCTCTTAATTGTGGTCAGTTCCATGTCACAGACCTTGAGCAGTATAAGTCCTAGCAGTTAACTCTATTGTATTATTTTATGTTTTAATTTATTTTTAGCTGATACTGATTCAGATTGAAATAGTCTAAGACTGCCAGGAAATAACTAGTGTATGTGTGTGAACACACGCATACACACACACACGTGAATACTATATTGTTAACAGAACCAAATGTGTGTGTACATATATATTTATATGTATATATTTGAATGTTATTGGGATGATATTTACCCTTTCAAACTCTGAACTTCATTTTGAGACTGTTTATACCATTCTTATAAGCAGAGCCCTGTCTTTCCCTCTTGTTTCCTGCAAGAGGCTCAGGGAATGACTCTCTCTGGGAGGCCGCAGTTTTGTTCTTGTGTCGAGCCAGGAGCACTCTGACATATGGTTCAACAAAGGTGCACAGGCTCAGGCATCCAGCGCTTGTGGTGCTTCTGTTAACGCCTGTTTATCAGATTATTGAAGCCTGTTTATCAGATTATTGAAATGCAAGCTGCTTTCCTCAGAATGTGCTTCCTACTCCCGGAGTTTATGTAATCCTACCCAGGCCCTGACCTGATATCCTGATACAATCAGCTCTCAACAGGCACTACCGAAACTCATAGAATGGATTCTTTAGGATCAGGGCTTTTGTGTGGTTGTAACCAAATATTTAGGAGACAATCATCCCTGTCTGGAGCTTTTCTAAATTGTAGTTGCTGGACACTAAAGCCACAAACGATGAGAGATCCAGATTTTTTTTTTTTTTTTTTTTTTTTTTACTCACAGCTATTTTTATTTTTAATTTATTCATTTTTTATTTTTGGCTGCATTGGGTCTTCCTTGCTCAGTGCGGGCTTTCTCTAGTTGCGGCGAGCAGGGGCTACTCTTCACTGTGGTGCGCGGGCTTCTCACTGCGGTGGCTTCTCTTGTTGCGGAGCACACGCTCTAGGCACGTGGGCTTCGGTAGTTGTGGCGCACGGGCTTAGCTGCTCCGTGGCATGTGGCATCTTCCTGGACCAGGGCTCAAACCCGTGTCCCCTGCGTTGGCAGGTGGATTCTTCACCACTGCACTACCAGGGAAGCCCTGAACTGTTATTTTTATACTGGTAAGTTATAGAAGTGTTAGCAGTTGAGGTGTGGAATGGACTAGAATCTAGGGGTTCGCGAGTCTTACAGCTTATCAGAAAACCCTAGGGACCTTTGTAAGTTGCACTCATATCCTTATTTCATAACTGTGAAATCTATTTTTTTAAGCACCCCAGAAAATTCTTATGCAGGTGGTCCCTTGGTTTGGTTTGGGAACCCCTAAATTAAGTTATCAACCTCATCATAACCTTCCCAGGCAGGAATCGATTTCTTTGAATGTAAGTCATTTAAATTCCATAATGTGATACTGGATCTTAAAGCAGATTTAATTATGTAAGACAGACCGTCTTTTTTCACGAGAGACACAAAGATTTCAAGTGAGGCCTAAAACCTTTGGAACATATAGTACATTGGGCATAGATTCATTGGCCTAGATAATATTGAATTAAACTTCTCCCTTTCCTGCCCTCCCACACAGAAATTGGCCAGGATACCCCAGTGAAGGTTGTTCTCAAAACCAAGCCTGTTGTTCAGATCTGGCAGTGGAAAAGGCTTTGAAACTTGGGTCCACTCCTAATGGAGCCTCTTGATCCAAGTGCTTTAGCGTTAGATCTTTTGTATCTTAGTTAATGAAAACAGAGGTGTAATATAACATTAAATTTTTCAAAAATTATTTCTTTGGGGACCTCTTGGATTTGAATCTGTCTTCATTTTTATTCTATTAGGTGTGTGACCTTAGGCAGTAACTCAGCCTTACCACACCTTGTTTCCTACCCTATAAAATGAGGGTGAAATAGAACTCACAGAGGTATCACGGGAATAAATTAAAGAATGTGTAAAGTGTTAACTCACTGTCTTCAGCATAGGAAAGACTCAATAACTGTTGTCTCTTATTATTATCCTGGGGGGCGGGAAAATGACCAAATGAATGAGCAGCCGATCTTACCGTAGTGGAGAGCTTGGAGCCTCAAATTTGGTGTAAGGTATAATTAGATTACCACAGTACAAGTAAGAAGGGCTGACGGCTATAAGGAGAGAAGAGAAAACTGATTGCACTTTTTACCAGAGAAGAATGCAGTTGCTTTTGGTTTTTGCAGCATCTTGAGAGGAGGTGACTTTCACCTTCGTGAAGTGGCTTTCTGAGCTGAGCCCAGAGGGTGTGGCCTAAAGGAGTGGGATCCTTAGAAAAACAAACTGGCAGAGGAAATGATATGGTGTATTAGTGCCTGACACACAGAAGGTACCCAGGAAACAATGGTTGAGAAGCATGGGGCTTTATGGAAAGAAACTTGCGTTGAGTTCTGGTCCTACTATGGTCTGTATAATGGGTGTGATAATACTGACCATCTAGAGTTGTATGGAGTAAATGAATACTGTATATAACATGTTTAGCAGGCTGTTTGGTGCATTGTAAGCGCTCAGTACCAGTGGTTAATCATATAATTATTCCCTATTGATGTGAAGGGAAACAGGAAGACATCAGCTGGCGAGATAAATGTGCACCAGATAATGAAGGCATTTTAATACTGAGCTAAGGAGTTTAGGTTTTGTTCACTTGACAGTTGGGAACCAGGGAAGCGTTTTGATCAGGTGCACAGACGTTGATGCTCTGTCCTCTCATGATTTCAGTAAAATGCCTGGGGGAATCGCAGCAAAAGAACAGTTTCTCTCCACAGTCCTCTTCCTGTCAGGGAGTCAGACCTTCTCCAGAAGCCCCATTGAACGTTTCACCTTGGGTCCCTTTGCTCGAGGTTGGCTCCCCTGCCCATCCCATAGTTGGAAGACAGGCTCCTGGAATGTGGTCAGGCAGCCAGCGGTATCTGCTACTAATAGCTGACGGCATGTTGGAGCCCAAAAGTGTGCTCAGTAGGAGACACAGGAGAAAAGAAGAAAGTACCAGTGATAGAAGAAAGGAAGGGGCAGAGGTTTGTGTGGAAAGCTGGTAAATTCAGTTCTAGACCAAAAGTGAATTCAAGTGAAAGTAGGATATCCGGAAGAAGTGATGCACAGGCAGGAGAAATTGAGGATTTGAGCGCACAGCTGCAAGTATTAATCTGGGAATCATTCACTTGGAAGGTTACAAAGAAATACCAAGATTCCCAAATAAGGAGAGATTAGAGAGGGATGGACAAAAACCAAATAATAAGCCTAAAGGAGTGATTTCTTTTTAGGGGGCCTGTCACAGGCAGTGACAGTGCTAAAGGGATACTTTATTTAACATTTGTAAAAACAAAAACCCACCCCCTTCAGTAGTCTTCAATAGTTCCCATCTCCTCTGAGACATCTGACCTCAGTAAAAACAGCGAAGTGCTTGTTGTGCAATCTCTGATGGAAGACAAGTTCCCAGGTCTGGCTGCCCACCTCCACACTCACCTATTCTGGACAGATTTCTCCTCTCGGTACCATCTGTATAGAACTTCATTTGTTACCCGTGTGGCCCCCTGACTGGCAAGTGATAGACCCACTTAAACTAATAAGAGTGAGTCGGCATTTATTATAATGTATTGTAGGAAATTCAAGGACAAATAGGCAAAACTAGTCCCCAAGAAGGACTATAAAGAGGCAGTTGAAATTCCTTCTGTGGGCCTTTACTTTAGGGTTCTATCATCAAGGCAATACCAGAGAGAGAGAACGAGTACCGAATGGTCACCTGCCAGCCAATGAATGGATCTCTCCCACGTCCCATTCACCTGCCAGCCAATGAATGGATCTCTCCTGCATCGCACTCACCTGCTAGCCAATGAATGGGTCTGTCCTGCACCCCATGTCCTCTTAGCCTGTTTCCACCTGCCCGTGGTGGGGAGTGAGAGGCTGTCAGCAGGAGGGCGAGCTCAGATGAATTGGGCAGATCTGAGTATTGTGTGTGGGTACATCTGATTGTCGTGCAGACTTGTTACTCTCTCCCTGTAATTGCCCTGCAGTCTCTTGGTCGAGTGACTCTGCTGTGCCTCCAGGTAGGTGGACACTTTGCTGTCCCCTTGACTTTGAGCTGGGCTCTGTGATTCTCCATGGCCAGTGGAATGTACTGGAAGCACATGGGCAGAGGGTGTCAGTGTCCTTGCCTGGTGTTGCTTGGCCTCTCTGCCCTACCACCTGCCTTGAGTAGACCATGACCCAGGTCCCCATGTTGCTGCTGGTCCCAGAATGAGAGATGTGGGGAGCATCATGGCCCCGACCTGCAGCTTTATGCATCATGGTGTTCGTGATGTCACCCAGTGCACCTGAACCCCAGTGAGCAAGAAAGAAGCCTTACTGTTGTCCATCACCACAGTTCTTTTCCTTTGTGGGGGCCACACAATATTATTGTAGCAGAAATCTGACCTATACAACAGCCAAGTTGACTAATAAAGTATCTGTTTTTCATCCAGAAAACTGAGGAGCCAGAGTGGTCGGCAATGTGGGAAAATGAATCCGTCTCTTCTAGGGTCCCATAACCCGCCCTCTGTTTGACCAAAGCTGAATTCCAGTGAGGCGCCTGATTCAATCATGCCCGTATTCAGTATTGCAAAATGATCTGCTTTTTCCCAAAACACAACTTTAGCTTTCATATTCTCATTAACAAAGGCTGTATACGTTATTAGACTTAATTTAAAGATATAATCGGCTGTGTCAGTCAGATAAGGAAAAAAATAGTACCGTGGACCTTTTCCAAATTCCCTCAGGCTTAAAATATAAAAACTCCCTGGAGTGCTGACAGCACACCTTGCCTGTTATTACAGCTTGGGTTTTGTTCTGTTCCTCTGCCAGAACCAGAATATCATTAGGTTATAAATCAGATCTAACGGGTTAGATTATTGTTCTTGAGCTCTGTATCTTGAGCTCTGTGCTTTCTGTCCATTAGTTGTGGCATAACAGACGTAATTTAATTTATTATTAGTCCTGTCTTCAAAAGAAGCTTTTATTTCAAACTGTGCTCAAGGACATAGTGGGGAGAATCATGAGTCTTTCCTCAGTGTCTCGGGAGGTAAAATTGCTAGGATGTAACAGGTTTTGAAATGCTTGTGGTTTTGCAGGCTGAAGAGATGCTTGTACCCTGATACATCCTTGCTGCAAGGAACAGATTTCCCGGCGACTTCTTTTTGGTAGCTTTAGTTGTTTGTGTGTGTGTGTGTGTGTGTGTCATAACCATGATATTAAATTTATCGTCTTTGAGGTAATTGAGCAGCAGTACTGCCATTCACTCATTCGTTCGCTTTGTCAATCCATCTGTCAGCCATTCAACAAATATGTATTCTTTGCCTTCATTTCAGGGCAAGATCAATTTTCTTTTGATACATAATAATCTTTTTTTTCTTTTTTTGCGGTACACGGGCCTCTCACCGTTGTGGCCTCTCCCGTTGCGGAGCACAGGCTCCGGAGGCGCAGGCTCAGCGGCCATGGCTCACGGGCCCAGCCGCTCCGCGGCATGTGGGATCCTCCCGGACCGGGGCATGAACCCGTGTCCCCTGCATCGGCAGGCGGACTCTCAACCACTGCGCCACCAGGGAAGCCCTGATACATAATAATCTTTCATACAAGGTTGAAGATTATTCAAAATGTTTATTTTACAATACAGTGAAAACTCACCAGTATAAACTCAGATTTGTTAGTAGTTTTCCTAAGTTTCCATATAATGCCTTGATGAGCTGCTTCCTACAATAGAGGTTGAGGATTGTTATAAACATATGTGTACATCTTTGGCTCACTAACTTAAACTCAGATTCATTATTAAAGTTCCTAGGTTTTCAGGGAGCTCCTCAATTAGCTGCTTCCCACAGTAGAGGTTCTTAAGGGGCAACATCACCTAACTGACTCAGGGTCTCTAAAGAAGTTCTGTGCCCTCAGGGTTCCTCTGATAGCCACCCTCTGTAGTCCTGCCCAAGTCTGTGGAGCCTTGAGTTAAATCGGGTGATGCAGATGAAAGTGTGGAAGTGTTTGAGGCCGTTGAAGGTGATAAAAATGCTGCGAAGAATTGTTCTGCTGGTTTGATGACTATTGAATGTGCACCTACTGGCTCAGATGCTGGATTCACTTAAATGTGCATACCTGTCTTAGGGTCTTAAGTGTCCCATACCTTATAGAGACATTTAAATTTTACATCCTATGATCAGTGTTGTTACACTCAGTGGATAATTGTTTAGATTACCTTAAACAACTTTTCATCCATTATTGTTTAGCAAAGACCAGGATCTTGAGATACTAGGACAGGTTAGTGAGGTAGGACATAATAAAAACTCTAGCCTGAGTTATTGCCTGGGGCTCAACTTAATGGCAAAGGATGGGGGCCAAGGTTTTAGAGAGAGTGAGGAATATTAGAACTAAAATCTGTGTGTGTGTGTTGTGTGGGTGTATGTATGTATGTACTTGTACTGATTTCGTTTCCAGCCATCATAGTTTTGTTTTGTTTTGTTTTGTTTTTCCCTATCTAGCTAGCTAGCTAGCTTCCTTTTGTCTGCATTGGGTCTTCATTGATGCGCGCGGCCTTTCTCTAGTTGCGGCAAGCGGGGGCTGCTCTTTGTTGCGGTGCGCGGGCTTCTCATTGCGGTGGCTTCTCTTGTTGCGGAGCAAAGGCTCTAGGTGCGCGGCTTCAGTAGTTGCGACATGCCGCCTCAGTAGTTGTGGCTCGTGGGCTCTAGAGGGCAGGCTTAGTAGTTGTGGCGCACAGGCTTAGTTGCTCCGTGGCACGTGGGATCTTCCCGGACCAGAGCTCGAACCCGTGTCCCCTGCATTGGCAGGCGGATTCTCAACCACTGAGCCACCAGGGAAGTCCCCAGCCATCATAGCTTTGAAGAGTTTTGGATATATTAAAATATGATAGTAGTTTATTGAATTCATACTGTAGTCCTGGCCCAGTGCTATACTCTTTACCTGGAATAAATACCTTGTTTAATTTATCCCAGCAATCTTATGATGAATGGGCTGTTAATATTCTCACATGACAAAAGAAGCAAAGTGTTTCTTTACGTCCCATACATTTATGTAGTGTTTTAATGTGTGCCAACCTTTCAGCTATTACATTAATCCTTACAGAAATCTTACGAGATATTGTTTTTACAGACAAGGAAATTGAAGTGGAGAAAACTTAAGGCACCTGTCCACAGTCACAATTAGTAAGTGGTGGAGGAGGATTTGAACTTGGGCCTTCTGGCTGTAGCCTGGGCTCCTTATCTGTGTCCATTGTTAACTAGCCCAGGTGGTGGTAGCCCTGGGATGTGCTCTTGAACCATCTTGCGTAGGAGCTTGTATTCAGTAGCCATTAAATTATTCCAACTCTTGTATGAAACAACAGATTCAAGGACAGACGTTGCTTCTTTTTAACAGAAAGCAGATCTGAAATGCTGTGGTTCAGCCTCTCTTCAGTAGCCCCATATATTTTCTACTTTTTCTGTTTGTTTATCATTTAAGATTTGTTCTTAAAATCATCTCAGACCTTAGGGAACTGTGAGTTATATGGAAGGCTGCTTAAAATTCTGTAGTTAGGGGACTTCCCTGGTGGCACAATGGTTAAGAATCCGCCTGCCAATGCAGGGGACACGGGTTTGAGCCCTGGTCCGGGAAGCTCCCACATGCCGTGGAGCAGCTAAGCCCGTGCGCCACAACTACTGAGCCTGCGCTCTAGAGCCCACTAGCCGCAGCTACTGAAGCCCGCGTGCCTAGACCCCGTGCTCCGCAACAAGAGAAGCCACTGCAATGAGAAGCCCTCGCACTGCAACGAAGAGTAGCCCCCGCTCACCGCAACTAGAGAAAGCCCACGCGCAGCAACGAAGACCCAACACAGCCATAAATACACACATATATACATACATACATAAATTTATTTTAAAAATTCTGTTAAGTTCGGATTAGCTAGTGTGTTGTCTTTATGTATAAGCAAAAGGAGAAAGATGTACATATGTAAAAACTTGTGTACCCTTATAGGGTATCTCTCTTCTTTTCTACCTCTATCTGTGTTTTTTCTTTCTTTCTACCCCTGCCACCTTTTATTTATCTAGGAAGACTGGGAGGGGCTCTGGAAAATAAATTTCATTGCATGACTTGTCAGCATGACAAGTATATTGGCAAGTGCTTTACCTGCCAGATCTCATTACCCCAGGCAGCAACTCAATCAGGGAGCTACAGTTTTCATCCCAGTTTTATAAAGATGCTGAGGCTTAGGCCAATAGGGAAGACAGAATTTAAACTCACATTTACCTAGCTCCAAATCTAGTACAGTTTCTCCTCTTGCAAGGCTGCTTCAGACTCCGGTCCTGTGACCTGCCTGGTAGTTTGGTTGTTAACAGCTTCTGCTTTCTCAGATATAGGTTTGTTTATTATCAAAGAAATCCCATTGTTTCTTTTGTACTGGCTGTAATCCTCTTTCCAATGCAGCCTGGAGCTGGATTACATTACAGTGGGGATAACCATTTCCCAGTGTCATCTCTGATTTGAGCTAATAGGAGAATACGAGCTTATATATTGTTAAGATTGTAGGGATTCAGATGACGGAGCTTCATTGTTTCACGGAGCAAAAGTAGTTTATCCATTCGGTATTGCCAGTGCTTGTTGAGAACCATATTGCTCTGTGGCCTTGGTCATTACCAAACAAGATGAAAGACACAGTGGTTGTTATTAGGTTAAGGGAGGCCGATTCATCCATCCAGCAGATATTTATGAAGCTCCTGTTACATGCTGGGCAGTGTTACAGGCGCTGCGGATACAGCCCTGAACAAAGCAGATCATGTTCTTAATTTGCCCGTGAAACACGACTTAGAAATTCTAGAATGTACATCTAATTATTTCCATTTTTATTTAGTTGTAAGCTATTTTATTTCATAAACTCACTGGTTACTGGCCATCCTTAACCCCTGAAAATATTACTGCAAATAAAGATCTTTCAGTGGCAGGACTGATGCCTTTAGTTTGCTTGGGTGTTCCTTGCCTTCCATCAAATAACTCTTTTAAGTTTGTTATGAAATCTGTTAAGATGACTTTAAGATTATCTGCATTTATCAGGTGAGGAAATTGAGGCCCAGGGAGGTGGTGTACAAATAGCAAGGTAACTTTACTTAATTCAGAGTAGAAATTTTGACTTGTTGGTACTTTCTGTCTTGGTATTCCTGAACAGAATTCATAATACCAAAAAAATGTGGACTTAACTGTACCCCATGAAAGGTACAAGACAATTACAGCTCTACTGGTGTTTAAGGTTTGGGGGGCAAAGTGCTCCTTGGATATCTTCTCCCCAGAAAAATACCTGTGGCCACATGTATTCAATTTGTTCATATATTATTTGAAAACGGATTGAAGAGGGATATAGATGGCTGTTTTTGCAGCGGCTTTGGCAAGAGATGATGAAAGTTTTGTTGAGAATGATAATGGGATAAAGGGTATAAGCAGGTTTGAAGGCTGGTGTCTTGATGTGCTGATTAGAACACTTGTAAATCTGTATGGAAATGCAGCTTTTGTGGGGAGATAATTTATTGATAACATTAATTTTAATTTTATGCCATGAAGCTTGTTGGTAAGTACATAAGGCTCTCATGAATTGATTCTCTTTTGTGTATGTATGTATTTTGTGATATATTTACAAAGAGCCAATGATAATCTAAGAAAAAGTTATTGCTAAATCTTTTAGATTAAATCCCTAAAATCATTTCATGAAAACAAGAAACGCTGGTGAAAAAATTTCATAGAAAACATTAGGAGGTGGGAGTCTTTTTTTTTTTTTTAATTTTATTGAAGTATAGGTGATTTATAATGTTTTGTTAATTTCTTCTGTACAGCACAATGACTCAGTTATACATATATATGTGTATATATATTCTTTTTCATGTTTTTTCCCATTATGGTTTGTTACAGAATATTGAGTATAGTTCCTGTGCTATACAGTATGACCTTGTTGTTTATCCATTCTATATATAATAGTTTGCCTCTGCTAATCCCAAACTCCCATTCCTTCCCTCCCCTACCACCCCCGCCCTTGGCAACCACAAGTCTGTTCTCTATATCTGTGAGTCTGTTTTTGTTTCGTAGATACGTCGATTTGTATGGTATTTTAGGTTCCACATATAAGTGGTATCACATAGTATTTGTCTTTCTCTTTCTGACTTACATCACTTACTATGATCATCTCTAAGTCCATCCATCTTGCTGCAACAGCATTATTTCATTCTTCTTTATGGCTGAGTGATATTCCACTGTGTGTGTGTGCATATGACGTCTTCTTTATCCAGTCATCTGTTGATGGACATTTAGGTTGTTTCCATGTCTTGGTTATCGTAAGTAGTGCTGCTATGAACCTAGGGGTGCGTGGATCTTTTTGAGTTATTGTTTCGTCTGCGTATGAGCCCAGGAGTGGGATTGCTGGATCATACGGCAACTCTGTTTTTAGTTTTTTTGAGGAACCTCCTCCTTACTGTTTTCCAAAGTGGTTGCACCAATTCACATTCCCAGCAACAGTGTAAGAGGGTTCTCTTTTCTCCACATCCTCTCCAGCATTTGTTATTTGTAGACTTCTTAATGATGGCCATTCTGACCAGTGTGAGGTGGTACCTCATTATAGTTTTGATTTGCATTTCTCTCATAATTAGTGGTGTTGAGCATCTTTTCATGTGCCTCTTGGCCATCTGTATGTCTTCTATGGAGAAATGTCTGTTTAGGTCTTCTGCCCATTTTTTGACTGGATTGTTTGTTTTTTTGTTGTTGAGTTGTATATTTTGGAAATTAACCCCCGTCGGTTGCATCGTTTGCAAATATTTTCTCCCATTCAGTAGGTTTCTTTTCACTTTGTTTATGGTTTCCTTTGCTGTGCAAAAGCTCATATGGCTGGGTCCCATTTGTTAGGAGGTGGGAGTCTTTGATTTTGGGGTGAGCTGAAATATCTTAATGTACTTATTAATAGCTATAAGAAATATTAAAAGTTTGATTGGCTTTAGAATCATTATAAATTGAGTTTGCAGTGAATTCTGGGAGGTGACACCAGTGGTGACAGTTTTTAAATCTCAGATTTCTCCATGAAAAAAAATAGAACGGCTAGGAGAGCTAAACTACAAACCCACAAACAATATTTGCAATAAAACTAGGATTCAGGTGTCCCCGTTTGTCTTAGATTATGTGTAGATGGGAGAAACGATTGACAGCTATAAGACCTGTGTGGAATTGGCCTTAGAGGGAAGTGAGGAGAGATCTGAACCCCTGCTCCCCCCAAATCAACTACAGACCCCAAAGGAAAGTGTGATGAGCCCATATGGGTTGTGTATTCACAGCTGAGTGGCTCTACAGGATACTTAATTCCAGGGTGAGGGCAAGGAGACTGAGGCAAGGTCTGGTAATGTCTGGACTCTATTATTTTACAAACGAACACACTCAATGTCCCTTCCAAGGTAAGACTCAGCATCCAGGAGGAAGTGCTGGGAGTGGAACCCAGATTGAGCAAGATGGGGCAGTGAGGGTCAAGGAAAGAGAAGGTTTAGGTGAGTGTGTGGGCATTGAAAAGGCAGATCTGCAAAAGCAGAAGGTCACAAGTTTTTGACTCACTTCGTGACAGCACATCAAGACCTTTGAACAAGAAAATCCCAACTACACCCCCTCCCTATGTTTGGGAATACTTATTTTACATCAAAAATGGGCAATAGGATAATAACTCCATACAAAATTATTTTAATTAAAAAGAAAATAAGGAACAGTACTCGCAAGAGTTGAAAATGATATACCTGATATTTTAAAATGGGACAGAATATTAAGAACATGATGGAGGTGTGAAAGGGCATTATATATCAGTGAAAGGGAAACGGAGAAATGAAGGTTTGAAAAGAAAGATGGCAGAATTCAGGAAAAATGTACAAATAAAACAATAATTTTAGAAATTAAGAGTAAACTAGAAAAAATGCAAGAGCAGGTAAACACAATTGTTAAAAACTCTGAGAAAAGTAGAGGAGGAGGAGATGGAACATGTCAACAATCGAAGAAAAATACAGTAAATGAAAAGGATTTGAGGAAAAGTTGTGTGGAAACTATGTAAAGGAGAACCAAATATGTATAACAGAAGTCCTATAAGGTGAGATTAAAATTAAACAGAAAAAAAACCAGTATAAAAAATCATAAGAGGGACTTCCCTGGTGGCGCGGTGGTTAAGAATCCACCTGCCAATGTAGGGAACACGGGTTCGAGCCCTCGTCTGGGAAGACCCCACATGCCACAGAGCAACTAAGCCTGTGCACCACGACTACTGAGCTTGAGATCTAGAGCCCGCGAGCCACAATTACTGAAGCCCGAAAAAAAAAAAATTTAAAAACCATAAGAAAACTTTATTGAACTAGGAGTCCTTGAATCTATATATGGGAAGGGCCACTTTGTTCCTCATAAAAATCATCTCAAATCATCACTGAGACATAGTATAGTAAAACTGTGGTCTTTAATGAAAGGAAAACATACCTTTGAGTATCCAGGCAAAGAGACTTCATCACTATAAGGAAGAAAATTAGATTCTCATGAGACTTTTTTTGACAGCAGTGCTTTATGCCAAATAAACAATGGAGTATCATATTTAACATAATCATGGAAAGAAATGTGAGCCATGAAATTTATCACCGGCCAAACTGATCTTTAAATATAAACCAGCAGACAAATTATTGTGAATGTGCCAGAAATAAGGGAATATTACTCCCACGAGCTCTTCCCGAAGAGTTTGGGAAAGCGTAAGCTTCAGACAACCTTAAAGCTTGAAGAAGCATTGATGAAATAAGTATAGGCAGTTAACTAAATGGTCGATGAAGGCTCTTTCTCTTTATAGGAGTATTTCAGCTAATAAACCACAGTTTTGTCTTTGAGATCATTAGAATTATAGCTTCCAGTGGATTCAGGGAGGATCGTTCCAGTGATGATTTACTTTTGCCATCCCGAATAAATTCTCGGATGTAGGCAGAGATCATTGAGGGCCTCCAGCATTATAAATAGGGCAACACAGAAACATGATGTACTTCTTGATAGATAAATACGACACTACCAGTGGAGTAGTCTTGCCATAAAGGTATGGAACTTTAGTCTGACCAAGCCTCTAGATCTATCTATCATTTACAGAAAATAAATAGTGGTAACGTGTTAAATGACACCATGGGGATGTAATCAGCAAAATGGCAAAATCCAGACCCTGGGAAACTTTACAATACAAAAGACTAAGTTTTAAAACAAATGGGTAAAGGAGATGAAAGGGGAACCTATAGATTAAAAGAGATTTAGGAGGGCATCAATTTAGGTACGGACCTTTTTTGGATCCTGGATCAAGCCAACAAATTGTAAAATAGAAAAAAAATTGTTTTGTAATTGGGAAAGTGAATATTACAGAGTTTTTTTGGAATTAGTCATTCATACTTTTAAGTATTTTATGATCTGTTGGTTTTTGTTACTAATAATGAAAAAGTAAATTAAGGAAAAAAAGGTTTGAGTGACCAATTAGAGATTATGAGATACGGAATGACTCACTTGGGACTTTAGTAGATGTATTGGAGTAAACAGAACTGGTAGGATGTATTTAAATCAAAGGAGAAAACAATAAGTGAAAATAAAGAGATTTGTGATATGGAATTGGCTCCCTTGATTATGGAGGCTAAAAAGTCCCATGAGACCCAGGAGAGCTGCTGGTATATGTTCCGTCTGAGTCCAAAGGCCTCAGAAGACCAAAGTCCCAGCTCAACAGTCAGGAAAAGCTTGACTTTTTTATTCCCCTGCCTTTCTGTTCTGTCAGGCCCTCAGTAGATTGGGTGATACTCACCCATGGTGGGGAGAGCTACCTGCTTTACTCAGGATATGGATTTAAATGCTAATGTCATCTAGAAACACCCTTCAGGCCACACCCACAAAAAATGTTTCACCAAATATCTGGGTAATCAAGTTGATGTAAAACTAACCATCACAATGGAAAGCTTTTTTTTTTTTTTTTTTTCTCATTCCTGTGTTCCTTTTGTCCTGTTGGCTGTAGGTGATCAAACAGTAATTCATTGGTGTTGAGTTACTGTGGTCATCAGATTGGAAAAAGCAGGTTTTGCTATTCAGTCAATTGAGGTTCGTGGTCACTGGGGATCCCTCAAGTAACAGCTCTAGTGTTCATCTTCAGGGGTCCCTTTTTTGCACTTCCTGTGTTAGGGTAGCGGGAAATCGTATGTGAGTGAGATTTCCTAGGGTTCCTGCACCTCTTGGAGAACTGGATTACTTGTTACCTCTTACACCTTTGTAAGACATTCTTTTTTTAAAATTCACTTTGGACATTTATGGGCTTATTCCTTTTTGTACACCAAGCATTTCAAATATTGCTTTCCTTAGAATTCTTTAAATTTATTTTTTATACTTAATTTTTTATTGAAGTATAGTTGATTTACAATAGTACATTAGATTCAGGTGTGTAGTGTAGTGATTGAATATTTTTAGATTGTACTCCATTTAAAGTTATTATGAAATATTGGCTATATTCCCTGTGTTGTACAATATATCCTTGTAGCTTATTTATTTTATATGTAATCGTTTGTATCTCTTAATCCCATACCCTGTTTGATCCCTTCTCCCTTCCTTTCTGTTTGTTCCCTCTGTTTGTTCTCTATATCTGTGCTTTTTTGTTATATTCACTCATTTATTTTATTTTTTAGATTCCATATGTAAGTGATAACATACAATATTTGTCTTTCTATGTATTTCTTAGACAGAATTTTTGAATGCCATGTATTTTTACGGACTTTGTCTACATTTTATAGTATTCATCTCAATGTAGGTGTACTGTAGCTGTTGAGAGCTGCTGCTTAGCCTTAAGAGTCTTAAGTTGTTTCATAATAATAACAATAATAACAAAATCATACTTGTTTTCCTTTGTTCTCCATTAGTTGTAAATTGCGTGCTCTTCTCAGGTTGACAGAAAACCTGAGCAGGTTTACATTTTTGACATTATTTAAAACTCTGTGGTAGGTCGTATCTCTTTCATTTGGAATGCCAGAAAACTGTAGCTTAAATGATAAGTGACTTGTGATGAGTTAAAAGCTAAAGGGAGAGAGTTAGGATGAATCAAAGGGTACTAGCAAGAGGCATAAGAAGAGGAAGAGACAGAAATGTTAAGAGGTAGAGACAGTAGGGAGTAGTGAATTGTGAGTCATGTGAATAAGAAAGAATATATTAAGTGATGACAGTACTAATGATCATAATGATAGAGAACATTGTCCTAGGAAGGATGCTCAGACCTGGACTTCATGGCACCTTTATCAGATAGCTACCATTATTTTCTCCATTTTACAGGTAAGTAAACTGAGGCACTGGGAGCTTATGTAACATGTAATGGGCAGGCTTAGCCAGTCAGTTTGGCACCATGACCCAGTAATTGAACT
This sequence comes from Stenella coeruleoalba, assembly GCF_951394435.1. Classification (NCBI taxonomy): domain Eukaryota; kingdom Metazoa; phylum Chordata; class Mammalia; order Artiodactyla; family Delphinidae; genus Stenella; species Stenella coeruleoalba. The sequence continues at coordinate 77,271,207 of NC_137156.1, forward strand.
TCATCTTACACATCGTAGTAATATAGTATGTCTTATTCCTTCTTCTTCCAGGGATTAGGTACCCCAGACAGGTTAAGTAACTTCCCTAAGCACTGATGTTTCAATCCGGCAGAGCCAAAAAAAGCATGTCTGTTTTCAGACTGGGAAGCATTATTTTGACTTTGCTTAGTGAGTTTGTTTTTGGAATAGCTTCTCTAAGGCCACATTCTTGTCTTTTCAGTACTGTTTCATTGACTTCCTTGCCTGTTTTTTTTTTTTTTTACTGTTCATCTCTTCACTTTCCATTCACATTCCCAAGTATGAAGTAAGTAACAGTTGGCTTTCACATGATAATTGCGAAAGATAAAAGGCAATCTGAAAAGAATCTGGCCTGTGGGGAAGGTTGGCTTGACGTTTAGAAAATGACTTTCTTGTCCCTGACTTGAGACTTAACTTTTCCGTTAATGAGGAGTAACACGTTAATGTTGTCCCTGAACTTTATTTGTAATAACTCACCAATGGGAGCAGTCACAGCCAGCTCTGGTACTGAATGTTCAAAGCGACCTTCTGTAGAAAAGGAAAGAGAAAAAAATCCTTTCTGTTCTCACAGGGATCCTTCCTGTTTGGAAAAACCAAATAGGTAAGAAAAATAAATCAGGCACTTGAAGGAAAGGAGCTATATCCTTGAGAAAGTTATATTTGCAAAAATGCTAGTAGCCTAGAGATTTTCTTTCCAATTTAAGCAATGAGAAATTTTCCAATGTGAAATGGTTTTTCATAGGGCCAGTAATAGGGTATTTTTGGTGCTAAAATAGATGGTGATGGTTGGTGCAGCAGTCTTTACTCTTCCAGCCATACGCAGGAGGAGAATATCCTCTGTAACTGTGTCCTCAGAGCTTCCCCCCAAAAAGGAGACATGGGAAAAGCAGTGTTGGTTTTAGACAGATCCTTTACATGGCCGAGTGTGTTTCTCTTCAGGGGAAAGAGAAGACCAGGGAAGTATCTGTGGCTGTAGAGGGTTAGCGTCTCTGTGACATTCTTTGTGTTCCATTTCCTAGTCAGGAGTGCTTGAGGCATTTGACTCCCCTGGGTTGAATCTTTTCCACCCTCCACCCCATCCCATTTTGTGCACTTTGCTCCTGAAAGCTTAGTTATGTTGGGAGATTGATGGCATTGGAGTTAATGACTAGTTGTACGAGGGTTATTAATTAATGAAATCATATTTTCAGTGCAAAGGCGTAACTCGAGCTTAACGTGCTGTGCGTTTTTGGTGTAAGAGATATGTGCGGTTAAAATGGAGTAAATTTGGACTTAGCAAAAGTGATGGAAAACTTAAAAGGTATTGTGGTTATTTATATTATTTTTATTTTGTAGACTAGGTATAAAGATACAAGACAAAATAAAACAACCCCTCCCCCCCAAGAAAACCCCAAACCTGTTCATCATGAAGGTAAAATTTACGTGGATTCACAATGCAAGGAGAAATAAAGTAGGGCAACAGAGGAGTATATTCAATTCTGGGATTTGTCTGTCCAGCCAGTTTACTGAGGATACGTATCAGTGCGTTTAAAAGATACTTTTAATTTAATTTTATGTTTTTGATTTAAGCTTTGTTGGGGTATAATTGACAAAATTGTAAGATACCAAGTGTATATTGTGATTTGATAGAGGTATAATATATCAGTTTTTTAACGATTCTAAAAAATTAGTGGACACTTGTGAGTGAGATTTGGGTGAGAGGACCGTGAATAGCTTTATAAACCAGACTAAAGTATTCCTGGCGAGTAATTTAAAAATATTTCTGGACTTTTTATTGTAGCAAATACTTGTCGTATTTATAAATGAACATGTTCATTCTGTCTGGGAAGCCAGGTTGAATTTTCATTTGTTTGCTTCCTTGGCTGGTGGATTGTACTTCATAAGATAGTAAGCAGCTTTCACCCACAAACCCCATAGAGCCGTCTACCACCAGGCTGCTCAGGTAGGAGAGTTAAGTCAAAGCAAACCAGAATTTATACTGAAGATGGCTCCCCATGCAGTAGGGAAAACCCAGCTGTAAGTTCATGCCACTGTGAGAATTTTCAGTGGCAGTGAGATGCTTAAGTGAAATTGAGACTTCTCCACAGTCAGTGTTGCAGGAGATAAACTAAAACCCCTTAACTAGAAGCTTCTCATGCTCATAAGCCATCTAAGGTCCAACTGGTTTCTTTAAGTTTCATGACCCACTTAAGACAGAACAGTGGAGGAAATGTGTGCTTGGACGTTCGACTGATTTCATCAGGTATGACCCAGAGACCTGTCCTGAGAGGTGGACCGTGACAGAATAGCAAACGAATGCAGAACTTCCAGACTAGTGATAAGGGATGGTTGTCCTTTAACCCTGGCTCCCCTGTCTGCTCTGAGGGTGATTGGTGAGAAGAGTCAGAACCCTGAAAATGTACCAGGAAGCTCGCCACCAGTGTTTCCATGGTCTGGAGAGGCTCTCAGCTATGGACATATACAAGTGTCTCAGCAGTGTTAGAAATCACCAAATAAGAGAAACCCAATGGGGTTACCGTTTTCCCAGATTTTATTTTATAGGCCACAAAGTTAAATGCTTCAAGTAGAAGCCTGGTCCTATGGAACACAGAATAAACGGGACAACTACAGAAAAATGAGAATAGGTCCTTGTCATCTAAACAGATGAGTTTTCTTCTGGTCATGATCCGGAGAAATAGTAAAGACTAGAACATACAGGGAAACACGGACATTTAAGTTTTCCATTTCTAATTGTTGGGTGATTTAACATTAGGTATTAGAGGTGCAATTTTTTCTTAGGAGACAATATTGTATGGTAGCTAATTTTCACAAAATTGGAGTAACACCAAAACTTGATCTCAGTTCTTCTATTGCTAATTCTATGATCTTGTTAATAAAATGAAGATAAAAGTTACAGTTTTGTAAGGTTCACAGAAATAATCCGTGTAAATTGCTTAGTGTGCACGGCACATAGAGAGTGCTTAGAATTTCTTGGCCACCGTTATCATTAACAAGTATCTGTATAGTTTTGAGAGGATAAATAGGTTTCTGAAAGTTTTTAAAAATTATTGATGAATGTACTTTTTGGATGGCATGGCCTGGAGAACCTTTTTCATTTGTTTCTCTCCTGGAGATTCAGTTTGTATCTGCTAAAAACATTCATCCCTTTTCTGTCAAAGGGACCCCTCTCCCCCATGGTGTGTTGCATATGGTGAACATCAATGCAAATACATTCAAATCATGGAGGCAGCAGGAGATTAAACTGCAGTGATGCTAAGTGGATCTGACATGATCATGACATGGAGGTTATTGGTGATTAATGCAGGTCACTGGGGATCACCGGGAAATGCATTTGTCCTTTCACCCGACCCTCCCACCCCCGCAGAAGTTTTTGACAGTAGTCTTGGGGTCGGTCACCCAGTCTATTTCTCCACATCTTCCAGAACTTAAAAATCTGATGTCTTTACTGTTTTCCCCCTTCCCACTTTTGGTGGCTGCTAATTCATGAAAAATGTAAGAATGGCTGGATGTTTAATGTTTATGTTAGTGCCAGCCTGAAATTAAGTCTGATTTTTTTTATGGTGATACAAATACTTCTTGTCCACCCCCCCCCCAAAAATACTTCTTGTCCTACCACTTGTTTATTCCACCACCCTGTATAACCTATTCTGTTAAGTACCCTAGGTCTAAAGTCCCTAAGACAGAATGCCTAAATATGAAATTTTCTGAAAATGGAAATTTAAAAAAATTGGTCATATGGTTGAAAAACCTAACCTGTCCTGACATTATTTGGTGACTGAAGTAGTAATTACTGTGCTTCAAGAACTATTTTTAGCTCTACACTAAGTTGTAAATTGCATGCTGGGCAGATGGTAGCATTACACTTCACTGCCCTCTTCTAAGGTGGGTACGGCCCTGAGACTTGGCACAGGGAACTGGAATACGGGAGGGTGTGAGTAGTGCTCTCTTAGATGGAAGGTTTAATAGTGAGTGCGTGCTTTGTCGTGTGCCCCTTTCCTGTCCTCTGCAATTGGGGAAGCACGAAGACAGAGCCTCCCTCAGCCTCAGTACCTGAGTGAGGAAGACGTTGAGCCTGGCCTCCTAGGCGGGACACTTGCAGCAGGAGCGAGAAAACACCGTGTTGTTTGACGTTTCTGTTTTTGAAGAACTCTTTGTTTCTGCACCGTAACCTAGTTCACCCTGAGAAATACGGGGTCAAAACAAGACTTCCAGTTTTAGTCTCTAATGTAATTTAATACACTTTGAGAGAAGAGTTTCCATTCCTGGTTCCCACTGGGATCTTTCTGTACTTTGTTCCTCAGTGGGCTCCCTCTTTGTCATCTGCCCACATCACACAGCAGGAGAGAGGGAAACGGACAGTATCTGGGTGCCAGTCTCATGGGTCCAGGGGCAGATATCTTCTAGGTCCCATCTAACCACTGAGACTTTTTCCTATGGCTTCTTGACACCCTGGGACATTTCCTGATCTGTCCTTCAGTTCATGGAAATGTCCCTGGCTGTAGGGATAGTTCCTTGACATATATATGTGCATGTGTATATATGTATGCATGTAGGTAGGTGTGTGTGTATGCATATATATATATATATATATATATATACACATTTGTATAAAAATATATTTTCATGTATCTGTCTACCTAGAAGGATCTATCTTTATCTGTCTCCTTCCCAGTATTCAATTACACAATTATCAAAATGATATAAATACCAAGTAGATAAAATACAAAGATTTTTTATTCTAAAATAATAAGTTGTCACTGGTAGTCCTGTCTTTGTAGAGCTAGTTTAGAAATCCAAGGAGATGCTATCTACTTTGTAGAATTATTTCAAGCACAGAGTACATGCTGTGCTCATTATGTAGTACCTTAAAAATGTCTTTATTAAGAGATAATAAGGTAGTGTATTATCTCATATGTACTACTTGAAGAGAGATATTTAGTCGTCTTTATTTATTTGAAAGTATTAGGGTATTGTTCTTACCATTAAAATATATTTTTCCTTTAGTCATTTCCTTAAATCAACTCATGATCCTTGGATCAAGTCAATTATGCATAATTGGCTTCTGTTCCATGAGCAATAATTAGTTTTGTTTTGCTGTTAGCACTGAGTCATTGCTACTGTTTTTGGTGATGAGTATGTGATTTTACTCTTCCACATGCCCTTTCTCCTCCGGTATCAAGGCACATTACATGGGTTTTATATTCCAAGCATTCCTAGGAACTAGAATAATTGTCATTCATATTTTAAAGGTTTAAAAGCCCAGGCTTTCAAAGGGGTAAGTCACTTTCCCAAATGCAATAATCAGACCTGGGCGACACAGTAAGGAAGATATTTAATATCTGTCTATACATCTGTCCATCCTTTCCTACGGCAACACATGTTGTACAACTGTGATGTACCGGGTGTAGTCGGTAGCATCTGGGAATATACAAATGAAGAAGTCGAAAGTCCTCGCTGCTCTATAGGGAGAATTCAAGCTAGACTGAAACAAGGTAGACAAGGTCTGTTCTTACCTCTTCATTCGCACAGTGCCTGGCACGTTATTCGCACCAAGTAGTGAGTGAGTGAATTCGTGGACCTGTAACGGACACTTGCCACGCCCCCCCTCCCCCCAACAGGTGCTTTATCTAGCCTCTCAAGGAGCTCCTGTGTGAACCCAAAGGAGAGAGTGACTACATGCACACGGATGGGGTGGGATGTGTTGGGAAGGCTTCAGATAGGATGGTATTGGACTTGAGCCAGTGGGAATTGGCTTGGTGAAGGCTTCTGGGGGAGAGAGTGACAAGTCTTGCCTGCAGTGACAGCAGCTTGTGTGGAGGCACAGTGGCAAGGATTATGTGGAAAGAGGTGAGCTGCGGTTTTGAATCCCCTGAGGGATCTCTTTATTTGCGCCAACATCTTTTATATTTCTCTTTCTTTAAGTGGTCATGGGTATAATATAGTTAACTACGTGACTGACCCTCAACTCAGAAAAGGTCAAGCCTCAGAATGGACCATTTCTCCAGTAGTTTCAGGATTATGTTTTGTTAGTATCTGCTTGCACTGATACAGATATACATACTTAGCACATGGAGTGTGTGTGCGTGTGTGTATGTGTGTACACACACACGTGTGTGCATTTGATGGAAGAGCACCAGACATGGTGTGCAATATGAGGAAAGAAGATACTTGGTGTTTGTTCAGACACATGCACCCCAGCAAAGGAGAAGTAAACGTCTCTGTGTTATCCCACATAAAACATGAAGCGCTAAATAATATCAAGAGAGCCTCGCTGAGCCCTCCACAAAAAGTACGTTAATGTCAAGGAAGTGTCTGAGGAATTCCCAGAGAACACTGTAGTTCAATAATGACTGTTATTTATCACAAACGCTCACTCAGTTTGTTCACACTGGGTAATGAATGACCTTTCCGTCTCCATGGCCAGGGCCAAACGAGCCTGTGTCGCCGCTGGTGCAGGCTGGGGGCCATTCATCACGCCTCACTTAGCGTAGCACTGCCTTGAAGGACACCACCAGGGAAATACTACTGCACCTCTCTTTCTCTCTCTCTCTCCGGCCCCCCTCCCCCCAAGGCCCAGTCCCTCTCATAAACACAGACTCAGATTTGACTCTAGAGTTTGAATCAAGTCGCTTGGCAGTGTTGTTGGGAAGAGCGTCACAAGGAATGTGTATTCCCATCGTGGATGTGACCCTCGCGGGGTTTGCCGTCATTCTGTTTTGTATGGTACAGCTGCCTTTTAAAATGTTTTCCGTTGAAAATTTCTATCAACCTTCAAGTGAGAGGGCTGCAGTCCAGAGAAATCACTTAGTAATTGTGATTTAGCTGGTCTTGCTTGTGACGTGCATGACTGCTGGTTGCGGGTACAGCTAAGGGAGACCATTCCCTTCATTGTAGTTTGGTGATGCCATGAAGTTCGTGTAGTCTCCCGATGGTGTGTGTCTTTCAGAGAAGAAGACGAAAACCTTTGCATGGGATGTGACCATAACACTGCAGTGTGAAGACGGTGTCTTTCTTATAGAACAGTAGTTGTCCCTAAAAGTTAGGTTTACATCCAAGCCTGGTCAAATTTTTTCAGTTAAAAATGTATCTAAAAGCCGGCACTGAGAAGTGCTGTGATGTCATCTGGCATAACCCTGGGAACACTGCCAGTTCTGAAAACCTGTGTAGCAAATCAAAAGTGTCATATTTTTGGAAACTTCACTGTGTGAATTTTGAGACGCTAGGCTTTGGAATTATATGCTGTGAGCTGTCTTTACTCGCTCGTAGTGAAGGATGCTGTCGTCTTTTAGGCTGATAATGTTGAATTTAGTAGTGTGATTATATTTCAACTGTAAAACAGAAAAGAAAACATATGTGTTCAATATATATGTGTGTGTGTGCATTTTTTAAAAAGGGAAAGCAGACATGAGAGTCTTCTCCAGTATTACTGATCCTTGACAGATTTGTTGACTGTTTGCTCTCCGTCTTTGACTACATCGTTTGAAACTGGTGATGTTTCTCCTCATCAGAAGCTAAGAGAACATCATGATTTGTGGAGCCAGAGTGAAATTTGTGCTTTGTTTTTGCTTAGTGGCTTCCTTTCTTCTTTTAAGATCTAATGAGAGTATTTAAGTAAAAAAAATTCCGGTTCAGCCTTTGAAGCTTTACCTTGCTAAGTCTGGTATTCTCAAGTTTTTGAAGCCTTTCGGGAGAGGCATGGACATTTAGCTGCAAAGTATATTTTTTTAAATGATCTATATACTTAAAGCTGACATAACACCTTATGTGTATCTATCATATCTTTATGGAGGGATAAAATTCAGGCATAGCTCAGAATACTCCTAGCTGATGTTACAGACTTTTCCACTGAAATATATTAATAATGCACATAAAACATTTGTTTTACAAAGTTTATGAGAGAAGACAATACCCATTTATGGTGAAGAGAAAGAATAAGCTGATTAAAAAAATCCAGCAGTTAAATGAACAATTTTCAATCATATAACTTGTATAAAATCATTGAGAGAATTTTTACCTATTATAAGCATATTACAAACAGCATGGACCTTTTGTTGCTGGGTTTTTTTGTTTGTTTGTTTGGTTTTGTTTTGTTTTTCGGCCACACCGAGCAGCTTGCAGGATCTTAGTTCCCCAACTAGGGACTGAACCCAGGCCCCGGCAGTGAAAGTACTGAGTCCTAACCACTGGACTGCTAGGGAATTCCCTTTGTGTGTGTGTTGCATTTTTTATTTTCAGGTGACACCTGCTTTTTACTCCATATCACTTCCCTTCCTTGATTCTTGACCCAGGTGAAAGTTAAGTCAGACGTAAGTGACCATTCATTCTTCTTTCGTGGGTTGCTTCCATCTGTTATATTTTTACTTTGTTAATCCAGTTGCTCCATTTATAAATGTTTCCCACTTGGGAATTTCAGGAATGGACGAGTTGGGATAATGCCAGGGACCATTGAAACACAGACAAAGCACTACCAAATTTGGGGTGTCTTTTTACTTCTCTCTCTTATGGGAGATGATAGTTTTGAGACGTTTTCCCCATTGAAAAAAGGAGGATAGATTTTTAATAGGAATTATTGATTCTAACAGCGTGTATATGTACATATAGTCACACACATACTTCGATGTGATGGATATTTATGGTGGTAAAATTTTTCTAATTGCTTAGGATGAGAAGACTAAAAAAATATTCATTGAAAGAGAAAAGAGGATAAACTCACATCTTAATTGTTTATAACTGTCCTAGGTGGAATTTTTTTTAAAAAAAAACAATGTAATATTTTAGAAGATATTTCCAGATGAAGAATTTCATTTATACATTGATTTATACATTGGTATCTTATAAAATATCCCAGAAAGAGTCAATCAAGAAATTAAATCTACCAAAATAAGTGTAATCATGTTGTTCAGCCTAACAAGAAGGAGGAGATGCTTTGCATGTACAATTCCACGCAAATGAATTCACATTTCCATCTCGCTGTAACGGGCATATTCTCTCTACAGCTGTGCTTTTAGTTTTGGTATGGTGATAGAAGCTCCACTTGGAAAATTATTGGATTTAGAAGTAGGGTTTGGAATATTGAATTTGCTGCCTAAAATAATGCCTATCTTTTTTTCTTTTTTTAAAAAATGTTCTTATGTGCCAGGCACTGTTGAAAACACTCTGCCTGTCCTAACTCATATAAATCTCCTGAGGCAGGTACTGTTACAATCTCCTTTTTGGTGACAGTCTCGAGGCGTAGAGAGATTAAGCGATTGATCTTGGGTCGCACAGCTGGTAAGAGACTGGTCTGAATATGAACCCAGGCGTTCTGGGTTTGGAACTAGCCCTGTGATATGCTGCCTTCAGGATATCAGACCCTCATCTCACATTATCTCACCTATTTTTCCCAGTGTTCGTATAGGTTAGGTGCTATCTTCACTTTACAGCTAAGAAAACTTGAGACTCGGAGTAATTCCACTGGGACTAGAGAGTTGGTACTCTTACTTTCTCTATTTTCCTGTTTCTTTTTATAGGATGGATAGAGTAGAATTGAACCTGAGGTATGAAGTCTCCTGACTGCAAGTTTTTAAATGAATTCCACACAAGACCCTAAATATTCTATAGGGCATATACTTTGATACCCACAGTTTTTGCAGGGCCATTTGCAACATCTATCAAAATTAGGCACGCCTACTTTTGCTATAGCACATTTACTTAAAAACTTGCAGAAGAAATCACAAGAGCTCTTACCAGCTTTTACTGGATTAATGTAGCTTATTTCAGAAATTTAGATTTTATGCTCCGGGTAGTGTTAGTGGCTCTTCTACACCTAGTGCAGAGACCCTGCAAGGTTGTTCTGAGTCCGTGTACCCTTTCTCAGGTGTGTCCGTTATCCCCTCCCCTTCTCTTGCATTTAGTGCTGAAGTGTTTTCCATGCCAGCGCATCTATAAAAAGAGAGGTCTGCCTAAGTGTTAGGCATTGTTATCCACAAGGGTTATGGGTTTTCTTAATTTCTCATCTTCATTACTGGTTCAGTTAGTAACTGTGCAGTAACTAAATATGATTAATGAAGTGAAGGTCAGTTTTAGAACTTCAGAAAGTAAGTAAACATTATAGATAGCTTATTTTTATATTCTTTCTTTTAGCTTATTTGTCAGAAAAGACATTTGCCTTGAAAGGAAATTATTTGTTACAGGATCTTCTTTCGACATGCTGCCTCAGGTCATTTCTTCACAAAAAAGTCTCCTGCTGTTATAATTGTTGGGATGAGCTTTGAGAAAAATTGGTCTTAGTACCACCTGGAATATTTTTATTGTCAAGTCTATTCATACAGATTTCCTTTGGGCCTTAAGATTATTGCTCTCTTAAAAATATTCTCCCTGGTTAGGGGGGCAGTTTACAGTACAGAACTTGCTTTACTTTTGAGCTTAATTTATTGTGGTATGAGGGTAGTAGACTCAATTCCAGAACAAGCCACTAGGTTTTCATCTCTCCCGCCTGCCAGCTTCATTTAAGGTTAGTGATACTAAATATAGGAGCTACTATTTACTACACTTTTATTAGTCTTCTAGACAGCTCTTTTAGTTTTCCGTTATGAGATGCTTCAATTTTGAGGAATCCACAAAAATAGGTGAGGAAACTGCAGCCAGGTGCGTGAGTCTGCTTGGACTGCTGCACCCAAATACCACAGACTGGGTGGCTTGAACAACATATTTTGTTTTCTCAGTTTTGGAAGCTGGAGGTCCAAGATCAAGGTGTGGTTTCTCCTTGGCTTGCTGGCTGCCATCTAGTCGCTGTGTCCTCGTATGTTCTTTCCTCTATGTGTCTGCCTCTCCTTATAGGGGGACCAGCCCTGTTGGACTGGGGGCTCCATCCTTATGACCTCATCCTTAATTACCTCTTTAAAGCCCCTGTCTCCAAATACCATCATACTGTGGGTTAGGGCTTCAACATAATGAATTTGCGGGGGACACAGTTCAGTCCGTAACACCAGGGGAGGTTAAGTAACGGGCTAACGGGCCTGAAATTCCAGATGTTGTGAATGGGAGGGAACTGGACCAAGAAGTCAGAAATCTACCAGAAATCCTCTGGTAAATGTGTCACAGTCGTTGTCTTCAATTTAATAAGTGAAGAGCAGTTAATGTGTGAAAGTTGCACTGTTGGGTAGCCTACCTGAGATCCATCGAAGAGTGGTTCTTTGTATTAAATGATTAATTCTAGAGTTCGAATCTGACTGTAAATAAGGCTACCAAAACTACACGGGTTTATATACTTTTTTTTTTTCCTCTGAAAGATCCCTTTTAGATTTAATTACAAAATAACATTGCCAGATTAAACCTCCCAGTAAGCTTTAGCATGCCCATTGAGTTTTCCACGTTCTTGACTCAGTTTAACTGCTTCTGTAAGCCTGGCCTAAAATGAATGAATAGAGTGCCTCCAATATGGTATTCTGGCCTGCATGGTGATTAAAAGCAGGCTTTCCCTTTAAAAGTCTACGTAGGAGTTTATGGCTGCAAATCCCTTAAGATGCTCCATTAAGTAATTGATGTACTTAAATTTGCCGATGTGCACTGAACCTTTTGGAGCAAATACCAAGTTAGAAAAACTTTTAAAAAATAGCTAAGTTTTATTTCAGTAGCATCATAATATTTTATATCACGTGACTGGTCAAAAAAGTGAGAAATTGAGTGTTCTTACCGTTCTCCCTAAGCTTTTTCTTCTTCATTTGCTTTCTCTTGCTAAAACTGCCATTTGGAATTAGTTCTTGTCTCGTGTTTCTGTAAATAAAATTGATAGCATGTTATTAGTGTCTTTGTTTCCAGAATTCTGAGAGATTGCATTTAAAAAGGAGCTGTAGGGCTTCCCTGGTGGCGCAGTGGTTGAGAGTCCCCCTGCCGATGCAGGGGACACGGGTTCGTGCCCCGGTCCGGGAAGATCCCACATGCCGTGGAGCGGCTGGGCCCGTGAATCATGGCCACTGAGCCTGCGCGTCCGGAGCCTGTGCCCTGCAATGGGAGAGGCCACAACAGTGAGAGGCCCACGTACCAGAAAAAATAAAAAATAAATAAAAAGGAGCTATATAAAATCTAAGCTTTTCATGCTTAATGCTTAATGGGCTGGTCTTTAAAAAGTGAACAGTAGTGTGAAGTTAGCACATATTAATTAAAATGTCTGGAACACTAGTGCTTTATGAATTCAGTAAGGACTGAGAGAAGTATGCAGGTTTTTGATTGATAGATTACTACCAGAGAAGTTTTAATGTTGTAAGCAAATCTAAAACCAACAAGGTCTATCTCTTGTGTAAGGAAAATAAATAACTTTCATTTATGGGATTTAAAGAGCTGAATTGTGGTACAAAACATCATTGTAAAAAGAAATAAGGATTTTTTTGTTTCACAGGTAACTATCATTTTTATGTGGCAGGAAAAGCTTACTTGATGTGTTAACTATATTAAATAGCTCGAGTCGATTACACCTGAAACATACTTACTGTTCCATAGATGTGAATTTGGCCCCTGTAGAATGAAAGTAAGCCTGTTATTTCAGATGCACAGAAAGCGGTGGACACAGGAGAAAGTTCTGAGATATTGCTCAGTTTCTTTAAAAACATGTCCAGCTGCTCCTGGAAGCCTCAGATCAGCATGGAAGATAAATGCAAAAACAAACTCAAGTAAAACAGTAAATATTATCCAGCTGCCCGAAGAGTGGGATTTCTAGGGTGGACCAGCTTCAGGAACTTCGGCCTGAAATGTAAACTGAGCTTGACAGAGTTGGGGCTTGGGTTGAAAAGAGAGGAGTTTGCCTAATACCACTTTATAGAAGCAACATGACATTTCTCATTCGGAAGAACGCTTTAAAAATATTTTTGATGACGTTTAAGGTTATAGAGGCAATGCGTGCTGAATATAGAGAAGTAGGGAAAGAAAGAAATGTAGAGAAATAAAAATAGCCATGAATTATATTAAGGAAAAAGAACTGCTCTTGCCAATTTGTGGGGTTTTTTTTTTTTCAGTACCTTTCTCCCACCAGGTACTCTCTCAGCTCTTACCCTGGAATCCTTATGTTTGCTTATAAATTTGGTTTGTTTTGTAGTCCTAATGCATCTTAGAGTGGTGTGTATTTTATGTGGTGCTATTTCTTCTTCCTCCAAAAAAAGTTGCTATTAAAATGACTGTGTATTTCAGAATTCATGGAGTCTTAGAATTTAGGGAATAGAGCACACATATATTTATGTACACGCTTACAATTTACATGCATGTATATATTTACATGTGTGCCTGTATTTCCCCTTTGATATTGTGTATATGCATTTCCCAGTAGTAGTAAGGCCTCAGCGACGCTTATAACAGCTGAGTCGTATTACTTTGTATGATTGTGCCTTATTTGATAAGATTTTGCTTTTAGTCATTTAGGTTGCCTTTATAGAATGTTCGACTTTTTAAATATAATTAACTTTCTTAAGACAGGTTCTTTGTGAATTCTGTAAATATGCATGAACTGTTTTATCTGTATTCTTCCATTTACTAAATTTTTAAAGTTTAAAATGTTGAGTGTTGTAAACCCATATTATTTAAAAAGTGAATAATGTCTTACACGTTGAATTATGATTTGGGTAAATGTATCTTATTATTTTAAGGCAACAAAAAATTAGGCTTTCATCTCTTAAACTAAGTGATTTAATAAGCAGTTAATAAGTATGTAATGAGGACGATTTGGTTTTTATTATAAATGATGTCAGAATGTGAATTGTGTAACTATTTTTTTGCTTTGGTCATGCTGATTTGAGCGTGGGATAAATATTCCTTCATTCAGTAAAGAATTATTATTATTATTATTTTTTGCGGTATGCGGGCCTCTCACTGTTGTGGCCTCTTTCGTTGCGGAGCACAGGCTCTGGATGCGCAGGCTCAGCAGCCATGGCTCACGGGCCCAGCCGCTTCGCTGCATGTGGGATCTTCCCGGACCGGGGCACGAACCCGTGTCTCCTGCATCGGCAGGCGGACTGTCAACCACTGCGCCACCAGGGAAGCCCAGTAAAGAATTTGAGTGCCGAATGCTGGCCACTTTCCAGGTGTGAGTGAATGGGACATAGAATGTTTTCATTTTTTGGAGTTTACATTGGAGGAAGGAAGGATGGTGCTGAGACAGACAATATGTAAATAAACAAATATAGATAATTTCAGGTAGATATTTCTGTTTTTTTCATGATACCTTTTATCCATCCATCGAGTATTTTACCAAGTACAACAAATAGAAAACAATTAAAAAGCAGCAATGGGGCTTCCCTGGTGGCTCAGTGGTTGAGAGCCCGCCTGCCGATGCAGGGGACACGGGTCGTGCCCCAGTCCGGGAAGATCCCACATGCCGCGGAGCGGCTGGGCCCGTGAGCCATGGCCGCTGAGCCTGCGGGTCCGGAGCCTGTTGCTCTGCAACGGGAGAGGCCACAACAGTGAGAGGCCCGCGTACCTGAAAAAAAAAAAAAAAAAAAAAAAAGCAGCAATGAATGCATTGTGACTGTTACAGAAGTTAAAACAAAAAATCTGACAGAGGTGTTTTATGTATGTTTATGATAGTCCTATTATAGTAAGGAGGGAAAAAACTTTCTATTTGGTTTTCTAAGTCAGCTGCTTGTTGAATGAACATGAGTTAAACTGAGGACTTCTAGTGCATGCTCTGGGTGGAGAAATTAAGAGCCATTTGCTTCCTTTACAATGATTTTAGTTTTAGTTTTGTGAGGTTTCTTTCTTTTAAAAGAAAGGGAGAAAAAAAATCTCTGTCCTGTAGGTATAAAGCCATTACTTGGACTAATGAGGCAGTGAACTAACTGGAGGTACAAGGTGGACTCTTTTTAAACCTTTTTTTTGATTCCTTTTGACTGTCAGGTTAATGTCAGGAGATGTCAGGAGATGTGATTACACTTACACTGTCAGGAGATGTGATTACACTTAGCCCTCTTCTGCACCTTCCTCCTGCCCCCAAGAAATGTTTTCATGCTTAGGAAATGGCACCAAAAAAGAACAATGATGTGTTTCCATCCACTGGCCATTTGCTGAGTGAAATTAACTAAAAGTAAGAGACTGCTATGGAATGGTGAAGTTTCTTGGGTACAGGTAACAACATAAACAAAGGACCATAAATGGATGTGCCACACAGGGAAGGGAGCTCAGTGTGGGTGGAATGAGTCGCTTTTCTCACTGATTCAGTGTGAGGTTGACGTAAGAGCCATGATCTACTTGAAAAGCTACTCTGAGGTCTTGGAGACAGAGGAAGCCGGAGCCCAGGGGAACTTCCAGAGGCACAGTGGGGGTGAATCAAGTATTTTTTCATGGAACCAAGGGTGGGGGTGGGCGATGCCAGAGTCCCGAGGAAGGCTGGGACTAACTGTGGGAAGTGGAGGAGGCGGCACAGCCTTCTGGGATGCTCCGAACTATCCTTACTACATGCCAAGCTGGTGGTTTAGGAGCCCAGACTAAATGCTCAGTGTCAGCGGGGACAGAGGCACGAGACAGGTGAGAGTGGGAACCCACATATTAGAATTTCTTAAAATTAAAGCTAGAAATAAATGTATAGATTCTAGGCAAACCCAGTGAAAATACCAGCATGCCTTTTTATAGAAATTGGCAGTTGACTCTAAAATTCATTGGGAATTCACAGAATCTAGAATGGCCAAAACAAATTTGAAAATGAAGAAGACTTAGAGGACTCAAACTACAGGATTTCAGGACTTTCTGTAAAGGCACAGTAGTTAAAGCAATGAAGTCAACAAAAAACGTGGCTGAAAAAAAAATAAATAAAAAAATAAAAAATAAAAAAATAAATAAAAAATAAAAAAACAAAAAAAAACGTGGCTGAGAGTGTTTGTAATTGGTAAAAACTGGAAACAATTCAGATGTCCATCAACTGGTGAGTATAAACTTTGTGGTATATCCGTGCAGGGAAATTCAACTCAGCAGTAGAAAGGAAAGTACTACAGACACACGCAACAGCATGGATGAATCTCAGAAACATTGTTGAGCGAAAGAAGCCAGACATGAAAGATGACGTACTTCGTGATTCCCCTTGTACAAAATTCTAGAGAAAATACAACTATAATGGAAATCATTTGCGTAGCCTGTAGGCACCAGGGAGAAAATTGACCACACGGGGCATGAGAGAACATGTTGGGTTATGGAAATGTTCCCTATCTTGATTGTGGTGCTGGTTATATAGTTGCATTATTTTATTACATAATCAAATTGTACACTTAAAATGAGTGAATTCTATTTTATGTAAATTGTACCTTAATTAAGTTGATATAAAATGAAAATGAGAGGTAGTTAGACTTCCCACTTTCCTCTTTGAATTTATGCCTGAAAGGAGGGTTTGGAAAGATGTTTCTTTGAGTAGCTGTAAAATATGAATTTTCTAAACTATCCATGACATGAACATAAACTGCAGTGTTACTGTACTTTGCGTGAGTATTGCAGTATTTCAGGTGCCTGGAATTGATAACTTGGGGAACTTTATATTTTTAAAAGAAACATTCAATTTTCAGGGGATTTTCTGCTTGAGTGCCTCGGGTATCAGGTGTTAGCATCAACTAATAATGTATTTCACTTTAGCTCTGTTAGAGAAGGATTTGAGCTGCGATTTTAAAGTTGTAAAGGAAAAATGTTTTCTAGTCAATGGAATCCTGCCGATAAAATAAATATTTTTGTTTGGAAATAAAAAAGAGAGGAAAATTGCCTCAGGGGTAGATCTTGTAGATTTGGCAAGGACTGAAGAATTTGGGAACTGCCAAAGTTATTAAAATATCTTACATACAAACCCAATCAGCAGTTTAGCCTCTTCACCAAAACATGTCAATTAATTTTCCCTACCGTGAGTTGTCTCAAAATACTTCCTGAAGGTAGATACTATCTTATATTCATTTATATTTCTCTCAGTTTCCATTTGTGTATGGGGCTGTTTCTAGGTCCTGCATATATATTTTGTTGATCTGTTAATATATCTATTGTTTTGTCAGTACCAAATGTAGACTATACTTTCTTAAAATGGGAACCCTTGATACTTATTTTTCTTCTTTCAGATTCTTTCTGACGATTTTTGTTCCAGATGAACTGTAGACTTAACTTAGCCATTTCCAGGTATCAGTGGTAATGAAGAAATTGGAGTCTTTAAATTGACATATGCAGCAAAACTGGGTTTTCTTTGCAGAATGATCTTTTTAAAATATTTATTTATTTATTTATTTGGTTGTACCGGGTCTTAGTTGCAGCAGACTGGTTCCTTAGTTGCGGCTCACTGGCTCCTTAGTTGTGGCACACGAACTCTTGGTTGCGGCATGTGTGCGGGATTTAGTTCCCTGACTAGGGATAGAACCCAGGCCCCCTGCACTGGGCGCGTGGAGTCTTAACCCTGCGCCACCAGGGAAGTCCCTTTGCAGAACAACTGGACACGAAACTGATATAAAACAGACTTTCTCTAAAATAGGGAAGTGTTGTAAATCATGCTGGAGTGACAG
Source organism: Stenella coeruleoalba (assembly GCF_951394435.1). NCBI lineage: Eukaryota > Metazoa > Chordata > Mammalia > Artiodactyla > Delphinidae > Stenella > Stenella coeruleoalba. The sequence goes on from NC_137156.1 coordinate 77,288,705, forward strand.
AGTTGTAAGAAAGATTTCCTTAAATTTCATTTCATTAAGTATAATTTGGATTTCCAGTTGCATTGCCAAGGCTTGGGCATATATTAATAATGCTGGTGGCTCTAACAGGACCTCAAACCTCATTCGTTCCATAGGATAAAATTTGTTTTTAACTCATTCAAGTTCTGGTTGTCATTAACAGACCCAGGCTCCTCCCCTCTTGTAGCTCTGCATCCCCATCTAGCTTGGGAACATTTTACGGGTGAGGCCTAGGAGTGGTGCACATCACATCTGCCAAATGCCATTGACCTACGTGCTTTTTTTTTGTCTCCTCCTGTGGTATAATGAGAGTGTTTTGGAAATTCACTATATTTGGGTCAGCAGGAAGAAAAGGAAACGCGGTTTGTTGTAGCAGTGGATGTCTCTGCAGCATATAAGTCAGTGCCCTGCACACACTAAATATAAATTGGGTTGTTTTAATGATGACCCTCAGAATATTGCCTCTCTGGCCCTGGAATAAAAATGACACGTACAGTGAAGGTAGATTTGGACCATCGTCCCTTGAGGACATTTCTGGTACTGACTAGTCGAGACTGAAGACTTGAGCCGAGGAATGCTGCTCACCAGGCTGGAAAGAGAATGTACAAGTGTGTTCGTGTGTTTATATGCATGTATGTATCGCAGTGAATCCACCACCTTTGAAGCGTGTGGCCTTCCCTCTAGAAACAGTAAGAAATCTTACTGCTGCCGAGTGATGGATGCACGTAGAATTGATGGATGTTTGGAGGGGCACGTTGCTAACCTTGACTCATTTGGACTAAATGTGGTATAGGGTGTGACAGCATGCTCAAAGACAGGCTTATTTATCTCTTGTGCTGTTCAACACTGCATTGTTTCCTGTAACATATTTATCAAATAAATTTAGAAACCGCAATCCCATAAACAAAACTTTAGTTAAACTTTCCATTTTTGGTTCACCCCGGGGGGTTCCATTCACAACTGTCATTGAATTGTATGGTGACCCAGGTTCTCTTGTTCTGTGGTTCCACATTTAAAATAGGATTGTTGTGTGGTATTTTGCCTGAAGTTCTTAACTCTTAGAGCTGTTACAAAAGTCTGTATTTCATATTTGTTTTGCAACTTAATATTGGCTAAATGATGTGTTAGGTTTGCCAGATCCAACATAGGACATACTTCATAAAAGAGTAAAAAATTGTTTGTCATTTATCAGAAGTTCAAATTTAACTGGTCCTGGGTATTTTATTTGCTAAATCTGGCAACTCTAGTTTCTGGAACTCGTATCATCATATAACTTAAAAAGGATGTTAAATGCCTTGATAGTTTGGGGATAACTGCATTAAATATTGCAATACTGAAAGGTTTCTAAGTCTGTGTAAACTAGGGTAAGTCTACATCTGACTCGTTTGTTTCTTTGTTCCTAAGTTTATGACAATGCGTATCACATAGTAGGTGCCCAGTATCCACTTCTTACATGACTGTGATTAAAGGGAAAATTCATTCATTCATTTTGTCATTCTGTTTCTTTTAGGTTTGTCACACCTTCCCCAGTAGCCTGTCTTAAGCATCTTGTGGGTGGAGGTTGTTTCATATTATTCTTTTGTTTTTTCAACGTATTAGTGATTTGAAAGGCACATTTGTAGGTAACTTGTGGGGACCAGTGAATGGTTTCCAATCAAGGGTTTTTTGTGGATGCATAGCACTGAGAGAGGCGATTATTTGGGAGAGCAGCTTGTGGTTAGTACCATGTTGAAATTTAACAAGGAATTCTAGACTGTAGACGCGGACAAAATAACCTAACAGTGAGGACGATTAAACTGTGAGGTGGCCTCTTGAGGCAGACTGTGGAGACTGTTGCTTTAGTCAGTCGGAGGCAAATGCCTCCACTGGGAAATTGTCTATTGATCTTATTATCTGGAGACTTGAAATAACGGTTCAATTTTCCCCTTGAAAAGCCATGATGTCATTTTTTTTTTAATCGCATGCTTCATCTTTAAACTCTCATGGAAAAACCATTACTTGAGCTAAACCTTTCTCACCAGAAATGTCTTCAAGGAACACACTTGACCTAAGGGTGTATCCTGTAGAAGGTTAGAAAAGAAAGTATTTTGGTTCTCTCTGTTAAATGGCAGGGGCTCTTTGCAAGGCGAACCCCTTTGGAAGCTATGTAAAACTGCGTGTCATATAATGTAGTCTTTTCCATTATTTTTATTGGTATGTAAGCATGTGTATTGGGTTGGCCAAAAAGTTCATTTGGGTTTTTCTCTAACATCTGTGGAAAAAGCCAAATGAATTTTGGGGACAACCCAGTATTAGTAAGTTGTATGAAATCATATGTCAGAGTCGTTCAGGGAGAGGGTTTTGGAATCCTAGCAGATGTTGGCTGGGACCAGTCATTTTCTCTGTGACCTGAAGCAAATTGCTTGACCTTGCCTCAGTTTGCTCATCTATTAAGTAGGGATAATAATAGAAGTTAATGTCAAAATTGAAGGATGTCTGTATACAGCACTCACTTCAGTGCCTAACATCTGATACATGCTGTAAATTTTTGAATTGCTATATTTTATTATTTATACATGCACTGTTTCAGAGATAATTATTGTCACATTGCTAAGCCCCAAAGCTATGAAAGTAAGTAATTAATCCTTAAAATAGCAATTAATATCTGAGTGATGACTTGTCTTCCCATAAGAGGCAGCTAGGAATGTAATCATCCATGTGACTGTTGCACGTTCCAGGACAGTTTCAGAAGTTAAATTGTAATGGAAGCAGCTGCTGGATCAGCTCAAGGCATAGGCTTTGGAGTAAGAAAACCCCACATGCTGAGTCAAGTCCTGATTTTCAGACTCTTTGACCTTGAACAAAGTACAAGGTCTTACCCTCTCTGAACTTAGACTTCCTCCTTGGGTCACTGGTGGTGACGGTGCTTCCCGTGCATAGAGCTTCACATGGTGCCTGGAATACAGTAAGACATTGATGAATGAATACAGTGAAAGAGAGAATATTTTAGGTCTCTGCTGTCCAGTACAGTAGCAGTGGCCTTTGAAATGTAAACTAATAAGAATGAAATAAAATAAAAAATAAGATCCTCTGAAAACCATAATTTGAAAAGTTACATGCACCCCAGTGTTCACTGTGGCACTATTTACAATAGCCAAGGCATGGAAGCAATCTAAATGTCCATCAACAAAGGAGTGGTAAAGAAGACGTGGTACATATATACAGTGGAATATTACTTGGCCATAGAAAAGAACGAAATAATTCCGTTTGCAGCAACATGGATGGACCTAGAGATTCTCATACTGAGTGAAACAAGTCAGAGAAAGAAAAATACCATATGATATCACTTATACGTGGAATCTTAAAAAAGGGTACAAATGAACTTATCTACAAAACAGAAATAGAGTTTACAGTTGTAGAAAACAAACTTGGGGTTACCACGGAGGAAGCAGGGGGAAGGGATAAATTGGGAGATTGGGATTGACATATACACACCACTATATATAAAATAGATAACTAATGAGGACCTACTGTATAGCACAGGGAACTCTACTCAGTACTCTGTAATGACTTATATGGGGAAAGAATCTAAAAAAAGAGTTGATATATGTTTATGTATAACTGATTCACTTTGCAGCAGAAAGTAACACAACATTGTAAATCAACTATACTCCAATAAAAGTGTAAAAAGATAAAAAGATACTCAGGCTTTCGGTTTGAATTGCATTCTCTGCTAATTTATATGTTGGGGTCCTAACCCCCAGCACCTCAGAAATAGAGTTATTTGGAAATAGAGTCATTTGGAAATAGAGTCATTGCAGGTATAGTTAGTTAAGAGGAGATTATACTGGAATAGGATGAGCCCCTAATCCAGGATGACGAGCTTCCTTATAAAAAGGGGGAATTTGGTTGCAGATACACACGCAAGGAGAATGCCCTGTGAACTGGAAGGCAGAGATTAGGGTGCTGCTTCTATAGGTCAACGAATGCCAAAGATTGCCTACAAACCACCAGAAACTAGGAGAGAGGCATGAGACAGATTCTCCTCACAGCCCTCAGAAGGAATCAACCCTGTTCACACCTTGAGTTTGGACTTCTAGCTTCCAGGATCATGAGACAATACATTTTTTTTTTTTTTTTTTTTTTTTGCGGTACGCGAGCCTCTCACTGTCGTGGCCTCTCCCGTTGTAGAGCACAGGCTCCGGACGCGCAGGCTCAGCGGCCATGGCTCACGGGCCCAGCTGCTCTGCGGCATGCGGGATCCCCCCGGACCAGGGCACGAACCCGCGTCCCCTGCATCAGCAGGCGGACCCCCAACCACTGCGCCACCAGGGAAGCCCGAGACAGTACATTTTTTAAGCCACCTACTTTAAGATACATTGTTACTCAGCCCTAGCAAAGCACAAATGAATATACTCCTCTCACTAGCCATGTTTCAAAGGACTGAGTGGCCACGTGGTAGGCTAGTGGCTCCTATATTGGATGGTGAAGAGACTGAGCGTTGCTCTCATTACAGAAAGTTCTGCTGGATAGTACTCTTCAGGAGATTCCAGGCTGCTGATAGCTTAAGCTAAAAAAAACGCACAAAAGGTTGAATGAGTTATATGAAGTATGTTCTTTGTCCTGAAATCCAGGGCAAAAACACGTAAGTGACTTAAAAGTTAAAAAAAACAACAAAAAAACCCCAACTGCTTCAAATTGTGCTGGTCAGACAGCCAAGTATTCGGGGAGACTTCCTGTTCTGGAGGAGATGGAGAAAGCGGCCAAGACAGTCTTGTCTTCTGTGCAGGATGAATTTCTGATTCTGCTTCCCTGGTTAAACTCTTACATCATTACATTCTATATAGAGAGCTTCCCTTTGTATCCAACTCTGCTTTTGCCCCTTGTTTTCTTCTTCAGACTGTATAAAAGGGTTTGCAAGACTCCTTGCGTCCCCTACCCCATGAGCTGTAAATAGTCGGGGCAGATGAGGGTTTGCTGCTCTAGTTTTATGACTGCTTCATCATGTGGAAGGGTCCCAGAGCCCTTTCTCGTTCCCAGGCATGGCTGAAGACGTACTGTGAAATTCTCATGAACCCTTTCCTTTGCCTGGAGAGTGGATACCTGAGAACCTGTCTGGGGCACAAGGCTGGCAGCAAAAAGCCTCCTTGGAGTAGAGGTGAAAACCTTCCTGGGGAGTCTGCCCTTCCTCCTGGAGGGGATTTGAGTTTGCTGGCAGTGGTTGTGACCTCTGATGGGGCGAAGTCGCCATGCTTTCTGCAGTCTCTGCCCTCGTTTCAAGAGGTTATACCTTGGATTCTAGGAAGGCGCTGAAGGTCCTTGGTCAAGAGAAAACAGTTTGTGTTCCTGGCCTCTCAGCTCTGAAATGCCTCTGTTTGCAAACTTGGCCTTCAGTGAGTCAAAATTAAAGGGAAGTTGCTGAGGACTGTTTGCATTTTTTACCTTTTCAGGTTAAGGATGTTCTTTTGAAAGTAGGGTTATATTTCAGTGTATCTTTTTGTTTTGTTTTGTTTTGCGGTACTCGGGCCTCTCACTGCCGTGGCCTCTCCCGTTGCGGAGCACAGGCTCCGGACGCGCAGGCTCAGCGGCCATGGCTCACGGGCCCAGCTACTCCACAGCACGTGGGATCCTCCCGGACAGGGGCACGAACCCGCGTCCCCTGCATCGGCAGGCGGACTCTCAACCACTGCGCCACCAGGGAAACCCCAGTGTATCTTTAATAGACCTTTTGTAGTGACTAATATCTTGAAAAGTTATTTTATCTTTTATTAGAATTGTTGTTTCAGACTACTTTTACTCATTAAACGTTTTGTTTAGCTGAAGTCATTCCTATAATGAATACGGAACATAAAGGACTACCCTTTCCTAAATACTCAGTATACTGTTTCTTGAGTTGTTTTATACTCATTCTAGTACTCTGTTTATGAAAATATATGTGTACGTATGTGTTTGTATGTGTTATATAAAACCATTATTGTGGCGTACTGTGTGCCAGGTATTCTGCTCAGCTCAAGGCATTCATTTTAATCCTTAACAATAAATCTTCTGAAGAGGCAGGTGTAACAGAGATGAGGAAAGTGAGGTTTAGGGAAGTCTCAGAACAGACCCACTTGGCTTCCGATCAGCCTGAGCTTATCTGATGTCACAGCACATCCCCCCTCCCAGAGAGCTTGTGAAAGAACAATTTCATTAAACGTGGTTAAAACCAAAATGATGTTTGTTCTCTCAGTCTTTGGCATACATGGGGCCTTTTGCAGTCGGGACAAGCCCATTTCCTTTCTCAGTGGGAAACACTCCAAGTATTCCTCTTGAAACAAAACGCCAAGGATTATTTTTGCAGACTTCTGTAGAGTGGTTTTTGGACAACACCCTGGAACAGGAAACCACAGTTTCTCCTAAATTTGTACAGGATGGAAATAGATAACATTCTTTAGAAAACCACTGCCACAATTAGTCCTTTCAAATCAGCGTAATGGTGGATGGTTTGATTTACACATTTCTTACCTGAATAAAGTATTGGAACCTGCTGCATGGGAAATTCATGAATACTTTTACAGGGCTTTATTTTCTAAACTGGAAATGCCGTGAAAAGATAAGGGTAGTTGAGGAAAAAGAGCACTGTATGGTTTAAACTATTTGAAAGCTTTCCCTGGAAAACGGATTTGAAATAGAACAGGGATAGCATCACTGCTGCGGGCGTGATTTGCTGTGACCACCTAAAGCCCAGGGACTGCTTATTTTTATTGAAAAGAATGGATGAACTTGATGGAAGAGGAGACCGTTAATGTGTGAGGGAAGTTTACATAGTAAGCAAAAGCGACTGTACTTAGACATTCAGTTTTTTTTGGTTAAGGTATAGTAGCCAAAACTCTTCATAAAACATATGGTGGGTATACCCATGGCAGCTTCAGAAGAATTGGCTTGCTTATCTAGCTAACTCCAGTCTTTGTGCCTGGAGTAATCTTTCCATAATGGTTGAAACTCCTTTTATATTTTGGGTCTGTTTCTGCAAAGTTCCTGTAGCTGAATTGACTTAAGCTGACCTGAACTTTTTCAGGCTACTATATCTTCATGATTGATTTTTAATTATTGTAAGCAACACATGGTTATATACTGCTGGTTAAAAAAAAAAAAAGAATGGAAGTGGTTTGTACAAACCGCATTCCTCAATTTGTTTCCTAATCCCAGGCCCTTTTTTTCCTTCCTCTCACAAGCTATCAGTGGTTTTGTGAATACTAGTATTTTGCTTTTAATATGTTATATGAGTGTTTTCATATCCCTTTGGGAAATATTTAATGTCCTGTTCTTTTATTTTTAAATGTAGAAGGTATAATATGTATGATTCTGTGTATGTATCTGTGTATAAATGTTATGCTTTTAAAAATTGACTTTTTGCCCTATTTGTGCCTTGCATATGTTGTCCACATTAGTTCATACACACTTGCTTCGTGTGTTAAAACTGCTCCATAGATATTTTCTTCCTGCGGCTCTGTTTCGTTGTTTGCTTCTCCATTACTTGATGTTTAGATTGTTTCTGTTTTATTGACATTAAGAAAGATACTTGACTGAACATCTGTCTACCCTGCCCCCTTGTACACATGTGCTATTGTTTATGGGAGGCACATGTAAAATTTTAGTAGACTGCAAAAACGAGAGCACCATCTTTCAGCAAAATTTCAGGACTCTTTGGCAAAGCAAAACGTGCCTTTGTATGAAACAGGATGCATTTAAAGGTAGATCGCAGTTTTGCTTCCCTGTGATGTGTCTGATAAAGGAAGCGCCCATGGGTGCCTGCTACTAGGTTTCGTAGAGCTGACAGCATCTACGAGCTCGGGGCCATGTTAGGTGGGCTTCTTGGAATGCTAACAGTTCCTGTCCGCCTTTCTGCCTGCTCACTGACGGCAGAGTGCCCTGGCTGGTGCATATCTGTTCTATGCTGCTACCACTGAGTCCACAAATAATATAAAATTAACTGCTGCTGTATCGGTCAGTGTTGCAAACAGCAGAAGTCTACTCTGGCTACACTTGAAGAAAGATGGACTTCGTTGCAGAAAGATAGGGGAGCTGGTGAAAATCCTGGGAAAGCTGAAAAAGCCAGGTTAAAAAGGGTAAGATTCTGGGACGAATCGGCTCCAAACTTACTTGCACTGTTTGTGTCTAAAAGTCTCTCGGTTGCACGATAGGCCTGGTGTAGGGGAAGGTGCATATCTTGCTTGAATGGTCCGTCAAGAGAAGACCTAGTTGGGAAAAACAGAGTTATGCAAAAGGAAATCCAGCTGCTTTGAGCAGAAGGCGGGACACGGCTCCTGGTTGACCAGAAAACACACAACATCTACTGCCACTGAATACATTGACAAATATATTTTATAGCTTATTTTATCAGTACCTACCATTTTCAAAATTTGGTTTTCACATCTAGTACTTGTTTACTTGCATGGTTGGGGAACTGGTTGTTCGAATTAAACATTTTCAAAGAATTAGACTAAGGTGAAGTACCTGTAAAACATCTGAATTTTTAAATGACTGAGATTGGCATTAAGAGACTTGGAATTATTAGACTCATTTTGGTGGGTTTACGGTTCCTTATTTAAAGTGATAGAAACAAATGTTCTGACTGGGGTTCTGGTATTGCTAGCACACTCAGTTTGTTCTTTTGTCCTTCGATGGCATAATTTTGAAAGTAAAAAATTAGAAGGTATGGTTAAGAAATAATCATTTAAAATTGGAGCCACATAATTTTCTCCTGTTTTATTTTTATTTATTTATTTTTGCGGTACGTGGTACACGGGCCCCTCACTGTTGTGGCCTCTCCTACTGCTGAGCACAGGCTCCGGACGCGCAGGCCCAGCGGCCATGGCCCACGGGCTCAGCCTCTCCGCGGCATGTGGGATCCTCCCGGACCGGGTCACAAACCCACGTCCCCTGCATCGGCAGGCGGACTCTCAACCACTGCGCCACCAGGGAAGCCCCTCTCCTGTTTTATGATTGTGGTTATCTAGATCGGCTGACCCTCAGAAATTGCTATGTAATAAATGGTAGTGTTTCAAGCTACTGAATTTTGAGGTAATTTGTTATTGCAATACTTGATAGCAAATACAGAACCGACAACAATTGAGGCTCTATTTTTGGTTGATGGGAACATATTTCTGATGATTTGGGGACTTGATTTTAGACAGTTTTAACAAATCCATCTGTGTTAACAGCCTTCTTTCTAAGATGTTTAAAGACAATACTAGATATTCTTTTTCTCTCTCTCTCTCCGCTGTTGTGTAAAAATAACCTTAGAAAGGAGGCATTTTATGCGTTGTTCACTGTGCTTTTCCAAGAGGCCCGACTTTCTTATTCTGGTCAGTTCTAAAGTTGTCGTGAGGATTGTGTTCACCTTTCTCGAGAGTCTGTCATGGTGGATTACCTTTCAGGCATGCTGTACAACGATTATAAGATAAGCCCAGAACCTGGGATAACAGTTTAGAAATGGAATCACACAGTGTGTATATGTGTGTGTGTGTATATGTGTGTGTGTGTGTTTCTTAACTTGCTCTAGTAGGATGACTGTACGAGTGTCCTGTATTATGTATATACACATATATATTTATATAACATTAGCAATGTGCAGGCTTATTAAGAGCTGTTCTAGTGAACAGACATTGGTAAGACATAAATAGGTCTTTTCCTGTAATATGAGCATTCCCTGTGGGCAGTACTTACCTGAGTTTTAAACCAGGTGTCAGGTCAGAGTATTATGCTTTGGAGAACCACATATCCTAAGAATGTATGATGTGGGATGTGTAGAGAAGGAGAATGCTGACAGAGCCACGTAGAGGGATATGTTATATTTCTGGTTTCTAGAAAAAGCTGTAGGTATGTCTGTCTTAGGTATGTCTTACACTTTTGAATTTAAGATGCAAAATTCCATTCGTTTTCATCTTCTTCTCCCACTTTGCTGACTTAATCGAATATTTGCATTAATTTTTCTAGTGAAGCTGGAGAGCTGCTGGTTGGTTGAGGTATGGATTCTTTTTAGAGAGAGCTGTGATTTAGCCTTTTCTTATTTTCATTGAATTGGAAGGAGAGCACAGTTACTCTACAGTTCTCACGTTGGATAACAAGCCTTTCCTTGCCTGTTTTGTGTCCAGACCCATGTTTAGGGCCCTAAAAAATACTGCTAAGCTCTGTGATCCTGCCTTAAGACATGGGCGCCTAGGGGGTAACGGTGGGAGGATATAAAGCGTTCACCGCTGGACCCTTTTCATCGTTCATCTCTGCCCCAACCCCGTTTTCTTTCTGTAGGACTTTTTCCCCAAGTGGTTCTCTGAGAACCACGGGTTTTGTGATCATCTCATTGCAACTTACACGTTCAGTCTTGAAAGTAATCTCATCTATGTTTTCATAGTGTAGGTGGAGATGCTCTCATATCCTTCTAAAACAACAGGATTCTTGCCCAGGCCTGATGGTTTCCAGAGTGTATCCTAGAATTCTCTGGCTCCTTGGAGTCTTACAGAATTTTACTTTCTATATTTTGGTTTTCTATTTAAAACTGCAAAACTCAGTTTGAAATAGCTCTAAAAAGTTCATGTTCAAGTAGACTCTATAGTTCTGTAATGTTTGACTCAGAGATCTACAGTAATATGACAGGATAGACATTTTTAAAGTAAAGCACAGACATAATTATAATAATTTCTTTTATTTCTCACGTTCTTGGTTTGAATAGTGCTTCAGGCCTCACAATAGGAATCTTGCTGAGGTTGAAAGCCTCAGGTTGTTTGAACAGTGTCTGGCTGGGGGTTCTGCAGGACATGGGAAAGAGCTGACAGGCGTTAAACCAAGGAAGCTGAGGTGGGGAGACACCTGCTGGATCTTAGGGTGTTGTGGAGCCTGGGGTTGGGTTTCCCTTGAGTTACGGGAAATCAAATGTCTAAATATCCCTCTGGGCTCACCTCGGTTTCCACCTCTTCGTTCTTCTAGAAGAGCTTTCAGAGTTCCTTTCCTTTCCTCCCGTTACTCTCTCCTTTGTTGCTTCCATATCTACCGGTGGAGGCCTTAGTGATCGTAATCTCTCTATTTACATAAAACATTAAGATCACAAATTTTTAAATTGTAAAATACATACAATGTAAGATTTACCATTTTCACCACTTAAAATTGTGCAGTTCAGGGGCGCTTAGTTTATTCACAGTGTGATGCAGCCAGCCCCATTATCTAGTTCCAGAACCTTTTCATCACCCCAGAGGGAAACTCCAGGCCAATTAAGCAGTCACTTTCCACTCCCCGCCCCCCCCCCCCGCCCCGTTTCTCCCCACCCCGGCTCCTGGCAACGTCTAATTTACTTTCCAAGACCAAAAATTGTTGATGGTATTACAAATGAGGCTCACAGTCTAACCCACAGTTGTTTTTTTTTTTCCTTATCACTCCTGTTTTACCACTCCAACCTCAATGCTAAACATTTTGGGATGTATCCCTCCCACTTTTTTCTTATGGCTTGCACATGTATGTATTTACATATCTTTGATTCATTTTCTCATTGCTTATGAATATGGGATTATAGTATACACATTCCTCTGCAACTAGCTATTTTAAAAAGTAGTTTATGAATATCACTCCAGTTTGGTGCACACAGCTTTAACGTACTCACTTTGCAGCTCTGTGATATTTCGTAGTGTGGATAATCATAAAGGACTCCATCATGCTGCTCTTGGTGGCCATTTGAAGATTCAGCAGTTAATCTAGAGAAAGTCTTGTGATAAGGGCTGGGCAGATAGAACTAGCCCTTTTTGTGTGTTAGGACAGGGAACATCAGAGAGAGGTAAAGTCGTTTATCTTAAGTCGCAGACACATGACTGCTCTACGACGTGGTTACTCAAAGTGAGGTCTTTTAAGAATCTAATCCCAGTGCATTTTCTCCACTATCGCATGCTGTTCCTTTACTTTTAAAGATAAATGCCCTTATTCTGTTGGCCATTTCTTTCTCTGGTCAATTCCCATCCTACTCTCCTATTCCTGTGTGTGTCTAATCTTTCTTCTTCACTCTGTTCGCATAGCCTCAGTCATTTAGTATTTAGCAGTTCTGCAGTTGAAGTACAAATACCTCATTACTCCAGAAATGCTATATTGTAACATCTTGTTTAGAGTTAGAATTAAAAGACCCTTTAAAGATCCCTAAGGTGTGTTACATAACTGAAGGAAGTAGACCCAGAGTGGTGAAGTGACTTTCTTAAGTTCATACAGCTCGCCAGTGGTCAAGGCAAGACTTGAACCCATCCGTCCTGAAATCGTATCTTATCATGGATGCCAGGTAGACAACATCTTCCATTCCAGTTCCGTGGACTGGAGCACCACATGAGAAAGATTCTAAGACTTTGATTCATTAATGATGTCTGTCATGAATGGGAGAGGGGAGATGACCAAGTGTGGTACACGTGCCATTTAACTGCCTGTGCCCCAGCATGCCACACTGACAGTGATGACTCTTGGGTATGACCAGAGAATTATCATACTTCAAGGGTTGCAAGAGTCAGCTTGGGGGACCAATCACAAAGTCAAGTTGAGGTCTTATGCATTATATGGCTTTTGGGCTAGCTGGCCAACATTTGATTTAATTTTTTTAAGTGGCTGAATTATAAGTTGCTCGCGGGGGCTGTTACTGGTGTCTTTATTCTAATCTTGGGAAGAGTTCTGAAGTTCCTAATATTTTATCCGCTTTTAATTAACATATTGCTGTTGAATGTTGGGTTTGTGAATCCAACTTCTTTATTTTTTTCTGCAATCAAATATGGCTTTCTTTTGCCTTTGGAAGAAATGACACTGGTTTTAGTTAAATCCAGCCGTCTCAGCCTCAGCACTGTGGATATTGGGAATGAATCATTCTTCCTTGTGAGAGGGGGTGTTCTGTGTACTGTAGGATGCCTAGCGGCATCCCTGGCCTCTACCCACTAGAAGCCAGTATCCCCGCACCTCAGTCTTGACGCTTGTGAATTCCTCCAGACATTGCCAGATACCTCAGTGGCAAAAATCACCCCGGTAAGATATCCACTGGGTTAAACTAATGCATGCTTTAAATTGGTTGTAATACATTTTTTTAAAGGTTATTTTCTCCGTAACCCATTTGTATTTCAGTTGTTGGAAGTGACAGGAAAGCATGAAGGAAAATAAGCACTCATTATCTTGAAAAAGACAGTAGGATGCTTTGCTTCCTTGTAGTACTGAATAGGAAAACCTCGAGTATAGAAGCTCATTTTGTAACAATAGGTGGCACACTACTACCAAAAGCTGCTTCAGAAAGCGGATGGAGAAGATAGTTTTACGAGTAAATGTATTTCAACCCATTTTTATTAGCAATATCGCCAACTCCTCTTATCTTATTTCTTTTAAAAGGATATTCTACTTTAACAGTGCTTCTACTGTTAGAATTCTATTCTTAAAAACGAGTACAAATTTGCCACTTAGTGGAAAAAACCTATAATAATAATAGTGTTCATAATAAAAAGACTATATCATCATGGGAATAAACCAAATTAACATTGAAATGTCAATTATTTTTTCAGTGCAGTACAGAAGAACACATTTTTTGGCGTTTCTAGGAGATTAGGTGTTCCGTGTGTAATTTTTGGAGCAGGTAGATGAATTTTTCCTCACTATTAGTACTTTAGTTAAGAAGCTCACTAGTATTATATGTGGCTTCTGTTGAAACGTCGTCACCAGATGTCAGCTGTGGGGAGCTGAGATTGTGGCAGCCCAGTGCCTCTACTGTACTCGTAAAATATCCTAAACTTCTAATTATGGTGCCTTATGTGTAATTGGATCAGACTATAAATTGAATTTTAAAGATAATAACCTTGGTGCCTGTATCTTGCATGATAGACTAGTTCATTACAAACTCCTTTTAATGAACGGTCCACTAATAAATTTAAGAATAAGGACTGTCCTTTTCTGTTCCTGTTTTGGTAAACATCACTTACAGTGTTTTGCATATGCAGGTCGTGATGAAAAAATTAGAAGGTAAAGACAAAAAATTTCCTGAATGAGTATTGAGATTTTTATGGTTGTGCCTATATGACTTGCTTAGGGGTTGGTTTTTAAAAACTCGAAGTGGAATAAAGGTAAATCTAGTGGAGATTCTCAAAAAGAGCGATAGCCTTCTTTTTCAAACTAATTTTTTTTAAAATACATTTTAACATTAACCGTGCGGCTTGCGGAATCTTAGTCCCCCAGCCAGGGATTGAACCTGGGCCCCCAGCAGTGAAACTGCTGAGTCCTAACCACTGGACTGCCAGGGAATTCCCAACATTAACGTTTTAAAATATTTAAAGATGCTTGGATGCTTCATCCTCAGAATACTTTTGATCATTTATTACGTACCTACTATGTGCCAGGCATTAAGACCTTAGGGAGTATTTTCTCACTGGAATCCGTATAATAATTTTGTAGGAATGAGGAAGTTGAGTCCCAAGGAGGATTATGAACTAGCTCATGTCACACTGTTAACTGAATCACAGAGCTGAGATTCAAACCAGGTCTGATTTTATTTATTTATTTATTTTAAATGATTTGTTTTTACTTTATTGACTTTTTATTTCCTTCTATCAGTTTTCTTCTGCGTTTATTCAATGGTTAGTTTTCTAACTTCTTTTTTTTTTTAACACCTTTATTGGAGTATATTGCTTTACCAATGGTGTGTTAGTTTCTGCTTTATAACAAAGTGAATCAGCTATACCTATACATATATCCCCATATCTCCTCCCTCTTGCATCTCCCTCCCACCCTCCCTATCCCACCCCTCTAGGTGGTCACAAAGCACTGAGCTGATCTCCCTGTGCTATGCAGCTGCTTCCCACTAGCTATCTGTTTTACAACTGGCAGTGTATATATGTCCATGCCACTCTCTCACTTCGTCCCAGCTTACCCTTCCCCCTTCCCGTGTCCTCAAGTCCATTCTCTAGTAGGTCTGTGTCTTTATTCCTGTTCTGCCCCTAGGTTTTTCATAACCATTTTTTTTTTTTTAGATTCCATATATATGTGTTAGCATATGGTATTTTTCTCTTTCTGACTTACTTCACTCTGTATGACAGACTCTAGGTCCATCCACCTCACTACAAATAACTCAATTTCATTTATTTTTATGGCTGAGTAATATTCCATTGTATATATGTGCCACATCTTCTTTATCCATGCATCTGTCGATGGACACTTAGGTTGCTTCCATGTCCTAGCTATTGTAAATAGTGCTGCAATGAACATTGTCGTACATGACTCTTTTTGAATTCTGGTTTTCTCAGGGTATATGCCCAGTAGTGGGATTGCTGGGTCGTATGGTAGTTCTATTTTTAGTTTTTTAAGGAACCTCCATACTGTTCTCCATAGTGGCTGCATCAATTTACATTCCCACCAACAGTGCAAGAGTGTTCCCTTTTCTCCACACCCTCTCCAGCGTTTATTGTTTCCAGATTTTTTGGTGACGGCCATTCTGACCGGTGTGAGATGATATCTCATTGTAGTTTTGATTTGCATTTCTCTAATGATTAGTGATGTTGAGCATCCTCATGTGTTTGTTGGCAATCTGTATATCTTCTTTGGAGAAATGTCTATTTAGGTCTTCTGCCCACTTTTGGATTGGGTTGTTCGTTTTTTGGATATTGAGCTGCATGAGCTGCTTGTATAATTTGGAGATTAATCCTTTGTCAGTTGCATCGTTGGCAAATATTTTCTCCCATTCTGAGGGTTGTCTTTTCATTGTGTTTATGGTTTCCTTTGCTGTACAAAAGCTTTTAAGTTTCATTAGGTCCCATTTGTTTATTTTTATTTCCATTTCTCTAGGAGGTGGGTCAAAAAGGATCTTGCTGTGATTTATGTCATAGAGTGTTCTGCCTATGTTTTCCTTTAAGGGTTTGATAGTGTCTGGCCTTACATTTAGGTCTTTAATCCATTTTGAGTTTATTTTTGTGTATGGTGTTAGGGAGTGTTCTAATTTCATTCTTTTACATATAGCTGTCCAGTTTTCCCAGCACCACTTATTGAAGAGACTGTCTTTTCTCCATTGTATACTCTTGTCTCCTTTATCAAAAATAAGGTGACCATATGTGCGTGGGTTTATCTCTGGGCTTTCTGTCCTGTTCCATTGATCGATATTTCTGTTTTTGTGCCAGTACCATACTATCTTGATTACTGTAACTTTGTAGTATAGTCTGAAATCCGGGAGCCCAAACCAGGTCTGGTTTTAATTTACCCTTTATCTCAAATCATGGAATGTCACAGCAAGGAAAAATCAGAGTCAACACGAAATAAAGTCTTACTTCTTCCCATACTTTTGTCCCCCTTTTTCTCCTTCCTTTAGGTATGGAAAACTTTGTTCAAGCAAAATCTATATGGGAGACCTGTATACAACTGATAAAAGGAGAACTTCTTGCTTGAGGCCACTGGGGGAATCCATAGTTACGGCTGCTAGGAGTTTGGTTTGTTAACTACTTAACTGGTCAAGACGCTTGATATTTTTTTCTTTGAAATAAGCAAGAAAATTTAAGAATGGAAAGGCTGGTGAATGACAAGTGTGTTGAATAGTTGTAAGAACTAATGACCTTAACCTAGCACCAGCTCTTCTTCTCTTGTGCCCTCAGTTTTGAGCAGTAGAACACATTATTTGTTAAATCATCATTTCCTTTTAAAATTTAATATAATCTGGAAAAACACTGAGGGTTTCCAGTTTGTACATCAATGCATAAAATCGTGAATGATTGCTTTGTCATGCTAGTAAAGACATTGAGATACACAGGAGGAAACGTTTTACATACATTTCAGAGTGAAAAGTTCTGCCTCAAGGTAGGATGTGAAATTGAAATCATTGATATGAGTGCTGGACTGAGAAGAAAATCCTTCTCTTAAATTTTAGTGTGTCCCCCAATCATTATATTTCATCTCGTTGACAATTGCTCTTGTTTTCCTCTGCT
Organism: Stenella coeruleoalba; assembly: GCF_951394435.1. Taxonomy (NCBI): domain Eukaryota; kingdom Metazoa; phylum Chordata; class Mammalia; order Artiodactyla; family Delphinidae; genus Stenella; species Stenella coeruleoalba. Next base: position 77,305,639 of record NC_137156.1, read on the forward strand.
GTCATAGACTCTTAGATAATTCCTTCCTTGCCATTAGGCGGATAAAATGGCTTTTTTCCCCTAAGGCATAGAGGTATAGCTGATTTTTTAAAATTAAAATTTTGAGGTAACTGATGCTTCACATGTAGTTGTATACTTTCCCTAGTTTCTTCCATTAGTGACATTTTGCAGAATTAAGGTACAATATCACAACCAGGACCTTGACACTGATACAATCCACCTGTCACACTCAGATTTCCGGTTTTTTGTCTTGTGTGTGTGTGCACACACTCGCAAATGTGTGCACATTGACACGTAGGCATATTAAGTTCTATATAATTTTTATCACCTGTATAGGTTCATATATCCATTACCACAATCAATAGATCCAACTCCACAAGCGTTCGCGGTGCTGCCTTTTTATACCCACACCCACCTTCCTCCTAGCCTCCAATCCCTGACCCTGGCAACCTCTAATCTGTCTGCCGTTTCTAAAATTTTGTCCTTTCAAAATAATATATGAATGGCATCATACAGTAAGTCACCTTTTTGGATTGGCTTTTTCCACTCAGTCCAATTTTCTAGTGAATCACCCCAATCGTTGAGAATATCAGTCAATAAGCGGTTTCTTCCTTTGCCAATTTAAGAAAATATGGACTGTTATTTTAAGACGGTCCTTTAGGAAACCAGCTTTTATTACGATCGTTTCAGTGTCATAAGTTGTCAAAGGCAGGTTGTATACTATAATTGTCGTTCTCCAGAGTGTCCACTGAGTAGCTTTTATTTCGTCCAAAAAAATTGGCACAGACATGGCTCCTCGAAGCTTTTGTCAACCTGGGGGCCCGAAAACAAAGCCCTGCAAAGACATTGATTAAAGATACCAGGGTAGGAGGCAACCCTTGAGGGCAGAAGATGCTGTTTGCCTTTGACTTTCTTGTCATAGTGCTGTTCATGGAGTCCTGTCCTTTGTCTTCAAAGCTTTGCAGAAAGGCTCTACATAAAAGATGACGCAGGGGCCACCAAAGAGGCTCGTCTTCGTTGTTGTTTAGGTGGAAAGTATTGTTTTCTGCTATTGGCAAAGTAATTTTCAGCTCTAGGTGAGCCCGGATCAGTCGCAGTAGTTTTCGCAAGCCTTATAGGAAGGCGTAGGCTGGTGTTAATTAGAAATGGGAGAGGAGAACGTGTGCTGGCATATACTCAGTCTGCTTGGGGTTCCTTCTGGAGGCTGGGGCGCTCCTCGGTGGCCTTGGCTGTAGTAGGGCAGTTGGTGCAGGCCGATGCCGCTGGGTTTTATTATGCTATTTCGATTTCTGCTGTGTACCCTGATGGTAGGGGTGCACTGCTGGTTTAGACATGCATTATGAGTTGTGAAATTAGATTGAAAGGATTTTATAGGGGCAGAATTAAGATGGGAGATCAGCAGAGGCTGAAGGCGTTCTTACACTTTGAAATTGCATCATCATGTAATAAATGTATTGCAAACATTTTTATATTGTCACCTAGAAAAATGGTCTCCCTTGAACTTTGGCCAAGGAACCCTAGTTAATGTTAGAGAGTTATTGTTAATAATGTGGTGTTTCCCAGACTTAAAAAGAGTGGCAGAATACAGTTACCTTTTACTTATCTAGACTTTGTTTTCTAGGTCTGTTCGTAAAAAGTCCATTGCAAGGCATTTCCCTCCTGTTTCTTAGTGTCTGTCTGCTATCAGCCCAATTAGTATTTCTGCAAAGACTTAAGGTGGTAGCTTGTTGGAAAGGTTTAAGTTCCTTCCTAATATATGATCCTGGGTGTGACGTTGAACCTCTTGGGGTCTTAATTGCCTTAATATAAAATAAAAGATTAGATTTCACTAGGTGATCCCCAAACACCCTTCAGTTTTCGCAGTGAGTAAAATCTGTGGGTATGAAGTAGAAGACCTGCTGCCTTTTTCTGATTCGAGGTTGGTGAGACAGTGTAGTTGCCCGGAATTTCTCGTGGAGACCCAGGAAGTGCCCCTGATGAAAGCAGCCAGTCTCCTCGGGTTGCTGGTGATCAGGTTCAGACACGGGGTGGGCGTGTCTGATAATAAGTTGACAGTGACCTGGTGCTGTGGAATCACCTTTCTTCACCCCTCTCCTGCCTGACCTGTGCACCTGCCTTGGTGATGTCAATAAGAGCTTTTAGGTGGTGGGCATTTAGGTGTTCACTATAAAATTCTTCCAACTTCGTTGTATGTTTGAACATTTTCTAAATAATATGTAGGGGAAAAAATCTAGGGGGAATTTTATTGCTTAAACTTCAGGACCAAATCAGAGTATATTTAGTTGCAGGTCTTAATAGCATAGACTTAATTCCTAGCTGTTGCAGGCTCTTCATCAGGGCACTCCTCTGGAGTGACAGGTGTCTACAGGTCAGGAATTTGTAATCGGTGAAGGATGCCTCCACATTCCCTTAATCTTCTCTGCCTACCTGCTGTGGAAGGCAGTTTATCCTGGCTTTCCATCATGGGGCTCCGGAGTGCCGTGTTACCTTGAGCAACATGACTTTGGGTTGCCAAGACAGGGCTCTGCTCCTTCTTGCTCTTTGCAAGCCTTGGATGAGTTCTTCTTCTTTTTTTTTTTTTCCCATGTTTTCATTAAATACTGAACAGGTCATTTAAACTGGTAAAAGAAAGGTCAGCTTTGCATGTGTAGTGAGTGTGCAATTCAATTTTTTTTCACTTTCACTAGAAGAGAGTTCAGCAGTAAGAATGTTAACCTGGAATGAACCTCAGAGGTGCCTGATGTATTTAGCAGAACTCACTCATCAGTGCCAACTCTGAACACGTTGCCCAGGGTTAGGTTCGTGCTGGTTAAGGAAGATAGCAGTAGAGCTAGGTAGCTCTGGGTCCCAATCCTATATTGTACCCTCTCCTAAGTTCTGGAACCTTAGACACTTAGTTAAGTCATTTAACTTCTTTGCATCTCCTGTTCTTCTCTGTTGTAAATTGGGGATAATGAAATTACTTACCACATGAGATTTTTATGAGAGCAAAGCCAAGCAGTCCCTCCCTGTGCCCCTGTTATTGGTAATGATCAGTGAATGTTAGCTAGGGTGGTAGGATTCTTTCCTGCCACATAATTATGACCTATTCTTTCACGTTACTCCTTTATTTGCCTGGGATTTCATTCAATAGCCCAGGAGACAAAAGTGTTCTAATATCTCACAGCACGGTAGGGACTTCGTCTGGTGATACTGGTCTCTAAAGATGTCCGTCTTTGATAGGTCGGTCAGTGGATCGTGCGCCCCCTGACCCCTGATAACTGGGTGTGGAGAGTCCCAGTCTTCCAATGCTGCTTAACTGTAAGCAAAGCAGTTAACTCGAGTATCTCAGGGATTCCGGTAGACTTAAGACAAATCTCAGGGGGATTAGGAAACCAGACTCGTTTGCTTGTCACTTGATCTTTCTCTAATAAACTATCAAGTTCAGCATTGCGTGGTGAACTGAATTAGTTTCAGCTCTTAATTTTTCACCTTGCAGCTGTGATCTCCTCACTGCCATTGCCATCTTTAAATCTGCCTCACCAGCCACCCAGAGCATTCAATAACCCGGGCGTTTTCTCTTCAACATCTGTGCTTTGGAAATTGAGAGGAAATGACAGATTCGAAAGACCCTCGGAAGGAGGCAGAGTGGACCACGGGATCCTGCAGCTCCTTGTAACCTGTAGCGTCTGTATCTCATTCTTCCCGGATTGTTCCCCAGTGTTCCTCTCCGTGCTATTTCAGTGGTTCTGTAGAAGGTCTCTTGTGAGATTTCCGTGTCTTGGAAGGGCTGTCCGTGCCAGCATGCCACTGTCACCCAGGCATGTTCAGTCATTCCCTCGTCCACCCACTCTGAGACCATTGCCCTCCAGCTCTGTTCCCTCCAGAGCTGCGGGCTCAAGCATTTGGCTGTGTCTGGGTGTCCAGAGAACAGGGGTCATTTCTGCTGATCAGCGGGGATGATGGTGCTTTTTAGTCCAGAGGTAAACTGGGGAGTTGCTTCATGTAGATGGCCAGGGTATCTCTGGGGTCAAAACCAGTGCAACTTAGAATGCTCTCATTCAGCGTCTGTTCTCAACTCTGTCGTGTCAACCACCATGACAATAGTGATAGTAACCGTAATAATAATAGCAGCTACCAATTAGACAGCTACGTGCTTCCGTCATACAATGGTATTCCCTAAAAGTCACGGGAGGAAAGGACTCTTATTCTTCCCATTTCCTAGCTGAGAAAACTGATTGCTAGAGCTCTCAGTCCAAAGCACACGTCTGGCAAGTGGTGAAGGCAAGATTAGAACTCGGGCAGTCTCTACCCCATGCTCAGTGACTGTGCATTATTCCCCGACTGTTATTTTTGGCGGATTAAGTGGGGCAGGGCCTCTGTCCTGATACAGATGGCCTCTTATCATAATAGAATCATCCTGTTTTGGACTAGGGCACCCCGCACGCTGGCAGGGCAGGTGGCAGCAAGCTACTTCCACTCCACGAGCAGGGCAGAGCCTGTTTGCCTTCTCGTTGACTGAGCTTTCCTGCTTTGCTGTGTGTGTGCCTGGTGCCCCTGGGGCCAGATCTCCCAGCCGAGCCCACTGCCCCAAAGATAAAGTGTATTTCCTCTGATGGCCCTGTAGCCGGGGCAGCCACAGAAGGCCTGGGGTGTTGTACTGGGGTCATTTTCTGTCTGCTTTATCTGTACTCTTCTAGGAAATGCTGAGATTCAGCAGTTGTTCAAGAGGCACTGACATCTGATTATCACCCTGTAGGCTCTTGCCATAACAAGTCTGCGGAGTTAAATCAGTGCCGATCCAGGCCTCCTTTGCCAGTCAGAGGGGCTCTGGTTTGTTTATAGGTGTAATCTTCAATCTTATATGGACCAACGTAAGGATATTGTGAAGGCTCTGATGGTGACAGTTTTACAAATGAACCAGGGAACTCCTCTGTGCCTGCTTCCGTGTGTGGATGGGTAATTCACGCAGTGCCATTCCCGCTGCATCCAGGAACGGGCTGACTTTGCTTTGCCCACTCTTTAGGGACACTGCCTCCAATTACTGTCACCGGATATCATTTTATTATTCGACACTGCCTATTAAACCTTTGTACTTCCCCTTTCCTGTTCTTGATGCACGTGAAGATACGCCCCTCATTTTGCCCCTGGTACACACACTTCTGTTTGCACTTGACCATGATGGCTTTCCGTACCTGTAATGTCATAGAGGATCAGGACGTGGTGTTGGTTGGGAACTGGAAGGCTTCTGCTTGCCCCTGTCCACACAGGTGTGGGACTGAGACTGGGGCTGAGGACCGGAAGGGAAAAGGGGGAGCACATCCCCGATTTAGAACGCCTGGCTGGGATTTAGGAGAGGGAAGTGAGCATAGCTCCTGTGTGTAAAAATTACAGTTTTACAGAGTTTTGCTCGCCCTCTTTGGAACTGGTTGCTCTTTTATCCTAGAGGAGACTTGTGTTTGTGGGAAGAGAGACCGCGGGAGTGCTGGGACCCGGGATCACAGCAAGACTTGGCGGGAGACGCAAGGCTTGTTGGCTGGGTCGAACCTCAGCCTTGGAGCCAAGAGGAGTTCTTCGTCAGGTTGCCCAGGATTGGGAAGGGAGCTGTACCAGATGGCCTCCTGGCCCCACAAGTTCCTTCTGGAGCCGATCAGGGTTTCCTGTCACTGTGATTCAGCAGCAGGCGTTGATGGTACCCTGCTGGGTGCCTGGCCTGGCCAAGGAGTGGCTGCTCATGGAGACGTACCAGGGGCCCCCGTTGAGCTGACTTGGTTGCCTGAAGTGAGAATGGTTAAATGGGTAATGGGTGGAAGCAAAAAGCCAAGGGAAGCAGGTCCCTGCTGGGTAGCTGGTTCGTAAGGGGCTGTGCATAGAATATGTAGCAGGCGCCGGGGTGGGTGACCTTTCCAAACCTGAGTCTTTCTCCTTCTCTTCTTTCTCTCCTTTTTGTTTTGTAACAACAGTAGCTTTCACTATTCATTGCTCTTTATGAACCATACACTAAGCTCTTCCCATCCATTATTCATTTGATCTTTTCATGACTCCTATCTTCATGTTAAAAATAGGGAATCATTTTGGGAAGTGACAGAAGTGGGGCCTTGGGCAGGTCTAACTCCTTAACAATCCAAACCCTTACCCTATACCTCTACTCCGTCTCTCTGTGCAGCTCTCTCTCCCTCCCTAACTCAGGGATTCTGTGAGCATTCATCCTGTATCAAGTTGGTGATGGAGTTCCCGAGACGAGGGACAATAGCCCTTCTCTTTAGGAACTCAAAATTGAATTGTGTAGGAAAAGTAGATGCCTCTGACCCTTTGAAGGTGAGGGAAAGCCCAGGACTGTGCGAGGCCCATGGGTGAGTTCCCGCCTGTGCCTGGGGCCTGGAAGTGGGTTATAAAGTTTGAGCGCAATGGTCTTTCTTCCACGGGGAGTCTGAGCCCTTGGGGCCTTGCTGGGGTGAGCACCTTTCTCCTGGCAGCGTAGAGCATGAGTTGCTGATGTGGTCCCCTTCTTCTGTGGCTGTCCTGTGGATGTGGTTTAACAAGTAGGATTGGCTAGGCACACCCCTATGCTTAAGGTCTCCTGTTTTAATTAAGCCTCCTCCCTCTGCCCTCCAAATTCTCCCTTTACAAAGGAGAAGAAAAGGGACATGTCTTGAGACCCGGCTTTGTGCCAGGCTCTGGACTGGCCATTTAAAATGTTAGTTATATCATCCTCATAAAAACTCTGTAATGGATCACGTTGTGTCTTATCCAGTGGTAGAAGAGCCCCAAGGTCAGAGAATGTCAGGTACCTTTATGTCACGTCTTTGCCCACAGCCCTCTTGTGCTTCCTTTTCTCTCTCAGAATTGATTCCACAATCCCTAAGTTCTAGAAGAAAGGCCTTCTGGAGCCTTGCCCCTGTTGGTCTTACTGACTTCACATTCCTCCCAGTTGGCCCCAGCACCCTAGCCTCCTTGCTGTCCCTTGATGGGCTGTGTTCTCCCGCCCGGGACCTTGGATTTCAGTGCCCCCTCTTGCCTCCCTCTCCCCCCTCCCCCTTCTGGGCTCTCTCCTCTTTTCGGTTAAATTTTTTCCATGTAAGTTTGATTTTGGAGGTTTTGATGGGCAAAGTGAACACATTTAGTGTATAGAATTGCCCTGAGGCTAATTTGTAACAGAAAATTGTTTGCAAAGGGATGGATTTTTTTTGTTTGAGTTAGCACAAGTAAGGCAAACAAGTCAGGGTCAAGGTCAAATACTGTTTCTGGCATTTTTTGAAGTTTCGAGGGCCAGGCTCTCTAGATCTCGTGTTGTTTGGAACTCCTTTGGGCATTGGTCTTTGTACCTGAAAGAGGCTCATATTTAATTCAGCAGGCACATTTATAACAAGGTCTTATAATGATGAGACCTTGATTACTTGCTCAGAATTATTTTTTTAGATTTTAGCAGGATTAGGGGACCTCTGGCTTTGAGGTCGTCACCTCTAAGAAGTTTTTTGGTAAAACAAGCCTATTCTCTTCTGTGGCCTCCCTGCTTTGCACACTTTCAGGAGGATAGAATTTCACTTGCTAATCACTGTGGCCTTTCCTGCCGCTGATTTTATTTTTACTCTGATGTACCTGTTATTGGTCCGTTCACCATAGATTTGCTGTCATTTGCACCTCAAACGGTGACGCTGTCTCTGAGGGACTGAGTTCAGAGGATGCGTAGACCCAGATCTCTCTGCAAGGAGGTTTCCCACTTTTTCGAAGCATCTCCATGTATAGTATTTCAGAATTCATTTTCTATTTTAACTTAGGGGTGTCCTTCTACAAATCCCTGGGCATGGTCCTCTTTTGCGAGAAGCACAGAACACAAAGAACGTCTGGCGGTCAGCCTGTGGGCATATCTTTGTGAGAAATAGAATTACATGTCTGTATTTGGGCTGCAGGACTAAAAAAAATGTTGAAACCCCAAGGGAATATTTGCTTCTCATTCGGGTGACTGCACGCTTTTCAGATTCTGCCAAGAGAGGCTTTAATGTGTTTGCCTGCGAGCGACCCAAAGCTGTCTGCGGTGTGCTTGGTCCCCCTCGACTGACGCGTCCTTGGCTCGGTCGCTTCGGTGCTCCTTGTGACTGTCCTGTCCTCCCCTCCCCCTGGTGCCACTGCCACTCCCAGCCACCCTCCTCGTCCTCTGTCCCTGCTACTTGTCATCACCAGTGACTGAACTTTCATCAGGCACGGGCCTTCTGCGTAAACACCTTTCTCAGTAAGTGTTGAGATGAGATAGGCTCTAGGAGGCCCAGTGCAGGGAAGTGTGGACCTTCCCTGGAAAGGGGCTGGATGGTAACTGATTCAGGCTTTTGTGGCCCCTGGCTTTGGTTGCAGCTCTTCAACTCTGCTGCTGTAGCACAGAAGTCGCCATGAGATATTATGTAAATGAATGAATGTCGCTCTGTTTCAGTAAAATTTAATTTACAAAAGCGTGGCTGGACTGTGTTTGGCTTGTGGACTGTAGTTTACTTGGGGAGATGAAATCACTTATCTAAGAATATGAAGCTAATACGTGCCAGGGGTACGCTGTGAACCCCTGCTGTTCAATTTTGAAGTGTCTGTGTTGATCGTCTGTGCACTTCACGAGAGACCTATTGGACTTAACTTATTTGAGCCTTTCTCTTTTCTCCTAGGAAAATGCAGTTAATAGTTTTTTTGTTTTGTTTTGTTTTTTTAGGGTTATTGTAAGAATCAAATAACATGGGATAGGAAAGTGTTAGTTGAATAAATAATGATATTACATAGAAAAACTAAAATACGTTTCTAATAGTTGGATCAGGGGGTAGATCGTTTGACAGAATCTGTAGTACCTTCATGAAAAGAAGAAAGTTTGTGTTTAAAAATACTTGTTTTGTCTCTCCTGCCAGGACTGAATTGTCCTGTTCGGACCTGTTGAGTTCCAGCTTGAATACCTTAAAAGTGACAAGTTTGCACAGGGGAAAAGGAGAGAGACCTGTTTCTCTCTAGCCTTAAGATTTAGAGTTCATCTTGTGTCCTGCTAACCAGTCAATTCCAGGGTGGGAGCCGTTGGTCATCAGGGCAGCAGGTTGTGGAAATATTTTTAACCTGAGTGGTTTTGCCTAGCATTTCAGAAGCCAAGCTCAAAGCTCTCGACAGCTGGAAATACCCCCCCCCCCCCCCCCGCTCTATGCAACCAAAATGCAGGCAGCTGATTCTAGGATCACAGAGCTTTTCCCATATACTCCATCTACTGTTGAAACCTCAGTAAGAGAAGCACTTCTCAAAACGTCTTGCTGTGGAGTGGATTGGGCCAAATAAATACATTTCCTGTGGAAATAACACGCACTTGTATTAAGGACAGTCTCTGTAGTGCAGCGGGTGTTTGAAACACGTAAGATTGTTGATTCTGGAGTTAACAATGAATTGCTTTTGTAGAGTTTGGCCCCGCGTCTCGCTAGCTTTAGGATCTTGGACAAATTACTTATTCCCTCTGAGCCCTGATTTTCCCATCTGTAAAATGGGATCACACTTAATTCTGAGGCTGATTTGATGGTGCCGGCAGTGCTTGCCTTGCCTGGCCCTTCGTAAGTGCTCACTCAGCATTCGCCATGATCATCTGTGAGGTGTATCATTATATGTATATAAAGGGTCATAATAATCTCTTCTCGGTGAGCTGGGCCAGGGTGTGTGTGAGACTTCTGCGTGTCTAGTTTGCGTGTTCCCGGGAGAATCCAGAAGTCGTGGCACAAGTAGAATACCCAGGCTGGCAAAACAACTACGTTTGGAAAGAGGAAGAGCCTCTCCTTGAAATTATAGTTCTCATTTAAGGTCCATCTTTAGAAAATCTGAGGAGTTGGTTTTGAATCAGACCCATCCATCACTGGAACGAGGAAGAGTCAGAAAGGGAACCAGTTGAGTTCGCAGATGTGACTTTTTTCTCTTCCCATTTCAGAAGAGTCATGGGGTTGGAGCAAATGGAGTCAACCATCTGGGGAAGCTGTTCACTAAAGTTGAAGATTTCTCTGCTTCACGAGCAGATAATTCCATTTGTAGCTTAGAGAACCTCTTGATCCGCGTAGGCTGGGTGACATGTGGAATGTTCATCATGGCACAATTTGTCGTGCAGAAACTGGCTACAACCTGAACAACTTTCGCCAGGCAGTCAGTAAATTTATGCGGTGTATTCATACCTTGGGGGACCAGGCAGCTGCTAAAATGAATAAACAAGACCCATAGATCAACATGGCTAAGCTTTTAGCTTTACCTATATATAACATTTCATATCTTTAATGTTAACACAGATCTAAAGCAAATATACCGAAACATTAAATCCCCTTGCGTGAATGGTGGTAGCTCTGTGGCCGTCAGTTATATTATCTTCTGGGCATTAGAAACCTTTCTTAATTTTAGATAGCTGGTAGAAAAAAGAAAAGTACTGTAGGATGGGTTATGGGTTGCATTTGGCATTTATGTTTATGTTATAAAATATGATTTCCTTCAGGAAAATAAATCGGTAATGTGTGGTACAATGAAGTGTTTTGTGTGAATGTGGGTATATTTTTTGCGAGTGGCGAGGAGAGGTAGGTAGTTTTTTCCATCCCATTTCTTTCCTTCCCAGGAAGACATTTTTACCCATTAGCTCTCTGTCGTGACTAAGAATGAGTGATAGTTCCGAGGGCGGTGTAGATGAGCAGCTAAGTGATCAGGACGCTGAGTCAGCTTTTCTGGGTTCACGCCGGTTCCCACCCCTAATGACCACGCCATAAGAGGCAAGAACCTCGGGCTTCCCTGGTGGTGCAGCGGTTGAGAGTCCGCCTGCCGATCCATGCGTGCTCCGGTCCGGGAATGGTCCCACATGCCGCGGAGCGGCCGGGCCCGTGAGCCATGGCCGCTGAGCCTGCGCGTCCGGAGCCTGTGCTCTGCAACGGGAGAGGCCACAACAGTGAGAGGCCCGTGTACCCCACACACACACACAAAAAACAAGAACCTCAACCTTCTTCTGCCCCGTTGCCTTGCCTCTCTGTCAAACACTGTACCGTAGAGTAGAGGGTAGTGAATGGATTTATTTCTGTTGATTCAAATCCTAGACAGTGTTTGACACAGAATCAATGTTGGCTGTTTTTATTATTACAGTTTCCTGTGGGAAAAGGCACTCTGAAATCGCTTGCAGACCCTAGCAACAGAAGCTCTGAGTCAGAGTGTCCCAGCCACAAGAACGCAGAGCCCAGTGCGCTGAGCCAGTGCCCTTTCCTCCACCCTCCACTCATCTTGACAGCTCAGGCTCTCCCTGGCCAGTGTCATAAACAAGGGCTGCCCCCGTTCTCTCTATTCCAGGCCTTGAGAGGTGGGCTTGGCCTAGCAGCCTGTGGTGGATTCTATCCACCAACTTTGGGAAGCTCATCTTCTCACGTCTGACCGGGTTTGATGTGTTTCTCTCCAGGATTTTATCTAGCTTATGCAAATAGGTTTTCAGTGTTGCTGCTGGGTTGCATATTTAAAGACACCAGGATAATTTCAAACTTGTAGGTGCTTCTGGGGTGGGGGTACATTTTGGGTCAGAGAGGTGAATGTCTTCCTTTGCACTTAAATACCCACAACACTTTTTTCTCTTCTTCCTTCCTTCTCCTTTGACTGACACTCACACACACAGACACACACACTCACTCACTCATACACACTCACTGACTTTAAATTTGTAGGACTTGTTTGGGACAGTGGTGGGTTCTCGACCAGGGGTGGTTATGTCCCCTAGGACACATTTGGCAACGTCTGAAGGTAACGTTGATCGTTATGACTTGAGGCGGAGGATGGTGCTACTGGCATCTAGTGGGTAGAGGCTAGGGATGCTGCTAAACACCCTGAAACGCACAGGTCAGCCCTTACAGCAAAGAATTACCTGGCCCAGATTGTCAGTAGCGCTAAGGTTGAGAAACCCTGTCCTTGGCTGATTAGAGAGCTGTAGTCCCGTAACTGAAGTTCCAAGGCCAACTCGCATCAGTCTTGTTCCAGTGTGGAATAGATCTGGCACCAGAGACTTACCTTAGGTAGAACTGACAGACAGAGCAGGTCAGGAGAGGTCTTAATACGTCAACCTATCAAGTCTTGACTATCCTAGGACTTCAGCAGGTGTACCGGCTACGCAGGGATAGAAAATTGTTCCCTTTAGAAATTGTCCTTCCTCTTCTTCCTCTGCCACATGCCCTTATCTAAAGAAGGGAGATTCAAAGTGGATAAAGATCTCAGGAAATCTCTTGCTCTGGCTTTTGATCCCTCTTCTCATTTTCTTCCCCTCTTTTCAGTGTGTAGAAATCATATGTCAAAGCATAGACCTGCTTAGAATATTGAGTGTTCGTGGAGGCTGGAGCCATCTTTCTCTGCCTCCTGTTTCAGCAACTGACGCTTGAAGAAGTTGTTCCTATTGACACCATTCAGGGAACCATTTCAGAAGGGCCCTGGGATTGCCTGGGGATGGTGTCAGATGTACTTGAATGGCATCTGCGAGGCAAAAGGCTTTGAGAGGGAGAGGATCCTCTTTTAAAAGATTCATAATGTTTTTAATTTTAATTACACAGGCTACTTGATTAATCAGTCAACTTCCATCTTTATAAACAAGGGGAAATGGGAAGTGTTTCAAAATGGTTACCTAGTGGCTCCAAAGAGATGTTTGCTCTGTATTTGTATTTTGGGACTTGGATAGCTGGCGAGTCAGGCATCTATCAGATGGAGGGCTGTCTGCTTGGAGATGTGCCTCAGTGACACACACACATTTTGTAGCCTGGCTTCAAGCCTTTGCTGAGATCTTTCTATTCTTATTTTTGAAAGTGCCATCATTCCTTTCTAGCGATGAAACTGGAGAACACAACTTGCAGAGATAGTTGGATTTTTTTTCCACTCCCACCATGTGCCTAGAATCAGGGTGAAGTATGGGCCAGACTCCCCCTTGATAAGAACTTAACGTGAGGGACACAACTGGCTGTGGGGAAACCTTATAACTGAAATCCATTTCCTACTTTTTAAAGCCTTAATCATGATGGACTAAAAGCAGTTTCTCTCTCCAAAAAAAAAAAAAAAGCATTACAAAAACTGCTTACAAGTTTGAGCATTCAATAGCCCAATGTCAATGAAAGATTCTTCTACTATTAAAAACAGTAATTGAGAAGGACACATCATCACTTCTGTGGTATTCTTGCCAAAAAGGCGTAATCTCACTCCAATCCTGGGATGCCATCAGACACCCCAAATTGAAGGATATTCTATATTAACTGATCAGGACTCTTTTGTCAAAATCGTCAAAGACCAGGGAAGCCTAAGAAGCTGTTATAGACAGGAGGAGACTAAGGAGAAATAACTAAATGCAATATGGGATTCTGGAACTAGGAAAGGACATTAAGGAAGACCTGGAACAATTCAAATAACGTCTGTCTTTCAGTTCATAATTTCTTGCCAATGTTAATTTCCTGGTTTTGTTAATCGGGATGTGGTTATATAAGATGATATTTGGGGAAGCTGGGTGAGGAAAATTATACTCTTTTCGTAAGTTTTCTGTAATTCTAAAATTTGTTCAATATACATTGGTTGTTCTCAAAAGCAATAATTATTATCTAGAGCGAAAGAAGTTAAATGGTTTCTGTTGTTTGCGCATCCAGATAGCAATTTAAATAGCATTTCATAAAAGTATATAGTTCAACAAATGTGTTAGTTTTATGAATTACAAAACCAAGAAAGTGTCAGTTCCAAATATTAAATGGCAGATTAATTTCTTTTACAGAGGAGATACATTAGTAAACGTTTTGAAGTTAGTACTTGGCTTTTAAAAAAATTATTATAGGAGTAACAGGCTTACTGTCAAAAGTTAAATAATGAAAAGTAGAAACAAGGGTTCTCCTACTTAATTCCGTTTTCACTCCCCCTTACATTATTACTGTACCACCTTCCACTGTTAAAAGGTAGGTGCAAGTTCAGGATTTTGAGTTCACACATGTCTATCTAGGTAATATGTATTAAACAGAATGTGATCACACTGTCAAAGCCTTTCTATAACTTGCCTTCCTCTTCCCCCACCTAAAAGTAATTCATGGCTTTCCTCAGTACCCGTATTTATACCTTGTCATTTATTTCTATAAAATATTACATTTGTAAAATCTGTCATAAAGTTGTTTACTTATTTATGGAAATTTCAAGTGTCTCCCACTTACATTCATAAATGTCTCCTCCTCTCTGTGTATTCCAGTTTTTTTTCATTCAGCCCTATATTTTTATATCAGAAAGGACATATAGAGTCTTTGTTTTGTGCAATTTTTGCATTCCTTTTAAATTTTTTTTGTATCTGAAGCGTAACTTCCTAGACATCAAATGTCTGGGTCCAAATATAAGAATATTTTACATTTAATCTGCAAAGAAGAAAAGTCATATTTAAATTCTGCAATTTTTGGCTTTTATTGAATTTTTAGACCCGTGTGGACCCACCAGTAGCACAGAAGCATGACTTCGTGTTTGTATACTTATTCCCTAAGTATTGAGAACATGAATGTTCTGCAGCAGAGGAAAGGTATTTGAGAATGCTGGCCTGGCCCTCAGAAGTTAATTTTTATGTTTTTAAACTTTGGTACAAATGCTTAGATCCCCAGTAGGGGGTTAATATGTAAACTGCAGAGAAACCTTACAGGTGCCCAATTTTGGTTGTTTTGTAGTTTATCATTAGACCAGAAATGGGGAGGAAACAGCTGACCAAACATATCTGAGTGGTTAATCAAAATACACTAAATAGAATAATGTTAGTAGTTGTGGGTAGGCCTTGGTAGAAAAAGCATTAATTGTTTATTTGCAAGTCAGAAACACTCTCGCTGGATGCTGACATGTTTACATATGGAAATTTCTGATGCACTGGGATGGAAACAATGAAAATAATGGCGCTAAGAAGGAGAAAACATAAAATGAATGCTAGTTGGTAAAAAAAAAAAAAAACCTCTTTGTATGCAAAATATTGAAACTGTGCAAGCTGTGTGTTCTGTGGAATTTATTGGGTTAGCAGTGACACCTTTCAAAATTAGGAAGACCTTATTTTGAATATAGAAGGCTGGCAGAATTACTGAAAGTACAGTAAATGTTCCTGTCATTCTTTGGGTTTAATCTGAACGTAATTAGCTCCTTGCACAATAGAGTATTTAATCTGAAATGCTGCCGAGGCTTATTATGTGAGAGAAAAGCACTTCCTGAGATCTCTGTTTTTAATTTGGGACTTTCTGTATGAGATAGTTTTCACCCAGAGTGTCAGGGTATCAGAATTGTTTCTCATATTCTGGCGTTTATCACCAAAACTCACTGAAACACTTAACATTTTCAGTTTTATTGATGGAGCCTTTTATGAATATTGGGGAGTTTGCTGCATCTCATGGAAGGAAACTACTTTGGGGAGACCTGACAAGCCTGAGTCATAGATCCCTTTGCCTTGGAGAGCCTTCCTCGTACAGTGATTTGGGTAGTAAATACGAGCCAGTAGGATTTCATTCTTTTATCTGTTTTCGGTTCTCTGTAATGGTTGATTGCCGAGTCGGGCTAGGAAATATAAAATGTGAACACCGGTTTCCTTTGATGTGCGTTTCTGTTTTCGTTGTGACTTGGTATTTCCCTGGACTTGTAAAACACAATAGAAGTCTCCTACAATTTTGAAGTTGGAGTGCAGGATATTTTAATATGCTTTGTGAGTTTGTCAATGTATCAAATGACATGGTTTAACCAGTAATGCCTGTTACTCTATAAGATCTACTAACCTGTGTATATCAGAATTCCTTGGTCTTTTCAACTATTGCCATATAGTAATAGAAAAAAAGTCTAATAACCAAGGGTATAAAAAACTGCAAAGTAGCCAACATAGGTTCACCATGAATAAAGCCTGTGGAATTTACTGCATTTCCTTTTTTGGTAAGAAATAAAACAAAGTTCTAACAATTCCTTACAAAAATGATTGGGAAGTGTGAGCTCTAGGCCAATAAAACTATTTACTTTACATGGTGATCAAAGAATTTGAACGTTGACTAATAAGGCAATGAAAACCTTGAAGGACAGCTTTCTTTGCAGGGTTCTCAGCTGTTTATCTCTGTGTCCTCAGGATCAGTTCAGACTGAAATACTGGAACAATTTTAAGTCTTCTGATATGTGAACAGGGTATGTCTTTCCTTTTACTTAGATCTTTAATTTCTTTTTATGATGTCTTTGTAGTTTTCAGTGTGCAAGTCTTATACTTCTTTTGTAAAATTTATTCCGACAAGTTTTATTCTTTTTGATGTTCTTAATTTCAACTTTACAGTGTTCATTTCTAGTGTATAGAAAACCAATGAGTTTTATACATGTATCTGGTATCCTGCAAACTTGCTGAATTCATTTATTAGCTCTAATCACTTTTTGGTGGGTTTCTTTGGAATCTTCTATATACAGGATCATATCTTCTGCAACTGGAGATACTTTTACTTCTTTGTTTCTGATCTGGTTGCCTTTTATTTCTTTTTCTTGCCTAATTGCCTTGGCTAGAACCTCCAGTACAGTGTTGAATACAGTGATGAGATTGGATATCCTTGTCTTCTTTAGGTATTTTAAGGTGCATTTTCTTCTTCTCTGACTGTTTATATACTCTTATGTGATGTTTTTATAATTCTTTACATTATAATGAAAGAAACTCAAATTAATTTACAGTTTGAGGATGTAGAAGACTGAACTGGAGGTTGTTTCCTCTGCAGCACACTGCCTTTTTCTGGACTTGGCTTGTTACATGTTCATGTGAAAACTGACCTGGTGATGATTATGGTGACAGTCTGTCTTCTATGCACCATCATCGTATTATAGTGTAAAAAAGAGCTTCACGCTCTCTGGCTTTATTAATAAGATGGTCACATCAGGCAAACTAATCAGGATTTAAAAATTCATTTGGGGACTCCCTGTTGGTCCATTGGGTAAGACTCCACGCTCGCAATGCAGAGGGCCCAGTTTCAATCCCTGTTCGGGGAGCTAGATCCAGCGTGCATGCTGCAACTAAGAGTTCACATGCTGCAACTAAGAAGTCCACATGCCGCCACTTAAGGTCCTGCATGCCACAATGGAGATCCTGCATGCTGCAACTAAGACCTGATGTAGCATGCATGCATGCATAAATAAGTAATACACACACACACACACACACAAATATATTAAAAAATTCAGTTAGTTACTGAATATTTACTGAGTGCTTACCAAATACCAGGCATGATAGATGTTCTGGAGAAATAGCACTTCATAAGAAACTTAGAGGCTTGTTGCTAGAGTCAGACATATTAACAAATTAATGAATACAAAATTTGTTTTATCTGTTTATCTCCTCCTCACAACCTTTTCTAGGATTCCTATTTTCAGATGCGTTCAAGAAAGGATGTATGGCATGGTGAGAAGGTCTAAAATCGTGTATTGTGAGGAAAAGCTAAAAGAATCAGGGAGTGAAATATAATCTCCTGATGTTTAGCCAAGAATCTTGGGATATGGGTGAAGAAAGAAGGAAGTTACATGATAGTGGTTGCAAATATTTGTCCTCTGCACACAGTAATATATTGATTAACATTCAGACTGGTGGCCAATAGGTGGAAGTTAGAGTGAGAGCAGTTTTAGTCTCTTTAAACCAGGAGATTTCCACTGGGTCAGTGTCTCTTTGATTGCAACAGGTTAGATTGGATAACCACTGACCTCTTTAGACCATGCTATCTTTTTTTCCCACAGCCCCCACCACTCCCTATTGTCTCCTTTTGGCCTGTCTCACTCATTTGTTACCTTCTTGACATCCTTATCATATTGTTTTACAGGGGGAGTTTTCTAGCTATTTGAGTGGTCCATGACCAGAATAGGGAGGAGGTTAGTGGTAGTAAGGGTAATAGCTTCTTTCTTCGAAAAAAAATTCTAGTTACCATTTTCCTTGGAAATACAGAGTTGACTAGATGTATTATTTTAGGTACAGAGCACTTCACTCAAATACTTGTACACAACCCCCACCCCACAATATACAGAAGTGAAGAGAGGATTTAAGTCCAGATCTGTATCCTCTTGGCTTTCTTTTCATTTGCTTAGCTAGTTCCTGATGGGCCTCTTAAGGACCATGGACATAGCTGGAAAGTCACTGGCTCTGATAGTCCTTGGAGATCTGCATTCCTCTACAGTAGTGTTTCTCAACCTCAGCACTACTGACATTTGGGGCCACATAATTCACTGATTGGGGATGGGGGGTGTCCTCTACATTGTAGGATGTTTAGCAGCATTGCTGGCCTCAACACACTAGATGCCAGTATTTCTTCCCTCTCTAAATCATGATAATCCAAATGTTTCCAGGCATTGCAGATGTCCCCAGGTGAGGGGTGGGAGGCAATGCCAGAATTGGCCCTGGTGGAGAACCATTGGGTCTACATTTGTTCAGTTACGTCTTTTCAGTCTTACGTACACAACTGAGGATATTTACCAGTTTTTAGTGATGAAGCATCAACTTTAGGGACTGATGAGTTTGACTCCTCCATGATTCATTTGTAAAACAGATTTTAGTATTACCTTTCTCACAGGACTCATGAAAGTAAATATAGACAAAGCACGTAGTATAGAACTTAGAGGAGTATAAACACTAGAATAGATTATTTAGATTGTTAGTCTGTTTATTTCTGAAATTTTTTTGTGTGTAAGCTATTTCTAAACATTCTTGTAACTCCTTTGAAAGAAATGTTTATTTCACGGTCTTAATCACCGCTCATCGTACCCACTCCTTTGAAGTATATTCTTAACAACCACCTCCTACACCCCGACCCCCAGTCACCACGCATATAACAATAGGCATACATAACAGAACTGCTGTTCTCCCCCTTGAAGTCTCCTGCTGGGAATAAGAGCTCTGTGGGATGGGAAATTCCACATTTGATTAACCCCCAGGTACATGGCATGGGTACTGACAATGTCCCTCCTGCTCAATAAAGGACCTGCCAGATCTTTCATTTCCTGAGAACATAAGCTGGGAACAATTTTCCGAATGGAAAATTTGTTTGGCATTTTGAAACATAATTAAAGAGCATCTGGGTAACTCATAAGTTGTGGGTCAGTCAACTGCACGTATTGTTTCCACAAGGCTGGTGGCTGGCTGGAAAGCTCTTTCCCCTGAACTTAATGGCTTGCTCAGATGGATTTGCTATGTTTGTTAAAATCGCTTTATACCCTTTGGGAGGCCGAAACGTCCTAGAAACTGTCCTGTCCTGGTATGACATACTTTGGAATTACATTAATACACTTACTGCGGAGTTACTCCTAATGGCACTGGATAGATGAGTCATGTATCTTGGAGATACGGGTTTGACTTACTCCCACCTTGGTGACACAATTAGGATGAAGTGTGAAAGCTTTCAAGCGGTGTGCCATTTTTCTCATCTGTATTTTTCTGGAAAAGTTTAGAAGCCGCACACATTCCCGTGAATGTCAAAATTCGTAAATTGGAGAATCATGGGTCTAAATACCTTACAGGTTGACGTCTTCGTTTTTAGAGTGTTCGTCTTTGGATTCAGGGTGCTCTGGGTTTCCCTCTGTTGGAATCCCTGTTACAGTGTTATAATTGCCTGTTCAGTTGTTTGTCTTTCCCACTGTTGTCGGGAAGAGTTGTTTTTGTCTGTTTCTGTATCACGTCACGTCCCTAAAGAAACTAGACGCACGGGAGATGTTTGCTGACTACAGGAGTGGCCCAGTCTACTCAGGTTCTTCCTCTAAAATCTCTTTCAGTGCCTGGCTTCCGTTTTCCACTTCCTCTGCTGACATCTCAGGCCTCTGCCTTCGTGGCTGGGCAGTTCCAGGAGATGCTTGTTGGTCACGCTAAGGCCAGTCTTCCTCTTAGCAGACAGATCTCACTTTATAAGCTTCCGTGTTCTGAACTTGTCGTGAAGGCTACTCCTGTTCACGGGAGGTCACCAGCACTTGAATTCCTTGGCAGTTCATTTGGACAGGGGTTTTGAGGCTGGACCATCAGGTTGAATCCTTCTTGAAGATTAAAAATTTTTTTCTTAATTACCACTGTAAAGGTAATAGAACCTTTGGGAAAAAAAGAAAAGTGATAGAAAACTCATATGCTAAACTATATTTCCGGTCTTCTAAGCAAGCCACCCCTCAGCTTCTCTCTGTTCTCATGAATGTATCAGACCCTTTGCCACTTGTGTACTGGCGGGGGTTCTTATATTCCGTATTCTTCTTCATTTAGTAATTCAAAAGTCACCTTGTTCCAGAAAAGGAATTAAGGTAGTTTATAGGGATGTGTAAGTGTCAATAAAAATTCCACGGGACAAAAACCAGTATCTTTGAGGGTTAGGATATAAAACACAGCCAGAAATGAGGTTAATATAAAAATACATGTCCCTATATACACTACCAAATGTAAAATAGATAGCTAGTGGGAAGCAGCAGCATAGCACAGGGAGATCAGCTCGGTGCTTTGTGACCACCTAGAGGGAGGGTGGGAGGGAGACACAAAAAGGAGGGGATATGGGGATATATGTGTATGTATAGCTGATTCACTTTGTTATACAGCAGAAACTAACACACCATTGTAGAGCAATTATACTCCAATAAAGATGTTAAAAAAAAAATACACGTCCTAAAGTGTGAAATACCTGTTACAGGTTACAGGACGTAGCTTGTTGTATTCTTAGTTATATTCGTACTGTCTTCACTTACAAGGTTTTGGTGATTCAAATGGCAGAAGACAGTAACAACACATGACATCTTCTGGACATTTGCAGCCCCATCACTCCTCTTGCCTTCATTTAATTGTTTCGGGAGTTTCACATTTTTTCTCCCATCTTTCCTCTTTCATCCCCTTTTTGAAACTGACCTGTATGGTTGCTAAACTGGCATATATGTTACTGCAATCAAACGCTGTAGGAGACAGAATATTGATTTAGTAATTGAGTTAAAATTAGTGTCCTTCACTTGGTACAAATCCCATGATGTGTCAGCTGTATGTAATCAGCATTAAGGTTAGGAGATGCTGGATCTACCCTCAGGCAGCCTAGAGTTGCTTCTAGGGGGAGGACTGCGAAAGGTAAGAAATGAATTCATTAACTGGTTAGCAGTTGTGGTAAGTCCTATGGAGTAAGACGGTTCTGAGACAGTTGGTCTGCCTTGAGTAGAGATTGTAGAAGGTCTTTTCAGGGTTGCATTCAAGCTGAACCATAAAAAGTGAGACGATGAGGGTTGTTTTGGCAAATGAAGCAGGGGGAGGGTGTTGTCTTTGACAGAGCAGTTTATACAAAGGCCTCTGTTGGGGCAGGCAATAGCTTGCTAAGTTTGAAAAAGTGAAGGATGTCCATGTAATTGGAATAATAATTTAAATGTTTTTGGATAAGTTGACATTCTTTTTCAAGGCATGCACTTTTTGTGTTTGAAGGTCCTCATCTCTTTTCTATTTGAAAAAGCAGGTGTTTATACAAGGCTACATGGTGCTCTAAGGTTTCCATAAGCCACTTGTGTTAAACTCTAAGGCAGCGATCTTCAAATTTGATTCTTGACGGATTGAAAATGCCCCTAGCAAAAGAAAACCCCAGAGGAAAAACATGGTTAAAGCTTGGGAAAGTGGGATGCTCAGGTTTAATCAGAAGACCTGCTCTTCTGCCCAGAGCCGCTTATAGATCTGTCCTGCGTTTGTAGTTGGTAAATAATCCTGACATGTGGTGTTTGCTTTCATTGTTGGCTGGAGCAAAATGCCATTTATTTCACTCTGCTCTTTTATGAAAATACAAGCAGATGAGGTGTAGAGGTGGGGTTTTTGCTGTCTTTTCAACCAATTTGTAAATTTCATAGATCATCTAACATGGTAAACTGTGACAGCTTTGCTTAAAACCAGACACTGGGCAAAAATTTATTCAGAGTTTTGCCTGTAAATCTCCGTTCTGCTGTACTGTTTCAGAAAACACCTGTGTGGGTTTCTTTTCAATACTGTAGAATATTTGCAACATACACTAACATTTAAAGAAGCAAAAATGATTACCCATTCTCCCGCTACCAAGAGCCAGCCATCACTTGTGTGTTTTTTCCTAGTTTCTTTTTCTGTGCGTGCATATTCACGTTAATTTGTGCAGGAACTCATGCGTGTGCAGTTTTATTATCCTACTTTCTTCTCACCCACCTTCCCCCAGTGAGTCTCCACCAACTGAGATAAAGACCAGGTGTCAGATCAAAACTATGCATTTGATCAAAAGCAGTGCTGATTGGACAGCACCATTTGGATCTGCAGTCATAGTGGGGCATCTTTGTACCTTTTCCTCAAGTCCAAATCTTAGGACCCATCCATGAGGAGATGGGGCATGCAAGGTAGATCTAGACTACACTACACTACATGTGGAACATGTCCCATGCCACTTAGAGGAAGAGAGAGAACTTAAAATGGACTATCCTCAAAGTTAGAGACCCTGTAAGATACCTGACTCTACTTTCTTGTCAGTATACAAGTTACATCTCCTTTCTCAGGAGAGATGTGGGTGAGGGAATTGAGATGGAGAAATTATTACTTCCCACTTATGGGGGAAGGAGTATAAAACGATTTCCTCCCATGGGCATTTGAGGATACACGTAAAAGTAATCATTTCCCGACTTCCCCAGTGGTCTAGTGGTTAAGACTCTGCGCTTCCGGTGCAGGGAGCATGGTTCGATCCCTGGTCAGTGAAGTTCCACGTGCCGTGCAGCGCGGCTAAAGAAAAAAGTAAAGCTAAGCGTTTCCTCTTTGAATTTTCCAATTTTAATGTCATATTTAATGACTGTCTAATAGTGCATTTACTTATCTGCATTTTGATATGCCTTTTTATGGTATTTTTGTTTGTTTTACTGAATATTTTGGTTTGAGATCAAAAGGAAACCCTCGCAAAGATGGGTGTCCTGGAATAAGTAGGAGAGTGTTCAAAGACATTGATATCTGATGTTGGTTCTACATCTTACCTTGTGTGCCTGTTAGAGCCCACCTGTAGATGTTTGGATCCACAGGAATCAAAAAGGGAAAGGTAGATGACTTGAATCACATAAACAGAAAGCTGATGGGTTATTTGACACAAGACATGTTGCTGGGGAAATACTTCCCGCTTGGTCATGAACCGTGACCATTTTGAGCTATACCAACTAGCCCTTCCATTTTCTGTTTCTTTTTAGATTTGTGTTTTATAGATAATCTTCTAAATAGAAGGGTTTTATTTTCTGCTTAATTGAGTGTAAACAATTGATTACATGTTTGCTTCACAGACTCTGAGTGTTGTGGCATTTTTCTGCTGTTGGAGAATTGATCAGCAAGAGGACTGGACTTTTTTTTTTTTTAAGTGAAGTTTTGATTAGGGATGCAGTCCAGCAGCGCTCAGCGTTCATGGATGATCAAGCAAACCAATGAAGCATCTTGTGTGCTCTGCTAATAAGAGGAAAAAAGTCTCTAGTTCCAATATTCTGATTGTCTTCCACTTAAACATTATCTGTAAATACTATTTTCAAAGTATAAATAACCATAGCATCTTATTTTTCAGTGCCATCATTGAATACTCATTTCAGCCTGGTAAAACAAATTCAGCCCTTTCTGAGGAAAGGAAAGGGACGTTGAAAACGGATCTGCAGGATGAGACTCTGCTGTGATTTCTAAACCCCTGGCAGTCATTTCTTTGCCCTAACCAAGAGTCATTAAACCAATTTTAACAAGACCTCTAGACACAGTGAAAAACACATGCTAAGAATAAAGAGTCCAGCAAAACTTGAAGATTTTCTCCCTTAGAGATTTCCCAACGCGCTGTGTAGAAACGTGTCCCCAGTTTTGAAATGTATTCCGATTTCTTAAGGCTAGGAAAGAATAAAGACATAGGCTCACCAGAAGGGACATTTACTTACCAATTAGTGAAATTCTTGCGACTTTGGATGTGAGCTGCTATTTAACCTTTTGTTTGGGGTGGCTTTGAGCAATAATCACATTATGTGGTTGGAATACTTCTGTTTTGCAAATTCTAAGCCACGTGTTACCAAGCTTTAATTATGGATGATGCCTGTCAGAAAGTTAAAAAAAGAGGGAAAAGAAAAAAAAATGAGCTAACAGTTAAATCATCCATATTTATTTAGGGCAAAAAAGAGGACCTCAGAGTATCTTAAACAAAAATTAATACACCACTTATCTAAATATTGCTGAGGTCACAGTCCTGGAAATGCAAAGATATTAAAGGAACGTTACTCAAAATCTAATTTTTCATAGGAACAACACTTTAGATTGAATCAAAGAGTTCTGGAGAATACCAAAACGGATTAAGGTAGTATGAAATCTGGGAGATAGGTTAAAAAACTAGAAGCAAACAGAGATATAGAAGGTACTCTGGTGCATGTTTTGTAACTGAGAAAATTACTCATGTCTTTCTCTACAACCTTGAGAGTTTTGGGGTTACCTTTGTATTTTTTTTTTTTTTTCATTTCAAACTTCAAAGAAGTTGAAAGAATAAACCACCTGTGTATCTTTGATCCTCATTTTTGCTTTGTGTGACCCTGTGTGTGTGTATTTATTTATACAGTTTCAAACATTGTTCCCCATTACTTACAAATATTTTGCGATCTATATCCTAGGAATAAAGATGTTTTCTTACATAACAACAGTAAATTATTTAAATCAGGAAATTCGGTGTTGGTATGATACTATTACCTGAATCCACAGTCCATATTGAAATATTTCTGTTTGTCCCTATTACATCCTTTATGGCCGTTTTCTCTCCAGTACAGAATCACACATTGCATTTTTTGTTTGTTTGTTTGTTTTGGTCATATCCTTTTAGTGTCCTTTAATCTGGAACAGATGAAGTTGGCATCTTGAAGAGTATAGACCAGTTAGTTCGCAGAATATCACTCAAATTAGATTTCCCTGATGCTTCCTTTGATTAGATTTAGGTCATGCACCTTTGGCAGAAATAATCCTAGGTAATGCTGTGTTTTTCTCAGTCCATCTTACCAGGGTGTAAAGTGATCTTGATTTTCAAAATTTACGATGAAATCTTGCATCTACCGGATCTCTCAACTGTAAAGCTACTCCTTTCCTGAGTTATTTGTTGACTGATACCTTGCAGCTGTGTAAATAGTCTATTTTTCATTCAACTTTTGCCCACTAGTTTTTGTTTTGTTTTGTTTTGTGGTACGCGGGCCTCTCACTGTTGTGGCCTCTCCCGTTGCGGAGCACAGGCTCCGGACGCGCAGGCTCAGCGGCCATGGCTCACGGGACCAGCCGCTCTGTGGCATGTGGGGTCTTCCCGGACCGGGGCACGAACCCGTGTCCCCTGCATCAGCAGGCGGACTCTCAACCACTGCGCCACCAGGGGAGCCCTTGACCACTAGTTTTAACAGCCGTTGATAATTGCTGATAATACTATGACTGCCCGTTGGTGGTGGTTTCTAACTCTGTGATTCCTTTACATTTATTTCTCTACATTCGTTGGCATTCTACTAGAGGGAAGTACTTTCTCCCCCCGCCCTCCAATTATTTACTTATTCACTCACTGACATTTATCATTAGGACTCATGCATTCTTGCTTTATTTAGTGGCTTATAATCTATTACTATCACTATTTTGGCGTTCAAATTGATTGTCCCAGATTTGTCTAGTGAGATCCCTTTATGCTGATTTCTGTGTCATTTGTCCATGTGCATATTGTGTCTAACTTGATTAGGAAAGTTAAATTTTCACACAATAGAGGAATATTTATATATTCCACAATATGAAAACCTAACCTTTATAATGTCGTCGTGTTCTAACGGTGTCTCTACATTGCTAGTACAAAAGGCTGTTATTAGTCCTGGTTCGTATGTTTGAGCTGTTAGCTGGTTTAGACTTTATCATCTACTTAGAGTTCATTAATGTTATCTTAAAGTGGAATCTTCCAGGAAGTGGATGATTCTTAGGGGGATGGCAACATGCTCTGCCCCAGAGGTCAGTCATGCCCTGCTGAACTATTTCCATAATGAACTGCAGATGTGACTTTGCGTGTATTTCCTTCTTGTTATTTTATTATTTAGCTTATTTCCCTCGTCACTTCTTCAGCAGGCCCATATTCATAATCTAGATTTAATTCAAAGCAGAGACTTATAATACAGAGACATACCTGCAAACAAGTAAAGAATTGATGTCTGAGAAACTGAGCGTGGGGAGGCTTCTCTGTGAAACACGTGGCATCATTTTAGCAAGTGTGGTGCTAAGGTGCTGGCAAAGCATGAGATTTTGCACAGAACGATTCTCATACTTTCTGAAGAAAGATATTTTAAGTTTTTCCCACTTAAGCTTTTCTGCAGGGTATATGGGGACAGATGTTGCATTCTTTTGAGTAGCAGAGCCTGATTAATTTTGTTGTCTGGAGGTCAGACTTGAAAGTCAGTTATGATCCTTAAGGTATTTATTAGATGGAAACTAATCCATAGCTTGATATTTAAGGTTAACTGGATCGCCAAATTTAACTACAGGAATAATTTAGCAAAGGATGTAGTCATTTCTATTCTTTGGTTATCGTTGTCTCCCTTTTCTACGAATACCTATCTTAGCCTGTTGAATGAACCAAGCCCAGGAGTTTTCTACACAAGGTGATGGGCGACGGAGGTGTTTGTGGGGTTTTTTGTTTTGTGTTTGTTCTTTGTTAGTTGGCCTTTTCATTTGTAGGTTGTGTCAGTTTTCAAGCCCTAACTCCGTAGCTCTATAGTCTTTGAGCTAAGACATCTGGAAGCGTTAATAACAATGACATTACAGGCATTCCTTGAAATAGCTGTGTTACTGTTTCATCCCTTTTTGTTTCAAAAGTGCAGAGGGTTGAAATCAAGTCTCCTTCACAAACTCTTGAATTTGAGAAAGGGTATTTGGTATAAAAGATTGGCTTTTTACATCTGATCCTGACTCAAGCTCTATTTCAGGCATTGAGTTTCCGACAGAAGACTTAGCTTACATCAGCGTGAGAGAAAACCAGAGTATTTTGCAAAATGTGTTTAAACTATCAGTACTTTACATAAGTGTAAAGAGATACCTCTTTGTTTTATAATTAGTCATGTTCTTTAATATCACTATATTGGTTATTGAAAATTCAGTATTTTTATGGAGCCAGGAGCTGTTGACTTCAGGTTTCTGTTTTATCTGTTCTAAAAAATGTATAAGTTAGTCTCCGTGTGACTTTTCTCCATCTTCATTCCACCCTGCATTTGATCTCAGCTGACTCAGATCTACACGCTGAGCAATCTCTTTCTTAACCTCTGAATGACAGGAGTCTACATGGGGGTTTTCTATGTGCAAACCATTTACTTTTTGTTGTATAGTAGAAAACACAGGTCTGCAGACTTAATCCTTTCAGTCTTAGCCATTTTTTGGTGAGTCAACCTGGCAGTGCCCTAATGATGTTGAACAGATACATGATTTAAAGAATGAAGGTCTAGGTCAGGAAATGTTCTTATGTAGATGCTTACCTTTTGGAAAGGACGTGGGGTGACTTAGAGCAGTGAAGATAACCAAAGGTTGGTTTTAAAGCAGAAAAGCCACATTCATCTGGATTCTTTTTTTTTTTTTTTTTACATCTTTATTGGAGTACAATTGCTTTAAAATGTTGTGTTCGTTTCTGCTGTATAACAAAGTGAATCAGCTGGGTGTATACATATATCCCCATATCCCCTCCTTCTTGTGTCTCCCTCCCACCTTCCCTATCCTCATCTAGATTCTTAGGGAGATGGTTCTACCACAGGCCAGTGGGAGCGGTAAGCCTGTGATTTATACATCAGGTACTTACTGAAACTTTTTTGACTCTAACTTATTATGCAAAAACATTCAGTTTTTCACTTTAATGAAGATTGTCGATATAGGATGTTCACCCACATAAGTGTCTATGCTTCTGGAAGCTAGGACTTTTCAAAGAACAGTTGTGTGATTTCCCTAAATAGGTAACACAAACTAATCACTCTTTTTTTTAGTATAAATGAATTTAGTTGAGTTTTCAAATAATTTCGTAGCAGGCACTATGAAAATAATAATATGCTTAGTTTTACTGAGTGCGGATAAGGTGCTAGGCATTGTGCTATTTTTAAGAAAAAAATTTTGTTTAATCTTTTCAATAGCTTTGTGAAGCGTCAGTATTGTTATCTCCATTTTACAGACGACAAAGTAAGTCTCACAGAGCTTGAGAAACATTCTCCAATCCGTCCAACTAGTTAAAGTGGGAGAAATTAGATGTCCAGCCCACACTATGTGATTGTAATGCTGAGGTAGTTGGACCCCTCTCCTTGGTTACCAATATCTACATGCATTAGCTCATGGAATAAAAAACTAGGCACACTCTGTTCGGTTTTTAATAAGATGGTCCTAAGGGGTTTGGCTGGCAACTAAACTAAGGAGAAGGTATCATACAGAATAATAATCAAACTTGATGTGTTCAAGGCGTCCATCCTCAGTTTCTAAGGTAGCGAGGGAGCAGGTGTCATTGCATTTTTAAAAAATTATACTCCTTATTGGAGTATAATTGCTTTACAATCTTGTGTTAGTTTCTGCTGTATAACAAACTGAATCAGCTTTATGTATACATATATCCCCATATCCCCTCCCTCTTGCATCTCCCTCCCACCCTCCTTATCCCACCCCTCTAGGTGGACACAAAGCACCGAGCTGATCTCCCTGTGCTATGCGGCTGCTTCCCACTAGCTATCTATTTTACATTTGGTAGTGTATATATGTCAGTGCTACTGTCTCACCTTGTCCCAGCTTACCCTTCCTCCTCTCCGTGTGCTCAAGTCATTCTCTATGTCTGTATCTTTATTCCTGTCCTGGCCTTAGGTTCATCAAAACCTTTTTTTTTTTTCTTTTTTTTTTAGATTCCATATATATGTGTTAGCATACAGTATTTATTTTTCGCTTTCTGACTTTCTTCACTTTGTATGACAGACTCTGCGTCCATCCACCTCACTACAAACAACTCAATTTCATTTTTTTTTATGGCTGAATAATATTCCATTGTATATATGTGCCACATCTTCTTTATCCATTCAACTGTCGATGGACACTTAGGTTGCTTCCATGTCCTAGCTATTGTAAATAGAGCTGCAGTGAACATTGTGGTATATGACTCTTTTTGAATTCTGGTTTTCTCAGGGTATATGCCCAGTAGTGGTATTGCTGGGTCCTATGATAGTTCTATTTTTAGTTTTTAAAGGAACCTCCATACTGTTCTCCATAGTGGCTGTATCAATTTACATTCCCACTAATAGTATAAGAGGGTTCCCTTTTCTCCACACCCTCTCCAGCATTTATTGTTTGTAGATTTTTTGATGATGGCCATTCTGACTGGTGTGAGGTGATACCTCATTGTGATTTTGATTTGCATTTCTCTAATGATTAGTGATGTTGAGCATCCTTTCATGTGTTTGTTGGCAATCTGTATATCTTCTTTGGAGAAATGTCTATTTAGGTCTTCTGCCCATTTTTGGATTGGGTTGTTTGTTTTTTTGATACTGAGCTGCATGAGCTGCTTGTATATTTTGGAGATGAATCCTTTGTCAGTTACTTCGTTTGCAGCTATTTTCTCCCATTATGAGGGTTGTCTTTTTCCTCTTGTTTATTGTTCCCTTTGCTGTGCAAAAGATTTTAAGTTTTGTTAGGTCCCATTTGTTTATTTTTGTTTTTATTTCCATTTCTTTAGGAGATGGGTCAAAAAGGATCTTCCTGTGATTTATGTCATAGAGTGTTCTGCCTATGTTTTCCTCTAAGAGTTTGATAGTGTCTGGCCTTACATTTAGGTCTTTAATCCATTTTGAGTTTATTTTTGTGTATGGTGTTAGGGAGTATTCTAATTTCATTCTTCTACATGTAGCTGTCCAGTTTTCCCAGCACCACTTATTGAAGAAACTGTCTTTTCTCCATGGTATATCCTTGCCTCCATTGTCATAGATCAGTTGACCATAGATGCGTGGGTTTATCTCTGGGCTTTCTGTCCTGTTCCATTGATCTATATTTCTGTTTTTGTGCCAGTACCATAGTGTCTTGATTACTGTAGCTTTGTAGTATAGTCTGAAGTCCAGGAGCCTGATTCCTCCAGCTCTGTTTTTCTTTCTCAAGATTGCTTTGGCTCTTCGGGGTCTTTTCTGTTTCCATACAAATTGTGAAAATTTTTTGCTCTACTTCTGTGAAAAATGCCATTGGTAGTTTGATAGGGATTGCTTTGAATCTGTAAATTACTTTGGGTAGTATAGTCATTTTCACAGTGTTGATTCTTCCAATCCAAGAACATGGTATATTTCTCCATTTGTTTGTATCATCTTTAATTTCTTTCATCAGTGTCTTATAGTTTTCTGCACACAGGTCTTTTGTCTCCTTAGGTAGGTTATTTTATTCTTTTTGTTGCAATGATAAATGGGAGCATTTCCTTAATTTCTCTTTCAGATATTTCGTCAGTGTATAGGAATGCAAGAGGTTTCTGTGCATTAATTTTGTATCCTGCCACTTTACCAAATTCATTGATTAGCTCTAGTAGTTTTCTGGTAGCATCTTTAGGGTTCTCTATGTATAGGATCATGTCATCGGCAAACAGTGACAGCTTTACTTCTTCTTTTCCGATTTGGATTCCTTTTATTTCCTTTTCTTCTCTGATTGCTGTGGCTAAAACTTCCAAAACTATGTTGAATAAGAGTGGTGAGAGTGGGCAACCTTGTCTTCTTCCTGATCTTAGTGGAAATGGTTTCAGTTTTTCACCATGGAGAATGATGTTGGCTGTGGGTGTGTCATATATGGCCCTTATTATGTTGAGGTAGGTCCCCTCTATGCCTACTTTCTGGAAAGTTTTTATCATAAATGGGTGTTGAATTTTGTTGAAAGCTTTTTCTGCATATATTGAGTTGATCGTATGGTTTTTATCCTTCAATTTGTTTATATGGTGTATCGCATTGATTGATTTGCGTGTATTGAAAAATGCTTGCATCCCTGGGATAAATCCCACTTGATGACAGTGTATGATCCTCTTAATGTGCTGCTGGATTCTGTCTGCTAGGATTTTGTTGAGGATTTTTGCATCTATGTTCATCAGTGCTATTGGCATATAGTTTTATTTTTTTGTGACATCTTTGGTTTTGGTGTCAGGGTAATGGTGGCCTCATAAAATGAGTTCGGGAATGTTCCTCCCTCTGCTGTATTTTGGAAGATTTTGAGAAAGATTGATGTTTGCTCTTCTCTAAATGTGTGATAGAATTCGCCTGTGAAGTCATCTGGTCCTGGGCCTTCGTTTGTTGGAAGATTTTTAATCACAGTCTCAATTTCAGTGCTTGTGACTGGTCTGTTTGTATTTTCTATTTCTTCCTGGTTCAGGCTTGGAAGGTTGTGCTTTTCTAAGAATTTGTCCATTTCTTTGAGGTTGTCCATTTTATTGGCATATAGTTGCTTGTAGTAGTCTCTCATGATCCTTTGTGTTTTTGCAGTGTCAGTTGTTACTTCTCCTTTTTCATTTCTAATTCAGTTGATGGAAGTCTTCTCGCTTTTTTTCTTGATGATTCTGGCTTATGGTTTATCAATTTTGTTTATCTTCTCAAAGAACCAGCTTGTAGTTTTATTGATCTTTGCTATTGCTTCCTTCATTTCCTTTTCATTTATTACTGATCTGATCTTTATGATTTCTTTCCTTCTGCTAAATTTGGATTTTTTGTTCTTCTTTCTCTAAATGCTTTAGGGGTAAGGTTAGGTTGTTTATTTGATATTTTTCTTATTTCTTGAGGTACGATTGTATTGCTATAAACGTCCCTCTTACAACTGCTTTTGCTGTGTCCCATAGGTTTTGTGTCGTCGTGTTTTCATCATCATTTGTTTCTGGGTATTTTTTGATTTCCTCTTTGATTTGTTCAGTGACCTCTTGGTTATTTAGTGGTGTATTGTTTAGCCTCCATGTGTTTGTATTTTGTACACTTTTTTTTCCTGTAATTGATGTCTAGTCTCATAGTGTTGTGGTCGGAAAAGATACTTGATACAATTTCAATTTTCTTAAATTTACTGAGGCTTGATTTGTGACCCAAGATATGATCTATCCTGGAGAATGTTCCATGGGCACTTGAGTAGAAAGTGTATTCTGTTCTTTTTGGATGGAATGTTCTATAAATATCAATTAAATCCATCTTGTCTAATATGTCATTTAAAGCTTGTGTTTGCTTATTTATTTTCATCAATGGATGATCTGTCCATTGGTGAAAATGGGATGTTAAAGTCCCCTACTATTTTTGTGTTACTGTTGATTTCCCCTTTTATGGCTGTTAGCATTTGCCTTCTGTATTGAGGTGCTCCTATGTTGTCTCCATAAATATTTACCATTGTAATATCATCTTCTTGGATCGATCCCTTGATCATTATGTAGTGTCCTTCTTTGTCTCTTGTAATAGTCTTTATTTTAAAGTCTGTTTTTTCTGATATGAGAATTGCTACTCCAGCTTTCTTTTGATTTCCATTTGCATGGAATATCTTTTTCCATACCCTCACTTTCAGTCTGTATCTGTCCCTAGGTCTGAAGTGGGTCTCTTTTAAACGGCATATACATGGGTCTTGTTTTTGTATTCATTCAGACACTCTGTGCTTTCTGGTTGGAGCATTTAATCCATTTACCTTTAAGATAATTATCGATTTGCATGTTACTGTTATCAATTTATTAATTGTTATGGGTTTGTTTTTGTAGATCTTTTCCTTCCCTTGTGTTTCCTGCCTAAAGATGTTCCTTTAACATTTGTTGTAAGGCTGGTTTGGTGGTGCTGAAGTCTCTTATCTTTTGCTTGTCTGTAAAGGTTTCAATTTCTCCATGGAATCTGAATGAGAACCTTGTTGGGTAGAGTAATCTTGGTTGTAGGTTTTTCCCTTTCATCACTTTAAATATGTCTTGCCACTCCACTCCCTTCTGGCTTGCAGCGTTTCTGCTGAAGGATCAGGTGTTAACCTTATGGGGATTCCCTTGTATGTTATTTGTTGCTTTTCCCTTGCTGCTTTTAATATTTTTTCTTTGTATTTAATTTTTGATAGTTTGATTAATATGTGTCTTGGCATGTTTCTCCTTGGACTTACCCTGTATGGGACTCTCTGTGCTTCATGGACTTGATTGAGTATTTCTTTTCCCATGTTAGGGAAGTTTTCGACTATAATCTCTTCAAATATTTTCTCAGACCCTTTCTTTTTCTCTTATTCTTCTGGGACCCCTGTTGTTCGAATATTGGTGCCTTTAATGTTTTCCCAGAGGTCTCTGAGACTGTCCTCAATTCTTTTCATTGTTTTTTCTTTATTCTGCTCTCGGTAGTTATTTCCACTATTTTATCTTCCAGGTCATTTATCCGTTCTTCTGCCTCAGTTTTTGTTATTGATTCCTTCTGGAGAACTTTTAATTTCATTTATTGTATTGTTCATCTTTGTTTGTTCTTTAGTTCTTCTAGGTCCTTGTTAAGCATTTCTTGTATTTTCTCCATTCTATCTCCAAGATTTTGGATCATGTTTACTATCATTACTCTGAATTCTTTTTCAGGTAGACTGCCTAGTTCCTCTTCATTTGTTTGGTCTGGTGGGTTTTTACCTTGCTCCTTCATCTGCTGCATATTTCTGTGTCTTCTCATTTTGTTTCAGTTACTGTGTTTGGGGTCTCCTTCTCGCATGCTGCAGGTTCATAGTTCTTGTTGTTTTGGGTATCTGGCTTCAGTGGGTGAGGTTGGTTCAGTGGCTTGTGCAGGCTTCCTGGTGGAGGGGACTGGTGCCTGTGTTCTGGTGGGTGGGGCTGGATCTTGTCTTTCTGGTGCGCAGGACTGCATCCGTTGGTGTATTTTGGGGTGTCTGTGAAGTTAGTATGATTTTAGGCAGCCTCTCTGCTAATGGGTGTGTTTGTGTTCCTGTGTTGCTAGTTGTTTGGCATCAGGCATCCAGCACTGGAGCTTGCTGGCCGTTGGGTGGAGCTGGGTCTTAGTGTTGAGACAGAGATCTCTGGGAGAGCTCTCACCAGTTGATATTATGTGGGCCCAGGAGGTCTCTAGTGGTCCAGTGTCGGGCTTGGCTCTCCCTCCTCGTAGGCTCAGGTGTGACACCTGGCTGGAGCACCAAGACCCTGTCAGCCACACGGCTCAGAAGAAAAGGAAGAAAAAAGAAAAAAGAGAGTAACCAAAATCCACCAATGTTAACAAGCACTAAAAACTAAACTAAGATAAACGTAAAAATCAGAAACAAATCAGTTGCCGTCAGCAAACCCCATGTCTACAGTTCCTCCCAAAGTCCACCACCTCAATTTTGAAGAGTTCTGTTGTCTGTTCAGGTATTCCACAGATGCAGGGTTCATCAAGTTGATTGTGGAGATTTAATCCGCTGCTCCTGAGGCTGCACGGAGAGATTTCCCTTTCTCTTTGTTCACACAGCTCCCGGGTTTCAGCTTTGGTTTTGACCCTGCCTCTGCATGTAGGTCACCCTCAGGCGTCTGTTCCCCGCCCAGACAGGAGGGGGCTAAAGCAAAAGCTGATTAGGTCTTTCTTGCTGTCTCAGGGACGGGTATGGTCGTCATAATTGGAGTGCGGGGTGAGTTTTCGGCAGCAGAAGCTGGTGTGACATTGCGCCAGCCTGAGGCATGCCGTGTGTTCTCCCGGGGAAGTCGTCCCTGGATCACGGGACCCTGGCCATGGCAGGATGCACAGGCTCCTGGGGGGTGTGGGTAGTGACCTGTGCTTGCACACAGGCTTCTTGGTGGCAGTGGCAGCAGCATTAGAGTTTTTTGCCCGTCTCTGGGGTCTGAGCTGATAGCTCCGGCTTGCACCTGTCTCTTGAGCTCGCTTAGGTGGTGCTCTGCCTTCTGTGGGCACTCGGGGAAGGAATCCCCTCTCCTCGCGCACCCTGAAATAGTGGTCTCTTGCCTCTTAGGCAGCTCCAGACTTTTTCCCGGACTCCCTCCCAGCTAGCTGTGGCGCACTAACCCCTTCAGGCTGTGTTCACGCAGCCATTCCCAGTCCTCTCCCTGGGATCTGACCTCCGAAGCCGGAGCCTCAGGTCCCAGCCCCAGCCCCACCCAGCAGGTGAGCAGACAAGCTTCTCGGGCTGGTGAGTGCCGGTCGGCACCGATCCTCTGTGCGGGAATCTCTACGCTTTGCCCTTCGCACCCCTGTTGCTGTGCTCTCCTCCATGGCTCCGAAGCTTCCCCCTTGCCACTCCCCCATCTCCACCCGCCAGGGGGCTTCCTAGTGTGTGGAAACCTTTCCTCCTTCACAGCTCCCTCCCAGAGGTGCAGGTCCCGTCCCTATTCTTTTGTCTCTGTTTTTTCTTTTGCCCTACCCAGGTATGTGGGGAGTTTCTTGCTTTTGGGGAGGTCTGAGGTCTTCTGCCAGCGTTCAGTGGGCGTTCTGTAGGAGCTGTTCCACATGTAGATGTATTTCTGATGTATTTGTGGGGAGGAAGGTGATCTCCACGTCTTACTCCTCCACCATCTTAAAGGTCCCCCATCCTGGAGATCAGAACTTTGAAATGGATTTCACTGGGCTGAAATCAAGATGTTGGCAGGATCATGGTCGTTCTGGAGGTTCTGCCAAATCAGCTAGCCCTGAAAATGGATTGCACTGGAGCATGGGGCCCCTAACTGCCATCGCTGGCAGTCGGAGAGTGCCGGGGAGTGTCGTTGCATTTAGACTGTTACCGTGATGGGCGACACATCGTTATCAGCACCTGCTGATGAAGCGCAGATGAGTGCTGTTGGGGACCGTGTGCCACGGGAGGAAGTCCTAACTGGAGTGCTCTGAGTGTGCAGAATTTAAGAACTTATCAAGGTTTTAGGAGGTAGCGTGTTTTGGGAAAGTGAGTGTGTCTGCAAGCTGCTGAAAGATGTTCTGGTAGATGCTTTGAAAAATCAAGATCTACAAAAGCCAAGGCTGTAAAATTCAAATTCCTTTGCTAATAGGGTTAATTATAGCACTATTAATTGAGTACCAGTGACTGTTCAACTGCCTATATAATAACTAATTTAATCCTCCTAAGAGCAAGGTAGGTAGGTAGGTACTTTTGTTATCTCTTATTAACATTCTGAGTAAATAAAACCCAGAATGGCTGGATTATATCGATTGTACCTGGAAGAGGCATAATCTGGCTTCAGTGTTTGAGTTCTTAACCAAGTATTTGAGTTCAGCTGCCTCGGTGGTTTGATGCCTCTTGCAAAGATCCACTTGAAGATTGGGTAATATTTCCTTTAATAGGAAGGGTTTCCTTCATCTAATTGGTTACCATGGTGCATCTTGAAGTCTTTAGGTACAAACATTTTTTTTTTGTGAACCTTGACGGAGCTGTGCCTGTGTGTGCACCATTTTATTCGTAGCATCCAGGACAGCCAGCCCGTCAGTGGTGTGTGAGAAATATTTGTTTGCCAGACTTTGATTCCTGAGCTGAGGCACCTAGTTTTCATAGTTAGGGGCCAAAAGAGACACTTAGTTTACAGAAACAACTCTTTAGGAATATAACTGCCAAACGTTTGGTGTCAGTCTTCTGAACTGTGGCTTAGATAATAGGAAAGGTGGTTTTCTCATAATTAAGGCTATCCCTTATGTAAGAGTATTAGTGCAGTGAGTTAAGTGGCTGATAAAGATGCTTGGCGGGGTTATCCATAGAGAATGCAAATGGCACTAAGTTTACAGACTAATTAGAAATGACCGGCTCTTATTAAGTGCTAGAGGAGAGGAAACTGCGCTAAAAGAGTAACCAGATTTAACCTGCAAAAAGATGGAGAATCAGAGGTGGTTGACTTCGTTGGCAGCTGAGAAGTAAAAAGATAACGGGGCTGAGAGAGGGAGAGAATTCATTAATGATAATGAAACATTTATGGTCGGAATCTATGCTGGGTTCTTTGACACCCCATATCTTATTTATTTAGCTTCTTTATTTATATTTTCCTAACAGCTCTCAGAAAGAAGAACAGGTATGAATCCCCCTTTACAAGTAGTAACTGAGACTCACCACCTGTAATTACCCAACATCACTCAGATCGTAAGAGGAGGAACTGGAATTTCGACTTGGGCTTTGTGCCTCCAGAATGGATGTTTTTAAAATAATGGTGAAAAAGAACATCTTTTTCTTTGGGATGAATCAGAGGATGGAGTAGTAAGAGCTACCTTTGTCCTTGGAGGTCACCTCCACTTAGAAGCTCTAAGTTATTAAGTTTGTTCCCATATTTTTAATTGTGTGTGAGTATTCCTCTCATTAAACCCAATGCAAGTATCCCTCTCAAGGAGTTTAACCTGAGCATGACTGACATCTGGGCCCAATTATGCATCCCTGGTCTCCAGGCATCAGAGGCCAGTAGCAAAACCACCCACGCCCTGCTCCCCAGTTGTGACAACCAGAATGTCTTCAGACTGCTCTGTCTGAAGAAGAGAGCAATAAATTGTAAGCAGGTAATTAATTTGAACGGGATTCTGCGACTTCGGTGTGTATAAGTCACTTGATATCTTGTTCACTGTGGTTCTTTCTGATTTAGTTGGTTGGAGCTGAGGACTCTGCGAAGTGAATGACATGGGTTAGTTCTTTATCCTGCTTTTAGAGGAAGTGCCTGGAAAGAGTTGATGCTTACATCCTTTCCTACAAGCCATCTCTGTGTTTCCAGGGTATAGTACCTTTGTGGGTATTTAAATGCTTTTCCCTGTGTCCTTTTAATCTTCCTTAGATCTGTCGGCCTATCCTGCCTGTGATTAAGTTTACAGTTAAGCTAATGATTTGCTCCAAGTTGGCTGGCTTGTAAAATCACATGCCATGCATATAAATGTGTAGGATTTTGACCTTATAAACTGACTAGCAATTACTGGCATAGCTTAAGACAAGAGGCGGCCACCTTTTGACTTTGAAAATATCACCTAGAGGACATTGTATTGTAGGAAGCCAAGTTTTGTGTTCCTAAATATCTGTTTATTGGGCTTCTTGATAGCAGTTTAAGGCAAAAGTTATTACGAATAGGGGCTGAGACACTTGATAAAAGTGAAACTTGGCGTTTAGTGATGTGAGGTGACTCACCTCCTGTTGCTGCAAATAAGCAAGAGTTGGTTCTCTGGGTGAGTTGTGCTGCTATTCAGTATTGAATATATCCTATCAAAATCTCAGTAGAAAACACATTGTACTGGAAGGTGATCCGTCGCCTTAAAAGGGAGTCCTGGGCTTCCCTGGTGGCGCAGTGGTTGAGAGTCCACCTGCCGATGCAGGGGACACGGGTTCGTGCCCCGGTCCGGGAAGATACCACATGCCGCGGAGTGGCTGGGCCCGTGAACCATGGCTGCTGAGCCTGCGTATCCGGAGCCTGTGCTCCGCAACGGGAGAGGCCACAACAGTGAGAGGCCCGCATACCGCAAAAAAAAAAAAAAAAAAGGGAGTCCTTTGCTTTTCAAAACACTTTGGGCTTGGCTTTGATAAATTTTAAAGTGATATTATTCCTGTTTTTCAGTCTATATCTTTTTAAAAAAATTTAAACCTATATCTTTTTTAATTTAAATTTTTATTGAGGTTAAAGATTCACATGCAGTTGTGCAGAATAATACAGAGAGATCTCTAACATACCTTTCCTGGTTCTCCCAAAGGTAACATTTTACAAAACTGATGTGTATCGCAGGATATTGACATTCATACAGTCCACTGGTCTTATTTACATTCTGGAAGTTAAATCGTGTGTGTGTGTGTGTGTGTGTGTGTGTATTAAATTCTATACAATTTTATCAGCCGTTTAGGTTCATGTATCCACCACCATAGGCAAGATACTGAAGAGTTTCAACACCATAAAGATCTCTCATGTTTCCCTTTTATAAACCATATCTACCTCCCTCTTAGCTCCATCCCCAACTACTGCAAACCCGTAATCTGTCCTCCATTTCTAAAAATTTTATCACTTCAAAAGTTATATAACTGGAATCATACGGTATGTAAAGGAGGCATTAGCTTTTTTCACTCAGAATAATTTGGGGGGATTTATACAAGTTGTGTGTATTGATAATTTATCTCTTTTTACTACTGCGTAGTATTCCCAGGTATGGGTATGTTACAGTTTAACCTTTTACCTGGTAAAGGACATCTGGGCTGCTTCTAGTTTTTGGCTCTTATAAATAAAACTGCCGTGAACAGTCCCGCACATGTTTTTATGTGAACCTAAGTTTTCA
Source organism: Stenella coeruleoalba (assembly GCF_951394435.1). Lineage (NCBI taxonomy): Eukaryota > Metazoa > Chordata > Mammalia > Artiodactyla > Delphinidae > Stenella > Stenella coeruleoalba. The sequence goes on from NC_137156.1 coordinate 77,344,735, forward strand.
TTTCTCTGGGATAAAGGTTCCAAGTGTACGGTTGCTGGATTGTGTGGTAGTCACGTGTAGTTTCATAAGAAACTGGCAAAAGGTTTTCTAGAGGGGTTGTACCATTTTCCATTCTTGCAGCTTCGTAGGAGTGATCCAGTTTCTCTGCATCCTTGCAAGTTTTGTATTGTCACCGTGTTTTATCTTACTCCTTGTGACAGGTGTGCAGTGATCAGTGTGGTTTTAATTTGCATTTCCCTGATGGCTGGTGATGCGGCTCTTGGTTTGTTGTGCTTATTTTCCATCTGGATAGCATCATCAGTGCAATATCTTTTCATGTCTTCTGCCTATTTTCTTTTCTAATTGGACTTTTTTCTTTTTACTTAGAATTTTGAGAGTTCTTTATGTATCCTGCATACTAGTCCTTTGTTGGATTCGTGGCCTGCCAATGTTTTTCCTCGTCTATGACTTGGCTTTTTAGCCCCTTCATATGGGTTTTCATAGAGCAAAAGTTTTTAATTTTGATTAGCCCCGGTTTATCAGTTTTTCTTTTATGGATCATGCTTTTGGTTTCAAGTCCAAGAACTCTTTGGTTAGACCTAGATCCCAAAGATTTTCTTGTAAGTGTTTTCTTAAAAGTTTTAGAGTTTTACATTTAGGCCCATGACCCATTTTGAATTAATTTTTGTATAAGGTGTGGGGTTTGGGTCAATGTTCTTTTTTTTGGCTATAGATGTCCAGTTACAGCAGATGGTGCATCTGTTGAAAAGGCTCTACTTCCTTCATTAATTCCAAGTCTTCATTAAATGGAGTTGAATATATTTGGTGGGTTTACTTCTAGGTCCTCTGTTCCGTTCCCTTGATTTATGTGTCTGTCTTTCCCCAGTACCACACAGTCCTGATTACTGTGACTATATAGTAAGTCTTCATATCAGGCAGAGTGATTCTTCCCTTTTTATTCTTCTTTGTCAAGATTGGCTTAGCTCTTCTAGGGCTTGTGCCTTTCCATATAAATTTTACAATAAGCTTGTTTATGTCTACAAAGACTTTGCTGGGATTTTTATAGGAATTTCATTAGCACTATAGATCAGTGTGTAGAGAATTGACATTTTTACTATGTTGTGTCATACAGTCCGTGAACACAGTGTGTCTCCATTTGGTTAGGTTTGCTTTGATTTCTTCCAGTGCCTTTGGAATTTTCCGCACACAGACCCTGTACATGTTTTGTTCAGGGTGTACCTAAGTACTTGATTTACTTTGGGCTAATTGTAAATGGTATCATGTTCATTTCTGTTCATTCAGTGTTGGTATATAGAAGTGTGATGTATTTTTCTGTGCTGATTTTTTGTTCTGTGACCTCGCCAGATTCATTCATCCGGTCTAGGATGTTTTCTTTTGTAGAGTCCTTGGGCTTTTCTGTGTAGACAATCATGTCATTGCAAATGGAGAGAATTTTATTTTTTCACTTTCTTTCTCTATGCCTTTCCTTCTTTTTCATACCTTATTTTAGCAGCTAGAACTTCCAGTACTATGAAGACATCCTTGCCTTGGTCTCAATTAGGAGGAAATACATTCAGTTCTTTATCCTTAAGTATAATGTTAGCTGTACTTTATTATTTTTTGGTAAAAGCACTTTATCGCATCGGGATAATTCCTCTCTGTTTCTAAGCTGCTGAGAGGTTTTAGTCATAGATGTGTATTAGATTTGTCAAATGCCTTTTCTATGGCAGTGGATATGATCATATGGTTTTTTCTGTTTGTTTAGGTTGTTGATATGGAGGACTGTATGCCCTACATCTTTTTTTTGTTTTTTTTTTGATTCTTCAATTTCACCTTTTATGTTCATGACATTGGGTTTGGGGAAAGAAAGGAGTCCTGAAGCCTACATCTTTGTACACGTTGCACAGAGGTGCACTTGCTACATTTTGCCCTCATGCAAAATTCTGTCTCCATCTTGTTCTCCCTTTATCTTTGTTTCTCTTGTTATATCTCTACAAGTTACACCTCAGATAGTCCAGGCCAGAAAAGTTGGAGAAGGTACTGTTAGTTGATACATCTGAGTTCATAATTAAACCTAGCCTTTCCGATTTGGCAGTGGAAATAGGTGTGACAGGTTACATTGCATTGTTACATTGCATTGCCCCTCTTCACTATGTGATTTTTTCTCAATGGATTCTCTTTTCTCATTGGCCAAAAAAATAAGGGGAAGAACTTTAAGTGGAAAGAAGGTCTTTTTTTGATGGTTCCCTTGCTGCTGAAGTAATTAAATACAGAGGAATGAAGACCCAAAAGAGAAACTTTAAAAACAACAATCACAAAGAAAAAGAGACAACGATCGTGTTGATTCTGGGGTTAGGTTTGAATCTGGGTTCTGGGAATTAGTATTAGTGTGTCCTAGGGCAACTTGCTCAGTCTCTGAAATCTGTGAAATGGGACATCTCTTGTAGGGTGGATTAAATGAAATAATGCAAGTCACCTGTTCTGCCTGGTGCCTGGGAACCTTGTACGCCCTCTGTAAACGGTGGTTAGTTTGGGTCATGCTGTGTTTGCTGTATGTGTAACGGGTGAATCATTCTGGCAGGGAGGAAGGATGAAGAGCAGAAGGTGGTTGCAGAATGAATTGCTGAAATGAAATTGCTCCTATTATCAGGTCAAAGGAACCTAAGGGAAATTTTTTCAGGAAAAAGGCCAAAATGCCTGAAACAGTTTGTGCTGAGAGTGAACATGGTGAACACCTATGACTTGAATGTGATTTCTAATGACTTGTTAAAAGCTGCTTTTTGAAAGAGAGCTGCCAGTTTCTGCTTCGGAGAGGTCTTGGCTTGGTTATAACTATGTTGGCTGTTCTAAACTGCCTGCAGGACAGAGGAGTAAGCCTTCCAGAAGACCCACCAGTAGTGGGTCCCAAACTAAATTGCCCTGCAGACTCAGCTGGGGAATACCTGTTACATGAATAGATTTTCAGGACCCGTTTCCTGGATTCTTGAGTAGGTTTGGAGGAGGGCCCAGGAAGCTGTATATAGTACTTGTGACAAAGATCCCAAGAAATTATGAAATAAAATTCAGAGGAGGAGAATGAGAACCACTGGGATGACATCATCATTTGAGGTTTAGCAGCTGTAGTAGCATTTTAAGTTCTGCCAATTTTGTGTGCAACCCCAGGAACCTTTTTGTACCTTTCATATATATATATATATATATATATATATATATATATATAATTTATTTATTTATTTATTTTACGCATTTTATTTTTGGCTGCGTTGGGTCTTCGTAGCTGCGCGCGGGCTTTTCTCTAGTTGCAGCAAGCAGGGGCTACTCTTCTTTGCGGTGCGTGGGCTTCTCATTGCAGTAGCTTCTCTTGTTGTGGAACACGGGCTCTAGAGCACAGGCTCAGTAGTTGTGGCACGCGGGCTCAGTAGTTGTGGCTCATGGGCTCTAGAGCGCAGGCTCAGTAGTTGTGGCTCACGGGCTTAGTTGCTCCGCGGCACGTGGGATCTTCCCAGACCAGGGATCGAACCCGCGTCCCCTGCGTTGGCAGGCAGATTCTTAACCACTGTGCCACCAGGGAAGCCCCTTGTACCTTTCTTGATTCAGCCTTTTGAAAGACGAGACAGAAGGGATAAAAAACTCTGACCTTCTTTACATGGTTGTTGTAAAGAATTACTTTAAAAAATAACTGGAAAGCACTTTGCAAATAGAAATTGCTTTATAAATGCCTTTTTAAAGAGATGTAATTTTCTAACACAGTTTTAAACACAAATAGTCTTGTTGAGTGCATCAGTTCAAATGACAAGTATCGAGATGGTATCGCCATGGCCAGAACCCAAAGTTTGGAGGCAATAAGGAAACAGCACAAGGTTATAATGTCTTTTTTTATCTGTGTTGTCTTTAAAAAAATAATGCTTATGCTAACCTCTAAAATCCACATTTTCCCATTTGGTTTGTTTTGTATTTTTAATTGGCTACTCCCACCAATTTGAGAATTTAATTGGAAAAGTAAATGACTTCTAACATTGCTGTTGTGATGTTCATCCTCGCTCCCCCAGTCTCTCAATTAAAGCCTTGCTTCTCCTGTCACAGACACATGTGTGGATCTGCTAGAACTCTGTAAACTGATGCACACCTGCAGTGTTGGTGGAGACGCTCTTCGTCCCGTCCCCTGATGCAGTGCGGTCTCCTGTCATTCATCCATCCCGGCAGGAGAGCCTGAAATTGCTCCCCTGCAAATATGCCGCAGTGCAGTTCCCAAAGCACCCTTTCTGCAGTAGTAAGGCAAATGGAGGCCCATTAATGCAGAGGGACATAAGTTACGTTTGGGATTTACAGTTTATAAACGCATTTTTCACCTCAAAATTGGTGGCAGTGTTGTTGAGTTTATACCAGATGTCAGATGGGTTAGAGGGGAGTGTCTGTGGGAATTCAGAACACATTGTTTTAGGCATTTGTCTCTATGTTCATGTCCTGTAGTTAAAAAAAAAAATGTAGGTGGCAGTATAGAGCAATATTTCTGGAGTTGGACTGGCCAGTCCCAAGAGATCTAACCTCTCCAAGCCTCCTTTACCTCATCTTTAATCTGCGGAAGCTAACGGTAAGTATCTTGTAGAAGTGTGCTGTGAAGATCAGTGGAAATAAGCATAGAAAATTCTCTGTGGGGGGTTTGGAACGTATTAAGTCCTCCACATAGTTGAGCCGTCTTATCTGCTGATAAACGCAGTGGTGCCTTGTAGAAGTAGAAAGCAGAACAGGTGAATGAATGTGGATCTCAGAGATTGGAGTGGTCTGCATTTAGATATTGTTAAGCCCAGAAGCCAAAAAATGTATCTATAAATATTGTTTACATTTTTGCAGTATTTTCTCTTAAATGATATTTCGCTACCATGTAGGTTTTTGGTACCATGCAGTTTTTGGTACAGATGAAACCACACAGAGCGATGATGCTGTGTGGTATTTTAACAATTGTTTTTTATAGGACAGGGAGCATGAAGGTTGGATTGGTATGTGAAGAGCTGCCTCCATTTTTGACTTTTGTTGTGCAAAATGTTATTGGATGGCTGTCCAGTCAGTGAATGTCTCTCCTGATGGCTGATGAAGTGTTATCAGTTTCTCCTGCTGGGTGATATACGTTGAGATCAGGTACAATTGGAGATAAGATAAGAAAAACTTAGAATGTAGTGCTTGAGCTCCCTTAGGGGTTACTAATCAGAAGGTAAATCTGCATGGTAGGTGTACAATGTATATGCTCCCCAGTTTCAACTGGAGATCCTTCAACCCACAGAGAAGTGGTCTCTTGTTGCACTGTCCATTGAGACTGGAATAAGTGTTAGTAGCATCCCAGAATCTGCAGTCCAGGAAGCTTAGACCCTTTTCATACTGCCTTTGAGATAAGCCAGTTTGCCAGCTGCTCTCCCTGGGTGACCACCTGCTCCTAGGCTCTGAACCATCCTATTTTAGAGAAATTCAGGATCCGCTTTGCGTAGAATCCTTTTTTCCTTTATTTTTTAACATTGATATCACTGCCAGAAATTTGCCTCATTCAAAGCACAAACAGAATCTACTTAATAAAAACGACGTTTAAAAATATATTACCTCATAGTTATGATTGCCTAACTTTATGCCCCCTTTTTTTTTCCATCGGAGATTTTTATCTTGTAATGAAACATGGCAAGAAAGAGGAAATTGGATGAGAAGGTGCTGTATTCTCCTACCAGCTTGGTTTGGAGAGCTGAAAAGGTTGATTTTACCCTGGTTGGTTGGTTATCACCCAGTATGATTGTCCCCATCTTTCGCACCGTGGGATGTACCACATACAGACCTGTTAGATTGCTCTTGAAGCCTGGAGAGAGCCTCCCTGTTCTGTCTCGTAGGGTGGTTGGGACTGAGAAGGACGCGTGGCTGTCAGGGTGGCCCCGGAGTGTCTTTCTGCCTGCTTTGAGGGAAGGATGAGGTGGGAGAATATACACAGCGCACCTTTCCATGGTGTGATTGTTAATACTGCAGAGCTGAGAAGCATCAGGAATAGGAGCATGTGCTTGGAGACAGCATGTAGGCCCAAGGGAGCGAACTTAAATTCACGGAGCCTTCGTTTCCATCACCTGTGCCTTGAGATTTACTAATACTTTTATTTCACCCCGTTGATCATTAACTATACTTTTATTTCCCCATTGTTCGTAAAACTTAACTACTCTTTTATGTACCGCTAAGAAAGAAATCTCGCTATAATTTAACTCTGACATATTACTGTATGTCATATGATACTATCAATTGTAGGATCTGTCCTGATTTCAGAGAGATAGAGACGTGAGTCGTACAATGTGCGAGTAATCACACCATAAATTTTAAGGACCATAATAGTTAATACCTGTAACGTATGAGCAGTGCGTTAACACACAGTGAGCGCTCATTAACTTTCTTGCTTTTCTCCTCTCTCCCAGTGGTGTTTTCTTCCTAATCAGTTGGTAAATCTCTTTTGAGCATATAATACGTGTCTGGCGTGTTCTTTGTATTTGGTCCATGTCAGTGAACACAGTAGACGTAAATTCTGCTTCTGGTGGAGCTTGCGCTCTACCCTGTGGACTTAATAAAGGACCTGCCACCTCAGTAAGCAGCAGGATAGGCCCTGAGCTCAGCTCTCCTTTCCCACCAGAAAGAGCTGCTTTTCTTGGCCTTGTCATTAAGATTGAACGTGTGTGTCAGTAGCGTATCAACATAAAATATCTGCCAAACTCCTTATAGGCTCATTAGCTTCCAGCGTTTTCTTTGTACCTTGCCATCTGGCTTCTATCAGATCCTTCAAACAAACTATGCCATGCCCCGGCTCCCTTCTTTATCCCCGCGCTCTCTGTTCCCTCCATCCTGCCCTCTGCCTTGGACCTGCAGCTTCCCCGGCAGTCCCAGAAGCTACCTCTTTCCTGATGCCTTTCCTCATCCTTCCATCTGAATACAATTTATCTCCTTAGACTTTCCCCCTGTACTTCTTAGCCTTTGCTTCTGCCGTGATACCCTCTATATGCAATACTGTAGCCCCATGAATACAGGCTCCTTAAGGAAGCCCAGTGAACAATAATTGCAGGCCAAAGGTACATGTTTTTATTAATGCATATCAGCAAGTCACACCGAATTACACAAATGAATATTCTCTGGTTTAAACAAATGAAGTCCAGGGTCTTCCAGTTGGGTCATAGGGCCGTCCTGCACTTACTTATTTTTATGTTTTATTAACAGGAAGCATGTCATTAAACTCTGGATGCTCTCCCCAGCACTTTCCTTTTTTATATGTATCTGTTCTGTCGGCTCCCATTTCTGAACTGACTTAAACATGTCAGCCGGAAAGATGGATGTCCTTCAGGTATTGGCATCATGAGATGCTCCTGTAAATAGTCTTTTTCACATCTGGGTGTTCAGTTTCTCCTGCTGGGTCTGAGGGGATCCGATGAGCTTCACATATTCTTTTCTCCGTACCCGGGACAGATCCAGCCTGGGCTGCTCTGTGCCTCCGCTCTGGCATAACCTCATCCTGTTTCCTTGTCCTCAACACCCAAGTGCAGCTGTGGAGCCCTTCATCTGCCTTAGACTTGCCAGTACCCACCACTTGAAACTGGGCCCTGCTGTGATTCTAAGTCTCCATCCAGAAGGAGCTGTTTTCTTTTTCTTTTTCTTTTTTTTTCAGGACTCAAGAGACTGTGAAAGTCTCATGAAAAGGAAAAATTTCGTGCCAAGAGAAAGAAGTGCAAACACCCTCTGTTTTCTGCCTCTAAAGCAGGGCCCGTGGTTTCCGCTGCTGTGTTTTTCTAATGTCATTTGACTAACCCTCTCCCTACAGGCCCAAGCAAATGTGGGCAGTGCTGATCTAGCCTCCCAGGATCCTTTGAGACTTACTGTGATACAGTATTTTGCTGTTTGCAGCATAACTATAGATTGCCTTTTAGAGGATTTAAAACCTTCCTGTCAGATGCCCACAGGCCTCCGGCTCGTATGTACCTAGTTTTGTGGTCAGTTTTCTAACTCTTACATAATCCCCAAGCATACAGCTGGGGTTTTTACTCAGAATTTAATGTAGTCCTTTTAAAAAGTCACCCCTTAGGTGGTTTACAAAGGTGTAAATCCAGTCTATAAAAGGCAGGAAAGGCAGATATGTGAGTATAGTTGGCACTTAAATATATATATTGGCATTTTACATATATATATATATATATATATATATATATACACACACACACATATATATTTCCAGTTGACAAAAATCAACCTCGTAATTTTATACTTGGTTTTCATCCCAGGAAAGTAGATTGTTAAATATTACCAAGGTATAAAGTGATCTTTGATTTTAATCAGAAAGACTTTCTTTTTGATGCTCAAGAGCAACGTTGTATATGGGTGGAAAATTGTCCATTTGGTTCTTGCTGTCTGCCTCTTCCCGCACTTTGATGAAGGAAGGGCTTTTATCAGCACAAGGAAGACCTCAAAGAGGCTGCTTTTTTTTAAAAAGGAAAAGGCTCCTCCCTGCTCAAAAGGTAGCTGTACTATATACATAATTGAAAATCAGATGTAATCACTGGAAGATGATTTTGGTGATCTGATTGCAATGACCCATGTAATGTATGTTACACTCATTTATGTGTTATTCCATGAGAGCTAAGGTGAGCACATGTACTTCAGTGGGGAAAACTGAGGTTAGAGAGGTATGGGGGCTTGCCTATGATCATATAGCCAGTACGTGGTGAACCCAGGACTCCAAGATTCATTTCTGCTCCTTTCAAATGGTCTTGCCGGGCACTTTCCAGGAGTCACATTAGAATCTGCTATCTAAGAGCGTGTCTAGTGGCTGGGGAATTATTTTAGGATCGCTTCCCCTTCCGTCTTTTGATTCTGTTTATTCAGTCCTCAGGATTCTTTGTCTGCCTTCCAAATTTCATTTCCTGGATTGAACGTTCATCTTCTCAGGATGTAGGTGGTGCTTTAAATAACAGTTGCTTGCCGCAGTTACTAATTCATCCATTTCTTTGTTATACACTTAATACAAATCCCCCGGACTCAAGTGTCTTAAGTGAATCTTGGAGAATCTTAGAGTTTTGGCTTATATCTGAATGAAAGATCTATTCATTCAAGAGAGAGCTTCTGAAATCAAGGTTCAGATATTTGCCCAATTTCAGCTGGTCTTCAGTCTTGCTGTTGTGGGATAAACAGAGGTACTATTAGAGAACTTTCAATGGAGTCAATAAAAGTTAAAGGAAGAGCCAAAGTTTCTTTACTCTTTTCTGTGTCCATTTGACTTTCCAAATTGTTGTCTGGAAGACGTGAATCATATTTAATATTTGAATACTTCAAATATTCGTTGTGTTTCCAGGAAGCAGGTCCTTTGTGTTTGGGAGAAAATATGCTCTTCAGAATCATGTGAATATTAATTTTTTTCATTAATGTGTGTAACTTGAAAGAGCCATGAATATGCTTAGCTTTATTTTTTAGGTTTTCATTTAGCTTCAAAGTTGCATGTGTCATTATTAAAGTTGGAAAGGATTCTTCTTTGTCATGGAGAAAGTAAAAGTCGTAGAGAAAGTAAATCTTATTTGAAGAAAACATTTTAATACCTGAGATTTTAAAATTATGGGATTGTATTCATACTGTAGACATTCAGCCTATTTGAGTTCAGTTTTTAAAGCTCTGACTACTTTTGCTTCTGGCTAAAACATTATGGAAAGTGTTCAGCTTTCTTTTTGGGAAAGAGCTCTATTTTTCTCCCTTAATAGGAAACAGAATTAATTGGTCCAGTAAGTGAAGTGATCGCACATTTGAGTTGGACAATTTAAAACACACAAAGTTTGAAATCATACAGCATTTTCTTGAGCAGTTGTTTTTGGGGATAGCATTTTCTGTTACAACGTGCTCCCTCCTTCCCAGTTTTCCTCTCTTCTTCTTTCACATTAATGGTCTTACATAATAAATACTCATTACAGAATATGCCTGATTTGTGGTTGCTAAGAAAAGCTTAAGTGTGACTCACAAATCAAAGACTCATTTTAAACCCAGCAATTGGAAAGCCTTAATTCTAGATCTACAAGCACTTCACTTCATCTCTCTCTGCGCTCATGGAAGACATCACTAATCCATCAGCAAAGCCCATATGTGCCCTCCTGATTCTTCTCTGCACACTTCCTCCATCAGTCATGCTGAGATGAAATCTGCATGTCATCTTTGAATATATGTCTCTTTATTGAAGGTCCTTTTGTTAAGCAAAACTCTCCTGAACGAAAGCGCAGAAAAATTCTTTATTCTAGGAATTCCCGGTTTGGAAGGTTACTCCAACGCCACGTAGAACCATAAGCAAAGCGCAGATCAAAGCTCCTGTGATTAGAACACAGATTATCACTCTCCACCCAGGCAAATCCTGAGTTGCTCTGATTTTATGTGAAATCAGGCTGTCGGTGGAAGCTCTTTCTCAACTGTAGTAAAAGTTATAGAACTTGTTTCCTCTGTAAGTTTGAATCTATATTTAAAATCAGTATCCTAGAAATGGAAATCTACTTATGATATATATGTTGGGGGGGGGGGTCACTGGCTGCATTTGGCCCCGATTCTACACATAAGCTTTGGAGGGCATGGTGAGAGTTGTGAGTAATTTAGGATCAACAGTTCAATCCTGTATAATTTAGTGACTCAGCACAGTAATAAACCCTGGAACCTTCTGCTTCTGTGTTCCTTCTCTGCAGGAATTAAGGGCATATAGGAAGAAAGCAAACATGAATTAATTCGATTTTTGTGCTTAAGCAGGCATAATGAGAATCTGTTGGTACGGTGGAAGTTACCACCAATCCACATAAAAATGAATAATACTGACGTTAAAAGAAAGAGCATTAATTATGTTGCTGTGATTGCAGACTTAAATCATTTCAGGGGCTCATGCTTACACACAAGGGCCTCAAGTCCCTGAATGTTGGACATTATGTGGAAGCTTATGTGGCAGAGGCCCTGAAACATTGCCCTGCTAACCCACTTGACATGTCCTGGTGTTCCTTTTCCTGACTTGTTTTTGCACTAAATAATGCCATCTTTTCTCAGAAAGTCTAAAAAGGCTTTTGTATTTTCAAAGAGTAGAAATGAAATGGGTTTTTCCACCCCTTTTGATAACCAGGTACTTTTAATAGCAAGGCTTTTCTTGGCTTCGATCCTTGGCCAATTTTGGGATAATTTTTTTGAGCATGTTGGAGCTCACATGCTCCATGAAAATTCAGAGATCAGTTTCCAAGAATTTCAGATTTCCTGTTATAAGAGGTCAAACAAATGATACAAGTTACGTAAGTGCTTCTTGGACCATAAAGGAACTGTTCTCTCCGGCTAAATGTACCCTTTTCCAGCAAACTAATACGAATCTCTGTCAACTCAGGGTTTTACAATTTAAGGGCTGTGCAGTTTAAATGTGAAAGGTAGTACAGTCATTAAAAAACAGCTAGAACTGTTAAGATTTGTTAGAAGAATATAATTGCTAATATTGCTGCCATGATATTCGTATATTCATATAAAATATCAAGTGGTATTTTATCACTGAGACAGATTAAAGTTCATTTCAAAATAATTTAGAAATTTAACTTTTAAAATTTGGCTGCAAGGTTCAGAAAGCAACATATACTTCACGGTGTGTTATCCTTGGTTTGTGAAAAGGCCCCGCATCTTTGTTTTATCTTCATTATTTTTCTCCTTCACTCTGATTTCATTCTTTCTTCCTCAAAGATCCTCACTAGTTACGTTTGTAATTCACCTGAATATTTTGGGTTTAGAACTCAGTTTATTATTGTGCAATTTTAATCAGTACCACCTTTGAAAATTTATCTCTGTTGCTTTGTGTACTTCTTGTTTGTGCATTGCTTTTGATTGCTGTACAGTATTCCATGCAACCACCCATCCCAATTTACTTACCCATTTCCACAGGGAAGGACACCTTGGTTGTCTCTAACCTGTGTTTTCATACTCCTGCTGCCATGAGCATCTTCATACCTGTTGCCTTATGGGTCTTCTATATATAAAGATGTGTATGTATAGACGTATATGTATATATAAGTGGATGTGTGCATATGTTTGTGCATTTGTGTATCCATCCATCCATCCAAAACTGAGTTTCTTGAATTTTACAAATTTGGTGAATTTGGTTATTAATGAATTTCGCCAAAATCTGCTTGATCACTTGCTAGAATGATTGTATCACCCTGTCATAGTATTATCCTTTGTATATGGGATTCGATGAGCTTACCAATAATTTGCATTGCCTGGTTTTCTAATCCTTGCCAACCCAATGAGTATAAAATGGTAACTCACTCTTTTAATTTTGCCTTTCTTTTGTCGCGAATGAGGTTGAATGTCTTTTTATATCCTTAAACGTTCGATTTTCCCCTCTTGGAAATTGCCTTTTCAGATCTATTTTCGTTTTAAAATTTGTGTTTCCCTTCCTTTTCTTGCAGTAGTTACTGTGTTTTCTTAACTGTGTTGAAGAAGTTGAGCATGAAGTCATTCCTGCAGCACTTGGATCAGCCTTTGTGACTGCGAGATACACCCTGAGATTAATCCTAGCATTTCTTTTTGCCTTTAACAACCTCAAGTCTTGCTACTCCTGTGCAGCTGTTCCCCACCTGCTTTCCCCATAATAAGCTCCTTCTTCCCTGCAAGGCAAACGTGAGCAAACCCTGTCAAGTCACTGCTTTGCTGAAAAGCTCCAGTGGTTCCCCTTGGCTTTTAGGAGAAAGGTCTGAATCTTTGCTGGGTCTCAGAGTCCACCCATGATTTAATCCTCGAGTCTGGTCATCTCCTGTGCCCTGTGTTCCAGCCACGGGAGGCTACTTCCTTATCCTTCCAGGGCCTTCTCTGGCCCCATATGCTGTGCCCTCTTCTGTTATTGCTGTCCTCCTCCACCTGGATAATGTCTCCTCTCAGGTGTCTCACAGCATCTCCAGGAAAGCCCTCCCAGGTCCTCATACTAGGTTAGGTCTCTCCACGGTCCGCCACGTTAACCTCTACTTCCTTCTTTGAAACTCTTTCTATACCTACGATATTTAATACATTTTATGCTCAAAGACCAAAGGGTAGAGGCAGGGGCATTTGGGGATTCCATGCGGTCAGCACCTGTGTCTTTGTTTCTCTCTGTTGCTTCCCAAGCATCTGGCTTAGCATCTGAGACACAGAAGCACAGTTAATGTTTGTTGATATAGGAATAAAAATGTATGCACATTAAATGCTAATTCCCTGACTTTGGCTTTGTGTCTCATTTTCACTAACATTTGGATAGATTTATCCATTTGAACCTACTTTCGATTCTACTTTGTTACATTTATGACATAAATATATTTAATTGCATTTTCCTTGTTGATCGAATAAATTTACTTAAATACATTTCTCTCTGTTAACACTGTCTACACGTTTATTTTTAATAGGGTCGTGTGTGCATATTATTAGCTTAAATATCATTATGTACCGTGCTGCTGTGTCACGGTTTGTATAATTGTTCCCTTATTTTGAAGCATTAGGTTGTTTTCAATTTCATTACTTTACAATGAAATGTAATATTTCTTGGTATAAATTCATTTCTTTTTTTCCCTAAGCTGTTGCTTTGGAATTACTGCTTTTGAGTAGCTCTTATTAAAGGCTGCTAGATCATTAAGAAAGATTGAAGTTGGTTTCATTGCCAGGCATTGTGTACCTGTTTATCTAGAGCTCCACCAAAATTGAGTTTTATAATTTTATTGTATTTTAATACCTCTGAAGTGTAACTCTAACGTTGTTTCAATTTGTGTTTGTTTCTCTGCTGGTAAATCTATGCATTTTTCGTCAGGATGATTTATGCCCTCTCTTTCCTTTATTTAAATTGTCAGTGTGTATCCTTTGATGTCCTCTTAACATAATCAGATCTCTTTCTGTGAGTGGCATGAGGTACAGGTAGTCAGGACCTCAGCCTGATTAGTGTGTTTTGGAGTATTTTTGGAAGCTCACAGGATTTACTTCTAAGAATATTCTTTGATACTCTTAGAAAATATGCAACCTTGTAGAGTCAGCTTTAGAATATACTTCTTTAAAAATAATTCCCATTTAAATGTGGTCATGGCCCCTTAGCAGTGCTAAAACCAAACCCAAACAGTAACACTTCTGTTCATCTGGATGAGAAATATTCCCCTGAAAAGATAGGAATTCATATAACAGAGACTGTGTTTTCTTGGTTCCCTTTTAAATGTAAAAGTTATTTATGGATTTGCTCTCCATAGCGTCTCAGCATCATTTACAACTAGGCTTTGCTTACTGAACTCAAACTGCAAAGCTTCTCTTAAGTGTGACTCAATTACCCTTTAATGTATCAAGAAAAAAAAGGGCAAAGGAAAAAATCCATCAGAATTCGTCATTATGATTAATTCTTGTGCGCAGAAGACTGGCAATCTTTTCCAAAACTTTCATGGTTGTTTTTTGTTTTTTTTTTTGATCTTTTGCCTTTTTGTTTGATATACTTGAATAATCTGCATAGTTTTGATATTTAATTCCCCTTATTCTTGTCAATTGGGAGATAGGTTTGGGAGGTTGGCATTTCTTTATTCTCCATGCAGTTAGGATTTCTTCTGAAGCATTTAAATTATGCAGAGCCTAGAATTATTCCAAGAGTGGTTGGCTAAGGGTATTTTCGGTTACTGGGAGGAAACGGACTGCGTGGATTTGAAGGAAGTCATAGCTTGATGGTTAGGTTTGAGGTTATTTTTTTCACCATTTAAAAATATTTCTTTTTCTTCTAATTTCTCTTTACTGATTTTTCTCAGGCTGAAAATAACGTGGACTTGTTTACATGTGAAGGAGGGGCTGCAGTGTACGACTGGGCAGGATGTTCACTGTGTAAGAGCCCTGGCCAAGGACAGATGGTGGCTGTGTTCTGCAAGGGGCACCTTTCCCCAACTCATACAAATATACTGTATGAAGGGCTAGCCATCCTACGGATTGGTTTCTTTAGTAGTTGCTAAGAATTTCCTAGGTTTTGTATTTCTATGAGGGTTTCTTTTCTTTTGTCTTTATTTTTGTTTTTGCGGTATGCGGGCCTCTCACTGCTGTGGCCTCTCCCGTTGAGGAGCACAGGCTCCGGACTCGCAGGCTCAGCGGCCATGGCTCACGAGCCCAGCCGCTCCGCGGCATGTGGGATCCTCCCGGACCGGGACACGAACCTGTGTCCCCTGCATCGGCAGGCGGACTCTCAACCACTGTGCCACCAGGGAAGCCCTCCTTTGTCTTTTTAAAATCTTGCTTTTGTGATCTTCAAGAAGGGATACCAGTGGTCTGGGCCTTTTTTGTTTGTTTGTTTTTCTATTTATAGCATATTCCTCAGTAAGTCAGCCCCTTGGCCGGATCCTTGTTGTCCTGTTCATTTAAGCTCAAATGAGTGTCCCCCATTATGTTACTAACCTCTGAGGGAATATACTCCCAGCTTTTAGTTCTTTCTGATGCTTCCTTGTCACCAGTGGGAATGTCTGGTTTTTCAAAGCCATGTAAACTGAGAGGCATGGTCTTAAGAGAAGAGTTCACCTCTCAGAGATTAGTCCAGATCTGCTAAAGAAGTTTCCTTTGTGTCCGTGCTATAACAAAACAAAAACTTGCCCCTTTTTTTTTCAGCCTAAGTGAGTGTATTTCACAGTGGGAGCACAAAGACTCTGGTTTCTTCCCCATCTGAATAGAAACGGGGGTCCTGGACCTGTCTCGCTTCTCCTCTGAGGCATTTCACTTCCCATCTTCAGTGGAACGGGACTTCAGGCAGGTGGCCCTCTCATTGACCTTATGATCAGAAATCAGATGAAGGTCAAGATAAAGTTTCCACTGATATCTGGCTTTTAAATTCCTTTGACCCACTTTTCCTGTGCTGGAAGGAGTTCATTTTACTTGACATACCATTTCTTTGTGACTCTGTGTTTGTGTCAGATATAACCAACAGATGTTGACGTTCTTGGAGATGAGTCTTTTCCTCCAAGACCTGTTTCAAATCAGTGCCCTCCGGGGATTTTAGGTTTCTGCTCCCTGCTAATTTTATAGAAATGTGCTGGGGACTCTCAGCCTTGTTTGGCTGTTCCTTGCCATCTGGTTGTCATCACTGTCAAGGTCTCTTTTTTTTTTTTTTTTTTTTTTTTTTTTGCAGTACGCAGGCCTCTCACCGCTGTGGCCTCTCCCGTTGCGGAGCGCAGGCTCAGCGGCCGTGGCCCACGGGCCCAGCTGCTCCGCGGCATGTGGGGTCTTCCCGGACCGAGGCAAGAACCCGTGTCCCCTGCATCGGCAGGCGGACTCTCAACCACTGCACCACCAGGGAAGCCCCGAGGTCACTTTTCACGCTGTAAAGACAGCAGTGTAGGAGCGGGGTATCTGCCCATCCCTTTGTTTTTCCTGTTCTGAGTTTAAGCATCTGAGAGTACTCCTCCTAAGTCAGAACAGTCTTTGTCTTTATGAATAAAGATGTTCTGAAATGACGTTAATTTTTCCTTTTCGGAGTGAACTGTCTCTCTGGTTTTATTGGCTCAATCTTCTTCCTAGCTTACTACCAAGGAGGTAAAAGATGGATCCTTAAGAGAAGGTGTGTTACCTCGGTATTGAAGTGAGTTACAGAAAGAACTGGAAGAATATACATAGACCTAATAAATCATTACCTCTGCTCTGAAGAGGAAGAGGGAATGGGGTGGGGAAGAAGATACGGGCCTTATAAGGGATGCAGTTTTGTTTCACCAAACATGACTCTATTGACTCTTTTAAAATGCGCATCTGTTAACAAAATAATTTTTATGTGGACAAAATTTAAAAACTCATTTTAAGATAAATAGCTCTTACCAGTAATCCTGTATTCCCTGCCCTTCCAGCGTGTTCCGAAGCAAGGCAATTGTTCTCAGCCACTTGGCCTGTTCTTTGTTTCCTGAATATTTCAGAACATCTCTCACTCTTCTCTCCTTGGCTGGAGTGTGGTGGTAGCGGGGGAGTTGAGCTGAAATCCTGATTAACGAGGAAGTATTCATGTTTCTTTACCGTTTTTAGCAAGAGACGGCTTCAACTTGCAGGAAGGCGTTGTTCTGTAAATAGACCTACGGAATATATCTTATTTGTCATCATCTTATTATTCCTTGGCCTGTTTCTAGAGATCAGCACAATAAAGTTTGTGAATCCTTCTTTAGAAGCTATAATTTGGGCCTTTGCCGAGTGAGGCTTTGTAGGAGCTACCCCCTACCCACCCCCAAGAAGTTCAGGGAGTGTTTGTGTCTGGTTATGTTTCAGATAGTCTATGCAAATGGAAATTAATTTTTCAACAAGAGCACTGCATCTTAGGGAATGTTATTAGAGTTTACCAAGCATCATATTATCACTTGATTTAAAGTCAAATACCTAAATCTGAATAATAGAGGAAATCCCAAATAGTGACTCTGAATTTAAGATAGCTTAGGTCGCTTTTACAACAACTCCAAAGTGAACAGCACAAGTAATTGCAGCCCCTTCTTGTGTGTGAGTGAGTGTGTCTGAGTCTGTGTGATTGAGGGGAAAATCGTCATGTAAACTATTCAACTGTTTCTTCTTATGAATAGAATATATACAGAGAGCACTGTTAAGTCAGATATGAATATTACGGCACTTTAATCCCTCAGCCCAAATGGAGTCAGTTGCATTTGTCATGGAAGAAATTTTAATTTACCCTTTAGTCTGGAATCTGAAGAGACATTCTTCTCCTAAGCCATTAAAAGTTGGTTCTGTATTTTTTTTTGCTGGCATTTTTAAATTGAGTTTTTCAGTGACCTGGACTTCCTTTTGGTTCTGTACAGAGAGCCATAGTATCTAATGAAAATATAGTTTGCTTCAGAAATAGGGCAGTGTTGAAAATTATTTTAGTAAGAAGATTCTCATAGTTATAAATTAATTTTGAAAATCCTAATTTTAGTGCCAAATGGCACCCAACAGACCATCTATTTTGACCGCCCTCTCCAGTGTTTTGTTTTTGTTTTTTAACAAATGAATTCTAAAGGAGAAGCCGTGATAGAACTGTGCTGAGAAGAAAATCTCCTTTTCAAATCAGGCACCTTCTTATGTGTACTATAATATGAAATAGTGATAATTTAGGTTCTAGGTGGAGTTCCGTAGATGTTGTTTAGTTATTTCTCTTTAAATCTGTTTTGGGAGATAACTTCGAAGTGTACATTATTGTTATTATATGTTTCTGTAGATTTTAATCATTTTATGTCTTTAATCACTAACTTGTATTGGGCTCCATATATGTTCCAAATCCCTGTATATATTTTATTCTTCATACTAGTCCGGGGCAGTGTAGGCACTGTTATCGTGCCCATTCTGAAAATGAAGAAACTGAGGTATAAGAATATTAAGTAACTTGCCTTGGAATGTGGTAGATCCATTTCCATTCTAGATCTCCAGCTTTTAATCACTAATTATAAAACTCTAGCCAGTGCCTGTAACATTTAACATGTAAGCATTCTGAAATTTCAAAATTTAAATCTAAAAAAATTTTAAGTTCTGAAAGTGTGCAAAGAACAGAAACCAGAGTGATGGTGAAGGATGTCTGTTTCTGTGGATAAGTTTTCCTTGTGTTCTGAGCCGTCTGTTCTCCTTTTAAGCCTTTGACCTGTCTTCGCCCCAGTGAGGTGTGGCGTCTGGAATGCCACGAATCAGCCGTACTGGCTGATGGCAGATGTGTTTGGGGTCAAGGTGGCAGCCTGTGCTTTCTGGGTCCCCCGCAGCTGTGGAGACAATATGATCTGTGTGGTGGAAGTCTGCCAAGTTAGATGAGCAAGGCTTCTCCTTCTGCTTCGGGAACTCACACTTTCCACAAACCTCCTGCCCTGCCGCGGCTCACATCAGTGCATTGCTATGTCAGGCTGAATAATTCGCAGCATTTAGCACTTAAATTGGCTCATTGCAGACAGTCCAATTACAATAAAGTCTATTATCGTTTTGGTACCTTGGAATGAAATGGAGTGTTTAAGCGATGAACATGCCACGTTGCCTGGCAGTTGCTCCGCTCCTGGCTAATTCATCTTCTTCGTCTTGCAGGTTCTCTGTGTCTTGCTAAAGCGACGCCCTGCCTTGGCGTGAGCCGTGTATGAAGTTTGGTGATACACCTTTCTCACGCAAACTTTCTCTCGATGTGTCAGTTTCGGGAGGATCCTGAGAGCTCCACAAACACCTCTTCCAATACCGGTTATGCGCGTCTTGCTAAAAAGGGATGTTTAATTAAGGTTGCTTTTCAGATTGTAGTCAAGGACCCAAACAGGCATTGATCAAGGAGGCGGCCACAACCCTGCGACAGACATCAGGCAGCTCTAGCAATCAGTAGAATAGAAGCAGGAAAAATTGAAGTAGGGAACAGTTTATAGAACTCTTGTGTTTCCCCTCCTATAGCTTGGCCAGCGATGAATGAGAAGAGGGGAAGAAATGGGTAGAGGCAGTGTGGTGGAGAGAGGATTCAAGAAAGATGCTTGGCAAAAAGTCCTTGCATTGAGTCCAGGAGAGAATGATGGTTTCTAGGTGTGGTGATAGTTTGTGGGCAGAAATTTTGATGTCAGTCGGAAAGGGGGGTGTTCTTGGGAGCCTTAACTCAGAAAGAAATAGCAGTTTTTCCTCAATGATGTCATAAGGACACAGATATATTTGGACTCATCAGGTTATAAATGAGAAAAAAATCGATTATGGACTGGAGAGATATATATTTTTATTTATGTATTTATTCTTAATTACCCTAAGATGCATCATGGTACTCCAAAAAAACCTGGATTTGACATTCAGCTCCATCATTTTCTAGTTGTGTGACACACGAGGTAGAGGGACAGCAATTAATCTTTCCCAGATTCATCTGATAATGAGTATAATATCCCCCTGTACAAACAGTAGTGAGGATAGGAAATAGTATGTAAATGCCACCTGCGCTTAGTAAAATCTGTAAGTGTTGTCTGTTTGTTTATTTCTGCTGTGAGCTCGGAAATCACATGGACAAGGAAGGTGCCTGGCATAGCTTCCTCTACCCCTTTAAGGTTTTGAAAAGGCTGTCTCTGAATTAGGCAACCATGAATGGATTGGAAGGCAGGGGTGGGAAATGCCCTGCCATCCACTGAATATGGCGGTCATTTAAAGCATCTCTCTCTACCTCTCCTTCCTTTTTGTCTAATGTACATTTTATATCGCTGGCCAACTGATCCTCATTGATTTCTTTTACAGTGTGAGTCAAAAAGGCTACCTCATTTCCTGGGGAAAGCCTAGATCTCTAAATATCCTTTTATCCCTCTGTAAATGCTGTTAATGGCTTCTTGAGGAGAATTCTGTGACTGTGAGAATGGGACTGGGAAATTTCTGTAGTCTGCTTCCACACTGTAATAGGTGAGTTGGTTTTTAACTTGGTCCCCAGTGGTGGAAATGCTCCCAAAAGGTCAGGGCATTGGTGCTTGTAATTCTTGTGCTCCCCTGCTTTTGAAGTCAGAGACCTGAACCAGACGGGTGCCGTCCTTCGTAACTGCGGCTTTGGAGCTGCAAAGGGAGTGTTTTCACAGGGAGTCTAGCTGACAGATAATCACCTCTCTTGCTTCATTCCAGGTGCTGTGTGAAGGGTTGGAGGTGCAGATGTGGTTGGTCGTGTGTGGTCAGATGGGAGAGTGTTGGGCCTTTCCAGAGTAAAGGATGTGACAGAAATAGCAGGACACCTAGAGAATGGTCAAATGGTTACTTTCAGTTTATGTTGCAACAAATAGAAAGCAAATAAAGAGCCAGATCATACCCAGGTTCGTCTGTCAATGGACCTCCTTATCCACTAATCTGCTGTCAAAATAATTAAACAAGGAGGCCATGAGACTGAGGTGGCTGTAATGCCCTGGTGGCCTGTTTAACAAACCAACATCTAAGCCTGTACATGCCTCAGGGTTATGAAATTGACACCTCACAACACCCAGTCACAAGCAGCCAGCTAGGCTTCAGGCTACAGCCAATCAATAATTTCCTTGTTTCGCTTCCACGTTTTCTCTATGAAAGTCTCCCCAGCTCCCGCCAGTGGATGTTCCTGTTTGGTGCTGCCCCATTCAAGTCGACTTTGATCAAATAAACGGTTAGAATTTCTTCATATGCTTCGGTTTATCTTTGAAAACTCCCTACTCACCTTGTGTAAGAAAGCAGCGTTTTTGGTTAAAAAGTTGTTACCCGTGTTTCTCTTTACCCATCTCTGTTTAGCTGTGTCCTGAGGCTGGGGCTTGGTGTTGACAGAGCCTGCTTTAAGAGCAGCCACTGGTAGCTGCTGTCTGTGGATCCTCTTAGTCACGCACGAGAAGAAGGAAAAATCATCGCATGGTGGTGCTGGGATCCCACACGCCAGTTAGGAAATTCTCTGGATTCTCACCCATAACTGGAGGTGCTGGGAGTGTGGAACGCAGCTCTGTCCCAGCTGTGGAGGTAGTCTCAGAAGGTGTGATGAATTCTGTTGCGCAAGAGGGAGATGTTCCTTGGGTAAGGAGAGGCGTTCGTTGATAAGGAGATAACGCATGCCTGGACTTGAAGCCACACCTCAGTTCTAGAACAGACTCCTCCTCACTTGTCAAATGTGCTTTCCAGAGTATCTCCAACTCTGTGCCTCTGGGAGCCCATGTCCAGAAATGCTCTATATCATTTGCAAGCGCCTCCCAAATGTGTGAATGCCATAGTTTGTAATGAATACATTGATGAGGTTCTGTTGAGTATTTAATGTTGTTTTTTTTAAGATTTTATTCTTTTTAGAGGAGTTTTTAGGTTCACAGCAAAATTGAGAGGAAGGTACAGAAGTTTCCCAGATACCTCATATCCCCACAGGTGCATAGCCTTTCCCATTGTCAACATCAGAGGGTGCATTTGTCATAAATGATGAACCTACACTGACACAGCACAATCACCCAAAGTCCATAGTTTACATCAGAGTTCACTTCTGGTGTTGTACATTCTATGGATTAGGACAAATATATAGTGACATATCCACCATGATAGTGTCTTACAGACTAGTTTCACCACCCTAAAATCCTCTCTGCTCTGTTTCATCCCTCCCTCCCTCCTAAACCCTGGCAACCAGTGATCATTTTACTGTCTCCATAGTTTTGCCTTTTCCAGTATGTCATATAGTTGGACTCGTATAATACGTAGCCTTTTCAGATCGGCTTCTTTCACTTAATAATAGTCCTTTAAGGTTACTCCATGTCTTTTCACGGCTTGACAGTTTATTTCTTCTTGGTGCTAAATATTATTCCATCGTCTGGATGCATTGCAGTTTAATTATACATTCACCTACTGAAGGACATCTTGGTTGCTTCCAAGTTTTGGCAATTACAAAGAAACTTGCTCTAAACACCTGTGTGCAGATTTTTGTGTGGACATGGGTTGTCAGCTCCATTGGATAAATACCAATGAGGATGATTGTTGCATCATGTCATAAGAGTATGTTTGGTTTTATAAAAAAGTGCCGCACTGCTTTCCAAAGTAGCTGTGCCATTTTGCAGCCCCACCAACAGCGAATGAGCGTTTCTTTTGCTCCACATCCTCGTCAGCATTTGGTGTTATCAGTGTAGAGATTTTGACCATTTTGGTGTGTTTGTTGTTTTGATTCTCCATTTCAGGATAGACATATTAAGACATTTTAAGATAGAAATAAGGGGCTTCCCTGGTGGCGCAGTGGTTGAGAGTCCGCCTGCCGATGCAGGGGACACGGGTTCGTGCCCCGGTCCGGGAAGATCCCACATGCCGCGGAGCGGCTGGGCCCGTGAGCCATGGCCGCTGAGCCTGCGCGTCCGGAGCCTGTGCTCCGCAACGGGAGAGGCCACGACAGTGAGAGGCCCGCGTACACCAAAAAAAAAAAAAAAAAAAGATAGAAATAGGGGGAGGTGGGTAAAGGGGACAAATTTTCAGCTATAAGATGAATAAGGTCTGAGGATCTAATGTGAAATGTGGTGACTGTAATGACAACACTGTAAAAAAAAGATGGACATTTTCATATTTTTGAGTGTGCATTTTTAAAACATTGGTGTGCTGTTTATTAAAGAATTGGTAATACTTAAAAACTGTTAATGATACACATAATACAGGTGAATGTTGAATTGATGGCATTTTAGATTTGGTGAAATATGATGTTTTTCTTTGGTCTCTCCTGTCCCATTGTAAGCTCCCCGCACAAAAGCTTTCTTTCCTTTCATTGGGCATCACAGATCTTGGCCTACAGTAGACAACTTTAGCTTGCAGCAAACTGGGGGTGTGGAGTGGGGCGGCTTGTTATAATAAAATTCTTAAGGGTTGATTTCTATCCTCTCTGTTTTCTCTATTCCTCCTTTCTTCCTTCCAACCTTCCCTCCCTCCCTCCCTGGTAAAGATAAACCTTGATGAAAGTAAAATCTGATGAAAATAAAGTGATGAATGAGGAGGCACACAGGTGTTACAGAGATCAGTAGAAGCAGATCTGGAAAGGAAAATGGCACATTGGCATGTCATACCTCTTGCTGAGGGATTGTAGTGGATTCTGTACTTACAGGTCAGAAAATTGGTTTCCTTCCATTAAGTCTTCATATAGAGCAATGAGCAGAGTCTGTGAATATTGAGCTTAATTAAACCATACCTAACATTTGTATGTGTCCCTTGAGATTCTCCAGCCTCTGTATCTTTAACATGATACATGCCTTCAGTGTTTTTTGGCTTTTTAAAAAATTTATTTTTACTAATTTTAAAATTTTTGGCTGCGTTGGGTCTTAGTTGCTGTGCCTGGGTTTTCTCTATTTGTGGCGAGCGGGGGCTACTCTTTGTTGCGGTGCACGGGCTTCTCATGGCAGTGGCTTCTCTTGTTGCGGAGCACGGGCTGCCGGCGCGCGGGCTTCAGTAGTTGTGGCTCGTGGGCTCTAGAGCGCTGGCTCAGTAGTTGTGGCACACGGGCGTAGTCGCTCCACGGCATGTGGATCTTCCCGGACCAGGGCTCAAACCCGTGTCCCCTGCATTGGCAGGCGGACTCCCAACCACTGTGCCACCAGGGTAGCCCCTAAAGCCTTCAGTGTTTTTAATTGTATCAAGCATGAATCTGGGCTTAGTATAAAGGAAGCTCTTTCTAAAATGTAAATTTCACTTAATTAGTTGAACTTCCACAGGGACCTACTTCTAGGGGCATGTGATCTGCCACTGGGATACTTTCCCGCAGCAACATGCTACTGCTTCTCAGCCGCAGTGACTATAATCACCTTCATGGACTTGATTCCTGGGTAAAAGTTAGTTTACAAAGAATTCTTGAAAACATTCTGCTCTTGGATCATTTTCCTGCATATTTGCCTGGAAGATTGGCTCAGGCATTCAGTAAACATTTCATGAGTGTCTGTGCTGAAATGCTGGGCAGACAGGCTTCCTGCCTTCAAGGGGTGCATGGTCTGGAAGGGGAGAAGAAGAAAGCTAGCAACAGGAGAGGGATTAGAGGCAGGGAACCAGGGGGCACTCCTGCTGTGAAGGGGTGTGTGTGTTGGGGGTGGGGGGGACAGGCTCAATAGCCTGCACTTAACTGTTTCCTGTCTGGAGCATATTTGCCTCTCCACCCGCTACCCCCAGGGCTTATAACTTACTGTTTCACTCAATTCTGGTCTCTGTTCAAACTTCACCTTCCCAGAGAGGCTTACTCATAAGCCCCTCTAAGACAGTACTTTGGTCATGCTCCATGCCCTTCTCCCCACTTCCTTTAATTGTCTTCAGAAAAATTACCCCACCAGCCATTATTATCATGCTCCTCTCTTA
The DNA here is from genome assembly GCF_951394435.1 of Stenella coeruleoalba. Taxonomy (NCBI): domain Eukaryota; kingdom Metazoa; phylum Chordata; class Mammalia; order Artiodactyla; family Delphinidae; genus Stenella; species Stenella coeruleoalba. The sequence goes on from NC_137156.1 coordinate 77,369,458, forward strand.
GAATTTAACCTTTTGATCCCTGTTTTTCTGGTGCCTACAGCTTAGTGGGCACTGATTAAGTGGATTCAGTTAATTAATGCTGACACATCAGCTCAGCCCATTTCATAAATTTGACACTTTATGTCTCTTTCCCCCAAATACCACAAAACTAAGCTGTGTTTTGCACGTGTGTAGGTTGTGACTCTGGGCTGTGTAATGAAAAGTAAAGGCTTTAGAACAGTGCTAGGAGTGGGCTTAAAGAAACATGATATTTGCTGTTCCTGCATAATTCTTTACTGGCTGAGTGAAGTTGCCAGGTATTTCCTCAAAAGGAGAGGCCTCATATTGAAACTGTTTCTTGTCCATGTTTCTTTGAGGAGGAATATTGAGACCTAGCCTGCTGTAGATTGTTAATGATCAACTATATAGTACTTGTGATAACTTTTCAGGCACAGGTATATAATATGGGGTGGGGGAGATTCGTTTTTGGTAAATCATAGAAAACAAAAGGGTTTGGTGTCAACAGTGTATAGGGAAAGGTAGTAAAATTTTTAAAAGATAAAGGTTGGTAGGTAATGTGTTTGATTTTAACGTGTTTGCTTTAAAAATGAATAGCAACAGTAATATCTTGTTACCATCTAATAAGTATTCACCTCACAAATGTATTAAGAGAAGTATTAATATTATGTCTATTTTATGGATTCGAAAACTGAGGCCAGGTAATTTACCCCAATCCCTAAGAAAGAACTCCAGCCAAGTTCCAACTCCATAGTGTATGGGCTTTTTTTTTTCATCATTGTGCTATTTTGCTACAAAATATAGTAAGTAGAGGGAATGTATCAACTGCTAATTTTAATCAAGGAAACTATTCATCTTTGAAAATAACTAGTAAGCATGCATTTCCGTCATACTATTTTGCTACAAAACAATTTTATAGTTATGTTTAGAGGTCTGTTTAAGATATCCTGTAGCATCTCTTTTACTATAGGAAGCTGGGGCTTTTATCATCCTGGGATCTCCTACTTCTTTTTCCTTTTCTTCCTTTATTCAAAATTTATATTTCCTCTTGGGCTCACAAAAGGCTGCCCACTCTTGTGTGTTCTCTCTGCTGTGGACTCAGGTTGGCTTGGAAAACAGGCTGTCCATCCCGCTGTTTGCCAAGGGTCTGGAGGTCATGCAAATTCTGACCTGGACTTCCAGGCCCCAGGGGCTACTGCTTCTGGATGTGGTGAGTCCAGATTTGGAAACTCCATTCTGTCCTCCCTGTAAGCGGTCTTAGAGGAAGGAAGTGGTGTTTGTGGCGTTCCTTAGAGGAAGGAAGGATGAAAAGCAGGTTATTGTTATTAATAGGAGGTTATATTAAGATCAGTTATTTTTAGCATGTTCTAAACACCTTATGTTGGAGAGCTAGAGAAAGGACCGGGAAGCTTGGAAACATCTTGATTAAAACATCTGAGCTTAATTACAGATAGCACCGCTAGTTGAGCATCTCCTGTGTGGCTGGCACTGTGTTCAGAACTGGCAGATAGCAGTAAACAAGATGGCTAAGGAGTTTACTGCCCAACAGGAGAGACAGCTATTGAAGAGTAATTACTCATGCTGGAAGGGCTAAGAAGGTGAGATGGAGGATGCAATGAAGCATATGGGGAGGTGACTTAATGATCGAGGCCAGGGCTCAGCAAAGTTCTTCTGAAAAGGGCCAGATAGTAAATATTTGAGGCTTTGAGAGCCATATGGCCGGTGCTCCCAATTCTCATCTTTGTTGCTGTAGCTTAAAAGTAACCATAAACAGTAGACAAATGGACGTGGTTCTGCTCCAGTAAAGCTTTATTTACAAAAACAGATGGCAGTCTGAATTTGACCTGTGGCCCATAGCTTGCTGACCCCTGATCTTAGCTCTTCTGTTGCTTTCACTCTGTTGTCCTCTATGTGTGCCCTTTCAACCCCAACCTTGTCACCTTGTGGCTTCCAGGTGGCCCCCTCGGCCTCCTGTAGCCCAGACTCACATAACAGAGGCTGCAGCAGGAGCTAAGGTAGGAGGGAAAACAACTTTTTCATCACAGGAAGTCCAGCTGACTTCCCCTTACAAGTTATTGGCCCAAGTTGGACCGTGTGCCCACCTGACACCAGTGTCTAGCAGAGAGGACTCCAGTTCCCGGGGCTGGCTTGGCTCAAGCCTGACTCAGCCCTTGGGTTGATTAGATTGCTGTTCTTCGGTAAGAAGGGAGAGGGCTGCCGGCGAGGGAGCCTCCACAGTGTTTCCATAGGAACTGAGCTCCTGGCTGCACACAGCTTGACCCCTGGACCAGGGGCATCACTGCGGAACCTCACATCCCATCCACAATCAGAATGGAACCTGCTTTTAAACAAGAGTCTCAGATGATTTGCAGACACTTTCAAGTTTGAGCAGTGCAGGTCTACAGGGTCAAGGAAGGGCATTTTGAGGATGGTTGAACCGAGAAAGAGTGGAAATGAGTGGTTGGTAGCCTCACCCTGGCTCCCATTTAGGCAATGTCATTATAATGCCAGCTTGTAACGTTATTTCACATTTAAAATCTTAGTACTTTTTATGGTGTTCAGTGTTTGAAGTGGACCACAATTTTTTCTTTAACATCTTTATTGGAGTATAATTGCTTTACAGTGGTGTGTTAGTTTCTGCTTTATAACAAAGTGAATCAGCTATACATACACATATATCCCCATGTCTCCTCCCTCTTGCATCTCCCCCCCACCTTCCCTATCTCACCCCTCTAGGCGGCCACAAAGCACCTAGCTGATCTCCCTGTGCTGTGTGGCTGCTTCCCAATAGCTAATCTATTCTACGTTTGGTAGTGTATATATGTCCTTGTAGAGTGGACCACAATTATTTAGAGGACCCGTCTCATTCCTTTTCTCCCCAGCAAGTCCTAGCAGTGTTCATGGTGTTATGAGACCGAAAGTAAAAACAAAGTCTGAGAGAATAAAGCAAGATTGGTAAACATTGTTTTTGTTTTTAACCCACATTACAGTACGTATAGGTGAAATGGTATATCTTGGTTTTATTTTAAAAATAATTCATCATCATTTGTGCCGGGCCACTGCATGAGTGCATGTGACTGTCAAGTGTCTGGATTCTATTTTCGACTACAGGAAACTCCACAGTTAGGCAACCAAATTCCATTTCAGGATTCTCTTTCTATTTTTTGTTCTGTTCATTTGATCTTTTCCATCGGTAGGCACATTAGCTTCCAAAGCATGAAGAAAAAATTTTTTGTCCAGCTGTATTCTGCTCAAAATGCTGAGGGCTTGCCTGGGAAATAAAAGCCTGGCTAACTGGAAATACGATTGGTCTCCTGGTACGTCTTCTGGATCCAGACAACAGGTCTGTGCCAGTTGTCATCTTTGTAAGACTTGCCCCACATTCCGAGGCAGAACTCTCAACTGTCCCTTGGAATTTCATTAGCTGGTGTGCTTTTGTGAGCTCAGTGTGGGGAGAAGCCTCTTGAAATCTGTCCTTTTGCCAGCTGGGCAGGTCTCCCACTTGGCTGGTTCTTTTGTGGTTTTTTTTTTGTGTGTGGTACGCGGACCTCTCACTGCTGTGGCCTCTCCCGTTTCGGACGGAGCACAGGCTCCGGAGGCGCAGGCCCAGCGGCCATGGCTCACGGGCCCAGCCGCTCCGCGGCATGTGGGATCCTCCCGGACCGGGGCACGAACCCACGTCCCCTGCATCGGCAGGCGGACTCTCAACCACTGCACCACCAGGGAAGCCCCACTTGGCTGTTTTGAGAATGGTTGTATCCTGTACTGTTGAAACAGGATGAACTTGGCCACGAATGTCGGCCAGAAGCCCTCTAGCCCATTTATGCGGCCGTGCTGGCTGGGTTCTGAGAAGTGCATGATTTCATCTGGGAACTCGCTGTGGTTTGCTGCTAACCATCTGAGTCTGCAAAATGATGCCTTTTAAGCATGACCAGGGCAAAATAACCCCGGGGCTGTATTTGGTGTGGTTTGTCTGTTAGGTTTAAAAGCTCGCTATAGAATTTTCTTGCTTTATAAAATTGAGGCCTCCTTTAAAGTTGTGTCATTTCTGTGGTTTATAAAAAAGATTATCTTCCTCTTGTAACGGCGGTAGTTTCCATTTAATAGAAATGGGAGATAAGATTCCTCTGTAAATATTGCATAACTGTTTGATAAAGTTGGACGTTTTCCCCACTCAAAGCGAAGTACACTTGTACTCAAAAAGAGTGGGGCATTGGCGGTCGGGGCGGGGTGTCTTTAGGAAGCCGTCTGTAACTTGGGTGTTTTTTCTCCGTCGGCCACCCATCTGGTTCGGAAGGAGAGTTTCCGTGCAGTTGTGGAGGAAGATAAATTAGCCAGGTGACGGATTACGGGCCATCCTTCTTCTGCTATAAGGAGTATAAGGCAAGAGATTAAGTGACGCACAGTTCACTTCTCAGTGGAGGACAAAGCAGGGGTGTGTGACCCTTTGGGCTCCCTCTGATTGCCCACGCCCTGCTGCTCACGTTGCCTCCGATGGCTCTCTTTCCCCCTTCTTTTGCCCTGCGAACACGCCCCAGAAACCTTGGAAGTATGCTAACACAGCGTCCTGGTCTCTCCTCCTGAATAAGGCAGCCCCACCGTGAGAGCTCAGGAAACACAGAGGTGGTAATGGCATGTGCATGTTAACCGCACAGGATGAGATGATTTTCCGTCCCAAGTGAATGTAGACTGAAACCCAATCACATTTTCCGAATCAAACTTGTTATCTTGCCTCCCCACCCATTTTTTTTAACCCTGACTTTCTATTGGGAAGATTAAATTCATGAATTTACGGAAAGAAAAATCATAGCAATTGTCAGACTGCGTGAGGAGGGGATTTATTTATCTTTCAGGAGTGGAACCAACATTTCCTACACCAAGTTGCCGAAGTTTCTGAGCTTTAAAATGATAGGATGTTCTTTGGCAGTCTCCGTAAAACGAAAGCTTTTATACCCCCGTGATAATAGGACTCTGAGAAGACTGAGACACTGGTGGGTTAATTTTTTTTCATTTTAGTGTTTCCTTCTATTTAAAAAGTTTCAGGTGTATTTTCGAAATTACAAAGATGTTGGAGATAAAGGAGGCTGAAAATGTCTGATCTCTTTTCAGACTTGATATGTTTTCTATAAAAGTATCAACTGTATTGTGACAGTCTTTAAATGTAATAAAATGTCATTTCACCGTAAAACAGTGTGATTGGAGGAGTACAATGTTCTCAATTAAAGGTGATCTTTGTTTCTTCCTTGCCCCACTGGGGACATTTGGCAGTGTGGTTTTCAGAACAGGGAAGGAGAGATGTTGATGCTGCATGTAGCGGGCAGAGGCTGGGGTTGCTGCTAAAGGTCCTACAGTGCACGGGACATGACCCCCACCACCACACACACACATCAGTGAGCTAATATGGCGAAAAGCATCAGTAATGCTGCTATACAGAGACCTTGGAGCGTCATAACCAAAACCAAATGTTCTGCCTCTGAGCTTTCATTCTTTGCCGTGACATTTAAGGCGTTACCAAAAACATGTCCAAAATGCCATTTATCACAGGCAAAAAGCATTGTTTTTTAAAATAACAAGTGTGAGGCTTCTGAGCCCAATTGTTTCCTAGAACTTGTTCTCTCTTTGGGAATGAAGACTGGGGTGCTCTCTTACATTATAAATTTCTAGTTTATTTGGAAGCCTGATGTTTCTGTTTTAAAAAATGACATTGCCTTACGAGATGGACTTTACAAGATTTCTTTTGCTGTATTCTCTTTTAATTCAGTGATTTTCCAACGATCCCATATTTAGTCCTAAGCTTCCTTTCCTAGACTGGAACTCAGCAATGCATTGTGAAATGAATGGCCCCTTCTGGTTCCATGTGCTTTTCATTGTGAGCTTCCTTTGAGAAAAGCCCATTGATTGAGTCAAATTGTCCTCTGGATGTGGGTTTTTCTGTGTGGATTCCTGCCCAAAAGGTGATGAATTAAATTGTTCAGCTCATTTCAGCTGTGACCTGAGATGAACAGAAATGCATTTGAAAAATGAAGCACAGGTTGTTGTTCAGGCATCATGTGAGCGTCACGCTGCAGACTCAGTGCCGGCATCTTGGCTGCTCTGGACCTTAGGCTGCAGTGTCTGAGTAGAAAGAGCTGTGGGTGGGTTCTTTGCAAAGTGACATCCTTTTGACCTTCAACAGCGTTGAAGTTTTCATATGTACAATTTGAGCTTCCTGAGTTTTATTTTCTTTCAGTGTGAATCATATGAAAACAGATTCACGTATACCAATTTCTACTAAATAAAAGGCATTGAATTATCAGTAATGAAATACCAGGTTTTAATTAAATTTATTAGCAATGCCCTTTCTTGCTCTGGGTACTTAGATATTGACACATTTGATGATAGAATAACAGACAGTGTGGTGTGTTTTTTTTTTTTTATGCCTACAAATTGCTTTTAATTCTTCATGATCGGGTTGACAATTGCCAGTGTAAGTATTTATAGAGAAAGATAAAGACAGAGCTACCTACACTGCATCTACAGTGTAGCATACAAAATGTGATGGTGACAGCCGTCTTGGCTGTGTCAGATGTGTGTGTTTTTAGGTAGATTTACATGTAGAAGATTTGTATTTATATAGACTAGTTTTTGTATTTTGTGTGGCTTCTAACTTTCAAGGGTGACTTTGAAAGAAATTTTTTTTTTAATATTTATTTATTTATTTATGGCTGTGTTGGGTCTTCGTTTCTGTGCGAGGGCTTTCTCTAGTTGTGGCAAGTGGGGGCCACTCCTCATCGCGGTGCGCGGGCCTCTCACTATTGCATCCTCTCTTGCTGCAGAGTACAGGCTCCAGACGCCGTGCAGGCTCAGTAATTGTGGCTCACGGGACTAGTTGCTCCGCGGCATGTGGGATCTTCCCAGACCAGGGCTTGAACCCATGTCCCCTGCATTGGCAGGCAGATTCTCAACCACTGCGCCACCAGGGAAGCCCTGAAAGAAATTTTGACCCGGGACACCGGAGAATTAGTTCCAACAAATTTCATCTGTAAGAACATTGGTGATTTTCTGAAGATCAGAGTTGTGGCTCTGTCTCTCTCTGTCTGTCTGTCTGTCTCTGTTTTTCTCCCTCTCCCTCTCTCTTCTCAGGAGTGTCATGAAGAGCTAACAGCCCAAGGATGATCACCTCAGTTCACGTTGGGGTGTTGGACTGGATGTTACAAGTTACCTCTTATTTTTGACTTGCTACTGACAACTGTTTTCTTCATCAAATGGTTAGAGACAAATTCTAAGCAGGAATGGAAGAAGAATACTGAAGGGTATTTGAAAAACAAAAGACCTCAAAACTCTGAATGGACAGGAGCCTGTGTTTTGTGTGTGTGTGTGTGTGTGTGGAGTTGTGCATCATCTCTGGGTGTTTCAAATTAAATTAATAGTTAAAAAGTAATACGGGTAATAGTGCTGTTGAACCATGGCAAAGGGGACCTGTAAGAGAAGGCAGTGCAGTCTTCAGGCATTGCTGGGAAAGGGCCCAAGGCTTCTGGGTACCCAGTGAGTCTTACTATCTGGCTCCTGCCAGGCCCCCTGATTGGTCTCCCATTGCCCTGTGTCTTCTTCTTTGTGCTTCAGCTACCTTTCCACTGCTTCACGTTGCAGGCTTCTCATCTGCTCCCCATGCCTGGAAGGCTCTGCTCCTGGCTCTCGCCATGTTGAGTTTCTTCTCACCCTCAGCATCACTCCTTAAAGCTTCCTTCCTTGTTGTAGCTGCCTCCAAGTTATCTTGCTGGCTTGTTAGTTGCTTTAGAATTATTTTTTACAGTTCTGCCTCAGGAATGTAAATTCTTTGAAGGAGAGAACTTGTCTCTACCCACCCCTCCCTGCCGTGCTCTACTCCCACCCACCCCATGGAGTGAGCACTCAGTAAATATTTGTTGGATGGATGAATATATTTTTACCCTAAATTATTTAGATCATAATGACTTTAGTATTTAAAGGAGTAGACATCCACTTCTCTGGATTTCTGCTTGACAGTATTTGATAAATAGAATATTGTTCAGCACAGACAAATTGCTGTTTCACTCCACTTTATACTGGGAGGTGATGGCATGTCCACAGTCGCTAGATTTCTTCCTTGCGACGTTCAGCCCACTGTATCCTCCATGCTACCTCCGTAGTTAAGCTCAGCTCACTAGATCTTTTGGAAAGGCTGTGTGTGTGCCTGGCCCCCACTGGGTTATTGCTCAAAGCACAGGTCCTCCTTCTTCTTACGGCTGCCTTCCCAGCCACCTCTGACCAGGCTGCATCCTCGTTTCCCTTGGCCCAGGGAGTGCAGTATTTAAGTTTATGATCCACCTTGATTACATTTTTGAGGAGCGCCAAGCCAGCGATAGAGTCAATGCTGTGTCCTTTGTGGCATCTTAAAAAAAGGAATATCCCCCCCACCAGAAACCAAAACCAAAACCGAAAACAATGCTGGGAGATTGTTCACGAGCGATGATCATGTTAACTCTTTTCAGTGTTTAGTCCTTGTAGGTTGCTTCATGAATACCATAACCAGCTCATGGTGTTCCTGTTCTTAGCATCCTCTGGGCCTAATATTTTTTCATTCTTGAGTCATGGCTCTTCTCTGTTGCCTTCCTTTATCAGCTGGCAACATATATTTTATCCTAAATATGGCAATTTTTCTTCATTTGTATTTTCAGTTTTTCACTTTTTTTTTGCTATTTGAAACATATTTTCTGTGAAAACCGTTTCTCCGGAAAAAAATCTGTTTCCTTTTTTTAAATGAATAAGATCAGATTTACTCTTCAGGTCAATTAAATAGCTACTGCTAAGTGCATATAAGATGAGGTCTACAGATGTGCAGCTGGCTTGCTCCTTTTTTAAGCTGATAGTTTGGTAAGCCTTTGCTGGCCTGGGAGCTGCATGTTTAGATTGGATATTGCATAAATTCTTGTTACACAGCACTGCATGGATTTATCCCAGTGTGGGCATCGGTGTTGAACACAGCCGACCATAAAATTCCATTTCGTTTCTGTTGCATAAACATAGGATCACAAATAGTGTGATTATTTCTGGCAGCCTCAGGCATCTTAGCTAGGAGGAAGATATAGGAAAATATGAATACTTAAATGTATTGTGAGCTTCCCAGCATGAGCTGAGCAAGTGCCTTTGGCACTAGCCTTTAAAAGGGTCAAATATACAAACATGTAATCCCATCATTTGCTGAGTTCTGACCATGTACAAGGCGCTGTTCTCATGGTCCATTTGCCTTTAGCACAGCTAATCTTCCACACTGTGCTGTGTTAGATTCTCATTTTACAACTGAGAGAATTGCAGCACAGAGGGGTCATGAAACTTGCCACAATTGTACAGGAAGAGAAAGAGGTAGGATTTGAACCCATATTCTTTGACCCCAAACCTTAAAACAACCATCACCACCATCACAATTTTGGTACGTGGCCAGAAACAGTTGACTTGTCTCGCCATTTCTTTGATCTTTATTGGCTTTCCCTTGCAGATTTCTAGAGGTATCGTGCCATGTGCTCTTCCTTGTCTCAGTATCTCTTGAGAGGCTGACAGTCCCTCAGAACCAGGAGGAAGGCTTATCTTGACCAAGATCAGAGCTAGAATGAACCCCCCACTTGCTGCTTTACTTTAAGCTAAAGAAGCTAACATACAGAATGGTCATGCTGACCGTCTGGAGAGGGGACTGCCAATTAGGAAACCCATGTGGCTAAGGATTTCTGGTCAGACAAGCAAAACTCTGAGTAGAGCCTCTGCCGCAATTCTATGATTGGGGTCTCAAAAGCAAATACGTATCTGCAGGAAGGCAGTCAGGGATGATAAATATGTCAAACAGCGGAGATACAAGATGGGGGAAATGTTGGAGCCTCAGTCTGCATGGTAGGGTGAGTGCTCTTTTCAAGTTAGAAAAGTAACAATGGCAAAATCTTTAAAACGTGCTGCCCAATCAGAATGTTGCTAAGGTCCGAGTTTGTGCTTTCTGCAGGTAGAATGTTGGCCTGTGAAGGCGGAGACCTTGTCTTTTTTTCATCTTTTTTGCTCCCAATTAGAAATTGTACATGGTACCGTGTAGACAGTCATTAAATATGTTGTGAATACATTGTAAGCTTTAGTTTCCTCATCTGTAAAATGGCCATAATAATCGTTTGCAGCTTAGGATTGTTGAGGGGATGAAATGTACGAAGTACACTTAGCTTTCAATGTCTGGTGAGCATAAGTGATCACTGAAATGTTGGCTGTTAATAATAGTTTCCACTCATCGATTAATTGCTTCCTACCACATCACTCCTTGCTTTACTTGGTAGCAATAAATTTTTGGAAGAAATCATCTGAGACCATCAAGGTATGATTCACATTGGCTGGGTGGTGACTGTCACCCATCTTCTGCAGCTCTTTTGTTTCTCTCCATTTCTGCGAGTGTTTTTCAGACTCTGTATCTCACCAGTAGTAATAAGATAATCTAACCGATTTCCCTCTTGTCTCCTCAATGATGCCAGTGTTTTCTTTCTTTGGCATTTATATCAAACATGTAATCAGTAGATCAGCTAGTTTGAAAATAGTCTCCACTGTAGAAAATCACCCCCATTAGATATCTGTGCCGTCGAGCCCGGGGAAAGCAAATTTCCTCTTTGCAAGTGAACCACATGTGAGTCAGGCCGGGGTCCCGTCTTTCACTCCTGCACCTGTGTTCTCGTGCCTGCGTATTTTATGGACTCAAAGACGCAGTTATAATTACCTCACTCGTGAGAACATTTAGCTTGTTCTACTGGATGTTTTGAGTCTCGGTGACGGGGGAAGTGTATCCAAGTTACATATCCTAGTTAGAGAAAGAAAAAAAAAAGGTATCAATCTTAAACACAGCTCTCGTCACGTCAAGTTCTCTATATGTGTGTGTGTGTGTACATATATGTATTTATATGTGAATCAGAATCACTGACATGACATATTCTGATGAATATTCTGAATGCCCCTTGAGAGGGTTGCTGAAGTTGATAAGTGGATTATGTTCTTGCATTTGCTCTGAAACTTGGATTTTCCAATACTGATCTGCCATTCACAAAATCACAGTGTCCTTTGCGGCATGTGTATTTGAATTCCTGTTTATCTATTATAACAGTAGCCTTAATAACAGTTACTTAAACAATGTAGTGGATTTCATTTTCTTGGAATAGTCTACACCCAAGCAATTGAGTATTGATATGGTGAAAGTGTCAGAGACCCACTGCTTCTATCATGTCATTCTTCCGTCCATAGCATGTCTGATGATCTCAGGTCCCAGCTCCTGCCATCATCGCTGTCCTCCAGCCAGCTGGAAGGTGTGTAGGGGAAATAGAAGGTCTGTCCCCATTCCCTTTACGAGCAAGTACTCTGAGCTGTACATGCTGCTTTCACACTTGTCCTGTTGATCAGAATTTACTCGAATGTGCCTACCTAACTGCATGGGAAGCTGGGAAATGTAGTTATGAGCTTGGGTGGCCGTTTGCCCAGATAAAACTTAGGGGATCTGTTCCTTCTTTCAGTTGAGTTGACTTGGTCTGTAATCTTCTCACCATGAGGAGCCTGTTTATCCTGTTGAGTGCCGTGATTGCTGGCACATCACCCGCATGTACTGCTTGAATGAATGAATAATGTGGAGCCCAGAGCCCATCTCCTCTCTGGAACCTCCTGAGTGTGGAGTTCCACACAAATCTCTTCCATCTCCTTTGCATCGCTCTTTGTATTCCAGGGTTTTATAGAATGACTCCATCCCCCATCCCACGTATGTGTCTTTACTTGGTTTGAAGACAACTGCCAAGTGCAGCTTGCCCACCCCGGCCCCAGTCTTAGCACCCACATTTCTTTTAACTGTTGTACATTTTCATAAACATTTCATGAGGTCCTTCCTCCATCCTTGTCTCTCACCTCCAAGCACATTCCAGTTTTGCTCATTTCTCATTTCAAAGTGTGATCTACAGAATGGAGCACAGCTTCTCAGTTTTGCAAGTAACAGATGGACAGAAGGCAGTCTGCTTCATGTGCTTTTGATGGACACCCTGTCTTCTCCAAACTCTTGACTGCCGCTTCTTTCCGTGTGGCTCAGGGTGGCAAAGATAGGCACGTGCAGACATACCCGCCCACACACGCGGCCCTGCCCGAAATACGCATTACATAAACTTCGTCGCACATGGAAGGAATGAACTTTCCTGGCCCTTCTCTATAAGCTGGAAGAAGTACCCTTTAAGAGAGTCTAGGCATAAAGAGTTGCGGGGTCGGTGGTGCATTTTGTGTCGCTCTTAGTGTAATAGCGCCAGTGTAGGGGTTTTGCTGCTGATTTCGTTTCCTTTTTCGTAACCTCATTCTTAGATGCTCACACCTTTTCATTTATTTATTTTTATTTATTTATTTTATTTTTTATTTTCTTTTTTTTGTGGTAAGCGGGCCTCTCCCGTTGCAGAGCACAGGTTCCGGATGTGCAGGCTCAGCGGCCATGGCTCACGGGCCCAGCCGCTCCGCGGTATGTGGGATCTTCCCGGACTGGGGCACAAACCCGTGTCCCCTGCATCGGCAGGCGGACTCTCAACCACTGCGCCACCAGGGATGCCCTCATTTTTTTAATCTTACAATTTCTGCATATTTGCAAAATGTCTCAGTTCTACCGAGGTGCTGTTTATATTAAGTACGTAAATCTTAAGTTTATGTTACTGTTTGTCACCCCCACCTGACCCTTGGTATGACCTGGACATTTAGAATATTTAATACCCTCCTAATGGAGAAGGTAGCATTTCCATCCTCTTCAAGAAAACCGAGGCTAAGCAAGGCAGTTAACCGGCCCAGTTTTCCTTTTCAGAGATGAGATTCAGTACCTGGAGGTCTGATTCCAGACCTCATGCTTTTGAGCGATCATTAAGCTCCACTGCATTCACTTGTGACTTTGGAGCTCCGCTTTTACCCGGGCAACCCATGGCTGTCATCGTAGTTGAGTGTGCATTTAATAAATGGTAAATGAAAGCCAGAAAATAGTCCCAGCAACCCTCCCTCCTCCCCGACGAGCATACACGAGCACGTACACACATGTGCCCACCAGTCAAAACAGAACTGAGCCCGATCTGCTGGAGATACAAAGGAGGACCAGACTGGAGAGCTGTGTGTTGAGAAGGCCTGATTTCCTTGGCAGCTACATCGCTCAGATCACGTCTCTTTGCTTTTCCTTAACATGTTTTTGCGAAATAAGGGTAATCGCATTTGAGTTTTTCTAACACTGTGACGGCTCTGGGTTATCTCTCAGAGACCTGAATTCTGAATGTGGAAATGTGTGTCATTCACAGCTGACACGTGAAGAGAATTACCAGAAGCGATGATGGGAGGGGAAGACCTTCTGTGGTTTTACTTTATAAAAAAACAGCTGCCAGAACAGCCCCTTAAGAAAGCCAGAAAGACCTGGTCTATTTGGTTTAGAAGCAAAACTTGATCCTTGAGGAAGTTCAGAAAAGTGAGGTATGCTTAAGAAATTCTTCCTTGTAAGCCTCACCAGTATCTTGCAAATCAAGTGCCCAGGCAGACTGAGCCTTAGTTTTTAGAAAAAGCATCCCTCAGCATGTTCTGAACTGAAAGAGCAAACTTCTTCTCTAAAGACAGTGCATTGTTGCCCCCTGTCCCTTAGATGAGATACAGAATCGAAAGAAATCACTCAGTATTTTAGGTGCAAATGTCTTTCCTTGAAAGATGCAAAACTTGGAGGACATCTAGTCTCTGAAAGTGACCGCATTTTTGAAAGTCAGCAAGTGGAGGGATTGAATATGGCGCACCAGATTTGCCTTCCCTGCCAGTTTCTCTTAAGGAAGAATTACCATGCGTTTCACTTTGACCCTGGTCTCACCACTGTTGCAAACTGTCTTTTTGAATCCTGAGGATGCTCCTGCAAGACTCGCTGCCTTCTCCCACTATGGACATTATAAACTGCAGTCCTTGTCAACTAAACCCAGACGCCGAGCTGGACCATCCTTAGATACTGGTTATCAGATCCAGAGTCTTAGAAGCCTTTTGAAATACCCTTCTGGAACTTCCCTGGTGGCGCAGTGGTTGAGAATTGTCGCCTGCCAATGCAGGAGACATGGGATTGAGCCCTGGTCTGGCAAGATCCCACATGCCGCGGAGCAGTTAAGCCCGTGAGCCACAACTACTGAGCCTGTGCTCTAGAGCCCCCGAGCCACAAGTACCGAAGCCTGCGTACCTGGAGCCCGTGCTTGGCAACAAGAGAAGCCACCGCAATGAGAAGGCCATGCACTGCAACGAAGAGTAGCCCCCGCTCGCCACAACTAGAGAAAGCTCGCGCGCAGCAACAAAGACCCAACACGGCCAAAAATAAATAAATAAATAGGTAGATAGATAATAAGTAAATATAAAAAAATGAAGTACCCTTCTTTTTACTGAGGATTTAAAACTGATCATAGTTCCATTATTCAAAACAAATGCTTAAAAATGTGAACCCAACTTGCCTTTGATGAAAGCAGCTGAAAAAACATCTCTCTTTATGAGTTCTCTGTTCACTTCTTTGAAACTTGAAAACTTGGAAAAATTTTCACAGCTTCTTGCTTATTTTAGAGGCAAGAAACATGCAGTCGGAGTGATCACCTTTTTAGATTTATAACAGGTAATGGCAAACGGAGAACGTTGTGCTCATCGAACTGCGGGTGCCACTTCCAAGTCCCAGCTCCGGGATATTTATTAACATCTTTTGAGTAAAGTCTTAAAATCATCTATTAAGTACAATTTTTCACCCTTTCTGATAGATTACTGGTGCTGCTAAGAAGCTTTTAGGCTGTAAATGAAAAGGAAAAACAATCCTGCACTTGATCTTGGTTTTTTGTTTTTTGTTTTCTTCTGTGAATTATCTTAGAATAGACTTTTGCCATCAGTGCTTTTATTGGAATTTAAAACTATAATACTACCTTTTCCTTCTGTGTAGAATTAAGATTTCCCACTGTTCTAAGGTTACATTTGAAGTTATCTTATCTTAGAAAAGGTTTTAAAAATATTCTTCCTTTTAATCTAGATTTCTTTTCTCTGTTGTTAGCCAAATATAAATGGCTGATTTTAATAAAGATTATATATATATATATTTTTTTTTCTTGGACATATTTTCTCTTTCTTTTATTTACTTTTTTTTTTAACTTTTAAAATTTTCTCCAGATTTGCTTGGATAACCACATGGTCTGGGTGTATAAACTTCTTTGTATGGTCATAAACTTTGAAAATGGGTTTTAAGAAAGTATTTACATAGTCTTGCAAATTAGAGACTTTCTGAGTGGGAAAAGGACTTTGGGTATGCCTCATCTATTTCCCTGGAGTTTTATGTAAATTGAAATTTATTATGAATCAAGTTCTGTTTTAGGTATTCTTGAGGAATTGCTAAACGCCAGTAGAGAAGGGAAATTGATTTAGCATACGGCACTCTGTGATGAAAATCATCGTGTTAGAAATGTGTAAGTGCTCCACTTATATTGGTTATATTTTCCTAATAACCTTTCGGAAGTGCTGGCTAATGAAAGCTGTTGCCGGTTCTTCATTTAGGGTGTGGTCAGTTGAAATATTGGCTCTTGCTTTTTATTTGGTATAAAACTGAGTTTAAAATGGAAAACAGTACTTTTTATTATCCTGGTCTATTTTTCTAGAAGAAATGAACAGATAGATCTTCTGGAATGAGAAGAGGTGTTAGCATTGGTCAACATTTTCATCATTCAGTATCTAGGTGTTGTTGGTGTCCAGATGCTTTGGGCATGAAAAGTTTTATAAGTGGCTTTGAATTCCCATTGTGTTTCTGTGAATGGAAAGTAGATTCAGACATCGATAGTAATTACTTGAAATGGCCCGCTGAAGTTCAGTGTAAGTGTGTCATTTCGATTATCCCATACTGAGGCTAGTGGGAAACCAGAAGTCGGTACAGCTGCCAGTCCACACTCACCATTTTGACGGTTGTTTGAATGCTGTACAGATTGGACCAAACTGGGTGTCACACCAGCAATGGGTTCGGAGCATTTTTTGCACAAATTAAGGACACTTTTAAAAATAAAACAGTGTTTTCTGGTACAAAGCACCTTGTGGTTACTCACACTGGGAGTGTGAAGCTCAGTGGAATAAGCTGACTTCAGGTGGCTCCAAGCAGACCTCAGACAAGCTCCTTCCCTCCGATAAGTTTTAAAAGAGAATGCTTACATAGCACAATTGAGTAACTATGTGCAGAGCTCATAAAAAAGTCATAAGTAATTGATCCCAAAGAAAAAGCCAATGCTTAATGAAATTGCAATGTGAAGATATACTGCTTAATCTATCCTTAGAGCAAAATGCCAGGCAAATACAGAGAAATTGCCTAAGACTTTATAAGATTTTTGAGGTGTTGGTCTGTAGAAGAAGTAAGACACCTCATTTTTTAGAAAGTAATCCATATTCTATTTCTGAAATCACGGTCTTCTAGTCTTTATTAATAGTACATGACATGGCTTGAGAGGTTTGTTTAACTCTGTTTTCCTGCTTTAAGACAAGGGTCTAAATAATACTGACTTTTCTTATTTAAGAAATAATCATTGTCTATTTTGGAACGCTACATAGCAAGCTGTAGCTTGCCGTTTCATGAAGAGGTGGAGTTTTTGTTCCATGTGCTGCCCCCTGACCATAATGTATTTGGTGGGTGTCCACCCATGCTAGATGCAGAGCTAGAACAAAGGAAAATGCCAGAGACCTTTCAGATTGAATGAAGGCAGTCTGGACTGGGTCCAAGTCTTGTCTGCATCACTAACTTGTTTTTGATGTGGTTGTGTTACTTAATTCCTCTGCACCCCCTTTAGCTTTAAAAGAACACAGGTCGCTTTATAGGAAAATACTGAGGAAGTAATCATTCAGGTAATAGGTTGTTACGGCACCAGGTGCAAAGGTCACACACGAATGAATGAAATTTCAGCAACACTGGACTTCAGAACCTCTCATTATAAAACTTTGAGAATACTTTGAAAGCAGTTCTGAGATTTTATTTCATCCTCACCAGTTGCTGGTTTCTGCCCTAATTGTTTCTGTATCTGCTGTGGCATTTGCTCATATGTGTCTTGTGACTACTTCCAATTTTATTGTGTAGGTAGGATTATACATTTTTCTCAGGAACAGACCCAATTTTTTTCTGGTTTTTTTTTTTTTTTTAACTGAGTCCTATGGATTCAGTAGATGCTAATCGCTGTATATGGTGGTCAAACGTGTGTGGTTCAGTGGAAGCATTTCTGCACTTGAGGTTGGACAGATTGGCATCCTTTTCCTAGCGCCAGCCATTGGTTCTTCTTGAGCAAATTAATTGACAGCACTGTACATCCTTCATGTATTACATGGGGAAAGAAGTCCTATCTCACAAACTTGTTGTGTGGATCAAAGATGACAACCAGTTATGACTCCTGTAGGAACCATTGTCCTGTGATCCCCTAACATGCTTCATTCATATAAAAGGCTTAGCCCAGTTTCTGAAACACATGACTCTCATTATTAGGATTCTCTGCAAGGGGTTTTCTCATGGGGTCAAATGATTAGTCAAGACGCTAGTGATTTGGGGATGCCATAAAATATGACTTTTTGCAGAACTGACCACTTAAATTTAGCCAGTAACAACCC
Source organism: Stenella coeruleoalba (assembly GCF_951394435.1). NCBI lineage: Eukaryota > Metazoa > Chordata > Mammalia > Artiodactyla > Delphinidae > Stenella > Stenella coeruleoalba. Next base: position 77,387,080 of record NC_137156.1, read on the forward strand.
TCCCCCTTTTTTGCCATTTAGAAGACTTTAAATTGCCCATCTTTGCCGTATATGGTTTTTAGTTTGCCTCATACTCTTTTGGTTTCCACTTTGTTTTTGTTTTTTGGCTGCACTGCATGGCTCACGGGATCTTAGTTCCCCAACCAGGGATTGAACCCACACCCTAGGCAGTGAAAGTGCAGAGTCCTAACCACTGGACCGCCAGGGAATTCTCTACACTTTGTTTTCAAATAAATATTTGATGTGCTATCCAACATGTAAAAACATAGGTTTGATTTTATTTTCTGAAATAATCAGAACACTTTGCATCATGACAAAAATTACCAAGAGCCAGGTTGGTACCGTTCCCTTTACCTGGATGTGCATTCTCACTTTAGCTGTGGTCCCCACCCATCTCTGCTGCTTTCTGACTCAGAGGCCAAAAGTTAATGGCAATTTGTCCCACACATTGCTGTTGTTTTCCAAGTAGCAGAACTAAGAAGTGAAATACCTGTTTTCTTCATATCTCTTTTAGACCAGTTTCACCCAGTATTTCCCATGACCCTCTTTACTCCTCTTAAGTTTACTCCATGGCCACTTAGGTCATTTTGAGTTTGCCGATGATCAGGCTCAATAAATATTTATTGTCTATTTTATGCTAAGTACAGTGCCCGGTACATTCACGTCTCATTTAATTCACCCAACCAGTCTTCAAGGTAGATCATGATTATTATCATTATTTCAGTTTTCTTAAGAGATGAAGAAATGAGGCTCAGAGAGGATTGTGAATGAGCTTCGATTTACACAGCTCTAAATCAGAAGAGTTTTGCATTACCCCCAGACCTGGGCAGCTCTTGGTTATTTTTTTTTTTAATCTCTGCTACACCACAGAAACTCTATCCCAAATCTTGAAACAAAGAAATGTCAGTTTTTATTTAAATGTTGAAAATAATCCAGAGAGCATTACTTCTTCATTAAATATCTTAAAAAAAGAAAAAAAAACTGTCCCAGGGTATGGAAAATGCAGCTTTTTTGTTAAGAGTTAGAGCAAGCTTTCTTCCTAAACATAAATTATGATGGGAAGTGATAAGTGAACTCTCCTGCGAGTAGACATTTCAGACTTCCAGAGTATTGTTTGCCAGTAGGAAGAAGGGCAGTCTTCATCACTGGAATGAGGAGACTGCTAGACACAGATTTTTGTCATGTGGCTGAGAGCAGATCTGCTCACCAGATGCAGAATGTTGTCTTTACTTTGCAACTAGAATATTCCAGCTATGCCAGTGGATCATTTCAAAGTTCAAGCGATTTGCGTATAGGTCATTGTGTTTTTGTTTCAAGTTTTTTTTTCCCCCCCCCCGATGTAAAGGCACCAGATGCAGAAAAATCCCCATGTGAAAAACAGATAACCTTAGAAACAGTTGTTTGTAGTATGAAGAGAATTGAATTTGGGGAATGGAGTTTTGGGGGTTTTGACCTAGTAACCATATCCTAGTTCAGGATTTGGGTATATGATTTCATTGTTCTGAGCCTGCTTTCTGAAAATGCTGATATATAAATGCTAATAAAAACATATAATAGTCCATCCCTTGTAGGGTTAGGAGGCAATACTGAAGAACACAGAGCAATTAATAAATTCTTAATAAAAGATATTTTCATCATGTCATTGATTTGCCACCATCATCATCATGCCCTAAAATACTTCATTCTCTTGATGGGCTACTTGCAAGTTTTTCATACCAGTCCCTTAGTGTGGGTCCTTTTAAACAAAGCATGAATGAGAGGAGAAGACTTGTGCTCTCAGAGGATTGGGGAGCTGATGTTTAGCTCCTGGGGTAGAGATTATCACCAATCCCAGATGTGGAGAATAGAGAAAACCAAGAAGCAAGAGTTTCGCTGGCAGTCTCAAATCTGCGGTTATCTCATTATACTTCTGTTTGTTCACATTTAATACATATTGACCAACTGCTATATGCCCGGAATACAGCAGCAAACAAAATACCATATTCCATCAGTAATAGGAGGGTTTCACCTTAGCATTACTGGCATTTCGTAGCTTCTGTCCTGTGCTTCGTAGGATATTTAACAGCATCCTTGGTCTCTACCCACTAGATGCCAGTAGTATCACCTCCCAGTTGTGACAATCAAATCTCTCCAGACATTGTCCAAATGTCCCCTGGGGAATAGAAACACCTCTGCATGACAGCTACTGAGTTTCGTGATTCGCAGTTTTCATGTATTAGCGACCCCGTAATTGGGATGCATCTTTCAACTGATGACCCCCTGTGATTCGGAGTGGCAGAGGTGATTTCTCCTGGTGTGTGGGTGGAATTATATGGTACATGGACACAGTGCTTCAGCCATCGTCATCTTTTCCTGTAACCCAGTTCTCAGAGCTCACAATCGCCTGGCTGCAGTGGAAGTCTGGAGACTAGATTAGGTGAATTTAAGTCGCTCTCAGTTTGAAGAACTCTAAGACTTTTTCATAGACTGACTCTCCCTCTTCAGAGGGTCAGACACATGATAATCAATTGTCTGTGATTTCCAGCCCTTTGAATTCATCAGGAAATGGCTGGGATAGTTGTCAGGCTCTATGTTGCTGAAGTATAATCTTGAAAAAATTGTTTTTCAATTTATACCCTTTTCATGTGAAATGTACTACAGTGATAGATTGGATCTGGTTTAAATTTTTTTTTTTTTACTTGCACGGTCTAGCATTTATCTGTATGATTGTAGCTACTGAATGAAAACCTTTTGGGACCCAGACAAGATGGCCAACTGGCTTCCCCCCCACCCCTTACTGAAATCCCCGTGGTGTTAAAGGTATTTTGTAAAGTGCTCCCTGGGTTCTGCCCTACAGACCGAAGTGGGTCTGCTGAGAAAGAAAGTATATTTTTAAGACTTTTTTTGATGCGGACCATTTTTTCAGTCTTTATTGAATTTGTTACAGTATGGCTTCTGGGTTTTTTTATGTTTTAGTTTTTTTTTGGCCCCAAGGCATGTGGGATCTTAGCTCCCCGACGAGGGATTGAACCCGTACCCCCTGCATTGGAAGACGAAGTCTTAACCACTGAACCGCCAGGGAAGTCCCAAGAAAGTAATTATATTTAAGCCACAGTGTGTGTCATAAAGATCTCCACAGAATGGGTGTGTTTCTCTTTCTTCTTTTCTTCACCTGGCTGTTCTGTGAAACGTCCCTGCAGTGGATAGTGAAGGGGCAGAGCTGAGTTTGTGACCATTAAACAGAGTGTCAGTACATGTTTCAAGGTGTACTGTCTTGGTCGGCAAATGGTAAACAAAGTACCAGAATCGTCCTAGTGGGAACTCTTGTATACTTTCACAAACATCTGGTGAAACATTTGATCCAGCTGACACAGAAAGTCTTTGAAAGGAAACCTTTAAATCGAGGCACATCTGGGAGATTGTGGGAACTGACCTGAACCACAAAGGATTCATCTGAAGATTTCTCTGGGGAACTCTGACCACATGGTGTAAACATACATTTATTTTCTTTATTCAAGTAATGTTGCTAAATTAATAAAGTTGACAAGGGTTATTATTTATGGAGCACCTAATGTATACCCAGGCACTGTCCTGAGAACTCTGAATGTAGAATTAAAATGAATAGTGCCCATGAGGATAGGCCCAGCAGTAGACATGATTGCTATTTCTATCTCATAGGTGATGGAAATGAAACGCAGAAGCGTGAAGTGGCTTGCCTAAGCTCTGCGCTTATCAAACATCACTGTTGAAATGGTCCTTCCTCAATCTAGCCAAGCTTTTTGATTGCTTGATTCATTCATTCATTCATTATATTTTCAGTATTGTCTCTTCCCTTGTATCCAGCTATAAAGTGTTAGTTAGAATATTGGACTTGTGATTCAGTTACTGAATATTCAGACAGCACAAAATTAATAATTCATTTCGCTGGAAGGTTTTTAAGATACAGCTGGGAGTTAGTGTTTTGTGTCTTCCTCATCCAATCCCAGTTGCACAAAGTCAGCTCCACCCTCAGTAGCAGTAAATGAAATCACACCAGATTATAAGTTGGAAATTGTCTGTCTGTCAGATGTACCATCAAGGCTGTGCTCTGAGAGTCACTTCACAACTGGCAGGGGCTAAGGAACAAAACACAGTTTTGTTTTGTTTTGTTTTGTTTTTGCGGTACGCGGGCCTCTCACTGTTGTGGCCTCTCCCGTTGCAGAGCGCAGGCTCCGGACGCACTGGCTCAGCGGCCATGGCTCACGGGCCCAGCCACTCCGCGGCATGTGGGATCTTCCCGGACCGGGGCACGAACCCGTGTCCCCTGCATCGGCAGGCGGACTCTCAACCACTGCGCCACCAGGGAAGCCCCCAAAATACAGTTTTTAATGTGATAAATAAAAATGTTAATTCCGGCTCTGCCTGAGAGGTTTGGAACAGGGAACAGAGAAGGATTTAACGTAGGGAGCAGAGAAAAATTTAATTTAGAAATGATTTCTTACAGACTTCGGTTATAATGAAAAAGAACGAGGGGAGAGTGTCAGCCTCACAATCCCACACTTTTCTGGGGGACCGCTTTATAGGGAGTCTCTCTGCTGCATGGATTACTGTGTGTATTTTTATCCAGATGGGATGCTTATCTGCAGGGAAGGCAAGTACAGGTATATTCCATTGCTGTACATTTAGCTCTGTCTTGATTTTGTAATTGACAGGCCAGAAATACCTGTGCTCAGTAATTAGTATCGCTTACTGCATCCATGTGCTATTTTGGCACTGCTCTCTTCTGTTGCAGAAATTTGAAGACATCTGTTTACTTTCAACTCTGGAAGACCTTTTCAAGCACATTAAATATGCAGGACACGAGCTTTCTTACATTGAGTTCCTTTCCGTACCTCATCTCTTCTAGAACATGTTTTACCAAATTATTGAAAATTAGTGAAAACATTTGAACAAATTTAGACATGGTATGATGAGAAATGATAGCTTCTAATAAAGGAAAGAGGGTTCTGCTAAAATCCCTTCTTGAGGGGGGTGTGCTCTGGGTAAGTCAGGAAGGGTTTCAGAGGTTTCCAGCAGAGATTTTTTTCCTTTGTAGAAAAGGCCCAGGTTTCTTCTAAAGATCACCAAAGTAGGCTGACAGGGATGATAGTGCTTTTATTAGCGGTGGTAATTAGTCCAGCTTAATTATGTCAGCATTTGGGTTTTTGATCCCCTGCTAATTTGTAGGCCTGTAGAAGGAGATAAACTTTTGCAGACTAAAGGTCAGTTTTGTAGTTGGCCTGTGTAAAGAGCATCTCTTCAAAGTGTCTAGAATGATTGTTTAAAAATTCAAAACAGTTTGCAAAACTGCCTTACAGTGCCGAGTGGCCAGTTCTTGATTTGCGTGTGAGGAATTACAAGTAAAAGATGCGTTATACAGGGTTGGAGTAATTTTAGCAGGAGGGTTCTGGCCAGTGCCTGCGCAACAGAGGATGAGAGACTGAGATGAGTGCAGAGAGGTTCTCAGTGAACGAATGTGGGTGACACTTAGCAAATCCTCAGATTGGGGGTGGCCCAGATGAACGTGAGGAGGTACATGTATCCTTTAGGACTTGTTCAGGAGCGTGTAACAGAAAGTCCAGGACAGACTGGAGCGGAGCAAAAATTGGAATGTATTGACCGAAGTAATTGAAAAGTTTGGGGCTGGTTCTGAGTCTCAGCTTGAATGGGTCTATGTGCCTCTGCCTGGGTTGGCTTCCTTTCTAGGTGGGTCCTTTCCTTGTGGTGGCCCCGGGCATCCAAAGTCTTAAATCATCCTTATGGCTTGCAGTACCAATGTACTGAGAGCTCCTCTCCCTAACGTTTCCTTCAAAGGTCTTATCCTTGGACCAGTCACTCCGTGCATCCAGAGGGATAAATGCATCTAATTGCTAGTTTTGGATTTCTGCCTGCCTCCTGTTTCAGAGGACGTCAGACTTTGGTTGCCTTTTTGAGAAAGACTGAGTATGGATTTGGTCTCCCCAAAAGGAAATCTCAGTGTGTCATCAGAAGGAAAGGGATTGATGCAGGCTAGGCAAGAACACCACCTGTTTTGTAGGGAACCAAGAAAGAAACTGTGGTCTGATCATTCATTCACCCATCCTTTCAACAAACAATTATCGTTCACATCCTATGGCCAGGCATCATTCTACGTCCTGGGAGTTCAGCTGTGCACAAAACTCCCCTAAATCCTTTTCTTCGTAGCGCTTATTACATTTTCATGCTGTTGTTGGAGGATTCAGGAATGGAGTATGTTCTCCGAATACGGAGTGATGGTTGCTATAGATACAATAAAGGGCAAGGGGGATTGACTGGTTCTCGAGTGGCGAAAATAATCAAGAAAACAGGAGATGGGGTGTATTAGAGAAAAAGAAAGAAAGGGTGGAGAGACATTTGAATACTTCTAAAGGGGAGGCTGACATCAGATACCTGGAGTATTTTATAAAGCCCAGAGGGTTTTAGTGTAAGTGTGTAAGGAGCCTCTGTTAATTGGGAGTGAGAGTTAATGTATTTACCTTTGAGGATGCAGTCATGATACTGTGTTATTTTAGATGCATTGCCTGCCCTGGAAGAAGCACCAAGTTGATGATCTAATAGCCTGTTGCTATTGTTGTTAATGTCTATGATTATCTTTGTCACAGTGGGAATATAGCTGTCAGGGAAGGAGAAAGGCATTTCTTCTTCACTTTCAGTAACGGAGCTCAACTTGCTAACACTCCAAAGAAGACGCAAAGGTACTCACGAAATATATAAGCAAAATCATGCCATGGGACCTTAACATGTGGTGGTTTTTAATGGGAATGCCCAAAATTTCACCAATGGCCTGATTTTTTTCTCCCTAAAGAGTCTTTGTTGGTTAGAGTCCGACCTGATGACTTAAAAAACAGCAACAAAAAATGGGTGTGATAGGGCTTTTTGTAACTGAGAAAAGAATGGGTTTTTAATGAGCAGATGGGGCTTCCCTGGTGGCGCAGTGGTTAAGAGTCCACCTGCCGATGCAGGGGACACGGGTTCGTGCCCCGGTCCGGGAGGATCCCACATGCCACGGAGCGGCTGGGCCCGTGAACCATGGCTGCTGAGCCTGCGCGTCCGGAGCCTGTGCTCCGCAACGAGAGAGGCAGCAACAGTCAGAGGCCTGCGTACTGCAAAAAAAAAAAAAAAGAGTAGATGGAAGAATAAAAACAATAATTCTTCTTGTTGACGGTAACAGAATGGGTATTCTGTAGCTGTTTATTTTTCGAGGGGTACAAGTATGAAGGGTCTGATACAGGCTGATAAAGATAGTAGCATCAGAAATCAAGTCTGTGGAGGAGAATCAGGGGTGGGCATCACTGGGGGAGAAGCCATAATTCAGGTGAGGCTTTGTGTAACATTTACCATGTGCTGCTTGCCTCCCAAGGGCCTAGTGTATCTCACCTTACCCATAGCTCACCCTCCCTGGGAACCAGTATTGTTCTAATTGTACATGTGAGCAATTTGCAACAGAGAGAGGTTTCAGAGCTTAGTTTCCACAGGTGACAAATGGCAGTTCAGCCAGAGAAGGTCAGGACATTTCCTCTTCCTAAGCCTTTGGTTTTTAGCCACTGCCTTGAATATCTGAAATCATCCGGTAAATTTTGCAAAGGTGATCAGGTCCCTGCGTCTAGGGATTCCCTGAATGGCTTGGCATGGCCAATAAGATAAAGTCTTAACTTACTTTGCATGGGTTACAAAGTTCTTTCTGAACCTGCTCTTTTATGTAGTCCCCACCTTTGCACGAATTGTTCTGTCCTTCCTGACCTCCCTTTTGCTCCCACCTCTTACCCATCTCCAAATTGCTCCCATCTTGTTTCCTGTTGTGTCCTGCAGTTTTGCTTACACCTCTCTTATGAAAATGAGGCGTCCGATTGTATTTTTCTGTATGCTTGACTGTGGGAGCTTTGGGGAGTTCCAGTCTTGCAAAAGTTGTATCTTGTTATTTTTTTTTTTTCACATAGTAGGTATTCAATGAAGTGAATCCTGAAAGAAAGAATGAAAATGGTAGGTTTGAGAGGGTTCGTAATCTTTGGTATTTCTTTTCATATGGAAGCCCCAAGAAGAACTTTAGGATCAGCAATCATGCCTTAAATGGTTTTCATTAATATTTTTTAAAATATCATTAACTACAGGTTCTTTTCGTACGATCGTGTTAGGAACCGATTGCATTTGCTTTCTTGCGCCCCTGGTAATTGGATGAAAAAGTCTTCCTTCACCTGGGAAATCTTGAATCGTACCTGAACTGGCTGATTCAACCCTCGTAATTATTTCACCATATTTATGCTTGCCAGAAGAAATGTGAGATTGGATATTTTTAGATCCTTAGGTTTAAATTATTAATATTAGGAGTCTAAACTGGAAAGAGAGCTCAGGTGCTACATGGCATGCAATATTATTCATAAACTTTTTCATATTGAAAAATAGAATGTCCTGGGATAAACCATGGAGGCTTTACGATAATTCTTTGTACTGTGGTGTGGACGAGCACTTCCGGTGTAGATGAACCCAGGAGTCTCCAAGCCCTGTCGTTTTCCCCTTCCAGAGCACTCTCTTTGCAGGACTTGCAGGAACTTGGAACTGGATAAAAAATCATTTTCTTACGCAGTGCAAGAGGTTGTGGATTGACCCAGTAATCGTCGTCAGATGTGTTAGTGCACGCCCATGCATAATTTAGGGATGCTTCTGTCTTTTTCAGCTCATTCTCATCTTTTCTATTAGAAAAGATTCTTCTTTCCTCCCAATTGAGCTCTTTCTCCTAGTTACTAGAATTAGAAGTGACAGTCACTTCTAATCTAGTCTGTCCAGTGTCTTCTGTGAGGCCTTTTCTGTCACTGTTTAGGAAGGGTGATGTCCTTTCTTAGTGGACCAGGGGAGCTCCTCAAGCTGAAGCTTTTCATGTTCTTGATTTCATAATAATCCTAGCTTTTCAAGATTGGCTTCGCATTCCTGTTTCTTTAACCTCTGTCGACTATATCTTTGTGCTGTTTTGGAAATAGATCCTTTCACTGGGTGTTGTAGATTTCACATCAAGGCTGCCAATTTTCTTGAGGCAACCTTTTCGGAAACACCCTTCATCTTTGTATGGTGGTAGGAATTCTTCGTATGTTTAGATCTGGATCATTTAGCAGCAGGATGGATTCCTATCTACCCTCTTCCGTCTTCCTGAGGGCAGGGGACCTTGAATGTTCTTGTGTATCTCTCCTGTGTTTCAGTGCCTGCCTCTGAGGCCGTCTGCCGGAAGTGTTCACAGGGGAAGGTGCGAGGATTTCTTCTTGGCAACGGTATACTAACTACTGGTTTTTTATGAAGTGCCGAAAGCCAGTGCTCTGTTCCTGATGGAGTTGTTGATCTGTTCCATGAAGTCCTCTTTCTTTGACTGGTATTAACAAATAGCTCAAACGCATATCAGATGGCAGAATCAGAATCCTTCAAAGTGGAGACATGTCATGCTCAGCAGCCTTCAGAAGAATTGTAACCCCAGGACCCGAGGAAGCCACTCATGACCTCACAGGACCGCCTTGGCACTCGGCCTGTCAGCCAGGAGTTTAACGTTTTTGTGCGCCATTTTGCTTTGAGCTGTGAAGGAGGGTTCTTTGCGGTTTTGTGTTCTGGGAATGACAAGCCATGATTTTAACCACATCAAGGCTCCGAATGATAAAAGGGTCGAATCATTGTCGTTCATTAAATTCGTTTAACTGTTGGAATCCCTCTAAAGATCCATCTGGAGACCCCTTCTTTTCTCACTCTGTACACTGGCTTCCCAGGCAACCTTATAATGGCTTCAATTACCATCCATTCCAAGAGCATTCTCAAATGGATATTTCTGGCTGCGATCTCCCTTTTGATCTTAAGGCTTGTATAGCCTACTTCTTCCTTCACTTGGTGGGAAGGGGTCTTCCTCAGGGCACCTTAAATCCAAGCTCAGCATTTGCCCCTCCTTCTGCTTCTTCACCTCCCTCCCATTTGCCTTGCAGTCCTTCCTGTCCCGATGCATGGCAGACCCAGGAGTCTGACTGCCTTAACCTCCAACCTGGGCTTGCTCTCTCCCTCCATCTACATTAACCATTAGCTAGCTTAGGTCCCTTTTATTGTACCACCGAGGGTCTCTTAAATCCTTTTTTTCCTCCGCATACGCACTGCTGCCACTCTATAACCATCTCCTGCCTGGATGACTGTATAACTCTCCAGGTTTACTCTCTTGTGACCCCACATTGTTTGGCACAGAAATCCGGAGCATCTTTTAAAAATGGAAACATGCCTGAGCCGACAGCCTTTCCGTGGTTTTCTGTCAGTCTGAGGATCCATTCCAGGATCCAGCAGTGGCTTTTCTTGGGGTCTCGCCCTGCCTGCCTGCCTGCCTTGCCTCACATCAGGTACACAGTTTCACCTGCGAGTCCTGAGTCTACTGGAAGATCTTTCACTCCTCCAGCCTTGCCTGCCTTGCCTGCCTTGCCTCTCCACCTTCACCTGGTTAGATTCTAACTCAACGTCAGGGCTCTGCTTAAGTCACTTCTCTCATTGCCTGTTAGGTCAGAGCCTTGCTTAGTCTCCCAACATCCTTCACCTTAGTTATTCTGCTACTGATGGTTAAGGATTGCTTGAGACGGGCAAACATAGAAGGGAAAGGGGTACTGGCATAGGCATTCAGACAAAAGGAATGGATAGAAAAGGAACTGAGGGTAAGGCTTGTTCTTGTTTTGTTCTTCGGTATTTAAAAACCTGGGCTTAATCTGAAAAGGCTACATAGTATGTGATTTCAACTATATAACATTCTGGAAAAGGTAAAACGATAGAAGGATAGATCAGTGGTTGCCAAGGGTTGGAGGGTGGGGAAGGGGTGAAGAGGTAGAGCACAGAGGATTTTTAGGGCAGTGAAAATACTCTGTATGCTACTGTAACGATGGATACATGTTCTTATACATTTGTCCAAACCCTTAGACTGTACAGCGTGAAGAGTGAACCCTCATGGAAACTATGGACTTCGGGTGATTGTGACCTGTCAGTGTAGGTTCATCAGTTGTAACGAATGCACCACTCTGGTGGGGGAGGTTGTTCGTGGGAGAGGCGATGCACGTGTGGACACAGGGGATAAATGGGAAATCTCTGTACCTTCCCCTCAGTTTTGCTATGAATCTAAAACTTTGCTAAAAAAAAAAAAAAACCCTCCAAACCCCAGGCAGAATCAGTAATATCAGTGCCTCTGTAGGAACGTGAACACCTCTGGATACCAAGCAGCACTACTAAGGGTTTACCTAAGGGCTCCCTAGCAAATTAATGTTGGATAATGCAATGGCAATTAAGCAGTGTAATAAACTTGATGGTTGTGGCTGTTCTGTGGGGAAGGGGAGAGTCTTTCTACAAGCCAGGCGCCTTCCCTGCTGCTCTTCTAATTAACATAATTTCCAGCCCTGAGGCTCACCGCTGTACTTTCTTCCCCAGTGGGGAAGGAATGTGGAGACGCACCTTATAGTCATTTCACTCAGATTCACCTACACTGAGTGAGAGTGAGGGGCAAGGAAACAAAGACCTTCCATGTAAAGAGCGACTGTGGTTCCACCAGCCCCTTCACTCTAAAGCACATGTACTCCAGAGGACGTGATGCACGGATCTGCTCCTCTCTCAGATATTGCAACCTGTTCATATGGCGACTTTGCTTGTGTGATTCTGAATTTTGAAACATGTCTATTTCCTGTGCGAGGCCAAGTTGTAAGCCAACTACTGTATTTAGTGCTCCCCAGACAAAGAGTGATGGATTGGAACTCCAGCTTGTCTCCCTGAAGGATTCTGGAGGGGAATTCTGATGATATTCAGCTTGCTTTCCTACTCTGTGCACCTAAATCCTATCCATGCCTAACTTTCTAACCCCCCACCCAACATATGTACTGATCGATTGCTGAAGGGCGAATGTATGCATAAATCCCTTTTAATCTCTTGTTTGAGGCTCATTTTATATAATCCATAACGGTGATACGCTGGGAAACCTATCAGTGGTAAATTTGCACGTTTATTTACAGGTGAGTATAGTGTCGATAGAGTCCGGGCAGGCCAGAGTGTTGAATCGTAGGCTCCCTGGCTCTCAAGACTGGGAAAAGCTCTAAATACCATCTGTTCCCATCACCTGGATGGTCTGTGTAAGACAAAATGATAGGTAAAAGCAGGGTCGGCTTGTAGAGCTTTTCTATTTAATGAAGTAAGCAGTAGGCACCTGCAGAGATTCATGGGGGAGACGTTTCCTACCACCCTAAAAAATGGCACAGTTTGGGCAGGCCAGAGTGGAGAGTGGAGTCCAGGCTCAAGAGAGGCAACGGGGAGAATTTAAGGTGAAGAGTTTTCGAAGACTGACACTTGTAAGATACTTTCCTTTATCCCTTATGAAATCCAAACTACATCCATTATTCTTTCTTGAGCTAAGATATAGCAGAGGTCCACTGGAAATATCTTGTGGTGAAATTGTGGGAATTCTGCAGCATAAAGTAGAAGGATCAGGGAGGTACAGGAGAGGACATCTCAGTGAGATGTGGAGTGGAGGGCTTAACAAATCAGAAGGGAAAGGAGATGCTGAAGAGAAATCAACTCTGGTAGAAGGGATGCATATGTCGGAGTTGGACTGAACAACACCAGCGTATCCTGGGAAACTGCCCTGATAATGGTCTGATTGAATCAACTTGTGATACACTGTTATAATCATAGAGTATTTTTTTTTCTAAGATACATTAAATCTTTTATATTTCCCAGGTCCAACAGTGATTTTATCATAGAAAATAATATTTCCCAAAGTGGCTAGAGATGTTAATAGGTAATTTACTCAAAAGCTATTTTCAAAGGGAATTTTTTGGAGACAAAGTCATAAATCGATTACTGGAAGTCCCTGTCCATTCCTTTCTATTGGGCACATGTGGTGACATCTGAAACACAAATGCAAGATATTTGTTATTTTGTTCAGTTTCACCTTGGTGATGTACTCCTCAGGAATAAGTGATGAAGATTGTGCAGAATAATCTGTTAAGGTTCCCATGATCCCCTAAAATCTTTTTAAAACTCGTTGTACTGAACAATTATTTCTTTCCTTCAAATTACCCCAGGGTCATAATTCTGTGCCACATATGTCATGAGCATGTATTATTTGCCAGACATTGTGCTGCATTAATTAAATATAGTCCTGTAGGTAAGGAATTAGGTTGGTCACATGATTTGGGGGTGGGGAGTTATCAACTTATTTTCATACCTCATAGATATTTCTTCTATCCATCTTCTACTCTCTAGGCTACATTTCCATACGGCTTCCCGCACAACTCAAATTCATCCTTGTATGAAGTGATATTTTCAGCACATAAATTCTGTATTTTTTTCACGGCTTAGAACTCATCAGTAACTCTTTTTACCATGCAGATGAAAGTCAAAACTGTTGATTTGCTTTCCAGGTTTGTCTTTCACTCTTCTCTTTTTTTCACCTCTTAAAACAGCCAGTTCCTAGATTTCACAGTGCCTGGCACAGTCTGTGCTCTTCCAAATCATAGAGTATTATTTCGATTTAATGACATACATAATGACATCTTCCAGCAATTAATCTAACATGAACCCCCATCCTAGGTCCTAGATGTAAGCTGTGGTTTAGGCTGCAAACATGATGGAAAAGAATTACTGACTGCTCTGGATCTGTGTGTGTATTTCATATCCTTGAACTTTATTTTTCTATTTCAGTCTTTTTCAGACCTTCATCACTGAGACCAAGTCTTTATTATTTGCTACTCAATAGGATGTTAGATGTTTGAAACTGAAAATGTTAATGACCATTTTTTATGAGAAGTAAATGTTATATAAATTGAATGTTAATGCTTGTATTGTCCCAGAGGAAGAAGAAAACCATTAGCTAATGGTGATGGTAATGTTCAAATTGTTTTTAATTTTAAAATAATATTTATAACCTGCAATACTATGCTGTCTCATTTTGGATTTAGGAGAAATTTCTGGACTTCTACATAAATGTGTGTGAATTAGGCACCAGGAAGAGATGGCTTAAAAGTACAACTGTAGCTTAAATCTATTTATATGTATGTTTGGAACTTGAACAATATAGGTATCTGGCTAGAAAGCTGCCTGCTCAATTATAACTAACTGTGAGGTTCCCCTACAGTTACCCATTATTAAAAATATCCTTGTCTTAAATCTCCTTTGACAGGGGAATGTGCCTGATGGTTACCATACTGTGTTACTCTGGAGAATGTTTCAGTTCCACTGAAATAATAGCATTTGCAGGCACACACATATCTGTATGTATATACAAATGTGCTTGAGAAAGTCCCTCTTTAACAACAGACGATTTTAATATTGTCTGAAATAATATAAAAATGTTTTGCTTCATGTCACTGTGGAGCGTCCCAGATCCTTGTTTTTTTCTTCACTCCTAAAATGCGTAACACAACATAATATGTTATGCTCGTTAAAGAACAGAATTTCAATTTCAGAGACAGAGCCGCCAAGTTCATGATTTCTTTGGAAAGGAATATATACCAACCTCTTAGTTTAACCTGAAGGTGAAAGAGTATATGAATTTAATGAATTGTATGTATTGAAAAATGGAATTTTCTGCCTTAGAGTTATCTTGTATATCTTTATTTCTAACAGATGTGATTGCCATCCTCCGAACAGTGCCGTGAGGAATTGTTTTTAATTTTTGTTCCGTTAATTATACACATTGCTTATATCGCCATGACACCAAGTCCTCATGCAAGTACACGTGTACATATGGGCTCGCTGGGCACTCACACGTTTGTTCTATAGGAAAGAAAGTAATAGAAGAGACAATATTTGACACTAATAATCCAGCTATATGCAAGATCAACTCAGAACCTTCTTGCTGCAACTTTTGCTTAGACTTAATATCTTTGTCCCTCAAGGTCGCTATTTGCTGGAAATATATCTAATGAGGATCTAGTAGCTCATAGTCTGGTTAATTTCGAGACATCTAAAAAGACGGATCATTTACCAGTTTCTATTCTAAAAATCAGTTCAATATTCAACTCAATGAATGCCCCAGGCACTAACTGTAGAGATTGAATGTAGGAAATTGAAATAACCTAAGGACAATGCAGTGGGGTAAAAAGGGTTGTTATTGGTCTGTTAAAATGAAAGAATATATTAAGACTTCCATATCCATATGTTGAGATTTGTGTTTGTCAGCGTGGAAGAGTACGAAGGCCTACCTTTATCTTGAGAGCCATGTCAGGATGTAGTGACATTTCTGATCAGACTAGTTACGTGACACCCAGGGGGCGGTTTTAGTTATTTGCTATTTAGCTATCTTTCTTTGACCTGGAATGGTACCTCAGTGCATCTCTCACTCCTTCTAAACTTTCATTAATGAAATTGCTTTGTGTCATACCCATCCCTATGATTTGCTTCTTTTATTCTGTTGACTTGTTTAAGGTAAATAGGAAATTGGGTTGAAAACTTGTTAGTATTCCATATGAATATTAACTCGAAGTCTCTCTCTCGTATCACTAAATCACTACAAATAAAAACTGGTACCGTGCTGCATGTTGTTTGTCTGTAAATATCACCTGAAACAGAGAGCAAATACAGCCATGTATGTTTAACTGAGAAGAGTCGAAAATTAATGCTAAATTAAAATATTGTCACACAGATTAGTAGAGGCAGCCTCACAGTCAGTCAGTCTCCGATGCCTTTCTCTTTACTGTGAACACTGAATAATGATTATTTTATGAAGCTAGTGCATTGTAAATATTTATAAACAGAAATGTAAAACAGTGAGACCACAGTGAATATATTATTTTGAAATATTTTAAAATCCAGTTTTTATATGCTTTTTAGTAAAAATTATTCATGGTGATCAATATTTCTTTCTCACTTGCCATCTGCTCCGCTTCTTCGGCTGTGCAGTTCTAGGTGAGGGATGCACTGCGCTGTATAATGCACTCCACAAATTTATTGACTCGGATGCAGCGTTCTTACAGAGAGCATGCAAACATGTGATCACTGAGCATAAGTCTTCTGGGGTAGGTAATTGCCAGTTTTTTCCCATCCCCGGGAACCATTAGGTAATCATTAGGCTTACCACACGATGCCCTCCTCTCTTAGTGCGGGTGGCAGTCAGTAGCTTCTCTATCAGAAGGTGGAAGAAATTCACTCCGCATTTTCCTGGAGTGCGACCCATCAAAAGAATTGCATCCTGCATGTCGCAGGCAATTTTTTTTGTTTTTCTGCTGCATCTGTTTGTGAAGAGGCCCCATTTTCATGCAATTCCATTTTAATTGATTTTCAGCTACCTGCTTTGCTCTGTTGAATCACCCCCACCTGAAAGCCTCAGATGGGGTCTTTAGGCTGGAACGATGGCACTTAGGTGGTTTGGCCACCT
Source organism: Stenella coeruleoalba (assembly GCF_951394435.1). NCBI lineage: Eukaryota > Metazoa > Chordata > Mammalia > Artiodactyla > Delphinidae > Stenella > Stenella coeruleoalba. The sequence continues at coordinate 77,403,446 of NC_137156.1, forward strand.
CTTTTTTAATGTGAAAGCAGATGTCTGGAGCCAATTAATAATCTGTGACTCTTGGACTTTCCTTTCCTTATCTGGCGTAGAAGATTTGCCTTAATGAAGTTTATGTGTTTTGCTGGTTTGTGGATACACTTTGCATTCCCCCAAGCAAACCATCGTAGACTTTATTATTCCTATTTTATTCCTGCATGCCATTGGGCTGGTTACTAACATTCAAGGAATTTTCTTGAATCTGGTAAAGTAATAGCACCATGGTGATGTGGCCTGTATTTGAGGACAGATGAGGGTCAAGGGTTCTTTATGCTGCCTCTCGTATGAAGCCGTCCTTGATTCTCTTAGTTTAAATTAACAGCCCTCTTTTGGATGCTTCCGTAGTTATGGGTTTTTCCTTTGTTGGTTTCTTTTATGAGCCTGCCCTGCTTACGCTGCCTTTATGATTGTCTCTCTACTGCATGGCAGAGTCTTCAGAGACAGGAACTGACTTATTCATCTTTGCTTCACTCTGCAGAACACAGAATACGTGCTTGATAATTACTTGTTCAATTGGAGGTAGTCAGATTTTCTAGACGGAATGCCCTCAGAAGCCTCATTGTACCAGTCGAGGATCATTGGGTGGCAAGAATGAAAATCCGCATCAGCTTTCTTTGGGCAAAGGAGGGAATTCATTTGGAGGATACAGGTGTGTCCCTCGGACGCAAGGCAGGGAAGTAGATCCAGCCAGGACTCAGGATGGGAAAGGGACCGTTTCTGGGGAAGTCCTGGGAACCCCCCTCTCTGACTTTCTGTCTTTCTGTCTCTTGAACTGATGGTGCTGCTGTGTCGTGATTTCAGTCTCGCCGGTCTCTGTCTGTACATATTTTTTCCTTCCTGGACCACTAGAGCCCAGAATGATCTCGCTCTCCTTTACACTTTTAGAGAAATACACAGTTCATTCATCCCACATCTGCTTGGGCCGGTCCCTACCCTGCTCCCCAACTTTCTGTGCTGCTCTTACGTTTGTCTTCTGCGTCGCAGCTTCTGGTCACGCTCTTCCACGTGCCCAGAATACCCCTTCCTCATCTTTATTTGTCCATCGGGGCTCAGCTTAAATGTCACTTCCTCAACAGGCCCTGTATTGTGTAAAGTCCCCCCTAAGGGTTTTACTTCACATTCAGTTATTTTAGATTCTTTCTTACAAGGTGCAGTTACACATGGATGTGCTCGGTTACTTGTTCAACGCCTTTCTCCCCTGCTGGAAAGCAAGCTCTCGAAGGCTTAGGCCACGTCTGCTTTGCTCACCTTGGATCCCAGTGTTTGGCCTACAGTGGGAGCCCCGTAGATGTCACTTTAACGTGCAGTTGTCTGGCCGTCATCCGTCTCCTGGAGCTATGACACAGCCTCTTCTAGAACTACTGAAACTGAACCCTGCGTTAGGCCATCCGTATCAGGGTGACAAATTCCCTGTTTGTGTAGTCAGCTGCCCTGCCATGAGCATCGCACTCTACAATGTGCATAATATATAATCATTTAGCTTCTGGGCTGTTTTCTCTGCATCATTTGATAAAGTCATAAACTTAAGTTATGAAGTCAACTCTAGAGACTCAGTCTAAGTAAAACAGATCAATGGGATCTGTCTCAGGAACCAGAAATTTAATATATTTCGCTTGACAGCCGACTAGAGTCATTGTTTTTGCTTCCCAAATGCAGGACTAATGGTCCAGATATGACAAGGGTGGTTTTTATTTGTGATGAGCAACGTAAGCAGTTTTGTCTCCCTTGCCTCTGGATCAGTGGATGAGATGGTTTTGGCCTGTGGCTTTTGCTAGTGAGAAATATGGCTTTGTAGTGGGACTTGGGAGGTATCACACATCCCTAGGCTCTGACTAGTGTCTCCCATACTCAGGTACCCCAGCTTCTGAACTCTTTTAGTTAAGGGCACACTACAGATTGCGTTCAAATCCCAGCCTCCTCACTGATCAGCTTATTATCTTGGGGGAATTATTTAATCCATTAGCCTCCATTTTTCATTTCTAAGGCAGGAATGATAGTACTACTGTCTGTGCAGGGATCTAGTTATAGATTCATTCAGCTGATAACGTACTGTCAGCACAAAGCCAGACATTTAAGTGTTGTGTAAACTTCGGCATCACCACCACCAGCACCATCATCATCTTCATCTCTCTGGGGGAGATCCTTAAAAGGAGGCACAGATGTTACCTGGAAGGAGGCCAGAAGTAGATGAATATTTATAAATATGAATTCATTTATTACTTACTGCTTTGAATTTAGCTTTCCTTATTGTTTCTGAATGGTATCTTTAAAGGTTGATTGTGGGGACAGCCCCATGCGCCATTTTCCCCCAGCAGTGGGGACCCCTTATGGCTGAGGTACATATGGACATCGTAAAATTATAAAATTTGCTTGACTGAGCAAAGCAGAAATAAACCGTTTTAATCACTTTATTACCCACATCAGATTGGGTTCTGTTTTTTCGGGGGAAATGTGGCCTAACGCTTTGTTTCATCTCCTAAATAATAACTTTTAGGCACATTGTTTCCCCAGGGTTAGACACTCTTGGTTGAAGTTTTGTTCTGCTTGATCTGCACGTTATTTTTAAAATAAACATTTAATGGGAAAGGCCAGTCCTGCTGGGAAGATATTAACATTTTTCTGGGTCTCCGTTTCTCACTTTCAACAAGAGGTGAAGCTGAGTGAAAGTTGCTCTCTTTAGATCAGTGGTTCTCAATGTGTGGTCCCTGGTCCAGCAGCCTCAGCATCAACTGGGAACTTGTAAAAAAAAAACCACACATTTCCACATCCCACCCCAAGGCTTCTAAATTTGAAATTCTGAGATTTTTATCAAGCTGTCTTGGTGATGCCCACATAGCTAGAGTTTGAGAAGCATTATTTGGGACAGAGCTTGTGATTTGAAATTCTCCACAGTCCCCACCCTTCCCTGTTACACACCCAGCTCCACTCCCTGCCTTAAATGATCTCTTCTGTACATAGAGGCATTTTTAGGGACTGCTTTGGATTTTAGAGTTTGGTTTTCTGTGTGTTGATTTATGTTCTGCTTCAAACAGATCTGACACTTTAAGCTTTTAAGTCCCCTGAGCTTCTCTAAGCCTGAGTACAAAATGCGTGGTGAGAGGGATGTGTCTTTAAGCGTATGTTTAATATTGTGGAAGATTGTTGACAGCTGTGTTGACTCTCAAGACAAGACTGGGATAATAGAGTGTCTAAAAGGGGTGTATTAATTTTGTTCTTTCAGATAGAAGGGAATCAACTCTTCCCAAGTACACTAGAGGACTGGCGTTTAAATCAGGTACACCTGGCTGGGAGACCTCAGCTTTGCTCCTCAAACTGAGTGGCTTAAATGAATGTCTTTAACATCTCTGAGCACAGCTTTCCCTCACCTGTGAAATGGGCATAATGCAACCTATCTCAAAGGGAAATGGTGAGAGTTGAGTGGTGTGCATATAGAAACCTTCTTAACTTCAAGGTTCATTTTTCATGTTCACAATCAAGCTTTTCTGAAGAACAAACACAGACTTTCTGAAGTATGGTCAACATTGGTGAACTTATTTCTTGGTTAATAAACAAGCCACATATTTAATAAATCCTATATGACTCACTTTTAGTTAGTGTTTCTTGAATGCTAACTAGGTATCAGGCACTGTTCTAGAAGCTAGGATAACACAGAGAACTAACTATTCAGACAAGATCCATGGGTTTATGGTGCTCATCGTCCGACTTGGAGATGGAGGGAAGAGACAATAAACAGTATATGAATAAATGAACGTTGCGATTTTACTTATGTTCTCAAATAGCGTTGTTTACAGTGACTTAGCAGCAGTAGCTCATGTAATGCATCCAGGAACATATAACTAGCTGGGAAACAAGCATGTGGCGTCTGCTTCAGAAGGTGTAGATCACAACACTTAATGTGTGATCTTTTCAGGAACGTAAAACTAAGTTGATGGGACAGAGAGGATAGTTTTATTCTATCATCACTAAAGTGGTTTGAAGACTTTCTCAAAGATACTGGCAGGAAGGCTTTATAACATACAATGTGGAGACTTCCTAGTGGCGCAGTGGTTAAGAATCTGCCTGCCAGTGCAGGGGACACGGGTTCGAGCCCTGTTCCGGGAAGATCCCACATGCCTCAGAGCAACTAAGGCTGTGTGCCACACCTACTGAGCCTGCGCTCTAGAGCCTGCGAGCCACACCTACTGAGCACGCCTGCCACAATTAATGAAACCCACATACCTAGAGCCCGTGATCCGCAACAAGAGAAGCCACTGCAATGAGAAGCCCGCCCACCGCAACAAAGAGTAGCCACTGCTCACCACAACTAGAGAAAGCCCGCGTGTAGCAATAAAGACCCAACGCAGCCAAAAATAAATACATTTATTTATTTATTTATTTAAAAAAATCATACACCGTGACTTAGAGAGGATGAAATTAATCAGTTATTGGCACTGAGGTATGAAGTGGTGAATGAGGTGGGAAATATCAAGGGGAAGATCCTTTTTTGTACATTTGGGGATTTCTTTTTTTGGAATTTTTGAATTTTATTTATTTTTTTATACAGCAGGTTCTTATTAGTTATCTATTTTATACATATTAGTGTATACATGTCAATCCCAATCTCCCAATATGTCCCACCACCCCACCCCCACCCCTCCAGCTACTTTCCCCGCTTAGTGTCCATACGTTTGTTCTCTACATCTGTGTCTATTTCTATCCTGAAAACCGGTTCATCTGTACCTTTTTTCTAGGTTCCACATATATGAGTTAATATACGATATTTGTTTTTCTCTTTCTGACTTACTTCACTCTATATGACAGTCTCTAGATCCATCCACGTCTCTACAAATGACCCAATTTTGTTCCTTTTTATGACTGAGTAATATTCCATTGTATATTTGTACCACATCTTCTTTATCCATTCATCTGTTGATGGGCATTTAGGTTGCTTCCATGACCTGGCTATTGTAAATAGTGCTGCAGTGAACACTGGGGTGCATGTGTCCTTTTGAATTATGGTTTTCTCTGGGTATATGCCCAGTAGTGGGATTGCTGGGTCACAAGGTAATTCTATTTTCAGTTCTTTAAGGAACCTCCATACTGTTCTCCATAGTGGCTGTATCAATTTACATTCCCACCAACAGTACAAGAGGGTTCCCTTTTCTCCACATCCTCTCCAGCATTTGTTGTGTGTAGATTTTCTGATTTTCTTACTAGTGTGAGGTGATACCTCACTGTGGTTTTGATTTACATTTCTCTAATAATTAGTGATGTTGAGCAGCTTTTCATGTGCTTCTTGGCCATCTGTATGTCTTCTTTGGAGAAATGTCTATTTAGGTCTTCTGCCCATTTTTTGATTGGGTTGTTTGCTTTATTTAATATTGAGCTGCATGAGCTGTTTATATATTTTGGAGATTAATCCTTTCTCCGTTGATTCGTTTGCAAATATTTTCTCCCATTCTGAGGGTTGTCTTTTCATCTTGCTTGTAGTTTCCTTTGCTGTGCAAAAGTTTCATTAGGTCCTATTTGTTTATTTTTGTTTTTATTTCTATTACCCTAGGAGGTGGGTCCAAAAAGATCTTGCTGTGATTTATGTCAAAAAGTGTTTTTCCTATGTCTTCCTCTAAGAGTTTTATAGTGTCTGGTCTTACATTTAGGTCAGTAATCCATTTTGAGTTTATTTTTGTGCGTGGTGTTAGGGAATGTTCTAATTTTATTCTTTTACATGTAGCTGTCCACTTTTCCCAGCACCACTTATTGAAGAGACTGTCTTTTCTCCATTGTATATCCTTGCCTCCTTTGTCATAGATTAGTTGACTGTAGGTGCATGGGTTTATCTCTAGGCTTTCTATCCTGTTCCATTGATCTATATTTCTGTTTTGGGGCCAATACCATATGGTCTTGATTACTGTAGCTTTGTAATATAGTCTGAAGTCAGGGAGTCTGATTCCTCCAGCTCTGTTTTTTTCCCTCAAGATTGCTTTGGTATTTGGGGTCTTTTGTGTCTCCATTAATAATTTTAAGATTTTTTGTTCTAGTTCTGTAAAAAATGCCATTGGTAATTTGATAGGGATTGCATTGACTCTGTAGATTGCTTTGGGTAGTACAGTCATTTTCACAATATTGATTCTTCCAATCCAAGAACATGGTATATCTCTCCATCTGTTTGTGTCGTCTTTGATTTCTTTCATCAGTGTCTTACAGTTTTCTGAGTACAGGTCTTTTACCTCCTTAGGTAGGTTTATTCCTAGGTATTTTATTCTTTTTGTTGCAATGGTGAATGGGATTGTTTCCTTAATTACTCTTCTGATCTTTCGTTGTTAGTGTATAGGAATGCAAGAGATTTCTGCGCATTAATTTTGTATCCTGCAACTTTACCAAATTCATTGATTAGCTCTAGTAGTTTTCTGGTGGCATCTTTAGGATTCTCTATGTATAGTATCATGTCATCTGCAAACAGGGACAAGTTTTACTTCTTCTTTTCCAATTTATATTCCTTTTATTATTTCTTCTCTGATTACCGTGGCTAGGTCATCCAAAACTATGTTGAATAATAGTGGCAAGAGTGGACATCCTTGTCTTGTTCCTGATCTTAGAGGAAATGCTTTCAGTTTTTCACCATTGAGAATGATGCTTGCTGTGGGTTTGTTGTATATGGCCTTCACTATGTTGAGGTTGGTTCCCTCTGTGCCCAGTTCCTGGAGAGTTTTTATCATAAATGGGTTTTGAACTTTAAAAAGTTTTTCTGCATCTGTTGAGATGATCATATGGTTTTTATTCTAAATTTGTTAATATGGTGTATCACATTGATTGATTTGCATATATTGAGGAGTCCTTGCGTCCCTGGGATAAATCCCACTTGATCATGGCGTATGATCCTTTTAATGGGTCGTTGGATTCTGTTTGCTAGTATTTTGTTGAGGACTTTTGCATCCATATTCGTCAGTGATATTGGTCTGTAATTTTCTTTTTTTGTAGTATCTTTGTCTGGTTTTGGTATCAGGGTGATGGCCACCTCACAGAATGAGTGTGGGAGTGTTCCTTCCTCTGCAATTTTTTGGAAGAGTTTGAGAAGGATGGGTGTTAGCTCTGCTCTGAATGTTTGATAGAATTCACCTGTGAAGCCTTCTGGTCCTGGACTTTTGTTTGTTGGAAGATTTTTAATCCCAGTTTCAATTTCATTACTTGTGATTGGTCTGTTCATATTTTCTATTTCTTCCTGGCTCAGTCTTAGAAGGTTATACCTTTCTAAGAATTTGTCCATTTCTTCCAGGTTGTCCATTTTATTGGTATAGAGTTGCTTGTAGTAGTCTCTTAGGATGCTTTGTATTTCTGTGGTGTCTGTTGTAACTTCTCCTTTTTCATTTCTAATTTTATTGATTTGAGTCCTCTCCCTCTTTTTCTTGATGAGTCTGGCTAAAGGTTTATCAATTTTGTTTATGTTCTCAAAGAACCAGCTTTTAGTTTTATTGATCTTTGCTATTGTTTTCTTTGTTTCTATTTCATTTATTTCTGCTCTGAACTTTACAATTTCTTTCCTTCTGCTAACATTGGGTTTTGTTTATTCTTCTTTCTCTAGTTCCTTTAGGTATAAGGTTAGATTGTTTATTTGAGATTTTTCTTGTTTCTTGAGGTAGGTTTGTATAGCTAGAAACTTGCCTCTTAGAACTGCTTTTGCTGCATCCCATAGGTTTTGGATCATCGTGTTTTCATTGTCATTTGTCTCTAGGTATTTTTTGATTTCCTCTTTGATTTCTTCAGTGATCTCTTGGTTATTTAGTAACATATTGTTTAGCCTCCGTGTGTTCGTGCTTTTTACGTTTTTTTCCCTGTAATGATTTCTAATCTCATAGCGTTGTGGTCAGAAAAGATGCTTGATATGATTTCAGTTTTCTTAAATTTACTGAGGCTTGATTTGTGACCCAAGATGTGATCTACCCTGGAGAATGTTCTGTGCGCACTTGAGAAGAAAGTGTAATCTGTTTTTGGATGGAATGTCCTATAAATATCAATTAAATCTATCTGGTCTATTGTGTCATTTAACGCTTGTGTTTCCTCATTTATTTTCATTTTGGATGATCTGTCCATTGGTTAAAGTGGGGTGTTAAAGTCCCCCACTATTATTGTGTTACTGTCGATTTCCTCTTTTATAACTGTTAGCAGTTGCCTTATGTATTGAGGTGCTCCTATGTTGGGTCCATATATATTTATAATTGTTATATCTTCTTCTTGCATTGATCCCTTGATCACTATGTAGTGTCCTTCTTTGTCTCTTGTAATATTCTTTAATTTAAAGTCTATTTTATCTGATATGAGTATTGCTACTCCAGCTTTCTTTTGATTTCCATTTGCATGAAATATCTTTTTCCATCCCCTCACTTTCAGTCTGTATGTGTCCCTAGGTCTGAAGTGGGTCTCTTGTAGACAACATTTATACGGGCCTTGTTTTTGTATCTTTCAGCAAGCCTGTGTCTTTTGATTGCAGCATTTAATCCATTCACGTTTAAGGTAATTACCGCTATGTATGTTCCTATGACCAATTTCTTAATTGTTTTGGGGTTTTTTTTGTAGGTCCTTTTCTTCTCTTGTGTTTCCCACTTAGAGAAGTTCCTTTAGCATTTGTTGTAGAGCTGGTTTGGTGCTGTTGCATTCTCTTAGCTTTTGCTTGTCTGTAAAGCTTTTGATTTGGATTCTCTTAGCTTTTGCTTGTCTGTAAAGCTTTTGATTTGTCTGTCGAATCTGAATGAGATCCTTGCCAGGTAGAGTAATTTTGGTTGTAGGTTCTTCCCTTTCATCCCTTTAAGTGTATCATGCCACTCCCTTCTGGCTTGTAGAGTTTCTGCTGAGAAATCAGCTGTTAAAGTTATGGGAGTTCCCTTGTATGTTATTTGTCATTTTTCCCTTTTTGCTTTCAATAATTTTTTTTGTCTTTAATTTTTGTCAGTTTGATTACTATCTGTCTTGGCTGGTTTCTCCTTGGGTTTTCCTGCCTGGGACTCTCTGTGCTTCCTGGACTTGGGTGGCTGTTTCTTTTCTCATGTTAAGGAAATTTTCGACATAGTCTCTTCAGATATCTTCTTGGGTCCTTTCTCTCTCTCTTCTCCTTCTGAGACCCCTCTAATGCAAATGTTGTTGTGTTTAATGTTGTCCCAGTGGCCTCTTAGGCTTTCTTCTTTTCTTTTCATTCTTTTTTCTTTATTCTGTTCCGCGGCAGTGAATTCCATCATTCTGTCTTCCAGTTCACTTATCCGTTCTTCTGCCTCAGTTATTCTGGTGTTGATTTCTTCTAGTGTATTTTTCATTTCAGTTATTGTATTGTTCATCTCTGTTTGTTCTAGGTGTTTGTTCTGTAATTCTTCTAGGTCTTTGTTAAACATTTCTTACATCTCGGTCTTTGCCTCCATTCTTTTTCTGAGGTCTTGGATCATCTTCACTGTCATTATTCTGAATTCTTTTTCTGGAAGGTTGCCTATCTCCATTTTATTTAGTTGTTTTTCTGGGGTTTTATCTTGTTCCTTCATCTTGTTCAAAGTCCCCTGCCTTTTCATTTTGTCTGTCTTTGTGTGAATGTGGTTTTTTTCTTCCACAGGCTGCAGAATTGTACTTCTTCTTGCTTCTGCTGTCTGCCCTCTGGTCTGGGGAATTTCTTGTATGGTCCCCCCGATAGTGTCCACTCCTGGAGAGCGTTGTCATATGTATTTCTTTATTGGGGGGCTATGAGTTAATGACCCACCCCCCACTGCATCTGCCATAGCAAAATGTTAATTTGAGTTCAAAACCCCATGTCCAACGTTGTTGAATTCCAAATGGCAATACTGCCCTTCGCTGCATGGGAAAGTGATACGACCTGCTCTGCGTTTCTCGAGGCACCTGTAAAGCCAGTAATTCTCCATTTATGTGAGTATCCTCTTGTCTTTATTGCCTCAGCCTCTTTTTTCCAGTCTTTTTTGTGGTTCCTTTTTCTGTCCTTGTCATGTCACGGCTGTACACGTGTGACTCAGCCTGAGCTTAAGCCTTTGTTCTTCTGCTTTTTAGAAACCTTTTTGATGAGTCGCTGGGTACTTCCAACCCACACTGCTATCATTTGATCACCTATCGTTTCTTTGACCTAGAATTTTAGACGAAAATGCAGTCTAGGTTAGTGTCTTGTAGAATGATTCAGCCTTTTCTTTTTTTTATAAAAAGAAATCCAACTCAAATGAAATACTTGTGTAGTTAGTAAAGAATCTAGACTAAGCACAGTGTTAATTTAACACTTTCAGGAGGGCCCCCCGGATTTATGAGTAGAGAATGTGTGAGTTGTTTGTGTGTTCCTTCTAAAGTACCTGCAGAAATAAGAGTTTTAAGTTTGCTTGGTCAATCAGTCATCTTGGTGGCGTACTGTGTGTTGAGTATTGGGTAATAATCATGGTCAGGGTACTAATAGCTAATACTTCATAGGTAGTATGCTCACTGTTTGCAAGGCATCATATAAGCACTTCAGTTCATTATAGTGCTGTGGGTTAGGTACTGTTATCATACCCATTTTACAAACAAGAAAACTGAAGTGCCGAGAATTTAAGTCACCTGCCCGGGGTCATTTACCTACCAAGTGTCAAAGGTGAGATTTGGTGGTCTGGGTCTAGAATTCATGATCTTTATCCTTAGACTATCCATAGGTTCTTTCTTTATTGAACTTGTCATCTAGTCAAGTCTGATCCATACAGTTTTCTTTTCCGGACTCAAACCTTTCTTCCGTAGCAAAAACCAAGTCTTTATTCCAGATCTGTCTGCATTGCCGCAGGATCCAAATTAATGGAGTTCAAGGGAATGAGATTTAACCATAGGTACCATGCCACCCCACCTGACATGTGACTTTCATGTCAACAAGGTCTTCCATATTGACGGACACTTACATGTGATATTTGATTATTGAGTTTAACTTGGGAAGCGGCTTGCATGCTCTTCTACCTGCTGGTGAATTTTCCAGTGCCATGGGGTGTGTCAGAGCCAGTGGAGCATTGCAAGCTAATTACTTGTGTGCACAGCGGGCAGTGCTGCAGACAGACAGCCCCCAGTGATAGGAGGATGAGACATGACTTGAGATACCCAAGACGGGGCTGTTAATGAGTCATCTTGATGAGTAGGGAGCGGTGCATGTCAAGAAGGCCAGGTATGGCCTTGTTCCGATGGCGTGTTTAGCCTGTGAACCAAACCATTGTTTAAGTAGGTGTGCTGATGTGAGGTTGACTTCTGGTGTCACTGCTGGAGTTATGTGACAGGGATTTAGTATTTATAATGCTGCGTCAATTCCATATGAAAAAAATGTGTTCCGAGGACGAGAGCCACTGACTTAGTTCCTATTCATTTATTTGTTTGTTTGTCACTTTTTTAACATATATTTATTTATTTGGTTACGTGGGGTCTTAGTTGTGGCAAGCAGCCACCTTAGTTGCAGCATGTGGGCTCCTTCGTCACGGCTCACTGGCTCCTTATTTGCGGCATGCATGTGGAATCTAGTTCCCTGAACAGGGATCAAACCCGGGCCCCCTGCATTGGGAGCACAGAGTCCTATCCACTGTGCCACCAGGGAAGTCCTGTTTCTCACTTTTTTCATTCAAGAAAAACTTATCGGGTGCCTGTGATGTGCCAGGTACTTTCTCTATCCTCTCTGAGAATAATGGGGTGCAAAATGGAGAGGTGGCTCTAGAATTTCTATATAAGATTCAGCCACTACAGCCTAGGTGGGAGTGGAAGCTAGCAGGGTTTGTCTTGCAGCAACTTTGGTATAGCAAGCCCTTTGCTTTTACTTAGCTTGTATGTTTATTTAGGTGACCTTGGGGAGGTCTATGGGCAAAGCTGTGCCCTAGCTGTCTGTGAGGGCTGCCATGACACTTACAGTTGGGCTGGTGGGAGGTTGTTGTTAAGAACAACATAGGCTTAAGTTCCTTCAAGAGAAGGAATGAAACTACGATAGGTGGTCCCAAAGGAAAGCAACGTGGTTTTCTGCACCTTAGGCCAAAGTAAACTGACCTTGAATAGGGGACCAAGGAAGAATTCCTTGAAGAAGTGTCCCTTCTGCTGTAATTTTCACATGTGACCCAGAGCCCAGGCCTGATCTGGGCCATGAGGACACCAGACACAAGGCCTGCCACAGGTGTCCGCGGCTGACCTGTATCCACATTACTGATGGGGAAATGGGGCTGTCACTGGGGACTTCTGATTTGATTTCTCACACTGTCTGTGATTTGGTTTCTCACACTGAACTGTAAAGCCTTTTTAACAAACTAGGCAGAATGGAGTGTTAAAAATCTCCGTTAGAAAAATTTCATTATTACTCATTTTATCAGTAAGACCTTTAATTCTTCTCAGCTTTTTCAACTCCCTAATCTTCGCTCTGCTTGTCAGAAATGGTAAGAAATATTAACCCACTGTAGGAGTGGTCTCAAGCCTCACTTCTAATGTTAGTAACGCATCAGAACCCCAAGCTACATTTTAGATGTCTAAATTCAGTCCCTTACTGGGAAGGGAAGGTATGTAATTTAAAAGCAGAAAAGGACTAATGACATTATAATTGATAATCGTGGCCTTCTGGTCAGAAACGAGGGGCATTCTCCCGGATTTAGTGCACATGACTGCTGCCGAACACTGATTATAAATTTCATTAATTTAAATTAAATTAATTTAAATGCTTTCCATATAGGTTAAGAGAGCCATGTTTATGTCTGACTAATGTTGTGGGAAAATATTCTTTGAAGTGGATTTCTTGGGCAAAAGTCAATGGATGTCCGGAGCCTGTGCTCCGCAACAGGAGAGGCCACAACACTGAGAGGCCTGCGTACCGCAAAAAAAAAAAAGTCAATGGATGTTTTGAAAGATGTTTACATAAACAAAAGGTGTGTGTTTTGCAAATAGATACGTATTTGTATATATAAAAATGCCTTTGGGCTTCCCTGGTGGCGCAGTGGTTGAGAGTACGCCTGCCGATGCAGGGGACACGGGTTCGTGCCCGGTCTGGGAAGATCCCACGTGCTGCGGAGCAGCTGGGCCCGTGAGCCATGGCCGTTGAGCCTGCGCGTCCAGAGCCTGTGCTCCGCAACACGAGAGGCCACAACAGTGAGAGGCCCGCGTACCGCAAAAAAAAAAAAAAAAAAATGGCTTTTAGATTTTTCTCTAGTGAGCATGTCAAAGAAGTATTTCAAATAATAAAAATCGATATAATATCATGATCTTCTGTTGCAAGTATATATGTTAATGTATCAAGCGTGCCTTGTTAAGTTGAATTTGAATGAGGAGAAATTCTGCCACAATGGCACCTTATTCTTCCATGAAATAATTGTTTCTGGCACAAAGCTAAATGGTTGATGCCATTTTCATCTTAAGCAAGTACTACATTTAGCTAATAAAATGGCCTGGACCATTAAATGTAAAAAAAATGTTACTTTATCAAACATTTGCCGTTGTGGTTTTCAGGATAATCATGGTGGGTATTTAACTTCTTTTTCGTTTTCTTCTGCTTTTCATAATCATTTCCCTTGTTGAATGGTCTTCCCAGCTGTGTTTCAGAGCTATGTTGTATTCCACCAAGTGAGTACAGCCTCTCATTGTTGGGACAGGAAGTTTGTTCTTCCTTTTTGACATTAAGAATCAGAATATGAAGCCTATCTGTGTGCATAACCCTCTTCCTTTACTAAATTGGGTTTTCTTAGGTTCTTAGATTCCCACATATAGACCCACTTGGTTTAAATGTGAAAACTGTTAAAGTATTAAATACATATTGTGAGAATTCTCTCCAAAATATTTGTGCTACATTGTGGTACCTCTGGCATTGTCTGAGGGTATGTCTACCCTTATACTCTAATCAGTGGTAGTTTCTTGTGTGAGAAGATCTGTTTGATAAAGATCCTGAACATGGTAAAATCAAGGTGCTACCATTTTTGAGTTGCCTTTGGGCTGTTCATTTAAGCCCTCTCAACTTTACTTTCCTTACCTGTTGAATGGGAGGTGAGGGAGGACGGCGTGAAGGATGATAATGTGGTGGTACTTCCTGGGATCAATGGTGCCATTTCAGGGGATTATACAAAGCAAATGTATGGTCACAAAATTAATCCACTTTAAAGAACATTTGTAGGGTAATTAGTCTCATAACCAGCCCTCTTTTAAACCCTTAAGTTCTTCTGAGACTTGGTGTCTGTTCTCCACACATTTATTGAAAAGTAGATGTCATGTATGATTAAAACTAAGGGTACAAATGAGTTATAGATTCACCAGAATTTGTACTCCCACTCCATGTGACTTAACTTCTTTGTGTATCAGTTTCCACGTCTATATAATGGGAATGTAATACTGTATTTGACACAGGACGAGATGAGGAATAAAACGAAATATTACAGACCAGTTGCCTGGTTCAGTGAAAGGTTCATCTGTGGTCGGTAGCCACATAGTATAGTTATAGGCACAAGAATGTGTTTGCCATTAGGGCAGAGAACCCTGTCCCTCCACAGAGTTCCGTGCACCCTGGACGCAGAGCTCAGTAAATTGAGCCCTGGGGACAAAAAAAACCCCAAAAAACCAAAACAAACCACCTTGAATGTATATTTGCATCAATGAATGCACAATGGGGACAGTTAATGATTATCACTGTGTTGTGAGTGAATTAATTATTCTTCTTGGGGAATTTTAATTAAATACATGAAATAAAAAATAAAAGTTGGGCACACAGGAGTCCAGTAGTGAATTGTGTGATTCAAGTTATCTTCCTCAGAAAAAGGATTGAAGAGTTGGGGAGGGCTTCATTTAGAGGGGCAGGACATGGGTAAATTGGCTAGGGGAAGGTGATCGGGGAATACATTGAGGAGGTGAGGTGAGCCCGGGCTTTGCAAACTACAGCGTTTAGAATGATTTTTTCACGAATGCACTGCAGACTCAGTGTCCTTCATTTCCTCCATCTTGCCTGTGCTTTGTGGACCCTGGTGAGCACATCTGGCCATTCAGGATGAAAACGTGTGGCATCTTCTACGTGCTCATGGCCAACCTGGGGAGCAAAGCACGTGGCCCAGCATGCCTCATGGCTGTGATGGGGGAGGAGAGAACATTTTTCTCCTTGGAAAGCTGCAGTTGGGACACGGCGCTTTCCCACGTGCCTTCTCTGTTACATATGTAGGATAGATTTATTTACATGGGTGTGCAAATTAATATGAAACTAGTGAGGTTGTTTTTGAGATTATATTTCAAAGTAAGCATGGCATACTTTTGAGGCTTGTCTATCTCTGACCATAGATAGAGTCCTGTCATTTCTTTTTAGCGTGGATAATTGTTCATTTGCCTTTAGTTGTCAGTTTCTTAAGCAAGTTAATGAAATGCTGAATTACAACCTTTTTTTTTGAGCTGTGTGAAGTATATCTCCCAGTTGCATGTGTTTAGAATGTCAATCCAAGTTAATTTGATTCACTAGCATAGAGTATCTGGGTGACTTTGGGGGTGGTGTTGAGAAACTCTCTCTCCCATGAGGAAAAGGAAAGAATGATTTGAACTCCTTTGTAGCCTCTTCTGTCTGTGTTTTTGAGTTAGCGAGAAGACCATACTTAAGGAGTTTTCCTTGTTTTAAAAAATTACCAGTGAAGAAATGCAGCAAACAGAGAGGAACATTCTGTTTAAAGAGGCCTGAAGAAAACACAGTTGCCTTATTTTCATATTTGGTGTTAATGTTTGCTACTTTATTGAAGTTAATTTAATAGATTTGTCTGCTTCGAATAATAAGTAATACTTGAAAAGACAGACACCCAATGTGTTTTGCTTGGAAATTTTAGTTGTTAATGTGTAACAAATTATCCATAAATATGCAAGGGAAAAAACACCTTTGGGATTAGAAGGAGTTGCTTGACATAATTAATAAAGGTAGATTAGTAATGGTGTCTTAATTGTGATTTTTTTTTTTAAGGTGTATGTTCAGAATTTATTCTGAACTCTCCCTGAAAATTCTAGTGTCAGAATCTGCATCTTAAAGTCATACTTAATTCTTGGCTTTGAACTTGGTAGGACCGCGATGGCAGGTTAGGACGAAAACACTCAGTAAAGGAACTTCAGCCAAGTTAGCACAAGTATGGGCGGTTATACCTGCCACTTATACTAAATCTCCTGTAATATTCTAAAACCCTAAGGTTAACAGTGCCATAATGATTAACTTTTTATTTATCTTCTGTCCTGTCATTAGTTCACTAAATTGTCAAGGTGGCTTGAATATTAGTGAATGGTAGTTTCAAGGAGCACTTGGTTTCCAAAAGTGAAGGCTGCTAATTGTAGGCTCCCAATCATAGAAGGACATAGCTGGCCATATCCAAGCAGAAGACAGTTGAGGAAACTGATCCCATTGGGACTCTATCCAGCCATTCAGTGGAGAAAATCTTTTTCCCATTTGGTAGAGGTAATGTTAGGAATTTAATGTTGGTAAATTGATTCCCTGTGTATGTTATCCATGTTTCTGGTTAAAGACCAGGATTCAAATTCTACTCATCTTATTTCCACTGATTTCAGTGTGCTGGGTACTATGTATGAACTAAAAAAAATTTTTTTGCATTTTGAGACGAAAGGAAATTGTAGATTGTTGAGTACCAGTAGTGCATGAACAAGTTACTTCATAAACCATGTTTCTAGAAGTTTGACTGCATTGTATGACAAGGGAGGAGGTGTAACGTAGATTTCCAGTTAAAAATTCCTCTCCAGATCATTTGATGTATTGGAAGTGGTCTGAAACTGAACTGTGGTGTTGGTTGTACAACTCTATAAATTTACTAAAAAAATCATTGAATTCTATACTTGAAATAGTTGAATGTAAGCATATTTGTTATACCTCAATAAAGTTGTTTAAAAACCCTCTCTATTTTAAACTAAGACCACATTGTTGTTTATATTTCTTAGAATATTTACTGATCTGTGTATATATAGCAATGCACGTAATAGGTGTATCCCTGTCCTTACAGGGTTCATATTTCACTGGAAATGGTGAGTAGACAAGAGACAATAAATAAAACAAAATAAGTATGTTAAAATATTGGAAGGTGAGTGCTATGGAGGAAAAAGTAAAATGAGGAAGAAAGCACATTGGGATGAAGGGTGCAATTTGAGTGGCAGAGCAGGGCGTTGAAAAACTGACATGTGAGTACCGATCTCAAGGAGGTGAGGGGTTACTTGTTACCCTAGATAGGACAACAGGAAAATGCTTGACATGTTTAAGGGATAGCCAGGTGGCCCGTGTGGCTTACATAGAGGGGTCAATGCGGAGAGAAGTAGGATCTGAACAGGGAGGTAATTGGGGGCGGGGTGGTGGGAGTAGGTGTGTTGAGCCTTGTAGACTATTTTCCCGGTCTTTGGCTTTTCCTCTGAATGTCGAAGGGTGCTGTTGAAGGGTTTTAAGCAAGTGAGTGACGTGATCTGACTTATGTTTTAATAAGATCACTGGCTGCTGTGTTGATATTAGACTGAAGGAGGGGAAGGTGGATCAGTGAGTCAGGATAGGAGACAGGTACAGCAATCTCTAGGAGAGGTGATGACCAGAGTGGTAGCAGGTGGAAATGGGGAAGAAGTAGTCAGATTCTGGATCTGTTGTGAAGGTACAGGCTAGAATTTGCTGCTGAATCTGGGGAATAATATAAAGAAGGAATGAGACATGACACCAAGGTATTCACTCTGAGCATTGAAGGATGCCTGTAAGATGGTACAGACCATACTGTACCAAGTTCAGGACAGAAGAAAGATCTGGAACTTCAGGTTTGTACATGGAATAACTGAGATGGCTTTAAGACAAGAGTTTTGTGATCAGATGTCCCCAAGGGCCTGCAGCTTCTGCCTGAGCATCTCATGAGGGGTTGGAATCAATACCCCTTTCAGAACAGCAGCCTTCCAGGCTTGCAGGGAAGTGTTAGGTGGAGGTTACTGGTGATTCCTTTATGCAACCCCAGACTCAGAAGGAGCACACATGCCCATTGGGGTTCAGAACCTTTTGAGACTTCAGGCAAGAGAAATGTGGGTATTAAGTTTTATTCACTATTGTCTTTGATAGAGTATGAAGAGCCAGTGGAGTAGTTTGTTTGATTTCAACTTGCTATCTTGCAATTTACTTCTCTTTGGGATCTCCACCAAAGAGTGGGAACAGCCCTAGTTAGACCTATTGCAAAGGAAATACAGAATGAAATATTAAGTACGATACCTTAAGTGATGCTTAGAACCACAGTGATTTAGAGGTTTGGTCGTGTGACCCAGTAAACATGGTTAAGAGTCTGCTGCTTAAAGAAACGTCTGTCCTTTTTGAAAGTTTTTTCCCCTTATTTTTCTGATTTAGGTGTTTTGGGAGGGAGTTGGGGAGAAAATATAATGCTAATAAATGAAAACAACCTCTTTTGCCTAGACACTTGAAAGGTCTAAATTCCCCCTAAAAGTGGTCCCACAGTTGAGTACAAAGGCTGCAAAAAGAATGAAAGCTGATTACAGCACATTTCCTCCTCTTTGTCCAGCGTCTCCTGAAAATGATTATTTTATATTAAGCCTT
This sequence comes from Stenella coeruleoalba, assembly GCF_951394435.1. NCBI lineage: Eukaryota > Metazoa > Chordata > Mammalia > Artiodactyla > Delphinidae > Stenella > Stenella coeruleoalba. The sequence continues at coordinate 77,421,975 of NC_137156.1, forward strand.
TGTCTGCATTAGCAGTTTTATCTGCAAGGAAGGGACTTCTAATCTGCTAATTAGAGAGCTTGTTTTTCACAACCAGGATCCTACTGTTTTGGAAATCACTAAACACTGTTTCTGGGATGTAAGCTCCTGAACTGAAAAATTCCTGGTAAGTCCATCAGTATGGTGGCCAGGACTTGACTTGAGCTTGCATCATTAAGGGTTGGAGTTCTAGAATCGAGAAGGAAAAAACTCATGTTCTGTCTCCTGCTTCTGTCTCCTGTCACAAGCTGTGGATCCCAACTTCAGTTTCTTATTAATCCTATTTCTTATGCATCTTGCCAAGTGCAGCTCTTTATTGTATTGTCTGAAAAAATAATTAGTTTCTCCTCCATTTTTTCATTAAGCATTCCATCCATATAGAAGTCCCCAAAGTAACTGTCAAATGGTGCTCTGTCTTCTTAATAATGTAGCTCGAATGTAGTCAGGAATACTTTTTTTTTCTCATGGTATTTTTTTTTTTCTCATGATAGTATTTTTTTTTCTCCTGGTATTTTTTTCTCATGGTATTAGTGTAGTCAGGATTATTTATTTTTTTCTCCTGGTATTAGTGTAGTCAGGAATTTTTTTTTTTTTTCTTTTTTGCGGTACGCGGGCCTCTCACTGTCGTGGCCTCTCCCGTTGTGGAGCAGAGGCTCTGGACGCGCAGGCTCAGCGGCCACGGCTCACGGTCCCAGCTGCTCCGCGGTATGTGGGATCTTCCCGGACCGGGGCACGAACCCGTGTCCCCTGCATCGGCAGGCAGACTCTCAACCACTACGCCACCAGGGAAGCCCAGGAATATTTTTTTTTCTCATGGTATTAGTGGTACTTAGTCGCCTAGTTGAAGAATTATAGGACCAACACTACACAGCCACACCTTAAGCCAAAGTTTTTTCATTTCATGAACATATTTACTGCAGTTACCTGCAGTTATCTGATGCCTTTAAAAGTGTTCTTTAAAGTGAGTTGATAACGTTTTAAAAATCTTTTATTACCTTAAATAGCGTAGACCCTCTTTAGTATACAAAGGTGTGTGATTTTTATTTAGATATTCATGTAATTTTTCCATCAGTTTTTCCTCCATCATAATCACGCAGTGTTCATGGCATTAGTCTTCTCAAGTTTAGTAGGGTAAGTCTGGGACGTTCTGTCTTTCTGTGAATGGCTGTATTTAGACAACAGCAGTTGCTTACTCACTTCATTTTCCTGTCAGCCTGCTTAGCTTTGGGCCCCACCTACAAACACATGGTTTTATTGAAAATGTTAGTACTTTGATAATAACATTCTCTTTCCTGATTATGAAGAGCCAAGGTCAAAGCTACCAGAACGCTCTTCTCCCCAACCTAGGGCCTTGGTTGAGAGACTCCGTCCTTTGTGGAGCAGATTTGTGGAACTAGACACACAATCTAAGCTGAAATTGACCTCCAGATTTGGCTAACATCGGAACTGCCCAGAACTTTCCACCCGTTCAAATATTACTGTAGCAGGTTATTTAAAGAGGGGACTCTGGAGCTGTCTGAGTTTGAATCCTGGCTCCACTACTTCCTTAATGGATGGATCTAAATACCAAATAAATTAACCTTTCTAGGTGTAGTACCTTCATCCATAAAATGGGAATAGTATTGTCAGGAGCAAATAAGATAATCCATGGACGTTGATCCCTTGTCAGTGGTCGGTAAATGTTAATATGTAAAGAATCCATGTGGGGCTTCCCTGGTGGCGCAGTGGTTGGGAGTCCGCCTGCCAATGCAGGGGACGTGGGTTCGTGCCCCGGTCTGGGAGGATCCCACATGCCGCGAAGCGGCTGGGCCCGTGAGCCATGGCCGCTGAGCCTGCGCGTCCGGAGCCTGTGCTCCGCAACGGGAGAGGCCACAGCTGTGAGAGGCCCGTGTACCACAAAAAAAGAAAAAAGAAAAAAAAAAAGAATCCGTGTGAAGTGGAGGTTAAAAGCTGCTTACTAGGGGAGTGGTCTTGAGCAGATTACCCTCTGACCTGCCTCATAATGTATAATGAGGATAATAGGGATAATAGTGAAGTTTATTACTTTGATTTCAGAATTAGGTGAGATGATTCTTGTAAAGCACAATGTCTTTAGCAACAGTATCAGCTCTTAGTACTGTTAGTGGCTGTTTTCATTGTTCTCAAAACAGTTTCCTTGATCCCACTTTTGAAGGTGCTGATATGGGAGCTCAGGAATATGGGTTTTATTTTTAATGAAGTTTTCTAGTCATCAAGTCCAGCACTGGTCTTTGGTCCAGCATTTAAGGAACCGCTGTTTCCATCATTCATGGCCATCAGTGGGCTGCCACATCCTGCCACTTAAATCCTGAAATGAAAGTGTAAATGAAATCCCTGGTATTTTTCATTATGATTTTGTTTTTCACAGTGACCACTTTCTTTGCTGTCAGTATAAATAGATCCCATCTGTAACTCTTATAATTGCATTTGTTTCTTTCCCATCAGTCATCAGTTTAGTCCCTAAAAATATAATAGTGATTCCTAAAGTTTATGAAGATGTCCATCAGAGTCCTTATTTTGATCACAAACCTGGGACAGAATGAAAAACAAGAAGGCTGGCCATTTTTTCATGTTGCTGATTTGCTCCTTTTTATATTCCCCTTGTGTGCCCCATTTATATTATGCAACCCAATGCCTGCTCTTCCCGCTGTGGGTAACAAGGGCGAGGAAATTAGAGTATGTCCTGCCCTGAAAGCACTATGTTCTGATATTCTGCAGGGAAGTTCCTTGTTGGGTCCTTTTTTAAAGCTCTGCAGTGTGTCCAAAACATTGCAGGATTTTCAAGCACAACCAACACAGATATCTGGATTTCAGAGAGAAGCCTTGACAGCCCATCTCTTGATATTCTCAGAATTAAGATGGAGAAGTGAGTATTTGTGGTAGATTGAAAAACTCTTCCCAGGGAATTCTGGATAATGTACCACTGTAATGATGGAGAGTTCTATCTTGGGCCCTGGCCTTTTGAACATTTTTATCATCAACTTGACAAAGGAGATATATTTATTAAAGTTGCGAAATGGCATATTGCCGGGAGGCCTAGGTCTGAAATTAGATGACAAAATCAGGATCTCCCCAGCTCCTGAGAGGCAGGAATGATGGGTGAAAATTAAATAGGATGTAGTAGAGAAGCAACAGGCAGTGCAGCCAAATGGAAAAGTTGTACAGACTTTGCTTCAAATCACAGTGTCAGTGCTTGCATTCCAAGTTAGCGAGTCTCAGTTTTCCCCTTGTAATAATGGGTATATTGGTAGGTTATACGGTTTTCCTATGGGATATGACATAAAATCACAGTGAGGAACATAATGACTTCTCAGTAGTATTGGCTGTTTTTTTTATAGTTGTCTCATTTTTAGGTTAAAATAGAATTTCTGCTTTAATGTGGATCTGACTTAACAGTCACATGAAAAAGATGGGAGGATCTGTTTTGCCTGCAGAATTCCTTAATGCTTTTCTTCTCAACCTTATTTTCTCTTCTCACCGGCTCCCTAAGGAGCCTTTTTAGATATTTTCCCCCGTTTCACCCCCCAGCCCTTGAAATTTTAATATCATAGATAGACTGTCCTGTCTGATTACGTACTCTATGTATGTCTGTGCTTTAAAGATGAAAATAGTAATGTATTTTGCCCCAAAGAACAAACTTTCACCCTGCTGGGGCAGTGACCCCTGTTAGAGTGATACCATAATGTATTAAGAACTCAGGACTTCCAGAGTCCCTCAAGAATGTTCGTAGGTCAAGATCTCAGAGGTATGTGTCCAAAATTTAAAAAAAAAAATTGTTGTTAATTACAGAAGCACTACATGTATTCGCAAAATAGATAGCTTTCTAGATCATATTAGCATCTTTTTTTTAAGATGCTAATATGATCATGTTTAAGTAATTTATTTGATATTTGCTACTTGTGTGTTCATTTCAGCCCTCCACAGGTGTTAACGTACTGGCATCTTTTTACTTCCCACCCCAGAGGTAACCACCATTGACAGTTTAGCAAGCTTCTTCGTAATCTTTGTTTATTTTTTGTCACCGGTTTTAATTTTATTTAATTTTTTCTTTACAAGATATGACGTAATTCCGTAGTATTTGCTCTGCAGCTAGCTTTTTCCCATTGAATGCTATCAGATACTCCTTCCTCCATTTTAAGTTTCTATGGATCTTTTAAATTTAACTTTTAAATAGGTAGTGTATAAATATAGTTCAAAGTTCAAAGGGCATAAGGGAGTAAGTAGTGAAAAATCTCCTGTTCTTATTTCCTTTTCATCTACTAGCATTGTGCTTTCTTAAATACGCTTCCAGAGGTATTTTATGTACATACAGTAAATATATGTATATCATCATGTATTTTCTCATTTTTGTAAACACAAATGGTAGCGTATTATAATGTATGTTAGGTTTTTCACTAAAACATATAACTTGGAAGTTTTACCATTTCAGCTTTAAGAGGTTTCTTTTTCTTTCTTTCTTTTCCCCCAAGTTCCACACTATTCCAATGCATTGATTTGTCGTAGTTTAGCTAACTAGCCCTTTGGTGATGGCTATTTATCTCCTTTCTAATTTTGGTTACAACTGCTGATGCTGCCATGACTAACCTTGACCTTGCATGAATGCAAGTATATCTGTAGAGTTAACACCAGGCTCCAAGGAGTGCACGTTTGCAATTTTAATATTACTACCAAATTTTCTTCCATAGAGACTGTTTCTGTTTCTTAGTGTAAATGAAGGTGCTTATTTGAATACATTTTTGTTAACAGTGTATAATCAAACATCTTGGTGTTGACAAATTTTGTAGGTGAAAGAATGCATCTCTATAATTTTAATTTGTGTTTCTCCATATCAGTGTGGCACAGCAACTTTTCCTGTGTCAAGGGGCCATTTGTGTTTCGTCTTTTTTTTTTGAACTGTTGGTTTATATCCGTTGACCATTTTTATGTAGGGTTTTGGGTTTATCGATTTCTAGAATCTCTTGGTATACTAAAGAACTTTCCTTTCTGTGGTATGAATTCCAAATGTTTTTGCAGATCATTTGTCTTTTGATGTTTCTTATGGTGTGTTCTGCAATCAGAAAATTAAATATTTAATGTATTTGATTTTATCAGTCTTTCTGATGTTGAGGTTTTACATGATATGGAAAAATGCTTTCCCTACTTCAGATTTCCCCACAACGGCTTCTTGCGCTTTACTTATTTATTTTAAATATTTAAATATAGGAACTATTGGGAATTTATCCGAGTGTAGGATTATCTACTTTTGAACCATTAGATGTGGAAGTAGTTAGCACGTCCTTACTGTTGGATATTTACATTATCGCCAGTTCTTTCATACTGTAAACAAAAGGCCAGATGGTAAATATTTTAAGTTTTTTTTTTTTTTGTCTCTTTTACAACTGTTTAACTCTGGAGTTACAGCACAGAAACAATCATAGGTAATGCATACTTGAATACATGTGTCTGTGTTCCAATAAAACTTCATTTACGAACACACATGGTGGGCTGTGGGCGACCCACATGCTATAGTTGGCAAACTCTTGTTTTATAGCATGGGTTAGTCCCGTAGGTCTGGAATTGACTCAGTGGTCTGTCACTTACTATGTGAATGCAAGTTTCCTAGCTTCTGAGCCTCAATTTCTTTATCTGAGAAATGGAGAAACTAGTATATACTTGACACGAGTTGTTGAAAGGATCAAAGAAGATAAAATATAAGAAGCTTTCATCGCAATGCCTGGCACATTGTTGAATATCCTTCAAGTGGATGATGCCTTCCTCATTGATGTCACTTTATGGCTGTATACTATTAAATGTCACTTAGTCGTTTATCGCAGAGCTGGGACTAGGGTGTCAAAAAACTCAGCAATCAAGAGGAATTCTATTTTAGTGCAATATTTGTGATTGCTGGCTTTTCCTTTTGCCTCAGACTCCAGGATGACTTTGCACAGGACTGTTAACTGAATATCGTTAAAGTTTTTATATTTTGCTCATCATAGGTTTTTGTGTTTACGTTAAACCTTAAAATACTTCATTGAGATATTATTTATTTTGATGACTGAGTTTTTGGTGAGTGCCTCACCTTAATCCTAGCCCTTTTGAGCAGATATTTATTTATTGAGTACCGCGTGAACCAAATAGGCAAGTATCTGACGTCATGGAGTTAATTTTCTCATGGACCATATACTAGAAAGAGAAATACACGAGGTCAAGGAAATAGAGCATGGATGAGGGGACTATTTTAAATAGAGAGGTTAGCAGAGACTCCTCTGATCTGATGAAATGAAGGGAGTTAGTGTTCTTTTTATCACTGTCGCTTCTGCTAATTTCTCCCATTTTCTTTATAGATCCCCTTTATTGGAAGTTCTGCACACTGTAAATGTATTGAAATAGAAAAAAGTATCAGTTAAAGCGAACTCTTCACAGTGTGTTGGAAAGACAGAATCCATCATGCTGCTTTGGCTTTACCTCATAACTGTGGCGCTTTATGTCTAGACATTTCCCCAGATAGCATTTAATAGTTAATACATTTGGGGGCGTGCATTCCTCCTTTTATAGTTGTCGCAGGAAGGGTGTTAATCATCCTGTCTGTACCCTCTGAAGTGCTTCCCAGGCCCCTCAGCTGTTGAGTGAGCGCCTCATAAAACGGTTTTAAATTTCTTGTTCTTTTCCTCTCAGCCCTGAGGTCAGGGGGTTGGTCTGTACCCTCGTATTCCTTGCAAACACCAAACTCCTGAATTCTGTCTGGGAATTTTTCCCTTTTTTCTGCTTGCGATTGGGATGTCTCCTGAGCTGACGCAGGTTATATTCCACAGCCCTTTGTGGGGCGTGGTACTGACAATAGCAATGGTGTGAAAAAGGCCTCCTACTCAAAGACAGGAAGTCCCAGCATTGTCTGAACCAGACTGAACTAGGCCCTAACTGTCTGCTTTGTTTCCCTCCTGGAGAAGCAACTCTGACCTTTGGGAATGTTGCATCGTCACTTCGGCAAGTCTTCCGTGTGTAGTAATTTGTGTTTTGGCTTGCTTCTGAGGCAGAAGACTTCAGGGAGAGGCCACTGTCCCCATTAAGACTTTCAGGGGTTCCTGTCCTGTGACCTCTGCGTTACCAAGGGTGTAAATTTACAGCCAGGGATTTCAGGGCCCGTACCCTGCCCTCTTGTCTAAATGAGATCTTTAAACCCTTACCCAAGTCTATCCTCTCCTCTAGGGAAAGAGGAAAGGAAGGAAGGGGAATCAGTAGATGTTATCCTTATATATTCCATCAGTATGCGTTCCTGATTTTTATCTTTGTAATTTGACATTTTCATCTTAGTGATGCATGTAGAAAGCATTGAATGATTTAACGGTTGGTATTTTCAAACTAACATTCTGATGATCACCTATATTTTTTGGGTCACAAATAGCAGAAAGTCTGCTCAAGCTGTTTTGAATACAAAGACACTTAAAATTCAGAAGTCTAGAGATAAAATTTGAATTTCAGCATTTGTTTGGTCACGTCCTACCCCCACCCCCCACCCCTGATCCCCGCACACACCTTTTTCCTTGTCAGCTTTGGTCTCCAGCTGATTCCCTCTTGGTTCCAAGTCAGTCCTTTCCCTGCCTCCTCTTCATTCCCATTCAGGGAAGACGGTAGGTTCTTCCTTCAGCCTCTGAACAAAAGTCTGGAGCCTGCTTTTGAGTAGTATCAACCTAAACCATTCCCATTGGCCAGAGAAATCCCCCGTGCTCATTGGTTTAGTCCTGGCTTAACGCCCCTTCCTGAGTCAATCTCTTGTGAAGGAGGATGGGATTAAACAGCCAGACGACGAATCAGGTGCTATTTCTGGAACCAGGAGCAGGGTCACACCATCCAGAATTTAGGGTTCGGTTGTGGTTCCCAGAAGAAAGTATAGATAATCATGTTTATTCAGCACTGTTAGTATGTGCCGAGTGCTGGCGGATGTGCTCTGTATATAATAATTTCTTTAATCCTCACCGCGTCCTTTTGGTTACTCTCACGAATGTATCTAATGAGGGTGAATGTTAGCTAGAATATCAACAAAATTTAACATGCCTGTTTGATTCTTCCAGGTGTTACAGGAAGACTTCTTGTAGTATTTAGAACTCTTTGGAATTTTAAAATTCATCTGATATAATCTGGTAATTTGTGTGTAAGGAAATTGAATCATTATAAGACTTGACCACTGCCACATTCAGCTCCACTTTTTAGAGCTGAAACTGGAATGAAGAGCAAATTCGTGACATGGCCGTCACCATGGGCCACTCTGGCACTCTTGACAGACATTGGTAATTGGTCTTGTTTTTATTCATAAGTAATCATACAATCATATGGAGCTAATGTGTGAGTTAAAGCTCATTTGCCACCCTTGAACTAGAACTTGAGTGGCTGGTCTCCTTACCGAGTACTTTTTCCACTATGCCATGTGACCTTCTTATCCCTGGATGACTGTTTATATTGTTTTATGGGGACAGTCAGAATTCTGAAAGAAAAGATCTTTGTCATATGATGAGTGTTGATTGCTTGAAGCCGTACTTGACTTGAAGGTTGAAGACTTCAGGTCCAGACCAACTTACCTACAGTTTATAAACACTTGAGATGTTTGGCATTGGACAGTAAAAATTGTGACTTTTTTGTTGATTGCTCAGATGCCTTTTTTAAACAATTTTATGTGGTATTTACAAGAAACAAAAATAAAGTTGGCCCAACTTTAAACAATATTAGTTAGATTTTAAGTGGATAAACCATCCCAGTCAGTAGTAAAAAGCTTGCTTGCATGTTTGGATGTGGGTGGATTGCGCTTGAAAGTTAACAGTTTTTAATCCGAGCTGCGTGCGAACATGCAGAGTTACAGCCGTTTTCTTGGAAAGACCTTTAGAATCTTCTCGTCTGTGAATTACATTTATGCTCGTGGTGCGTGCTTTTCTACTGTCATCTCACACACCCATGCAGACATCACTAGTCAGTCAATCAGTCAGTCGAGTCAGTCAGTCCGTCCTTATGAGCCTCTACTCAGCCTGGGGGCCTGTGGCTTAGAACTCCCCGGTAATCATGATTGGCATTTCCACTCTTTGTAATACCCTCACTTTTTAGAATAGTAAAATAGGCTTCAGAGAGACCTTCAGGATAAGGATTAGAATCTGGGACCTGTAATGTAGAGATTCATGCTGTTCCACACTTTACTTGAAATTAATTTTAAACATCTAGTCCTAAAATAGAGGTTCTGGGAAGTTAAACAAATAACACTTGGTATTAAAAAATGAGTAAAGTAGTGCCCATTTCTGGTGTTACTGTCTGATCTTATTTCTTGTATTGTGGTTAGATATTGATAGTTACCTTAAAACACATCATTGATGTGAAATGGAGGAATGAAGTTTTTATACCTAAAATTTAAAAACAAAAAATTTGCCGAACTATTTGGTTATCTGTAAGGTAAATTTATGTTTTCTTAACTGGCTTAAAAATTTGAAAATTCCTGTTAATAACGCTAAACAAATTCATACTTATACATGAATAAAATGAAAACAGTGGAGATCACCAATATGAATGCTTTTTAAAAAGCACATTTTCCATTTTTCATGTATACAACAATAAACGCACGAAAGGTAATTAGCTACCAGGAGTAGAAAATGCAAAAGAATTGTAAGTTAAGTCCCATAACGCTTTTTAATTAAAAAATGGAATAGTTTAAGATGTGTTTTAGATTTGGGAGAAAGAGCATTAATTATAATGTTAGGTTAAAAAATGAATACACCTATTTTTGGATTGTTGCTGTTGGTTAAAAGTAGACACCAAGATGCAGGGTAATCACGCTGGATCCAGGTAATGTTTTTAATATAAATTCCTTGAGGGAGGCATTAATAAGCATATTTGACTAAAAGCAGCACATAACATGTATATCAGTTTTGTTTTTAATTAGATTTAGACAGAATTCATTATTTTTAATGGCTTTTCATTAGTGAATAGAAATCATTATGTGGATATATTATGGTAAAATAAATTCAAGGTGTATGCTTGTTTTCTCCAAAGAACCTCCTATGTATTTAAAGAAACCATTGTTTGGAATACAAATCATAGACATTTGAAATTCCTTGCTTTTAGACAAAAGTATGATTTATATGCTTTAAAGATAGCATTTTTTTTTTTTTTTTTTGGCTGTGTTGGGTCTTCGTTGCTGTGCACGGGCTTTCTCTAGTTGTGGCAAACGGGGGCTACTCTTCGTTGCAGTGCGCAGGCTTCTCATTGCGGTGGCTTCTCTTGTTGCGGAGCACAGGCTCTTGGCACGTGGGCTTCAGTAGTTGTGGCACGTGGGCTCAGTAGTTGTGGTTTTAGGGCTCTAGAGCACAGACTCAGTAGTTGTGGCGCAGGGGCTTATTTGCTCCGCGGCATGTGGGATCTTCCCGGGCCAGGGCTCAAACCTGTGTCCCCTGCATTGGCAGGCGGATTCTTAACCACTGCGCCACCAGGGAAGCCCCCTAAAGAGAGCACTTTTATCTCTTTTTCTCAGGTCAGGTATTAATAGTGAACTACACTGAAGCGAGATGATTTACTTAAACTATAGAAAAGTCTTGTTGCTAACCAATTATATTTGCTTATCTTAGATTTTCAAGTAATATTGCTGGAGGTGGGGGGCGAGAGATTGAGATGTGTCTCTCAGATTTTTATTTGATTTTCCTTTGAACACAGTAACTTAGTTTTGGTTCAGAATTTATGCATGGCAACCAAGTTCTTTGGGTTAAATTGGCCTTAAACGCTGAACATCAAGCGGGATCTCAGACGTGGGCCCAGATTTACAGTATTTGCCATTATTTTCACGTGGGAAATTGTCTACCTGAAACAGGCCAGTTGGCATTAATCTCCAGTTGTGTGATTTATTCACCCTGCTGTAGAAATATGTCTTCCTGGTGCTAATGTACTGAATTGTAACATCTCAAAATGAGAAAAATACAGTGACTTATTAATGGTACACCAAGGAGGTGGAAGTGGGTTCTTTTAATGCACAAATGAGCCATAATTTAAGCTAATAATGTTGTTCTTTAATGATAATTTTGTAAGGTGAATTTCTCCAATTTTAAAAGGTTGTTATAGAACCTTAAATAATGAAATATCATTCACGAGCTTGCTATGCTTTCTTTAGGCCACCTCTCTTCCTTTGGCATTGCTCTGTACAGATTTCTTTCTTGTAAAGAGGATATGAGAACAACCCCAGCATTATCTGTAAATCAGTGCCCATCTCCTTCGTCTGTTAGGCCATAGACCTACCCTCAAGTGTATAATAGTAAAGCCGTAAAATCCGGATATTAAAATGTAACCCACTTGGGACTTCCCTGTTGGCGCAGTGGTTAAGATTCCGCACTCCCAATGCAGGGGGCCCAGGTTCAATACCTGGTCAGGGAACTAGATCCCACGTGCCGCAACTAAGGAGCCTGCCTGCTGCAACTAAGACCTAGTGCAACCAAATAAATAAATAAATAAATACTTAAAAAATATATAACCCACTTAACAAAACTTAGATTTTATTTGGCATCTGTGAGTTTCATAAATATGTCTTCCTCTTTCTTCCAACCTTTACTCAGAGCTCATGGGTTTTCTCACTAATTTCCATGTTTGGTTCCATCATTCAGTCTCAGATACCACATTGCATTTTCTGTCTCGGCTCCTAAATCTTCAGTCTGAGACAGTTTTTTGTAGTGTTTCCTTGTTTGTCATGATCTCAACGTTTTGGGGGAATATTGGCCAAGTATCTTACAGAATGTTCCTCAGTTTGGGTTTGTCTGATGTTTTCCTGGTGATTGGGATTATGGATTTTTAGAAAGAATCCCACAGTGGTAATGCACCCTTCTTATCACATCCTATCAGGATGTGCATGATAATCCATGATATCGAAGGGGAGGTTGACCTTCATCGCTTGGCTATATACAGGTCAGGCTTCTCCACTGGGAAGTTGCCTTTTTCCTCTTTATTTTTACTTCATTTCTGGGAAGCTAGTCCCTAAATGTGGTGGGTGCTAGGATTAAACTTCACCTCCTAAAGGGCTCACCTGTACTTTTGATTCTTGTCCTCTGCCCACATGGGAAACACTTGGACCTAGTAAATTTCTCTGCACTTCAGGGAATGACTCCCTTCAAGTGTCACCTTCTCTGGAAGGTGTGTCCTCAGGCAGGTGAGGGCCCCTCCTCTCTCTTTTGGTACCGCAGAATGCCTGCTTCCACCTGCCTTAGTCATTGGCTGGACTGCAGGGTTGTTTCCTCCATTATATAGTCAGATTCTGGAGGGGTTGCTGCACATTTTGTAACATAATAACAGTGACACTAATCACAGCGGCCACCGCTTACTGAGTTTCTATTGTTTGATACTGTTCTAGGTACTTTGTGTGGATTATCTCATCTAATCCTCATAACCACCCTTGGACAATGACACCACCGATTTTCCGCATTGTACAGATGAGAAGACAGAGCCATAGGCAGCTTAAGTCGCCCAAGGGAACTGTGGCAGCTCTGCCGCCTGGCCACCATTTCTTAGCACTGAGGCGCTGGTACTGAGCAGGTGTTGAGTCAATATTGAAATGACTGTGGTGGTGAATTTATGCACAAGACTAATTTTCCTTCTTGATTGACCTTCTTTGATTAGAGAGCTCTGTTAAAGCATCGGAAAAATAAGAGAGTCTTAAACATAATCGTGTTTCCCCAAAGGCTTTTGAAAGCAAAGTTCTATCATACTCCTTTCTTTTAAAAACCATAATTGCCTTTGGTGGGCTTGTTGAATTTGCACACAGATTCTGTCATGCGCATGGATCGATCCTATCTTTGCAGTTTATATTACTTTATCACTGTTCAGATTAATGTAACATAATAATGATGAAAGAAAGGAGTATTTACTTCTGAAGTTGACATCCTTAGTCTTGAGACCAGGAAATGAGAAAGACTTTGGAAGAAGTCAGCAGATAGAAGTGTAAAATTAAAACCAAAGTAATGCACAGAAAACATGTTGTAGTGTCATTAGAAGACAGAACTGTGGAAGACTCTTTAATCTCATCTTCCAATTCATGTATTTGTGCCAAAAATATGTATACTAGGAACTCAGTGTCTGTAGGGTTCTGTGCTAGACATTGGAATAAACTTGAACAAGACGGGGAAGGAGCCTGTTCTCATAGAGTAATGAGCTGGTGGGGAAGCCAGACACTAAGGAGTAAACAATAAATTACATTTGTGGTAAAATGTCCATAGGAAAACAAGAACCCATTGCTGGGATAGTATAGAACCCAGTGCATCTCTCACAGAAGCCTCCCTGACAAGGGGATATTTTACACTGAGGTCAAGGAATTCCTTGACCTTGAAATTCCTTCAGCCAGGAATTTCAGATACATTCACTAAATGCATTAAAAAGCAAATATTTTTCATTCTAGATTGAAAGAGAATCAGTGCTAGTTCCCTTGGTACTAATATGTTGGCGGTATGTCTCCATCAAGATCTCATTCCTGGGGATTTCCCTGGTGGTCCAGTGGTTGAGAATCTGCCTTCCAATGCAGGGGATGCGGGTTCGATCCCTGGTCGGGGAACTAAGATCCCACATGCCTCAGGACAACTAAGCCCGTGCGCCACAACTAATGAGCCCGTGTGCCACAACGAAAGATCCTGCATGCCTCAATGAAGATCCCACGTGCAACAGCTAAGACCCGATGCAGCCAAAAATAAAGAAAATAAATAAATAAATAATAAAATAAATCTTAAAAAAAAAAAAATCTCATTCCTTCCGGACTGTCAACAGGTGAACGGGAAGTTACTCTTGGCAGACAAACTGCCCTGTGGTTTCTACCCCTGAGCCCCATGCCTCCCTTTTTGAGAAGGTAGCCTTGCGTAGTAGGTTGCCATGTCAGAGTTGCTGAGTAGGTCAAAATGGGTCCAGATGCCAAAATGCAAGTATTCTAAGAAAGAGTTGCTAAGAGGGCACTAAAATGCACATGACTTTCTCTTCTTAGTTTAGATGGATAATGTCAGACCTGAGAGAGGAAGGCTTCTTGCTGATTGTTTTCCCTCCTTCAAAACTAGGTTTCAGTTAACCACAGTGTTTTTTTAGTGTCATGTTTTTAACTTAAAGGCATTTATTCAAAGTTCTGAAAAACAAAGCTTCAATGCTATGAGACTTGTGCAACTGAAAATGATTAATGGTATAATTCTCAGTCCTTTATAAAGTGTCTTAACCCTGAAGAGATTTATACAGTGTGGAATGGCAGTGGTGCTTCAGTGTGAGAATAGGTAATCAATACCTGCAAGCTTAGAAAAAGTGTTCTGTTTCCACCACTAATGACACAGAGGTTTTTGCAAGGCAAGGGTGTCTGGAGCATGAAGCACTCCAGAGAAGAATTAATTTAAAATCTGAAGTGGAAGATCAGTTTCAATTAAAATTGCACTTGAACGTATATTGGGTAGAGGTGTGAAAGCAAGCATGGAGTCGGCTTAAATCTTCAGATTGTTACCAGTGAATAAATGAATCTCACTGGTATGAACCCTGATTATATATTTATAGAGGGCTAAATTATATTTCACCCATGTCTGGTAGGTTATGAGAAATAATATGAATGGCAAGTACTTATCAGAGCTTAAAGAGTATTTTTTTTAATCAGTAGGATAACTACCAGGTGTCTGTGTGTTTTTACAAATGATGGCTTGCATTCTTATTTCTTTGGAGTCATATGTGTTTGGACTGATTTTCACCATGCATTGTTTTCCATTGAGTGCAATTTTGTTGTAGTACTGAGTTTCTGAAAGGCGTTACACACACACACACACACACACACACACACACACACACACCCCATTAAAACGTTAGTTTCCATAATTCAAGCATACAGGCCCAATTGCAGCTAGCCAGAATTTACATTATGGTCAACTATCAAATATGTCAACAAGCACTTTATTCCATTTTTCAATGGATCCTTTTGGCATCTGTAAGAAAATTTAGAGCAGACAGGATAATTGGAGCCTTCTGTCCCCTTTCCCCTCCTTTTTTTCTTCAAATATATTGATGCAAGATGAAAATTAAGTTTGGCTCCAACCTATGCAAATGCACACTCTGTTCCTTTATGACTCATCTCATGCAGTCTTAGGGAATTTGACCAAGAGGTGAAATGACATGAGGGAAAAGCCCTTGACAATTCCTAATTTAGTTGGAGTCCTACAGTAAAGCAAATGGCGATGTTAACTTTTTCTAGAAAGTGTTATGGTGCTTATAAGTGATTTTGATAAGTGCCCAGAGGTTTTGCTAGATCTTTGCCAATCAGCGAACATGTTCTTTCTGATAGTCTCTTTTATCTTACTGCAGGAGATAAGGATTAGGGAAAATGACACAGGCATAGAGTGAGGCTGAGCTGTTTGCCAGATAGCAAGCATATGAATCATTTTTAGGGGAGCTTCATCAGTTGCCCTTGCAGCCGTGAAGTTTCCATTACTGTGACTGAAAAGATTTTCTGTTGTTGCTGCTTTTTTCATGGTACCACTGTTTATATCAGCTGTGAGCTGTGTCAGGCTTAGGGACATGGGGAAATCCGTGGCCAGGGAGTGTGTGTGGTGGAGGATTGGGCACAGGTGTGGACTTAGTAGGAGGGAGACCTATGTTAAGGTGTCCTTGTGTCTTCCATCATACAGGGCTAGGTGTAGAGTGAGGCAGAAAAATATGGGTTCATGGATGGGTTGTTCTCCTAAAGTCACTTTGGCCATTCATCCTCCTTTATTTGATATGTGAAGGAATTTAAAGCTAAAAAAACCTAGGAATACAAGTATATGTATATGTTTGTTTATACATACACTAAACTTTATTGTTTGGGAAGCCTAAATTTTATCTTCTAAAAATTATACAGTTTACACACACTACTGTATATAAAGTAGATAATCAACAAAGACCTACTGTATAGCACAGGGAACTCTCCTCAATATTCTATAATAACCCATATGGGAAAACAGCCTGAAAAAGATAGTTATATGTATGTGTATAACTGAATCACCTTGCTGTACACCTGAAACTAACGCAACATGGTAAATCAACTATACTCCAATATAAAATTTAAAAAAATTTTAATTATACCGTTTAGACTTATTCTATATCTGACTCTCAAAAAGAGATTTATCTTAATCTTTCTAGCAAAAGATGTTTTTTCCAGCTGAATACTTCCACTTTGTCATGTCAAGAAGGTTAAAGGTAGGGCGCAGACAAATTTCAGAGCTTGTTATCAACTTAGTAGACATCATCCCCAGATATATAATTTCTGAATAGGGCAGAGATGCAGTTGTTGCAGTGTGTTTTCTCTATCTATGCCTGATTGGTGTCCATTAGGGTTATGTGTTACAGCTACATTCTCTTCCTCTTTTCCTGTAGCATATGTTCCCCCAAAAGTCTTTATTTATATGAATGCTGATTCTAGTCTGAAGGTAACTTTATACCCCCATTTCCTGTGAGAGTGAGGGGTTGAGAAAGAGAAGTGAGTGCCTTAATATACATGTGTTCAAACTGGCTAAATTGAAAAATCTCACAATTAGCCATAGGAAAACCCTGCCTCATTGCCCACATTATTTGTAATGACTCTCATTCCAGTGTTGTGTTACTTTTAATTTTTAATTCTTTTCCTTTTCCAGTTCAAAAATTCCTAGGAACCTAGAAGAAACTTGTGTTTAGTGTACTGTTCACAATAGCAGAACATAGTAAATTGATTAAGGTGTTTTCTTGTGAATCAATGCTCTGTTTATTTCAGGAAAATTATTTTAAAATTTTTAAAAAATGTGAACAACTCTGACGGCCCTTCTGCTCAACTCCCTTAATCTGATTACGGATAAAGTTAGCAAATGTTTGATTACAAATCAAGAAGCAAAACTATCTTAAGTAACTTTTTTCTCAAATTTTCTTGCCCTATCAAGCAAATGGCTTGGATTGATAGTCTTCCAATGCACTGACATCTTTAGGGTGGGGACATGTAGAAAATGTTAACCTTGGGAGATGCAGTGCTTGACTTTCGTGCATCATACTCATTTTATCCCTGACCCTTGAACCATAAGGATTGAAGTCTTGTTTTCTTTTAACAGGTGCCTACGGTCCTGAGCACTGGGTCACGTCTAGCGTCAGCTGTGGGGGCCATCACCAGTCACCTATAGACATTTCAGACCAGCATGCACGTGTCGGTGAAGAGTACCAGGACCTGCAACTTGATGGCTTTGACAATGAGTCTTCCAACAAAACCTGGATGAAAAACACAGGGAAAACAGGTAGACTGTGTCTTCTTTACTTGTCTGTGGAACAATATGAAATGTTTCTGGGTCTCTGGTCTTTACCTTAACCACGAGTTGCTCCTTTAGTAGTGTATGTTGCTACAGAGAACGTATAGCTGAGTGAGAGCTTTGGAATTGGCCCTTGGTTTGAGAACTGACCACTTGCTTTACTAGCTGTGTGATTTGGGACAAACTACCTAATCACTTTGTGCTTTAAGATTTTTTTTTAATATGCTAGGATAAAAATTAAATATATATATATAGATAACAAAATTGTATCAGTCTCATAGGGTTATAAGGATTAAATGGGTCAGTCCATGTGAAGGATGCAGCATGAACTTTTAGAAATCTGTTTTACTATAGTGGCCACTAGCCACATGTGGCTATATTCAAATTTAAATTTTAATTGATTAAAAGTAAGTAAGATTAAAATTCGCTCCCTCAGTTTTACTAGCCACATATCGTTTTCTTTTCCGCTTTCTTAGGTTGCGTGTTTGCAGGGTTTGAAGCAGAGGAGACCCACATTGAGATCTCTGGATTTTTCTGGGGTGTGGGTGAGGGTCACCTCTATTTATTTTTCCAGGTTTATTAAGATATAATTGATGTATAACATTTTGCCATTTCATTTTATTGGTTGTTTCTTTTGCGGTGCCCAGCTTTTGAGTTTGGTGAGTCTCATCTGTTTTTACTTTTGTTGCGTGTGCTTTTGGTGTCATATCCAAATTATCATTGCCATGGCCAATGCCAAGGAGCTTTTCCCCTATGTTTTCTTCTAGGAGTTTAATAGTTTCAGGTCTTAGATTTTAAGTCTTTAATCCATTTCAAATTAATTTTTCTGAGGGATGTAAGGTAGTGGTCCAACTTCATTCTTTGAACGTGGATGTTGCATTTTTCCAGCACCATTTATCGACGAGACTATCTTTTTCCCATTGAGTATTCTTGCCTCCTTTGTCAAATATTAGTTGACCGAATATGCATGGGTTTGTTTCTGGGCTCTAGATTCTATTCCACTGGTTGATGTGTTTATTTTTGTGCCAGTTCCATACTGTCTTGATTACTATAGCTTTGTAGTATAATTTGAAATCAGGAAGTGTAACACTTCCAGCTCTGTTCTCCTTTCAAAGGGTGGCTTTGGTTTCTCAGGGTCTTTTGTGGTTCCATAGGAATTCTAGTATTGTTTTGACTATTTCTGTGAAAAATACCATTGGAATTTTCATAAGGATGTCATTGAATCTATAGATCACTTTCAGTAGTATTGGTACTAGCCACATTTCAAGTGTTCAGTAATATATGGCTAGTGGCTATCATATCAGGCAGCAAAGATAGAGAACATTCTATCATTATAGAAAGTTCTATTGGACAGCACTGTGCCAAATGCATAAATGAAAATAAAATCCTTATCTTCCTTGAGAATTTGCTTTGTTAATATTAGTTATTATATTAGAATATAGATGAACACCATCTTATCCCTTTGTGCATCAGACCAGCAGTTTGATCCTCCTGCTTCCCTTTACCTACCTCACCTGTCACTTGGGGTCCACAAATATGAAATACCACATTTTCAACATTGCTGGTGCAAAAGCTCCTTCCCTCTTAATCACTATTATGCAAATAGCAGTTATAGATCATTGATGGAAGTAGCAGGAATGCCTTGCTATGCCCCACTGTTTGATCTGAAAATAAATCCCTAGGTGTTATATTACATTTGTGCCTAGTGCTACCTGGGATTCCGTTGGTGCTAAAGATATTTTTCTTATCTTATTTTTCAATTCTTATAACCCAACCCATTAAAACTAACTCTCCCTCTCTCTCTCTCTCTCTCTTTGAAATGATCCCTTTGTAGCCAAGGATGGCACTACAAACCACTGTTAGTAATCCCTTCAGGAGCCTTGGCTGCCTGAAGCCCTCATGCTGAGCTAAAATGACTTCATTATCTGTCCTTCGGTCCCATCCATGTTGTGGGTCATTGAGTTGCCTTTTTTTTTTTTTTTTTCAACCTAACTGGCTGCACATACAACTTCGGGGATCCATTTCCTTTTCCAAACCAGCATTTGTCTGAGATTATTCATGGCCGATTGCTTTGGGCTGGCTTGATTTGTTCTTAGAATTGTTTCCCACTCACTCAGCACAGTGATTCCCAGTTTTGGGCTCTTTTCCATAATGTCCCCACAAACGGTTCTTTGGGCCTTATAGCAGCTACCTTCTCCTGTACCTTGATTCAACCATTTGAGCAGCTGCTCAGGACAGACTTGTGTACCAGTGATATTATCTGTACACAACTTTTCACCCCCACCTCTCTACTCCCCCAGTATAGATGGTGTGCTTGTTGTTGCCATTCAGAATTTCTCTACCGGTGGCCCTGCTTTATATTTCAAATGTGAGTGTCCTTTGGACACCTGTGATGGGAATATTACTCTGCAGACGATCTGAATGTGGTGGATGGAAGATTTGCCACGCTGGGGTAATCGGATTTTGCTGTCGAGTGCTACCTTGGTGTGCCACATTCCAGAAGCCTGCCAAAGGCAATTCGCTGGGCTCTCTGATATGGTTTTCTCCTTGACTTGCAACGCTTGACAGCCTTCTGCAAAGATAACACGTTTCAGTGACAGCTTTCAACTTGGTATCTCCAATGACATGTTTTAGATGAGTGTAGGGTTCACTCAGTGCAAGTTGATTCATGACCTTGGTCTTCCAGAAGCTGATTATCAATCTCTGTCACTCTGCTGTCTTCCCAGAGTGATCCCCAAGTTGTTGCCTGTCTATGGGTGCATGCGCCTGACTTTGGAGCACAGCCATCCAAATATGAACGCATCTGTCTCTGAAATTTCAGAAGAAGCATGGCTTTCTGAGAAGCAGAAATAAATCCTTGTGACTTCTCAAACTGTACTTACGACTACAAAATTTATGACATCATACTAGGCGGGCCAGTATCTCATAAATAATCTAACATGATTCTATAGGAGTGATTTTTTAAAAGTGCCAACCATTTGTATGCAATTTTAAATGTGAACATCGAATTGTTTTTCTGTTCTCTTCAAAGAGTTTCAATTTATGTTTGTCTAGAAACTTGGGTGCGAAAACCAACCTGTGTCATTGTTGTTGTTGTTGTTGTTTTAAATAAGCATGAACCTAGAAACTTCTTTATTCTGCAGTTCTTAAAATGCCAAGTGAGTTCGTAAATATTGCAGCATTTTAGAGAAATATGAGGATTCACTTGCTTTATCAGTTATGCACGGATCATATAAATTGAGCTGAACACGGTATAAATACAGTGTGCTGTGTGTCTGAATTAAACGTAGGAGTTCATAATATCTGCAGTGAGTAGTATTGATAGGCAACTTGGATAATATCAGTTTAAAAAAACACACATATCATTGTATACTATAATTTTGTAAGATGTGACCATTTGGGGAAACTGGATAAAGGGGACTCGGGACCTCTGTATTATTTCTTACAACTGCATGTTGATCTACAGTTATCAGAAAGATTAAAAGTTTAATTTAAAAAAAAACCCGTATGTTGTGAGCCACATAGTCCGTCTTTGTTACCGTCGTTCATTTCATATCTAACTTTCATACCTAGATGCCAAAAAAAGTCATTTTCATTAAATCATTAATTTTTAAGCAACACCTATTTTTCTTCCCCAAAGTCTTTTCTTGAACCTCGCACTTCTAGAAAATAAATCCAGGAAGGAATATTTATTTTTTTTCTGGTAGAAATTTACAGGTCACTTATCTGTAAAATAGACTGTCATTTGCATATCAGAATATGAATTTAGAAAGTTAATATTTAAAGCGGCCTGTTACATACAGACAGTAACTTCCTCGTAAAACAGTTTTAATGTTCATATCTCTCTTAACCCCGGAGAGGGCTATATATTTAATCTAGCATAATCAATAGAGCAATGTGGTTGTACGTAGCCCACTTCTCGAAAGTTGCCTAAAATATCTTTACAAGACAGATAGCATCTCTCTATTTCTTCCCGAAGAGCCATGACTGTCTATTGTGCCAGTTCTCATTTGATTCCATCTAAAGTTATTTCTCCCTCTTTCATTTTTGTAGAATGAAAAGATAACGCATTCATTAAGAATATTTCAAGATAATCTTGCTGTTCCTAGCATTAGCTTCTAGCTAAATGATCAAAATTTAAGACTTAGATGGTGCTTCTGATATATGTTAATAAGCCATGGTCTCCTATGAGTTTTAACTATTTGGAGGATGTTTTTGTGTTTCTTCACTACTTTTTCTTTTACCCTCCCCCCTACACCAAGGACAGGTAGTAAATACATTTGCCATGATGGTTGTTACTTCCATTTTCACATTTTATGTTGGTTTACTATATTTTTTCTTTGCCTACATTCTTTGTTATTTGTCTGCCTATACCAGTGCCTGGCGTAGATGGATTCAAGAAGTAGTTGATAAGTTAATAAAAGTAGATTGATGGTGGGAAAAGTCTGTGTAGGTAAGTAGGTCAGGAACCATGTCCTAATATGTTGCTCAGCCCATAAAATTCAGACAAGAATTAAGAGGCTGTTGCCTCTACCTTACTTTACCAGGTCCTTCAAACTTTTATGGTAAAGTGACACCATAAGAACCCACAGACTTAAACTAAGAAAAGAACAACCTCATTGCAGGCTGATATGAAGAGAAAAATATAATCTTAACAACCTCAGTCATCTCCACGTGCTACGTCCCTAACTGAGCACGTGACCCCAGCTCAGTACAAGAGGAGCATTTGGTCCTGCTGCTCTGCTCGCCCACAGGGCGAGGCTCCCCTGGGCCAAGCAAGTGTCTGACCGTGAAAGGCACTGTGCGTTCTGTGGGTCACTGCAGTTACAGCTCAAACTAACGGCTGCCCCCATGCTGCCCTGCAGAAGCAGTGTTCTGGTCTAAGGTTGGTGGAGAAACTGATGCGAGCCTTACTGAGAGTCAGTACCAGGCTGCCATTACGGGCTCCTTACAGAGTTTCCAGTGGTGATTTTCATGATGCTTGATTTCTTCCCAAATTCATGGACTTGCACGCTTAGCCCCCGCTCAAGAGGGCATTCCACAGTGCCAGCATGATTGTCCTAGTGTCACATGCATGAAAAAAGCCTTTAGCAATCCTGAGATTGGGAAGGAAGTTTCTAGGAATTCTGTGTGTGTGCTTGTCTTCTCATCCCCAATTGGGCTTTCTCTTCTTTCCATTTCTATTCTACTTCTATTTTTTCTGTTCTGTTGATGAGTATCTCTCCATGAGCTTTCACTTTTTTGCGGTTTGCTTCTCTCCCACCTTTCCTCTCACATCTCCGTGAATTTCCCCACCCCTGTAAACAAGGCTCTGCCTCTTGCCTGTTGGTCTGTTTTCACTCCCAGCTCCTAGTTTTGGCCCCCTTCTCTCCCTTCTTCCTGTCTTCCTTAGAGCTGGCCGCAGATGAGAACCAGAGTTTGAAAGTGTTTTTTCTTGCTCTGTTTATGGAGTAGAGAGCCCGGTGCTGATGGTGAAAACCTAAGTATGTCCTCATTTCAATAAAACCTATATTCCTGATATATTGATGGGAAGGGCTTTAGGACAAGTGAGGTACACAATGATACCCCAAGTATATGTTCTTGGGGTTTCCAATTTTGCTTGATACCAAACCATCAAATTATTTGTATTCTATTACCCTCCCACCCCCTTGGAGTGATCTTAATGATCCTTGGTAGATGTAAATGTGGGCACTGAAGATGGACCAGCATGGGGTCCTTTTTCCTGGATCACATTTTTTTCTTTAAGCTCTGAGTTTTGTTTATGCCACTAACGAATTGGTCATTTTGCTCACAAAGAGGCTGCCGAGGTTTCTGATTAAAAGCGTAGCATCAGCCAAGTAGACAGATGTTTGGAAACATCTGGGTGTTCAGCACCATTGACACTGGGCATGCCCAACCCTGACTTCATAATACCCCACAGCCCTCTGGTTAGTTCAAGGTTGCCCAAAAACGAAAATTTAAGTGTAATTAAAAAAGGATCTGTTCTTCTTTGGGGGGGATGCTAAATGTGCTTTGGCTCTTCTTAAATTTCTCCTATTTCAGATATCCAGATTCTTGGGTTCTTTTCAGCCTGTTACCATTCAGTCTTGCCTGAACCCTGGAATTCAAGTCGGAGCTATTTCCCTGGGTCTCTTTGGCAAGACGCACTGCAAGCTCTGTTTCCTGTCTGCTAAGCTCCACTTCCCTTCTCTTATCCCCATAGTCCCAGTCCCTGCGCTCGGGTGGTAGCAGCTATTTTCTGGGTAGACCGAAGCCTAATCTACCAGTTACAGAATGGGCAAACCAGCGCTATATTACATAACTAGACTCAAAACTGAATTCACGATTTTGAATTTTGAGGGTAATTTTTGAAGCGTTCCTTTCTTTTTTAGGGCACAGAACCTTCTGCTAGGTTGTCATCTGTCGTATCTTATATGATTAAAGGGTCAACTAATCCACTTTGTTCCTCTTGCTCAGTTTAGCAGTGAGTTAACCGAGACCCAGGATAATCCCATGACTTGGCGTTTCTTGGTTCTCTGAGGCTGCTCCGACTCACATTGTCTGTCCACTATCTCTTTACTAGATGAATGCAGTAACCTCCTGACTTTGTTTTTTTCTTTTTTTAAAAATTAATTTATTAATTTATTTATTTTTGGCTACATTGTGTCTTCGTTGTTGTGCGTGGGCTTTCTCTAGTTGCGGCGAGCTGGGGCTATTCTTCGTTGCGGTGCACAGGCTTCTCATTGCGGTGGCTTCTCTTGTTGCGGAGCACGGGCTCTAGGCGCGCGAACTCAGTAGTTGTGGTTCGTGGGCTCAGTAGTTGTGGCTCATGGGCTCTAGAGCACAGGCTCAGTAGTTGTGGCTCACAGGCTCTAGAGCGCATGCTCAGTAGTTGTGGTGCACGGGCTTAGTTGCTCCGCAGCATGTGGGATCTTCCCGGACCAGGGCTCGAACCCCTGTCCCCTGCATTGGCATGCGGATTCTTAACCACTGCACCACCAGGGAAGCCCCTGACTTTGTTTCTACCAACCAATGTTGCCTTCCTTCCAGGCCTTTTCCGTTTAGTAGCCACAATGATCTTATTTCCCTAATCTGATCATGTCTGTGCATCTCCCCCTCTTTCTTTCTTGTTCTCTCTCAACCATATTGAGGACCTCTCACTTCTCTGCAGAACTCAGACAGACTCCTTGCTGTCCCTGCTTTGCTGTCTGGCCTCTATGCCACACCCTGCTCTGTGGGCACCAGTCACCCTGGCTTCCTCCACACAGGGCATTTGCATGAGCTTTTCCTCCTGCTGTGTCTTCTCCAGTCTGGGGTTGGATGCTCACCTCTTACCACCTGCCCCTCTTGCAGGGTTGCTTCTGTCATCTCTTTAGTTGCTGGGGCCTGTCTTTCCCACCAACTGTACACTCCGTGAAGGCAGGAGCTAATGTCTCATTTACTTACCTTTTCTTCCCCAGTAGTTACTTGGTAAATTATTTGAAAAAATAAACGGTAGTGCCTACAGGGACGTTAGTAGAAGCCTAGAACTAGAGCCTGTGTGTCTTGACTTCCAGACCAGAGCATTTCCCTTTTCACCAGGAGCCTGAAAGCATCGCCTGATGGACACTGGAATGGTGGGTGGTCTGGAGGCCTCACCATTACGATCCAATAATGGGAGTCTTTTCCCATCTTGTAGTGTTAAAAATTGGTTGGGAAGTGGTGGAGGTAAGACAGTAACGGGCTTATTTTCCTTCTCATCCATTTTTTTGTTTAACTTTTGGCATCTGCTGCTGTTTACTCAGATTGTAGTGTGAACATTTGCTTTAGGCCAGCATTATTTAGACACACTGAGTTTAATTTATAAACAGTTTATGGATGTCCTGTGAAGAATGCAGTGAATGCCTGATACTCAGTCATCCAGTCAAGCTCAGGAGAAAAGTAACTCCTTATCCATGGTGTGACTCCTACCTACCCCCTGCCCCTGTGTAGAGCACTTTTTCATTATGGGGGGCCCTGGACACAGGGAATCTGTGAAAGCTGTGGATCCTCTCCCTAGGATAACTTTTATAAACAGCACTTATATAATGCCATCTAGTTTTTAACTCTAAGTTTCAGGTATACAGCATTATAATTTGACATCTGTATACACTACGGAGTTATCACCGCCGCAAGACTGTTTACTGTCAGTCACCGCACAGTTGATCCCTTCCACCCATTTTACCCACCCCTCCAACCCCTTGCCCTCTGGTAACCACTCATCTGATCTCTGTATCTGTGAGTTTGTTTTATTTTGTTCATTTGTTCTGTTTTTTTTAGACTCCACATACAAGTGAAATCATACTTATTTGTCTTTCTTCTTCTGGCTTATTTCACTTAGCCTAATGCCTTCAAGGCCCATTCATGTTGTTGCAGATAGCAGGATTTCATTCTGTTTGTGGCTGAGGAGTATACCATGGTATATACATATACCACATCTTCTTCATCCATTCACCTATCTATAGACACTCATGTGGTTTCCATATCTTGTCTATTTTAATAATGCTGCAATAAACATAGGGATGCATATATGTTTTCAAATTCGTTTTCATGTGCTTTGGATAAATACCCAAGTGGAATAGCTGGGTGATATGGTAGTTCTAGTTTTATTTATTCTTAACTGTTTTCCGTAGTGGAAAAATTCCCACCCACAGTGTACAAGGGTTCCTTTTTTTCCACACCCTTGCCAATGCTTATAGCCATTCTAACAGGTGTGAGGTGATATCTCATTGTGGTTTTGATTTGCATTTTCTTATTAATTAGTGATGTTGAACATCTTTTCATGTGCCTGTTGGCCATCTGCATGTCTCCTTTGGAAAAATGTCTATTTAGATCGTCTGCCCAATTTTCAATGGGAATTTTTGGGGTTTTGTTGTTGTTGAGTTGTATGAATTCTTTTGTATTTTGGACATTAACCCCTTACTGGATATATGAATTGCAAATATCTTTTCCCATTCAGTAGGTTGCCTTTTTGTTTTGATAATGGTTTCCTTTACTGTGCAGAAGCTTTTTAGTTGGATGTAGTCCCATTTGTTTATTTTTGCTTTTGTTTTTCTTGCTTTTGGAGTCATTCCGCAAAAGCATCAATAAGACCCATGTCAAAGAGCTTCCTGCCTATGTTTTCTTCTGGAATTTTATGGTTTCACATCTTACATTCAAGTCTTTAATTCATTTTGAGTTAATTCTTGTGTATAATATAAGATAGTAGTCTAGTTTCTTTCTTTTGCATGTGACTGTCCAGTTTTCCCAACACTATTTATTGAAAAGATTGTCCTCATTCCATTGTACGTTCTTTGCTCCTTTGTTGTAAATTAACTGTCCGCATATGTGTGGGTTTATTTCTGGGCTTTTACAGTGCCATCTTCCTGCTATAATGTGGTGAATGAGTTACTGTTGTGGGCATTCTTCATGTGTCAACCCTTGTGATCTCATAACAAACTTGTGAAGTTGCTGTTGTATTATTCCAGTTTCACAGAATAGGAACTGAAGCACCCAAAAATGCAGTAACTTTCTCACAACTGATAGTGGCAGATCTAGGGCTCAAATTCAGACCCAACTGGCTCCAGAGTCTGACTTCGTTTATGCACCCATGCTCAGAATTTTACTTCCTGTATCAGGAGGATGTAGACCGCGAAGTCTGTGGGTGGCTACTGCTTTGGACTTTGGACTCCAGGTTAAAAACCCTGAATTTGAAGCTCCCAGTTTCTTCCACATCCTCCATCATTCTGCTTTAATTTCATCACAATCCATATTAGCAGTTGAACAACCAGAGGGGCCTCATTCTAGACAGTGAACTCCTAGGTACTTTCCCTGCCTTCTCCTCCTGGCCCATCTTTCTCCAGTCTTTAGCTGTTGCTTGCTACCTTCCTAAATGTCACCTTATCCAGATTCACTCTTGGTGCTACTGTTTTAAAATTTAAATTAAAATGTATTTATTCATTATTATCGTAGTATCGTTTAGTTATTGTTTTTCAGTTGATGCACTTGATTTTAATTAAATGAATTGATTTTAAAGCAAAACGTTTTATCAACAAGTTAATACAAAATGCTGTGCATTTGACAAGGATAGACTTATGTAAAAAATTAGGTCTGTAATCTGTGAAAATAAATCAAAGGTACCAACGTTATTAAGTTCTAGCTTACGTATTTACTTTTCGGTAAAGGGGGAAATGAATGAGTATCGTTGAAAGGTGGAGGGCATATTAGCATCAAACTGGGATTTTCTTTTCACTGACGTGACTGAAAGAATAGAAAACATGGAAATCTGTTTTTTACTCAGTGTTTTAGTAAATTCAGAGCAGCCACTCAACACTTAACATCTCAGGTATTTGGGTCACACCTACCTTTGCTGTTTATTGTCCTTGCTCAAGGACACGTTTTGTTTTGTGGGAAAGACAATATTGCTTTAAAATGGAACTCTGGGGACTTCCCTGGTGGCGCAGTGGTTAAGAATCCGCCCGCCAATGCAGGGAACACAGGTTCGTGCCCTGGTCCGGGAAGATCCCACATGCCTCGGAGCAACTAAGCCCGTGCACCACAACTACTGAGCCTGTGTTCTAGAGCCTGCAAGTCACAACTACTGAGCCCGCGAGCCTAGGGCCCATGCTCCACAGCAAGAGAAGCCACTGCAATGAGAAGCCCGCGCACTGCAATGAGTAGCCCCTGCTCACCACAACTAGAGAAAGCCTGCGCACAGCAACAAAGACCCAATGTGGCCACATATAAATAAATAAATAAGTAAATTTAAAAACAAATTTTTTTTAAATAAGTAAATGAAATGGAGCTCTGCCTGAAAACGGAGAGTTGCACCTGTGTGGTTGCCCTTCTGTGCTGCTGCATGAACTCCGACCACGTCTCTAGAAATTATTGGTAGGTGGACAGAAGCCCGCATTGGCTGTGTGCTTGCTGAATTTCTGGCACTGGGTTAAGTGCTTTCTGCGTGCGATTTCTTTCAGGCGTCAAAACAGTCTCACCAGCTAGGCACTGTTATTGCCATTTGAATAATGATGGAAACCAAGACACAGAGAAGTCAGGTAACTTGCCCAAGGTCACCCCGCTGTTAAGTGGCAGAATGAGATTCTAACCCAGGTCCGTCCATCCCGTGAGCTCATGGCCCTTCCTACATTCTGTGCTCCGCAGCGGCTACCTTTGGTACATTTTGTTGTGAAACAGAGCAGTGTTATCAGTGATCATCAGCAAAGTGTTGCATGGTGGCTGGGCAAGTTCTCTCTTTCCAGTGTTATATGTAAACAAAAATTTAGCCGCTTTCGGAAGGTGGGGGCAGTACATGCATGTAGTGTGCTGTGTGCTCTAGTGAGAAATACTGTAAAATGAAAAATGAGATTAGTGTTTCAGGTTGTACAGTTCCCTAATTATGCTTTTAATTATTCATGAAAAAGAAGTAAAATGACCCCTGACAGAGACATAAATGATTTAGGTAAAATCAAATATTTATAAGATGCTGCGGAGTCCCTGCATGATTGTAACAGATGCGCTCAAAATTCTTTGTCTTCATCTTTTGGATGCAAAATGTTATGGATAGAATCTGTAACCAGCTGTGAGTAATCAACAGTGTTAAAGACAATACTGAGCTAATTCATAGGTATTTGGGCTTTGGAACACTGGTTTAACACAATACTTTGTCTTCTAAAATATATTGTGTTCTAGGGATCACCAAATGACAACCCCTCCTGCTAGTTCTTAGGTTTTTTAATGGTTGGAAAAAAATCAAAAGGAGAATATTCCATGACGTGTGAAAATTATATGCGAATTTTAGTGTGGATAACTAAAGTTTTATCGGAATACAGCCTCACCCATTCATTTACATATTGTGTTTGGCTGCTTCTGGGCTACTAAGACCAAGTTAAGTGCATAGGACCCACAAAGCCTTAAATATTTACTGTCTCACCTTTTACAGAAAAATTTTGCCAAGCCTTCTTCTAAACCATGCGTAGCACACAGTAAAGGAACATGTCATAGCATGTTCAATCAGCATGAGAAACACTTGCTCTTATTTCATTTTATCCTTTAATTCTCTGTCCCACTAATTGAATGTTCCCTGTAACTTTTTCAAAAGTTGCGAGAAAACTGCCTTTGAATGCAGTAAAAAGGGATTATTACAAACAGGGTTCCGTCACTTGCTCTTTTTTTTTTTAACGTCTTTATTGAAGTATAATTGCTTTACAATGGTGTGTTAGTTTCTGCTTTATAACAAAGTGAATCAGCTGTACATAAACGTATATCCTCATATCTTGTCCCTCTTGTGTCTCCCTCCCACCCTCCCTATCCCACCCCTCTAAGTGGTCACAAAGCACCGAGCTGATCTCCTTGTGCTATTGGGCTGCTTCCCACTAGCTATGCTTCCCTTTTTACAGAGAAGTCCTGAAACTAATTGCACTTGTTTTAGAAATGGGTCATTAGTCTAGTCCCTGTCTTTTATGGAGACCTAATTTTCATGCAGGATTTCTCTCTAAGGCTTGATCTGGCATCTCTTTAGGAAGAGGAGACAATGAGGATACGAAAGCTTTTCCCTGCCTTAAATGAGCTTAGCTTCCAATCACAGGCCATTTAGTATGTTGGTTGGCGCATTGATCACAGGCCATTTGGTATGTTGGTTGGAGCGTTATGCGTATTCACCAGCCAATAAGTGTTTGTTAAATGAATGAATGAATTCACTTTAGACAACAACAAAAAAGGGGGGGAATGTATGACTTATAAAATAAAATCTCTTTTTCATCCACTTGGATATTACATTCCTTTTGGAAAAATAATTTTTCTGGTAGTATCAGCCCAAGTTACTTGTTCTTGATTTCTCTTTTCCATGTTTCAAGGAAGAGAGATGTGATTTTGAAATTTAGGATTTGAATTGATTGAGGTTTTCTATGTTAAGGACTTCTTATGTGTTCTTCCGGATGGGCTAAGCAAAATTTTCTTATGCTTAGAATTAAAAGACATAGTAAAGTAAATCTACTTAGCTGCAGTTACTTGAGTGACTTAATGAGTAGAATTTTCACTATACTTTCCTGGACACCATTATCAAATATGAATCCCAATCCCAGCTGTTTTCCCACTGTTATTTCCTTAATATTGGTAGAACCTACAAATTTTATTTCCTGACGCCTTGCTTAAGTTTTCTGATCAAAGAAACATGTCTTCTGCAACTGACTTATATATATATTTCCCATCTCATTCCAGACCTCGAATCTTGGGATAGCCCCAGGAATCAGTGTTTAAAAAGGAAAAATAATTTTGATCTTCAAGCAGATTTACAGACCCTGATTCAGAGCCACTTACTCTATCATTGTCTGTTTTTTGTTTGTTTGTTTGTTTTTCCAACTGTGAAATGGTTAAGAAATTCTGAGACCATTCTCTGGGAATTTTCATGAGTTAGAGTCAACTGGCTCTTGAGAGCGTTCTGCAGCTAGAATGTGCTTATTTATTCAGACTAATGTTTTTGACTTGCTTTCTAACAGGTATATGGGAAGTAATTCCCATCATGTAATCATGAACTTTTATTTGAAGCACAGGAGCAATCTTTCAAGTGTGGTTTTGAAACTCATTGTCGTTTCCCTTCTGCTTTACACAGTTGCCATCCTTCTGAAAGACGACTATTTTGTCAGCGGTGCTGGCCTCCCTGGCAGATTCAAAGCTGAGAAGGTGGAATTTCATTGGGGCCACAGCAATGGTTCTGCAGGCTCTGAACACAGCATCAACGGCAGGCGGTTCCCTGTGGAGGTGAGAGAAACTTGAGATGTCAGGGGCAGCTGTGCTTTGGGTCTTGACATTAAAGAGATGCTTTGTCTTTACCCCCAGTCGTCTTGCAAATCAAACTTGTACTGTCCCTGCCTTTGTCTCTGGAAATCTTTTATATACAGCATGACAGCTAGATAGCCATCCTCAAGTTCCTCATCTTTGTTTAACTGGTGAAGCATGTAGACCTTGTGGGCGTCGTGGTTTGAGTAGACTCACCCCTGGTAGATGATTTCGGACCCTTTGTTTCATTCGATGTGGCTTCTTTGCCCTGTCCTTTCTGAAACCCTGCTTTCCAAAGTGACATTCTGTACGAAACTCTGGCCACTTCGTTTTCACCCTTTAGAAAACAGAAAAGGTAACCGATATGTGAAGGGGACTCAGAATCATCTCTCAGTAGGGAAGCTGCTTTAAGGTTTGTGTGATCTCCACGCTGTTGAGGAGGCAGCTGTGGCCATTGGTCGTATGACTCGCTGTTAACTTTGCGGGATTGACATTTTACCTCCTCTGAGTCAGTTTTCTCAAAGATCCGTGAAGAACGGGTAGTGCAGTAGGTCATGTGTATCTTTTTGGCGACTGAGGGAGGGAGCTTGTTTCCAAACTCCGTTTTTAATCTTTGGTGGGGACAACACATCTGTTCCATTGCTAACCTTATTTTTGTACCTTTCATCATGATCAGGATGTGAATATTCTTTCCTCGGGACAGACATATTTGTTGATTGTTTGGGTGCCCACGTGGTAAGCTTTACAGATTTGTAGAAGAACTGAGAGGGTTTGTACCCAAACCTGTGGCTGTACTCCAACATGGAGTGACAGCTCTTAGTGTTCTGTGACTTTAGTAAGTCATGACCTACTTGGGTCATCTGATGAATACTTTCAATCCTCCTCCATAGAGAAAAATCCATGTATGTACACACAGATTTGGGCATAATCTGTAGGGTTTCATCACTCACCCTCACTCCTCAAGCCCGTTCATGGATCCTTCAGACAACCTTGAACCTTAGGTGAAAAATCCCTTTAAGAGGAGAAAATCAATAGTATTTCTTAGTTTATAGATGCTTATATTCACATATCGATTTGTTTCTTATCCATGATTGCCTGAGAAACCAGAGATCACCATGCTGAGAAAGTGCTGCATATTTTTTTCTTGTTTTGAGCTGACAAATTCACAGTATCAAGTATTCTTCCCATATTAGGATTCCTCTATCCTTGGGACTTCCTGTCCTAGTCACATTAAAGTTTCTACTTAATGGGCTCTCTTTCTCCTTTTATGTTGAATGAATCATTTCTTAAAAATCTTAGCTTGATTTGTACTTGGAAAACTTGATTCCTAGAAGCCAAGTTGATCAGATTTTTTTAAGTTTGGGGTTTCTCTTTTGTTCCTGCTGGCCAGTTCCCGTTGGCGGTGTCGCTGAAGGGAGAATTTATGCCTAGCTAGCTTTGCTCTAAAGCTTCTTTATCCTAGAAATGGGTTGCCATTTGTTTAGTTAATGTTGTTCCGGACAAAAGACCTGTGCTTGGAAGTTTGAAAACTTAATTTGGCCGCTGCCTTGGAAAAGAAAAACTCTGGAGGAAGGAACTGGGAACTTCTGCCTCATTCCTAATCACAGTCCCTAACGCCTGTCTCCTCCTATTTGAGTCTGGAAAAATGAATAGACTAGATGCATATTCTTTTGAAAACTTATTACTTTAAATGCATTTTGTTTTTTACTCAAAGATGGCCATGAAATTCAGAAACTAATTATAAACGGGAGCTACAATGCCCAGACTTATTTTTGACCGAGCTATTCGAATTTATTTCTTCTAAGTCATGTCACATGGTAAGGCTGCCTCTATTAATTGGGTGCTTCATTGAAGCCCATCTGGTTCATAGCTTGTTTTTTTTTTTTCTAATGTGATAAACATGTTAAATTACTTAGTGGTTGTATTTGGAGGAACTTGAATTTCAGAGATTAAAGGTAACGGGAGCAAATTGAACTATAAAATATGCACAGAAAAGTTGCTCACTTTTGCGGAAGACATGTCTGTGATACGTTAAATTGTTTTATTTGAGTTCTTTATTAACACCAGCTCTCTCTGAGATTTTTACACTGTTTGAGCATCTCAGACTTGGTTTATGTCTTTCCACATAACTACAATGCTTTTCAAGAAATTAAAATGAAAGTGAGAAAATTATAATGTACCATGTAGTAATCTGTCCGCGTTGGGGACATTATTTATTTTATATAGAGTCAGAGAAGAGTCATTGTGGAAGATTGGGATAGGATTGGTAGAATACAGCATTGGTTCTCAACTAGAGACAGTATCCTCCCCCTCAGAGGACATTACGTGTTTTCGGGGGACGTTTCTGGTTGTCACTGTTGTGGGCATTGATACGCTACCAGCATCTAGTGGATAGAGGCCGGGGACGCTGCTCAACATCCCATTTCATAGGACAGCCCCACCACAAAGAATTATCCAGCCAACGTGTCACTATTGGGAGACTCTAGGGTAGAGAACGCAGTATGTTTAGTGGAATCCAGACTTCCTTTACTCATGTGGCGTCATTTGAAGTAGATTTAAATAAAGAAGACTCAGGGCAAAGTTGTTCCATCCTCTTGCAGCTTTTTTTTTTTTTTTTTTTTTTTTTTGCGGTACACGGGCCTCTCACTGCTGTGGCCTCTCCCGCTGCGGAGCACAGGCTCCGGACGCGCAGGCTCAGCGGCCATGGCTCACGGGCCCCACGTGGGATCCTCCCGGACCAGGGCACGAACCCGTGTCCCCTGCATCAGCAGGCGGACTCTCAACCACTGCGCCACCAGGGAAGCCCCCTCTTGCAGCTTTTGGAGAGGAAATGTACCTTGCTTTATGGGTCAGAGCATTGCTGGTCCTGGTTTCTTTCGATTCCATTTGGGATAAAGTCATGACCTTGGGTATCTTACCAGCTCCCTCGGTGCTCCAGTGCTGCAGGTTGAATTTTAAGCATATGCCCCACAAGACTCTGGATCTGCTCCTTGAGGGTAAATTGCAACAAACCCAACTTTGTAGGTTTTGCTGCTTCCCAGGAATTCTTTGAGGTCATCTACAACAACTTTGTACACATTGAGAAATTAAACGTCTCCACACTTTCCTGGCTGAAATCCTGGACTCAGCCTTGTAGTTCCTATACTTAAAAACATCCAGTCTAGGGCTTCCCTGGTGGCGCAGTGGTTGAGAGTCCGCCTGCCGATGCAGGGGACACGGGTTCATGCCCCGGTCCGGGAAGATCCCACATGCCGCGGAGCAGCTGGGCCCGTGAGCCATGGCCGCTGAGCCTGCGCATCCGGAGCCTGTGCTCTGCAGCGGGAGAGGCCGCGGCAGTGAGAGGCCAGCATACCGCCAAAAAAACCCCACAACATCCAGTCTAGTAGAAAAAAAATGTCCTTGTGAAAACGAAACAAAAGTCTTTAAATAGCAGCGTTCTTTATAGCTCAGTTAAAATTAGAAAAGAAAGTTGGAATCAGATAAGGCTAGAAGACTAGACCCACTTTGGATCCTCAGAGGCACTCACCTCCTATTTATTCAACTTTATCTCTTGTCTAGCAGCAAATTTTTCTTGAGTGCCTTCTGTCATGTGGGTGCTGGGTTACAAAGCTGAAGAGGAAAGAGAGTCCCACCCTCAAGATATTTATACTCTAGTCATGACACAGAAACTGACCGAAGAGTCCCATAAACAGCTGTGTAATATCAGTTGTGATATAGTCTCTGAAGGAGAGGGACGTTTTGTCATGAGACAGAAGACCTTGGTGGAGACAGATACTTATTAAGAGGGAAAAGATTAATTGGAGCCTGCCCATAGAACAGGGGTGTGCAAAGGCCCTGAGACAGGTGATACTTGGTACATTTAAGGAGTAAAGAGAGATCAATGGGGATTTTGATAGGTAGGATAATACCCCTCCCCCAAAAAATGTCCACTCACTAATTCCTGAAAATTGTGAATGTATTTATTCCTTTACATGGCAAAAGGGACTTTGCAGATGTGATTAAGCATCCTTAAAGTCAAAAGGCTCAAAATATTCCTGTGATTAAAATAGTAGTCCTGTTTGAGTTCTTCTGTGGCCACTCCTCTTTGTATTATCTGTCCAACCACAGTTATCTGTGACGGCTACTACCCTATCCTAAATATTCTCCCTACCCCACACTTATTCCCTGTTTTAAATAAGGGTTCATGTAACACTAACAGGAATTGAATCATGCGGTATTTCCACTGATAACTGAAGTTGGAGGTAGTGCATACAGAAACCTCCAGATAAAACCCTCTGAGAGCTCCATTAAGGTAGAGGTTCATTGCATGCTTGTTGTCTGAGGTAATTAAAATCTTGTTTATTACAATAAGAGATCCAGGAGTTGTTGATTCAGACTTACTGGTGCTTTATGAGTTGAAGTCTTCAGTAAGCTTAAATGATCCAAATTAATTGTGTGTGCCCTTTCCAGTGAAACTCACAGCTGGTTCATTTCAGCTCAGTTTAGAGCATCTTAGCAAGTGAGTAGAAGAAAATACATTTTTCCTAATATATACCATGCACACGCTACCATATGGTACAGGTCTGCAGTCCCTTAGGCGAGACCCTTGAGGCCAGATGTTTTAGAATTCGGAATCGTTTTTAGAAAGGCATGATGGTGCATATGCCATTTATATTTACAGAAGACACATAGTGGGGTCTGGGCCTATACCCCTTGAATGCATTCATATTTCTGCAGCATGCGGATGAATATTCACACTAAGGGGGAAATATCAATATTCAACGTAGCTTCACATCTCTTCACATCAGATTTTACTGCTGAATTAGTTTTTGCACCATAAATATCAGTAATAACAGAACACCTGTGTTTTAAAAACTGGGTCCATAGCGTGGCACTGCTTGTTCATGTTCCAAAGAGCGAAGGTTATTACCACTCATGACACAAGCACACTGAATTATTTGTCTCCCTGCTGGGCTGGATATGTCTGGGTACTACTCTCACCCTGCTCTCTGCTCTGTCCTGGTATTGTACAACATTCTTAGTCCAAGTTAAGGTTTGTCCAGGGGACAAGAAGCTGCTAGTGTTAGACTGAACTTGTTCCGTGATTGGTTCCCACTGAACATTCTGTTTGAGCCTGCAGTTGCCTTCAGTATCCACGTCTGTGGGTATGTTACCTCCACCGGCTCTGTATTCCCTCCTGTCTGTCCAGCCCCTACCTTCCTACCTAGAGTCAGACTAATGATTTGCTTTTCATTTTGCAAACTGGATCTTGGTTCTTCCAGTGCTTCTGTCACATTCCAGTTAGATGGTTGTCTTGCACTGGACCCCTAGGTTATGTCCAGGTGACCTGCATCTGCCTTCCCTGTCCCAGGTGAGCTTATGCACTTGTGACACACGCAGAGGCCTCACCCCGTGTCACCCTCTCTCCACTCATGCAAGCATGGCAGGTACTGCGCGACTCAGAGGTGGACCAGTCCAGCTAGGGATCGAGCTGCCACATTAAGTCCTGGCTTCAGTGGAGTGACATTCTAGTACAGGACTAAGGGGGATGAGTGCAGTTTGCCTGGCGCTCGTTCGTGTGTCCCCGCTTTTCTGCTGGAAATAAAGGTTGCCATATGAAATGCCTTCTTGAAGATTTACTTTATGCATCGGCATACCAAAGGCTTTTAGAAGTCCTCCACTGAGGAAATCTGTTTGACTGTATTTAAATCAGTGTTTTTCCAAACTCACGTGACCAGTGTAAGTTAGCACTATCACTCTTTTGGAAATGAGGTTCATAACTTTCTCCTTTCCTCCTTTAACCCATATTCCTTGTAAGAAATGGAGTCCTGTTCTAATAAGTGTTTTCAGAGAACACCAATCATGATCTGGATTTCCATTATTTTGAAAACTATAAAACCAAGAAGGCTTGTTCACAAAACAATTGTTTGGTGTCTCTGAACTCAATACTATATTGCTTTGTCATTAGAGAAAACTAATTGAAGGGAGTCATTGTCATTGAAGGAAGATTGAGACTTTTTCTATTAAAAATAACTTTGGGGGCTTCCCTGGTGGCGCAGTGGTTGAGAGTCCGCCTGCTTATGCAGGGGACACGGGTTCGTGCCCTGGTCCAGGAAGATCCCACATGCCGCGGAGCGGCTGGGCCCGTGAGCCATGGCCGCTGAGCCTGCGCGTCCGGAGCCTGTGCTCCGCAATGGGAGAGGCCACAACAGTGAGAGGCCCGCATACCACAAAAAAAAAAAAAAAAAGAAGAAGAACATTTGAGTAGGCCCCAGTACTTAGAGTGTGCTCAGTGGAGAAGTGCATGCCTGATTGTACAAAGCCAGAGAGCGGGTTTTGTGAGGCGGAAGCAGCCTTGGTCCCTTCGTGATGTCTGACAGTTCTCGTCACACACAGTCATCCTGAGATGTGAACTTGACTCAGGACTGTTTGATGGTGTGTCACCAACATGTGGGGCGCTGGTAACTGTTTGGATCGTACTGAGAATCTCAGATGAGCAGATGACACCCTCTGAAAAGAAACTTGGTTAAATTGGAGGTATTCTCAATATAGAAACTTGAAGACCCCATGAGTGGGCGGGGCGCGGGGCTTGTATAACCAAAAAGCAGGCTTAGGGGGCCGTGGTGGTGTTGGAGGGTGGGGCTGGTGTTACCGACTCGGGTCCTTGGACTCTTGAAGGAATAGAAATTGATAAGAGGCCACGTGAGTAATTCAGGCAAGCCTTTACTGGGACTGGTCCTGAGGGAGCCCTAGGAGGTCAGGCTGGTTCCTTAAATGGGGTGAGGGTGGGGGGCTGATCGGGCTGGAGGGGTGGCGTTGGTGGTCTGCCTGCCCCCTCGGTGGCGCTGTCTACAGGGTTCATATGCAATACCCTGCTTGTGCTCTTGCATCTCAGAAATGGCAGTTGGGTTTTGGCCCTTTGGTATCTTATTGTTCATCATTGCCCCGACTGGGACTGCTGCATGCATGAAGTCATTTTCTAGACCCTTATCGTTTCTTTGTATTTTGTTGCTTGAGGAGACGTTTGTCCCGGAGCAAGCACTGCAGTAAAGGGTCCCAGGTCCCAGCCTGTCTCACTGGTGGTTGTGCTTGTAACATGATACTGTAGACACCATTTAATAAGCTTTACCTATGTCTGGAATGTTTCAGATCTCACCAGCCTTATGAAAGAGGTGCTCTTACTGTACCCTGCTTACAGATGGCACGACTGAGCTTCAGGGACGCTGAGTGGCTCGGCTGGGGTTTACTACTAGTACTCCAGAATCTGGGTTCCTCTGTCTCCAAAATCATTCATTTTATTTGATAAGTTATTTCATTGTTTTTCTTGTCATCAGTATAGGTTGTTTTTAGACTGACCAATGCAGTAGAAATAATTTTGTTGTAATCTTTTTTTGCGGTACGCAGGCCTCAGTGTTGTGGCCTCTCCTGTTGCGGAGCACAGGCTCCGGATGCGCAGGCTCAGCGGCCACGGCTCACGGGCCCAGCCACTCCGCGGCACGTGGGATCTTCCCGGACCGGCACACGAACCCACGTCCCCTGCATCGGCAGGCGGACTCTCAACCACTGCGCCACCAGGGAAGCCCTTTTGTTGTAATCTTAACCACTGTTTATTGTGTAATAGGAGAGGGGAAAAAAAAAAAAATCAAAGGGCTTCAAATGTTCAAAGATGGCTGAACCAGTAGTAAAACATACAAAGAGGAGAAGTAAAGGGAACAGAAAATGCCATCAGCTCTTTGGGTAGAGATACCTGTAGCAAATACTCCACATTTTATCTGCCTTGACCACTTCAGTCTATTTTTTATCATGTCAAGAGCAACGCTGTCTGATAGGAAATAGAATGCGAGCCATACATTGTAATTTAAAATTTTCGGTTAGCCACCTTACAAGAGGTAAAAAGAAAGACGTGATTTTAATAATTCATTTTATTCTCTACAATTTATATTATACAATAATAATCATTGTTATGATTTTAATCATCTATTATTTTTACCCAAATACATTAACATTTTCTATTTCAACATGTAATCAAGCTGAAAAGTTATTACTGAGATATTTTACATTTTTGTTTGTACCGTCTTTGAAATCGGTGTGCCTTTTACACTGAGAGCACATCCCGAGTCAGACTGGCCGCATTTCAGAGGCTCAGGACCCACATACAGCTGTGGCTACTGTACCCGAGATGTGCCAGGCTTAAGGGTTCCAGACCTCAATGACGAAATTGAGATAATAAACCAGCCAAAAGGCTAACAGAAATTCTCCAAGAGGAATCTTTATGCTGAATCTGTGGTCATTTTTACACTTTTTCTCTTCCAACAGAAAAAAAGGTAATCAGTAGTTGACTTTTATATTGGAGTCTGACTTGGTTGTTGAAGAGCAGGTTTTCTCTTTTTCCTTTATAAGCTTTCAGGTTGTTTCCCATTATTTATTTTCACAACGTGCGTTCCTGGGGCCTTGAACACTGTTCTCCTCAGAACCCATTTGCAGGCTGGGGAAGCCACGTAGAGCTGGTTAGGGAGACCTTTGTGCCCTGAGGGCAGGGATGGACCTCAGGCGGCCAGATCAGATGTATTGTAAGTTCAGGTCCAGAGGATTTATGGGCATCTGGCTCAGAAAGACACCCCACACCTCCACTCTTCTTTTGTCCTGTCAAAATTTGAACAGGAAGGTTTCAAGCCATCTTAAATCTAAAGCCTTTGAGAAGTTCTGTAGTGCCGACGTCACTCAGAAAGGACAGTTGGAAAGATTTATAAGGAATAGAAAGAAGTCAAGATTGAAAGGAAGTCTATTTCCTCTCTCGCCTTTAAATCCCCGGCCTAGAATTTCATAGTGCCCCACTTTAATGGGATGGGAATGGATTCCTAAACCTTCCGTCTCCGGATTGTATGACCTGGCGCTGTATGCAGCACAGATATTCCTCTGGGTACATTTCCTGCGATATATGGAGACCAGCTGGGCAAAGTTACCAAAACCCTATTTTAGTTAAAAAAAAATAAAATTTTATCTCTTAAATGTTTCAGGATATCTTAGAAGACAAGGCTGTAAAAAAAACTCAGGTTAATACATGAAAGATACTTGGGTTAATAGTAAAATAACTTCTAAATGCCAGCTCTTTCTATACAGACAGAACTTCGATTTTTGAATTTCCCTATTAAAACCTTTACTGCATTGGTTTATAAAAAGTTCAGTGTGCAGGGAATCTTCTTAATTGACGCTTCATTGTTCACCATTCTCTGATCAAGGAAGGCTCATCCCATGATCTTCTGACATTTCTCAGCCTGACTCTGCCTTTGAATTTGCCTGTCTCTATCTCTGTCTTCTTTTTTCTTTCTCTTTTTTCCTCACTTTATTTATTTATATTTATTTTCTGGCAGCGTAAGTGTGGGCTGCAATATCATAACTATACGTAGGTAGCGCCCTTAGAAAAATATGCCGTTAGTCTGTTTTCTAGGTTCTTGTTAGTGGGTCTCAATGCTCTGTGTAAAAAGTGATCTGTCGTCAGATATGTTTAGGAAACGCTGCATGATATGTCTTCCTCTTATAGATTGATAATAAGCCAATACAGTAAAACGCTTGAGAAATATTCCAGTAGAGAAACCTGCATAATTTTCATTTAACTGGAGTCTCCCCAACTCAGGTGACCATGGAACTCTTCTTATTTGTATCTCCTGCGGGACTAATGACGAAGAGAATGAATACACGGGGACAGGCAGTGTCAGGTAGTTCCACAGAGAGTCCTTTTCTGTGTCTGGATGCCGTCTATATAAATGTTCAAATGACTTCCTTACACTCTGCCTTAGTTTCTAAATTATCGACAGTGTTTGCTTGTTCAGTTGGTGAACAGAGCCTTCTCTGCATGGGACAGAAAGTGCCCTGGCCTCAAGGGACCTTTATTTCAGCAGGTGCTAGGGCCCTGAGGCCAAAGCCTGCCTCTCCTGCTTGAGCAGGCAAGGGCAGAGTGATAGGAACGAAGTCAGCAAAATAGTCAAGGTTCCGATGATACGAGGCCCGTGGACCATGGGAAGCTCTGTAGTTTTTACTCTAGGCCAGATGGGAAGCCCTTGGAATGTTCTCAGTAGAGGAGCAGCGCTATCTGGCTTATATGTTACAAGGATCCTTCTGGCTGCACTTGCACGTGGAGAACAGACGTCAGAAGATGATTATAATATTTCAAGAGAGATGATGTTGGCATGTGCCAGAGATGGGGGCAGTGGGAAGAGGTTGAATTCTGGTTGTTTTGAGGGAAGAACGTATCAATCGAGACGAAGTGTGATATTGACGTTATCTTAGAAAATTTGTATTTCTTGGTTAGGAAAGAAAACAATTTGAGGAGAGAAAATTGTGGGTCACTGAACAGTCTGTAGTATTTTATCGCATTTCATTCAGTTTTTAAAAATTCTTTTAAATCTCTATGTCATCTTCAAATTGTACTTGTGTAATAGGTATTATATACCAGTTTTGATTACATACTATATGTTATACACTAGGGAAGAATGTAGCGTGGGGAAATGATTAAACATGACAATGATAAAAACAAAGCCCATTTTGGAAGGCTTCATTTGAGTTAATAGATGTAAAGTGCTCTCAGCAGGACTGGAACATTCTAAGAGCTTATTCAGTATTCCCATTATTATTATGTGTGAATCCTCTCCTTCCGTGAGGCAGCAGATCCTTAATCCATCCGTTTACTTTCTTTTCCACTATTTCCACCCAGGTTTAAGCCATCACCGTCTCTGACTTTGACCAGTGTTATAATTTCTTAACAGGTCCATCTTGCCGCTGCAACAGTCCACTCCTTATCCAGTAACCAAAGTTTTCTTGTAAACACTTGAATTGCATTACATTGTTTTCTTTAAAATCCTCCACCAGGGGCTTTCCTGGTGGCGCAGTGGTTGAGAGTCCACCTGCCGATGCAGGGGACACGGGTTCGTGCCCCGGTCCAGGAGGATCCCACATGCCGCAGACCGGCTGGGCCCGTGAGCCATGGCCACTGAGCCTGCGCGTCCGGAGCCTGTGCTCCACAACGGGAGGGGCCACAACAGTGAGAGGCCTGCGTACCGCAAAAAAAAGGGAAAAAAAAAATCCTCCACCGGTTTCTGATCCCATGTTGAACAAATTCCAAAATCCGGCCTCGCCTTGCAGAGCCCTACTTGATCTGGCTCCTACTCCCCGACCCCCCATTTTCACTGACTGTTTCCTCAGTCCCGAATATTCTCTCCCTGTTTATCACTTCTCGTAGCTCATTCCTTCCCTGATCCTACCCGTTAATCAGTTGCACGCTCTCTCCCCTCCCAACTCAGCCACTTTCTTTCCTGTTACCCACTTTCATTTTCTTCACAGCACCTATCACTTTTTGAAATTGCTTATTGATTTACTTGTTTATTTTTTAATAAATTTATTTATTTAATTTATTTATTTTTGGCCGTGTTGGGTCTTCGTTGCTGCACGTGGACTTTCTCTAGTTGCGGTGAGCAGGGGGCTGCT
Organism: Stenella coeruleoalba; assembly: GCF_951394435.1. Classification (NCBI taxonomy): domain Eukaryota; kingdom Metazoa; phylum Chordata; class Mammalia; order Artiodactyla; family Delphinidae; genus Stenella; species Stenella coeruleoalba. The sequence goes on from NC_137156.1 coordinate 77,464,460, forward strand.
CTTAGTTGGGGTGCGCGGGCTTCTCATTGCAGTGGCTACTCTTTGCGGTGGCTTCTCTTGTTGTGGAGCACGGGCTCTAGGCACGTGAGCTTCAGCAGTTGTGGCTCACGGGCTCAGTAGTTATGGCTTGCAGACTGTAGAGCTCAGGCTCAGTAGTTGTGGCGCACAGGCTTAGCTGCTCCGCGGCATGTAGGATCTTCCTGGCCCAGGGCCCAAACCCCGTCCCCTGCATTGGCAGGCAGATTCTTTTTTTTTTTTTTTTTTTTTTGCAGTACGTGCAGTGTGAGGTCCTCTCACTGTTGTGGCCTCTCCCGTTGTGGAGCACAGGCTCCGGACGCGCAGGCTCAGCGGCCATGGCTCACGGGCCCAGCCACTCCGCGGCATGTGTGATCTTCCCGGACCGGGGCACGAACCTGTGTCCCCTGCATGGGCAGGCAGACTCTCAACCACTGCGCCATAAGGGGAGCCCGGCAGGCAGATTCTTAACCACTGTGCCACCAGGGAAGCCCTGTTTACTTGTTTATTAACTCACTCCCCCTCCCCCACCCATGTACGCTGCATGTAAGCTTCTGGAGGAGAGAGGGGTCTGTCCGTCATGTTCCCTGCTGCATCTAGGCTACTGCTGGATATGGTCCCATAAAAGGGTGAGCAGTAATATGTGTGAAGAAACCAACATCCTCATATTCAATCTTCATCTTGTCCTCTCAGTGGTTCAGAGGGTAAGGGAGTCTAATCCCCAAGAATAAAAAGTTACAATTCACTCATAAAAAGGACATTTAAAGAAGCAGATCCTCCCCTCAAACTACCTCTTGTATTAAGGATGCGAAAGACCCAGATGAATTAGTTACTCCCAAATAAACACATTCATTCTGCTGCCTCATGCTGCGAGGCTGAGGGTGAGTCGTGCAGCTCAGAAGAATGATCTTTTTAAGGTCTGTTCTTCCAGAGTGGAGCTCTTATATTAGGAATCATTACAGCTACAAGACAGATTGTTCCAATTAGTCAATGAGGTCCAGGTTTTTGAGAGCTGTTAATATGTACATGAGCAATTACTGTAGCAGAGTTAAAAGGTGTGCCCTTGGGAATTTTAGATTGAGATTATCAGTTTCATTCATGAACGAAAGCAGGAGCCCTGAGAATTAAGTGCTGCATTTCTCTGCCAGTTCATTCACTAGAGGGTTCTCCAGTGCCCAGACCCAAGGGTTATGAGGTTGCCAGGTTCCTCTCCTCTGTCCCACTCTCACCCTGTCCCAGACCAGTGCCTTCCTCTGTGTTCACTGAGACCCAGACACTGTGATGAGCATTTGGGAATTTCATAGTAAGATAAACAAGCCCCTTGACTTTAGGCCACCTGAGAGACTGGCAGCGAGAATCTCAACTGGAATTTACATCAAAATCAAGTGGGCATTTTTAAATTTTCCAAAACCAAGTTCAAGTGATTTCCACTCATTCCTAATTAATAGTAAATGAATAAAACCAAAACTAAACAGAAAAGCTTGATTGAATGTCTGGTTTTCTACGTTCCAATAAAATGCTACGTTCCAATAAAACGCTCCTGTGAACAACACCGTGCCTCTCCCCTGTGCTCAGATGCTCACATGCTCTATCTTCTTTGCAGAGTTTACTAAAATCCTGTGACATAAGTAGGCACTAGATTTGGAGTTTAAACAAAACAAGTGATTTGTAGATCACTTGTGATTTGGGGGTGGTGCCCCCCCCTTTCTGGTAGGCCGGTCTTTTTGAATGGTTGCACATCAGCAAGTCAATCTCAAAGGTGCCTGAAATCCTGAAGTTCCTCCATTTGCGTTAAGGTATTGCTGCCTCTTCAAATGCTAATATAAGGAGAAGAACAAAATGTGAGTTTTATCTCTTTTGGACACGTTCGTAAAGCTCACCAGATCCCACTCCTGTGGTAGCTAGCAAAGAGCAAGGCATCACTTGGAATAAGATGCAAAGGCGGTGGTCCAGTGGAACTCCACGCTTCCAGTGCAGGGGACACGGGTTTGATTCCTGGTCGGGGAACTAAGATCCCACATGCCACACGGTGTGGCCAAAAAAAAAAAAAAAGGTACAAAGGAGGTAAACTCTGAGCGAACACAGGTGGACACCGCTGGATGAGACACTTCCTGTGGGAGAAGGAAGGACTAGATATAGTGTGATTGAGGGTGTGCATTGTGGGGAGGCCCCCAATCCAGTAGGAATCAGATCTGGCCATCAATGAGCTGGCCTCATCTAGAGAGCAGGTGATTAGAATGAACAGTGGAGTGCGGAGAGAGTGTGAGAGTGGGTCTTGATATTTGTGAAGGGAGTCTCATCAAAGAAAAAATCGACTTAGTCTTTGGGAGCCCAGAATGCAACCAGGACCAGCAGAAGCCGACTCTGCTCAAGAAACTGGTTACAGCTCGGGCACAGCACGCAGGGCAGCAGCAGATGCCACCCAGGGCCTCTTCTGCTTCACATAATTCAGGGGAGGTTTTTCCAAATCAGAGTCCCTCAGTCCCTCCAGGGACCCTCTGAGTCAGGTGTCGAGAAGCAAAAGCTATTCCCCCCTAGTTCTGCCATCAGAAAACAAGGCCTGGGATAATAATGATGGTTAACTTCGTAAAAAGTACTGTGTGTACTTAGAGCACTCTTCACACATTATGTCATTCAATCATCACTTATTAAAAACATCTTTCCAGGGGCTTTCCTGGTGGCACACTGGTTAAGAATCCGCCTGCCAATGCAGGGGACACGGGTTCGAGCCCTGGTCCTGGAAGATCCCACATGCCACGGAGCAACTAAGCCCATGCGCCACAACTACTGAGCCCGCGCTGTAGGGTCCGCGAGCCACAACTACTGAAGGCCGCGCGCCTAGAGCCCGTGCTCCGCAACAAGAGAAGCCACCGCAATGAGAAGCCCACGCACCGCAATGAAGAGTAGCCCCCCGCTCCCCGCAACTAGAGAGAGCCCGCGCACAGCAACGAAGACCCAATGCAGACAAAAATAAATACATTTATTTATTTTAAAAAAGTCTTTCCATAAGAAAACAGCAGTTAATAATCAGTATCTCTATTCTTCTGATGAGAAAAGTGAAGTAAGAGAGACATCCTGAGAGACATCTCAGTAGAGCCTGAAGTTGTCTCGGTAGAAATCATCTAAGAAGCCTAGTAGTCTGAGGTTAGATGCCAGTTTCTGCTGATCACAGAATGATCCCTGTTATCATTTTGATCTGTTTCCTTCCAATATTTGCCAGGGGTTGGGGGGAGTATAAGTATAGTCAGTATCAAGGTGAATACAATCATAGCCTGCTTTATCACTTACGTATTGTGAATATTTTCCATATTTTGAAATATTTTTGACTCCTTCAAAAATAAAATTTAATTTCCTTACTTGTCTTAGCTGCATTCTACCAGTTTTTCATAATTAATGCATTTTACTTTAAGATCCAGGGGAAAAAATTAACAGAACAATGAGTCTAATTTAATGTCATTTCTGAGACCTTTTATTTCTAAGCAGAAACAAGTACAGGGCAACATATTCAAAGCATAAAAAATAACTTTTTCTCAATATGCAAATAGTTTTGTAGTCTTTTGATTTTCAAGGTAATATATGTTCATTATAAAGTAATTCAAACAACCTATGAGTTAAGAAGAAAGGACATGTTTTTCTTGCAAACACATAGCACTCTAGAAATGCCGGTGTGCTGTGCATAGTTTTATAGGCTCATTTCCACTTGCTAGACGAGGGAAGTCTTCCATTGTCAGTAAGTAGCTGTCTACATCATGCTATTTAAATGCTGCATAGCTCAGGTTCTGAGGAGATTACCGGGGTTCAAATCTCATCACTGCCACTTAGTAGCTATGTGAGTTTTGGGCATCCACTTAACCTACTCCTTTATCTGTAAACTGACATTTAGTACTAATATCTATCTGACGAGAGTTTATGGAAAAATTAAAAGTATCATATTTATAAAATGCTTGGTTTAGTGTCACACAGTAGGTGATAGATAAATGTTTGCTTCTCCATGGTGTGGATGTGACATAATTTAGTTTCGCAGTGCTTTGTTGTTTTTTTTTTTTTTTTTTTTTGCGGTACGCGGGCCTCTCACTGTTGTGGCCTCACCTGTTGTGGAGCACAGGCTCGGGACGCGCAGGCTCAGCGGCCATAGCTCACGGGCCCAGCCGCTCCGCGGCACGTGGGATCCTCCCGGACCGGGGCACGAACTCGTGTCCCCTGCGTCGGCAGGCGGACCTTCAACCACTGCACCACCAGGGAAGCCCTCTCAGTGCTTTGTTGATGGCCATTTTGGCTCTTTCCAGTTTTCCTGGTATTAACATCACAGCTATGTAGAGCATATATTTGGGATAAACTCAGGTTCTCTAGGGACCAGCCATGTGACATGTACGTGAAAGGAATTGTCCTAAATGCTATTTGACTTGTTGACATTTGGGAATATAAACCAACATGAGTCAGAACTGGCTTTTTCAAAACAAGCTGGAAACCTCTGTTAGAAAAAGCTCGAATCTCTGCATTTATATGGATACTACGCTCCTTATGTAAAATGTACTTCACAACTTACTGGTGGGCTAGAATTGGTGATCAGTTGGGTTTCATATGCAGGATGTTTAATCTCAAAGCTCAGGTCCTTTGTGTTACAGCTCACTCTGCCTTTACCTTCATGAATTAAGAATATTCAGGATGCTATAGGAAAAGTTACTTTGGTATTATATCATGTGGCTTTATATATATTTTTTGAAAATGTCTATAATAATAATAATTACTTTCCCATACCAGAATGAAATATAAGAGTTCCTAATACAGGGCTAATAAACCTCCTGAAATTGCATGTGAAATTTTATACAATTCGGTGTGTTTTTTTTTTCTTTTTTAATCTACTGCTTCATTCAGACTCTAGTATTGTTTTCTGATCCTTTCTCCCCATCCCCGAAATAGTAAAGAATCAGGAGAGAAAGGAACAGATTTTCTTTCTATAGGACATTTGTCTTTTACTCTCTAATGGATAGAATATATAAAATTTACATAAAATTATATTCATAACCTCATTAATAGTCTCATGAATTTTCTAGAGTTCTGAAAACGCACAGTGAAGGCTGCTATAAGTGATTATTTTACCACCATCCAGCGGGCAGGGACCATCACTGTCTCATTAATTTCTATAGCCTCAGAACATTGGCCATCGTAGGTGACCTATTTATTTTGTAAAATAAAAGCATGAATCCACTGCTCTTTATCTTTTAGTTTAGATATATAAGGAGTCTTCCAGCTCAGGTTCACAAGAACTAGCTCACAAAACGTCTCTTTTAGTCAAAGCTAGTTCTTGGTGGTTCACCAGAGTCAATATTGATGGGGATTTTGTTTTGACATACTGAGTGGCAGGCATCATGCTTGTCGCCTTCCATTGGCTCAGGAGAGGATGGAAAGTTCAGCAGGTCTTACGCAATCGGCTTTATTCAATATAAGTAGATTACAGTGTGAATGATGGAGGAGAAGATGAGGACGGGCAGAGAGCTGGAATTTGAATAGGAGGTTCAATTTTTTTGACATGTCTAATGTTATTATGAATGGGGATGGAACCCTGGTTTTGGGTGATAGGTAGAAAGATTGGTTCTAGGATTCATGGAGCCTTGCGTGGATTATTAAATCGACTTGCTAAGAACTAGAATGATACACCTTTTGGGTGTGAAATTCACCTAGCAAAAGCTTAAGATAACAACCCTAGTGGCACTAGTGTTTCAAAAGTATTTTGTACGTGAGCTATAAGTGGCTTTTCTGTAGAACTATTATTTCTACAGAAATAAAAGCTGGTGTTTTCATTAGTAAAACTGGGTAATTGAAGTCTTTTTCTTGGCTGTTCTTTTTAAAAAAATTTGTTCTTCAACCTTCTTATTGCATATCTGTTAAAGTAATATGATAAATAAATTCAAACAAAAACGACCTCATTATTTAGGAAGATACTTCACTAATTAATTAAATGTAACCTCCAAAGGCTGCAGTTTAATTTTACTGCTATATATGTTGTGGTTAAATTACCTGTTCTAAACAGTTTAATAAAACAGAAAAAACCAATAACGATACCTATTATCTGTTTAGTAAATTATACTTTTATGTTATATTTACATGCAACCCTGAATCAACCTGATATAAGTATATATATTAATAAGCAGATATTGATACCTTCATAGTCCTAATGAAAACATCAGGAAATCAGAACTTTCTTTTGGCTAAAGATGTAACTGATCAAAAACAGAGTTACAATGACATTTACCTCAACTGTCCATTAGCACTAGTAATACAAAGGTATATTTCCCCAGTGTATAGCTATTTGGAAATTTCAGCCAAAGACCCCTGACTTGTCCAGTTCTTTTTACATCTTCTTGCTGGGATTTCTCCAACCATTTTTATTCCAATGATATTAGTAAGTGGTCCATCTGGTTTGGAATATTTCTTATTGCTATGTGTTTCTCCAAGTATTATTTTTAAATATATATTACTTTTCTCTTTTCATCATCCTTATTTACTTCTATGTATAAGAGGAAAAAAATCATTTCCAGGCTAGGTTACCTAAAATAACTAAACTTTCTGAGTTTTAGATGTATCCAAAATCTGCCATTTTTTTTTTTTACTAATATGGAAACCCAGGAAGACAGATTATTTTGAGATCCCAGGGACAACTTTAGCAATGCCAAGTCTTACATATGAAAAGGTTCAAATCCTGGTCTATGGTAAATGTCAAAGAAGGTACTAGAATATAGTAAACCCTGAATAAATATAAGTTTTAAAAAATACTAACAAGATTATAAGATATTGTGCAATAATCCTTTAAGAACAGTGTTATGAACCATATTCCTAATGGGGAATACTTAAATCTTCAATGAAAAGCTCATCTGAGGGCCTGTCATAATTGTTTTCACAAATATGAAGAGGTTCAAAGAAGTCTAGCTTTGATCATTATTGGAAAGATGAATGAAATAAGGCTACTTACAGGGTGTAATTTTAGTGGTACCAACTCTTTCTAGACACTCATTGTCATCCTTTTCCAAGTCCTTTTTGCCTTAATTCAGTACTTTGGTTTAACTCAACCTGGTGGTAGTAATGAATGAATTTCTTTTTCTTTCAAGTCGCTGTTACTGATCCCCATCTCTTCACCTTTCCATGATGTAATTAATTTGCATAATAGTTATAATGAAAGTTCACTTTTTTATCTTTGTGGTATTTTTAGTACTAGGAAAAAAGTGTAGAACATATACTTTTGTTTGTTTGTTTTGTTTTTATTTTTGGCTGTGTTGGGTCTTTGTGGCTGTGTGCGGGCTTCTCATTGTCATGGCTTCTCTTGTTGCAGAGCACGGGCTCTAGGTGCACGGGCATCAGTAGTTGTGGCTTGCAGGCTCTGGAGCGCAGGCTCAGTAGTTGTGGCGCACAGGCTTAGTTGCTCTGTGGCATGTGAGATCCTCCGAGGCCAGGGATGGAACCTGTGTCCCCTGCATTGGCAGGCAGATTCTTAACCACTGTGCCACCAGGGAAGCCCAGAACATATACTTTTTATTGCCAGGCAACTTCCAAAAAACATTTGACTCTGTTGCTATCGTTAACTGTTTTTGATTTTCCATTCCATCAAACTTACGGAAATAATACTAGAGTGTGAGTGAAGAAGCACTAGATTTAAAAAAAAAAAAAAAAAGACGCCTAAATGTACATTTAAGCGGAGATGGAATGGAAAGTAAACTCAAATTAGAGTTGATCTGAGTTTCATCAGCTGCGTGTGTGGATTTTCTAGCTTATTTACTTCTCTGTGGAATCTTTTTGACCATTTCACCACTTGTTACCCTTTATATCAAGTGGGTATTGAAGAAAGAAAGTGAAAAGTTTCGGATGCAAGTCTTTCCTCTCTAATCCCTAACTTTATCTGATAGGTAAAGGTTCATCAGTTAATGAATGGATTTAAGCTTGGTAGATCTGATCAATGCTTTAGACTTGAATTCATATTACTGGGTTTAGCATCATAAACAGGACATTGTTTTGTGTCTTTTGACGTGAGATTTTTCTCTTTGCCAGTATCAGATAATGGGAAGTTATTTACCATATTTTCAGTAATAATGTGTCTTTAAAAGCAGGTTGCTAGCTTTGTCATTTTGACCTGACCTTAGCAATTTCCTGCTGTTTATTAGTATGAGGGTTATATTTCTGGAGTGTGAAAGTCATGCTTGTGACCCCAGTTAGAAGGGAGACATTTATGGAATAGGCTGGCAGGTAGACCAGAAGGCTTTCATATGTGGACAGTGAAGTCAGAGTTAAACACTGTAACAGGAAGTGGGATGAAGCTCCAGAAATTATTAATATGTGGTGTTTTAGCTGTCACTACCCACCTCTGTGCTTAAGAGAAGAACTTGTAAAAAAAACAATTATAGATCTGAATGTGTGTGTGTGTGTGTGTGTGTGTGTGTGTGTGTGTGTGTAATATAGCAACACATATCGTTGATGCAGATGTACTAATGTTACTACAGGGAACTTTGCTTTACGTTTCACTTTGGCATTTGAGAATTCAGTTTTGCAGCCTCGGCAAAAGGACTGGGAAGGGTTCGGAGAATGTTTGGTGGTTGTGTTCCTCTACCTATAATTATTTTTTAGGAATTCTTGATTCAGTACAATGGAAAACCATTGTTCTATTGCTTTTCAGGAGTCTTTTTCCCTTATTTTAGTAACCAAATTTTCATCTGTATTTTTGAGTTGTTATGACCTGGTTTTAGGACTTCAGAAGGGATCCGAGTTTTTGTTTTGACAGACATGAAATGTAACCATTCTCGAGTAATTTTTTTCTCTTTGAATTCTTTTCATTTGGCGTCAATTATTCCTTTATTTTTAAAATATTTATTTATTCGGTTGCACCAGGTCTTAGTTGCAGCAGGCAGTCTCCTTAGTTGCAGCTGGCCAGCTACTTAGTTGCAGCACGTGGGCTCCTTAGTTGCAGCAGCAGGGCTTGTTAGTTGTGGCATGTGAACTCTTAGTTGTGGCATGCATGTGGGATCTAGTTCCCTGACCAGAGGTCAAATCTGGGCCCCCTACATTGGGAGCAAGGAGTCTTATCTGCTGTGCCACCAGGGAAGGCCCCTGGCCTCAACTGTTCTAATGGTTTTTCCCTTGAGTATCTACCGATCCTTAAAAGATCATCAGGGTTCAAAACAACTCCCTTTTGAACGAATGTGAAAAGTATAAATATTTTAGCATTAAGGCACAATAAAAACTAACTTGATTGGAAAAAAATTGTTGGATATTGGGCTTCCCTGGTGGCGCAGTGGTTGAGAGTCCCCCTGCCGATGCAGGAGACGCGGGTTCGTGCCCCGGTCCGGGAGGATCCCACATTCCGCAGAGCGGCTGGGCCCGCGAGCCATGGCCGCTGAGCCTGCGCGTCCGGAGCCTGTGCTCCACAGCAGGAGAGGCCACAACAGTAAGAGGCCCGCGTACCGCAAAAAAAAAAAAAAAAAAAAAAAATTGTTGGATAGGCTATGTATAGACTTCAGTAATAACCTGACTAATTTTGTCCAGTTACAAGAGAAAACCTTAAACAGTGTCTTCCTCAAGTATTGGGTTTTAGAAGGCAAAACCATTTTAATATCCTTCCTCATATTTTACTGATATGTTTCTAATCACAAGATTTTCAAAAGGTTAATAGAAATTGCAGTGCTTTATCGTCATGATGCTTAAATGATTTCTTTTTCAATAAAGCGTATGTTATTAAAGAGAAAAATGATTTTGCAACCCATGCATGAAAATATGCAATGCCATCTATCTTAAGGCTTGGTTATCAGTGGTGTAAGTGAGGCCAGTTTATTTCTCATAGATTTACTAATGTCACTGCATAAATAGCTGTTATGGAATTGATCTCTTAGGGTGAAGCAGCTTTTATCACATACAAGAGTTTGAAGATAACTGTATTAAACATTGGCCTTTGATTATTCTTAGTCTTTCCTGGATACAGAGGTTTCAGAACTTCATGGTTAAAGATTGAAAATGCAGAATTTCTGACATTTAAACATTTTTTACATTAACTACTAGTCTTTGATATTACTTCCTAGACACGTCCTTTTGTTGCATGTCTCTTGACTTTTCTGTGACTCAGTAAAGTTCTGTGGTTACCATACCATGGCCATCTCCATCGTGTTCATCTCAGAGGCACAAATAATAGTGTGGTGAGTGAGCGCATAAGATTTGAAATCAGACATGTGCGCCTGGGTTTGAATACCAGCCCCTTCACTCCTACCTGTATGACCTGGGCAAGTAACTTGACTTCTGCAAGCCTCAGTTTTCTCGTTTTAAACATGGGTATGGGGAATTCCCTGACAGTCCAGTGGTGAGGATTCTGCGCTTCCACTGCAGGGGGCCTGGGTTCAATCCCCGGTCGGGGAACTAAGATTCCTCAAGCTGTGTGACACAAACAAACAAACAAACAAAATGGCTATGAAAATCCTACTTAGAAGATTGTTGTACAAAACAAAACAAATATGTGTTGATGGTACTTGGCAGGGTGCCTAACATGGGGGCAAATAAATGGTAACAATTATTTTTATTTGCTCTTATTATTAATACTGCTGAGTCAAAACAAGACTTCTTCACAGTAATCATTTAGAATCAGCATACGTATTGTATTCTCTTGAGGAAAAGGAAAAAAATTTTAATCCTATTTAGTTTTGTTTTCCTTTTGTCGTAGTGTTTTCCCCCCAGTGGCTGTTTAAAGGGTAACTTGGAGATGACGCTGATTCTGTTCACCCAAAATGGTTTCTCTACAAAAGAGTAAAAAAAAAAAAAAAAAAAAATTCACCAATGAATAGGGCAGAGAAGACCTCCCTTCTGGGCAGATCTAGCTGCGAAGGACACTGTGAGGGCAAAGGCGTCTGTGTTCCGTCCACTGCCGCTCTGTCCCCAGAACAGTCCTGCCTGAACTGGCCTCCACTGTCTATACTTCATTCTGGTCATAGAAGGTGACTGGCAGCTTCACTCCTAGTGGCCGGCCCCAGCATGCCTACTGCCACCCCTGTCCCCTCTGCTAGAAAATGCTGTTTCTACCCACTGGGCTTGTGTCAGAGGAAATCAGTTCCTCAGACACCCACTCAGCAGCCACAGTCTTCGATGTTCAGGATCCTGGCTGAAAGCAAGGGTCTGCTGAAAAATAATTTGTCCCTTACCTGAAAAAGCCTCTGTGCCACGCTAAATCTAATTTCTCCAAATATTTTTGAGTGCCGACTCCTGTTTTAGGCCAAGCAGCTGACATAAATTTACCTGTAGGCTAGCTTAATCAGATTTTAACCTAGAAAGAGGCCTAGCCGAAGAAAGAAACTTACTTCGTGAGCAGAGATTTCCCAATCTGTCAAAACACGTGCCCGAGGGCCAGTGTTTAAAACTGATTTGCTAAATGATCACCGGGGGACATGTGTGTGTGCGTCTATAGGACAAGGCCAGGAGTTAGAAGAGAGGCACATTTTTGTGTTTCAGTAAGTAGTTTTCCTTGTTATAATAAAAAATCACATCCCTTGTTGGAAATCTGGTCGGTGCCCAAATCCTCCGGGCAAGTGTTTGCAGCTCATGATTATTTATTCCTCAGATCTTTTTAGATGTGCTATGTGTGAATCAGCCCAGCCTGCATTTAAGGCTTGAAAAATGTTCTTCGGGATTCTTTGGTATCAAAGCATCCATTAATTACTGAAAGGATAAGGCAGTGGTTTACTGGAAGTCGTAATCTGCATGGCTCTTTGTTCCAAAGGGGAGAAAAGGAGTCCTCCGTGGAAAGGAGAAACACTTTTAAAGATACCCTTCTAATATGCTGTTGAAAGATATGCATTTTTTTTCATTGCAAAGAATTCTTTCAAAATGATCTTTCTGTGGTGGCAACCGCATTATACTGGAAAATATTCCTCTGTTTCTGGCAACAATACACTAATTACTACCTATGCATTTTTAATAGTTTAATCTGTCATATTCTACGAGGGAAGTGATTCTGACTCTGAACAAAACTGAAACGCATGACCAAACACATTACGAAATATGTGGTTTCATTAAATCCTTCAGTCAGAAGAAAATTGTTTAGTTCAAACAGAGGGACAGGAGTGCCGAGGTATTGTGATTGCAATTCCACATATGCACGTACCTTACTCTTTATTGTCAGACTTTGTCACCATCATCCGGTATATTGTCTGGGAGCTTCACAAAAGGAAGACCTGTCACAACTTGAAAGCAGCACACTGTCATAGATGGTAGTTCTGTTAGCACTCAGGGGTTGCATAGAAAAGAGACCCACTCAAGTCAGCTTAAATGTAAAAGGATAGCTTATTATAAAGACGTAGGAGTGTCTCATGGAACTCACGAGCACAGATGTGGCTAGAAGGGAGCTGGAATTTCTGTTTGTGTCTTCTGGGTTTCTGCTTTTGTATCTTCTGCTGTGAACAGGTTCTCTCAGTCAGTGTGATGCCTTCTAGTTCTTGATACTTCTTGAGTTTGCAGATTATGGGTTGATACTCACCACCAGTCCTCTGGGCCTAATGCCAAAGACCCAGGAAGGACAGTGTAATTGGTTCAGTTGAGTCAGGAGGTCCATACCTGGTTCAGTTGGAGGACAGAACAAATGTGGTAGACCTGGGCCTACTCTCAGGATCCTCTGCATGCCTGTTTCTAGAGAAAATAGGTCTGGCAGAGTCCCTAAAATGTCCCTTTCCTCACATACTAAGAACTTATTTTCACCTCTGAAAGACCATGTGTATCTGAGACAGCGTCAAATCTCAAGAGTGGTGGTCTCGCAAGAACTCTCTGTGTATTATCCAAACACAGTTCAGAAAGCATGACTGACCCAGGTCTGAGTTAGAGTCCATTAGGAGACACTGCTTAGTACGTCATCCTCACACATCCATCTCCCATCTTCAGAAGCTTCCAGTTTACCTCCTAGAACAGAAGAGAAAGCTGTCTACTATTGGAAGATGGGCTCATTGTCAGAAGGTTCCCTGGGGTGTCCTAGCTACGATTCACATTCCTAGCACGCCCTTAAAAACTGCTAAAACACTAGATATTATTTATGAATGAGTCAAAATAGCATGTCTCCTGAAGGGACGCCTGGGTTATTTATTTATTAATTTATCCATCTCTGTTGGAAAACTTACCATCTGGACGCTGTCCACATTTTAAAAACACATAAATTAAAATCCAAGGCAAATTGACTACAATGTGGGTGACCTTCAAACCCCCTCTTAGGCCAGCCAGCCATTTCCTGTTCTGATTGCCCTGAAAGGAGGGAGGCAAAAGGGGAAATGCATACACCCAGCTATATCTGCTCATGTTTATTTGGTGAGATGAGCTCTTCCTTCATAAGACCTTGCATTTACTTTAAACTTTCTATTATAGGTGATGGTAAAGCATGAATTATGAATACCACGGGCTAGAGTAACCTGCCTACAATAACACAGTGCCCTTCCTCTTGCCCGGCCCCCCTTCCCCCTGTCACAAGGCATTGTCCAGTCTGATTTTCCAACCTGCATTTCTGGCTCTGGTTGAATGACATCATAAATTGCTTTTACGATTACCCTTATGTTCTGTTAAAGGATACGTAGTCTGATGAATAAATATATTGTTTACAATTTGCTTCTATCGTTTGTGTATTCTCAGCTACTCAAGTTTTAAATTGCATGAGGCTTTTAGTGAAATCATGTGTATCCAAACACGGGTTTAACTTTTTGCAGATATGTGTTCCACGTATAGACACAGTTCTAAAATGATGTAAGGATTTTCCCTGTGTTTTTAAACTGAAGTCACTTTCTGCCTTTCTTTTACTGAAGTCCATTCTGACACATTACCTGCCAAAAAAGTTTAGTTTATTGAAAAATGTTTTTGTCGTTACTGCTGTTTGTGTGGTAGCTTAATGTCAACCTGTCACAATCCTCATCAATTAATTAATTGTAAAAACAGTCTAATTGAAACATTTCTTTAGGGAACTGTTAGAGGTAGGTAAGAGGACAAAATATACATAAAACTAATTAGTGTTTTTTTAATAGATGGTACATTTCTTTAAATTAAAACTCTCAGCCTGGGGATTTATCGTAGAATTGTGGTTAAATGGGGATTAGTCAGCCTGAGCGTGTGTCCTAACGACAGGTAAAGGGGATCGGGCTTTAACTGGAAATGCCATCATTGATCAGTCAGTTGACTTTCAAGCGAGTCTTTAGGAGGTGTAGGTCTTGGAACAGTGGGGGAGTCATAAATCATAAAATCCAGCTGGGGATACAAGACACACTCATGAACAGTTAATGCATAGCAAACAGTATGGAATGAAGAATGTTGCCTTGCTGACAGATCCGAGGAGATGACGTGAGTGTCTGTAGTGGAATTAATTGTGCAAAGATCTGAACAAGACAAGAAACTGTCAGTGACTTCACTGGGATGAAGCCTGATTCACCTTCATCAGGAATGGGGCAGGAATTTAGACTGACCCCCAGTGACTTTGTGACAGTCAACAAAGGGGCACTGAGGACTGACTAGATGCCAGTCTCTGCAGGGCGAACAAGGCAGAACTAAATTGCAGTTAGAGGACAACAGGTGACCTACAGGCTACACTGGAAGAAAATGAGATGAGTAATTTACCTAGCGTAGAAGCTCAGAGACTCCTTCCTGAGAGGACTTACATATTCCCTGAAACCTAAAAAATGTAGAAGAGTTGATGTAGGGGAACCTGGGGAAAGGCGTGTTCTAGATAAAGGGAAGAATAAGTGAAGTCCGAGAGTTTAGGGAGAGAATATGGCATATTTGAGGGAAAAGTCCAGGACAGCTAGTGAGTGGACAGAGTGAAAACATCGTAAGAGAGAAGACTAGAAATGTCGACAGGGGATTTGACAGTTATGAGTTTGGTTTGTATCCTAAGGGAAATGAAAATCCTTTAAAGTGCTCTGAAGAAGGGGAGTGACGTGATCAGCGTTATCTGTTAGGTAGTGATTCGGACTGTGGTGTGGACAGTGCAGTGGATGGAGGAGGCCTGCAATTCGAGGTCACCTTGGGGGGCTCGTGAGTCAAACAGGTATATGACGGTAGTTACTTCTCTGGATCTGACGGGAGGCAGAGGCCTGGGAGGAAGTGGATTGATTTGAGGGATATTTGGGAAATGAGGTTGACAAGTCTGAGTGTTGGATGTGGAGAGAAGACAGATGATGTCGAGGTTGTAAGTTTGCACAACTGGGTCCGAGGCAGTGCTCCATCGAGACAGCAAGCCCTGTGGAAGGGGCAAGAAGCGTTTCGTTTTAGAGGTACACGGTGTATCCAACTGGAGATTTCTAAGAAATCAATGGGTTAGATGGATCTGCCACTCAGAAGAGACAAGTCAGAACTGGAAATAAAGATCCGGGAGGTGTCCGCATGCGTGCGGAAATGAATGCCTTAATGCCGATGAGAGCGCTGAAGGGGCGCTTGGGTTGAGTGGAGAACTGGTCTTCCTGAGCCGTGAGTTCCACCAGCCTTTAGGAGACACCTAGGGGAAGAGGGGCCCGCAGAGAAGACAGAGACAGAGATGGAATAGCTAGAGAAGTCGAAGGAAAACCTCAGCGCACACGGGGCGAGGGACACATTTGTTTTGAGAAATGCAGGAGCAGTCAGTGGCGTCAGGTGTTCCCTCAGAGTCACGTGGGCGTAAGGACCACGATGGAATTCAGCTACAGGAAAGCTTACTGGTGACCTTCCTCCCCCGCCCACCCGAGCAATCGCTTTAGATTTAATCAATATGGATTTAAATAGAAATATTCAGCACACCATTTGCTGAACCAACCTGAGCACTGAATATACTGTTACAGGAAAGTCTCAAGTTCCCAGTGGTTAAACTGGCAACACCAATAGACCCTTTGTGGCCAGGAAGGAATGAAACAACTGGATTTTATTGGAGAGTGTTCCAATTTCACAGAAGTATTGAAGGAAGGCGGGAAGCAACAAATCTGATTTAGTGAAGACATTTTCCTTGACAGCCAGATTTACTCCTGGGTTATAAATTTGCCATGATCGAGACTAAAATGCAGTGAAAGTTAAATTTCACCTATATCTCATTCAACGCCTAACGTGATTTAAATGACAAGATTTCAGAAGTGACATGTAGCCTTGGATGTAAATATATTTTTTACGGCTGGAAATCTTAATTTCAGATCAGTGAAAAATCATGATGCCTCTTCATGTGTAAGAGACTTAAAGAGGGGAGCATTAGGCCAGTGCCGATGGTTTTGTGAGGCAGAACTATGAATGCTAAGGGGAATCAGGTGGCAGAATTTGCACAGGCTTATGTATAAATTCGCTCCTGCAAGATAATATTGAAATGGTTGAATGACCGACCTAGTCCTACGGTAGAGCTACGATGAGTTCATCTTGTTTTAATCCCACATTGGATGTTCAGTTTGCCCGTGACATGCCGGCACAGACATCCTGTAAAAGTATTCCATGTGCATGACCCCATTCCTGCCTCCTACCCCAGCTGCATCTGGAAATACGTTTTTCTCTTTTTCTTTCCACTCCAGTTTCATTGGCCTTTTTCCTTCCAAGGGCTTTGCCTCTTTCTACCTCAGGACCTTTGGACCTGCTCTCCTGGCTTGTCTTAGCTCAAAGCAGACTCCTCCCCTGGTAAAAGTCTCCATTTACCTTGTCACTTTTGGCGGAAGCCTCTTCTCTCACTTCCTTTCTGAGTTCTAAGGTCCCTGTTATTTAAACTTATTGTCCCCTGTGCTCTTTTGAGTGAAGGCACATTAGGGAGGGAGGGAGGGAAGAAGGGAGAGAATTTGGTAACAACCACGTGACTTCTCTTGATGTTTCCGTGACCTTTCTTGTTAACCGACAATCCTCATAGAGAAAATGATAATACAAGTTGATGTGTATTGGGTGTTCATCACATGCTGAGCGTAGGGATTATTTTAATTCTCACAGGAACCCTGCGACATCAGTCTTCTCTTCCTGCACGTTAGATGGGGAAACTGAGGCACAAAGAGCATGTGCCCAGCTTGTAAATGCACTAAGTGGTATCGATGCAGTTCAGACCCTGGTGTGGCTTCCTCTGTGAGGTCTGATGGTGGGTTTTTTTTTTTTGAAAGGCAGCTGCTCTAAGCCGTGTGCTGAGTCACTTGGTAGGATGTCTTTCAAACCCCTCTGTTTTCTGGTCTTCCGAGCTTGTTACACTTAGCTGTTGATGTCCATTGAAACTCTCAACAGCCGGTGTAGATTTTCTCTGTTGTGATGGTGACTCATCCAGTCCAGTGATTGAGAGAAAGGAATTTCAGCAGTCAGGGCCCCCTCCCCTAAAAGAAAGGTTAAAAATATCCATTTCAAGAGAAGAAAACTCTGAATGACTTAAAAATAAATAAAACCAACGCTGTGGCTTTGCTGGGTTTTCCAGATGATTGTCTGCAGTGGACTTGGCCAGTCGCTGGGGGTGCCTGTTCGATAAATGTCATGGGAGCAATCTCTATTACTTTTAAATTAACTTAGTCTGTGTGTCTGTCCTCGTCCGTGGCTCACTCTTGGGGTGCAGGACTGCTCCGTATTGATTCAGGTGACAGATGAGAATATTAAGTGTTCAGAGGCAGGACGGGAGCCCGGCATCACAGGCTCCACCTACGCAGAACCCTGTCTTCTGAGTCAGTCGGTGCCGCCGGATGGGAACAGCAGAACCCGGGGGTAAATTTAAAGTTGAAATCTGAACATCCAGGCTTTGCTTGGAGGTTGAAAATGGCACTGTTTTCAGACTCTGCATTTGGGGGCTGTTTCTTCTTCTCCCAATAAAAGTCAAAGCTAGAACAGAGTAACAGGAATTTCTGGTCATCCAGCAAGGCTGATCCTTCACAAACCCTTGCTGCACCTGGAAACAGAGACGTAGCTCCTTCAAACATAAAAAGACAATCTAAAGGGTTCAGCTTTCATGCCCAGAGAAATGGATAGGGTGGGGTGGGGTGAGAAGGTGTAAAGATTCTTCCAGGACATTTCAGAGTAATTGTAACAATAACGCATTAAAGTGTCAGGAGGGCAAATGATTCATTGAATTTGCCTTCATTTTTATTATTTATTTATTTATTTATTTTTGCGGTACGTGGGCCTCTCACTGTTGTGGCCTCTCCCGCTGCGGAGCACAGACTCCGGACGCGCAGGCTCAGCGGCCATGGCTCACGGGCCCAGCCGCTCCGCGGCGTGTGGGATCCTCCCGGACCGGGGCACGAACCCGTGTCCGCTGCATCGGCAGGTGGAGTCTCAACCACTGCGCCACCAGGGCAGCCCTTCTCATTTATTTGCTTTTGATCCTGTCTTCACTGTCCTCTATTTAAAAAATAAATAAATAAATACAAGTTGTCCTGCTCCGCCCAGTCCCCAGCTTTCTCTCTGAAGTCTTTTATTATTGCAAAGTGACATATGTGAAACCTTGCCGCTGACATTCATAGACTTATAATCCTACTCCTTCAATTGCTTTATTAATGCCTTGGCTTTCAGCATAAAAGCCAACACATTGAAAACCACAGAAAATTTCTGATTATGACAGTGACATTTGTCATTCTCTGATGGAGGAGCTGTAGCTTCAAGGTGGAAAGTTGGCGAGTGCGTCCAATGCAAAATTCCTCATTTTAAATGCAGCCCTGATTGAGAGTAGCTACTCTCTCCAACTCTGGATTATAGTTAAGCCTCACACAGTTGTGGGTGCATGTCCAGCAACTGGCGGGAGCACTGTTAATAATTCTTAACTATAGATTTTATGGGTGAAGAATTGATGCCATGTTAATTCAGAGATGTATTTAACACATTTGAAGTGCTTTCTATATGCCAGACACCGTTATATACACTTCGGATGTGTCAGTGAATAGACAGAAATTCTTGTTATCATGGAACTTACATTCTAGCAAGGGATAGGCAGACCAAAAAAACATCAATTATCATATATGAGAAGATGATAAGTACTTGGGGAAAAAGTAGACTATGTAATGCAAGTCTGTTGGACCAGGGATTTGTTGGGGGGTTACAGCTTTCTCATTAAGAAATTGACATTTAAGCAAACGCCTTGAAGAAAGTGAGTCTGACTTCCAAATGAGGTGGGGAAAAACAAATCCATATTGGAGAGTAATAAATCCTAGGTTATTGAAACCTAAAAATGCTTTCCCTTTTTTCTTTCCAACTTGAGTCCTCTTTCCTCCTGTCCAAGCCCTGGCATTATTTGGGGACATTATTTGAGGACTGTCCTGCCACTCCTCACTTTAACAGGAATGAGATGAAATCAGGAGAATTCAGAATGTGACATTTGTGTGTGATATTCACAGATTGTCATGAAATCCATTCAAGAGTTAAACAAATGGGGGGGGGGTTATTGGCCTCAGGCATGCTTTTGCCTCGCTTTTATTGGCGTTCACTGTGATTCACTGACCTGATTCAGTTCTAATGGTTCACTTATATATGCAGCTTCTTGGGAAGGAGAAAGATAAAAATGTCCCCAGAGCAATTTTACTGAGATTTTTGTCCAAAAAGAAACAGCGTAAATAAACAGCAAGAAAAGCAGTAGCTGAGGCAGTGTGCTCGGGAACGAGCCAGAAGACAAATGTGGGGTAATTTGTACCATCCTCTGATTAAATGGCCATGAGCAAATCAGCGGAGCCTCCAGGGCCACTCCAATCTCTCTGTCGTGGCAGTGGGATGACACACACGTGTGCACAGCTCTGCACTCAGAGAACTCAGGCTTAATTGCTACAGCTTCCCACCACCCTCGGTACCACACATACAGTGTTCCCTGATGTACGCAAGCTAGTTACGGCCATTATTTAATGATGATAGTCTTTGAGTGCCTTATCTAATTTCTCAATAACCTCACTAGAGGAGTGCTTTTTTTAATCCTCAGTTTACAGATGTGGAAACTGAGGTCAAGCGTGGTTAAATTAGTGATGCCTAGCACACACCACTAGTTAAACAGATGGGGTCAGTGTGGGAACCCAGGCAGCCTAGTCCCAGAGGTCAGGCAAGAATACGTTCAGTTATATCCAGATAAATACTTTTTATTGACCTGATGCCAGATGATAGGGTTGATGGAATTGGTCTCTTGATGTTCTGCTTCCCACTTGGTTAAGTTAACTTCTCCAGTCCTCTTCCCTTACCTTTCGTCTACCTCTCCTTGCCGATGTGCCCTCTCTATATAGAGCTCCCTCTTCTTCCCCTAAAGGCTTGATGAGTTTATAGCTCTTTTTATTTATTTTTATTTTTTAATTTTTATTTATTTGTTTATTTTGGCCACTCCATGTGACTTGCAGGATCTTAGTTCCCCGACCCAGGATTGAACCTGAGCCCCCGGCAGTGAAAGCACTGAGTCCCAACCACTGGACCGCCAGGGAATTCCCATATAGCTCTTTTGAAAGTTGGTCACTTCTGCCTGCCTTAATTTTCTCATAGTGTTTCTAAGAAGTCTTATTTCCTTTTGCTGACTATGAATGTACATGGAGGAAGACCAGGACATGGTTTCTGTGTGTAGCCACTGGCAGTGCCTGGCAGAACTCAGTATGTATTTGTTGAATTTACCCAGATACTCATTCACAAATATTTGTTGAAGGTCTGTTATATGCTAGGTAGTGCTTTGGAGCAGGGGCTCTCAAATTCAACACAACTGACTCTGCTTTGGGGGGACTGTCCTGTGATTTGAAGGTTGTTTGGTAACATCCCTGGCCTCTACTCAGTAGATACCAGTAGCACCTCTTTCAAATTCTGACAGTCAAAAGTGTCTCCCGACATTGCCAAATGTCCTCTGGTGGGTAAAATCACTCCTAGTTGAGGAACCTCTGGTCTAGATGCTCAATTTACACAGACCTGCTCTCATATGCCAAAATTAAACTGTTCATCTCTAGTCCAACTTCTCATCCATCTGGAAGCTGTTCCAGATGGAACAGTTATGGCTGAGTGCCTTAGTTAGCTTGGGCTGCCATAACCAAATACCAGAGGCTGGTGGCTTAAACAACAGAGATTCATTTTTCACAGTTCAGGAGGTTGGGAAGTCCAAGATCAAGGTGCTGGCAAGGTAGGGTTTATTCTGAGGTCTCTTCTCTTGGTTTGTAGGCAGAAGCCCTTTCACTTTGTGCTCATATGACCTCTTCTTTATGCACTTGGGGAGAGAGAGTGCAAGCTGGCTGGTGTCATCTTACAAGGGCACTAATCTCCTTATGAGATCCCCACCCTCGTGAGAGCATTTAACCCTGACTACCTCCCAAAGGCCCCATCTCCATATGCCATCATATTGGGGGTTAGGGCATCAACGTATGAATCTGGGGGAGACAGACAATCAGTCCACAACACTGAGCCTTGATATGCTGGAAAGATAAAGAAAGAGCAGGAAGTCATACAAAGAGTTCACTCACATTCCAGCCTATTTCCTGACCTGCCAAATGGGGATAAAACTATTTGCTTCATGGATTTGTTTTGGAGATTAAATGAAACAATCTATTCTAAGATGTCTAATTTTTAACAGGAAAGAGATATTTGCTCTTCTTTTCTTTCCTAAAGTGTGTCTATACACACCATAGGTGGGTGATGCAGGCCTACCTTGAAAGTCAGAAAAAAAACACTAAAATAAGTTTGTAGCACTTGGTGTAGTCTTTGCAGAGCATTTTATTAAGTGTATTATAATTTATGCAATGAATAATTATGCTTAATTTCTTAGTCACCATAATTGTCACACAACTGATATGGGGCAGATAGAGGGAGAGTAGGAGTGTTTAAATGTACTACTTAAGTAAAAAAAAAATATTTTAAGCTAATAAGAAACTTCTGGAAATTTTCTTACCATATCTGGTAAGAATCAGTGTTTTCATGCAATAGGAAAAAAAAATCTGTTTTCCTCTAATAAAGCTGTGGAAACAAGATGAGTAATAGCAACGTGAAAGCATAGGATGTTTTCCAAATACTCTGGTGTTTGTCCCAAATTTTACTTCACTTAAGGCAAATCATGGTCTTGTATACAAATTTGAACTTCAGATCAATTTTTTGGTAGATCTGAAGAGAGCCTATGTACAGAACTGTTATTTGCCATCCTGAGGAATAAATTTCATAGATGATTGCCAAACCAATGTGGCCGTGTGTTGAATTGATTTCAGAATACATTTGGGGTGATTAGCTGTATAGGAACTCCTACAGCTGTTGAGCCTTCAATGTGCTTTGTAACGATTTTGGTCTGCTGCCAGCACAGCTATAAGCACTTGGCTCCTTTGCTTTGTAATAGTTACAGCACTTGCCTTTTTTGCCCCAGCATTAGAGCAGTGCTAATCATTAAGTATGTTTAATAAAAAATATCTTCTCAGCCTCCAAGTGACTCTGTGTGTTAAATATTTTAAAAAGTTATTCCACTCAGTGAGACACTCTTGACATTAAATAGATTTAATAAGAAATGGTTGGTTTCTGATGGTTTTCAGTGTTAAGTATTTTTTATAGGCAGTTACTTTTCCAGCTGAAAACCAGCACTAAGCATTCAATATTTAAAAACTTGCTTTTATAGCTGCTTGGTGCATCTGTGTATAAAACATGACATGAGGATCGCCTCTAAATTTTGAGAGATGCCCCTTAATGAAGAAGAAAGCATTTTCATTTTCTAAGCATGTTTATATTTCATACACCTAGATCGCAGATTTCACAAATTGGAGACAGTTTCCCCCCAAATATCAGTTTTCATGTCTTGTTGTCAGATGCCAGACACAGAGACACACTTGAAGCGATGTATTTATCTAGCATTGAGTACCTATGGGGAATGTGCTGTGGGTAATGATTAAGGCATATAATTTTGTTTCCCATGGAAGTGCTCTGAGACATCATAGATAAGTTAATCTGTCTTCACGGAGTTTATTCCAAGTCACACATGCTTCTCATTAGTAGAGATTTAAAGTGGAACGTAGGGCAGTGAAGTACAGGAATTCAGAGCTCAGTCAGTGACCTCAGGTAGAGCTGGGTCCACCCTTTGATTTCTGATTTGCGAGAGCTTCATCCCAGGCCTCTACAGTGTTCAGCTCTTAAATCTAGGATGTGCTCTCTGCATATATAGTAGTTTTCAATAATTTTGCCAACTTTGATGAGGAGGCTGACTTAGGCTAAGCCCTGGCGTTGATATGCCACAGGAGACAGGTGTAGAGAGTAGGCATAGGTGATGACGTTGGGTAGACCGAGCTTTGAGGCCTGGCTCTGACCGCTTTCCTGAGTGAGTCTGGGTCAAAACACTTAACCCCTCAGTATGTCAGTCTCTTATTCTGTAAAATGTGGGTAGTGATATCTGATTCTTGTGGGGTTTGTGAGAATTAAATTAGCTGATGCATATTGAGATTTTCTGTTCAGCACCCACAGTAGATTGTGTTCATTAAATATTTACTGTTTTATATTATTTTTTGTGCCATTGAATAGTAGAGTTAATTCTTTGCAGCCATGGTTCAGAGAAGGATTGACTTGCAGGTTCAGAAGCCTCTTCGGATGCCAAATTTGATCAATCCAGAACACAGAACTTTGTTCCTTCCCTTATAGGACTTGAAGAACATCAGTATATTTTCCCACGTGTGAGCAGATTGGTGTCAAAAGGTTGGGATAATCCCACGCATGAATTCTAGAAATGTATGGGAGTCTCAGCCTGAAATTAACAAAGGACTGAGGATGTCTTTGGATTTCTTCCCCTTTGTAATCAAGGAAATTCTCCAGAATCTCTTCCTTCAGATAAAACCTATGACCCCTTACCCTGCATGCTCAGATTTCTCCCGCTGTGCTTAGAATTCACCTTTTGGCCATTCTCCCCCACATCTGGCATTCTGGGATATTCTCCTGGATTAATGTGGTGAGCTAAAGGGATCGTCTCATTTCTGCCTACAAAATCTTCCACTAGACCTTCGTATTCAGAAGTGGTGGTGGTGGTGATAGTTGTGGTGATAGTGGTGATTATGGTGATGCAGATAATGGGGATGGTGCTGATGTTGGTGGAGGTGGTGGTGATGATGGCATTCGTGATGATGATGATGATGACGGTAGCGATAAGGATTATGACGATGATGGGGATGATGTGGTGAATATGGGGCTGATACCTCCCTTGTGTTGGCAATTACTATGTGATTGGCACAGTGCTAAGTACCTGGCCTGCAGTATCTCATGTAACCCTCATAGCCTCTTTTTAATTCTGTATCATCATCATCCCTCTTGAATGGACAGGATTTAGTTAACCCAGGCCTTTAACCCAGGAAGTAGTGAGCTCATGTTCGAACCCAGACCTACCTCAGCTCCTGCTTAGAGGGTCACTGAAAATCCTTCTGGAGCTACTAGGATTAGGGGAAAGCTCAGAGATGGGCAAATTTGGCCTGGAGCTTCCCCTCCAGCTACGGAGGCAGAGATGTGAACAGTGTTTCCAGCACTAACATTGCCTCTTCTAAAGCCATGTCCAGGGACTGGTGTAGAATAAACCTGGGCTTTGAAGGTTGGATCCTAGTGACCATGTGACCTTTAGAACAAGTCCACAGTGGCTCACCATCCGTATTTTAAACACCTGTTATTTCTACTCTGTGTCCTAATGCTGAAACCCTTGCTCTATTTAGCCTTTCTGATCATTTGACAATTATTCAAGGTCTTGAGCTCTCTTTCTATAGAATTGATCCTCAAGCATGATGTTCCTTTGCCCAAAACTTCCTTCCTACTGCCCCCCGACCCTGCATGGCCAGTCCTTACTGTTGGCTTTTCCTCTGGGTCTCACATTACTTGCTTCCTCCTAGGAACCTTTACACCTCCAGCTTCCTACCCTGGTACCTCTCTTAGGTGTTCTTCTCCTTTCATAGCCACTGTCACATTTTGCTGGAAGCGCATGTTTCCTCCTTGTCTTTCTCTGAGACCACGAGCGTCCTGGAGATGCTAACTCTTGTGGCATCTGTTCATCCCTGTGTGCTCGGCATTTAGCACATGCCTTGGCTTAGTCAGTATGTGTTGCCTGCTTGAATGAATTCACGTCATGTTTGCACACATCAAAACCGCATCAAGGAGCATGAGATAAGGAATTGGCATCGCGACCTTTTATCTTTTGACCTACATCTTAAAAGGGTCAAATTCTCTACTTCCATACAAGCAGTCACAGTATAGGAAAAATACATTTCCTGTTGGAAGATACTCTTCAAGGGTATGCTTCATTTTTGGGCAACATGTGTCAAGGAGGTTTTTAGGCTACATGGGGATAATAAGCTCATCAGCTTGAAATTCTCATTTTTCACAGTCAGAAGGCATAAGGAAAGGCAAAACTCATTTTCCTATTCTGTTTAATTTGATCATATAAAAATTATCTCAACAAATACAAGGAAGCCCAATATGTTTTTCCATTAGGCTTCTCTATTTATTTTGTAGAATCAACTCTATAGATATACCTCCAGTGTTTTGTCATCCAAAATGCAATATTGTTTCTTTTCATATCCTATTTTCTCTCCAGCAGTACACATCAAGACTTTTAAATCAACATTCAATTATCACCAAATGACTTTCTGCCTGTTTCAGAATGATTTTTAATGTAATGGTGTTTATTTTGTTAAAGAATTTTTATATCTGCCTTGGGATAATGCAATTAAAATTTTTCCTCTTACGCAATCACTACAGAACCCTTTGCGTGAGAGAATAAAAACAAGAGAGAAGGAAGGTGGTTTTTGTTTATTTTAAAAGGGCAGATAAGATATTGTCCTCTGTTTTAAAAAGTCTTTTTTGGCCCTCTGTTTAAAATTTGGCAAATCAGTGGACTGTATGTCATGTGCTTAGGATTTAAGCCATCTTGATTTTAGGTATCGAAAAACAAGCTTTAGTCAGAGCTCAGGTTTTTTCCTAAAGTTCTGTGACTTTTATTACTGGGATCATGATAGCCTCTTGTGGGTTTCAAAAAAGTAAACGACCCAACCCCTCATCCAAGGGCCGTATACTCTCCTTAGAAAGAAAATACATGAAAGAGAAAACAAAATTGTCGGTGAAAAGAAGTTTTGAAATCTCCATCAGAGGTCATTAGAAAACCGGGCAGCTTTTCAAAAATTATAGTGGGACAGTGCAGATGGGTAATATGTACAAAGAACAAGAAGCAACCTGGAAGATTACAATGGAAGTTTCCGTTTTCTTGGGTAAGGCATTTGGGGGATCATTTGCTCCCAGTAACAATGGAGCCAGCACCCTCTACTTGGCCTTGAGCCCCTCCCATTTTCTTCACCTGTCTCTCTGGAACCTCTCTTTTTTACTGCCACATTTCAAATGGCATTTTTAGAGGCAGGATTCCCAGAATCTGATTTTGAATGCACATTCTTGGCTGTGCTCCTTACTAGCTGTGCAGTACTGAGTAAGCCACATAGCCTCTCTGTGGTCAGTTTCCCCATTTTTAACATTGAGTTAATAGTGATGCTACCTCTTGAGATTGTTGTAGGATCAAATGAGGTGTCACATTTAAAGCAGTTAGTTCAGCGTTGGTCACACAGTAAACACTCCTGAAATCTCAACTGTGGCTATTAATAAAAACTAAAAATAATCAATGGCATATATTATGCAGCCATATTGTCATTATTGTTAATGTCTTTCTAATCTCAGATATGTCATTGCTCAGCCCAAATGCCAGCTCTTCCATTAAGCTTTCCCTCTTCACCCATTGGAATTAATTACCCTTCTGTATTTTACTTACTTTTCCTGTATGTTTATTATAGTCCTTAATACTTAGATTTTGTTATGTGTGTCCTGGAAACTTGGGACCATTTCTTACCCATCCTTTTCATCAAGCCTGACTGTAGTAATTATTTTAAATTAAACACACTGTGGTAGAGGAAAGGATAAAAGATTGTGACCTGAATGAGTGTTTTAATTTACTTTCATTGCAAGACTAGGGAGGGGGTAGTGTTGCGGGGTGAAGGCAGCTAGTTCCTGAAACTCGCAAGAGTTGACCCAGATGCTGTCTTGACTGTTAGCTGTGTGTTTGGATGTTTGCTTAGATTCCAGTTGTTGCTTTTCAAACGATGCAAACTCTTTCCTAGGTCCAATTCCTTATCCAATTCAGGAAGAAGTTTCCCCCAGATGGAAAGCCTTGAATTATTTATGCAGCATTTATCTCTGAGTTTACTTCCCATCGCAACCAATTAAGGCTATTTGGATTCATTAAAAATAGCATTTTCTCATTTGGGAAAACATTTATCTGAAGGAAATTTAAATTTACCCACTTGGAAGCTCCAAAGCTGGTGTCAAGTTAGCTGTACAGCCTTTAGCCAAGAAACAGAAAAGGAAACTGATGCATTTTTCTCCTTGCTGGACTGGGGTTTGGTTTTTGTTTTGTTTTGTTTTTTTCTTTCTTTCTTTCTATTTCTTTAAAAGATTTGAATTATGTAAATCCAGCCTCATTTTGTCCAGTTTTTAGATTTAAATGTCTACAAATCTGAAAGCATATGAATGGCATGTGTAAGTAAATTACATTTGCCCTGAAAGCTGTTTTCTGTACCATGTCAAGTGCTCTTAACATGAGTTATGATAGTTCAATACATGTAGAATGGTAACTAACAGTCACTCAACACTCATCATTCTCCAGTCGTTACCTTGAATAAAATGTGTTAGGTCTTGTCTCCATAGGTCATGATCTATATAACTCATAGTTCTGAGCTCCTCCTGCCCCCCAGGCTATTGGTATTCCATTTAAAATTGTACTCGAGGGGCTTCCCTGGTGGTGCAGTGGTTGGGGGTCCGCCTGCCGATGCAGGGGACTCGGGTTCGTGCCCCGGTCCGGGAAGATCCCACGTGCCGTGGAGCGGCTGGGCCCGTGAGCCATGGCCGCTGAGCCTGCGCGTCCGGAGCCTGTGCTCCGCAACGGGAGAGGCCACAACAGTGAGAGGCCCACGTACCGCAAAAAAAATAAATAAATAAAAGCTTTAAAATTATACTCGAGCTTTACCTTTTATAATGCAAACTTAGCATTAATTCATAGACACTATGTTTGAAATGAGACTGAGTTACACTTCGGATGGTCCAAGTGGGGCACAGCAATAGGGCAGAGCAATAGTGACCATTCAGCCAGGGCGTCTCCAGCACAGTGCTCCAGCTGGGCCACTAAAGTCTCCGATTCTTCATTAGGAGGCAGTCGATGCTCAGGACATGCTCCGCTCCCTTGCCTTCCGCTCTTGAAGGCAGAAGCATCTGCCTCTTTCTATTGTCACTCAAGGCCATAACTGTCACCTCTGGGATACTCCAGTGACCTCGCCAGGGCACCTTCTTTGCACTCCAAACCTTCTGCAGGAGGCCAGTTATTTTAGGTAAGAATGGAATTGGAGTAAGGCTTAAATTGGATGATGTTGGTGATTAATGATATCAGGCCGTCTCCCCCAAAGGATATCCTCGTGTGTGCCCATCCACTCTGCCCTGTCCTTGCTTTGAAGGTACAATGTAGGGATGAACCCTACAGGATTTCTTCATTTTATCTCCCTTCCATGTGACTGTCCACCTTCCATTGACCTTTTCTTTCTTTAGGGAGAGTAACAGCAGTATAAAATGGAGGAATAACAAATATCTTCTGTGTATACCTTTTGAGCCCACGCTATTGTCCTCACTAATTTCCTAGAATCCTTTTCCCTGAGTTTGATGGGATTTCCTAATCTTTCTCAAAAATCAGAGCCCAGCAGCCACCACCAGCATTCGCATGCTAGACTAAACCCATTTGCTACCTTAATTAAGTTCAACTCTTTCTTCCCTATGTTCAACTTGGGGCAACTTTTTGTCTCTTACTGTTACGTGCTGATTTATTTTGAAATCAAACTTTCAGAATTCATGTATCACCTTCAATCTGGAATAGTCACATTTTCCCAAGCAAAAATCATTGTATGATTTCATTCAAAGGAAGAATATTCAAAAAACCTTTTGGGAGGATTATCCTTAAGTTTACTGGTAGATATTTGTTATTTATCTGCGTTGTTTTGACTCTTCCTTAAAGGATGTCATACGCATTGGAAAATATGCTAATGATAGCCACTAGCCTTTAGTGGTACTTAACTGAGTACAAGATTGTGTGCTGAGCTAATCATGAACATTATGTCATTTAATTCTCACAAATGAGTGGTAAGTAGGTAATATTACCATCCCATATTATGGATGATATAAATGGGGCTTGGAGAGGGTAATTTACCCATGCATATAAGTACCAGAGCTACAAATAGAATACAGAATTAGAACCCATATCTGCTGGATTTGCAAGTTTCATCTCAAATTTAAATCACAATCTTTCTGTTTAGTATATGCGGTGCGACACAACCCCATTTACTTCTCTATAATTGCCCTATGCTGGATTTGAAAGTAGCTTCTGGAATGCAGGCATTACTGAGATTTCTTGGTTCACAGCTTCCTGTTGTTTAAATAGTAACCCTGGATGCCTTGCTCACAGTTCCAGACTTGCACGAAGTTCAAGTTTTATGTAGGACTTTTCTACCCCATTCAGCTGTCACCTTATGTAATATGCATTTCCCCCTCTCTTTAAAGCTGGTGTCAGTGCTGAGTTCCTCAGAGACAGTACATGCCTCAGGATGGTAGGACCCCTTCATCCCTGATATAAATCATTCCAACAGAGGCCTTTGAGTTCATAAGTGTAGTAAGCTTTTCTCCCTTCCTACCCTTACTGTTCCCTCTCCTGCCTTTTTAAAACAGATTTCAGGTTTAGACTGACACGAATACAAAAAAGCCAGCACGGTTGTTTAGCTCAGTCTGCAGTTAAAACAGTGGGACGCATAGCAAATTTCACTCATAGTTTTTTAAATGTGCATTAGTAACCTGACACTCTATTAATTACTATAGTTCATATTGGGAAGCTAAACTAAGCCTGCTGAAAGTAAGACAATTACCTCGGCAAGCCACCTCCAAGTGTTTCATATTTAATACATTATACATATTATGTTAACATAATAATGCAGTTCCACGGAGAAAGGAGGGTGAATTATATACTGCTGATAAAAAAAAAAAAACCTTGCTTTAAAAAATAAATAAATTTAAAAGGAGAGAAAAGAAAGTGGAAATGAATGTTGCTTTTTCCCAGGAGGCAGGGTCTACAAAAGTCAGAGAAAACTAGTCAGGTTCAGGTGGGTTGTTGTAACCTGCTGGTTTGGCAGTTCTTTTCTGCTACTTGCCTTTGACTCGGAGGGGGTGAGTGTTGGGGGAAGAAAACCGTCTAGAGCAGATCCTTATTCCTCCCAAGACAGATATCTTGTGACCTTTGCGTGTAGACAAGATAGGTAAAAAGGAAATCCTCTGTCTGCACAATGGAAAACTATAGAAGCTGTTAACCACCTCTTGTAAAGTCGAGATGCAGGAAAACACCGTGATGTTATCAACGGGAAGGACAGCCTTTTATATAAACTTACGTCTTTCTACCACCTTTTTAATTTACCACCCAGTCTCTTTCGGTTCCTGGAAGTCCCTCAGACACTTGTAGTCTGAAAGTGAAGAAAACTGTGTATTAGCACAGCAGTCCCCAACCTTTGTGGTACCAGAGACCCGTTTCATGGAAGACAATTTTTCCATGGACTGGGGGTGGGGAGGCAGGGGGATTGTCTCAGGATGACTCAAGTGCATTACATTTATTGTGCACTTTATTTCTATTATTATTACATTGTAATATATAATGAAATAATTATACGACTCACCGTAATGCTGACAGGAGGCGGATCTTAGGTGGTAATGTGAGCAATGGGGGGCGGCTGTAAATACAGATGAAGCTTCACTTGCTCGCCTGTCACTCACCTCCTGCGGTGCAGCCTGGTTCCTAACAGGCCACGGACTGGTACTGGTCCATGGCCCGAGGGTTGGGGACCCCTGTATTGGCAGACTGTGACTGTGTTCAGAAAATGGTTGTGGTCGTTTATTCTCCATCTAGAATCATGCAAGTTACCTGCACCACATAATTGCTGTGTCGTCACATTTTTATTTGATCTGTAAAGGTGAATGTGTTCTTTTTCCCCCTCCTGCAAGGAACAAAGTCACAGGTTATGTATAATTCAAAAATTAATCCAGTGAAGGCATAGAACTTTCATTTAATTAAAGGCTCTGAGTAAAGGAAGTTTGAGATAAGCATGAACAAGTGGCCAGCTGCCTGTTTCTCTCTCTGGCCTTTTCAAAGGGGATACAATGTATAACTGAAGAGTTTGTGAACTGCATGAGGAAATGTAAAAAAGGAAAAATGACTTGGACACAAATTTGAAGTTGATAACCTTGAAACAGAGAGAAGGTGAAAATCCTAAAAAGTATTTATTTTTTTTTATTTTTTAAACCAGACTCTGGGAAAAGAAAAATCTCTCATTGTTCTCCTTTTGTATCCTTCAAGTAATGCAGGACTCAAGCTATTTCCTGTCCATTTGAGATCCATGTAATATGAGCAGCATGTGTGCTCTTTTAAGGTTTTAACCCAGATTATGCAAGCCTCTTTTGCTTTGAAAATGAGTTTTGCTTTATAGATTTTTTCCATTTCCAAATAAATCCATAGGTGTGTTTGTGGCCATTTGGTAAACTGGGTGGAGAAGGTTTGTTTCAGAAATCATTTTGAAAGTCCCAGTCTGGTAAAAATGTCTTTCCCATTTGATGTTATTTGGATGGCAGAGCAGGTATAAGGAAAGTTTACTTTGAAAGATGCTCATTGTTTCGTGTAATCAAATGCATCTTTACTTGGTAACTTTCCAAGTGATGTGTAGGATTTTCATTGTCTTGTGCCCATTAAAATCATCAACTGGAATGAAACAGATAAGTCGCAAAAGATGCTGGGAGGGAATTTGTTTTTGAACTTACATAGGTTTGGAATACCATAACATGTTGGTGGGAAAGCTTCTAGGGAAACCTACATGCAGAACATTTTGAACTGAGCACAGCTCAGCCTGCATGGTACATTGGAGGGAATTCCAGTCAGGGAAGAAAAATATTTCCGAGCTGTAGAGATAAATTCTGAGGAAAGCTAAAATTTGTTGGTTGAAGTAAAGTGGTGTTAAGAAGTAATTTTCATGTGGCTTTCTATAGAATTTCTCTCACATGTTTCTCCCAAACCTTGAAAAACATCAAAAAATGGTGTTGAATTGGGGAAATATTAGAAATAATTGAATGTGTGATTAAATTGACGCCAAGAAGTTTGTTAAAGCTGCCGATGGATTGAAGAAATAAGCTTGTTGAGTGTTTTTTTAGTGGACATCAATAATATCAGAAAAAGGATAATAACTAAATAGGGAAATTGTTTAAAAAAAAAAAGGTACCTAGAGATGATCACAGTAAGTGAAGTAAGTCAGACAGAGAAAGACAAATATCATATGATATCACTTATATGTGGAATCTAAAAAGTGACACAGGGACTTCCCTGGTGGCACAGTGGTTAAGACTCCATCCTCCCAATGCAGGGGGGCCCGGGTTCGATCCCTGGTCAGGGAACTAGATCCCACATGCATGCTGCAACTAAGATGCGGTACAACCAACCAACCAACCAACCAAATAAATAAATAAATAAATAAAAAGATACAAGTGAACTTATTTACAAATCAAAAATTGACTCATAGACATAGAAAGCAAACTTATGGTTACCAAAGGGGAAAGGGGGGAGGGATAAATTAGGAGTTTAGGATTGAGATATACACACTACTATATATAAAATAGAGAACCAACAAGGACCTACTGTATAGCACAGGGAACTATACTCAGTATCTTGTAATTACCTGTAATGGAAAAGAATCTTAAAAGGAATATATATATATATATTTTTTTTATATATATATATATATAAAATACATATATATATAAAATGGAATCACTTTGCTGTACACCTGAAACTAACACAACATTGTAAATCAACTATATCTCAATAAAAATTTTTTTAAATGAAAAAAATAAAACAGCAAAACAAAAAAGCATGGATTAAACTGTTCACTCTTTTTATCCCCAGGGCAGCTTCTAGCCACTCTGAGGCTTTGTGTACTAAAATAAATGTACATTCTCAATAGGAAAAGAAGGTACAACAGGTAAAACACAGTAGAGACTTAGGCAGAAAATAACAGAAATACAGGCATGACAGGGGCTTGAGAGACAGCCCAGTGGCCTTGTATTTTACGGAAATTGAGGAACATTGCTATTAAGTGGCTTGCACCGTGAGTATTGTTTTGATTGGGAACTACAGAATCCATTCCTATCTAGCTTAAGAAAAATATGGGAATTTAGTGGCTCACATAACTGAAAAGTTTGGAGGTGCGATTGATTTACTACAATAAAGACAAATGATCGTGAAGGCTCTCCACGGCCTGGCTCCTCTTTGCAGGCAGTCTAGCTCCTTGGGGTTGCCCCCTGCAGCTCCAGCTTATATCCTCCTAGGTTCACGTCCAATGGAAAGTCCTCTCTGAGTATTTACCGGAAAATTCCCACTTAATCTTTGCTGTGTCTGAATGGATCACATTTCCATCCCTGTAGCCCAGGTTTCCGTAGGAAGCTTTTCTTCTAAAAATGGGGAAGAAATTGGTATGCAAAGAAAGTCAGAATTCGGTTACCAGAGGCGAGGGTCAAACCTACCAGTGTCCTGAAGGTAGCCCATAGAGCTACTTAGGGCAGAACGGAGGCTCACCTCTGGGTCTCCTGCCTATATCCGTCTGCCATTCTTTCCATTGGGACCACTAATCCAATACGTATTTATTACGTGTCATCCATGAACAAGATACAGGAAGTAGCAAGAGTCTCATTATCGAATTGATTCCAGTTTGGATTGGAGAGGCATTAGGCTACTAGTGTCCAAAGTTGTCTGCCTTGGGATTTTTCTGGCATGGCTACTCTGGACCTAGTAGATCAGGATTTCTGGCATGGGAGCCCAAAAGAGTGCTGTTTTTGGAATAAGCCTCCTGATGACACCGATATATGTAGCCAGTTTGGAGAACTACTGTGCTAGGAAGGAGTGCTCTAAGTGTGAATAAATATCTTCCTAAGAGTCATTTGTGGATTATTTCTGTCATACCTGCCAACCAAGTTAAAGTTTCTCAAAGTTAGGAGCACAGAGTTCCTGATTTGGAATTATCACGTTAAACTCTTCAGATTTCAAGACCCCCTCCCCACCCTAGACCTATTGGAATTTCTGTTGTTGAGTTTAGGAATCTGTATTTTCTTTAGGCTTCCCTGAGGAATTCTGATACATGATAAAATTATTCTCCGAAATGGGTTATATAACACTGAACCATTAAGTCTGAGAAAGAGTGTTTGTTAGAATGTTACTTTGGGGACTTCCCTAGTGGCCCAGTGGTTAAGAATCCGCCTGCCAGTGCAGGGGACACAGGTTCGAGCCCTGGTCCGGGAACTTCCCACATGCCACGGAACAACTAAGCCTGTGCACCACAACTACTGAGCCCATGCTCTAGAGCCCACGTGCCACAACTACTGGAGCCCGTGCTTTGCAACAAGAGAAGCCACCGCAGTGAGGAATAGCCCCCGCTCGCCGCAGCTAGAGAAAGCCTGTGTGCAGCAAGGAAGATCCAATGCAGCCAAAAATAAATAAATAAATAAGAATTTTTAAAAAAGAATGTTATTTTTATATTTTGTCAATTAAAAGAAAGCTTTATTAATATTTGATATATCCATGGTAGCTGGCACCCTCACGTGGTCCATGTGCCAGGTGGTCACATGTTGTACATGGCAGGTATCCAGTGGAAAGGACAGGAATGCCAAAATACATGAGCATTCAAGTGCTTTCAGCATATTGCAATCAGTTGCATTTTACGTATGCCTATATAAGTGAATCTGTGTGTTAATATTATGTTTGTAACTGAATCACCGCTCCCAAAATAGACAAATGGCTTAATCAGCATGCTGTCAGCCTTCCTGTGGGTAAAAATTAATGAAGATCTAATCAGATCTGACATGAAAATTGTAAATTATCAAGACAGTTTGATATATGCTTGTATGTCCCTTATCATTGACCATCAACCTCACCTGAAATATATTTTGTGAAGTATTACCGGATGGTATGACTGCATAATATTTTGAAATAATGTTTGTTTCACCCTTACAGCATCTGTTTTTTATTTCTACTTCTGTGTGTTTTAGAATGGACGTATCATGTTTAGTACAGTAATATGAGTATATGATCTATAAGTAAACAAAAATAGTGGAGGCTTCCCTGGTGGCGCAGTGGTTGGGAGTCCGCCTGCCGATGGAGGGGGCACGGGTTTGTGCCCTGGTCCGGGAAGATCCCACATGCCGCGGAGCGGCTGCGCCCTTGAGCCATGGCCGCTGAGCCTGCTCGTCCGGATCCTGTTGCTCCGCAACGGGAGAGGCCACAACAGTGAGAGGCCCGCGTACCGCAAAAAAAAAAAAAAAAAAAAAAAAAAAAATAGTGGAAAAGCATGCTCACAAAAAATTCGTACCAGTGGGCTAGGTATATGATCTAAAAAATAGACACCACTGCTTTGTAAAAAAAAAAAAAGAAAAAGAAATGGCCAGTCTTTAGAGCTCTGGCTCCCATATTATGATACATTTGGTTAACCTTTCATTTCCTAATTGCTTGACTTTAAAAAGACAGAAGAAGAAAACATATAACTGCCATTTAGTGTTAGATTTAAACCATAAGGAAAATACCTCATCTGTATTTGCATGTTCATAAGTTGCCTTCACTCTGTCAGATTCATTTGCATGTTGCTTTGGTGCTAGACTAGAGGGAGGTGCCCAGGGTAGCCACATCAGCTCCTACAACACAGTAATTTTTAAAGTGTTCTTTAGATCAGTCTCTTAAATTCGTTTGCTTTTCCAGTTTCAGTACCATTTGACAAAAGGATGCGTTCGTTTGCGTTCTCTCTGTCTTTGAAATTTTTTTCCTAAGGTACATCAAACTCTTGACAGATATTTGAGTGTCATTTTTCTTGGTTTAATAGAGGTAGTGTTCATATTTATAAATGTAATTGCTCTCCAAAGGAAATCAGTAATTTGTAAGCGATTCTCTGTATTTTGAACTTCAGTGCTTTGCTTTTCATATATTTGAAACTCAAGCTGGTGCTTAATATTCTGAAGGCATGATTTGTTTGCTGTAAGAAAGATAAGCATGACTTCTGGTTCACACCTGTGGTGCTGGGGCTCAAAAGTATGCGGTGAGTTATATTCAGGGCCCTTTGCCGGGACTCCAGGGAATGGTCTCCATTCTGAGATTTCTTCTCATCTAAATGTAAACTAAAATCTTGACATCCCTGATATTCTCCCTCACCCGCAGGGCTTTTAAAGGGTCAGAAGGCTCAAACTGGCTGTTAGATGATTTGGCTTTTCAGCTCTGCCAAGCCAGCTGTTCCTACAGTGCTGAGTTATTAAAACTTTCTATTGGGGTATAACATACCTATAGTCAAGTTTTGACACTGTAAGTGTGCGGCACGATGGATTTTACGTATGTGTACACCCAGGTAACTACCACCCAGATCAAGATATGAAATATTTCCACCACCCTTGACGTCTCCCTAGTGCTTCTTCCTGGTCAGTAACCTCGTCTTCACCCCTACGTACTCCCTCTACTGACTTTGGTCCTTTCTGTTCCCTTTTGCTTGTTCGTGACCAAAGTTAATTGCTACTGATATCCAGTGCTCGCTGGGTTAGAGGAGTATTCTTGGGACACTAAAACTCTATAGCTTCTATAGCTCTGAGCCAGGGGAAAGTCCTGTCTGCCTCCAGAATCTTCTGGTAGGCTTTTGATGGTATTGAAGATGTCTATTATTAGTTACCTATTATTTTGGATTATGGTTTTATCTTCTCTCTCCAGTTGGTCTCCCGTGTACATGTCGCGTGCTCAGAGTAGCTTGTTAAGATATTAGTGTCCACAAACTCATTTGTAAGGATCAGTTGATCTCATCAGCTTGCTGTTTCTTGACGGTAGTGGGGACCTCCAGGGAGAGAGACGTGGGCAAGATAATTTGACGAAGAAAAAAGAATCAGGCAAATCTGATTCTTCTAGGAGTCTCTCGTTTCCCCTGATTGCCCGGGAAGGCTGTAAGGAAGAAGAGGCAAGGTTAACAGTGGAGACTGGGGGGGAGCTGCCTAACGTGTATCTCTTTGGGACATTTGAATTCTTTCCGGTTTATGGAAATGAAACCAAATTGGGAATCCCTATTACGTTTATACCTTTAAAAAAATCATATTTCACAGTCTTAACAGAACTGCATTCTTTTTTAAATTTATTAACCATGTGACAACATGTGACAGGGCATTCAAAGATGAAAAAGATGTGGTTCCTGACTCTACAGTGCTTACACAGGAAAGGCATGTGTGTTGCCAAATAAGTTTACAGATGACTTTTGAAGGCTGAATTACAGCCTATACTGGGAGCAGAAAGTAGTCCCTGCCTCTGGGCTCCTGTGGGGAGGCCGGCTGGTTGGTCAGGCGTCCTAGTCAGGAAATACTTTACATAGCAGGTAACACTTAATTTGAATCGTGAAAGATGGTGAGTAGGAGTTTTCCAGGTAGAATTACATCTTCAACTTTCCTGCTTCCGGTTGTTCTGCACTGATACACTCACATCATAAATTGCTATTGTGGTTAATATTGTAATTAAGGCCCAATTATGTTTCAAGCGTTAGTGGAATTGAGTCCACGCTTTCACTGCATTGCAAAATTTAAAGCGGTAATTTATATAGGACTATTATTATAGTATTACACTCATTTTAAAGATGACACCGTACTTACTTTTTTACATTTTGGATTAGAATTGCAAAATGTGTTAGAAAAAAAAAGGTGACGGTGCAGCAGAAGTTTAGCTACAACGGCTGCAATCACTGAGGGCAGGCGTGCTAATGCGAGAGCAGCTCCTGCTTTTTGAGCATCTAACTCGGGCTAGTCTGTCAGCTTTATCTTGTCACATGTGCTTTTCACAGCAACCTCAAGAACTAGATGCTATAATATTTAATCCCACTGAACAGATACTGAAAACTAAGACACATGCAAAGTTCCCCATGTTAGTTTTCTAGGGGTGCCTTAACAAAGTATCATAAGTGGAAGAGCTTAAAACAACAGAAATTTACTGTTGCTCGCTTCTGGAGGCTAATAGTTTGAGATCAGGGTGTCAGCAGCGTTAGTTCCTTTTGAGGGCTTTGAAAGGGAACCTGTTCTGTTCTTCTCTCTTAGCTGCTGGGGACTTGCCGGCAATCTGTAGCATTCCTTGACTTAACAAGTGCGTCACCTGCTTTACCTTCCCAAGGCGTTCTCTCTCCCTGTGTGTGTCTGTGTCCAGATTTATCCTTTTTATAAGAACACAGTCATATTGGATTAGAATCCATCCTCATGACCTCATCTTCACTTGATCATGGGCAAAGACCCTGTTTTCAAGTAAGGTCACACTCACAGGTATTGTGTTTAGGACTACAACATCTTTTATAGGGAATACAGTTCAACCCATAGCGTTGCATAAGTTCACCCAGCTAGAAAGTAGTGGAAACAGGATTCCAACTCAAGTTCATGTGACTCCCTAGGCTCTGACAGCTCTGCCCTCATGCATTAGCCCCAGTGTTCATACCCAAGTGTATCGTGTGCTTCTTAACCCAGCAGCCAGTAGACAAACATCATGATGTGGACATCTTGTCCAGACAGGATTGATTTGGGAGTATGCCAAAGAGGAAACGTTAGTCCAGTCGTCATGATATTGGAGGTTTTTGACCTCCACTGAGATATAAATTATGGGCTACATTCTGTGTATGAGGAGCTTCTGAGCCATTGTCCAGTGAGTCTAAATAGAACAGGGCAACTCAACCTTAGCACTGATGTTTTGGGCTGGATATTTCTTTATTGTGTCATGTGCATTGTAGAGTGTCTGCTAGCATCCTGAGCCTCTACCTACAATATGCCAGTAGCACCCACGCCACAGCGTGTCAATCAAAAATGTCTCCAGGGCTTCCCTGGTGGCGCAGTGGTTGAGAGTCCGCCTGCCGATGCAGGGGACACGGGTTCGTGCCCCGGTCCGGGAAGATCCCACATGCCGCAGAGCGGCTGGGCCTGTGAGCCATGGCCGCTGAGCCTGTGCGTCCGGAGCCTGTGCTCCGCAACGGGAGAGGCCACAACAGTGAGAGGCCCGCGTACCACAAAAAAAAAGAAAAAAAAAAATGTCTCCAGATGTTGCCAAGTGTTCCCTGGGGAGCAGTGTCACCCCTGTTTGAGAATCACTGGTTTAGAAAGGGAGCAATGGCTTTGTTGCTAAACGGTGCTGGCCTGGCACTTGCTGTGCTTTGCCTGGACTTCGTCTTTATTTGGGGTGGTTGCTGGTGGAGAATGTGAGGAAGACAAGCTATTTTTGTTGAATTTACTCAAGGCTCTGTGCTATCCATGGACATGAGAAGGAAGACGACAGGTAGGATGGAGAGTTAAAGACCCAGAGCACATTAAATATGCTCTCTGAACAATGTGATTTTTTTTTTCAAGCAAGCTAGTGGTTTTGGAATAAATTTGAGATAAAAATTTATGGTCTTTCATCTGAACACAAGGGTTTATCCACGTTTCCAGAAAAATGCAAATGATTCTGATGGCAGACCTGAAATTAATGTTTTCACTCACTATTTTGGGAGATATTTGCAATTAAGATCAGGATTTTATTTATTTATTTTTTAATCTTTTGGCCACGCCACGCGGCATGTGGAATCTTAGTTTCCCCCACCAGGGATCTAACCCGTGCCACCTGCATTGGAAACGCAGAGTCTTAACCACTGGACCGCCAGGGCAGTCCCAAGATCAGGGTTTTCATGGGCCTTCTATCTTAGAGAAAGGGGGTAGTAAACCCTGGTCATACCTACAGGACACTTTGTGAGGTTTTTCTGCTGATCTTTATGGTGAGAAGCCACAGTCATTGTCAGCTGGACATGGGAGCGTTCTTAGGAAATTCTGATTTAAAGTTCACTCCATCCTTCATCCTCCAGTTTATGCTGTTTTTTCCTGCCCAAGAAGATGGAGAAGTATCACTCTTCCTTTCAGAGAAATGCTTCTTTGTGGGTTGATTGACCAGGGGCATCCAGAAAACTCTGTTTCCTGAGATGTGTTGGGATATCTGCACCCCAGAGTGTTATCATGTCCCCACATCAGTCAGTGCGTTTTCTCTCATCCCCAACCATTAACATGGTCGTGTACACCGGTAACAGCTCACAAAACTGGAAAATGAACTCAGAGTTTTGCTGCCATGGATGCCAACTCGCAAAGATGACTGTGCCAAAGCAGTGCCCAAACAGGTTCACAGCTCCAAGAGCCATGGTGTTGACGGCCTGGAAACCCAGCAGAATGGTTTTGCAAAAGGGAATCAGTCTGCTGTGCGGTTAATGTTCCAAAAAGCTAATGCCCAAGAGCTCCAGATGAGTCTTAATGTGCTGTTTAAGACTCAGGAACTTCAGAGAGCTGTATGTTCTGTACCACCCTGTGCTCTTAGACTGAGAACAAAAAAATGGTATTTCCATGCAGCACAAATAGGCAATCAAGTGGAGGAATCCGTGGGTAGGGTTATTGAGCCAGCGTGTTAAAAATAAGTGAGCTGTAGGTGTTTGAAGAAATAATAAAGCCCAATACGCCAACCTTTAGACCAGGGCCTGGGCTATATTAGGATGGAATACAGACCAGGGCCTGGGCTATATTAGGATGGAATACAATAAAAATAGAACCCCTACCGGCGACCCCTTTGAAAACAGCAATGCATGTGCAGGTGTGTTTCCCCTAGCATGCAAATCCCCGCGGATCCAGCCTTTCAGAAACAGGATGGAAAATTGTGTTTACCTAGCCATAGTTCTTCGGTGTCTGGTACAACTGCATTCCTAACCTCTACTTAGTAACTGTGGAAGCAAGAGTAAGTTGCCTTATAGTGAAGAGGGAGCTGGATGTTCAGTTTAAATGGGTCTGTTCTTTGATTCTAAAGCCCTCCCCTCCTCCATTTCATTAGTGTCCAGGTAATACCTCCTGTGGACTCCGCTGGTTCTTGTTCTTGGCCTGCGTTTATGGCTCTGGGGAGTGTCTGTGACAAGTAGGTGGGCAGTGGGTCTGTGCTGGGCTTCAGTACATGCCTAGCATGACCCTAGTAGGGAGCAGGGACCAGGCGACTTCAGAGTGCTCACAGCATCTAGCAGATAGGACAGCTTGAACTGGAAGCAAAGCAGTTGTTGAGACAGACCACATGCAGGTTCTCTGAAGAAAGAAAGCAGAGCCCTAGTGATCAGAACCCACTCAAGTTGAGATCCCAGAGCGAGGCTCTCTGCTGCTCTGAACTGCATGATGGTGTCTGCTGGGTGGGCTCTGCCTGGTGCCCATGAGTGATCATCACACCAGAAAGAGCTGAGGGCTCCACGGTGGAACACTGCTTTGATGGGCTGAATTGAGTAATCCTCCAGTATCTGATGGGTCCCATGGGGCACATCCCCAGGTGTCTGGTCTGTTGGGGAGAAGCATGGCTGGGTCCCTGACTGCTCACCAGCTGTTCCTGAAGCAGTTTCTATACTTTTCTATTTCTCCCTTTTCCTGTCTTTAAAATGAAGGCACCTCCCTGTTAGAGCTGTCATGACAAAAAAAAGAAAAAAATCCCTAATTTTTGTGAAGCTCGTAGCCCCGTGGCTGTTTTATAAGTGGAGCTCACAGAAGTGTGGACGATGCTTTTGAGACTTGGAGTGTCTCAAATTCTGGTTCCTTGGACCCTCCTCCCAGCCACCTCCCAGCAGTCACCTTGGAAATAGCTCAAAAGGTTGTCTCTATAGACCCTGACACACTCCAGCAAACCCCCGTCACCCACAGGAAAACCAGAGAATAAGAACTCACTGATCTTACCGCTTTCAGCCTTGTAACAATGTGGACCGAGGCCTGGTACGAAAGAGAGGATTTGCTTTAAAGCATCGTAGCATCTCTTGCTTAGAATGAGCTTAAAAGCCATCTGGTCAGGAGAATGAATGTCTGCTGTCGGACATCAGGAGATGGTTACTCCCGGTTGAGGGTATTGATCAGATGGGAGCATATGGGGTTTCTGGGGTCCAGAAAGTGCTACATGAGTGCTCGCTCTGAAACTTTATCAAGTGCATTTGTGAAGGGCACTGTTCTACATGCATGGCAACACCGCATCAAGTTTGATGGGACATCTTGTCATCCGTGTACTGTTTGGTTCCTGTTTTAGTCTTTCTTTGCGGCTGCTGTCTTTTGCTTATTATTTTTAATATTTACAAAAGACGTTTTCCTCATTAAAAAATTTTTTAAACAGTGCTGAACTTACGAAGTAAAAATTGAAGCCATTGTTTCATCTCTATCCCTCCATTTGCAGTTCTCAGACCATAGTTTCGTTTCTTCTAGATTGTTCCACGTGTTTTTTCCTCCTCCCTGTTTGTGCTTCTGTATTTTTTCCTTTACTTGAACAATGAGACAATTATGTACATAGTGTTCCGTAACTTACCTTTTTGACTCATTGGTATATCATGGGCATCCTTGCATATCAGATAAGAATCAACATCATTCTTTTTAAAGAGCTGCATAATATTCCACAGTATGCACCCAATTTATTTAGTCATTTTCTTA
This sequence comes from Stenella coeruleoalba, assembly GCF_951394435.1. NCBI lineage: Eukaryota > Metazoa > Chordata > Mammalia > Artiodactyla > Delphinidae > Stenella > Stenella coeruleoalba. Next base: position 77,506,943 of record NC_137156.1, read on the forward strand.
TTGATTGACAATGAATTTATCTATAGTATTTTGCTATTATAAATCATGCTTCTGGAGTTCCATGAATCTCCCTAGTAACGTACATGACACTACTTGAATCCCAACTAAGACAGCCAATTTTAAGCTCCTTTTGATTTAAAGTGCCTTCTTCTTTAAGATTTTGGGCTGGAGTTTTGTGGGGAAGACTCTCTATGGTGGCTGAATCTCAGATTTGAAGATTATAAACCAAGCTTCCTGGATAGACTTTTGCTTGTGTTCACGGTTACGTTTTATGTATTATAAATTCAAGATAAGTGAAACAAGTGTTGGGACACAGTTATATTTAATGTATAGTCATGAATGGAGCCCATCAATAACATGATTATTGGCTGACACCGTCTCCTGTAGACTCTTGGCTTCTTAAAGCCATAGCTTTGATATTTTGTTTTTGTCCCATCCCTTAAACTGTCTTTATTCCAAATTATTAACAGTTCCCTGCCGAGATGTAGCTATCAGAATCTCAAGATGTTCTCAAGATGTTCTCATTATTAACTCCCTTGCAAACCAGCAAGGCATTCTCTGGCTTGGACCCAAAGCGTGGAAAACATTGCCTGGCTTCCTCTTAATGTTGAGGTTACTAGTTTGACTGGTTGACTGCCGAATAATGCTGATGGGTTTTTTTGGGTTTTTTTTTTCCTTTAAAATGCAGTACCTGATAAAATGGATGGCTAGAGGAATGGATTGTTATTTGATAAAGCAAGTTTCTTAGAATATTAATGGTAGAATCTAAGTGGTGATATATAAGTGTTCACAGTAATATTCTTCAACTTTGCGCTTATGTCTAAAATTTTTTTGTGAGAAAATGTTGGGGGAAAAGGAATATGGAACAGAATGGGAAATGGGAAAATCTAATCAACAGAGGACTCACTCGCAAGTCATACAGTCAACGAATTTAATACTACATAGTGAGTTGAAGAGAGAAATCTATTTTTTGAAAACAATTTTCATGTAATAATTATAATAGCTATAGTAATAATGAGGAAGAAGATATTAATATCATCCCGTAGGTTTTGTGGCATTCTTGTTTTCCCTGTAGTGTTTAATCCTAACACCAGACCTGTACACTTACAGTCAATCATCAAACCTTTTCTTAAGTCATCATCCTCCAAACTAACCTAATACCATCATCTCAGTTTGCCATGTTTGGAAACAGAGATCTAGAAATATTAAGTGATTTGCCTCCGATTTTAACACCAGACGAGGCACAGCTTGAACTGGAACTTATATTTTCTAAACATATCTTTGCTACTCCATTGTGTGTTTGCTCTGATTATAAGATTCTGAAATCCAAAATCATACTCTGGTGAATTCATGGAAAGCAGAGTCATTCAGCCAAGAATATTTTGAACTACGATCAGAGCAATGATGGTGGCGGAACTCTGTCCTCGTTACCTCTGAGGCCTTTAACCACTTCCTAAAAGCTTCTCCCTAAATCATCGCTTCCAGGTTGTACCCAGTACGTCAGCAGAGCTAGTGTTCTCCCCAGCTTTGGGCAGCCTTGTTTTGCTCCCTAATTCGTTGGTGTTTTTCTGACCGAAGATATGGTCTGGGAGAATTAGTACTGTGTGTTTACTAGGTGTGCACACTGTAATTTTATGGCTAGGTAGGTGGGAAACTATTAGTCTAAATAAATATACTTTTCAACAGAGCAGCTGTATTAAATGAATTGAATAGTCTGTGTATATCAGAAACAGTAGCTCCATCTTTTTTTTTCTTCTTCAGAGTGTTAGCAAGCTTGAATAGTCGTGTGTTTCATTGCAGGCAGAAATAAATGATGAGCGAATCATGGTAAAGTGAAGTCAGGAATAGAGCAGAATCGGGCTTCTCTGGTGGCGCAGTGGTTGAGAGTCCGCCTGCTGATGCAGGGGACACGGGTTCGTGCCCCGGTCCGGGAAGATCCCACATGCCGCGGAGCGGCTGGGCCCGTGAGCCATGGCCGCTGAGCCTGCGCGTCCGGAGCCTGTGCTCCGCAACGGGAGAGGCCACAACAGTGAGAGGCCCGCGTACCGCAAAAAAAAAAAAAAAGGAATAGAGCAGAATCATAGCCTGTGTGATGCCGTGCTTTCTGTCGCTAGGGGCTGATGGATTCATTCCTTTGGAGCGCTTTGCTGATGACGCTGATTTTCTGAGTTTGGCCCCCCAAATGGATCCATTAGCTTCACCTTCTCCTTCTGCAGTGGTTGGTGGGGATTTTGATTTTGTTCTTTTATTTTTTGATTTTTTCTGTTTTTTCCCCCTCATTTTAAGTTTCTTGTCCCCCGCCAGATGAACTATTATTTAGAGCCAGCAAGTATTTTAAACAGGTGCAATAAAACAAACCACCTTTCTTGGCTCAAAACCAATCCCCTCCCTAGAGAAAACCACTGTTGTTAGTTTATGTTATGTTCCAGGTCGTTTTCTTAACTTCCCTTAGTTTCTGTATATCTGTGCATATACATACACAGCAAACATTTTGTTGTATGGCATCTTAAAAGTCAAATGTGTATTTATTCTGCCTCTTGACTTTCTCCATGAGTAATACATCTTCAAGAAGTTTGTGTCAGTGCCTACTTGTCAATTTTTTTTCTTCTCTTCCCTCGGTTATCTTACCAATTCTCCTATTTATTATACATGTGAATTTTTTTCCCATGATACCAACAATATGGGGCAAATAAATATACTTGTATATTTGTCTTTGTATTTGCAACACTTGTGGCCAAGCCTCAGTTTTCTGAAGAAAGATTCTCCTTAAATTATAAAAAGGAAAATCATTTGAAAAAAATGAATTAAGATCCTCATTGGTTATCAGGAAGATTAAAAAATGAAAACAGGAGTGTTCACCCAATGTGTGAAAAAGAAGGATTCATAAATCCAATCTTAGCAGTGGTGTGGGAAGATAGGTTTTCTTATTATTGACTAGAATACAAAAGGTGTGTCCCCTTTTCCAGGGACAATTAGAACCACTTCTAGGGATCTGTCTTAGAGAAAGGATTTTGTGCTCATAGAGGCATGTTCACTTGTTTTTTATTTGTTTGTTTGTATGTTTTTACCAGTGACTCTTAACCTTTCTGGCTTGCAGAGCCCTTGACGATTTTGATGAAAGCCACAGACCACGTGACATCAGGACTGAAAATGTGTTTTGAAGTGTTATCAGCATGTGGTAATAGAAGGAACCATAAGAGTTTATCTGATGAAAAGAGATAGACACTGTCCAGTGTGCACACGTGCCACCCTTGGCAGTATTTCAGGAGATGTGCAGCCCTTCTGGAAGCCACATCCGTAGCTCCATAAATTGGTTTTCCGTCCTCTACCAACCAGTTATCTACCCAAAGCTGTTGGCTATAAGGGAGACTTTGAAATCAGAGAGGGTTCGAATAGAGCAAGGCAATGCATTTCCTCCCGTGCGAAAAATAACTTCCTTCCATTTATTTATTCCACAGTCATTTAATGAGTACCTGCTATGGGCTTGGTCCTGGGGCCAGTACCACCCAGTGGGAGAGGTCCCAGCACACTGGACCTAGCAGAGTCCATTGTAAGCGCACCTCCACCAGAATTAAACAGAAGGCCTGAGCAGCAGGGAGCTGTTTTAAATGTTCTAGTTCAATTGACCAAACTAATCTAAAAGATGCCTCACTGCGGAGATTACCTTTAGAACACTAGAGGGTGTGGTTTTGATTTATAGAACTCAAAAAAGCTTTTGGGAAGCGTCCAGACTGTCTGGCATGTGTGTTCTCAGAAATGTTTTGCATAAACCTGTTTCTTAGGGAGACCCTCCTGATTTGGCAACATTTAGCTGCAAAGGGCAAAATGCAGTTTTCTGGATAAAACTGCACAACTTTGTGCACAAGCTTTCTTGCAGGCTTCTGGCTGGGAGAAAGGGAGGGGATACAACCAACTCTATACCTGTGTTAATTTTATTAAGCTTGATTGCAAACTCATGGCAGCATCATTTCCCCAGAACCTATTATGAGGTAGAAAATACAATATCAGAAATGAGGAAAGAACCATAATGGGAACTTCGGGTGAGTCAGTAACAAATAAACTGTATTTCAGGTTTCTTGTATTTCAGAACGGGAGACCTATTGCTGATTCCTCGTTGGTGTGGAATAATTTATAGCCTTTTATTTGTGGTTGAGTGTTGCAGTCTATGTTGTCATGGAAATTCTATTGAATTTATAGGTCCATTTATCCAAAATGATTTTCCAGACTTTATTTCATGGTGAATCATGCGGCTGTTACTCCCAAGTACAAGCGATTTCTAAAAAGCTTCACGTTACAAAGAGCGCAAACGCTGCGGTGGTTATTTTCGTGTTTTTGAAATACAAATGAGTTCCAGATGCACCTAGGTGGTCCCCTTCCCCTCCGCTGTGTCCAAGGTGTTAAGCATTTCAGAACCAGAAGCTTATGTACAAAACAGCTCTGCAAGCAAGGAAAGTTTGTTTTAATAGAAAAGAAGGTTATTACAGTAACTGCAATAGGAGAAAGAGGTCTTGAAGCTACTAGTTTACAGGTAAGGGCAAGACTCCCCAATCTTTGAGCCCCGTTACAGCAGACTTGTTCCACCTGCAAGTTCGGTCGTAGAAAAGAGAAAGGAAAACAGAGCTTTACCACATCCATTGACTCGACTTCGTGTGGCAGTGGGTGTAGGTGAGGTTTCTACACTTCAGCACTATTGACATTTTCGGCAAGATAATTAGTTGCTTTGGCGGGGAGTGTCCTATGCACTGTACGGTGTTTAGTAACCTCCCTGGCCTCTACCCACTAGATGCCAGTAGGATCTACCCCCTAGTGACACCAAGCAAAAATGTCTCCAGATATTGACAAATGTCCTCTGGGGTCCAGAAATCACCCCTCTTTGAGAACCATTACCCTGGAAGCTTTGTGCTAGGATCCTAGCGATAACTAATAGGTAGTTCTCTCTGCCAATGGGAAATCTGATCAGGATGTTGTGTGCAGAGGATTTTTAAAGTGTAGGCTGTGCAGTCAAATGCCTGGGTTTGAATCCTGACTTTATTACTTCTTAGACAAGACCCAATATCTCAGCCTTAATTTCCTTTTGTATAAAATGGGGAAAATATTATAATAGCACCTACCCTCCAAATACCCCAAGGACTGAAGGAATTAATTCACGTAAAGTATTGTAAGAATTGGATCCATTAAAGCAGCCCTCCGCGGCTGCCTCTGGGCTTCATTTTGCAGTGTCTGCTTCAAGGGAAAGGGTGGAAAGAAGCAGCGCTAGGTCCATGTAATTGTTATTTAGTCCTCGGCTGGTGTGATTCTGCACACTCTGAGCCAGCCACCCTAACTTGCTCTATGACACAGGTAAGATCTCCCTAGCCTTATCCTCCTGCTTAGAACAGCCTCTGTTGAATGCAATGGGTACAGAGCAGGGAAGCAACGTCAGACGTGCTCCATTATTATAGGAGAAGACTATATTTTGTTTATCCCAGTTTCAAAAGCACAGCTTTTTCACTCATTTTATTTCTTTATTATCGAAATATACACAAAGAGTAAAATTCACAAGTAATCAGCGTACAGCTGAATGAAGTTTCTCACTTGGAACCAGACCCCAGATCAAGAAAGAGCACTTTCTCGCCCCCTCCTTCCCCAAGATCCCTCTTCCAGTTACCACTCGCCAGGGGTAACCACTGTGTTGGCCTCTGAGTGCAAGAGTTTTTCCTGATTTTGTACATCATTCCAGCAGAATCACACAGTATGTCCTTTTTTTTTTTTTTTTTAAGAAAATTTCTGGGTGTTTTGTCTCAGCATGGTTTGTGAGATCCGTCCATATCATTACCTGCCATTGTAGTGCATTCTACATTGGCACTACAGTTGTCACTGATTAGCATCTGGGTAGTTTCCAATTATTGGAGAGCCCATTGTTGATTAGCATCTGGGTAGTTTCCAATTTGGGTTTATTGAAAACAACCCTTTCACTAACTTATTTGTGTTTTTCCCCTTTCTCTTTTTTCCCCATTAACTAATTTTTAAAGACACGTGAAACAATAGGGGGCCTATCGTAAGCCAGATGCCGTGGGAGGTGCTTTACTTGAGTTATTTTATTTAATCCTCAGTGTAGCCCAGTGACACACTTCTGACCCTCAGTTTCCTCATGGGGCTGCTAGGACGCGGAGAGGCTGACTAACTTCAACCGGCGGCTCACACAGCTATTGAATGGGAGAGCTGGAACTTACTACCCTCCTTCCTGCGTCCGTGATGAGGGAATCTAACCAACACGTAGCCAGATGCTGAACTTACCTCACTTATGTCCAAACTGAGGCTGAACTGTAAGACGTAACTCCACAAATCATGCATAGTAAATCCCTTACTGTTGGAAGCAAGAGCCTGAACTTTTCCCTACCGAGAGACGAGTGCAAAAGTTAAATGTTTGACTAGTCAGATGAATCACCGAGCCAGAAATTCCAAAAATCAACTAATAAATAGACTTATAATGGCATAAACAAGTTACACGCAGAGACTTTTAAAAGGGATCCCCAAAACACCCTGACACCTGATGGTATAGGAGTCATAGGCCTGCTGTGCAATTTGGGTTCTCCTGCTCCCAAAATTTGGATTCCTGCTGTATATAGTTGAAGATAATTCCATATTACAGAGCAAGGGAAATAATTAAGGATTAGTGCACTCTGTGATTAATGATACTGTATAAAGCAAACGTTTCAGAATGTTTATTTAAATGCTACCTTGCACGTAAAGATGTTGAATACCTGCTGTTCTCTGGGCCACGGTTCTTCTAAAAATATTCTTTCAATGAAGGCTGTGTGAAGCCCACACACAGGTTTCTTTGCTACACCTTGTGGCATGACTCATTGAGATTGTTGACCGGCCCAAACGATTTATTTTCACTTTTACTTGCATATCCCTTCTGGTCATAAAGAAAATAATAAAGATACATACTAATAAACAGTGGGAGCTGTTGAATGTCTTCTTACCTTTCCCAAACATGTGAGTAGTGATTCGTTATTACAGTGATCCCATGAGGTCAGTATTACCTCTATGTGACAGAAGGGGACACTGAGCCGTAGAGATCTCAGGTGTCTTCCGTATACAAATCAGGTCTGATGCTGTAGCCCATGTCCTTTGGTCTTCATTTAATATCACCCAGTTGTGTTGTCTGTCAAGTTCATGGATATTTTTCTGTAAGTCGCGAGAGTGTGAACTGGGTTGTAGTAGGATATAATAGAACGTAGCCCCATTCTGCAGGGGAGAGGCTTGTTAGAAATGAATGAAGAGGACAGAGCTCAGAGCTCAAAGAAACTCAAAAAGGAACAGGGTTGCAGAACCGTTTTATAATGTGATGCACAGGCACGTATAAATATGTCTGGGTGTGTTTTGCTTAAAATCAGTAGTGACATTTAGGGGTGTATTAGTCAGAGTTCACCAGAGAAATAGGACCGATAGGGGTTATATACGAGAGAGAGACAGACAGAGAGGGAGGGAGATTGAGATTTCAAGGAAATGGCTTCCTCAGTTGTGGAGATGGGCAAGTATGCAGTGTACAGAGCAGGCTGGAAATTCCAGCAAGAGATGATGTTGCAGGCTTAAGTCTCAAGGCTGGAAACTCAGGCCGAATTTCTGTGTTGCAATCTGGAGACAGAATTCCTTCCTCTTAGGGCACCCTCTGGCTTTCAGCTGACTGCACGTGGCCGCCACGTTATGGAGGGTAATCGGCTTAGAGTCTAGTGATTTAAATAGTAGTCATAGATTTTTTTAAAAATACCTTTACAGCAACATCTGGAATAATATTTGACCGAACAACCAGGCACCATAGCTAGGGCCAAGTCGACACATAAAATTAACCATCACAGGGGGTAACAATATAATCATGACCCTTTAAAAAAGTAACTGGGAGTGAAGACTGTTCATTGATATAAAACAAAATACCCATATCATAGTTCTGAATTCAGAGTGTTTGTTATATAATATATATAGTGTGTATTTATCATTTTTCTTCATAATTTAAGTGGATAGATTTTCTTGTGTTGGGAGTGTTAAAATTTCAGACTGGAGTTGCTTGGGTGGAAAACAGTTTGAAATTCCTTGCAGATGAAAGAGAAAGTAATATAATCTGGGTTTAGCAGACCCATACCTGGGTCCACTTAGGCATTTCATAGTGATTTGGGCTTATATTTGGGCCTTCCTGAACATTTTCTCCAGCAGTTTAAGTCCGTTCATTCTCTTAGTATCCTGATCTCTCCCTGCTACTCATGTTATTTATTCTTAGAGATAGCAAGAACCTCATTATACTGATTGTGGCTTTATCATCTGACTATCGTGCAGCTAGCTACCCAGAGCTCCCACTCATTTTATTCATTCCAAAATATGAATTAATAGTATTTACAAGAACAGCACTGTTCAATACACAACCTTTAACTAGGCAGGTAGCCTTCCTGCCCTCATCAGTCTTCCTGTCTGATGGCAATGGCAGAATGAAAGAATTAGAACGTGTTGTGTTGAGTGTGGGTGATCTGGCTATATAGTAGTGAAGGTACAGCATAATCTAAAAATTAAGTTAGAGTAAGAACCTGTTATCCAAAACCTTAATTCTGACACCATCATTTGCAAATCGTCCAACAAGTGGAACCAGCAGATCATGAACTGTGTTGGGATTTTTACTTTGTCTTTGCTACATGTTTTTATTCTTAGGCAACTGTTTTTTGCCCACTGCCATGTTCTCAACTGGCTGACTACATGGTAGCCCTAAGAATGATCAGGAAAATACATTTTGCCTCTTCAGTTCTGTTATCTACTGCCTCTTATTAATTCTGCTCTTGCCTTTCTAGTCACCATCTTTATTTCACTGTGTTTATGTCTCACCTGTTCTTTTCCTGTAGCTTTTCCTATGTGTTCTTCCATTCTGTTAAAGATGAACGACAGTATCCTGGAAATGTCTGATGAATCTATCGGTAGATGGCCTTTCCTCTGGGCTGTCTGCGTGCCATTTCCTTAATTCATCATGAATTTTTTCTCGGGCCATGTACGTGAGGGGGGTTACACGTTGGAGAAATATTATGTAAGTTTTTTGAGAGGAAATTAAAATGTAGAGCTTTCTAAATCACCAAAGAAAGTACTGCTGGATTTTCCACTCTTGCATTGGGATCATTTCTTCTTGCCGCCATCACGACAGGGATGTGAGAGCTGACTTACACAAACAACCACCACATTAGAGAATAGGAAGTCCACCTTCAAGAAAATATCCCCTCTTGCCCATTGCCTGTATTATTCTGTATGCATTTAGTGTATGCCTTACGTGGCCATGAGCCATTTACTACTTCAGGCATTTTTGTGGTACATGTATCTACAACTCAACTTTGGCATTCAAAAAAAAATGTGAACCTTGTCTTATTATTGATATTTTTGTCTTCCCAAGTGCAAACTGTCTTCATTTGTCATAGTGCCTTATACATAATAGGCATTAAGCAAATTTTTTTGCCTACTGGAAGGAAGCACAGTGATTAAGGCTTTGACTAGGATCGGAACAATTCGCTTTTATCCCAACCCCACCCCCCGTCCTAAAGAGTGTTGTAATTTTAGAAATCCTTCTTTTCTTTGGCTGTAAAATGAGGATCATGGTGGTACCTACTTCAGTGAGTATCAATGAATGAGAGTACAGTGCCTGATATACAGTAGGCACTTTATAAATATTTGAAAAATAACAACATAAAGAAAAGTACAGATGGCCATTGTTTTCAGATTTGTTGATTTTTATTTATTCAGCTTAACACAGATAGTGATACAAATTGGAAACCTGGCATATATATAGTTTTAAATCAAACTGCAGCTAGGACAGTTTTAAATGTAAGGGGGGAAATAGAACACAGCAGGAGAAAAGGGCAGCCGAGTGGGCATTTTGTTGTGACTCTGTATACATCATGCTAGGACCCTATAACACGAGAGCATTGACTGCTGTCAACCCTGTTCTCACAGAACCCATCACATCTTCCTCCCGTTACTTGAGAGTGTTGTCATTCATTCAGCCATTTTCCCTATGTATGATTGAGCACATGCTTCCTGGTCAGTGACGGGGTAGAATACCGTTTTCCAAATGTCAGGTTATGTCACATTATACTCGATGTTATCTATCACCTTGATCTGGCTAGAGGAATTCCTGCAGATTTTTCCATTCCAACCATTGCACGAGGTAAAATTAAATGATCCACCAGGCCTGTTTTTCTTGCTCATGAGTTTAAAATACTTTATAGGACTGGTCCTTCCGTTGCACCCTGGTCTACCCACAGTCTACCAGTGGCTTTTTTGGTTGACCTTCATACAGTTTGTTTCTGTTGTTGGGGAGACTTACATATCTCATGGCACTCTTTGTGTTGGAGGGACATTCATTTACACCAAGTTGACCCAGTTTTCTGTCCTGGTTGGAATAGACATACAGAGCCTCAAGCTGTACGGTTTTCTTGAAGAACCAAAGTGTTCCAATATCAGACATATTTGGAAAATATTGAGTTCACACTCTTTGGTCTTTAAATACCATTCCTCACTAAAAGAAACCAGGGCTCAGTAAAGAAATGGCCAATTCCAGGGCTGGAACAGGGGAAATGCAAGGTGAGGTTAGAACATCTGTGCCAGCTAATAAGGAGGTGCTAAAGGATGAAAAATGATGGGAGCATGGCAAAATGACAAAGGAATCTGTTTGAAGGGTCTCCTGCTGGGCAGATTGGTGCTCTGTGAAGCCACAGTACTACAACTGTGGTCCCCTGCCCAAAAGGCACGACCGGAGTCTAATCATGAGAAACCATGAGACTGACCCCAATTCTACATAATAACCGGGCTGCACACTTCAAACTACCAATAAAGAAAAAGAAAGGCTGAGTAACCGTCCCAGGTGAAAGTTGGGGGTCGGAGGGATCAGTATAAAGAGACATGGCAACTGAATGCAAAGTTAGGTCCTAGATTGGATTCCTGGACCAAACACCAAATAATGGTCTATAATAAATTTTGTGTCAAAGTGAAACTTGCTCATTTTAATAATGTTACTGTGGCTATGTAACAGAATATCCTTATTCTTAGAAATGATACGCTTAAGTATGTATTGGTAAAGGGGTGTGTTTTCTTCCACCTAACGATTAAGTGATTCAGGGAAGATAATTGCTTGGAGGGAGAGAGGAAGAATGCAGATGGGTAAAATATACATTGGTGATGTGTGTAAAGAATATAAGGGACAGTTAATAGATCTCTTTATTGCCCGATTTCCCAGGTCTTTTCTTCAGTTTCAATTCACCACGTTTCTACAGGAAGAGGATTGCTATACAGTAAGCTTGACTTCGATTCACATTATTAGAGAGAACGCACTTTGGGGGAGGCTGAAGGAAGCCTCTGAACATGGCACTTGAGAGCAGATACAGGAAGTTGATGGGCTTCCTCGCAATATTCAGCAGCCACCCCAATCCCTTCCAAAGATGTTTTTGTAAAATAGGTTTCTAGCCTGTGCCTAAATTTGTCTCATCAACAGTAACAACAAAATGATTTCAAGTCCAGTGCCCTCTCGGCAAAACTCCACCTACTTATTTACTTTCATATTTAAGATACCTTTAAAGTTAACGTAATTCAATAGACTACAACTTGAGAGAAATAGCAAGGAAAGCTGATACCTCAGACCTATGGCTGCTCTTCTCTTTATGAGACATTTTATTATCCTGACGGGTGGAGCCGTGACTCAAAGACATTTTCTAAAAATGAATTTCCTCACCCGGTTGTGAATGAAAATGCTCTTGAAGAGATCTGAAAGTATTTTGTATCACACACTATTCAGGTGATGCGTTAAACCATGCTACCCCTGCTCATGGGCTTGAAGAATAAGAAAACCTTCTGTGAACTTAGTTCATTTGAGGGCCTGGGTTTTCAGAGGAAAGTGAAGTGTAATTTTCTGAATATACTTATGCAGAGTTTCTTTCTTGGGTTAGTGGCATTGTCCCCAAAGCAATTCACCCAGTATTAAACTATTTTAATCTGCACCTCATTGAATGGATTTTTTCTCAGAGTAAATTCATGATGTTTGTAGCCGTCCAGACGTAAAGGCAACACATGTATAAGAGGTTGCCAGTGTCAGTGGGAATGCAGAGTCTAAGGAAAATAATTCACCGTAAGAAAGAATATTCTCCAAAAGAATCTACCCATCCTTCTCCCGTCCACTTGGTTATCTAACTTTTCCTAAAAAGTGTCCTGATTTGGGCTCCCTAAATATACCCTTCAGAGAAGATATGTCACCTTGTTCTTAACGTCTTGGTTAATTCAGTCAGCAGGACTCTGTTCACCTTTGACGTGTACTTCAGCTTGTCTCTCTGACTTCCCTTTTCCCATTGGGAATTCATCATTTAGTATCAAGTCTCCATACTCCATCTGGGGTGTGGTTGTTCAGAAAATAGCATCATGTCATTTGGAAAAGTGCGAAAATAGAGGTCATGGAAGAGAACTAATGATATAGGAGATTTGATTTTCTGGAAAGAGTAGGGGCCATTCTAGAAGATTCAGTGCAATCCCATTCATATTAGACATCTAAGGATACCTGCCAAAAGTTAACGTGACAAGGATGACGATTTGTGGAGCACAGTTAAGGTCCAGGCATAGTGCTACACACTGTACCCTGCACCTACATGTTTGATCCCCACACCCATCCTACCAAGGGTAGGATGATCAAGCGCTTGATTCTATACGGAAGGAATGATGCTTAGATATTCGCTGGCTTGCCTGAGGGCTCACATGCAAGTAAACGAAGAAGCTGGAATAGGGTCTCAGATCTTTTATTTTTATCACATATGTAGTCTCTCAAGAATACTCTGTAGGTTGTTTTTGTTCTCTGAATTGTTCAGGTATTGAGGAATGTGCAGACATTAAAATTGTATAATTATTTTAAGTTGATTTATCCGTGTTCTGCTTTTTGAGTGAGAAACCCTTGCCACATGTAAGAGAAGGTATTTAAGGTTGGGATGAGAGCACCTGGACTTTACACTCATCAACTGATGTTTCTTTTTAACCAAGTCGGCATCAACTTTCTGAAGTACTATTTCCTCATCTGTAACTGAATGTAGTAATTTCTGCCCAGTCTTCACAGGAATTGTTAGATAGATTTAGTGAAATCATGAATGGGATGGCTTTTTGCAAACTGAAAAATATTAAGCATTATTTATTTATTTATTTATTTTTTTGTGGTACGCGGGCCTCTCACTGTTGTGGCCTCTCCTGTTGCAGAGCACAGGCTCCAGACGCGCAGGCTCAGCGACCATGGCTCACGGGCCCAGCCGCTCCGCGGCATGTGGGATCCTCCCGGACCGGGGCATGAACCCACGTCCCCTGCATCGGCAGGCGGACTCTCAACCACTGCGCCACCAGGGAAGCCCTATTAAGCATTATTATTATCATTACCACTATATTCTATTTTGATTGACTAAAATAGTCCATTTGGACTGTTTCTCAAAGCTACTGAGAGCCCCCCTCAGATTCTCGTCATTGGAATGGGCATTATCTATAAACATGTGTCCATTTAAGCGTTTATAATTTTAACATAGGGACTGAATCTCACAGTCTTAGTTTCCTACTTCATGGTATTTAACTGCATTAAAATTTTGTTTCTTAATAGGGACATTTCACCATGACATGAGTATTAGGTAATAAGAAGGTGTTGGTGTTACTTATTTTGTGTGGCCTGAAGGCATTGTAGTTATGTGGAAAGATGTGTGTTTTAGTGATACCTACTGAAGTATGTAGGGGTAAAACGATATGATGTCTGGGGTTTGCTTTCAAATACTTTAGCAAAGAAAAAAGTACGGATAGATGAGTACCTTTGGCAAAATCTTAGCATGTTGGGGAATCTGGGTCCATTGTACTACTCTCTCTACTTCTGCATAGGTTTTCCTAATGTATTTTCCTAATACGTTTTTTGATTGTTCTTCTACAGATGCAGATTTTCTTTTACAATCCAGATGACTTTGACAGCTTTCAAACTGCCATTTCTGAAAACAGAATAATCGGAGCCATGGCCATATTTTTTCAGGTAAGTTAACGGTGGGCTTAAGTATTGATACTTCAACCAAAGAGTTCTCTTGAGTATTTTTTTTTTAATTCACCGAATTGTTCTATGTTTAATGAATGCATCTGTTTTCTAGTTCACACCTGTCTAAATGAAAGATATTTCATATTGTCTAATGTGTGATTTAAAATGTAAATAAGTATGTTTAGAAACATAATGAAAATTTTTGCATGAATTATTCTGATTTTATTGCTACTTGACTGGTGCACAGATTGAAGAACACATTTATCATCTAAGTTACTTCACTGCTGAAGCGTCTTGAACAGGTTCCTACAGCATATTAAGAGACTGATGTAAAAAAAAAAAAAAGTGGTTTTTCTTTGGAGCAACTTTAAATTTGACATTACTTGCAAGTAGGTTAATAAATTGCATTGGTCATTTACCTAAAGAGACCTCGTTCCCACCCCACCCCACCCCCGCCAGAAATCCCCATGGTAACTAAAATTTTTATTGGGACCATTTCCAAGTTAGTACATTTTCATTAAATGAAGTCCCTAGTGTGGGTTTTGGCACACAGTAGACATTTGGTAAATGCCAAATAAAATATGTATCTGTATCCAGCCATCCCTGTTTCTATGGGGTGGAGACCCTGTGGTATATGTGTCTTCTCTGCACGAACAGAAGCCTATTCTGGGCACTGTGCTGTTGCCAGTTCACTTGGGTTCTGTCTGGACGCCTTCTGCATCTGAACCGTGATTGTTTTGCCTTAGGCAATACTGAGGTCACTCGAACTTCCATTCTTAGACAGTTTCCACTTACATAGTTACCTCTTATTTTCTGTTGTCCTCTTAGCACACTGTTTTTCATGTTGCTGGACCTCTACTCCTGCAGCCCTGCCATCAGACCTACCCCTGCCTCCCTCCCTGTCATGCCCACCCATGTCCAGTCCAACCAGGTTCTCCTTTATAGGTCATCCTTTTCATAGAAAATAAATTTTAAGAATGTTTTTATGAGTACTGGCAGGTCTGTTTCACAGCGTGCTCTACCCAAAAGCTTTCTATTTTTCCGGCTCTAGAAACTCTTGTTAAATGTAAGCCCAATTAAAGTATTGGGCAGGGGGGGCACATTGGTGTACAAACCAGCAAAAGACCTCAGTGTGAAATCCAGGTTTTGGATTTTTAAAGTATTTCCAGGACACGAGTGTAGTTCAAATACAAAGAAATTTAATGTGTATTTCATCTGGTTAGTCCTCTAAATTTTGACTTGCTGTCCTGTAGACACAAAATAGAGGGCAGATAATATAAAATAGAATAGTTTTTCTTTTTTTTCTTTTTTTTTTTTTTTTTAGGTAGCAGCTGTGTTGAGCTGCCTTCTTTGTTTTCTTTATAAGTCCACATATGCATTTATACATCAGAGTTCACACTATGTCATGTAGTGGAAAGAAGACGGTATTGTTATTTTAATACGGCAGTCTCGTTAGAACCTGTATTTTGAGATCTCTGTGTTTTGAATCTTTCTAATAAGAATGCTAAATTTGGGAGTTTGGTATTTCTCCCCCAAATAGAGAAATCTTGACCTGTATTTCCAAATTCAAACCTGGCATGTTACATTTTGGTATTGAAGAGGTATTTATGATTGTTTCAGCAGTGATTCAATGCCAGATATGGTACCAGTTGCTACATTAAATATATAAGATGAATATAGTCAGCTCCTGCCCACTAGGAGGACCTCGCTGTCACAGTCCCATGTGATAATGGCTAGAAAGACATGAATAGAGAAACTTTTCCACTTGTAAAAGGCTGTGGTCTGACTTGGTGCTCATAAACTCACATATTCATTTTCCAGAGTGATAGGATGTGAATGACCTACCAGTGCATGTCTAGGCAAGGCTAATTTCTGTGCAGTTGCTGTAGCTTTGATGCCAACTTACTCCACACACTAGAATAATTTTCTAACACTTTCCATTTTTCATTATCTTTGTTTCTTTTTTCTTCCGGATCATGTGCCTGTGATGCTGGGTTGTTTTGGCTCTCTCACTGCCTTTGCTGTGATTAGATATGATGAGGTTCTTATGTTTCCAAAACACCAAAGCAAACACAAACCTAGCAGACACATGGCTGACCAGGGAACCATATGTTGGCTGAGAGGATAGGTTGCCTGCAGGTGGTCCTGTTGTGGCTCATGGACATGATTATGGATGCTACGTAGTGTTTACAATTATTTTCTTCAGTTAAATGTGGAAGATTTTACATAAAATTTCCTGATAATGTTGCAGTAATCAAGATCTGAGTAGTGACTCTCTGTCTCCTTTGGAGGGGGTGTGAATTCCCATGGCAACACAGTCTCTAGGCGGTTTTCTTCATGACTTCCTGTCAACATGACCTTGAGATCATGACTCCAACCTGGACCCCAGTAACTTTGGCTAGTGCCTGACATCTTTTGGTTACAGACAGAGTTGAAGGTCAGTCTCAGTGCTGAAATATAGTGAGCTGGGTTTCCCCTGAGTGCTTTGCGTGAACACTAGTAAAGGAAGGATCGCCTCCAGGTGTGGAAGAAAACAAGTCATGGCAGCCCCACGTGGTTTTACGCGTTTGGGCGGACACAGCGCTAGAAGGCGCATTCACTTCATAGCTACTCCTAACTGGAATATTTATTACAGTTTTCCAACATATGTTAGTCATGCATCTCGAGGAAGGAACACCTTTATTCTAGTTCACACACCTTTGGCCTCGCAGCCTTCTAGAAGATATAGGGGAAAGGAAGGGGAAAGTCTGATTTTAAAGGATTTTTTAAATAAAGAAGTTAAAACATGAAATTGGCGAGGGATGGAGATATTTGTTGTTAAACCACTAAAGAGAATAAATAAATGCTTGTTTAGCTAATTTATATCAGTACAAAGTTAATTATTTTCTGTTCGTTAAAATAGAATCTCCACTCTACTAGTTAGCCTGATTTGAATTCCTGTGAAAATGTAAATGCCAAAAGTTATTAAAATGCTCTCTTAATATATTACTCTGATAACACTCTACTTGGGTTATCTGTTTGAAGAAGTAAGAAATGAGAACCTAGGTTTATAAGACAGTTGAAATGACAGTGGAATGATAAGGCAATTTGTCGAAGGATGCTTTGCTTTGAAAATAACTCAAAAAGATTTAAATAGCTTTGATTTAAGGTTACCAATCTTTGTCGACTTAAGTTGGGATTACATCCTAATAAACCCGTCATAAGTTTCAAATATCTTAAGTGGAAAATGCATTTAATACACCCAAGTTACCGAACGTCATAGCTTAGCCCAGCCTCCCTTAAACACGCTCAGAACACTTGTATTAGCCTGCAGTTGGGCACAATTATCTAACACAAAGCCTTTTTTTTTTTTTTTTTTTTTTTTTTTGTGGTACGCGGGCCTCTAACTGTTGTGGCCTCTCCCGTTGCGGAGCACAGGCTCCGGACGCGCAGGCTCAGCGGCCATGGCTCACAGGCCCAGCCGCTCCACGGCATGTGGGATCCTCCCAGTCTGGGGCATGAACCCGCGTCCCCTGCATCGGCAGGTGGGCTCTCAACCGCTGCGCCACCAGGGAAGCCCCAAAGCCTATTATTTTAACAAAAAGTCTAACACAACATGAAGTTTTGACTGTCTCATGGAATTTACTGAATACTCTACTGAAAGGGAAAAGCAGAATGGTTGGGTACAGAATGGTTGTACGAGTACTGGTTGTTTACCCTTGTGATCCAGTGGCTGACTGGGAGCTTCGGCCCACTACCCTGCCCAGCGTCAGGAGAGAGTATCTCACCATATCGCTAGCCCAGGAAAAGATCAAAATCTGAAGTAATGTGTGTCACTTTCACACCATCATAAAGTCAAAAAAGTCATAAGTTAGGGACCATCTGTATAGAGCACAGAGTACTCAATCCTCAGATTGACCTTTACCTTTAACTTGACCTAAATTATTTTCTTTTAATATATTTTGGAGTATAGTTGATTTACAATGTTGTGTTAGTTTCCGGTGTACAGCAAAGTGAATCACTTATACATATGCATATATCCACTTGTTTTTTTTAGGTTCTTTTCCCATATAGGCCATTGCAGAGTATTGAGAAGAGTTCCCTGTGCTATACATAGTGTGTATATGTCAATCCCAATCTCCCAATTTATCCTTACCCCTGGTAACCATACATTTGTGTTCTACATCTGTGACTCTACTTCTGTTTTGTAAATAAGTCCATTTGTACAAACAATAAATGCTGGAGAGGGTGTGGGGAAAAGGGAACCCTCCTCCACTGTTGGGGGGAATGTAAATTGGTACAACCCCTATGGAGACCAGTGGGAGGTTCCCTCAAAAACTAAAACTAGAACTACCATTTGACCTATATTTTTTTAGATCAAGAATCTTCTATGATCGCCCTCGGAATTGGGTTCTGATTTGGTTTTTCTTTCTTCCCATCTGTTTCTTCATCATTCCTCTTGGAACGCGTCCCTCCATTTTCCCACCAGCATCGAAATGTCTTCGAACTGTGCACCCTTATTAATGGTTTTCAATCTGATGCTCATAGAAGTTTGGGATCCCCAAACTTTTTATAATTTTGATTACTGTGGTTTTATAGGTTTGATTTTTGTGGATTTTTTTTTTTTTTTTTGAGGAAGCACATGATTATCTTTGAACATGTTATGGGGAGGAAACCTCAGGTGTTTTACTACCCAGTTGCTACTGTTATTTGAATGCCAGAAATTTTATTTTTATTGATTTCCTGATTCCATTGAACTTTAGAATTATAAATGCATGATTCTTTAAGAGCATCTGTGTTTAGAAATTTTTCTCGTGTGGTTCTTCCCAGCTTCCTTGTTAGACCCTTTTGGGTTTAATCACATCTGAATCTTTGCATCAGACACAAAGATAAAATTTTTATCACGTCTGCATCCAGAGGCCCAGTCAACAGCATATTTCTTGTACATTTAGGAAATAAATAAATTGATTTTTAGGTTGTCTTAAAGTATTTCTTTTTTGACAACCTATCTTCACCAACTCCATTGAGGCTTCTTCATTTAATGTTAGCGGCTCTGCTGCTTCTGGGAGGATTGAGCCCCTTTACACGAGTATTTGCTTTTTTCCTATTTAAATTTCTACCCACTATCTGACTGCTGTCCTTTGGTTTTCTCTAATGTCTGTCACTCAGTCATTTGGGCCCTCTTCACTTCTGCCCTTCTTTCATTGTTGAAAGCAAACTTCAAAACTCAAATGTTTCAAAAGTTGCTAACGCGTTCTTTATATCATCTTGGTGGTACCAACTGCTTAATTATTTTTCTCCATCTGGAGAGGCTTAGTAATTAAATGAAATGGCAGCACCTGGGATTATTTATAGATGTTGAGAAGGCAGGAGGAGCTCTTGATGACTCACCCAGGGTTGACAAGGATGCCTTTTTCTCCACTTCCCTGGATCTCACCTGCCCTCCCCCCACCAAAGGGAGATGTGATTTGTCCTTCCTTCAACCCCCTGTTTCTCTTAGCATTCCAGCTTGCATTCAAGCTGTTATTTTACGTGCTTTTCTTCAGCCTCTGTACTGTGAGATCATTGAGGTCCAGGAGTACTCACTTACTCATCACCCGCATCTCTTGCAAGTGACTTCCACTGTGGCTTGATTGTGCAATTACTTAGCTGAATTCAATGGAAACATATTTAGGCCCTAGAGTCTTGATTGGAAAGAAACAAGCTGATAACATGGTAGCTAAGGAGTATTAGAAGCAGGCACTAGGGAGTGTAGGACCTGAGAACCCTAGAATACAAACTCTTGGAGGTGGAGGTCCATGTCTTGTGCCTCTACTCCCTGTATCCCACCATCCACCTTTCCCTAGCCCTCACATCGGTGTCTTGACCTCAGTTGTTGTTCAGGATATAGGTACTGAGTAGGACTAAGTTACAGGAAACCTTTCAGGATCCCACCACAAGATTAATGATTTGGGCTTTGGAAAAGGATATGTCTAGGTGGCTGTGTAAGCTTCAGCTAAGAAAGGTGGTGGTTGTACAGAAGTATAAGGCTTTCGAGATGGTGAAGGACATTGAACATGAAGTTTCTCAGACTCCTGATCCATTGAGGATGGGGCTTTGCCCGGGAGTTCCATTGGGTCTGACGTGCTTTTTTTTTTTTTTTTTTTTTTTTTTTCTGTATGCGGGCCTCTCACGGTTGTGGCCTCTCCCGCTCTCCCGTTGCGGAGCACAGGCTCCGGACGCGCAGGCTCAGCGGCCATGGCTCACGGGCCCAGCCGCTCTGCGGCATGTGGGATCCTCCCGGACTGGGGCACGAACCCGTGTCCCCTGCATCGGCAGGCGGACTCTCAATCACTGCGCCACCAGGGAAGTCCCTAACATGCTTTTAAAGGGCTGTATCTCTGCTTATGCCTATAGGTGGGAAAAAGCATCAGGGCTTGACACTTCTTAAAGGTGCAGTGCATTCAGAGGCCTTAAAGGAGTGTGTTAGTGCCAAGAATATCTGGCTATATCTGTGTCTGAGAATGTTTTTATAAAGTTTCCCACCAAAATGGTATCATCTCAGTAGACTGTGGGTGGAGAAGCTTTTTTGGATTATTTTGCTATTTTTCATTCTAGCTTGCCTCTTTTTCTTGAGCATTTCCTTCCTAGGGTTAGTTTCTATCTATTTCAGTGCATCTGTATTTATGTTTTTTTGCTTTTTCTTGCTCTTGCTGTGTCCTTGCTTATGCTAACTCATTTGCTCATTGTGCAATATGTTAAGCACCTTCCTTGTGCCATTATTCATGAACATTGCAAATGTATCCTTAGAACTGTAGCCTGCCGTCAAAGTAGTTAGAGAACTATAAGTTTTGAAAAGAGTTGGCCTTTGAATTCTTTCTTTAGTAGTAGCATCATTTCGGTACTTCCCTGGTGACGCAGTGGTTAAGAATCCGCCTGCCAATGCAGGGGACACGGGTTCGAGCTCTGGTCCTGGAAGATCCCACATGCCGTGGAGCAACTAAGCCCGTGCGCCACAACTACTGAGCCTGTGCTCTAGAGCCCGCGAGCCACAACTGCTGAGCCTGTGTGCCACAACTACTGGAGCCTGTTAGCCTAGAGCCCATGCTCCTCAACAAGAGACGCCATCGCAATGATAAGCCCGCGCACTGCAACAAAGAGTAGCCCCCGCTCTCTGCAACTAGAGAAAGCCCGCGTGCAGCAACAAGAGCCAACAAAGCCAAAAATAAATAAATAAGATAAATAAATTTTAAAAAAATAGTAGCATCATTTTGTCATTGGGAGATAGGGGAGGACAGATCAAGTCAGGTAAATAAACTATCAAGAGTATAAGAATTATATCTTTATAGATCTGTATAATTTCAAAATGATAAATATTTCATTTTAAGGGTATGAATTTCCTATTTATAAGTTTTAAAACTGGACTCTCCTCCATTTTTCTTTTTCCTCCCATTTTTCTACAAAGAGAAGCACCACTCTTAAAGTATAAATCATCCTTTTTATTTATGGTGACCTAAAGTCATCTTTTCATTTTTTAAACCATCCTGAGGAATCTTTTTCTTTAATGAAGAACACATTTTCTATCATGGCTGGAGATAGTTCTTATTTTTTTTTTAAACTCCTGACTGGTCCTGTTGGCAACAAGGGCCTCTACTCCATAGAATAAATGGGGGAGGGAAGGAAAGGTGCAGAGAGAGAGAAAGAAGAAGAAGAAGGAGGAAGGGATGAAAGGAAGGAGGGAGAGTAGGAGGAAAGAAAAAAGAAAAATAGTAGTTATACCCACTACCAAACACCCACAGAAAAAAAAAAAGAACCGTTTTTTTTTTTTTTTGATGTTGGGGGTAGGAGTTTATTAGTTTATTTATTTATTTTTGCTGTGTTGGGTCTTCGTTTCTGTGCGAGGACTTTCTCTAGTTGTGGCAAGCGGGAGCCACTCTTCATCGCGGTGCGTGGGCATCTCACTATCGTGGCCTCTCTTGTTGCGGAGCACAGGCTCCAGACGCGCAGGCTCAGTAGTTGTGACTCACGGGCCCAGTTGCTCCCCGACACATGGGATCCTCCCAGACCAGGGCTCGAACCCGCGTCCCCTGCATTAGCAGGCAGACTCTCAACCACTGCGCCACCAGGGAAGCCCCCAAGAACCGTTTTTGAGTCAGAGACTATGTGAGTTTCTGTTGGGGAGTCGTGATTGGTTTTTACAGCTTCCTTCTTAGACTGCTTTTTGGGATAATTGAAGTAAACTAATATGATTCTTAATTTATTCCTTTCCGGTTACTGCTGTTTGAATATCATCCTTCTCACATTTTCCACATCCTGGTTTTATCTAGTTATAAGTTCAGTTCTTTCACTGCATTACCTAGAAGTGTAATTTCAGAATGTTTTGGGCTGATTAAGAAGACTTTGTTTTTATACACACACAAAAATTAAAATACATGTGTTCCATTTAAACTATTTTAACAGCTAATTGATTTCATAGGACTTCCCACTAAGTGAAGGCCAGAGTCATCTTTAATGTTCGGGTGCAATTTTAGAACAGATTTGTGGATGTACAACATTGAATTTGTAGCCTATCAGGTGTTTTCAGTACATCTCCTGTCTGCAGATGGCCTGTAATTCAAATTTCCTCTTAGTGGGCATTACACAGGACTATAATTGGTGAAGCATTACATAATTAAGAGACTTTGAAAAAGACCATGTGAAAATCTTCTTTAATTAAATCACTGTACTTCAAGGACAGTTACCAAGTACTTTGCCTTTGTGCATCACTAAATGATAGTTTAGAATCCATCATTTCGTTTAGAATTTAGTTGTTTTGGCCATTAGTTCTAATATAAGTCTTTGAATCTGATTGCCATAGTCTCAGATAAAATACTAGGAACTCTGTAGTGATCCCATTAAAATGACAGAAGTGAGACTGGCTGTCTGAGAGTTAAGTGGTTGACCGTGGTCCCATAGCTCCTTGAACTCTAAGCCAAGAATTCTAGTTTTGTGACTCCCAATCCAGTTGTCTCATTTTTCTCAGCTTTGGTCTTCCAGAAGTATAATCTAGTACATGCCTCAGCTAATTAGTTCTCTTGGGAGAATGCCGCACACAAAGCACTTTGCATCCCAAGGTTAGAAGCTAGTGACAACTCTCCTCTCCTTCTTTTCCTTTAGATAAACTAGTTGAAAAGATGCTTCTAAATGGAATACAAACAGTACTAATAAAGGTTACCATTTTTTGCATGTAAAATGCTAAAATGAAGCGCCCACATTAAACATTAGCTTATTTAATCTTCACTGGGACCCCCTCAAGGTATCATTATGTCCATTTTACAAATGCACAAGGTGAGGCATGGAACTGTTTCTAATATAAATTACCCAATATAACATCAGCCAATAAATGTTCGAGCGAGTATTTCAACAGCAGTAGGATGCCTCCAGGGTCTGTGCTCTTGGTGGAAAACTGAATCAGAAAAATTGGCTCTCCTGTTGGAGAGGGTAGAGAAAGAAGTATGTATCATTGGTTCCATTTATTATCATGTGTATATATGTGCTTCAGGACCCCTCTTAATTTTGCTGGTACCTGAACAGTTATTTTCTTGCAACTAAAAATTGTGTTCTTATTCTTTTTGCCCGTAATTAAAACCTTTTATCCTATTCTGAATTCCCTTAGACTCTGTGCCTGTGATTATTTTATAGATTTGATGACAGTGTTTTTGCTTCTGCTTCCTCCCTTTTATAAAAAAGCCATAAAGAGTATTGAATGAATGGTGTGGTTAGATGAGGACACTGTGAGTGAACAGGGTTAAGATTTAAACAGTCATTTATTAACTTTTTTAATGGCAGTGGTTCTTATGAGGAGGAGCTCAGGGGATTTTGCCCCCAGAGGCCATGAGGCCATGTGTGGAGATGCTTTGGGTTGTCACACTGGGGTGGTGGTGCTGCTGGCATCTAGTGTATAGAGACTAGGGATACTGCTGAAAATTCTACAATGCTCAAGACAGCCCTCCACAACACAAAATTATCTGGCCCAAGAGGTCAGTGCTGACACCGAGAAACCCTGCTTGGTTTGAGCACCCCAGAAGGTTTTGATCTCAATAGATGTGGGCTGTGAGGGCTGTTTGGGTTATCCTGCTAGCTGATGGCCACAGGAATAAGTACATTACCCCATACCTGAGAATTCCCCTAGTCCCCGGCCAACCAAGGTTTAGTCAGCTGGATTCTAAGATAAGGCATAAAGACTTAATGCTAAAATATTTAAATCAACCCGTTTCTAGGTATTTCTGCTTCACCTTGGCGGCCCGCTTAAATTAAAGAGCCCATGGGGATATTCGTTCCCAGACGCCGCACTGATTTTTGAAACAAGCACCATTTTAATAGAACACTCAATTAGACCTAGAAAAGTAAACAAAGGTAAGAGCATGTGCATATGCCTTTGAACTAGAAATCAGGGGGAGCTGGTTTGAAAAACTCAGAGATCAAGGAAACTCCCTGGTGGAGGTTGTAGGAGAATCTGGCTCTGCAAATCACAGCACTGTCTCATTCCCATGGTGTTGTAGAAGTATTTTCCCAGGGTAGAATTTTAAAGCTCTTAATGCTGGTTTTGTTTTAGAGGCTTGTTACGGCTTCCCTCTCAAAAGCTTTTGATTCCTTGGCCATCTAGGCATTGTCCCAGAGGAATGCTGAACTATCTTGAGCCGGATGAATCCCGATGTTATACTCACGTGTGGTGCTGATACATTGAGTTGCCCGAATGAGAAGCTTGCCATTCTCTTTTGTATTCAGGGTTTACATTAAAACTACCGTTTGTTTTCTTTGTCTGTAGCATCTTAATATATATGGTACGTGTGTACTTGTCTGAAGCCCAGAGCTTTTGTTTCTCAATGTGTACTGGATGATGCCTGCCCATCTTGAGTGTACCTTTGACCCGTACTCCCAAAGCACACATCCTGTACACCACAGGCATTAAATTTAAAGACAGACTGGTCTGCACAGATCTTTCGTATTTGGTGGAGATCCATTCAGTTACTCTTACACGGTGTGATAACAAACCAGGAAGAAACTTAATTTTCTTTACGTGAGACTTTTCCTGATTCCTCCTGTATCCACCTCCTGCTCTTAACACCTTGACCTTCTTAACACTGTTTGGTCAACTCTGACATTTTTCAGGAATGCGCTCCTGCAGTTTGTGAAGGAGACACAGATTATTGGGAGAACTTCCGTAATACTTTAACCCTCCTACCTTTTACTTGCAAAAAGTAAGCGCCCAAATGTGGTACAGTAAAAGGCACAGTATTGGGGGCGTATGTTATTTTTTTTTTTTTTCTTTTTTCTGGAGGGTAGTTGATTTACAATGTTAGTTAGTTTCAGGTGTTAGTTTCAGGTGTACAGCAAAGTGAATCTGTTATACATATACATGTATCCACTCTGTTTTAGATTCTTTTCCCATATAGGCCATTGCAGAGTATTGGGTAGAGTTCCCTGTGCTATACAGTAGGTCCTTATCGGTTATCTATTTTATATATAGTAGTGTGGATATGTCAATCCCCATCTCCCAATTTATCCCTCCCCCCCACCTCCAGTAGCCATGAGCTTGTTTTCTACACCTGTAACTCTACTTCTGTTTTGTAGAGAAGTTCATTTGTACCCTTTTTTTAGATTCCACATATAAGCAATATCGTATAATACTTGTCTTTCTCTGTGTGACTTACTTCACTTGGACAATCTCTGAATCCATCCATGTCACTGCAAATGGCATTATTTCATTCTTTTTTTATGGCTGAGTAATATTCCCATTATTTCTTTATTAGGACTGCCTAGCTGTCTTTTGAGAAAAATAGTAGCATTGAATCCCCCTGTTTTGGGTTTTGTGCAAGTCGTAAAATGTATCTATGGATTGACTTCTCTGGACAGGTTTATACAGCAGATTCTGTTTTTCTTAGCCCTTTGCATTCTCTGAATATGTATTAAGTTATGTGATGTTTATGTGCATGCAAATTCCTAGGTAGCTGTATATAAAATCATAAGTAGAGCTAATTGATTTAGGTCTTGCTTATTTGGTATTCGGTTTGTCCAAAGTTGAGGTAAGATGGGATTACCTAATTCAGAAAGCATCAATTAGGAACAACAGTACTATAGATAGCACTGCAGTGAGAGGGACTCCTTAATCTCTGTGTATCAACTGGGTATTATCGACCAGTTTTATGTAGTATTCATTTGATATCAATCTTTTGGTTCTAACAGAGAATTCTTACATATGATATATATGTGTTTGGAGAGGGGTGCTCCTAAAATCACACCAGTGTGAACCACATGTAATGACATGAAAATCTCTATCTCTGAAATGATACCCAGTTTGGACACTCGGATAATTCAGTTTCTGGGACTTCTTGATCTGCAATCCTGAGGTCTGACTCAACTTTCTGCAGTGTTTTCCCCACAGCTTGGCATCCTTGAGCACCATTCTAATGAGGTCTCAGTGAATTCTTTCTATTTTTAGGCACTCTCCAATGGTGGCTGCCAGGCAGTAGTTCTGTTTGGTTTTTTTTTTTTTTTTTTTTTAACTGAACTGATTATAAGGTTTAGCACCAGATGTCTCAGAAATGCAAGCAGCTAACTAACACAAAGCCAATTCCTAGATCATTCAGGAAAGGAAATGAATGTTTAGGACCATGTCCGAACTTGTTGACCTGGCTACCCTGTTTTTTTTGGTTTCTTTTGTTTTGTTTTTTAATGGCAATCACTCTGTAGCTTTGGTTCCTCTCTATTTTGTATTGTACAAGTAAAAAATGTCCTTATCCCACTAAAACAGTTCAGACAGGTAAAATCCCAAGTCTTCTAAAAAGAGATTTCCAATTTCCAATTCTCTATGAATATAAACAATAATTTTTAAAAAGCAGTAGGTGATAGTTGTGGATCCTGGTCAAGTGGCTGGCTGCCAAGCATTCTACATACATTACCTCATGTAACGCTCCTAACAGTCCTCTGAGCAGGAGATTCTGATTCCAGAACTTTCCTCCGATGCTTAGATTCCCTTTGATTGTGAAATCAATGTCTAGGAAAGACGTTGGTAAGGGTTGGAATTTTGGAGTGAAAAGTTCTGCGCTAAAGTTCGGATTTGCCACTCACTGGCCTACTTGTTTGGACACATCTGTTTCTTCCCTCACTGACTCAAATTGCTTTGTCCGTAAAACTGAGATATTGATATCTGATTGGTTTGTTGTGAACTTCAAATGAAATCATGTCTAGGAAAGTGCTAAGGACCAGAATATGAACCACTCCAAAATTTGTGATATTTTAGCAAATAGAAGTAAGTAAGAATTTGGGTGATGTTGATAATTAGGAACAACTGGAATTCACATGCTAAAATAATAGGGAATACTTTGAATGATTACTTCCCTGTATCTTAAAACCTGGCCCAGAATAGATACATTAAGATAATCATATTCCTCTGGGTACATCAAGTATATCCACCTTCCCAGTCTCCTTGCACTTTGGTGAAGGGTGCTTCAGCTCTCTGATTGCCTTGGCTGGGAGACAAGGTTCTGAAGTCTAAGTGTTGTTATTGGCGCTATAACTCAGTAATTCAGGAGGAGATAACCAAATTCAGATTTCCTCAAGGAGCATCTACACGTCTCTCTTACTACTTTAAAGAGGAGCTAAGGTAATTAGTTGTAACACCTTGGATGGCGAAATAGTTATTTAATTGGAGCAGCCAGTCAGCTGGGAGAGAAACAAGCAACACGGGATCAGATGCCTGTGCGTGGTGGGGAGGCCCTTTGAAAATAAAAGGGCCCCATCAACTCTTCCCCCAAGTGATTGTTTAATTCCTAGTAATGAATTCCAGTCCAGGGTCAAAGTTTTAGACCAGGCAGCCTTCACGTGGCTTTATTCGTGCTGGAAGTGTACCCCCTTGTATGAGGTCTCTTACTAGCGTCTGCTTGGTTAGAGGCACTGCCAGCAATAATGATGTGATTGTTAGAGATTTTTAAATACTGTGGCGTGTGAGTGATTGTGCTGCCCATTCATTTCACCCGACCCCGTGTTCAGTGCGGGCCCGAGGTTGAGCTGTGAGTGGGAGATGCTTACCTCTTCTGCATTTTGGCAGATGTGACTCTGTGTCCCCCCCTTGCCTAAAGGGATGTGGTCAGTCCATACACATGCCCCTCCCTCCCTCCTTCTCTCTTGTGGTCATTCCATTGCCTTCTTTGTTCATTCCCTTTGCAAAGCTTCAGTCAGCATGGTGTCCCATGTACAGTAGGCAGCATGGTGTCCAGAGAATTGAATAGAGCATGGGCCCTGTCATCAAGGAGGTGACTACACACACACACACACACACACACACACACACACACACACACACACACACACACACACACACACACACACACACACCCCATGTAGGCTCTTTAAGACGAGAACCTTTGCTTGTTTGGTGTTATAGTCTCAATGCTGACCACAGAGGTATTGGATGCAAGCAAGAGCCATTACTTAAGAGTCTGCCTGATGAAAGAAAGAGACTCTACATCCCACTTATTTAAGTCCCAGTTTTGCCCATCAGTAGTTGTAAACTTCAGTCAAATTCACTTCGCTTTTCTGTTGCTTAGTTTTCTCATCTGGCAAATGGAGAAAATAATGAGAGACCTGCCTTGGAGGGTTGTTGTGAGGTCGGTATTAGTGAATACAGGTGAAACGAACATGTGCGTGGCACACAGTAGGTTCTCACTGAATGTGAGCTCTCCTTGTAATCTAAGCAATAGCAGGTATCGTCACGTATGCAGTGAGAAAAATTAGTCACCAAGAGCAACAGTTACGTGGAAGGAAGAGTGAAGAACCTGCATCGTGTGAGAGAGGAGAGGCGTTCTGCCCTGAGCTGGGGTCGTGGCTCGTTACCTGGGATTTGTTTTTCCTCTTCCTCTCTAAACTTGGTGCTTGGCGAGAGCAAAGAACAGTTGTCCTCCACAGTGGCTGCGTGGGATCACTGAGCAAGCTTTAAATCGCCCTGGTGCTGGGTCCCACTCCCAGGATTTAGATGTCATTGGTCTGGGAGGTGGCCTTTCTCCTTGCCCTTGCTCATGGGATTCTTAGGTGCAGTGACTGGCTCTCGGGGCTCCCTTGGGTTCCCTGAATTGTTGTCCACCCCACACCCCCATCCCTACTTAGGCAGCTCATGATTCATTTGGGCCTTACTTGGTGGTGTTCTCTTTTTCTAGAGAGAGCGTGTTATCTACTGCTGGCGCCCCAATGACCCTCCCTCCCTCCACTTCTTAGGGTGACAGCCGTCCCACTTGGATTCTGTTCTCAGTTTGTAGTGAACGCTTTCACGAAGTACCATTGTCTGTGGGTGACTCCACCTTGTCTTATTACCCAAGACGACGATTTTCTCACAGGTGTAGGGGAGCCTCGTCATCTCTCCCACCTCCTCGTTTGAGCCAGAAGAAACTCAGGTGTAGGATGTGTTAGTGATGGGCAGTTTGAAGAAGGAGAGCGGGCTGGAGGCTCCCATGAGTCTACATGCTTCTCCCCGTGGAGAGGATGAACGGGCAGAGCGAGGTCAACCTGACTCATTAACCCAGTCGCAAGGGGTGGACTGGGGTCTTGGCTTGGCCGTCAGGGCTGCTTGATGCTGGAGGCCGGAAGCCCGGGCGTCCCCTCTGGCCAGGGTGTAGCTAGGGGAACTGGGAAGACAGCTGGTGGCGGAGGGGCGGGGGTGGGGGTTGGGGGGTGGGGAAGGGCTGAGCTGGCTTTTCCTTTGAGTGACCCAGTATTTTATTTAGGGGAACTTCCCTGACTTGGGGAGGGGCTTGTGGGGGGGGGGTGCTGAGAGCAGGGAATTAGAGGGATAGAAGGAGCTTCTCCCCAAGCACTTCTGAGTAAATTTGTGCTGGTGCAAATCCCGACTTCTGGTGAGCCCGGGAGGGAGTATGGGAGAGGGGAGAGTTAGTGTGTGTCTCCCCTCTTCTCCCTCCTGCTTCTTCTATTACTGACCGTATCAGGGAGGAAAGTTTTACGTGTCTCTGGCCAGTCCGTACCCGTTATCTCCTTTGATGTCTCAAACTTGTGCAGTAGGAACTTCTCTCCCTAACTGACAAATGAGGAGACCAAGGAACAGACATACTGGATGATTTGCCCAAAGTCACACGACTAGAAAATGGTAGGATTGGAACCCATTCTTCTTTACCCTGGAGGCTCTTCCTGTCTTCCAACCTCAGTTTTATGCTGTTTCTCATTCTGGAAACGCCATCCGCCTGCTTTGTCCAGGAGCGTGGACCAGCATCCTCAAAGAGCTTCTGCTCAGCCCTTGGGGTAGGTGCCCTGGTGACAGTACTCAGGACATAAGGCAGTGAGAACTTTAAGCAAAACCCTTTTGGGGGAAACTTGCATTTTGGAGCCACTTCTCCTACCAGATGTTCTCCTTAACATTTGGATGATGCTAAGGTGGTGAGAGCTATGTGTTTTCCACTCCCTGCCTCTAAAGCATGTGATTTTTTTTTTTTTTTTTTTTTTTTTTGTGCGATATGCGGGCCTCTCACTGTTGCGGCCTCTCCCGTTGCGGAGCACAGGCTCCGGACGCGCAGGCTCAGTGGCCGTGGCTCACAGGCCCAGCTGCTCCGCGGCATGTGGGATCTTCCCAGACCAGGGCACGAACCCGCGTCCCCTGTATTGGCAGGCAGACTCTCAACCACTGCGCCACCAGGGAAGCCCTAAAGTACGTGATTTTGATGGACTGCCTGTGGAACCTCGCTTCGAGCTCGACATTGGATTTTTAAGCTTGTTGCCGTGCGGCTCCCTGCGTCTGGTTGCTTCAGTACGAGCTTGTGGATGTTCTCTGCTAGGATGCTCCAGGCATGGGCAGCACCTGCTAGAGATCTCAGGAGCCGAGCCAGGCCCCTCTGCCCCGCACCCATCACCAGCCCGACGTCCCCACTGAGGCGATCTATAGCGCTGATGCTGAGAGCTCACTCATGCAGTGGGCCGAGAAAGAAGGCTGTCTGTCTTGAAGGCTGTTTGTCTTGTGAGACTGGGATGGCTCAGGGCGTTCTCCGTTGGCTGGTGGACCCCTCGGCTGCTACGGAAACTTTTCGGAAGCCCAGAAGCAGTTCTGCTCACATCTGGCTGTGTTCTCTGACAAGAGGCTTTTTTTTTTTTTTTTTTTTTTTTTTTTTTTTTTTACCTTCCTAGCTCAGAAAAGCTGTGACCCGCTGCAAAGGAGCACTTCTATCCACAGGGCTGCCTTTGCCCCACAGAATGAAAATCCACCTTCAGTGCGTTTATCGCCAGAAGAGCCCCAACGTAATCATCTTCCCCTCTCCGGGTTTATAAATGATGAAATGTCGCACAGCGTTTTTCTGTCGGGCAAATGTGTAAGAGCGGCCCGGATCCCCGGCAAAGTACCGTGCCTTCAATTACATCCTTGTTATAAAAGCTTCGTTTAAAAATCCTTGGGCAATAAAGCAAAGTGAGAGCAGTGTTTACCATCACAAGTTTTAAGCCGACGGTCTCGGTGTCAGCGGGAACTCTGTTAGACAGCGATGCTGTCAGTTCTCGAGAATGTCAAAGCTGCATCCCCTGTGTGGCCTACAGTGAGGCAAAGGAAGGATGCATAAAAGGAGATTTCTGCGACTTGGTTGGGGTGTCACCTAACTGGTGACTTCCAAGGCTCTTCGGGATACAAAAGGCAGTGTTGGGACCTTACACCAATGCAGGGGATTATGTACTATCCTGTGTTCTCAGTGGAAGAAGAGTGTTACTATCTAGACCTTTGCAGCTTATGCATATAGAATAAGCTGACCTCTTTCAGTGTTCATTCACCAAATATCCCTGGTAGCCCAGTGTGCGCCGGGTGCTCTGCTGGGCTCTGGGGCTGCCTTGGTTAGAAGATACCCATGCGGCCTTGGTTAGGAGATCCCGTGTGGCCTTGGGTAGGAGATACCCGTGCAGCCTTGGTTAGGAGACACCCATGAGGCCTTGGTTAGGAGACACCCGTGCGGCCTTGGTTAGGAGACACCCGTGCAGCCTGGGTCCTTGTGGACATCACAGTCTGTTAGGGGAATAGATATTAATCATATAAATGTGCCCTGGATTCAGGGTTAAACTTGTGTTACGCTCAGTGAAGGAAAGAGACGTTCAGTGCTTTGAGAGCATATCACGGGGTCCAGGACCAGTTTGGGAGTCAGGAGAGGCTACATGAAGAAGACATGATTGCACAGAATCTCACTAGGTCAAGAAGCTCTGAGCTCCAAGGGAGTAGCATGTACCATGGCCCTAAGACGGGAGAACAGAATGTCCGTGGACCTGAAAGGAAGCCACTAGGGGTGGAGCTGGACCCCAGAGATCCTTGAAGGCCATCAACTCTGGACTTTCATGCAGGGGAGCCATTGAGAAACTGGCTTCAGGAAGGCTGTGGTTGAGATCCAAGCTAGAGAGAAACCAGGGAGGATCACTGTCATCCGTTTGTCGTAAAGAGATGGTGGTAGGGCTTCCCTGGTGGCGCAGTGGTTGAGAGTCCGCCTGCCGATGCAGGGGACACAGATTCGTGCCCCGGTCCGGAAAGATCCCACATGCCGCGGAGCGGCTGGTCCCGTGAGCCATGGCCGCTGAGCCTGTGCGTCTGGAGCCTGTGCTCCGCAATGGGAGAGACCACAACAGTGAGAGGCCCGCGTACCGAAAAAAAAAAAAGAGATGGGACCCGAGGAGAAATGATCTCTTTCTATTACTAAGATTGTAGGAATTTTATGTTCTTATGTAGGAGGAAGAAAATTAGTTTCAGGCTCTGGGAGGCTCCCTTTGAAGCAACTTGGTGACGAATGAAAATAACACTTCTGGGTAGGAAAGCAGGTCAGAGGGGTTTATAAATGCTGCTGGCGATCAGGTTTGTAGCAATATTCTCATTGTTGTTTTGATGCCAGCAATTTTTTTCTACGCTCACTTTTCACTGATTTTCGAGTTGGACGTTTTCTCCTGCTGTGTTTATTTCTTTACTTGTCTTTTGTGCATTGTGCGAGTGTATTGAATGGGCCTTCTGTCTTCGTCTGGTTCCATTTTAGATTTGGAGAGCTGGACAGGGGTGCGATTACGATGATCAGCTCACGTGTGCGTTTTGCTGTGTGTTATCTGCGCAAATACAAGCTGACTGCTTTCCATCGTGAAAGTTAATTTTGCAGCCATATTGTTAAACCCGTAAAGCCCTAGATCGAACTTCATGGGGATTTCATCAGTGTGTTTCTGCCAATAGTCTTTGGATGTCCAATATGTAAAGATTACAGTTGTCACAGAGTATCATGTTATCTCTCTACCCTCAGGTTAATGGCAGATTGATGACCAGACTGAAGCTTGATTATAATTATCAGAATAAAAACAAATTAGGTGGATGGTCCCAAGCTACAGTGGCGTTGGGACCATCCACCTAATGTGATACCAGTCACATTATATACTCCGTTACAGTTCCAAAAACCTTCCATTTAGGTTTCATTTATAGCACAGAAGGATTTTTAAACGTACACAGTTTACCAGCTCATCTTAAAAACACGAAGCAGGGACTTCCCTGGTGGCGCAGTGGTTAAGAATCTGCCTGCCAATGCGGGGCACATGGGTTCGAGCCCTGGTCCAGGAGGATCCCACATGCCGTGGAGCAACTAAGCCCGTGCGCCACAACTACCGAGCCTGCGCTCTAGAGCCCACGAGCCACAACTACTGAAGCCCGTGTGCCAAAACTACTGAGCCCGTGTGCCACAACTACTGAAGCCTGCGCGCCCTAGAGCCCGTGCTCCGCAACAAGAGAAGCCACCGCAGTGAGAAGCCCGCGCACCGCAACGAAGAGTAGCCCCTGCTCCCCGCAACTAGAGAAAGTCCACGTGCAGCAACAAAGACCCAATGCAGCCAAAAGTAAATAAATTTAAAAAACAAACAAACAAACAAAAACACGAAGCAAAGAGCCTTCCATCTTAAAAGTGAAATGGTGGGGCCAAGCACGCGCTGTCAGAAACACCAAGAAGCCCCCAGCCAAGCTGTTACTATTATGGTGCACTTAAGCAGAGGGCGAACTCAGATTCTCTTGTAACTGGTTGCCTTGTTCCACTTAGTCCTATAAAGGAAATACTGGTTGTAAAACCTAATGGTGTGGAAAAGAGTTGGTAAAAAGGATGGTATTCCCAGTTCCTGTAGCTCTTGCTCATGTAATCTTCCAGCTGAGAAGTGAGAATATGACTCCTATTAAATGCAGTTCTGTTCTGCCAAAGGCAATATTGCTCCAAACCTGGGACTGGTCCAGCAGATGACACCTAAATAAACCCCACAGCAGCACCTAGCGTTCTTTAAAGGACTTCTGGCCTGAGCATCTCCACAGAAGCACATCAACACTCATGAGTAATGGTGCGTTTTTGACATGCTCTTGTCACGGGTCTATGAATACAAATTAGAGGGCCACACGTCTTTAGGGGCAAAAGAGGACCCCCTCCACATCCCTTTTCCAAATTAAAAATACCGTAGCGGGGCTTCCCTGGTGGCGCAGTGGTTGAGAGTCCGCCTGCCGATGCAGGGGACGCGGGTTCGTGCCCCGGTCCAGGAAGATCCCACATGCCGTGGAGCAACTGGTCCTGTGAGCCATGGCCACTGAGCCTGCGCGTCCGGAGCCTGTGCTCCGCAACGGGAGAGGCCACAGCAGTGAGAGGCCCGCGTACCACACACACACAAAAATACCACAGCAGAGTAGGATCGAACTTTTTTAAAATTTTAATTTATTTTCTTATTGAAATATAGTTGATTTACAATGTTGTGCAATCCCTGCTCTACAGCAGAGTGACTCAGTTATACACATATAGACGTTCTGTTTTTTCTATTCTTTTCCGTTGTGGTTTATCACAGGGTCCTGAATATAGTTCCCTGTGCTATACAGTAGGACCTTGTTGTTTATCCATCCTATATATAATAGCTTACATCTGCTAATCCCACACTCCTAGTCCTTCCCTTAAAAACAAATTTCTAGATGGTATCCTGTGTAGGGAATAAATTGCACTCAGTTTTTGGTACCTTCTGTATCTAGAATGCTCAGAAAATAGAATTTCCAAGAACACCAACAGTTCAATAATTAACTTCACTGTATTTGGGGTATTAAATAATAATGAACATAATATTACATTATATATTTAATAAATATGGACTAATGTATCTAAAAACCAGAATTCGTTTTCCTAAAGGATCTCTTCTATGCAATATCTATTCTACTATAGTCTTTCTATTTTGAAACTTGGGTTAAATCAAATTTATGCATTTTTAATACAGAGAAATGGTGTTGATTTTCCTGTCCGTCCTCTTTAAATTTCTATTATTTTGTAAGGTACACGAGGTATATTATTTATGTTTTCAGAAATATTTTAGTGGGATGACAAGCATGGCCAAACGTTATCTCATGAAGAACTCTCTAGAAGAGGAGGCATTTGGGATTCTCAAAAGCACTTTCAGTAAAAAAAATTTTCAATGCACAATATAATGCTAGGAAATTAACTTCAGTCATGAAAGTAAGCAATGAATATCTCAGAATAATAATTACTGTCATCATACCTTCCCAGGTTTGAGTGGTCACTATTTGCAGATTTACGAATCCTAATTAGAGATTGTCTTCATTATGGATACTAAGTTTTTGAGAGATTACGTGACTAATTGGTAAAAGAACTAGAACAAATATTTTAATATCAATTTACCTTTCTACAGGGCATGACAGTTTATCATGTGCCTTTACTTATATTGTTTGGTCCTTAAGTTGGTAAATAAGGCATTGTGGATTTCCTCACACCCTTCATCCTGGCCCCAGGTTTTTTTCTGGTCATTTTTCTTACCAGGTTTGGGGAAAGAAAGATAAGAGGTTAAGTGACTTGCCCGAGTTCACAGAGCTAGAATTAGCACCCAGACCTTTAGCTATTATGCCTGTGTTTT
This sequence comes from Stenella coeruleoalba, assembly GCF_951394435.1. Lineage (NCBI taxonomy): Eukaryota > Metazoa > Chordata > Mammalia > Artiodactyla > Delphinidae > Stenella > Stenella coeruleoalba. The sequence continues at coordinate 77,542,851 of NC_137156.1, forward strand.
TTACTGCTTTCTAGGAAAGCTGATGTTTCCATAGCTGTTGCCCTTCTCCCATGGATGGATAGGTTAAGTGACTACTCTGGAAGGCATGCTAAGTATCTTTGTATATACTCTCAGGAAGATAGCAGTCTTTGGTAGTTCCTAACCTTCCATGCTTATAGCTCATTACTAACAGATGGTAGAACTGAACTGCATGCATGAACTTAAAGGGTTGCAGCCACAGAATGTATTCTGACTTTAGGGAATGGAGAATTAAAATATAAGATGTCTTAGAAACAACAATGCATATCTCAGTGTCAATGGACAAACAAATTCGGAGATGATAAATTTTTATGCAAGTGTAGGATTTAGAGTTGCTTGAGACAGTAAGTGCCTCTGATGGCCACCAGCCTACAAATAAGAGCTGTGTCTTCTGATTTACTCGTAAAATTCCGACAGTTAGGAATTCTCACCATTGGTGCTAGAATTGGGGCCCTTGTCTGGGATTTGACTATATAAGGAGGATTTGCTTGTACTTGTGACTCAGAGTACTAAGTGCTATAATTCAAAGTTGGATTAGTTTAGGATTTTCTGCTTTTACCGCAAATTCTGTTATAAAAAAACCCTCAGTGTGGAATCTGTTTTTTTAATTCCTCACCACCTATCACTACATACACTAGTGTTTCAAAATGGTCTGTTAGGCCTGAAATTTAATCCTAAAAAAATAACTCAAATGTCAGGAAAGTTTTGGACACAAAGGTGTGGATTACACTATTATTTATGATAGTGAGAATTGGTGGAACAAACCCAACTGCCCAACATTTTGGAAATGATCAAGTAAATTAGGCCCATCCTGAAGTTGGAATATTGTATAGCCATTAAAAGTTATGCTGTATGGGGACTTCTAATGACGTAAGTCACGTTATTACTTAATACTACTGTTGATAAAATGTTAATACTGTAAGTGAACAAAGCAATTAAGAATAGCAAACACGTGGGCTTCCCTGGTGGCACAGTGGTTGAGGGTCCGCCTGCCGGTGCAGGGGACGCGGGTTCGTGCCCCGGTCCGGGAAGGTCCCACATGCCACGGAGCGGCTGGGCCCGTGAGCCATGGCCGCTGGGCCTGCGTGTCTGGAGCCTGTGCTCCGCGACGGGAGAGGCTGCAGCAGTGAGAGGCCCGCGTACTGCAAAAAAAAAAAAAAAAGAATAGCAAACACGTAATGGTACCTGACCAGGGGTGCGTCTAAGCAATTTACATATATCGCGTCACTTTGAAGGTAGATATTCATAGTACCTGTGAAGGAAATACTTTTGGTAACTTCATTTTTAGATAAGAAAACTAGAGTCCAGATGTTAGGTCACACACCTAGTAAGTGGAGGAGCTGGGCATTCAACCCCTGAAATCAGCCATTGCTACTGTTCTGCCCAGTGTAATGTTCCTAACAAATGATCTCATCCGTGCTGCAAAATATGTTCACGTGTGCGTGGAAAATTTGGAAGGGCCTGTGACCCAGTTTCCAGCACTGATGACCTGTGTTGTGGGAGTTTGGGTGGCTTAATCCTGTTGTAGTCTTTTCTGTATCTTATAAGGAACGTGTGGTACTTCTGTTATTAGAACACAACGCAGTTTTAAATAAGTGAATACATAGGAGCCTTCTTTGTTTCCCGGAATCTCCTTGGCCCTGAGTGAAAACCCACCCCTGCACTGTCGTATCTGTGCCTTCCAGTTTCTGGGCAGTCAAACCACCGTGGCCAGGCTTCCTCTACCATGATGTGGCATCGTGTCCGTCAGAGGGTGGGTCGGGCCACACACCAAATTTGCCTGGATATTTTTCTGCTTTCCAATCATAAGCAAAAGTCCAAGAGGCACGTGGGAATGTCTGACCTGCATTCTGGATCCCTCGGTTCCCAGCTCATAATTTTTTAGTAGATTTAGCTAAAGGTGTGGGCATTTTAGACATGGAAAAAATACTAGTAAAGACTTTGTGGAAAAAATAATCGGAGGCATTTTCAAATGGTGCATTGTCTCCATTGAGCAGTGGACTGTGCTCCGCAACGGGAGAGGCCACAACAGTGAGAGGCCCGCGTACCGCAAAAAAAAAAAAAAAAGAGAGAGAATGGGTTATTTAAAACCTCCTGGTATTTGTTTCCAAACAGTCTTATGAAATAATTGTGTCAAGTTATACCCCTGCCAAGTGTGTAACAGTGCCCATGTCACCATCCACACCGAAGAAAGAGTGGGCATTATTATTTTTCAAAATCTCTTCTGATACAGTAGGCCAAAAAAAGTCTCTCTTTTTCTTAAAGTTATCACTGAAGATGGACATTTTTCAAATTTTCATTGACATTCATTTTTTTCCATTTAAAAATGTATTTGTTTACATCTTTCCCTATTTTATTATTATCCTATTCTCTAGTAGTATTTTACAGCAGGATAAAGGTTCATCTTTTGTTCTCAAGTGTAGATTTTCCGAGAGCGTCCTGTTATCTGACCCGTTTTGCACTCTCAGTACCTGGTCTTATGCCTAATACAGGGTAGGTACTTAAATATCTGTTTGCACTTGTTAACACCTTTATTTTAGAATTGAAAAGAATAGAATGGGGTCCATTTTGGGTAGGAATTTCTCTCATATTCCTTGGTAGGAAATCAATATTTATTATCGCTACTCCTGAGAGGTGACCCCTGGAGGGGTCTGAGAGGGCAGTGGCTACAGCTCAGGAAGAATTGCCCTTCTGGTTTGTGAGCTTTGCTCCCCATACCAGGGGTATTATGTAGGAAAAGGAAGTGTATTGTGCTGAAACTTGAAAACTGGTCTTATAACACGACGCTTACCAGTAATTTCTCTTGTGCTCATGCTGCCTCCTAAACTGAAGATAAGATGATTAACAAGTTTCGAGAAGAACTTTTTTAGCTTGTTGCTCTAGATTATTTTAGTGGCTTTTTTTTTTTTAACCCATTTCTCAATCTTGGTACTAAAAATTAGGAGTCAAATCACAAGCCTTTTTGTTGTATCTTCCTAGCCCATCTCCCTGCTTCCCTTCTTTCCTCCATGATTTTTAGTCCTATAAAATTATTTTTTAATAGGCATTTTCTCATAAATCCTGTTCGTCATCAGATTTCCTTTATTTTGTATTTCCAGCTTTTGGACACTCAGCCTAAAGACTCTGATCTTTCTGCAAAACTCTTGGACTCTTTTGTAACACAGGGAAGCCAGTCTTCTGCATTCTGCCTGTGCTGAGTAGATGTCTATTAAATCAGACTCATTAAGAGACTTTGTAGCACTCAGCTCTCATCAGCTCCCCGCCAGTTATCAGTGTTAAGCAGGGTTTTGCCTTCTCTTCCCACACGTCTACATTTAATTCTTCTAAAGGAGTGAAAGAAGAGTGGTACACTTCAAACACCTGAGATTTCAGTGTCATTAAAAAAAAAATCTTTCCCATTTCCATAGTCTGAGACGTACCTAGAAAGGCCAGCCCTAGAAAGGACTATTTAGTTACCCCCCAGTTTGTTCCTTTTCCTCGGTTCCCATGAAGAAATTCAAGCCTATGATGTTTTCTCCTTCTTTCCATTTTGATGTCATTTTGTGACAGATGGTGAATAAAAGCAGCGAGCCCAGGCCAGGTGGCATAGTATCTGTGTCTGCATTTTGATGACACCTGTCACTGGAGAATCCAGGCACATAGACGGTGATACTGTCCAGGGACAAGGCAGAGGAAGTCGGCAGCCTGGAAAGCCCACCGCATGAGGAGTTGTATTGGGGTCCCAACAGCTTGTGTAATTTTGATGTGATTTTGTAGTTAGATCCAAATTTTCAAGCAACCTGCATAATGCAGGAGTTTCTCATAATCTGAATCATGTTTCCTCTTACTTGACTTTCTTACCATCAGGTGCAGGATCCTGTTGCAATAAAATCATCGATGAAAGAGAAGTGCAGTCAGCATTGTGCGGTTCCCGCTAATGAACCAACATTGTTGTGAGCTCAGGTTCTAGAATGTTAGGTATATTTTTGCTTCTCCAGCATAGCTGCTCAGAACTATGCTTTGGTAGAGAGTAAGTTGGAATTTTGCCCCAGACATACGTGTTATCAAGTGTGCATGTCATTTTTAAGTCCGTTGGATTATCCAACCTCAAGTGATCCGCTAGCAAAGTTCTGTCCCTAACTTCTTGCCAAGCGAACATTTTGGAAGGTAGCGCAGAAACAGAAGAGCTGCGAATTTTGACCTCTTGACATTAAACGCTTTTCTGACACAAGGCAAAGAAAGGAAGGGGACGCGTAAATTTTCTCTTCAATCAGCTATGTCTTTCTGTCAACCTCCAAGTACTCTAGTATTCCCTGTTCCTCTTTCTCTGTCTCTTTATCTCTCATTTATATGTATATATAATTTTAGCTACTTACAGTCTCTTGAATGTCACCAATAGTCCATTGTAAGATTCTCAAATTATAGCAGAGCTCTTCCAACTTGAGCTGGTAAAGTGGACTCAGCATGGCTTTGTACTCTGATCATATGGGCAGAGAGTAAGCCTTGCCTGACTTTGAAGGGGGTTATGTGACTTATTTATCTCACTCAAGTTATCATTTGTATGGTGTCCTCTGTTTTAAGGCACACACCATGCCACAGCCTGTACTTTCTGCTCCATTGGAGGGAGCCCTGCTTGCTTTTCTTCCTACCAAAACACAAAATGCACTTTATGGCAACACTGATGTGGAATCTTAGGGGGATTTTTTCCCATTATTTTAAATGGCAGAAGGACATAGTTATGGTGATTTGTCACCCAACTCGTGCACTCAGGTGCAGCGTCATGGTGAAATGACCGTATGAAAGCACTGTTCTCCTTTCGTCCCGCGCAGCTTCCATGATGTGCAGTTATTGTCTTCGTTTGCTTTGTTTTGCGAGGCAAATATGAGATTCAGGCATGAAATCCTACAGCGTTGGAAATTCCAAAATCACACTCTAATAGCCAAAATTAAGTTGCAACTCTACAGTGACACTGAGAAGTCTGACCTAAGGGCTTTCAGTCCTTTCCCTTGTTATCTGGAAATTGTCTTTCTCTTGGTAATTATCTTGGTCTTATTCAATTGTTGATTCAGTCATTCACTTAGTAAATTACATGAAATAGCTCGTGTGCACCAGGTACTCTTAAGAGTATTTCATAGCAATGTCAACATTCAGTGGAGAAATGTAGAATGCTGTTTGTGTTTATGTCATCAAGAACCATTTAAAATGGTGCACTTGAGCGTAATTCTCTGTTTCTTTATTAGACTTGCTTTTGATGGGGAACGGAATTCACTTAAACACTCCATTGGGAAAAGCCCTGCCACATAGCTGTCTGCAATGCCACTTGTGACCATGGGTCCAGAATTTTAGAGCTTTACATATTTTTTTCTTAACCCAGAAAATCTACTGCTACAAGTTTATCCTAAGGAAATTAACATGGGTAGGGACGTAGCCATAAAGATGTTCATTTAGACTTTAAAAAATAATAATAGTGAAAAGTTTAAAACAACCCATATGTCCAGTAGTGGGGTGGGTTACGTACGTTACGGTCTATCTGTGCAGTCGAATCATAAACAGCCACTAAAAGTGATGTTGAAGCATAATGAAACTACACTTGCAGATACTTGTGCAGATACTTTTCATACATTTGGGAAACAATCACGTAGGGCAGGGGGCCCCACCCCTCCGGGCCACGGACTGGTACCAGTCCGTGACCTGTTAGGAACCGGGCCGCGCAGCAGGAGGTGAGCGACAGACAAGTGAGCGAAGCTTCATCTGTCGCTCGCCATCGCCCGCATTACCACCTGAACCATCACCCCCACCACCACCCAGTCCATGGAAAAATTGTCTTCCACGAAACCGGTCCCCTGGTGACAAAAAGGCTGGGGACCGCTGATGTAGGGGGGACCTGAGAATCCATCTTCACTGTTGCTGTTTTGGTGACCGTTGGCAAGCGACTTAATAACTAGTATAAGCCTGAATCTCCTTATCCATAAAATGGTAAGACTTAGGAAGTGCATAGGATCATTATGGAAAATAATAATTCATGTAAAGTGCTTAGCATAGTACTTGGCACTTAATAAATGGAACCTATGATAATGATTCGCTATTGCATGGAATAAAAACTGGAAGTTTATATACCGAATTATTACTGTTGTTTACGTCTGGATGATAGGATAGACTTCAATTTTGATTTTTTTGTAGTTTCTAAATTTTGATTATATGTAGTTTCTAAATTTCCTGCAATTAACATGTCTTAATGATGATTATAATAGAGAAGTAATTATTTTAACTAGAGTTTTGGGGGAAAACACCTTAAGTAAAGAAGTGTGGTCACTTTGGTGTTATGAGCACCTGTATTTTATGCTAAAAGATGTAGGAACTTCATTGTTAACCATGGAACTGGGGGGATGCTGCAACAATTTTCCACAGATATTTATGGCTGGAGTTTTACTAAGACATAGAACATGATTTAGTTGTCATCAGTGGGAAAATACATTGTATTTCTAGGGCATGTGTATTAGCAGCAGTGGCCGAATAGCTATATTCATGTTCTGGCGTGTGATTTGGGTTAATTACTGTCATAGATTTATTAACCTTTGGCATGACTTTTTTCCCCCAGCAAATAAAACTTGAGGAAATTCAAGATTGGTGTTAACTGTCTTGGTGAAAATGAATTTCTAATGTGGACAACTGAAATCAACAGCTATAAAACCGCACTGTTGATGGGAAAGTGAAGATTTCCTAATATAAGCCTCTTTGATTTTCACTTCCCTTTGAATATGTGTTACTTTACTTGCCTAGAGATGCATTTAAAACCAGAAGGTTCTGGGAGTACTTTCTGGAGAGGGGTGTGGTAGAGTTGCCTCTGAGTCGGTAAGAAAAGAACTATACTCAATATCTTGTAGTAACCTATAATGGAAAAGATTCTGAAAAAGAAGATAATATACATGTATACATATACATGCTCTACACCTGAAACTAATACAACATTGTAAATCAACTATACATCAATAAAACTTTTTTAAAAAAAGAAAAGAGCTTAAGGGAGCATAGAGTAGCGCCTCTGTCTGGGTGGACTCAGCGTTTCCAGTTTGGACAGCTGATCCTACTGCTTTTGAAGATGACAGGAACCCTTGACATGTAATTTGGGTCATCAGGAACAAATGACTTGTCTAGTAACAAGTTGTCCATCATTCATGCATGAGCTTGGACCTTGGGTTCTTCTAAAATTTCTTAATCCGCTCCTTTAATAAATGTTCGGTGAACCCTGCACTATGTGCTTAATTAGGATACAGCAGTGAGCATGGCAGTTGCAGTTCTGGCTTTAGTGTGAGGATTTCTGGTACAATTATTTGCTGTAGTAATATTCACAAATTTAGGGTCTATTGCTACCTTTCTTATCAATGTCAAGGTTATGTCACAATAACTGATCTTTACTGTCATATATTTAAAATAGAATTCCCAAATTTTATTTTCATGGTCACCCTACTGAATCTAAGTATTGTACAATATTTATTTATTTTTAAAAGTTTTGCTGCATTGGCTCTTTGTTGCTATGCGTGGGCTTTCTCAGCGAGCGGGGGCTACTCTTCATTGTGGTGTGCGGGCTTCTCATTGTGGTGGCTTCTCTTGTTGTGGAGCACAGGCTCTAGGCACGCGGGCTCAGTAGTTGTGGCTCCCGGGCTCTAGAGCGCAGGCTCAGTAGTTGTGGTGCACAGGCTTAGTTGCTCCGCTGCATGTGGGATCTTCCCGGTACCAGGGCTCGAACCCATGCCCCCTGCCTTGGCAGGCGGATTCATAACCACTGTGCCACCAGGGAAGTCCCTGTACTATATTTTTTAAATATTTTTTTGCCCAGGTAAAATTATGTTCTGTATACCAAAACTGAAAAGGAAGTGATATGGGCAGATTTTCTACCACTTCTGTGGTTTTGCCATCATGGACACAGAGTTGGAATCCAGAGAGTAGAAGGGACAGTATCACTGGTTCATGGTAGGTGATTTTTTTTTTTTTTTTTTTAATCTTGGGTGGACTCTACCATCAGAGTTAACCTGTTTGTGATCTGCCTCAGCAGACACCACAAACCAAGCAGGAAAGTACTGAGAGCCCTAACTTAGGCAGGAGAGTAAGATCAGAGGGTGTAAATCTCCATTAGGGATCCCATGAGTGAATGTTGTTTTTCCTGGGGTGCCAATATGTGATTCTCTTCCAGTCCTAGTCCTGATTTTATTTGGTCCCCTGTGACCTCTGAGAGACCTTACAAATGTCTTTAGTAAAACTGTGCATGTTCTCTAGAAGCAGGTAACTGATCTGTTCAGTGGAGCATAGCTCTTTGCAACGTAACCGTTTCATGTTGAAAAAGATCTTTTTAATTTTCTTTCTTTTGTAGCACTGAACATCTTTGTGCTTACAACTTATGGCCACTCTCCTTTCTAAGGGTTCTTATGGTTTTATGGGAAGAATATAAAAATTGATATTAATGTAAGAACCTTATTGAAAAGAAGAATGGTAGCTGTCTCTTTTCTTGATGATCTTTACCAGAAATATCAATCAGGCTACTCTCAGTATTAAGAACTTTATTTCCTGTATTGAACCATGATCTCTCTCACCTATAAATTAGAGGTGTTCAAGGTGTTCCCATTAATATTGAGAACAAGAGAAAGACGAAGGAGTTAGTTGTAGAAATGGAAATTACAGACATACGGTTCGTTATATCTCGCTGTTCACAGTGGACATGCCTTTGATGGATTATGTCTCGATAAAAATTTTGTCAATAGAATTAGGTTCTTAGGTGCATCACGGGAGCTTGCTGTTCCAACAATTTGTACGGTAAATTATTTATGTGACGTAGCATACTCCTATAAAATGATTAACCACCTCCAAATTTCAGTTGCAATTTTTATGTCCCCCACGTTTTCATAAAAAGGAGGTTTCTGGGCCACTAAAGGTATACTGATATGCCTACAGCATAAGAAATGTGTATGAAATACTGTTACAACATATACCATGATAAAGGCAGCTTTTTATACTTCGACCAAAATGTTTCTAAGTCCCAGACAATAAACTATTAACTTGAAGAAATGTTTATTTCGGCTCTAAATAACATTATAGAAAATGGATTAAGACATCTCTGGAGATTTTTTTTTCCATGTGAATTGAGTTTTGAGTAATATGTGACACATATTATAGTAAGTTTTCCAGCTTATCTTATAACAAAGAAAAGGCAAAAAATATATTTTCTGGGGTCTGAATACAGATATTTCCTCCAGAAACTGGCAAACTAACCAGTGTCCTGGTCAAAGATAAAACACTGAAAACATTTATGTGCTTATTCATTCATTCATTCATTCATTACATATTTATTGAGCACCTACGTGTCTGAGGCATTGTACTAAGTGCTTCCTGTTTCCTAATTCTCCTGTTACAGAGAAAAAGCTTTCAATCAGGGCTTTATAAAATTTCGGGCATCTGTTGATGAATCCACGGAAACGTCTACCTTCTCACTCAAACTCTTTAGCAGAAGGTGAGCTAGTCAGCCACTTTTTGGCTCTCAGTTACAAATCCACCCTCCTTTGCCTATTGTGATACTTGAGCTGAACCCTGTAAACATTTCTCCTTTGGTAGCTGGTACAGTGGTAGGCTTTGTCAATAGAGGGCGCCAGGGGCACCACCAAGGGTGAGGTCTCCCCTCCTGCTTCTGTGAGCTACATGTGGGAGTGGTGGGCAGCGGGTGAGCAGGCGGGTGGCTCAGTGGCCCTTCTCTTGGCAGCTCTCGCGGTAGCTCCAGCCCACACCTTCTAGCCAGTTTCTCCACCACTAGGTGGGCTGCTCCTTCTTAGACCAACTCCAGCCCACTTGTGTTAGTAGCAGTTCATCTGTACCATGCTATGCTCTCTGGTACATCCAACAAACCACTCTTCTGGGTGTGCTCCAGCCAGCTCTCACTCTCCAGCAAGTTTCTCTGCTACGTAGAAGGCCAGTCCTCTGGACCATCGCCAGCACACACCCTCTGGCAAGCTCCATGCCGTGGGTTCTAGGTCATGTTCCTGTAACATCCACTCCCTCCCCAAAAAGGTCTCACTGTCAGCCTTGCGGGGAGGGCCTTCTTCTGAGTTCTTCATTTCTTCCTTGCTCACTCTCTGTCTCTTCTAGACGTAGTGGCCACTTTCTGCATTTGCTTCTCCTGTATTCCTTAGAGCCCTTTCTCCCCCTTTTCCACCCACCCCTTTTTTGGTAGTTAACCACCTTTTCCTTGATAACAATTCTTTATAGTAAATGTTGCCTGTTCACATTACCGATGTGGTCTCTGTCTCCTGATTGGACCTTGACTGAAAGAAAAGGGACAAGAGAAAAGCCACCTGCAAAAAAAATTAGTTGCTATTGAACTGCCAACTCATGACCGGTACCCTCTTCTCTTTGACATTCTTTAATATTTCTTCTTAATAACTGATTTTATCTTAGTATGGATTACATCAGGCATTCCATAATCAGTGCTGAGTAGTCCTACCAGCATTATTGCATTGAGTACAAAATAAGTAAATACCCTTTTATGCCTTTATGGTATAGAGGCATTTATCCACTCGGCAGAGATTTATTCAGCATTGCTGGCATGCTTGGCACTGGAGTAGGTGCTAAAAAAAAAAAAAGGGCATGATACTCAGGCCCTGCCTTGCAAGTTTGTCAGGGAGACAGTACCTGGGTGTGTGAAAAGTTAACCAACAGTGCAATAGGGTTTGCATTAGCATTTGTATTGCTTCATATTTCTAAACTAAGTAATGTTGCAGGACAGCAGTATTCTGTTCTGTACAGTCCGTTCAGATTTCTAAGCATATGGACATTCATTTGTCTTTTCAATTGTTTCCCATTTTCTCTGCGTACACAATACTTGCTGGTAAGAATTTCAAGGGCTGCAAATTGGTAGGTCCTCTGTAATCAATGAAAATAGTTTGCGACACTAGATCTCTGAAATGGTGTCTGCATATGCACACTTTGGGACTTGAAGAAACATTTCTTTTACTGTATAAATTACTGAAAGCCAGCTGTGTGAGATGAGGCAGGAGTGCTTTGTGGAATATCATTGGTTTGGAGAGTGTAGAGCTCTGTATGAAGTGATTCTAGTTTTGGAACCTTTATGCAGACAAGATTCATGGAGCCAGATTGAGAGTCCGGTGTCCCTTCATAGATATGCACTATACAGAATGATATTTAAGATGTTCCCTTCCGAGAATTGTTCTAGTGAGTCCCTTGAGTGGAATTGTGTGCCTTTCTCCGTGCAGTTCTTCTCCGGAGAGAAGTTAAAATCACAGGGACAAGGCAATGCCTGGGCCGTCTGGAGCTCTGAAACGTTGTTGAAGGCGGTGCTCTGAAATTCACTAGACCAGCCCTTCCTGGAGCATACTTGGAGGAGCACTAGTCCTGGAAGATGCTCGGCCTTGATGGAATCCTGGGAAGTGATTTCTAGTCTAGAATATCCTCCTCCTCTCAGTGACAGACAGTACAGTTTAGCATCACAAGGGCTCTCTAATAAGTCCTGAAATGAAAGGAACCTGTCATTTTCCAATATGGTATTCCTGAAATATTGTTCACCCTGGACCATTTTCCTCTTCAATATCGATTGTCCCACTGAAATACTGTTTTCCCTACATGAATTAGGGAATTTGGCTGTTGTTTTTGCATATCTTTCTTTAAAGAAGCCTTCGCCTACCTGGGTGTGGGTGTGGGTGTGTGTGAACCCATATGGCTTTTTAAAAAAGATTTTTCATGGCTCCTGCCATCCTTAAGAATTTGAAGGATTGGGTAAATTGTCATGGGGCTGGAAAGGAAACCATGCATATGGGGAATAGGAATTATGACAATGTAGGCAACACCTTAGGATATACCAGCAAGACCATGATTGGCCTCAGGCTTGAGCCCTCTCCCACCTATTTGTAGGTGTGACTTTTGGCCAGAACCACTTGTTCTCTCGAGGTCTTTGTTGCCAGATCTGTTATATGAGATGATCACTTGTTCTTACCTCACAGGGTTGTTGTGGGCAAAGTGAGATAAGGACCATGCAGTGCTAGGTGTACTGTGAGGGGCACTGTAACTTCAGTAGATACTGACTTACTATTTTGGAAAAGAATAGATTGTGGCCAGCATTTGGGATGGTTCTCTGCTGATCCTACCTGGGCGTGATAGAGGTGGTGACTGAAATCATTTTGAACAAGGTTGGTAGAGGTCCTGCTGGTAAAATGAAAGAGATTATAACTGATACCAGGTTAAGCCAGAAGCATTACCGTGTCCCCGAGATGCGTGTGCCTGTGTGTGTTGATGTCTGCAAGGAGGGGTCCTTGAGGAAAGGACCAGAAAAACAGTAGCTCTCCCTGCAGTTGCTCCTCCAGATTGGTATCACATGTCCACTCTTGTCCCCTCTGCTGTGGCGGCTCTTCCAGTGGCCACTTTGGGGTGCAGTTCGTCAGGTCTTCTCTGCTTTTCACTGTGAACCATGTCACCTCAAACCCTATTCCAGTACAGAGAATCACATGCATCACAAGGCATAGGAGAAAAATAATGGTTCCTGTCTGAGAGCTGATTTCACTCTGGGCCTGTTTGGGGAAACAGCATCTTAATGTTCTGCAAAACATTGCCTTGTTTTCCTCGTCCAGGTCAGGGGGAGGCCAGGCTCGCTGCAGTCCACTGAGATATTCAGTATTGGCATTTTCTGCCCCCAGCCAGGTCCACATGGGAGGAAAAGGGGCTTAGTGGCGTAGGAATGTGGCCTGCTGCCAGCCACCAAGAAGTCATGCTCTGGTTTTACAACCTCTGACCGTGTGTCAGAAAGTCAGTGGCCTTTTGGAAACCAAGGCAGCGCTCTTGCTACCACTTGCCCTGGTTTGTCTTTGCCAAAAAGCTTGCTTGCTGTTATATAGACATGTATTCATTTATCATTTATATATTTGATATAAACGTACCAAATTTGATATATACACAAATCAGAATCGCAGAATGCACACACACGTCACGCTTGATGTATATACGAGTTTATCAAAACTGATATCTACAAACATATCGGCATTTGAATACAGTGTTTTTTCAAAATGCAAACAGATTTTTTTCTGGTTCTAGAAATAATCATGTTGTACAAATTTCAAGCAGCAAGAGGTTCCATTAAGGAGAAGGGGGAAATGGGATGCCCTTGACCCCAGTCTCCAGAGAGAATTGCTGATGTTTGCTCTGTCTGTCGTCAGAAGTTTTAAAAGCATTTATGAATAAGCGTCACCCAAATAGGATGAAACTCTACTATAAAGCGGTTTTTACCCTAGTAATATTTCATAGTCATGTCTCGAAGTTGGAAGATACAGATTTTCCTTATCCTTTTTAAACTTCATAGTGCTACACTGAATGGTGATACCATAATTTATTTAACTAGGTAGCTATTAATGGACTTTTTATAGTTGTTTCCAATTTTTTTATGTAATGAACAACACCAGAGTGTTGTATTCATATCTTTCTGCCCTTATCAACTTATCCAAGTTTTTTTCTTTACGTAAGTCTTAGAAGCAGATCTCCTGGGTCAATAAGTGTGCCCAGTATTAATTTTGAAAGGCTATCACAGGTTATACCACTCTAACAAGTATACCTGTGCTCCTTTGATAAGTTCGTCATCAACATGGGGCATTTTTGATTTGGAGGTCGTGACTTTAACTCACAAGGTTCTTGTGCTGTTATTCAATCTCATTCTTCTTCATTTCTATCCGTATAACCTAGTTACTTCACGTACTTCAACAGTTTAAGTTATATAAGAAAGTCAATAGGAAAGGAAGAAATGTTGACCTCTAAACATACTAAATTAATTTTAAAAGTTACTTTTTTTTTTTTTTTTTTTTGCGGTACGCGGGCCTCTCACTGTTGTGGCCTCTCCCGTTGCGGAGCACAGGCTCCAGACGCGCAGGCTCAGCGGCCATGGCTCACGGGCCCAGCCGCTCCGCGGCATGTGGGATCTTCCCGGACCGGGGCACGAACCCGCGTCCCCTGCATCGGCAGGCGGACTCTCAACCACTGCGCCACCAGGGAAGCCCAAAAGTTACTATTTTTTAACCCAAAATAAATATGGCAGTTTATACACTTGGGCTAGTATTAGTGGGCATACCTTTGCTAAAATGCTACATCGTGCTACCTCCTGATTATTCCTTACTCCAGTGCCCTAACTTCCAACCAGACAAAATTTTAATCTCCCTCCGGTTTCCTAAGAGGTGGGATACGTAGTATCTAAAATTGATAGATAAACCTCCTATTGGTTTATCTTCTCAACACTAATGCAAATGACTGAAAGTCACAAACGAAAAATTTTCTTTCCCTCGGGAGATTAAAAAGAATGTTTATCTTTCGCACAGACTCTCAAGTAAAATTTTGTTCTGTAGTTTTGAATATCAGCACATTTTCAAAGGGCCAGGAATATAAGCAGGTGGGTTACCACTTTGTGAAAAGTGATTGATGATGGAGCAAAGACTGTGAAACTCATGTTTGCTCTTCACCGACGGCTAAACCCAAAGAGGATTAGTATGTCACTTACATATGTGCTTGAAGTCAGTATTATTAATTTCTCTTTATCATCTAAGAATTTCAACCTAGATTATAGAGTGTAATTGTACCAGGCACAGTATTGATGGATCCAAGGTGCATTCTAATAGTGGGAGAGAATGTAAGTGGGAGAGTTTTGCACAAATAAGCTTCTATGATGTTTTTAATTAGCCAATCACAGTTTTATTGAAAGCAACTTTTCCCAGTATATCGTATTATATATATTGTACTATTATAATACAGAAATAACTAGTGTTTTGAGGTGCTTATCCAATGCCTGGATGATCGCCTCAGTTTTCGTGACAGCTATAAGAGGTTACTGATGCTTCATTTCAAAGTTGAGGGAAATGAATCTCAAAGTTAAGAGACTTGCCCAAGTCAGCCAGGTAGCCGAAACTCAAACCTGATGTTCTGCCCGACTCTTGTTAAAGTCCTCACACTTGACAGTAATGCTCTCCTCACTGCCATGGTCAAGGCACTGATTGAGAATCAGTCGTTGTATTGGCCATGACTTTGGTACCATTTGAATAAAGGTCAAATTCAGTGTCATTGCTGTGCTGCCTGCTTTCCTGAAACATTGCATCCCACCCTGATGTACTTTCTTGGCTGAAAACCTTCTTTCCATAAACTGCCTCAAACTGATGGTGGTTTATATGACAGAGAAATAATTTCCAACTAAAACAGCAAAGTATTGGATAAATAAGGCATGGTACTTTCATATGATTGGATTCTCTACAGCAGTGAAAAAGAGCAAACTACTGCTGCATGGAACTTGGATGAGTCTCACAGATACAGTGTTGAGTGAAAGCAGGTGGAACAAGAGACTGGAGTATAATTCCATTACTGTACATTTGTAATATTGAGATATCTGCTGGGAGTGGGTCATAAGGGAGCCCTCTGGTGTACTGGAAATATATGTCTTCATCTGGACTGTGGTGTGTATATACATGTGTGAAAATTCATACAGCTGTACACTTAAGATTAATGTACTTTACGGTTTTATGTTATATCTCAACTAAAAATCAACATAAAAAGTGAATCACAACACACATTTCATCCAGGGCCTCAATGTCTATGGAGGGGTTATTTATCCTATGGACCCTCTGCATCTCAGAGTTGATGCCTCATGAGACCTCTTATTGGCATCCAACTTACATGTGGGTCAGTTATCTGACAACCTTGAGAAGCTAATACACAGGCAGTAATTTTAAAATAATTCTGAAGTTTCAGAGGAGCCAGTTTATATATCACTCCACCCATACACTGAAGCACATACACTACACTCACAAGAGAACTCTCCAGGGCTCTACCTTCTAGTGACACTTAGCAAGGGTGTGTACACCCCGAGACTTTGGCCTTAATAGAACCTGGTCACCCAATTATTATTTAAAAGGACCAGCTTTGGGACTTCCCTGGCGGTCCGGTGGTTAAGACTCTGCGCTTCCACTGCAGGGGGCGCAGGTTCAATCCCTGGTCGGGGAACTAAGTAGGATCCCATATGCCACCTGGTGCGGCCAAAATAATATAAAATAAAAATAAAAAATGAAAGGACCAGATTTAATCATTTACTAAGGCTTAGATTGTGTCGAAGAAGGCAATAAAGTAGACAATACCTTTTTCAGAAGTTTTATCTGAAATTATAAGGCAGTTGGAGAGCATAAAGGGGACCTCTCCAGGTTCACTGACAAACTGCTTTTCGTGGCTCATTCTCTATATGGTTCTGCCAACAAGTATCACACTGCGCCTTGCATCACAGCGTTGAACTCTGCAGATTAACGTTCAAAAATAACTCGCACATTTCTCAGGGCACCCTTAGCCTTTGGAATTACTTTAGCAGTGATACCAAGATCTGAATAACACCCCACCTGTTAAAAAGTGTCTCTAGATTTTGGACGATTTTCACGTGCTGTTTACAGATAGACACAGTTCATCTACGTTGCCATAAAACGGGCAGTTTCGCGCCATCATTGAAAGCCTCCCTGCCTGGGATTTGAACCTATTGTAACAACCATCAATCAGTCAGTCATTCCCCAAAGGTTTTTTGAAGGCTTAGTGGGGGAGAGGCCCTGGACTTGGTGCTGCAGTGCCTCTTCCAAACAAAACTCAAAGTCTCGTTAACATGGTGTTAATACTATAACTGCTGATACTCATATCATATAACTCACAGGCTTTGAGGACATTACAGACAGAAAATTTTCATTCTCTTTTTTTCTTTTTTTCTTTTGTTCATCTGATAGATATATCTGCAGTCAAATATATTCTAGTTCAAGCATTGGAAATTACTAGATGCTTAGTAAATATTTGTTGAGTGTATGAGTTAGTGAATTAATGAATGGGTGAGTAGATGGTTGAAGGGATGAAGTTCATCACTGATAATTTAACAAAAAATATTGACTATTCAAAATGTATTGAATTCTTTGTATGTGCTTGGCACTGTGCTGCGTATTTTATGTGGATTGTCTCATTTGACTGTCTCAACAGCTCTGTTAGGGAAATACTGTTAGCATCTCCATTTCATAGATTGAAGAAACTGAGGCTGATTTGAACCAAGTCAACGTGACTTTGAAGACTGTGTTTAATTAGGAGCAAATTAGGATCTGTTCAAAAAGAAGGCAGGAAACTTGCCTTAGCAGTCCTTTATTAATTCTCCTCTTCCTCGTATTATTATGTTGTTGTTATTATTATTATTATTTGCTTTTGGCTTGCAAAACCTCCAGAGTCCCTTCAAAGAAAATAATACCACAGCCCATCTCAGTGTAATATCTGATCTCTAAGCTGTGGGGAGTAGTACCTGTTGTCAGACACATCCTTTCATCTTACCCATGCAGGTCCAGTCTGGGAAGTGTGAGTCATCATCCACTGGCCCAGAGTGATTAAGTTACTTAACTCAGGTCACACAGCCAGCATACAACCAGGGCTTGAATCAGATTCTTTGGACATAAATCCCAGAATTTTTTCAGCTCTCTAGATATCCCGGCTAAAGTTTTCTTTGAACTCTTTCTTCCTTATTTCTTTGCCCTTCTTTACCTCTTTAATAGCTACCTGTTTTGCTTTTCAGAAAACATCTGTTAGCGCCTACTCTCTGCTGGCACTAAGATAGAGCTGGTGATATAAAATCAAATTAAATAAAATGTTAACCAGATTTTCAGAAACAGGGACCTGATTGAAATAAAAAGGGATTTATTCGGGGTTTGGTAGGACTGCAGCCCGAGACACAGATTCAGGAAACACTTGACTTGTGTTCCACTGGGCTACAAAATGGAGGAGGCTTCTAAGGGCAAAAATACGTAAGGTTACAGTTGGTTACATGAGTTGTTTATCAAGAATTATAACTGGAGCTGGCAAGAAGTAAGGGTGCTTGTTAAGTGAGGATTGGTTGGGAGGTCGAAATGGTTGCATAGTCACAAGGGGAGAACTTATGACCATCAGTCTGCAGCTGGCAGGTATTATTCTGAATATGCCTGGTGGTGTCCATGGCTCTGGTGCAGTTCAAAGAAAGTTCAGGTTCTCAGTGGTGCAGGGATGTGTCTGAGACCAGATCCTCAATGAGAGCCTGATTCCACTTTTCTTTTTTTGAAGTTATGAATTGTATTTTATTTTTTTTATATAGTAGGTTCTTACTAGTTATCCATATTATACATATTAGTGTATCTATGTCAATCCCAATCTCCCAACTCATCACACCACCACCACCACCCCACCACTTTCCCCCCTCCGTGTCCATACGTTTGTATGTCGATTCCACTTTTATATGCCTGAACTGTGATTACTCCATTATAATTTCAGTTCATCATTGAAAGTTTGAGCCCTGTCTTCAGGGAGCTATCAGCCCAGTCAGGAGGCAGGTGTTTAAATAGGTCATTAAAGTGAAGTATAGTAACTGCTATGAGAGAGCAGGTGTCACAGGTGGTACCTTGGTGACACTTGGAGGGGATGAGGACCTCTGACCTGCTGGAATTTCAAGGACCCTCCAGCCTGGATTTTCTCTAATGCACCAACCACCTAGGCTGCACCTCACCTTCAGGTGATGACAGGCAGAGATTGGTGCTTGCAGGGAGCGAAACAGAGTGATGGTTAGCAAATACATGGGACGGGCCAGTTTGGATGGGCGCTCAGGGAAGGCTTTGTGATTGAGTCATATTGGACTGAGGTCTGAAAAGTGAGAACCTGCCCGGCATAGAGCTGAACGAGGAACCTTCTCGGCAGAGGGTCAGCGGGGCAAAGGCCTGGAGGCAGTGAAGTGTTCAGGGTGTTTGAAGAAGAGGAGGGGGGACAATGAGGCTCGACTGTAGTGAACCATGGGAATAAAAAGAATTATTATTATTATATCATTATTGTGGGATAAGAACCTACAGGTGGCCTGGGCCCAGATCTTGGAACACTTTTAAGCAGGCCTGTGTTGTGATTGGATTTAATTTTTAAAAGATCATTCTCAGTGACTCTCAGACTCACCTAGAGAGCTTTTAAGCACCCAGGCCACACCTCAGGTCAGTGGGAACAGCGTTTTGTCACTGTTGTTGTCTGTGTTTTTTTCTGAAAGCTGATTAGAAGGGATTCCAGTGGGCAGCCAGGGGAGGACCACTGGTGTAACTGCTGCGTAGAGAAGGACTTCCTGGAGGGTGCAGTAAAGAAAGCAGGGAAACCAGTTAGGTGAGGCGGTCAGAGGTTGTTTAGGTTCAAGGTGGTGGTGGCCTGGGCTAGGGTCAGAATGGAGGAGCTGGCAAGAGGTGGTGGACAAATTCAAGTTATGTTGAGGAGGTAGAATCTTCTGGACTATTTTTTTTGCCTGTGTCGAGTCTCAGTTGCGGCACACGGGGTCTTCTTTGAGGCGTGCGGGACCTTTCGTTGTGGTGCAGGCTCTTCATTGCAGCGCGCGGGCTTCTCTTCTCTAGTTGTGGCGCGCGGGCTTCTCTTCTCTAGTTGTGGCGCACAGGCTCCAGGGCGCGTGGGCTCTGTAGTTTTGGCACGCAGGCTTAGCTGCCCCGTGGCATGTGGGATCCTAGTTCCCCGACCAGGGACCGGACCCATGTCCCCTGCGTTGGAAGGCAGATTCTTCACCACTGGACCACCAGGGAAGTCCCTCTCTGGACTTCCTGATGAATCATATGTAGCTGGGGCAAGAAAGGGAGGAATCAAAATAATTCCAAGTTTTGGCAATTGGTCTATTGGGTTGAAAGATGGTACCATTTTAATGAAATGAAATTTTGGCATGGAGGTCACGATGGACTGAATTTAGATTGGAACCCCCAAATTGTTGGTCTGTCTGTAACCAGTAGTAGAGTTGTATTTATGTCTTTGTGTGTGCCTGGTCATGGGGCCTCTTTGGGGAAAGAGTGACTCTGTCTACATTTGTTATGAATCTTGAATATGTTAGTCACTGGGCTAAACATTCATTTAATGCCCTTAACCACCCTGTGAGGTTATGGGGGAGTAATCCCCATTTTACAGATGAGGAAATTGAGGCACAGTGGGATTGTAATCAACTTTCCCATAATCACACAGCCGTTAAGTGGAAAACTTTTGAACCTGGGTCTACCGACCTGGTTTCAGAAACCCTGCACTAGTCTTAGAAACCCAGGTTGCTTTTGCAGGTGAGTTCATCACATTCAAGTACAGGAGATCCACCTGCATTGTTTCTAAGGAGTGATTTATTCTCAGGTTATTGTCAATGGCAGTTTTTATAAGCTAAGCTTCTTCCTGCTTAAATGTTACCTGCACTTATACCCCACTGGAGCCATTTTTTCCAGCTGAGCTGCTGGAGGAATTGAAAAATCCTGAGTACTGCTGCTTAAATAAGTAGACTACATGCTCTACGAAGAAGTCATATTATTTTCTCAAAGAAGAGGAAGTTGGCCCAGTGAGGCAGTGATTCCTCGGAACAAACTTTCTGGTTTTCCATTTTGTTCTGCTGCAAATGGCACGTTCTATCAATCAAGACCTGCTGGGAAAGATTTTGTCTTTGCTTGTTGCAATTTAATTTTATCCTCTGTTGAACTGAGGTGCATTTTAAATACAAAGCTGAACTGTTAGGTTAGCATTGATCTGTATCCTCCTTGAGATGGGGCTGGCCTTTGTTTAGACGTATCACTTACTTAAAGGGAATTTCTTTAATTTGTGGATTTGAAGACATTGGTCCACTTAAATCATCTTTTTGTATCCCCCTAAAACACTGTTTACCGAAGGCTCTTTAACCGGACACTGACAGCTTTAACAATGTCTGCTGAAAACAGTTTTCACTGGTTTCTTGGTGGATGAAGTGGGATGTTTGGAAGAGTTAACACGATGAATTTTTTTTTTTTTTTTTTGCGGTACGCGGGCCTCTCACCGCTGTGGCCTCTCCCGCTGCGGAGCACGGGCTCCGGACGCGCAGGCTCAGCGGCCACGGCTCATGAGCCCAGCCGCTCCGCGGCATGTGGGATCCTCCCGGACCGGGGCATGAACCCGTGTCCCCTGCATCGGCAGGCGGACTCTCAACCACTGCGCCACCAGGGAAGCCCTAACACGATGATTTTAAAGGACAGTGACAGGGAGCATAAATCCCCCTTATAGTATCAGGCACCAGAGCCCTCCCATGAATGCATGATTTAGAATAGGAAATGCCCTGTGAGGTATTGTTTGGGAGACTAGATTGATACTTAATCAGTCTTCAGAGACTACACTATAGGAGCAATCATTCAGGGCTCCAAATGAAGCAGAGAGTAGAAATACCCCATCCAAAAGAAAAAAAAAAAAAAAAGCATTGGGCTGTGTGATTAGTTTGCACTTGGCGTGCTTGCTATGACTCAGGAATAACAGCTGCTCACGCCTGTGCATTCTGCTGTGCACCTTGCCCAGGGACAGCTTTCATTAAGAAGGCGTTAGCTTTGGTGCTGCAACGTGCTGCTTTTCTATGTTTGCTTAAACAGAAAAGCTACTGAAAACTCTTTGCCCCAGAGTTGAGGATCAGTGATCATTGGCTCCTCTTGGAGGTTGCTGATTATTTTTGCCATGTTTCCCTGGTTGGAACTTGGATTCTAAACGTATTGCTTCCCCTCAAACTCTAGAAGCTGTGATGTAACGTAGCAGCTCAGGTCTAAGAGTGGTCAGGGTTTATTCAGAAGGAAGGGGAGTACCTTTTCATAGGTGATGCAGAGTGAGCACAGTGGTGAAGTGTGGATTGTTCACAGAAGCCAGGGCCCTCATCCCCTCGGTGGGAGCTAGAACTAGACTCTCAGCTTTGTAAGGAGAAGCACTATGACTTGTCCGGTATCATATCCCAGTGCTCAGTTCTTGACATGTGAGTATCTACTGCTGTATAACGAATTACTAGAAGCTGAGAACCTGAAACACACATTTACCATCTCACAGTTTCTGTGGGTCCTCTGCTTCATGGTTTCTCAGTAGGCTACAATCGGGGTGTCCGCCGGGCTGGTGTCTCTTCTGAAAGTTCAGCTGGGGAAGGATCTATCCCACTCCCACTTTAGGTTGTTGGCAGAATTCAGTTCCTCCAGGGCTGTTTTACTGAGGACCTCGGTTTCCCTTCAGTTCCTCACCATACCTGCCCATCTAGCATGGCTATTTACTTCACAGCCCAGTGGGCACCAGGGAGAGTCTGCTAGCAAGATGGAGATGAGAATCTCTCGTTACCTAATCATAGAAGTGACTTCCCTTTGCCTTTGCCGCATTCTACTGGTTTAAAATAGGCCACTTGGGACTTCCCTGATGGCACAGTGGTTGAGAATCCGCCTGCCAATGCAGGGGACACGGGTTCGAGTCCTGGTCCGGGAAGATCCCACATGCTACGGAGCAGCTAAGCCCGTGCGCCACAATTACTGAGCCTGTGTTCTAGAGCCTGCGAGCCACAACTGCTGAGCCCGTGTGCCACAGCTACTGAAGCCTGTGTGCCTAGAGCCTGTGCTCCGCAACAAGAGAAGCCACCGCGATGAGAAGCCCGCACACCACAACGAAGAGTAGCCCCCGCTTGCCGCAACTAGAGAAAGCCCACGCACAGCAATGAAGACCCAACACAGCCAGAAGTAAATAAATAAATTTATAAATAGGGCTTCCCTGGTGCCGCAGTGGTTGAGAATCTGCCTGCCAATGCAGGGGACATGGGTTCGAGCCCTGGTCTGGGAAGATCCCACATGCCGCAGAGCAACCAGGCCCCTGAGCCACAGCTACTGAGCCTGCGCGTTTGGAGCCTGAGAGCAAGAGAGGCCACGATAGTGAGAGGCCCACGCACCGCGATGAAGAGTGGCCCCTGCTCGCCGCAACTAGAGAAAGCCCTCACACAGAAACAAAGACCCAACACAGCCAAAAAAAAAAAAAAAAAATTATAAATAAATAAAATAGGCCCCTAGATCAGCCCAGCCTCAAAGAGTGGAGATTTGTAGGGCCTGAATACCTGGAGTGGGAACCATTGGGGGATACCTTAGAGTCAGCCTGCCACAGCATGCAGTAGGCACTCAGCATATATTTGTTGCGTGAATGAGCCTAAGAGCTGGGTTCTTATGATTTGGACTAAAGACATCCTATCATCTTTTCTACCCCCTATCACATACTCTCTATATAAGATGAGCGAGGTTTGTTTTAATATTTTATATATTAAATTATATTAATATTATATACCTACATGATATTTACATAGTCTTCCCCCATCCTTCATATGCCATCTGGATGCTTGGTTACTGGACTTAGGGTTTATCCAAAATGATGCCCTTACCTACTCCTTAGGAGGAATTTTTTCAAGAGGAGGATCAATCTGGCGACCCCTTTGATCTGATATGCTTTGTCTCTCATGTTTCTCTTGCTGCATACGTGGTGGGGATTTAAAACAGTCCCCACATCATGCTTTCTGGATTCCCGAGTCTTTTGTAAATGGAGTGCCCCGAGCAGCTTTTTGCTTGGAGGGAATGAAAAAGCAAGGGTGAGGGTTCACATCTAATGTGTTTCAGTTGAAGTCACCGGGTACACGTGGAAGCAGTCAGCTCTGCTTTCTCCCCCAAGCCTTTGATATTGTTGGGGCTTTTCAGTGCGTGGCAGGATTATTAACAAGAGAAAGTCAACATTGTCCAGCATTGCCACACTGAATCGAGAGAAACGTGCCAGCGAGTCACTGAACCTGAAATAAGCTTCTCTTGCCCCAGGCTTCCCAACTTTTTTGTTGTTTGTTTAATTCCAAGGTCATGACAATATCTGTGTGAAATGGTTTGTGCTGTAGCTTAAGACTCTGGGTCACACTTTGCTAGGTTGGAATTTTTTTTTGCTTCTTCCCTGTTCAAGAGCAACCTTTACACCGAGAAGACTGGCAGGGGTGGGACAGGCAGGCCCTGGCACCCTGTCCTAAACTGCTGTAAACGCTTCCCCACTATCTTCTTGGCTCTGAAACACAATGCATTAAAAAGACAAAGAAGGACAAAAATCACCATGTGGGCCCCTATGGAAGTTCCATTGGTCAGATGCCCCGGTCTGCCCATTCCCTCCCTCTCTTCTGCTTTGGCTTTGAAATTGAGTGTTGAGTGAGTCCAGAGGCAGAGGAAATGGCACTGTATACCCAGCCCAAGGCAGTTTGATCCTCATGAAAATGAGAAATCACCTGTATTGACAATAGGCATGACTGCTGCTGGCAAGATCTGCACTTGCGCAGATTTGCTGCTGGGCCTTGCTATCACCCTGCTGGGTTGGTTTTTCCAGTAATAGACTCTTCCAAGCCAAGTCTGACAATTAAGTGGTAAATCCCCTCTGGTGAGCTGGAGAGGTGTGGGCAGAGGGATAGAGAATGGTCAGTTTAAGAAGACCAAGAGCATTCAATTCATTTCTTCTGTGGCCTTCTCTGGCCATGCATTTCAATTATCTGGAGACGGATAACTTGTGAATTGACTGGTTTCCACGAATATTATGAATTAACAGGAAGTAAGCCATGTCCGTGCTCAAGTTCCATTGGAAGTGAGGAGGACAAATCCTATTAGCATTTATAATTGTGTTGCCTTTTCATGTTAATCCCTTCCCATGGCTGAGGAATTAGGAATTTTCTCACCTGCTGATGGAAACCAGTCCCAGGAGTGTGTGTGTCCTGTCAAGTGCTGGAATATAGATGATGATATGAGACTGTGACCTTCCCCTCTGACAGGAGCTCTTCCTTCTCCGGTGAGATGCGTCTGTGATATTTTGCATTATCTATTAGATCGTGCTTAACTACGACTGTGGAAATTCATTCTCTGAAGTTAAACCAAACCTCCTGGCCAGAAATCCATACTTGCTGTTACTTGATTGGGAAGTGAAAATCCTTCGTTTCATAGAAAGTCCTACAGCCTCACAGAGCTCCTTCTTCATTGGCCATTACACCTTCTGGATCGTGTCTCTGTTTTCTCTTTGACTTTGTGCCATGGCAGTTTCGGGTGGTAAATGCACCGATGCCTCTGATTCCTCTGTTTGCAATCCCACTTCAGCAGTGACGGTCCGGAGAGAATAGAAAATGTTATTGGGATATCAAAAGGGAAAAAAGAAATTTCTGCGTTAGAAACTGAGACGATAGGGTGTACAAGAAGAAAAGTCAGATTTCTGAGTATTAAAAAGAAGAGCCGCGGGGCTTCCCTGGTGGCGCAGTGGTTGGGAGTCTGCCTGCCGGTGCAGGGGACGCGGGTTCGTGCCCCGGTCCCGGAGGATCCCGCATGCTGCGGAGCGGCTGGGCCCGTGGGCCATGGCCGCTGGGCCTGGGCGTCCGGAGCCTGTGCTCCGCAGCGGGAGAGGGCACAGCGGTGAGAGGCCCGCGTACCGCAAAAAACAAAAAAAAAAAAAAAAAGAAAAAGAAGAGCCGGGCTTCCCTGGTGGCACAGTGGTTGAGAGTCCGCCTGCCGATGCAGAGGACACGGGTTCGTGCCCCAGTCTCGGAGGATCCCACATGCTGCAGAGCGGCTGGGCCCGTGAGCCATGGCCGCTGAGCCTGCGCGTCTAGAGCCTGTGCTCCACAATGGGAGAGGCCACAGCAGTGAGAGGCCCGCGTACCACAAAAAAATTAAAAAATAAAAAAATAAAAAGAAGAGCCAACCAAAGAATGATGTTTTCAGTATAGATCAGTGGTTACTAGTTTGATGCTCTTATCTTTTTTTAATTAAGATTTATGTATTATTTATTTACTTGTTTAATTTATTTTTGGTTGTGCCAGGTGTTAGTTGCGGCACACAGGGTCTTTGCTGAGGCATGCAGGATCTTTCCTTGCGGTATGTGGGCTCTTCCTTGTGGTGCTTGGGCTTCTCTCTAGTTGTGTTTTGCAGGTTTCCTCTTCTCTAGTTGTGGCCCACAGGCTCCAGGGCGGGTGGGCTCTGCAGTTTGCGGCGCACAGGCTCTGTAATTGAAGGCGCGCAAGCTCAGCAGTTGTGGCGCGTGGGCTTAGTTGCCCCGCAGCATGTGGTATCTTAGTTCCCTGACCAGGGATCGAACCTGCGTCCCCTGCATTGGAAGATGAATTCTTTACCACTGGACCACCAGGGAAGTCCCGTTCTTATCTTCTTGAACATATAGACACATTTCTGAAATTATTGACAAGCATTTATTTATTAATAAAGGAATCTGTTTGGTGCTCTGTCTCTGGAGAAGCCTTAACTGAAATGCAGTGTTGTAAAACAGCCAAGTTATGAATGGTTTTTGCTTGACAGCAACTTGAACTAAAACCTGGTGAGTGGTACCCAAGGTGTTGAAGTCAGAATGAAAGAAGCTGCAGCATCCTTGCTACATGGCTCTTTAGGTAAGAGCTGTGGAAGAAGAGAAGAATCAGATCTGAAATCAGACCTCCTAAGAAGTGCTTGCCCTTGTCCTGATAAACACTTTAGCTTCTGAATATACAGTTACCTGCTAACCATCAGCTTGGACAGATCATCATCTCTGCAACTCAGGAAGGATGTGCAGAATCTCTGGTCCTGCTGTTTGTCACTTTCCCCCGCGGCTGTGGTTAATGGTGTAGCCATTCACCCTCAGCAGGCATAAATCCTTTTTCCCGCAAGAGGGTATTGGCTAGATACAACATTTATAGGACCAAAGGAGCAGCTGGCGATGTCGGTTTCAAGGCAACTAGGTTGTCTTGGACATCCTATTTAGCAGATGGCCAGGACTTGATAGATGGAAGGTTATTAGGATCCAAGTCAAGGGCCACATGGCACCGTGGATGGGAAAAGTAAACGGCAGCACATCCGAATGCAGACACACAGTCTGGTGGGGCTTCTCTGCCTCATGTCATTTTGCTTCAAGCAGGAATAAATGTCTGTCTGCCTGTAGAGCCTGGATTATCAACACATCTCTAGAGATTATCAGTAAGTTGGTTACTAAATTGATAGTTGGCTGAATCCTTATGTCTATTATTTGGGAAAAAAATTTTATGAAGTTTAGATTTCATCAGCATTTATATAAATTGGGCCTTTTGCCCAAACCTACATGGTTTCCTGTATTGCTAATGTCTCTTTGTCTTTTGGTTATATCCAAAGACAACTTAAAAGCTTTCATTTCAGAGCCCTCTGTTGCATCTGTATTGGAAGTGCCCTAAGCTATGTTTTGCAATGAGAGCACAAACTCTGCAGGGAAAGGGGTGTCCATTTCTTCTCGTCCATTTTAAGCTCATTTTTGCAATTGCTGCCCTTTCCGTATTACTGCGTAACTCCTTTGATCTTAAAGTGGAAGGAAGCAGATTTCAAGAGCTAGGAAAACTCCTCCTGTGGCTTTAGCAGGAGCAGTATATTACAAAAGGGAGTGGATGTCAAATAAAACATAAATTTGGATCATCTGAAATTCGAACTCAAGGAGGTATTGCTTTTAGAGCCAAGTGCATTGTGAAGTCTCAGGGATAAAACTGCTGTTGTTTGACATTCATTTACATTTGAACGTTTGGGTCGGGTTGTTGCCCTGTCGTATCCAGCCCTTCCTGAATGTTGCATTTGTACTCAGCGTTATACTCCAAGCTTCATGCATTTCATTCTCATAACATTATGAGATTTATCCCCATTTCACAGATGAGGACACTGGAGCTCTAAAAATGGCAGTTTTTCCCCACCCCTTGGCCTCCTCTACCCAGGGCAGAGACTGGAGTATAAACAAGGGTTGCTGCTATACCCTTTCCGTAGGCATATTTCAAAGCTGCCCAAATTGCTTAGGTTATGCCCCTGGATTTTTTTACGTGGCAAATTGGTTGAGGCAGTGGGTGGAAGGGAATATTTCAGTTAGGGTTATGCCTTTCTGGAACAAACCCACTTATTAACATGCTCTTTGGATTCTAACCCTGAGGTTTATATCCAAGACATGAACTGGAGAGTAGGCTCTGTATTATTAGTAAGTTACTTTGACCAGCCAGTGATCTCCATTATTCTTTCTCTCTCTGTCCATCTTCTCAACCCCAGCCGTATAAACCAGCAGTGGAGGCTGTGGAGATAAATGGGCATTGGAGAAGGCTTTTCACTTTCCGGATCGCTTAGAATCTAGGGTCAGGCTCTTGAGCTCAAATGAGACCAGGACTGAGTAATCAGGCACAGAGATAGTGTAGTCAGAAGCAACCAGAAATTGAAGATGGAGTAGGTTATCAGCTTATTTTCCTTTTGCTTGGGCTACAGGCATCATTGGTGGATGTAAGTCACAGAGGATTAGGAACAGTTTCCTTGAAGTTTCACATCATCAGATGAGACTAAATGTATTAAAGTGCCCTCCTGACTACAAAACATCCCCCCACAGTTGGGATCAAAAATCAGTATCCGTGAAATGTTGCCATGGTAGAGGAGGGGTTAACACAGTTTTGTAGAAGCACATGAGTTGATCAGGTTGATGGTAGATGTTGTGCCTTGTGATGGTGGCATCTCACTGAGAAACTTTCAAGACAAACTTTAAATAAGCAAAGTGTATTGGTTAAGAAAAGTATTGATATTATAGCCTGTCCCCATCTTCCACCTCTGTACACAGTCATGAAACTCAGCTAAATTTTGCTCTGTAATCGATGATCCCAATTAGTTAAAACAACAATGACTTTGTTACTTTAGGTTGTCTGGGCGGTTCTTCTGGTCAAGGCCAGCTTGGCTGGTCTCTGCAGACTGCAGGTGGTCCATCTGAGGCTGAATGGTCTCAAATGGACTCACTCTCCTGTCTGGTAGTTGGCAGGCTGGTGGGTCTAGAATGGCTTCAGCCTGGACTGCATGTGTCTGCTCTTTGTGGTCTCTCATCCTCCAGTAGGCTAGCCTGGAGTTCCTCACCTGGTGGTTTCAGGATTTCAAAGATTAACAAGAGAGGATAAACCCTTGCATTCGCATCCCTGTATAAGCGTCTCCCTGCCTCATATTTGCTGTCCCTTTGGCCAAAGCATGTGGCCAAGCCCAGTTCGTTTGTCTGTTTGTTTTTAATTAAATAATTTCTTTATTGGCTGCGTTGGGTCTTCGTTGCTGTGCGTGGGCTTTCTCTAGCTGCGGCGAGCAGGGGCTACTCTTTGTTGAGGTGTACGGGCTTCTCATTGCAGTGGCTTCTCTTGTTGCGGAGCATGGGCTCTAGGAGCGCGGGCTTCAGTAGTTGCAGCAGACAGGCTCAGTAGTTGTTGCTCGCGGGCTCTAGAACGCAGGCTCAGTAGTTGTGGTGCATGGGCTTAGTTGATCCGTGGCATGTGGGATCTTCCCGGACCAGGGCTCAAACCCGTGTCCCCTGCATTGGCAGGCAGATTCTTAACCACTGCACCACTAGGAAATCCCCAAGCCCAGTTTCACAGAGTGGAGAGGTTGATGTGCGCTCTTGATGGGAGGAGTGGCCAATCACATTGCCAAGATGCATGTGACAGGGATGGCAGGAGTTTGTGGCCATTTTGCTATTTCCCACGTACATTAAAGTAACTTCAGGTAGTTGAACTGGCATTAACATGTCTCGCAGACTGAATCTGGACATGGGAGAAAGAAGACCGTGTTTTTGCCTGTAACTTCAATTTGATATGAGATATTTCTGTGGGCTCTTACTTTGTTCTGTCACTTGAAGTTTGGCCATTTACTGGTAGACTCTCTTACCTTGCATTCTTGAGTTGTGTCTCCATTTTTGGTCATGTTTTAAAATTTTTGATTAGTCTGTGCCATGGTGCAAATATGATTGTTTTCCATTTTGTGGTATTCTGTGGATGTTTGCCTTTCAGAAATGTTTTGTGCTTCAACCAGTGGCTTGAGCTTCCTTTCGGGCAATTTTGGAGCTACACTCATGGCAACGTCCAGAAATCCATCATTGTGATCTGATACACTGATACTTTTTTTTTTTGTAGTACTTGTAGTGTTTACAATGTAGTACCAAATTCCACCTCATTTTATTAGTCTATAAACATAACCCCATACCAATGACACCTGTGTTTGAATTTAGTCGTAACTCAGGGCTCCAGACAATAATATGTAATCGCTGTTAACTCATAGAGCATCCAATCCGGGTTTTTCATTCTCAACTTCTGCATCGTTGGCATTGCGGGCCAGATAATTCATTGCTCTGGGGGACTCTTCTGAACCTTATGGGATGCTTAGCAGCAGCCCTGCCTCTACCCACTTGATGCTAATAGCCTCGCCCTTCCACCCTTACTTGTGACAACCAACAGTGTCAGCAGACATGGTCAAATATCCCCTGGGTGGGAATGGGGAGTGAGAGATAGGTAAAAATGCCTCCAGTTGAGAACCACTGCTTTAACTTGGAGACGCTGAGGCAGAAGAGAGAAAGAAATTGTGAAGTATGACTTATTATTAGAGAGCAAACTAGGATTGGCAGCCAGACAGGGAGGATCTGTAAGGGAGGAAGGGGTGTGGCCATTTTTCAGCTACCTTAAAACTTAACCTAAGTTGGCCCTGGATTCATCTGGATTAACCAGGAAACATCAAGTTGGGTCTTGCTACCCATTGAAAGTTTCGTCAGTATCTCAACGTTATTGTGTTAGAAGTGGATTAAATGTAAATAACACCCTGGGGAAAATATTTTAGGAGATATGCTGACCATAGATAATGGATTTGGGGAAACTCTTTATTTGGAAAAAGTTCAACATACACAAAAGTAGAGAAAATTGTATCATGACCCTTCTGATACTCATCACCTAAGATCCTAAATGATTGATTAATGGCCAGTCCTGGTGCATCTATACCTGGCTCGCTTCCTCTGCTATCCACTCCTGAGTTATTTGAAAGCAAAATCATTTCATTTGTAGCTATTTCAATATGTCTAAAAGAAAGAACTTAAAAACCAAAATTATAATATGCTGGTGGAATTTTAATCTTCTAGAAAGGACAAGAATGAGAATTTATACCGAGTAGTATCAGAACATAAGGGGAAGGCGTGAGGGTGAAGATCAAAGAGGCTTGACATTTCTTCGGCAGATTAAAAACTCCGGGGGGTGGGGGAGGGGAGGCCCCTGGTGGTCTAGCGGTTAGGACTTGACGCTTTTGCTCTGCGTCCCAGGTTCAGTCCCTGGTGGAGGAACTGAGACCCCGCAAGCCCTGTGGCACCGCCAAAATTAAAAAATGTAAAAATAAAACGTAAAAAAATACTCCAGCGGGGAAGGGAGGTTGGAGACACTGTCTCTTCGAGCTCCTTTCCGCTCTACATTTTCCCTGCTCGAGTGACTCTTAGAAATGTCTCTTTGAGCATAAGTTAAGGCACAGGGAATCGGGATCCTTAAAAAGGAGAGTAAGCCGGCAGGGAACAGATCCATTTTTAAAAAGAAGAGGAAAAAACCATAATCCCAAAAAGGTATTGAAATATTCAATCACTGATGGATTGCTCTCTGATGACTTTCAATGACGTTTTAGCCGATTGGGGTCTACTTTTAATAAAACAAAGCAAGGGGATAGTCTGCTTGCTTTTTAAGATTTTGCTAGGACTGAGGTATTTCTCTCCTGTTCTAATGTATTCTGAGAAGTTTCTTTCTTTTGATTTAGACATCCTCACTTGGTTTTATTATGTCATAAATCTCCTGTGTTTGGTGAGAGCCATGGTGTATGTGAGACCCAAGCAGCTTGCTAGATAGCATCTATTTCCCCCGCCTTCTCTTTAGAAGATTAAACTGAGACTGTTGTGTCTGATGCCAGAATAGATTTAACCAACCATGTTTCCTTTACATATAGGTCAGTCCAAGGGACAATTCTGCACTGGATCCTATTATCCATGGGTTGAAGGGCGTCGTTCATCATGGTAAGTAAGCTGCGTGCACTTCCTTTTGCTGGGATGTGAAGGGCTAAGGTCTCCGCCTAAAGGAATGGGTTATCTTGCAGAGGATGGAGTATGACACCCATTCCACAGCCACTGATGTTGAACGGCATGAGGCCCATTATTTGATGGGTAGAGAGCACATCCATTTATTACCTGCAAATGGATCTGGGTTAACAGTAAGCAATTTGTTTCTCTTCAGGTACCACTCGGAATTCACGTGTTATAAATCAGAACACCCTAAGATGTACCATTCATACACGTTGAAGCTGCCAGGTGCCTCATATCTATCCTAAAATTATTCCCTTTTCAAGTAACTTTTCATTTATGAATTTCTTGATTTGCCCCTCAGATGTAGGGGGAAAAAACTTAAGTAGCCGTGACAGGTCATTAAACTTTGCCGCATGTGAGCAAGTACCATCAGCTACTAGAATGGAAAATGCTAGGCCGTGTTCTGTGCGGCAGACGTCTTATCCTCAAGCATAAAACGGGGAGAGAAAGTAAGATAGATGGGTTCTGTCTTACCCAACTGTTTTTTATTGGAGGAATTTCCCTGCAACTTGATTATTGGCGATGCGTCATTACCTATGACATCAGGATCCTCTAATTTCAAAAGTACCCTTGTCACAGGGAGGTGTGGAGATGAGAGGTACTGTAATGATTTGAAAGATTTGAATAATCTAATTAGAATTCCAAAGACATTGACAGAAATAGCATTAGTAACCTTACTACATCTCCCCTTCATCTCCACAGCTATGATAAAGATATCTTCACACCTTTCTGGGAGGATGTCTTTTGACATTAGCCAGTTCTGCAGAGCTTAACAAACATCTTACTCCCTTTTTCTCAGGGAAACAAAACCAGTTATCAGTGTTCCGTGGAAGCAGGTAGGATTTTGGATCGTTTTGCCCTTACAACTGTTCAATCATACAGCGGGTAGCAATAATAAACCTAGTGAAAGTAGAAAAATAGGGGGACTGAAAACGGCTCATTGAGGTTTTCACTGTAGAAAACGTCCGTTGCTTCCCAATTTTCGTTTGTATCTCTGAAGAAATCTCCTCACGCAGAGCTGGGAAGTAGGTAACATGGAAGTTTGCCAAGGGAATAAAACACTTTGGCCAAAACTTAGACCGTCTGCTCCTTTGTGATTTGATGTTGATAGCAGTAGTGGTGGGTGTGAGGCATAGGGAAATTTGCACTGGGCAGCCTCAAAAATGCACAGAAAGTTGATGTTATGGGCAACACGCTGTGTTCTCTGAGCTCCTTCCCAGAAGGTGCCTGGGAACTCTCAGTTCATCAACACTTTCTTGGAATTCCAGTCTATAATATAGATTATGAGGTTGGGAGTTTGAAATATACTAAATGATGGATAGATCTTCCTTCCCTCTGGCTCTTCGTGCTGTTTTAATACAATCACCCTACGAGGAGTTCTGGAATCTTCAAAACAGGTACCTCTTCTTCAGCCTGAGAGGAAGCATTCCGTCAGCTATGGCATATGAGTGGGTCTGTGTAATCTCATTTCCACAATGATCATTGCAGGACATTTCATATGTTAAAGGTAAGCAGTAGGCTTCCTTTAGCCCCCAAATCCCCAAATCGCAGTAAACTCACTGCATAGTGATCATTCGGTTCATGACCTGTGCGCCGGTATAATCGTGTAATCCTTCCTCGTTATCCACAGTTAGCCTCTAAGAGGCAGTTATATGCAGGAATATGATACCTGTTACTGGGAGGATGACAGAGATGCCCAGGATGAGGTTTCAACTCTACCTCCTAATTGAAAAGTCAGAGGAGACCTGCAAAAAATAGTTACTGCAAAGGAAGTTCACTTCTTTTTTTTGAAGTTTTAGAACTGAACATTTATTTCAGTATAACAGAGAAATAATTATCTCCTGGGAGGGGAGGGCATATATTTTCTTTAACACACAAGTGAATGTGCTTGTTAATCATTGGTATTTGACAGGAAGACGTGAGCATTCCTATTTGTGGGCATGTTTTGTTCAACTTTAGTCTTCTGGTAAAAGTCTGCTCTTGGTTTGCTCCCATGCGGCTGGCATAGCCCGAGAATTATTCCTCGTGCCCAGTTCTGGAGCTCAGATCAAGGTTTCTAACGTCTGGCTTTTATCCTGATCATGTTAAGTAACTTACGCCACAAAGGGTGCCCAGACATGTGCCAAGGTGAGGTGAGGAACTGCAGAGTCGCTCTGTGAACACAGCAACCTAGCCCGGGAGGGAGTCCCTGCAGTTCTGGGGGAGAATTTCTTCCATGTGCCATCACAGGCATTATTAGGGTCTTAGGGTGGAAAGAGCATGGGCTTCGGAGCCAGACAGGCTGCGGCGGGGATCTCGGCTTTGCCACTCACTAGCTGGAACTATGGCTGCCTCCTTAGCCTCTCTGAGAAAGTTTACTTCTTCATTCAGCAAAAGTGTTGCACGCCCAGTGGGTGTGAGCCCTGGGCTGATGTACTGGTGAAGACAGACAGACACAGGCCAGCCCTGAGGTACCTGGAAGGGAGGTGAATGCCACCCCCTCTCCCTCCAGCCTGCCTGGACCATTACCCCTTCCAGCCTTTACATTGCTGTTGCTGGTTCCTATATCAGAAAAGTTCTTCCCTCAGCTAAGAGCAAGTGTGTCTCCCTCTAATTATTTCAGGTCTCAGTTTGGATCTTATCTCCTCAGACAGTTCTTCTTTTTTTTTTTTTTTTTTTTTTTTTTGGCTGCGTTGGGTCTTCGTTGCTGCATACGGGCTTTCTCTAGTTGTGGCGAGCGGAGGCTACTCTTTGTATGGTGCGTGGGCTTCTCGTTGCAGTGGCTTCTCTTGTTGCACAGCATGGGCTCTAGGCATGTGGGCTTCAGTAGTTGTGGCACATGGGCTCAGTAGTTGTGGCTCACAGGCTTAGTTGCTCCGTGGCATGTGGGATCTTCCTGGAGCAGAGCTCGAACCTGTGTCCCCTGCGTTGGCAGGCGGATTCTTAACCACTGCACCACCAGGGAACTCCCTAGGAAGAATCTTATATGTTCCTTTAGCTGAAATGGCAAGGAGGAATCTGGTCCCACCAGCCAACCATTGGCATTTGGTCAATAGGGTCCTCTGTGAAGCAGACACCAAGATGGAATTTTAAGTGCAGGTGAGTTTTTTTGGCAGGGAGGGACTGCCCAGGAAGGATAAAGAGGAGAGGGAGAAGGAGTGGGTGGGGAGAGCACTGGGACCCCAATGCAGCTCTGATGCCTCTAAAGAGAGGGAACCTAGGAGGACTGGCTGAAGGCAGCTCTAGGAAAGTCTTGGCTGGGACCTTGGAGAACGCCAGGGCCAAGACTGCCCGTGAGAGGAGTCCTCTGTTGGGCAGCATTGGCCCAGCCCTACCAGGTGTGGTCATTGGCTAGAGCATCCCAGCGAGAGCGGCCTCCCTGTGAGCGCCGAGGTGTGCCCGAAGGCATAGCAGCTTGTCTCTAGAAGGAAGATCTTAGGGGTGTCTCCTATGGCTGGTCCAGAGGTCGCATCTTCCTTCCAAAGACATTTTCCTCATCACCTTGCCAAAAAGTTGATGACTTGGTCCTCTCACTTTTTTAAAAATGCTCAGAACTTCTTACAGTCACTGCTTGTTCCTTTTGTGCATAATTATTAAGTGCTTCATCTAAGTACACCATGAAGCTAGGCACAGAGAAAGCACAGCACGCGTGGACCAGCCCTCCCTGAGTTTGTAGACACTCAGGAGAGATATATGGTTAAGCATGTAATTACATTAAAGAGTGAGGAGGGACTTCCCTGGTGGCGCAGTTGTTAAGAATCCGCCTGCCAGTGCAGGGGAAACACGTTCAATCCCTGGGCCGGGAAGATTCCACATCCCGCAGAGCAACTGAGCCCGTGTGCCACAGCTACTGAGACTTCGCTCTAGGGCCCACGAGCCACAGCTGTTGAAGCCTGTGCATCCTAGAGCCTGTGCGCCACAACAACTGAGGCTGCATGCTGCAACTACTGAAGCCCACGTGCCTAGAGCCCATGCTCCGCAACAAGAAAAGCCACCACAATGAGAAGCCCACGCACTGCAATGAAGAGTAGCCCCTGCTCGCCGCAACTAGAGAAAGGCCGCACGCAGCAACAAAGACCCAACGCAGCCAAAAATAAATAAAATTATTTTAAAAAAAGAAGAGTGGAGAGCAGCAGAAGATTTAACTTAGACTTGGGGATATAGACCGAGCATTGCAGACAAAGTGACCATGAAGACCTAAAGAGTGCATAGAGGTTGTCCAGGCAGAGAAGGGAGTATAAGGTCCCAAGCAGCAGCAGCACAGAGGTGGCATGTTGGAGACTCTGAGCTCTGGGATCTTGCTACTCTCGTGCAGGGGAGCTGGGGAGAGATACCTAGAAACCTCTTGGAAGCAGAAAGTGCTCTTTCTTTTTGTTTTGTTTCTTTTTTTATAAATTTATTTATTTTATTTATTTATTTTTGGCTGTGTTGGGTCTTCATTGCTGTGTGCGGGCTTTCTCTAGTTGTGGTGAGCAGGGGCTACTCTTCGTTGTGGTGCGCAGGCTTCTCATTGTGGTGGCTTCTCTTGTTACGGAACACAGGCTCTAGGGACACGGGCTTCAGTAGTTGTGGCGCATGGGCTCAGTATTTGTAGCTCACGGGCTCTAGAGCTCAGGCTCAGTAGTTGTGGTGCACAGGCTTAGTTGCTCTGCAGCATGTGGGATCTTCCCAGACCAGGGCTCGAACCCGTGTCCCCTGCAATGGCAGGCGGATTCTTAAACACTGCGCCACCAGGGAAGTCCCAGAAAGTGCTCTTTCTTAGGTGTTCATTTTTCTATGTAAATTGTGATTTTTACAAACTTGGAAGCATGAAAAAATATAAATAGAATGAAGAGAGGTGATTTGCCATTGATTCTGGTCCTGTCTATCCATTGAGCCATAGGTGGAAGCATTAAAATGTATCTAATGAGGGATTTTATATACGCTACCGCCAGCATACCCTGGAAAGGAAAAGAAATTGTGACTTTTTTTTTTTGTGGTACGCGGGCCTCTCACTGTTGTGGCCTCTCCCGTTGTGGAGCACAGGCTCCGGACACGCAGGCTCAGCGGCCATGGCTCACGGGCCCAGCTGCTCCGCAGCATGTGGGATCTTCCCGGACCGGGGCACGAACCCGTGTCCCCTGCATCAGCAGGTGGACTCTCAACCACTGTGCCATCAGGGAAGCCCAGAAATTGTGACTCTTATTCATCACTTTGACCCAGTCATTCACAATGCTTTTTGTATGTAAGAACCAGGACTTGCAAGTAGCCACACCTGATAGAAATATTGGTTTCAAAGAGCTTAGTCTAATTCTAATGTTTTCAAAACCCACTTAAAAAAAATAAACTTGTGGGGCTTCCCTGGTGGCACAATGGTTAAGAATCCACCCGCCAATGCAGGGGACATGGGTTTGATCCCTGGTCTGGGAAGATCCCACATGCCACAGAGCAACTAAGCCCGCGTGCCGCAACTACTGAGCCCGTGCATTGCAACTACTGAGCCTGTGCACCACAACTGCTAAGCCCGTGCACCACAACTACTGAAGCCCGTGCACCTAGAATCTGTGCTCTGCAACAAGAGAAGGCACTGCAACAAAGAGTAGCCCCCGCTCGCTGCAACTGGAGAAAGCCCGCGTGCAGTAACAAAGACCCAATGCAGCCAAAGATAAATAAATAAAATTTAAAAAATTTTAAAAAGCAATCCATTTCAAAAAATAAAATAAAACAATAAACTTGTATGTGAATTTGTTTAAAAATGTACCAATTACCCAATTGACCAATGCTAAGTAATGTACATTATATCCTCTGTCAATTAAAAAGGATGTATTATTTTTCTTTCAAGTTTTTCGATTACCTACTTTCTATTCTTTTTCATAATATCCACCCAAAGAAACTCCAGCAGACTGTACATATACCTAGTCTAGAACACTGACCACTCCCTCATGTCAATCATCTAAGAAAGATCCATTATTTTGTTTTTGGAAGGAAACTTGCTAGTAGTGATTATTTGATTGTTGAGCTTTGACTATCCACCCCTCTTTTCTTTTTAATATTTTTACTTTATTTTTATGTTTGGCTGCATCAGGTCTTAGTTGTGTCACGCGGGCTCTTCGTTGCGGCGTGCGGCTGCTCTTTAGTTGTGGCTCGCATGCTCAGTAGTTGCGGCGCGTGGGCTTAGTTGCCCTGCGGCATGTGGGATCTTAGTTCCCTGACCAGGGATCAAACCCACCTCCCCTGCGTTGGCAGGTGGATTCTTAACCACTGGACCACCAGTGAAGTCCCTGTCCCTCTTCTCTCATCGCCTTGCTTGCTGTCCTTTCCTCTTCCACTGAATGTACTACCTTAGTGCGTAGGAAAGTATCTTCCTCCTTCATGGGAAACATAAAGGGGACAGTTAGAAATTGCCTCAGACACCAGTCAGGACGAGATGGCTCTTCTCCCTGTCCACCCTCCCCAGGCTCTTCTGAGAAACTTATCAGTGAAGGTACAAATACATTATCACTCGAGAACGCCTTTCTAGTGATGTCACAAAATGAGGCTCTTGCAAGCTCTCCTTGTTAAAACTCACCAACAGAAGTTGGGTCTATGAAAATCAAACTTCCTTTGCAGAATACCTCACCCAGTTGTTGACTAGTTTAGTCACTGGGCCCACTTTGGGGATATTTTCTACCCATCTTCTCCCCTGCCCTGGGATGCTCATTGTCAACTCACCAGATCTATGGACAAAGTCCTGGAATAGTTAGACTCAATCCAGGCATCTAGCAGAAAGGGAGGTAATAACGTAAATCTGCACATACATGTGACTACCCGGCCAAGTGTTTTCATCTGGTGGTGAAAGCTGGAGCGTCTGCATCTGTTCTTTTTTCCATATCCCACCTGCTAGGATTGAGGTTTCTATAATCAAGACTACCCTGGAATAGACTCCAGTCATAGAACAATCTGAATTCCTTCTAAAGCAGTGGCTAGGCTTTGCCTTGTCAACTGCCACTGCATCACTGGCCACAAATACATGATTTTAAAAGAAACTAGCCCTGGGACACAGCACTGCTGGCACTCCAGGACAACCACTGTGGGTATGAAGGTGGCGCGGCCTTTCCAAAAGCCGTGTAGCCGTTGCTGCCAAAGTTACACGTAGGCCGTACCCTCTGAGCCGGCAATTCCACATGTAGGTATATTCCCAAAACAAACGGCTACAAAAAGACCTGTACACAGGAGCTTTGTTTATAATAGCCCCCAAGTGGAAACAGCCCAGATGTCTACCAAGGGGAGCCTAGATATTCAAGTTTTAGTGTATTCATACAAGGGAATAGTGTGCAGCAGTTAAAAATGATGATTTACACAAAAACAAAAGAACATGTACTGCATGGTTCTGTTTATGCAAAGCTCAAGAACAGACGAAACTAATCTCTGCTGATAAGAGTCAGAATAGTGGTGTGAAGGGGTACGTACAGTGAGTGAGAAAGGACTCAAGGGAACCAGGCAGTAAAAAAAATACTATATATCTTGATCTGGAGGATGATTAGATTACATAAATATATTATAAACACTTACTACACTGTCCCCTTAGATTTGTGCATTTGACTATTTGCAAACTAAAGAACAGCCCATAGATATTATACATTAATTTCTCAAAAATATTACACTCACGAAGCTCTAAAATAATCTACCATCACGCACCAGACAGTCAAATATTAAAAATCCTGACAGTGTCGAGTGTTGGCCAGGGTATGAATGCTGGGAACTCTCGGATTTTCTGGAAACAGTTTGGCAGTGTCTAGTCGAATGGATTCAGTAGTGCCGCTGCTATGTATGTCCCCTGGAAAAACTCAGAGAAAAGCGCACCATGAGGGACTTCCTGGTGGCACAGTGGTTAAGAATCCACCTGCCAATGCAGGGGACAGGGGTTTGATCCCTGGTCTGGGAAGATCCCACATGCCGCCGAGCAACTAAGCCTGTGCGTCACAGCTACTGAGCCTGCGCACCTAGGGCCTGTGCTCTGCAACAAGAGAAGCCACCGCAATGAGAAGCTCGTGCACTGCAACAAAGAGTAGCCCCCGCTCTCTGCAACTAGAGAAAGCCCGCATGCGGCAACAAAGACCAAATG
The DNA here is from genome assembly GCF_951394435.1 of Stenella coeruleoalba. Classification (NCBI taxonomy): domain Eukaryota; kingdom Metazoa; phylum Chordata; class Mammalia; order Artiodactyla; family Delphinidae; genus Stenella; species Stenella coeruleoalba. The sequence goes on from NC_137156.1 coordinate 77,582,653, forward strand.
CAGCCAAAAAATTAATTATTTTTAAAAATACATTTTAATTAATTATTTTAAAAAATGCACCATGAGCTGTGTATGAGAATGTCTGTGGCATTGTTTTTCTTAACTGCCCAAACCATTGTTTTTCCTAACTGCCTCTGATACCTATCGTTAGCAAGCTGGATAAATACAACAAAGTGTAGTCATACAACAGAACAGTTCACACCAGTGAAAACACGTGGAGTCTCGTGGCTCACACCAACATGGGCACATCTGAAAACTGTAAAGTGATGCAAGAGTCTGAAGAACGCACAAGGTGTTCTTGAACAAGTGTTCACAAAATGGGAAAACCTAACCTTGGTTCTTTAGGAGTGCACATGTAGGTGATAAAACTACAAGCAAAGCAAAGTAATGATTATTTAAAAACAGAGGATGGTGGTTACTTCTTGGAGTGGGATGGGGAAGTGATAAGGGCCTGGCCCCGGGAAGGGTGGCAAGTCTCCCCCTGTTCAGAGTGGTGGTTACTCCAGGGTTCACTTTAGGATTATTGGTTAAAAGTATGTTTATGTTTGCACACCTTTCTGCACGTGTGTTAAATTTCACAATCAAAGAAGACAATGATAAGTATTAGAAAGTCAGAGATTCAGCCATTGCTTTCTTCTGGGAGACATCGAGTACCAAGTGGCCTCACAGCAAACAAAGAGGGGAGTGACAGCATTTTATTTTTTCTTTACTAAACTTTTTATCATAAGTACCCCTGACAGGTTGTTTGTTCTCTCTACAAATTGATTGTAGACCAGAGAAAGCACTGTGGCTGCCTTGGGATTGTATCATTAAGCGATGACTTTGGAAGCCAATACTTCCTTGTGGAATTTAGAGAAAAGAAATCAGAAACCAAAGGGATGGAGTGGCAGGTGACAGGTCTGAAATCAAAGGCTCCTCATTGTTACTGGGCTAGTTCATCCTGGCTCTGTACCAGGTCAGGGTATGATTAGCCTGACAGGCATCATTAAATCCTCCAGAAACCCTCTGATGTACAGCTCTCGTATCCCCCATTACATAGAAAGGCAAGTAAAGCAGGCAGGGCTTGGGTGACTTAAACCAAGGTCTTCGTGACTTGAGGCTGACTCTTGTTATTCCCAGGCCATCTGCTGCTCTGTTCTTGGCCAGGGTTACCATTTGCATCTTTTGGTTGACTGAGGCTCATCATATAGACTTGTTAAAGGGGCAAGTGAAGAAATACTAATACTAATACCATACTCTCATCATTCCAACACCATTTTGATTATCCCTGGAGTGAAGATCTCAACATGAACTTTCTAAGACTAAATGGCTGAAGCTTCTGAAAAATATCTTGCATGGACTTTGGAAGAAGAAGACAAATCCTAGCTCAAGGAACATTTGGAACAAAGTAAACTATTAGGTGAAAATGGCCATCTGTGTTGTTGCAATCCAGCAGCAAGAAGATGGAGCAGAGATGAGTTGATTTGATTTGAGGGATTCTTGCCTGTTTTGTGTCAGTGAAATTTAAGCCCCTTTGATCACAGTGTCCATCCATCGTGCCTAATAAGTGCTAGTTTGGGTGTTGAGGGTAAGATGATCAACTCGATTTCCTCTGCCTTTGGAAAAATTTTGATCTCATGAGGAATCTTTCCTTTTTTTTTTGGTCCTTGCCATTCTTGGTGACGGTCAAAGAGACTATAATTTGCCTACAGAATCATGTCATGTGTTCACATGAATACACCAATTGGAACTTTGAAATGAATTTATTTATTTATTTATAATGTTGATTTTTATTTTTGTCTGCATTGGGTCTTTGTTGCTGCACGCGGGCTTTCTCTAGTTGCAGTGAGCGGGGGCTACTCTTCGTTGAGGTGCGCAGGTTTCTCATTGCAGTGGCTTCTCTTTTTGCGGAGCACGGGCTCTAGGTGCACAGGCTTTAGTAGTTGCAGCTGCAGGCTTCTATAATTGTAGTACGTGGGCTCAGTAATTGTGGCACACGGGCTCTAGGGTGCTTGGACTTCAGTAGTTGTGGCCCACGGGCTCGGTAGTTGTGGCTCACGGGCTCTAGAGCGCAGGCTCAGTAGTTGTGGCACACGGGCTTAGTTGCTCCGCGGCATGTGGGATCTTCCTGGACCGAGGATCAAACCCGTGTCCCCTGCATTGACAGGCAGATTCTTATCCACTGCACTACCAGGGAAGTCCCTGAAGTGAATTTTTATAAAAAATCTGCATTATGGAATACCTTTAGAGAAATGAAATTTTATTACTTGAATGCTGGCTTTGCAGCTTGGGAGCTGTGTGATCCTGTACAAATTGTTGGCTCTCTCTGTCCCTGAGCCTTCCACCTGGGAAAATGACAGTTGTGAAAGTATCTGCCTCATGGGTGTTAATCCTAAATGCTTTAGAACAGGGAAAGTACTGAGAAGGAAGGGTACCTGGAGTGTGTCCACTGTCCTGGAAATCAGAGATCAGGAAATACAATCTGTGGGCCAAATCTGGCCCACTGCCTGTTTTTGTAAATAAAGTTTTATTGGAACACAGCCATGCCCATTCATTTACTTACTGTCTATGACTGCTTTTACACTATAACGGCAGAGTAGTTGTGACAGAGAGACCCTCTGGCCTGCAAAACCTTAAATATTTACTCTCTGCTTCTTTACAGAAAAAGTTTGTCAACCCTGCCATGTCTAAACGGTAACTATTGTAGCTCTACTAATAGTCTTGCCTTCACAAAGTGGTTTGTTTATTTGGGGACAGTGTAAATACCCACTCAGGTCATTACCTAACATTTGATACACTTTACAGAGATGGGCTTCAGTGTTGATATGGCCCAGATTGCCACATCATCCAGATATATCTCAATGAAATTAAAGGGGTTCTGTTTTAATGTTCACCTTCAAGAAAGAAATTCACATCTTCTCCCTTTTGAATGGGAAACGCAGTGCTATATTAGCTACAGGCCACTGACAGTTTTGAGCATCTTAACACGTGACAAAATTTCCCCCTCTGAAATTTATGTTTCCAGCGTCTCATTACATGGAACGTTCCTGAAGTGCGCTATACATACACAGCACCCTGGTCTCGACTAATAGGCTCAAGTCTGTTACCGATCCAGGGAGGGCAGATGCTTATCTGAACCCCTTTGATCTCAAAATCTTCTAGAAACAGGCGTTCCTGTTTCCACAGTTTCCTGGATTTCGGTTTGTCAGAACACCACCATAGATGTGCGCTATTTCCATTTCTTTTCTTAGTCAAAGCCAGGAAATGGGATGCTGTGGGGCTCTATTTTATCACTAATAGCGTTGCGAACAATCATGTTGAGTCAGAAAAAGACTTCAAAAGTGATTCCTTTTAGGTTAATTTGAATTTGAGGCTAGTTCTCGGTTAGCCAGCCTCCTTTGTCAATATGTCATCATTTGAACAGGATTATGGGAACCCAAGGAAATGCCCTTTCCCTGGTTGTTTCACTGGGGTGTGAAGAGCAGAGAGTTTAAAAATATGTCGCCAGTTATATACTGTGAAAGTGCTCGCTAAAGTGCTCGGGGCTGCCTGGTGTGACCTTCTTACCCTGCTCTACGCGTGTCATCTTGGGATAGGAGAAGCAGGGTCGTATTGTGGCTGGAGAACCCAGGCTCTGGGTTTGAATACCAGTTCTGCTTTTGACTAGTTGTACAAGCTGCACAAATCACTTCACCTCTTTGTGGTTCTGTTTTCTTAACCATATAAAGTGGCGATAGTAATACCAACCTTATTGGTTTGTCTTGAGGAGTCAGTGACTTACTGTACAAACTTGTGGCTGGTACACGGTCAGCACCCAGTGTCAGCTGTTATCACTGCCATCCCCCCACCCTCACCCCCAACAAGTTGTTGTGGTTACTTGTTGATGTGACTCTGGTGGAGGCCATGAGGTGACAGGAGATGATGGTGGAGCTCTGAGTTCTGCCCCGTCAATACCCGGCTATTGAACTAGAATGTATGTTGCTTGACTTAGTTGGGTCGTATGAAAATAAAATGAAGTGATGAAGAAAATGGGCACAAAGATGATTTGGGATAGCCAGTCCCTTTGAGACCAGGGGATAGGGTGGTGGACCAGGGACCAGAAAGAGGGTGAAAGGAAGAAACAGAAACATCTGTTAACCCCAGGCTATGTGCCTAGCTCTGCCCAGATGTTCTATATAGAGAGTCTCATTTAATGTCAGCAGTAGCCCAGGGAGAGAAGAATGCTTAATCCATGGTACAGATGGGTAAACTGCGGTTCACAGAGATTGGCTCATTTGTCCCAGCTCGTGGCAGTGGAACAGTGATTTGAACCCAGTTGTAATGGACTCAGATGCATTCTGCTGGGCCAGTTTCCAATTCTAGCATTGACTGTCTTCCTAATTATTGTCAAAATCACGTAACTCTGGTTTCTGCCTGGGTTTCTCCTCTGTGAATTAGGTCATTTAGCACCAAAAGGAAGCTAAACGAATGTACACACCATGTCAGTTATGGCCACCAGAGCCAAGTGGGGGAGAGAGGCAAGCAACGGAACTGTTCAGTGATAATACTGGGGTTTTGTCACTGAATAACTCTGTAATTTTTTTTTTTTTTTTTTTTTTTTTTTGCGGTACGCGGGCCTCTCACCGCTGCAGCCTCTCCCGTTGCGGAGCACAGGCTCCGGATGCGCAGGCTCAGCGGCCATGGCTCACGGGCCCAGCCGCTCCGCGGCATGTGGGATCTTCCCGGACCAGGGCACGAACCCGTGTCCCCTGCATCGGCAGGCAGACTCTCGACCACCGCGCCACCAGGGAAGCCCATAACTCTATAAGTTAAACGTTATGTTCATTTCCTTAATTGTTGACAAGACTCTGCGCTCTTCGTGTAGTTTCTCTTTGGAAATGTTAATGTCAACATATGCTTTGTTCATACATCAACCCTTAAATCAAAATGCTGCATTTGACCACCTGACCACCAATAGATGTCTTTGAACCTGGGTAGAGTGGCTATTTCATAACCTTGGAGTGCCACCCTGGTTCCTTGAATACAGGAGTCTGATTAATCAGGTGAGCTCTCTTCTGCTCAGGCCGCCCTTGCTCAGACCCTGAAATAAGATGCCGTAGTTGGGGCTTCTCAGATCTTCTCTGGACTGTGCCCATGCAGAAGGCCATGGGGTGTGTATTAAATCCTCTGCACCCTGGTGGAGAGTGTTTCGGAAGCAGAAATAAGCTCCACACCTCTCTATGTCCTCATGTAGTTTGCTCCGTCCATGCTTGAATAGTACTGCTTGTTGCCATCCCTTCCAAATACCCTGCCCTTCACAGAGGAGCAGGTGTCAGCAAACTTTCTTAGTAAAGGGATTAATGGCAAGTATTTTAGCCTTTGCCGGCCATCCATTCTGTGCTACAACAACTGAACTGCACAGTAGTAGCCTGAAAGTGGCCACAGACCATGGTATGGCTTTGTTCCAGTAAAACTTTATTTACAGAAACAGGTACTAGGCTGAATGTGGCCTCGGGGCCCCAGTTTCCCCACTTCTGACTTAGAGCTACTTAGTGACTTAGTTTGATCAATTTTTTTCAGCCACGTATAAAGGAGCTACTATCTCAGGCCCTGTCTTAGGGGATACAGTAAGGAGCCACAGTCTTGATGTAGTGGAGCTTCCAGTCTGCTAAAAATAAAAAAAAAAAAACAACTATTACTAATCAATTACACAGCCTGTGAGGGAGACCCAGGTCTGTACAGCTATGACTGTTGGCAAGGTCACAGCCCTCATCATGACTTTGAAACCTACTTCACAGGGTTGTGAGGCCTCAATGAGAGAAAGGCCACAGCAGGGCCTGGCACCAAGTTCATGCACCGTAAATGTGAACTAGTAAAAAGACGTGAACTACAGAACATCCACTGTGTGGATGGAGTCTAGGGTTCAGGTCAGTGGAAGGTAAACTGAGGCCAGAGAGTCCAGTCATTATTACAGATGGGAGTTTGCTGCCACCTGGCCTTGTGCGCATCTTGCACTGTGATCATAAAACAGGCTCTGGACCCAGCTTCTAGTAGACGCAGAAAGCTGATGGGGACCTTTGATGTGAGTCCTGTTGAATTATATCAACATCCTATTTCATCAATTCTGTAACTCTTACGTCTTCATATTTTTATTGAGATGTAATTGACATATAACATTATGTTAGTTTCAGGTGTATAACATAATGATTTGATATATGTCTATATTGCAAAATGATCACCACAGTACATCTCGTTCACATCCGTCACTACACATAGTTACAATTTTTTTCATTCATATTTTAACAACTCTAAAACTAGGACGCACCTTCCAGGTGATACTGTATCATTGCTTAATTAGCAACTTGTTGCCTTTACTAGTGGCATTTGAAATAATGGTGCATCTTATGATTGATGGTGACACGGATATGAAGAAATCTAGGATTTATTGGTTATTTAAAATACACCAACTGCTGTGTTTGTTTGTTCCTTCATTCTCTTTTCACAGAGATTGGGCATCTACTATGTTCTGGGCGGTGTTTTTGTTGCTGGATATACAGAGTGAACAAAACAGGCAAAGGCTTTGCTCTTGTGGAATTATCCAGCTCTTGGAGGAGACAGACAGTAAATAAGTGAATGTATCTGGGAAGGAAATAAACCAGGTGTGATGTAGCTGGTTAATAGCAGCGGGAACAGCCGTAGATGGGGCGCTCAGGGTTGGGTGTCAGGAGATGAACTGAGATCTGAAGAATGGAAAGGAATCACTCATATGGAGTGGGGGTGGGAGTAGGGCAGGCATTGTAGGCAGAGGGAACAGAAAGGTGAGAAGGAAGGTGATGATCAACAAGGGAGAGGGCAGAGAGAAGACGGGTTGCAGAGTTAGCAGATCATGGAGGGCCTCATGGCCGTGGTGACGAGTTTGGATTTTATTCTAAATGAAGTGAGAAACCACTGGATGATTTTGAGCTGGGCAGTGTCAGGGTTAGATTTATGTTTAAAAAGCTAAATGAGTTTTTCAGTCTTCAGAGAGATTTCCTCAGCTGATCATGTTTATGTCAGCTGCAGGTGAGGAACTGGGGGCCCAGGGGTACAGAACTGGGTAGTAGAAAGGGATACCCAGACTCCCTCCCCATCTCACTGTGTGGTCTTGGTTCAGTCACTTTCCCTCTGTGGACTTCATTTTCCTTATTTGTAAATGAAATAGAACTAGCGTCCTTTGAAATTCTTTTGGGTGACTTCCCCAGGATCCCCTTGTTGTAACTTCAGTGTGGTGCTTTTCCCTTAAAATCATCTGCCATGAAGTCTTGCAGACAGCTACACCTTGAAAACGGTCCAGCCCCACTTCATTGCCCCGTCTTTGCTGTTTCATCCTCCTTATTGATGAGAGAGATGATGTGAATGACAGTCAACATCCAATCAGATAGAGCAAGTTTCATTTCTTATATTTAGGTCAGAAAATTAGTTCCTTGACTCCCTCTGCCACCATCTTAATTATAGTGTAATGCTCTCTTACTCCCTGGTGGCTTCTAGATGCCAAGCTCCTTAAGTCCCTGGATCCTGGCCTTCAGGCTCTTGCTTTCCATCCCGACCTCCCACTTCCTGATGCTGTTGGGCAGGCCCTTCTGTCACCAGCTTGTCAGACCCGTGGCCCCTCCCAGCCCATCGTGCCTAGTCCAGGCTTAACCCAGAGCTGCTGACTCTATGTCTAGTGTTTTGGCCTCTTCACAATTTTTCGCCAAATTCCAGATTATCCTTAACCAGCAGCTGATGTTTTCCTCCTAGAGCTGTCAAATTTGGGGCACTTGAACTTTTCTTCCACTTTCCCTTTTGCTCCACTTCGCTCCAGCCACACACCGGGCAGAATCCCTTTGCAGGGGCATTTCTCTGTGCCTGGAATGTTCTCCCCAGGTAGGCACCTGGCTTGCTTCCATCTTCAGGTTTTTCAATCGAATGCTTCCCTCTCAACGAGCCTGCCCTTTGACACCTTTTCAAAACAGTGGTCAGGGGAGACCTCATTGAGAAATTTGTCATTCAAATAGGAGTAAGTTGTTAGCAGCTGAAAGGCATTTGGTCTGCAAGCAGCCATGCATAGAGCAGTGAAAAAAATGTTCCAGGCAGCGTGAAGAGCCAGTGCAAAGGCCCTGGGGTAGTGTGATCATGGACCAGCCAAGAGGTCAGTATGGCTCAACCTAAGGGCCAGAAAGTAGCAGTGGATGAGGCTGTAGAACAGGGAGGAGCCCACTGATACAGTCCTCATAGAAACCGGCTTCTCAGGTGTGATCAGCATTATTAAAAATGCAGAATCTCAGTCCCCATCCCAAACCTACTGGCTCAGAATCTAGAGTTTAACAGGCTTCCCAGGTGATTTGCACACACATTAAATTTGAGCAGCACCGTCATGAATCTTCTCCCATTTAGCATGACCTAATCCCCAGTTTTTTTCCACTGTCACTCTCCCTACCTTCCCCAATATGAAGCAGAAGGCGATTTTAAGGAAAAATTAATAACTTTTCCTTATAAAAATTTTGGGAAACCCTGAAGAAACCAATCATTGGGCTAAACACTGAAACTTGGGCTTTCTGTTCTTAGTTCATTTTATATACTTCCCTAAAATTGGTTGATTCCTTGTTTTGGGGATAGGACTGGTGTTCTTCCCCTAGAGACTATCACATTCTGTCCATATACTTTCCAATGAAATACTTTGTTCATTTGGGTGTGTGTGAATATTTTCAGTATAATTCCATATTTCTCGATTACTGTACAGTTTTCATCTCTGTTGATCATCATGTTTTATAAAGGCTTTCTTTTTTCCTATATAACCAAAGCATTGAAAATATTAGGTTATTAACACACTGAAAAATGCAGTCAATCAGATGATTATCATCTAATGTTTTAATGATCACATTTTTAATCCAATTATGCATGTTTGAATCTTTCAAATTTTCTTTAATTAAAGATTGCCTCCTAGCACTGCTATCAGAAATAAGAAATTGAACAGAATCGAGCCGGATATAATTTAATGTTGAAAGGAAACTGCAAGGATAACTGGGCCGCTCTGGGTTTAATGGCTGACCATGACTTTAAAGCCCTCATACAGAATTTTCTAATTGATAAGAAAAATTTAATCATCTCCTGATATACTCTGTTTGCATTCAAATAAGGTATTTCTTTTTCTAAATAAACCTCCCCTAACTGATTATTCATATTGTCGTTCAGAATGCTTGAAAATGAAAGAGTTGGGTGAAATGTAGACTACTTAATATAGTGTGTATTTAATATAAAAGTCATACATTATTCATAATTTTTGCAATTTGAATAACTTTGAATTTCGCATCCCTGTTTCTCATCTTTTTCTTTGATGAACAATTAATTATTAAAATATAATATTGTCTGCATACAGCACTGGGACAGTTGAAAGTGGAATATGAGATTCATTCCTTTTCAGTTCTTTTAACTAGTAATGCACAGTACTTGCTTATTATGGTATAATGGAATGGATTGTAGGATAAGTAGAGTATCTCAAATATTCTTCTCAACTAGTTAACTGTCTGGGATAAGAATGTTTCGAATTCAAATTACTAATTAGAAGAAAAGTTGGAGGCAGAGTGCTCTGATCTGGATGACTTTGGAGTCAACTGCCCTTTTATAATAGGATTCATTTAACAAGTATTTATCTGTGCTTATTCTATGCTAGACACTCTCCTAAGCCCTTAACTACTGTTAATTCATGTAATACTCTCCTGATACGATAAACCTCCAGATGAGGTCATTATTATAATCCCATTTTACAGATGAGGAGACAGCGACAGAGAGGTTAAGTAACTTGTCTTAGGTCAGAGTTTTAAGTAGACCAGTTAGGATTCAACTCCAGGGACCCGGCTCTAGCAGTCCCTCCACCTTATAACATGTACATTTACTAAGATTTTCTTAGTGGCAGAGTTTAAGTTTTTAGCTGAAAAGTACCTTCTTCCTTCCTCCCAGTGGCTGTACTCGGGAACACCCAGTCTTGGGTCCAGCCAGTTGAGTGCCTTGTGGCTTCTGTGAACTTTGTGCCAGAAATACAGGGGTACCATTTCCAAACTTACTTATAACAATTAAGCATTATGAGCTCCATTTGCCAGTGGAGCGCTCCTATGGGACTGAGCAGGACATGGAATTTTTAGAAAGATCAGCAAAAATCAATGTTCAAGTTGAACTTAGAAAAGTCAAGGGAGAAAGAAAACAGCTCAGGAGTTCATTCTGTAACGTATGTTCATAAAATAAATGACCATTAGTGATGGGGACCCCTGAACATGTGGCATGCCCCACCCCCAGTTGTTGCTGTGGCTCTCAAGATGACTTTCTAACACTTGCCCCCCACCCTCCTATACTTGGCTTGCAACCAGGAGGGCACAATATGGCCCGATGGCCAAATCCATTCCACTGACTGTTTTTGTATGGCTCCTGAGCTAAGAATGGTTTTCACATGCGAACCCTAATTAAGCGAAATGTTCTTCCTGCCTTTCCCCTGCCCCAAAGAATTCCTTTCTTCTCATTAGTAGATGTATACTTTTTAAATTGGCCTCAGTTATTAGCGTTTTGAACATTGTTACTAAGGTTGTGGAAGTGTGTTTCTTATATAAGTACCTATGTAACAACTTCGATTTTGCCTCTTGGCCCTGCAGAACCTAAAATATTTCCTACCTGGCACTTTACAGAAAACATTTGCTAGTCCCTGGCTTAAAACACAAAATAAGCTGGCTGGCTCTCAGTCCAGTGCTTGCCTTGATAAGTGAGGGCTTATAATGGACCAGAGATCACAGTGGACCAAGTGCTTGCCTTAATAAATCAGGGCTCACAAGGCACTGTGCTAAAGCCCCCCACATCTATTAGCTTGATTAATTGTCACAGCATCCCTGAGGGGTAAATAATCTCAGTATTCCCATTTTACAGGTAAGGGAAGTAGCTCAGAGAGGTTAAGATTTTCGTCCCTAAAGTCACACAGCTGTTGAATATCTGTTGATTCCGAAGGTCATGCTAGAGCTTTGACAAAGAAAACTCTAACCTGCAGTGCTCAGATTGATGGAGACTGTGTCAGACATGCTGTGCCTTTGAGGCATCAGTAGTGCAGTTAAAAAAAAACACACATGCACGACCATTCAAGGAAGTGCATGGCTATGTGAGATATACATGGCTAGGTTTTGGTAGCTTAGAGTAATAATAATACTAGTGGTAATAAAACAAGTAATAAGAATTAGAATGAGAATCATATCTATCATTTATGAGATGCTTACTCTGTTGCAGGCTCTTTCTGAACCCCTTTCTTATACTGATTTATTTAATCTTCGCAACAGCCTAGGAAGGTATAGTAACTAAGGTCATACAGCTCACAGGTGGAGGAGTTGGGATTTGAACCCAGCAGGTTGAGAATCTGCTCGTTTCACCAGTCCCTGTAAGGGATGGAGAAATGAGGTGTTGATGAGGTCTTCAGCATTACGTGATATTTCGTGCTCCCAGGCTTACTGTTTCAGATCCTAAGTGGTGTCTTTGAAGAAAGAATCCCATCCCAGTCTCTGTTTTCTCCCTAAGTTTTTGACCTTGGGTCCATTACTTCTCTCTGGTCTCCCATTTCCCTAGCTGTAAAATTAAAGAATTGGACTAGGGCTTCCCTGGTGACGCAGTGGTTGAGAGTCCGCCTGCCGATTCAGGGGACACGGGTTCGTGCCCCGGTCCGGGAAGATCCCACGTGCCGCAGAGCGGCTGGGCCCGTGAGCCATGGCCACTGAGCCTGCGCATCCGGAGCCTGTGCTCCGCAACGGGAGAGGCCACAACAGTGAGAGGCCCGCGTACCGCAAAAACAAACAAAAAAAAGAATTGGACCAAATTGGTGGTTTTCAAAGTGTCCCTGGGTTCCCAGCTCAGCTTCAGCCCCGATGGCTGCACTTCGGCTGTTTGAGTTGCCGGGCTCCTGTGTAAGATTTGGTTTGAAGAAAGGGTTCTTTGGTTCCCGAAGCCACTGACCTAGGGTGGTCTAAGGCCCTTTCAGGTCTCAGAATCCTGAGATCCAATGGCAGTGATGGTGGTGGAATCAGCAAGTAGTGAAGCCCCTCCCTTTTCTGTCCCCCTCACCAGCTCTACCCACCCCGCCACTGATCTGATTACACCTTCTAAGCAATTAAATCAGAACCTGCATCTGAAGCCCTTGGGTTGATCCAGGACAGAGAAACCCTTCTGCATTTGTAGCAGTGGTCACACCTGCAGTTTCCATCAGTCCTTGCTGAATTCAAGAGCCCATACAAGCACTTACGGGTCCTGTTCCAGCTGAAACGTGTTCCCTTTTGAAATCCACCCACTTCAGATTGGTGGGGCAGGTGTTTCACATTTATCTTTTTCTATAAAGCCACAGCCTCTTCCTTGAGTGGGTGCTTTAGATGGGGGCTTTGCTGCCTCGGGCTCACAGGGGTTGTCCTGTCACTACCTGTCTGCATACAGCATGCTTAACTGCAACCCTAATATTGGGTCAGGCCCCGAGGGGAAGACTCTAAAGGTTTTCCGGTCCTTCAACCTGGAGCCCTTGATCCTAAAGCAGGTTAGTGTGCTGCGGGGTGACGCCGGGTTCACCTGCCGCGTGATGGAGAAATGAAGGTGGTGATTTTGTGGTTCATGATGCCAGGGCCTGTGCACCTTCTATTGCCTGGGACCTCTTGTTGACTATTTGCACGGCCCAGGAAGTGCAGCAAGCAAAGGCCAACACGGTTCCTCCTCTCGGCCAGGCACGCTTACAGAGATTTCCCCCATCCTTAGGCTACCGGTAACCAGGTTAAATTAAAGCCCAGGTTTGCCAGCGGCAGAGGGGTGATTCTTTCCTTTCCAGCCTTTTGTCCCGTAGAAACTGCTTTTGTCATTCTGATTATAGAACCCAATGGTGCATGTATTAATTAATACTTAATTTTTCCCTTTAAAAAATGAGCTGAAAACCTTTGCGAGACTCAGGTAAGGTTTCTGAGCCTTGTGAATAACTGCGGCCACTTTACTGTTCACTGGTGACCTTGGGCTTAGTGATTTACCCTCTCTGGGCCTTAAGTTCCACATCTGGAAAATTGGAGCATTAAAAGTACTTACTCCATAGGGTTGTAAAGTGAAAGGGTGTGGTGATGGCTTAAGAATCATGAAAGCCTGGATTCCAAACTCAACTACATGGTTGTACGTTCCAGCTCTGTAAATTGGGGATGGTAATACTTCATGGGACTATTTTAAGTATTAAATAAATCAATCTTTGTAAAGCTCTTAGAACAGTACCTGGCACATACAGTAAGTGCTGTTTAAATGTTTGCAACAGATGAGTACTCAGAAGAGTGCCTGACATATAGTAAAAGCTAAATAAATATTAAGTTTTGTTCAACAAATCTCTACCAAAAGGAAATGGCCATTTTCATTATTCTTTTTTTTTCTTTCTTTTTTTTTTTTTTTTTTTTTTGCGGTACGCGGACCTCTCACTGTTGTGGCCTCTGCCATTGCGGAGCACAGGCTCCGGACACGCAGGCTCAGAGGCCGTGGCTCACGGGCCTAGCCGCTCCGCGGCATGTGGGATCCTCCCGGACCGAGGCACAAACCCGCGTCCGCTGCATCGGCAGGTGGACTCTCAACCACTGCGCCACCAGGGAAGCCCCATTATTCTGATATAGTTGATTTCTGCTGGGTTTTTGCCTTAACCCCCAGTTACATAGACCTTTTGCATCTAAGGATACACATTTGCCCAAATACGTATACTGCTTGTTCTGTATGAAGGAAAAGGAGGGAGGAGGCGTGAGGCTGGGAATAATATTCCTGGAAGTCACAGGAGTGTCCATGAAGTAACCTGGAGCCTTGAGGTCCCCAAGAAATGTCCAGGGGCACATGGAGGAGGCCATAGGGGAGCTAAGGCAAGCCATTAGCAGGACCGTAATAGCCTTATTACATCCCCAACAGGAATGAGGTGGGCATTCCAGACTTAAATGCAGGGCTAGACGTTTGAAGACCCAGCTAGAGACTAAAACCCTCTCTGATTTGTGAAAGAAGCTGGATGATCTTCTGGGTCTGACTGAAAGTGTTATAGTGTAGTGCCTAAAGTCTGTTGCACTGCTGATTCGTGCCTCAGGACCTTTGCACATACTGTTCTCACAGCTTGAAATGCTCTTCTTTTCGTCTTTTGCCCCCACAGTTCAATATTCACCTAGTTTACTTTAGCTTCTTCAGTCTGAGTCAGAATTGTGCAAGCTCTGGTGTCAAGGTGCAAGGGTTCATATCCCAGCTTTGCTATGTAGGAACTAACCTCTTCTCTAACTTGTTTTCCTCGTAGAGTTATTGTGAGATATCATTGTTGGGTCCCAGCTTAAATGTCATTTCTTCTACTTAAGGGAAGACCACTCCACTTTTGTAAAAAGAAGCCTATTTTCAGGGCCATCATTTTGCAAGTTCAGGGCCGTGCCTTGATCTGAATAAGCCTTGGGTGAAACCATAATGAAACGTAACCAGCTTTGGAATTGCACTTTACCATTGGCTTACAGTTTTCTTTTCCTACTTAATCTCTCATGGGAGTCCCAAAGTTCGTTTGCCTGATTATTAGTTCATAAAGATTAGACGGAGAAGGGGTCTATAATGAAACAAGTTGGGGTATAACTGAATCACTTTGCTATACACCTAAAACTAACAGAACATTGTAAATCAACTATATTTCAATAAAAAATGTTTAAAAATTAAAATCAACGTTAAAAAAGACTTAGTACGGAATAGATATTAATATATAAAATCTCTCGTTAATGATTTTCATTTTGATTACATGTTGAAATAATATTTAAAATATAATGGGGACTTCTCTGGTGGTCCAGTGGTTAAGACTTCATGCTTCCAATGCAGGGGGCGTGGGTTCGATCCCTGGTGGGGGAACTAAGATCCCACATGCCATGTGGCACCGCCAAAAAAAAAAAAAAAGAAGGATTAAATAAAACGTATTATGAAAACTGAAAAAATATATATTGGAAAGGGGCAAGTTAAACAAAACCAAGTCTCTTTCTTTTCTGCAGCATTTAGTGACTTGACTCTGCCAGTGTTTCGTCTATTTCCTGGGGGAAGAGGGAGGGCCTGAAGTGTTGCCCAGTGCTGTTTACCCTGGAACCCATTTTTCATGAAATGCAGTGCAGTAGGATGTCTCGGAGCACACACACCCTGGGAAATGCTGCTTTGTTTTCCATGGCTCTCCCACCACCAAATGCTTCCCGGGATGTAAATAAACACAAGACTTGTGATGTGGCACCCGCATGCCAAGGGTTTTGACTGTGTGTCTGCAGCATCGAACGACTTACCACTGTGCTTTTCTTTTCCCTCTTCCCCCAAACAGAGAAGGAGACCTTTCTGGATCCTTTCGTCCTCCGGGACCTCCTGCCTGCATCCCTGAGCAGCTATTACCGGTACACAGGTTCTTTGACTACCCCACCGTGTAGCGAAATTGTGGAGTGGATAGTCTTCCGGACGCCTGTCCCCATCTCTTATCATCAGGTAGCTATTTGGCCCCCAAAGGGCTTCTGTTTTTACTTGTTTTGAGTTGACTTAACTATCTAACATTGCTAGACTATATCAGGGTAAGGATTTTTTTTTTTTTTTGGCATCCTTTGCTTCTCATTGATTCTTTTCATTTTTTCCAAGAAACATGTTTTTGCACCCAAGAATTGTAAAATATAAAACTTGGTTGCTGAGCCACAAATTAACTAGCTGAGGAGAACTGCAGGCATGAAATCAGGTATCTTGTAAGTATTCGATCTTGAGGAGATAGTAGCTACCCTCTGTGATGACTGTATGCCAGGAACTCTTTTCAGCTCTTTATATGTGTTAACTCACTTAATCTTCATGAACAACAGTCCCATGAGGTAGGTGCTATTTGTACCCCTGTGTTACAGAGGAGAGACAGCAGAAGTGTAGTGACTTGCCCAAGGTCACACAACCATGACCCAGCCATGGTGTCTGATCCCAAAGATCATGCTTGGAGCTGCTAAACCTCCCCTAAGTCCAGAAGAGAGAAATTTGTATGCCTGAAGAAATGAAAGAAAAAATACCATTGATTGAGCTCTTTCTGTGTGATAAGCATCTTACATCTCATTGACTTAGTTGCAAAACAACATCGCGAATTGGGTATGTTGCACAAAGACGGGACACATAAGAACATCGTGGCAGGGACAGATTGCGTAACATGCCCAAAGATTCATGGTCAATGAAGATTGAAGCCAGAAACCAAGCCCGGGTTTGTCTGATTCCAAACCCATGCTGCCAACCCCTACATAGAGCTGCTTCTCTCTGAGTGTGGCCTGGCAGATGTCATAGGGAGGTGGGTTTAGGCTGAGCACGTAACTGTGGGTAAGAATTTGGTGAAATGGGGATGAGGTCAGGGGCAATGTCAGAGGAAGAGGATCCACCAGGGGATGAAGGGCTTTGACATCACCTCACAAGGAATCATAGATGGAAGGGGAAATAGAGAGGATATGTCAGTCATCAAAAATGCAGCCTGCACGGAGGTAGAAGAAGAGTAGATTTCTCCTCCATAATTTCAGAAAACAGAGCCAAGAACAACGGGTAGGATTTGTAAGGAAGTGGATTTGAGCCATTGACCCGGACTGTCTAAAAAATGGAACATTCCTATCAGAGCCATCCGTGGAAATGCCTCCCCAGCATTGGACAGCTAGGGGTAAGGCTGATGTAGAGGGAAAGTGGAAGTTTTGAAATTATGTGGTAAATGTCAGTAATATAACTGAAGAGGACACAGGCAACAAGATTATGAACCTGGCTGGCTTGGGGAATAGTCCAAAGAGTTTCCTAACAAGGGCAGAGAATATAGAAAAGGGAGTGGGGGAAATAGGATTGGATGATGTCCTGGCCAGGGCTTTTTGGGGTGTCAGAGACAGAAACACTTAAAGTAGCTTCAGTAGGGGGAATATTTGAAAGAAACCATAGTAGGGTCATCCTGAGATGAAGTCATCATGACTAGGACTGCAACTAGTAAGTGAGGCACAAACTTTACTTTCTGCCTCTTAGGCGCCGCTCTCACATCTTGGAGTTTCTACCACGGCTTTGCGATTCTGTACTCTTGCAAACTTCTGGTTCCTTCCCTCTCCCAGTTTGAGTGTGGTTTTCTTTGGAGGGGATTGGAGCCCAATATGGTTACTCTAGTACCAGTTAACCTTTCAACTCAAGGGCCAGCTACCAACTGACGGTAGTCTGGGTCTGGAGTCAAGCGTTCAGGAAGATAGATCCGAATAGACATCAGCCAACAGCACACTGGCTGGCCTTGGGTCAGTTGTCCATTTTTTAATAAATCAGCGGAGGTGCTGGCCACGTCCTGACACATTGGTGTTGCCACTCTGGGGGCGGTAAGTGGAGCAGGTTGTCTAGAAGGAGCTCTGTGCAGGAGAGAGAGCCCACCAACAAAGGTAGGCAGTGTGGGACCAGGGGAAACTGATTCATTTGGCCTCCCTGCAGCCGGCAGACATTTTACCTTGAGCTTTTTTTCCTTTTAATTCCATTGCGATGAAAAAAGAAGGACTAGCAATGTGGCTGCGGAACAGGATCTGCTGGCCTTAAGGAGGTAAAGAAATATGAAACAAGTTTGCTTCCTAATGGTGAAGCCAGCCTTGTTTTATTAAAATAAAAGAAAATTGCAGCCCAAATATTTATATCCTCAAGGTTCGGGGAGGGGGCGGGGGCAGGACTTTGAAAAGGGATCCTTTTTGTCGATTAAGATGAATGCTTTTCTCCTCAAAGCTATAAAGGCTTGAGATAATGAGGTTAAAAAATTCAAGTTTGGCTTTTTTTTTTTTTTTTTTTTTTTTTTAGGAGGCCCTGTGAAGGGGAGGCATAGAGAGGTAATTGTTTAGTTGGGGCTGGGGGAGGGAAGAGAACCATTTAACACATACTGGGTTTTATTGCAGTTTAGTGGCCTAAACAAAAGGCAGATTTTTAGGCTTAGATATCTTGTCAAGTATTTGTCAGTTAGAGGCGTTTTGACATTTGGGAACTGGATATAGTCGAAAGTGCTTTGTTAACATCTTTTTATGCTTCTACTCTGCCACCCATACACTCAGAGGGAAATAATGGAAAGAGTTTTTCTCCACGACTTCCAAAGTATGACCTCTCTGTAGGTACTATTGTTTCAAGAAAATAGTGAAGAAATAAATTAACCATAGTGGCTCCCCAGTTTCTTTACTCTAAACCACCTTAGATAATGCTTTACTTGTATCAGGCACAGCTTCACGTATCCTTTTCTGTCTCCCAAAGGGACAGAAACAGCTCATTTTCATGTGGCCAAACCGGTTCCTTGCTGGTGAACTGAGTGGAGGTCACAGCTGTGTCAGTCCTCAGACAGGAAGGCATCAGCCACCCAAGTATTATCGGTTCAGACCTTCCCACCCCGACCCTGCCAACATGCTCTCTGAAGTTAGCACAGAATGTTCATTGCAGAAGGGAAAACGGCCAATTCAGAGAAGCCAAGCAGACACAATTCCATGTCTGCTTCTGTGAGAAAGAAAACATTCCTAGTCCTTCGTCCTTCTTTTCCTCCAAAGGTTCTTCTCTTCTCTTACACAGTGTGGGTACCTGTCAGCAGTGAAAAGGAGAGCAGGTTCACCCTAAAATGCAGTGCTGAGCGCGAACTGTTGACCAGTGTGATGTGGATTTCTTTAAAGTCTTCCTGCGTAAATATGAGCAGCTCCGTATTTTCCCTATTTTGTGGGCCTCCTTGGGCATTCAAACCAGCCCCGCAGCTAGTGAGCGCTGACTCCGGCTTCTGTGATGATCGAGATCTGAATACGGTGTTGCTCATGGAATCACACCATGCCATTGGCTTGGGTGGTCAGCAGACAGCATGGCTTGTGTGGCTCCAATAAAACGTTGACCATAAATATCAGGCAAGAATCATGCCATGATTTTGTCACCCAAACAAAATGGCGGCACCCCCGGTCCTGCTGTAGGAGGTCAAAGGAGCACACGTAGCACATTGAGACGGTTGCCTGCCTTGCATTCATGATCAGTCAGGGAACATGATCGTTTTTAGTCCGGTGTACTTGGATGTGTTTTATTCTAGAACAGTGGCTCTCAGATGGTAGCGCGTTGGCCATTGGACACTATCCCAGGATAGTGTCCCTTCCCTTCCCTTTCCAGGACTGTTGGCTTCTGTAGTTTTAAATATGACACTGCCTATGATTTTCCCTAGCGTGAGTTTTATTTAAGTGCCTCTTGGACTTCCCTTCCAGGACTGTTGGCTTCCGTAGTTTTAAATATGACACTGCCTATGATTTTCCCTAGCGTGAGTTTTATTTAAGTGCCTCTTGGAGGCGCTATCAAAAAGGAAATAAATGTCAAAAAAGCTAGTGTACTTGCTTTAGTTGCATGACTTTTTAAATTGAAGTTTATAGTTGATTTACAATATTGTGTTCGTTTCTGGTGTACAGCAAAGTGATTCAGTTATATTTTTTTCCAGATTATTTTCCATTGTAGGTTATTGTAAGATACTGAATATTGTTCTCTGTGTTATACAGTAAATCCTTGTTGCTTATCTATTTTATGTATAGTAGTTTGTATATGTGAATGCCATGCTCCTAATTTATCCTTCCCCCACCTCTCTTTCCTCTTCGGCAACCATAAGTTTGTTTTCTACATCTGTGAGTCTGTTTCTGCTTTGTATATATATTCATCTGTATTATTTTTTAGATTCCACATATAAGTCACATCGTATAATAATTGTCTTTTTCTATCTGACTTACTTCACTTAGTATGATAATCTCTAGGTCCTTCCATGTTGTTGCAAATGGCAATATTTCATTCCTTTTTACGGCTGAGTAATATTTCAGTGTGTGTGTGTGTGTGTGTGTGTGGTGCATCTTCTTAAACCTGTCGTCTATTGATGGGCATTTGGTTTGCTTCCAAGTCTCGGCTCTTGTAAATAGTGCTACTTTTTGAACATTGGGGTGCATGTATCTTTTCAAATTACAGTTTTTGTCTTTTCTAGATATATGCCCAGGACTGGGATTGCTGGATCATATAGTAGCTCTATTTTTAGTTTTTTAAGGAACCTCCGTACTCTTTTTCATAGCAGCTGCACCGATTTACATTCGATTTACATACAACAGTGTAGAAGGGTCCCCTTTTCTCCACACCCTCTCCAGCATTTGTTATTTGTAGACTTTTTGATGATAGCCATTCTGACCAGTGTGAGGTGATACCTCACTGTGGTTTTAATTTTCATTTCTCTAATAATTAGCGATGTTGAGCATCTTTTCATGTGCCTGTTGGCTATCTGTATGTCTTCATTGGAGAAATGTCTGTTTAGGTCTTCTGCCCATTTTTGGATTGGGTTGCTTGTTCTTTTGATATTGAGTTGTATGAGCTCTTTGTATATTTTGGAAATTAACCCGTTGTCAGGTGTATCAACTGCAGACATTTTCTACCATTCCGTAGGTTGTCTTTTTGTTTTGTTGATGGCTTCCTTTGCTGTGCAAAAACTTTTTAGTTTGATTTGGTTCCATTTGTTTATTTTTGCTTTTATTGCTTTTGCCTTGGGAAACTGATCTAAGAAAACATTGCTACAATTTATGTCTGAAAATGCTTTGCCTGTTTTACCTTCCAGGAGTTTTATGGTGTCATGTCTTATATTTAGGCCTTTAAACCATTTTGGGTGTATGGTGTGAGGGTGTGTTTTAACTTCATTGATTTACATGCAGCTGACCAGCTTTCCCAACACCACTTGCAAAAGAGACTGTCTTTTCCCCATTGTATATTTTTGCTGCCTTGGTTGTAGATTAATTGACCATAGGCGTGTGGGTTTATTTCTGGTCTCTCTGTTCTGTTCCATTGATCCATACATCTGTTTTTGTGCCAGTACCACACTGTTGTGATTACTGTAGCTTTGTAATATTGTCTGAGGTGTGGGAGGGTTATGCCTCCAGCTTTGCTCTTTTTCCTCAGGATTGCTTTGGCAATTCATGTTCTTGTGTAGTTCCATGTAAATTTTAGGATTATTTGTTCTAGTTCTATGAAAAATGTCATGGATAATTTGATAGGGATCACATTAAATCTGTAGATTGCTTTGGGTAATATGGCCATTTTAACAACATTACTTCTTCCAGTCGAAGAGCATGGGATATCTTTTCATTTCTTTGGATCATCTTCACTTTCCTTTATCAGTGTCTTATAGTTCTCAGCATATAGGTCTTTCACCCCCTTGGTTAGGTTTATTCCAAGGTATTTTATGTTATTTTGATGCCGGCTTTTTTTTTTTTTTTTTTTTTTTTTTACGGTATGTGGGCCTCTCACCGTTGTGGCCTCTCCTGTTGCGGAGCACAGGTTCCGGACGCGCAGGCTCAATGGCCATGGCCCACGGGCCCAGCCGCTCCGTGGCATGTGGGATCTTCCCGGACCGGGGCACAAACCCGTGTCCCCTGCATCGGCAGGCGGACTCTCAACCACTGTGCCACCAAGGAAGCCCTTGATGCAGTTTTGAAAGAGATTCTTTTTTCTTTCTCTTTCTGGTATTTCATTGTTAGTGTAAAGAAATGCCACAGATTTCTGTATATTAATCTTGTATGCTAGTACTTTGCTGAATTCATGTATTCTAATATATTTTGTGTGAGATCTTTAAGGTGCATGACTTTTTTTTAACCATTGTTGTCTCTGTCATAAAGAGTAGAGCAACTCTTTTGAATTAAGACTGTTCCATATGGAGCCAAGTTGTTCCATTCTTGGCTACTTCTTCATGCAGATTACTCAACTACTCTGCTACTCTGTGTCTCAGCTTTCATCTGTAAAATGGAAATGATAACAATACCTACTTTATGGAGTCATTATAGAGATTAAATGACGGCATGTGTGTAGAATGCTTAGACTAGTGCCTGGCACCACAGGAAGTGTTCAAGAGATACCACAAACAAGGCCTGACCCATCACGTCTCAAATGTATGACAAAACTCATGTCCATGACCTTAGGTGTGACGTTACAGTCCGTAATGTTTACCCTGGAGTTTATTATTATTCATATAATGGACTCTGGTTTTGTTTAATTGCCATTCTGTATCCATCCTATCAAATATTGTGCACATCAGCCTTTTAACGGTTCGTAATTATATTACTTTTGATATTCTCTCATTGCCCCCTTCAGCCATGATGGTCCCCTCCCCACATCTTATGGACCAGAGCTCTTGCTACACACAAACGGCATGAGTAGATTTCAACTTTTCTTTGATTCAAACTGACAGATTAAAAACTAATTATTCTCTGTAATATTTTTACAATAAAAACTAAGTTGAAATGATTTATATACACTTCCAGCCAACACATTTGCAATTCAAGGTTAAAACTGTTCTTGAAACAGCACCAGTTAAAATGCAATTACAGCTCCCCAAGCAGGGATAAAAGAAAGAAATGTTTTACATATTCACTTCAAAAGTTAAAAAGCCAATTAAATATTATAGAAATAAAAACTTTCATTAATTTTCACTAAATGATAAAGACTTCATTAGTTATATTAAGGTAAAGATAAATCCAAGTGTGTTTATTACCTGCCCCTGGAAAAGAATAAGATGAAGAAAAGTGCTGATTTGGGGGGGTGGATTCCATTTTCTCCTCGCACCTGCCATCTTGTTCATGGTTCCCAGTTTTTCCTGTGTTGGGCCATAGGCTGTTTCTTTCCAGAGTGCGGAAAAATGCAAACAAGTTTATATCGCCAGTAGTGAAATGGCAGTAGTGGGTGTCCTGCATGCTAGGGACTTTGGAGGTCAGCTAAGAGGAATTGTTTTGGGACTTCTATCATCAGATTCAGTTCTTCTGCTACCGTGTTGCTCTCTCACTGAATAATACTCAGGGCCTGTTACGCATGTGGCGTGAAGTGACTGAAAGCATGCAAAACAGAGTCACACGGACCCAGGCTTATCCGTCGATAAGAATAAGAATAATACCACCAGCGTTACCGGATTTCTATGAGGATTAAGTAAGAGAAAGCATATAACGTTCTTGGCACCTTGCCTTGTGCATAATCAATGCTCAGTAAATATTAGTTGGTAGTGTTAGTGCTATAATAATATTAACAATGTTACTTTAATGTTATTATTTTGAGCTGAGAACAAGTTAGAAACCAAAACAATGTTTATGAAGTGCTTGTACCTGGCCCATAATGGGTTTGATAAATAGACACTGGAAGGTGCAATATGCCTTATACAGATACATAGACACATTATATATGTATACTGTACATTGTAAATATGCATATATATTATAAAGAAGAAAAGGAAGGCGAAGCCGCAGAGCTTCTTATAGTTGTAAGCTTAGCACGCATAGTTACCACATTCCTCATAAGATAATAACAATAACGACGGTAATGAAGGTAATACTTATCGGGCGCCTTGGGTGCATCAGGGATTATTCCAAACACTTGATCTGTAGTAGCTCAGTCAATAGTAGTAACCAGGGCTTCCCTGGTGGCGCAGTGGTTGAGAGTCCGCCTGCCAATGCAGGGGACGCGGGTTCATGCCCCGGTCCGGGAAGATCCCACATGCTGCGGAGCGGCTGGGCCCATGAGCCATGGCCGCTGAGCGTGCGCCTCCAGAGCCTGTTCTCCGCA
Organism: Stenella coeruleoalba; assembly: GCF_951394435.1. NCBI lineage: Eukaryota > Metazoa > Chordata > Mammalia > Artiodactyla > Delphinidae > Stenella > Stenella coeruleoalba. The sequence goes on from NC_137156.1 coordinate 77,606,218, forward strand.
ACGGGAGAGGCCACAACAGTGAGAGGCCTGCGTACCGCAAAAAAAAAAAAAAAAAAATAGTAGTAACCAAAACCACGTGAGGTGGGTAATGATGTTAGCTCCATTATACATGTAAGAAAACCACAGAAACAGTAAATACTTTGAGGTCACACATTTAGCAATTAGAGTTAAAAAACAGCGTTTGTAACCCAGGTAGTGAGTGGAAGTGTTTTGTATTTGGAGAGTAAGGCACAGGTCAGAACATTAGGACTCCACAGTAAGAATGGGAGGCCATTGAAAGGTATTAAACAGAGGTGTGTGCTGTGATCTCATGTACATTTTTGAAGGTTCACTGTGTGGATATTAACTAGATCTAGAAGAGTCAAAGAGATTACACACCAAAAGTGTGGCCCCGTCAGAGGCCAGAGAGACACAGCTTTGAAGTTTGTTCTATGACTCCAGCGTTACACGGGGCTGCCATGTGGCACCGCTGTCAGAGGCACCTTCCTATTGTCATCTGCTCTGTAAATGGCATCCCATGGAATCCAGCCAAGTGGAGGTCTGTGTGGTGGCCAGGTTCACCTTTGGCGAGTTTGGGTCTCGAGGCAAGGGTAAGGACCAAGGGACAACCTCTGGCCCAGATGATTGCTGATCACCTGCCAAAGTGAAAAGTATATAGGCTCCCCTTACCAATCCGGGGATCATGGAAGTTTCCACTCAATGGCCAAGCATGCCAGTTACCAACAGGAGAGGCCACTGGCAATTTTCATTCAATTCAGAGGAATGACAGAGTTTTAGTAAACGCTGCTGACCTACCAAAGGACGTTTGATGAGTCTACTAAGCTTGTCCTCCTTTTCCCTCTTTTATGAGACTGTCAACGGAAGCTATGATCCAGGGGACAGTGTAATATCGCCCAGGTCATCAGTTCACTCTCAGAACCATCACATACTTCCTTTGAAATCTTTGGGCAAGTTGAGTTAATGACAAGGATGTGAATGAGCTTTTCAGCCATAGCGTGTCATTAAGCTGTAAGAGCAATTTAAGCGAAAGCATTTTTGTGTTAAATTCAGAACCTACCTCTTTTTACATTTATATGACTAATTCTTTCCTGAGGATCAGAAATAAACTTTTTAGGAGAACTAAATGCTAGCTGTGAAAGAAGCAAGTATTTGAGAGAATAAACAAACCTTCGAGTCACATTGCTGAGGGTCTCCCAGGCCGTCCTTTCCTGGCATCTCAGAGATGAAAGTATTTCAGGACAGATGGCTAGTCTCTTCCAGAAAATTTCTGGTCTTAACTTGCTATGTGTGGCAGCCCGGTCCATTTTTCTAAAAAAATCACCCTGAAAGTTAAGGAATTCCTCCCTCTATTCAACTCATGTCTCTAAGGCTTTAATTTTAACCAGTTTCCTCTTATTTGGCCTTCTTTGGACACAGAGAAGAGCTGGTCAGCATCTTTCACATACAAGGGCCTTTAATCAAATTACTCCTTACTGGCCTTTTCTTCACACTAATAAACAATTCCACTTCCTTTAACCTTTCCACACAGGATTTACCCTCCATCCCTTTAATCATTTTGGTTGGTCTTTCCCTAGACTGTCTCCAGAGGGTCTTTATTAATCCCTTTCATGTAATTTTCAGAAGTTCTTTTCTCTGAGGAAGCATTGAAATCTTCTCTCATTTTTGGAGGCATTCAGTTCTGATTTTGGTAGTCCTATCCAGTGAGTACACCTTGCTAGGTTGAGTTGATTTTTCCTTTCAGCACCTCCAGTTATTTTCATCTGAGTGGGTCACCTTTGGACAGAGTAAACAGCCCAGTTTTCTTAGTTTTTCTGCTTTTATTGCCTTTCTCCCTTCATTATAAATAAACAGGGAACATCAAAAGGAAGAATGGGAAGAAAGGCAAATTCTAAATAGCAACGATGTGAGTTGTTAGAAGAGAAGTTACATGAATTGTAGAAAATTAGAATAATAGGGAAATAACGGGCTACTTTTGCTTTCAGGCTGGTTGAGAGACCACCCTGCTCCTATTACCTTGATGAAAAAGCAGAAAAGGCTTCATGGTGTATTATCACTTTCCAAGTGCAGGAGAATTGGAGGGGAGGTGGAATGATTAGTGCATTCATATACTTAAGTGATTTTTCTTGGCTATGTAAATTCATTGCCTTCTCATGCAAAGAGAGGGCATGTCAGACTGGAAGCAGGTCATTCCCTGTGTCATTCTCTGAGGCTGTTTGAGAAACACAGGGGTTAGTTCCAGGCTTCAAGAACTCCAGGTCTTAATTCTCTTGTTATCTTATCGGTTGACGTTAGCCACCTCCTGATCCCAGAAGTTTAGGGCAGCCACTCCTCGCCTGCTTGGGAAGTGTTTTTCTAACACCATCCCACCTCGTAATTCTCTCCTGCAGAAAGCCTTCTGATTTGGCATTCAAGGAGCCAGATGGGCCAGAAAAAGTTCAGTTTCTCTCTTCTTTATTTCATTTTCTTCCCCCAGCTCAAGGAGTTGGTATTTTTGGTGGTTGGGCATTTTACGTTACACTCCATTTCTTTGGTGACAAGAATAACTTCGTGATCCATTGAGAACAAATCGCTGTCACTCGGCCCCTGCTCTCTTCTGCTCTCTCTTAATAGAATGACCCTTCCCCCCCCCACCACCGAGTAAGCAGAATGTTGAAGGCTGCAAAGAATCCTTTCTGATAATAAAAATATGATCCTGGAGTGCTGATTTTTTTTTCTTTGCTTTTCCATAAAAGTTTGGACAGTAGTCTTATGGGAAATGTTTCCTGATAATAACGATGATGATAGCAGCTAATCTTTACTAAGGGCTTACTGGCTGCCACATAGATTTTAATCTTTTCAACAACCTTAAGATAGGCAGTACTAGTATTGTATCTGTTTTACAGATGAGGAAACTTGAGTTACAGAAAGCTTGAATACTTTGGCTCTAATGACCCATCTGGTAAATGTTGAACTTGGGCAGTTTAACCTGCACACCATGGGTTTGGCAACTTTGTGACAGCAACTGCTGAACTGGATCCCTAGTGTGTAGGAAGATGCTTAGTAAGAATTAAATCGCAAATATTTACTGAGTTCTTACGCTTTAGGAACTGTTTTAAACACTGTACATGGATGGTCTCATTTAATGCTGACCCAAACCCTATCGGGTCGATGCTGCTGTAATTCTCACCGTTTTATTGAGGAAGAATTGAGGCTCAGAGAAGTTAAGCAACTTTCGCAACGTCACAGAGTGCTTGAGCCATGGAGTCAGAATTCCCACGCAAGAAGTCTGGCTCTAGAAGCTGCCAGTTTCACTATAACTCTATGCTGCTTCCTGTAATACTGAAGATCTTGCTGGAGGCCGGAGGGGCGGTGAGGCTGCTGCAGAAAGACTGGGCCTCTTGTCTGAGACACAAACTGCGAAAGTTCTATATACCCTCAAGTGAAGTGTTTTCCTGGTTAGTTGGCAGGACAGAAACCGCAGCCAGATAGGCCCATTGGCAGTGATTCCAGCAGGAAGCCTGTGTCCTGCTGGATTTGTCCCACGCGGCTTTGTCGGGCACTTCCTGCCATCTTGTGTTCTTGTCACCCCTATTGGCTTTGGACCCCATAGCTTTCTAACCGATGTTCTTTTTTCTCCTTTTCTCTGGTTCTCTGTTCAGCTCGAGGCTTTTTATTCCATCTTCACCACGGAGCAGCAAGACCACGTCAAGTCAGTGGAGTATCTGAGAAATAACTTTCGGCCACAGCAGGGCCTGAACGACAGGGTGGTGTCCAAGTCTGCCGTCCGTGATGCCTGGAACCACGACATGACAGACTTCTTAGAAAACCCACTGGGGACAGAAGCCTCTAAAGGTATATTTGGATTAAGTGCCCTTGCCCAGAGGAAGATTCCTTATCATAAATTACTTTAAATGAAAAGGTGTTCAGAACCGGCCAAGAATTGGAACATGCCGTTAAAAGCACGTTTCTGTGCTCAAAGTGACTTGTCTGGATGATAAGTAGAAGCATTTGTGGGAATAACTTCAGTTAGATACTTTCAGAATCGCCCTTTTGACTAGTAACATATTAGTCCTTCTCTCTGTAATTTAACTTTGTAGCATCAACCCTAACTAGTTGATGTCTTAAAGCTTTTTGGTGTCTTACTTTTTAACTGTTTCCCTGTCGTGATCAAGTGTTTGTCTCTGAGCTCAAACATCAGGACCTCAGACTTGCTCCCAACACCCCAATCTGCAGCTTTCTTACTAACTTCCATACCAGCCAAGAAGTCTCCCTCCAGCTCTCCACCCCCACCAGACATCACATGGCCTCTTTTTTTTTTTTTTTAATTTATTTTATTTTTGGCTGCATTGGGTCTTTGTTGCTGTGGCGAGCGGGGGCTACTCTTCGCTGCAGCACGCAGGCTTCTCATTGCGGTGGCTTCTCTTGTTGTGGCTCACAGGCTTCGGTAGTTGTGGCACGTGGGCTCAGTAGTTGTGGCTCACAGGCTCTAGGTGCACAGGCTTCAGTAGTTGTGGCGCACGGGCTTAGTTGCTCCGCGGCATGTGGAATCTTCCCAGACCAGGGATCGAATCCGTGTCCGCCGCATTGGCAGGCGGATTCTTAACCACTGTGCCACCAGGGAAGTCCCAGATGAGGAATTTATATCACGAGTGAGTATAATATCTGGTAGCTCAGAATTGCTGACGTTACGACAATTACAAAGTTCTTTCCTAATAAGTGGACTGAACATATGATACATCAGTTGTACAGAGAGGATGCATAGCCCTTCTTACCTAAGGAAGTTGGAGAGGATACTGGTTTTCATTGCATTAAGTTGTCAGAGTGGCCAGGATCTTCCACTGAATGGGCTTTCTCTGAATTTGAGCAGAGCCATGGACCCATCCTTAGATAGAGAGAATTGGTTCTTCATTTTACAAGGTTACAATGATCATGGTGTGTCCATTGCTGACTCTTAAGATGGGTGGATACTAAAATGTTCTGTGATCTTTCTAGACACAGAGAGAGATGTAGATGCACTCCTCTTTCTTTTTTAAACCTACTATTGGAGTGTCACATACAGAAAAGTGCACACATAATATGCACACAACTTGATTAATTTTCACAAACTGAATATACTTGAGTAACAAACACCCAGATCAAGAAACTGATATCACTTGCTTCCCAGAAGCACTTCCTTTCCTTCACTCCTAGACACTATCCTTTCCCAGGGGTAACTGTGACCGTGAATTAGCCTTGCCTCCTGGTCAATTTCATATAAATGGACTCAGTCTGTAAGTCCTCTTTTGTGTCTCGCTTCTTTTGCTTTACACGGGCTTGGAGAGTTATCTATGCTATTACACGCAGCTGTAGTTTGTTCCTTCTTACGGTTGAATTTCATTGTATGCCAGCACCTGAATTTATTTATCCATTTCAATATACATGAATATATGGATTATTTTCATGTTTTGGTAATCATGAAAGTTCTTGCACATGGCTCTTAATGAGTATGTGGACAGATCTCTGTTGGGTATGCACCCAGCAGCAAAATGACTACAGCCTAGAGGACACACATATTTTCAGATCTGGTTAGATACTGCTGAACAGTTTCCCAACATGACTATATGGACCGCTTTACACTTCTGCCAGCACTGTAAGATCGTTTTCTATTTTTTTTAACATTTTTTAAAGGCCTCATTTACATACCATAAAGTTCAGTTGTTGTGAATGTACAATTGAATAATTTTCAATAAATTTATAGTCGTACAGCCATCACCACATCCACTTTTAGAACACTTTCATCATCCCAGTAAGTTCCTTCACGCCCACCTGCAATCAGTTCTTTCTCCTAACCTCAGTTCCAGGCCACCTCTGATTTGCTCTTGTCTTCCACTTGACAGAGGATTTTAAGATTTATACATGCTGTAGCATGGATCAGTAGCTCGTTTCTTTTTATTGCTAAATAGTATCCCTATTTGTTTTTTTCCATAACAGCTTTATTGAGATTTAATTCACATACCATAAAGTCCATTCTTTTAGAGTGTCCACTTCAGTGGTTTTTTATATTCACAAAAGTGTGTACTCATCACTACTACCCACTTCAGAACATTTTTGTCACCCCCCAAAAGAAATTCCAGCCTCATGAGCAGTCACTCCTCTTTCTCCTGTCGCTCCTTCTTTCCCAGCTCTAGGCAACCACTAACGTACTTTCTGTCTCTACGGATTTGCCTGTCGTGGAGATTTCATATAAATGGAATTGTACAGTATATGGCTTTTTGTCTCTGGCTTCTTTCCTTTAGCATCATCTTCTCAAGGTTCATCCACATTTAAGCATGTATCGAATTCCATGCCATTTTATGGCCAAATAAGATATCATTGTATGGCTAGACCGCATTTTGTTTATCCATTTATCAATCGATAGATTCCAGTTTCTGGCTCTTACGAATATTGCTGCTATGAACGTTCGTGTTCACATTTTTGTGTGGACATGTGTTTTCATTTCTCGTGAATATAAACCCAGGAGTAGAATTGCTGAGTCATAGGGCAACTCTTTGTTTACATTTTTTAAGAACTGCCAGACTTTTCCCAAAGCAGCTGTACCAGTGTACGTTCCCATTGGCATCATCGGAGGGTTCTGATTTCTCCATATCCTCGCTGACACTTGTTACATATCTTTTTTATTTTAGCCATCCTACTAGGTACGAAATAGTATCTCTTTGTAGTTTTGATGTGCACTTCCCTAATGACTAATGATGTCCCTATTTGTTTTTAAATGATGTTCGTATTTGTTTTAAATTTCATAAAACCATGGTCCATGTGACCAAATGCTCCTCCTTGTATTCCCCAAGAAAACTCAGGTCATTCCATGGCACCAAAGGCTGAAAGCCAGCCACAGATGCTGGCAGTCATCAGGCAGCCCGGTGTGCTTAGATGATTGACCTTCGAGATCTGAGTAGAAAAGAGCCAGTATAAAAGAAGAGTCCCTTTCTCTTCTCCAGGCATATGCAAAAAAGATATTAGAAAAGGAAGGGTGGTATTCTGTCATCTTCAGGTGATTCAAAAAGAACAAACCCTGTCTGATTGGCATTCTCTAGCTGATCATTATTGGAAGCTTTTGGTGCCTAAGATGTTGAGCATAGAGCTGTGCATTTATTGGGCTGTTGTCACAGAAGAAAGAAGAATGAATTAATTACGTAGGGCAGGCATCAGTAAGCTTTTCTGGCTAAGGACCAGGTATTGGGTCATGTGATCTCTTGTTGCAACTACTCAGCTCTGCCACTGTAGCGTGAAGGCAGCCGTAGACAATATATAAATAAGTAGGTATAGAAAATGTCTTCTAATAAAACTTTATTTGTAAAAATAGGTGGCAGTCCAGATTTAGCCTGGGGACCATAGTGTACTGACCCCTGCTCTAGGGAATGGCTCAAATTAAGATGGTGGAACCCCATCTGAGGCTTGTTTGAAGGTATTTTCACAGCGGCCGTGACTGTGGAAGTGTCCATCGGTCGGTTCTGCTTTTCCATGACACTACAAGATCCTAGGACCAATTAGAGGTTTATTAACTTGGTAACCATTCACTGACCAATCCACCTTAAGACCACTTCATCTTCCACTCCAGAAGTATAAGTGGAGCCTCTGTAGACTGAGCCCCACTTCCGTTGTTCCCTGGCTGTGATCACTGACTAGTGTTCATTGAGCAGCACAGCAGGGGATGCTCGAGTTGATGTGCCCCCACCCTGCCCTTCTGTCAGGATGATCAGACATACTAGAATAGAGAAAACAGAATCAAGCCATTCAGTTCCAAGCATGAGCTGCATCGCCACGTACGACACCAAAAGAAAGGGGGAAAAGTCACCTTAATATTGTATTGTTGCCGAAGAAAGATCTATAATGGATGTCATCTGTAAAAAAATATAAAGCTTTAGTTTCCAGTAAATGGAAACAATATTTAGGCTTGGTAGATTGTTCGAGGGACATCCAATTCACCCCTCTGCCCTTTGTCGGTAAATAACTTAGACAGACTTTGGGATTTAATGCGCTGTCATTTTAGTTATTCTGCAACACATCCCGGGCACATGGAAGAGCATTTCGGTGATTAAGTGCTGAATACTGTCTATTGTGAAGACTTTTGGAACAGTGAACAGAGAAAAATAACTTCCCTTCCAACAACATGAAACATATGGTTTATTAATTTAACAAAACCTGTTCAAACCACAGTGGAATCAAAACCACTTGATCTGATAATTTGATTTGATGGCTTAATTAAAGTGACACTGTATAATGTAATAAAAGCAAAGGAAATGAAGAGGACAGTGGGTGGCCTTTGTCCTTTCCAGTCCCCTAAGCCAACGCCGTGGTTTTTGAGAATGGTTTTTGTTTTTGCTGATGGACGGATCTCTTTGTTAGCTGCATTTTCAGTGCTAAAGATTGCTTCCTGTCTTGGTTAAAAGCAGTTTTTAAGGGCATGTACCAGTGTGTGAGAACGCCTAAATAACTAGCCTATTTTAAATCGGAACACATCGAGAAAGACCATCACATTTTCCACCCAAATTAGCAAACAAAGAAGTAAATCCACGATTGCTTTTAAAAGGAGTTTGACATTGAAATCATGGTTTTCTGCTATTTTGGGAGAAAATATTAATGTAGTTCTATTTTCAGTTTAATCATGTTCACTCACCACATTAACGAGCTTGAATTACTTTATCTTAATAAAAGAACCTCTGATATGGAACATTTAATTCCTTTATAGGCAGCTGCCCTCCCAGAAACTCTTCCAGAAAGTTAGCTTGGTACTTTTAGTAACTTCCAACACAGAAAAGTGCTAAGGAAATCACATTTTTAATGCAGCCGCCATGGAGTGGTTTTGACCTCCTTCTTTTAAAAATAACTATTACGAGCTATTAATTTTTAACCTTGGGAGTGATTAAGAAAGCAAGCAAAAAGTAGGGCTGTTTTTTTGTAAGACTCTCCAACATCCTGGGTGCTCATGCTTTTAAAGGGCATGCCATGTTCTATCAAACATTTTTACAGGCTCAGATATCCCGTGATGACTAATTCTATGTAAATAGATAGAGAGTTGGTGTAAGTTGCCTTTGATTGGTTGACATAAAGTTGATATTTCATAGACATTTAACATAGCATTAACTACTTTGGGCTCATGTTTTCCAGCCAGTGAGTTTCTTTTCCCGTGTCAGGCATCTTCATCTACATTGAAGCGCTTTCTCTAGGAGCTGTGCCTGGTACACCTATGCTTAAAAAGGCTACATAGGGGGGCTTCCCTGGTGGCGCAGCGGTTGAGAGTGCGCCTGCCGATGCAGGGGATACGGGTTCGTGCCCCGGTCCGGGAAGATCCCACATGCCGCGGAGCGGCTGGGCTAGTGAGCCATGGCCGCTGAGCCCGCGCGTCCGGAGCCTGCGCTCCGCAACGGGAAAGGCCACAACAGTGAGAGGCCCGTGTACCGCAAAAAAAAAAAAAAAAAAAAGGCTACATAGGGGTTTTCATGGGCCAGGTGCTATGCTAGCCTTTTCCGTGCATATACGGTTTATTTAATCCTCAGAACAACCTCTGCCAGGATGCACTTTCCATTTGTCAAATATTTGTTGAGCATCTACTATGAACAGGTTTTAGGCACTAGAAATAAAGCTGAACAAGGGAGAAGAGTCTCTTACGGAGCTTAAGTTTTAGGGGGAAGAAGGAAAGAAAGCGGTCAGTGATTAAGCTCTTCAGTGTTGTTCTGCAGATCAAATCAGGTGGTTTGCTAAGAGTGGCAGACATGGTGAGGCCAAGGGAAAGAGAGCTTCTCTGGAGAGGGTGGGTTGGTCTGGGTAAGGAGCCAGCCCTGCAAACTTCGGAGAGGGAACGGTCCTTTTGCAAAGGCCCTGAGGCATGGGAACCCGCGAGGGTGAAGTCTCAGAAGACTTTTCTTGGTAAGGCGTTAAGACTGTGTTCTTATGACAGTGGCCTTTGGAGGAGTCTAAGCAGGGCTATGGGACCATCTGAACAGGTTTTTAGACCCATCACTCTGACTGTTATGTGAAGAATGTTTGCAGAGGACCTGGGGTGGAATCTGTAAGACCCGCAGGAGGCTGATGGAAATATTCCCAGCAGGATGACAGTGGCTGGATGAGGGTGATCCTGGTGGATGTAGAAGTGATCCGTCGGGGATGGATTTTGTAACAGAGCCTCTGAGATTTACTAACACTTGGGATGGAGGATGGGTGGGGGTGAGCAGAGAGAGAAATGCAGTGTTACTGTTTCTCTTTAACAGATGAGTGGTCTGAGATTCAGAGAGAACAGGTGGTCGGTCATCCAGAGCCTCTCAGCCAGGAAACGGTAGAGCTGAGACGTCAACTGAGATCCTCTTCTGTCCAAACACAGCATTCTTTCTCTTTTCCAAGGGACTGCCAAGCTTCCGTATGAATCCACAAGAGGTGGTCTCTGTTTTAAATGTCATCAGGTGGCTTGAGCGACACGGTTTTATTATTATCTTTCTGTGAATGAAGGCACTGTAAAAGTCCTTGAGGCAATTGGGTGCTCTTCCTAAAGATCAAGTTTATCTTCCTGAAAGGCATCACTGGTCTCTGTCTTTATCTGCTTGGCTTGCTTTGGGCAGGTTATCTTGGGTCCTCGGGGCAGAGGTTACTGAGGTCTTGCTCACAGGGTTAGTCCCTGGGAGGGTCAGTGCACCCACTTAATGTGGATGTTGGGGCCTCCTAGGCTAAAGATATTGTGCATCCTTGAATCAACAGGACCTAACACAGTACCTAAAATATAGTAGGTCTACGGTCATTGTTCATTAAATGAATGAACGGGGAGACAATATAAGGGGCAAGGGGTAAGAATATAGACTTTGGAGTCAAGCAAACCTGGACTCAAATTCCACGCCAGTCATTTACTTCTGCACATCTGTGCTCTAGTTCATATCTAAGCCTCAGTTTCCTTTCTGTAAAATGGAGCTAATAATCACATCCCGTTCCTTGGCTTGTGGCCTTTTAAGTGAGCCAGTATAGAGAACAAATAGTACAGAGCCCGGGACATGGAAAGTACTCTGCAAATAATCGTACTTCCTTGTCTGTAGGTCAGCACTGGCTTTCAGGACAACCTATTACATGGGACATGATCAGTGGAGAACACATTTCAAAACAAGGGGGCCACATTCTTTTCCTGGTGGAAATGCGAAGCCAGATTGTCTGAAATAGTTAAAACCTTTCCAGTGAATCCCACGGCCCATAGCATGGTCCACAGGTCCTGTCCCCCTCCCCAACCCCGCCTTCGTATCCTGCACCTCAGTCCACCAGCCGCACTGCAGTTCCAGCAGCCTCTTCCCTGGAAGGCCCCAGCCTCACCGCTGTGCGTCATCCGTCCCTTGTCAGCCTTCAAGGCTCAACTCAGTGGTCCTTCCCCATGAAGTTTCCTGGCTGCCTTGGCCCAGACACTGTCGGGGCACCAGTACCTTTCTTTTGTAGCATTCTCAGCGTTGGAATTTTACATTCATTTACGTATTTTTTTTTCCTAATACCTAACTCTCCCACTACCTTGTAAGCTCATAAAGGGTAAAACTGTTTTTTTTTTTTCTTTTCTTTGTTGGAGAGAGGGTACAATGCTCACTGTTGGCGCCTTAGCAAATATTGGACTGGAGGGAATGATGATGGATGGATGGGTGGGTGGGTGGATGGATGGATGGATGGATGGATGGATGGATGAAGCTAACCCACACATGCCAGGTGGCCAGGAGTAAAAAAGATTCTTGCTACAAGAGTTGGCACAGTTGAGGCATTTATGATCTAGCCCAGGCTAGGGGCTCTAATGGGAGGAGCGAAACCAGGCATTTGGAGTAGGATTCCACACCACTCCCAGTACCTGAAATCAGAGAGGCTCCTAGGATTTGGGAAGCCATCTTCCAAATCCATTTGACCATAAGCCACTTGGATGGAAGTGTTGGTATCAAAGCACCATAGAGAGAGGACTTTCCTCTCTGTCCCAAGGAACAGCCAACGTTTCCCAACCACTCCACCACTCCTAAAAGCAGAGAAAGGGAAGCGCTGAAAGAGGCAGGCACTGTTGTCAGGAGGCTCCCAGGCAGAACCACGTTATGGCTTGGGGCCCGTTGAGCTGATATTGTTAACAGATGCCAGGGCCCGCCTATTGTTTTCACACTTTATAAATATCACCTAATTACTTAATTCTCTGTCTCCAGGCAGGTAGGCAGAGTTTGATCTTCAGGGCCGACTTAGGCACCCTCCTATGGCTTCAGCTTTGCTCTGCTCTCCAGGAAAATCTTCCCTGACACGGGGTTTGTTTGTGTGAGCACCGTGGTGCTTATGAACTGCAATCTGGAGATTACTAAAGGCCACCAGCATCCCTCCTCCCAGAGGGACACACTTCCCCTTTCTGTCGCCAGTGAATGTTCACGGCCCGTGGAGCAGGAAGCTCCGAGATGCTTGCCTGCATCTCCCTGTCCTCAGGGTCATACGAATCACGGTGGCTGGGAGGCAGACAATTTATCTTCTCCATTCTTCCCACCGATTCTTCTGTAAACCAACACAGGCTGGTCGAGGTAGTTTTTCTTCAGGTTCAAGGAACATGGGCCGAACCCTTGGCTTTCTCGGGTGCAAGCAATGTTGTGACCTCCCCAGTCCTTGAGACCGTGTGTAAAGGCACAGAGGGGGAGACCATGATGAGGCCTCTGGGGTCATCTTTTTCTATTCTAAGCACAGCCGGGGGTCATCACAGTTGGCTCGCTTCTCTCCTGGGCCCGCTCTGGACTGGTTTTGTGATTCCAAAGCACTGGCTTGGACCGAAATGAGTGTCTGAGCTGTCCCATGTCACATCTGTGCCTGTGTAGACAAGGTGCCGTCTGTACATCTGACACTAGGGGCTAACAGGTATCATCTATCAAGTGCACAGAGCCCCCTGGTTTCAATGCAAAGGCTTCCGGGAAGAGAGGAGGCTTCTCCATGAGGAGTGCACTGAGCATCTCAAACTGTTGGTCTTCACCAGCCAGCTAGAAGCCCAGTTCCTCAGAGCATAAGGATCCGTATGCCTGGGGTGGCCAGGAGGCCAGGGTGGCTCCGTCCCTCCCAAGTGCTGCACAGGTGATTTCCCACTGAGGCACACTAGGGGCGCTGCTTATTCGCAGGCTGGTCTCTCCAATTTAAGTGGCAGGCGCCCTGATCTCTTGGGTCCTCTTGACCAAGCCTCGGAGGCGCTGCTTGAGGCCAGTCCCCAGGTGTGGAAGATCCTGGAACCATGCCAGAGAGGGCCATCCTTACCAAATGACCCAGGTGCCACATCTAGGGGTTGAAACAACGTTGGCATTTAAACAATGGAGCTCATCCAATGGCCTCCCTGAACCAGAACAAGTCTGAGAGGCAGGTGCCAAGGAAGAATCAGAAATTCAAAGCTAGCAAGGTGAATGTCGGGAGACATTAAAAGGAGAACGCTCCTTTTAAATATAGTGGGTCCCTAAGTGATACCTAATTCTAAGAGAGAAATTATTTTAAGGACCAAATTGAAACAAAGGAGGCGGGCATCTTGACCTATTGAGCCACAGTCATCTAGAATCAAGAATTTAAATAAAAGCCTGGCTAAACCCATCAGTGTGGGTCACTAGTTGATCTCTCTTTTTTTTTTTTTTTTAACATTTAATCACTTTTTTTTATATACAGCAGGTTCTTATCAGTCATCAATTTTATACACATTAGTGTATACATGTCAACCCCAATCGCTCAATTCATCCCACCCCCCACTGCCACCTTCCCCCCTTGGTGTCCATAACTTTGTCCTCTACATCTGTGTCTCAGTTTCTGCCCTGAAAACTGGTTCATCTGTACCATTTTTCTAGGTTCCACATATATGCATTAATATACAATATTTGTTTTTCCCTTTCTTACTTACTTCACTCGGTATGACAGTCTCTAGATCCATCCACGTCTCAACAAATGACCTAATTTCCTTCCTTTTATGGCTGAGTAATATTCCATTTTATATATGTACCACATCTTCTTCATCCATTCGTCTGTCGATGGGCATCTAGGTTGCTTCCATGACCTGGCTACTGTAAATAGTGGTGCAGTGAACATTGGGGTGCATGTGTCTTTTTGAATTATGATTTTCTCTGGGTATAGCCCAGTAGTGGGATTGCTGGATCATATGGTAATTCTGTTTTTAGTTTTTTAAGGAACCTCCATAGTGTTCTCCGTAGTAGCTGTATCAATTTACATTCCCACCAACAGTACAAGAGGGTTCCCTTTTCTCCACACCCTGTCCACCATTTACTGTTTGTAGATATTCTGATGATGCCCATTCTAACTGGTGTGAGGTGATACCTCATTGTAGTTTTGATTTGCACTTCTCTAATAATTAGTGATCTTGAGCAGCTTTTCATGTGCTTCTTGGCCATCTGTATGTCTTCTTTGGACAAATGTCTATTTAGGTTTTCTGCCCATTTTTGGTTTGGGTTGTATGACCTGTTTATATGTTTTGGAGATTAATCCTTTGTCCGTTGATTCGTTTACAAATATTTTCTTCCATTCTGAGGGTTGTCTTTTCGTCTTGTTTATGGTTTCCTTTGCTGTGCAAAAGCTTTTAAGTTTCATTAGGTCCCATGTGTTTATTTTTGTTTTTATTTCCATTACTCTAGGAGGTGGGTCAAAAAGGATCTTGCTGTGATTTGTGTCAAAGAGTGTTCTTGCTATGTTTTCCTCTGAGAGTTTTATAGTGTCCAGTCCTACATTTAGGTCTTTAATCCATTTTGAGTTTATTTTTGTGGATGGTGTTAGGGAGTGTTCTAATTTCATTCTTTTACATGGAGCTGTCCAGTTTTCCCAGCACCACTTATTGAAGAGACTGTCTTTTCTCCATGGTATATCCTTGCCTCCATTGTCATAGATTAGTTGACCATAGATGCGTGGGTTTATCTCTGGGCTTTCTATCCTGTTCCATTGATCTATATTTCTTTTTTTGTGCCAGTACCATACTGTCTTGATTACTGTAGCTTTGTAGTGTAGTCTGAAGTCCGGGAACCTGATTCCTCCAGTTCCGTTTTTTCCCTCAAGACTGCTTTGGTTATTTGGGGTCTTTTGTGTCTGCATACAAATTTTAAGATTTTTTTGTTCTAGTTCCGTAAAAAATGCCATTGGTAATTTGATAGGGATTGCATTGAAGCTGTAGATTGCTTTGGGTAGTATAGTCATTTTCACAATGTTGATTCTTCAAATCCAAGAACGTGGTATATCTCTCCATCTGTTGGTATCATCTTTAATTTCTTTCATCAGTGTCTTATAGTTTTCTGCATACAGGTCTTTTGTCTCCCTAGGTAGGTTTATACCTAGGTATTTTATTCTTTTTGTTACAATGGTAAATGGGAGTGTTTCCTTAATTTCTCTTTCAGATTTTTCATCATTAGTGTATCGAAATGCAAGAGATTTCTGTGCATTAATTTTGTATCCTGCAACTTTACCAAATTCATTGATTAGCTCTAGTAGATTTCTGGTGGCATTTTTAGGATTCTCTATGTATAGTATCGTGTCATCTGCAAATAGGGACAGTGTTACTTCTTCTTTTCCAATTTGTATTCATTTTATTTCTTTTTCTTCTCTGATTGCCGTGGCTAGGACTTCCAAAACTATGTTGAATAATAGTGGTGAGAGTGGACATCATTGTCTTGTTCCTGATCTTAGAGGAAATGCTTTCAGTTTTTCACCATTGAGAATGATGTTTGCTGTGGGTTGTCATATATGGCCTTTATTATGTTGAGGTAGGTTACCTCTATGCCCACTCTCTGGAGAGTTTTTATCATAAATGGGTGTTGAATTTTGTTGAAAGCTTTCTCTACATCTATTGAGATGATCATATGGTTTTTCCCCTTCAGTTTGTTAATATGGTGTATCACATTGATGGATTTGCGTATATTGAAGAATACTTGCATCCCTGGGATAAATCCCACTTGATCATGGTGTATGATCCTTTTAATGTGTTGTTGGATTCTGTTTGCTAGTATTTTGTTGAGGATTTTCGCATCTATATTCATGAGTGATATTGGCCTGTAATTTTCTTTTTTTGTAGTATCTTTGTTTGGTTTTGGTATCAGGGTGATGGTGGCCTCATAGAATGAGTGTGGAAGTGGTCCTTCCTCTGCAGTTTTTTGGAAGAGTTTGGGAAGGATGGATGTTAACTTTTCTCTAAATGTTTGATAGAATTCACCTGTGAAGCCATCTGGTCCTGGACTTTTGTTTGTTGGAAGATTGTTAATCCCAGTTTCAATTTCATTACTTGTGATTGGTCTGTTCATATTTTCTATTTCTTCCTGGTTCAGTCTTGGAAGGTTATACCTTTCTAAGAATTTGTCCATTTCTTCCAGGTTGTCCAATTTATATTGCATAGAGTTGCTTGTAGTAGTCTCAGGATGCTTTGTATTTCTGTGGTGTTTGTTGTAACTTCTCCTTTTTCATTTCTAATTTTATTGATTTGAGTCCTCTCCCTCTTTTTCTTGATGAGTCTGGTTAATGGCTTATCAATTTTGTTTATCTTTGCAAAGAACCAGCTTTTAGTTTTATTGATCTTTGCTATTGTTTTCTTTGTTTCTATTTCATTTATTTCTGCTCTGATCTTTATGATTTCTTTCCTTCTGCTAACTTTGGGTTTTGTTTGTTCTTCTTTCTCTGGTTCCTTTAATTTTAAGGTTAGATTGTTTATTTGAGATTTTTCTTGTTTCTTGATGTAGGCTTGTATAGCTAAAAACTTCCCTCTTAGAACTGCTTTTGCTGCATCCCATAGGTTTTGGATCATCGTGTTTTCATTGTCATTTGTCTCTAGGTATTTTTTGATTTCCTCTTTGATTTCTTCAGGGATCTCTTGGTTATTGAGTAACGTATTGTTTAGCCTCCATGTGTTTGTGTTTTTAACGGTTTTTTCCCCTGTAATTCATTTCTAATCTCATAGCGTTGTGGTCAGAAAAGATGCTTGATATGATTTCAGTTTTCTTAAGTTTACTGAGGCTTGATTTGTGACCCAAGATGTGATCTATCCTGGAGAATGTTCTGTGCACACTTGAGAGGTGTAATCTGCTGTTTTGGGATGGAATGTCCTATAAATATTAATTAAATCTATCTGGTCTATTGTGTCATTTAAAGCTTCTGTTTCCTTATTTATTTTCATTTTGGATGATCTGTCCATTGGTGTAAGTGAGGTGTTAAAGTCCCCCTCTATTATTGTGTTACTGTCAATTTCCTCTTTTATAGCTGTTAGCAGTTGTCTTATGTATTGAGGTGCTCCTGTGTTGGGTGCATATATATTTATAATTGTTATATCTTCTTCTTGGATTGATCATTATGTAGTGTCCTTCCTTGTCTCTTGTAACATTCTTTATTTTAAAGTCTATTTTATCTGATATGAGTATTGCTATTCCAGCTTTCTTTTGATTTCCATTTGCATGGAATATCTTTTTCCATCCCCTCACTTTCCGTCTGTATGTGTCCCTAGGTCTGAAGTGTGTCTCTTGTAGACAGCATATATATGGGTCTTGTTTTTGTATCCATTCAGCAAGCCTGTGTCTTTTGGTTGGAGCATTTAATCCATTTACGTTTAAGGTGATTATCGATATGTATGTTCCTATGACCATTTTATTAATTGTTTTGGGTTTGTTTTTGTAGGTCCTTTTCTTCTCTTGTGTTTCCCACTTAGAGAAGTTCCTTTAGCATTTGTTGTAGAGCTGGTTTGGTGGTGTTGAATTCTCTTAGCTTTTGCTTGTCTGTAAAGCTTTTGATTTCTGCATGGATGCTGAATGAGATCCTTGCTGGATAGAGTAATCTTGGTTGTAGGTTTTTCCCTTTCATCACTTTAAGTATACCGTGCCACTCCCTTCTGGCTTGTAGAGTATCTGCTGAGAAATCAGCTGTTAACCTTATGGGAGTTCCCTTGTATGTTATTTGTCGGTTTTCCCTCGCTGCTTTTAATAATTTTTCTTTGTCTTTAATTTTTGCCAATTTGATTACTATGCGTCTCAGCATGTTTCTCCTTGGGTTTATCCTGTATGGGACTCACTGCGCTTCCTGGACTTGGGTGGCTATTTCCTTTCCCATGTTAGGGAAGTTTTCGACTACAGTCTCTTCAAATATTTTCTGGGGTCCTTTCTCTCTCTCTTCTCCTTCTGAGACCCCTATAATGCGAATGTTGTTGCGTTTAATGTTGTCCCAGAGGTCTCTTAGGCCGTCTTCATTTCTTTTCATTCTTTTTTCTTTATTCTGTTCTGCAGCACTGAATTCCACCATTCTGTCTTCCAGGTCACTTATCCGTTCTTCTGCCTCAGTTATTCAGCTGTTGATTCCTTCTAGTGTAGTTTTCATTTCAGTTATTGTATTGTTCATCTCTGTTCGTTTTTTAATTCTAGTTGATCTCTTGATATGGCCATTGGGATCACTTAAAAAGATAGCTCACGGGATCTTAGATCTTGGATGGTGTTTAGAAAAGTCTCTCAGTGCTGAGAACAGCTATAGGACTCTACATGACCCAGGTGTTTCTTCATGATAAACGAGGCCATAATATCATCTCAGCCATGGGAAGTAGGAGACTTGTCCAGCTTCAGTATAAGTGCACTGGGCATTTGCACACCTGCACCCTTGTTTCTGGTATAGACCCTTGGTCGGAGCCTATGACTAGAGCAAGGCTGCAGGAGAAGTTCAGAGGTACCATGTAGAAAGGATGCTGTGCTCAGTTAAAGGGGGATAGGTCCACTGTGCCCTTTTGGCAGGAGATCACAGCATGTTAAATCTGGAAAGGAGGGAAAGGCTTTGGGGCACATGGAATCCCGCCTTCCACCCGGTGTCTGAGAAGCAGCTGTTCTCAAGTAGGGCTTGGATGATGTACACTCTGGACTTCGCCACCTCCCTGAGTGCCAAGCTGAACAGTGCTTTCCCCTGCACAGGACAGAGGCACTGCCCCTGGCCTTTAGCTCTCAGCGGCAGAGGGATATCGCATAGAAGATGGACTCCAGGGAAGTAGGTCAGGATAACATAATGGGGAAGGTCAAACCTGCGTGCTTGGAGGACTCTGGCTGCTGCTGTTGTGTTTGGAGCACGTGGCTCCATCATATGCACAGTGTAGGAAAGTTTTCCAGTTTGCTGTCTTCCAGGGTAGTTGCCACAGAGCTTCTAACGCTCAGTTGTTGGCTGAGAAACGGAATTGCACACCAAGGCTTGTTCGTGGGAGCGGAGGGAATACTGTGGGGTGGTGTCGAAAAGAACTCCACAGGTGTATTAGGGAAACTTAGTTCTCCCTGCTGAGTAGGTTCTCCACCTCTTGTGTGTTTCTCCTTTACTTTTACACAGAATCCTTCACTTCTGGTCACCAGATATGGGGGCAGGGGTTTCAGCACAACAAGCAGTTCTCTGCAACACCAGCTGGGTGTCCGACAGTGTAACTCCATGCCAACGCTGGCCTCTGTCCCACAAGACTGCCTCCACCCCCACTTCAGATGCCAATCGCAAGTAGGAGATCCCCAAATTACCCGTAACTTCTGTCCGATTTGGTTACAAATTGGAGGTACCCACGATTTCCTCCTCTGGTTTGATTAATTTGCTGGAGTGGCTCACAGAACTCAGGGAAGCACTTACTTACATTTACCAGTTTATTAAAGGATATGACACAGGGTGCAGATGAACAGCTGGATGAAGGGAAACATGGGGCGAGGTCTGAGCGGGTCCTGAGCACAGGAGCTTCTGTCGCCATTGAGTTGGGTGTGTTCACCCTCCCAGTGTACGGATGTGTTTTCTTTGAAGGAAACAAAAACTCTAACTTGAAAAAGATATATCCATCCACATGTTCATTGCATTATTTACAAATACCCAAGATAAGGAAACAACCTAAGTGTCCATTGGTAGATGAATGGATAAAGAAAATGTGGTATCTATATAATGGCATATTTTTAAGCCATAGAAACGAATGAAATCTTGCCATTGGCAACAACATGGGTGGACTTTGTGGGCATCATGCTAAGTGAACTAAGTCAGACAGAGAAAGATAAATACCATATGATCTCACTCATATGTGAAAACAAAAACCGAGCTCATAGATACAGGCAACTGACGGGTGGGGGTGGGAGAAAGGAGTGAACTGTTTTTTCGATTGTTTTTTAGTTTAAATAAACTGAATGATTGTTTTAAAAGAAATTTTAAAAAAGAATAAGAGATGCTCCTAGTATCACTTCGGAAGTTACAAGGGTTTTAGGAGCCCTATGCTAGGAACCTGGGGCAGAGACCAATATATATATTTTCTGTTATAACAGGTTAGAGCTTGCATTATTTAAGACACCTTAGATTTAAAACTTGAAAGCAGTTGCCCTAGTGCTTGGGGGAACTTGGGGTCTCCCACATCATGAGAAGGTGGTCCTCCAGCAATGTCTGGCCAGAGCTGCCCAGGGATGAACCCAGCTCCACACACTTCACTTCCTTTGAGACCTGGTCTCAACCATCTTCCTCCTCATTCTCTGCTTGCCAAGCCTTGCTAGTTTTCTTTCCAGTTTTCTCGCCTGAGGACCTTTGCACGAGCTGTTTTTCTGTCTGCCACATCTAAGCCTCCTTCCTTCCTGCTCATTTTCTTTTTTTATAAATTTATTTTATTTATTTTTATTTGTGGCTGTGTTGGGTCTGCGTTGCTGCGCGCGGGCTTTCTCTAGTTGGGGCAAGCGGAGGCTACTCTTTGTTGCGGTGCACGGGCTTCTCATTGCGGTGCCTTCTCTTGTTGCGGAACACGGGCTCTAGGCATGTGGGCTTCGGTAGTTGTGGTGCGTGGGCTCAGTAGTTGTGGTGCATGGGCTCAGTAGTTGCGGTGCACGGGCTCTGTAGTTGTGGCTCACGGGCTCTAGAGCGCAGGCTCAGTAGCTGTGGCGCACGGGCTTAGTTGCTCCACGGCATGTGGGATCTTCCTGGACCAGGGCTCGAACCCGTGTCCCCTGCATTGGCAGGCGGATTCTTAACCACTGCGCCACGGGTGAAGTCCCTTCCTGTTCATTTTATAAACACCTAATCAGTTCAAACATCACTGTGCTCAGTAAGCCTTTCCTAACCAATCCCTCAAATCTAGGTTAGGGTGTTTATTAAACCTTTTTACAGAATTCCTATAATAGTTTCCTTAAAAGCATGTAATCACATAATCCTTACAGCCGGGAGTATCTAACCTTTTTGGTGCCATGGGCCCTTTCAGCCATCTGGTGAATCCCATGGGGGAGTGCTGCACCCTGCACCACCACAGCTATTTCCAGCCTCCCCGTGATGGCTTGAGGGACCATGAGCTTAGTCTATATTTCTGATGGGGGAGAATGGTTACTTGGGCTGCGCCCAGTTTTCGAAGGCCTCGAAGGAGTTGGAGGCTGCTCTGGAAATTGTCAAGAGACCCACATTCTCATCTGCCATTGCGAACAAAGAAAACCAGGAAGGCAGAGGGAGTGGGAAGGAAGCTTTTTGTGCCAAGTATTGTTAACCAGGGAAGAAGCACAGACCTGAGCCATAGTAGTGATGCATTGTGTCTGCGTGGGACAGTTTTCACCTTTTAAGCACTTTTGAGTTACCCTCCTGACCTCTTCATTGCCGTCCTGCAGATAGGAAGATAGATGTGGGAGGTGTTTCTGGCTAGAACGTATGTGGTGCTGCACCCCCGTCCCCTCTACTACAGGCTGCGTTCCAGTTCCCAGCCCTCCTCCCGCCCAGGGTCCTCGGCCCAGCCCAGTGACTTGGTCTCTCTGGACCCAGTGTCTTCTTTCATCTTTAGGGGAGAGGGTGCCCTTGTGGACCGTCTGAGAGGAAGACACGGAGCCTGGCCCGTGGCATGTGCTTGGCAACTCCAAGTAGAGAGAGTTCGGGTGTTGTAAATCCCCAAAATGCCAGAGCTGGGCTCCGGCTTTGATCCGGTTCCGGCAGCTTCGCCCATGCAGTTTCCCTTTCGTGAGCTCTCGGGCATGGAGCGGGGAAGATGACACCCCGGAGCCCCAAGGTGCCAGGTTTGAAGTCCTACGCGATTGGCTTTGGGGGTTTTGTGTTTACCTAGACATTTTGTATACAGCCCTTCAAAAAGAGAAATCCTTCCCTGAGACCATGTCTTTGGAAATTTCCCCTAAAGGCCATAAAGAAATGACAGGCGGGCTTCCCTGGTGGCGCAGTGGTTGGGAGTCCGCCTGCCGATGCAGGGGACACGGGTTTGTGCCGGAGCCTGTGCTCCGCAGCGGGAGAGGCCACAGCAGTGAGAGGCCCGCGTACCGCAATTAAAAAAAAAAAAAAAAAAAGAAATGACAGGCGTTTGAGCTGTCTGAGGCTAGGCTGGTGGCTTTGTTCAGCTGAGAGGTTCCCTTCTGCTGAAGAGGAGACGTTGCTCCTGCTTCCCTGCCAGGCAGGCGGGTCCCTGGTGGGCGGCATCTGTCTCCCCTGTGGTCCTCCGCTGGGCTGGTGTATGACGTCACCGCACCCCACCCCGCAGGAGGCAGCCGTTTCCTGTCTATTGACGAGCTCCGTAAGAGGCGGATGGCGCCGAATCGCTGTGTTTGAGCAATGCTGTTCATCTGACACCTGATCAATGATTGGCCCGTTGCCTTACCTGTGAAACTTGGAGGGGTCCAGTGGTGGGAGGAGACCCCAGGGAGGACTTCAAATCCAAATCGTTGAAGGCGCTTGGAAGTTACACTAACTTTCACAGAGAAAGGGTCCCGTTAGTTTATCTCAGACGGCCCAAAGGAAGAGGATTGGGGGTAGGGGAGTCTCTCATTTACTCGTGGAACCACTGAGAAAATATCCTTGACGTTGATTGAGAATCAGTGGACCTTGGGTGCTCTGCTAGAAGCCTCTTCGTAATTTAACGAAGGCTGGGGTCCTAATTACAGGCGGTTCAGAATGCGGGCAGGAATTCTCAGAACTGGTAGGGCATCGTCCGAGATGCCTGTGAAATGCAATCAGACACCAGTGAGAAGGTAATCAGGCCCCCAGAAGGGGAGGCTGACGTCAGGAGCCCCTCACGGGGGACGTTTGTTTAGAGAGCCAGGTGTGGCACCTCCCTCACGGTTAAAAGGCTTTGATTTTGTGCAGAAGGATGTCTCCAGACGATTGGCCAACGCCCTGTGTTAGGTGCATTTGCAGTGGCCATTTGTCAGGGGTGTTGGGCACGTGTTCTCCGCCGAAGGCCGGGCTCCTGGTGCTTGTTTTAGATCAGTGGGAAACTCACCTGGCCTTGGGGGCCAGGCAGCTGTGGGTGAAGGCAGTGGGGAGGGGCGGGGACTGTGGCAGATGTGAGCACACACACCTGTCTGAAGGGGGCCTGCACTGCCACCCAGGAAACCACTGCCATGTGTGGTTGCAGGCCCAGTTTAAAAAGCCAGCTTTATATGTTTTCAGACACTGTGTGGGCCTGGCAGCTTGTCCCCTGCGTGTGCCACTGGGCGTCAGGCCCTCAGATTCTGGTTGACCCACTGCATTCTCTGTGATCGTGACCCCAGCTCTGTGAGGAGGTTATTATTACCTGTACTAGCCACCCATTTTACAGATGAGAACACAAGGGTCCATAGGAGTCTGGCTCCAAAGCCCACCTTTTATTATGAGCTCTTCTAAACTGTCCCTTCTGTGATGTACCACAGTGCTGCTTTTGTCTGTGATACTTGGAATCTAGGGGGAGGTTTTGTTGGAAAGAAGGGTGTGCATCCCTGAAAAGGCCGGCAAAGTTTGGAAGCACAAGGCCCGAGTTCTTTGGAGGGTGTCTGGTCATCTCCCCTCCCCCAGGGGCATGATGAGCACGTTGAGGGAGGGGGCCGAGGGGCCCGGGGAGCACAGGGGAGACCTCGGCGGGGAAGCCAGAGCTTCAGGGAGACTGGGTGTGGGCTGGCCACAGAGGAGTCGGTGAGGTCAGAGACGTGGAAGGGGTCATGTCACATGGGACCTGTGGGCCAGGGCAAGCAAGGCCAAGGGGTCGATTCCGTCCACTCAGGGCACCGTTCGTTCAGCCCAAGTTTACAGGGAGCCCACGGTGTGCTAGGCTCTGATTTAGTACCGAGGACAGTGTAGCAAACAAGACAGAAAGTGTGCAGCCTCGTGGAGCTTACATTCTAGTAGGGGAGTGTGATTGCCCATTACAGACAGTCCATGAGGTCAGCAGTGTCACGCCACGTAGTACTGAGCGCAGGAAGATCTCAGCTCTGCAGGGGAGGGAGCCTCTCAGGCTGTGTGAGGGGCGGAATACGGCACAAACAACACAAAGGCAGTCGGTAAACGTGATTCAAACAAAGGCTTGGCCTCCCTTTAGCTTCTACGTCTGGAATCACCAAACCACTGATCCACAGGCCAAAACTCTCCCACCAGCACCTCCTGTACAGCCAGGAGCTGAGTGTGGTGTCTCTATGTTAAAAAGTTGAAAAAAATGAAAAGAAGAAAGTTTCATGACACGTGGAAATGGTATGAAATGGCAACGCAGGGTCCATAACCAGTTTCATTGCAGCAGAGCCACGCCCATCATGTCCGGATGACCTCAGCTGCTTCTGTGCTTCATAGGCAGAGCTGCGTAGCTGTGACAGAGACCATATGGCCGGCAAAGCCAAGCACACTTACTGTCCTGCCCTTTACAGAACAAGTGTGCCAACCCCTGTCCTAGGTCCTCCTTGTAATCTGCAAATGCTTCTTCCAAATCTGGCCCAGAAAACTCCACCGTCTCAGGGAAGTGAAGAGCAGAGGGGAATTTTCTTTTCCACCTGCTCTTCCCTTAAGCCGAGATGGGCGAGCCTCAGCCTCCAAGCCTCTGGCCCAGTGCTCCCACGTGTAGCCTCAGACAAGTGTGGATCTTTGAAGGCCCCTCAGTTACAGAATTCCCCACCCCCGCCCCGGCAGGCTGTCCAGTGGTGAAGACTGTACGCTTCTGCTGCAGGGGGCATGGTTCGATCCCCGGTCAGGGAACTAAGATCCCGCATGCTGCACAGCGTGGCCCAAAAAAAGGTGGTCCTGTTAGAGTGAGGCCAGGCCGTCCTCCTTTGTGAGCCTAAACCAATATTTTCTAGTCCATTGAGACAGTGGGATTCTGTACTTTCATTCAGAACAGTATTACCAAGCTCTTCTTGAAAGGCAACATATCCACGACTTAGTAAAAGACAATGAGAACAACCAATTCACTCAGGGCCATAATGCGTTGTATCCCACTTATATCAGATTGCATGTATGTGTTTTTACACATGCATGAAGATGTTGGATCCCCAGAAAGTTAACAGTGGTTGTCTCTGGATACTGGGATTTCGGGTGATTTTTTAAAACTTTCTTCTTCTTACTTTTTTGGATGACTTGGATTCTTTTTAAAAACATTAACATGAATCATCTTAATGAGCAAAGAAAAAGCCAGCTATTTTTATTTCAAAGAATAAATAAGAAGAATGGTTGCATCCGCATGTGGGTGATAGGATTATTTATGTGGTTATGATGTAACTGTTAAGAGATACATGCATCCCCCCCGTACGGCTCACCCCTAATTGGAGCAGGGGAGTGATGGCTTCAGAATGAAGGAGATAAGTAAAAACATAGGGGGAGGTGAGAAAAGATGTAAAAGTCAGAAAATCTGACATGTCATCAATGGAAGGACACGAGCTTCCGAGTATATAAATCTCCTTGGTTCATTATTGGTACTTGGAAAGATGGGAGTATAGATCTTTCCCCATTCCTCCCCCTTCCCAGCCCCGCCCTCTTGAGAAACTGTAAACCACTGAGACGTTGGGGCATTTTAAAATGGTATGTGTGCGCCACCTAGTGTCAGCACTCTGTCATTTCACCCGCCGTCTCTGTGGGAGCCTTAACATCACATTCTTTCTTTGATGTCCCTGCTCCGGTGGCATTTGCGCAGCAGGCAGCGAAATGCCTCCCGGGGTTCTGCAGGGCAGTGGGGATGCCTCATTAATTTATCCCTTCCTTCTTGTCTCAGTTGCACAAAGCGAATCTGTCCGACTGAAGCAGGGTTTGGCAGTCGAAGAGCCAAAGGCTGCCTCCCTGTCAAAACCAATCTCCGCTTTTCTCCATCAGCCAGCTGCTTAGAGCTGGGTCCCTGCTTCTCTGGCAGGAAAGCCATCCTCCCCAGGGCTGCCTTGGGCTTGGGGCTCTTGAGGAGCAAATAGGGGACTCTGGCTCGTGGTGGGCTGCATGGCTTGGAGATGGGCTCCTGGGAGAACCCAGAACCAAGCCCCACATCCCCTGGCCCGTCCCCTCCAGGGCTGCTCCCCTGCTGCCCCCCAAACCCCAGCATCGTCCTCTCTGCGTCCCTCGCCCTCATGCCTCTCCTTGTCCAACGCATCGCCAGGCTTTGCCTCTATCTGCTCTAGAACCTGCTGTTCTCTCCTAGGTAGACAAGCACCCAGCCGTCTGCAGCACCTCCTGACAGGCCTCTCTGCTCCTCTCTTAGCCCCTCTGGGCTCTTCTTTGCTCACCTGAAGCTCCAGGGAGCTTTGTAAAGTGCACACCTGCCTGCGTCGTTCTCTGGTTCACATCCTTCCCGTGGCTTCGGAGTACTGTATGGTAAAAGCCAGAATTTTCATCTGGGCCTGAGAGGCTTCCCGCTCCACTGGCCTCCCTTGATCCAGCCCCACTGCCTTCCTTTGGGCCCCTCAGGCCTTCTCCCTGCTGAGGTCCCTTGGTCGGCCTCCCCTCTTCTCCTGACCCCCACGTAGTGAATCTCCACGCAGTTCTCAGTTGGATGCACCTGCCTCTAAAGAGTCTTCCCTGGACCCTGTAGCATGAATCAAGTCTCCCTAGAAAGTGCTTGGAAAATACAGCGTTCCTCTCCTCCCCTCCGCCCATCCCATCCTGGTGTGTGACAGTAGCTGCACACATGTCATTCTTTGATGAATTCCCATCTCCCCCTTTAGACCTGTAGTTCTCAGGGGTGTTTGCCCCCCCCCCCAGGGACATTTGGCGATACCTGGGGACATTTTTGGTTGTTTTAACTTGGGGGGAATGCTACCGGCATCTAGTGGGTAGAGGCCCAGGATGTTGCTAAACATCTTACAGTGCACGTGACAGCCCCCAAGAGCAAAGAGTCTTCTGGCCCAAGAGGCCAGTGCTGCTGAGGTTGAGAAACCCTGCTTCAGAATGGAAGCCCTGTGCGGGCAGGAACCAAGGCCCCTGGGAAAGTGCACATCTGGAGGGCCAAAATGTCGCTGTTAATGGCTGACTTGATACTCCCAGCTCTGAAATGGGTTTGTTAGTAGATAGATATAGAGCTGCCACCTTCCTTCAAACCTGCCGGCCACAAGGAATAAACAGGGGAATTAGCCTGGCTTCTCCTTTGCCCTCCATTAGGATAGTTACATAGAGTTCTGCTGGTCCAGAGAAAGTCGTCCTGGTTTTTTGTGCGTTTGCTTTAAAATTATTTAAAGTCTCATTTTGCATCGTATTTGTTTATACTGTGATCTATTTACAATAAAATGTCACCTACAATTTTAGTTAGCTGGAACATTCCACATGTCAGGTGGCCTGGCTTCTAAAAAAATTCATTGTGGAAGAAGAGGCCAGATGAGAATGCTAGATTAAAAGAAGTTAAAGCATTATAATACTGAATGTGACATGTCATGTGGGCGGGGAAAGGGTTATATAAATAATCTTTTGGAGAGAGTTGGGGAAATTTGAATAGGGATGATGTAAATGTCAGATAATATCAAGTTAGTGTTTATTTTCTTAGGTATGGCCGTAGTCAGCTTGGGCTGCTGTAACAAATAGCATAGACTGGGTGTCTTACAAACAACAGAAGTTTATTTCTCACCGCTCTGGAGGCTGGGAGGTCTAAGATCAAGGTGCTGGTAGACTCACTGGCTGGTGAGGACTTGCTCCCTGGTTCACAGACAGCCGTCTTCTCACTATGTCCTCACGTGGCAGAAGGGGTGAGGGAGCTTTCTGGGGCCTCTTATGAGGACATTAATCCCACCCATGAGGGCTCCACCGCCATGATCTAATTGTCTCCCCAAGTTCGATGCCCTAATACCATCCCATTGGGCATTAGGTTTCAACACATGAATTTGGGGGGCACACAGACCCTCAGACATTGCCATTATAGAGGAGAATGTCCTTATTCTTAGGAGATACAGACCTGAGTTGAAGGAGTGAAGTTCAGAATGTCTGCAACTTGCTTTCAGTGACACAGCAGGGAAGCATGTGTGCATGCGTGCGTGCGTGTGTGTGTGTGTAGAAAGAGAAGGGGGGAGGGAGAACGGGTGTGGCAAAATGTTAGCAGCCGGTGGATCCCGGCGATGGGGGCGTGGGTGTTCCCCGTCCTACTGTGTCAGCCTTTCGAGGTTGCAGTCTTGAGGAACACGGGGCGTGTATGTATGTGGTGCCACGAGGCCCTGAGCTTGGCCATGTGTCTTCAGTCTGCAGCTCTCCGCCCGTCCACATGAAGGTGCAGCCCCTGAACCAGACAGCACTGCAGGTGTCCTGGAGTCAGCCGGAGACCATCTACCACCCGCCCATCATGAACTACATGATCTCCTACAGCTGGACCAAGAACGAGGATGAGAAGGAGAAGACGTTCACGAAGGACAGCGACAAGGACTTGGTAACACCTCCCTGTTCTGAGTCAGGCTGTCTGTAGCAATGGGAGGGGCCCCTGCGCATCTCTCTGGCGTGCTTTGACCTGTGGCATCCCAGCCCTACGCTGCCTGCTGGGGACGGGTGCCACCGGGGTGAACCGGGGCCGGAGCCTGCCCGGGCTCCATTCCGCCTTTATACCTGATGGCTCTACCACCAGGAAAAGTTAATTTCTTTGTAACTCGGCCCTTCAAAACTGACTGCTTTTTCTTTCATTATTTAAAAAAAAAAAAAAAAAAGTCCGAAAGCCTCCACGAAGCGCTTGTCATCTGCTAGCGTTGCTGTAAATGTTAGGTGAGTTCTGCAGTTGTAGAGCAGGGCCTAGCACAGAGCGAGCACTGGGTCAGTACTGGCTCTTATTACCATGGCAGCTGTCGCCCCCACCCTCCTCCCCACACCATTGCAGCTTTCCGAAGTCCCCACCACTCCCTTCTGTCACATTTCATCTGCCTCATACATTCCAACCTGCTAGACCCCAGTGACCACGGAATTTTTAGCCACCGCTCTCAGACTCTCAGACGCTGTAATACCTGACCTCACTTTGAGCTACGCATGCCCAATCCAGCTGCTCATCTTAAATGTGCATAAATATTTAGTGGCCAGTCCCCACCAAGGCCCTTCAGAACAGACGTTTGCAGAAGCCATCTTCTTCCCCTGGAAAAGCAATCCCTCCAACAAGCGCTGCTCTTTACATCTTTGCAGGGAAACTCAAAGTGACACATTTGGGTTTGAAAGCCTGGCGTTTATTGTTAATCAAAAGAAGTCTTTGGGATAATGAAGCCCATAATTGTATATGCACATGGAAAACGTAATAGCACTGAGTGGGATCCTTAATGACTGTTAGCACGTTTTTTCCTCCCCGTACAGAGTCCCCGGGGCCCATTCAATCAGTGATAGAATAATACTTTTCGTATTCCTTTAGATGAAGATTCTTTTACTTCATTTCCATTTATGTTTTCAATTTCCCCACTAGACATTGTTATCTGGGTCACATTAGGGAATGATGAGCTTCATGAAATCGGAGAGGAATCTATTGAAAGGTACCCAAGGTTATGATGTGTTTTAACCTTTGTCACGACGGGAAGTCCGTGAGGGATGTTTCTCTGAACTAAGGTGGCTTGCATTAATCAGCAGAAACTATCTAGGCGCTTATTTGGTTTCTTATTCTAAGTGGAAAATAATTAAACATGCAGAGATGAATAGATAACCGGCTTGGAGTGAATTCTAATAAATCCCTGCATAGATGGAGCAAAGCTATTGCTCTGAACAGAAGACGGGGCTGGAGGTTTAGAGTATGAGGCATAAATGAGTTTCAGAGAAAGAGAGAGCTGTAGAGAAAAACGTGCTTTGACAGCAAGTTCTTTTTTTATAAGAATTTCTAGGGGTGATTATTTTCTTTGGGGACACACAAAATTAATTAATTCCTCAAGAAGTTGAGAGTGCTGACTTAGTGGCAGCAAAGCTATCCTCCAACTTAGGGTTCACGTGGCCCAGAAACCTAAAAGTCATACTGAACATTTTCCCGGCATTCTGCAGCATCCACGTCTCTCTCTCACGCCCTCACTGCCGACCTGTGGGACAGGTGTTACTGCCTCCTTTTTCCAAAAGAGAGAAATGAGGCTGAAAGTGAAATAACTTGACCCCAACCTCCTCCTCTCACCAGGAATCCATTTGCTAGGCAACAGATAGCAGGTGTGGGCACAATAACATTTTAATGCCTCTTCAGAGGTTTTCAGTAGCTACACTGGGAAAAACCCACTCAGTGGTTAAGCTCCCAGAGCTGCTTTCTGGACTTGGCCCACAATGCGATGACAAGACATTTCATCCATTAGGGAGTCTTTGAAAATCAGTTGCTTTTGTTGTTTGTTTCTTCAGGAAGTGAGCCCTGCCGGCTTTTTAGGTAATTCCATTTTCTGATTTTTAAAAGACTCTTGGAATAAAGCTTTGAGGAATGGGGGTCTGGATTTGGCTTGTGATGTTGGGACCAGGGGTTGGGAAATTTTTTTCTAGAAAGGGTCAGACAGTTAAGATTTTAGGCTTTAAGGGCTGTATGGCCTCTGTGGGCAGCTACTCAACTCTGCCCTCAAAGGGTGAAAGCTGCCATAGCAACAGGTAAATGAATGGGCGTGGCTGTGTGCCAACAAAACTTTATTTACAAAAAACAGACAGCGGGCCAGCTTTGGGCTGTGGGCCGTCGCTTGCCGCCCCTGTGTTAAGACTGGGGGTGTACTTTCCATTTCGTGGTGTGGACTACCTACGAACAAGGCTTGCCCAGCCTTTGTTGTACAGCACTCACAAGAGCCCTGTGAGGGAAATATTACTCTGTCCGTTTAACAGTTAAAAGGAGCAGAGGCCAAAAGACATTGAGCAACTGACTCGGAATCACACAGCTGGTGAGTGGTGTGACACAGGTAGATCTCCTGTCCTCTGACCTCTAGTCAGGTGTTCTAGCATCGTGCCCCATATCTTCTAAGGTCAAGGTACAACAATGCCTTTAAACTGCAAAGAAACAGAGATTTTGTTGTGTCTGCGCTAATCTCTGCATGGCCCTGGAAATTCAGTACACCTGATAATTCTAGAGGCTGTCTAGGGTAAATCATTATCGTTTCTAAGGTAGAGTAGTCCCAGCCTCGTGAGTATAAAGAGGGCTGAAGACACGTTCCAAGCCCGCGTCAAGTATCTGAGCCAAGACGACTTTTTGTTCTCTCACCCTACACATTTCCATGTCGAAAACAGATTCCCAGGTGAGGTTATCTCTGAAAGCTCATTTTTCTCAAGGTGAGCCTTTGGTCAGTGAGGAAACATGTTTGTCCTGCTTTGCCTTGGTACCCAGAAACCTACAGGCAACACTTAACATTCTCTTAGGTTTGGCTTTCAAATGTAAAGTGTGCTCTGGCCTTCCAAACCAGGTCACTGCCTGTTCTTTCCTCCCCTGCAGAAAGCCACCATTAGCCCTGTCTCACCTGACAGCCTTTACCTGTTCCGGGTCCAGGCCGTGTGTCGCAATGACATGAGGAGTGACTTCAGCCAGACCATGCTCTTCCAAGGTGAGGAGCCGCCCTTCCTGTCTGCCCTGCATCCCCCGGGTCCCTTCTCCCTTTGGGCTTTGTCTTTTTTCCCGTTCAGGTGCTTGGACACAAGAATACAAACCTGGCCTCAGCATCAGTGTGGGGTTTGCAATAACGCCTGAAAAGCCTGGGGAATTTAGACCCGTCTTTTTGGTTGGGGGTTTCACAGGCCAGAAGAGGGGAAGAAGAATGAAGTGTTGATTATTTTTTTAATTACTGTTATGTTCCAACTGTGGGGAACCAAGTATTTGTCTAATACTGTGTCAGATCACAGAATCACCTCCTAGTCGTGTGGAGGAATATCGTCTTTGGATTTCTAACATGATTCAGTTAGCTGATTTAGGGTCTAGTGGAAAGTTTCAGACCAGCACTAGGGTGAGCCTAGAGGAGCATTCACTTTGGTGCAGAATTCAAAGAAGCTCTTAAAAACTCTGTCATCAAGATACATTGTATTTCAATGGAATATATTTTTTATATATATATATATATATATATATATATATATATATATTTGGCTGTGTTGGGTCTTTGTGGTGGTGCGCACGCTTCTCACTGCAGTGGCTTCTCTTGTTGAGGAGCACAGGCTCTAGGTGCACGGGCTTCAGTAGTTGCAGCATGCGGGCTCCATAGTTGTGGCTCGCGGGCTCTAGAGTGCAGTCTCAGTAGTTGTGGCGCACGGGCTTAGTTGCTTCGCGGCATGTGGGATCTTCCCGGACCAGGGCTCAAGCCCGTGTCCCCTGCATTGACAGGCAGATTCTTAACCACTGCGCCACCAGGGAAGCCCAATGGAATATTTTTTTAAAAGCAAAATCAGTGCAAAAGGTTCTTGAACAAAATATCGAACTTTTGCATAAAGACAGGATCCACTCTGTCTTACTTGCCCCGACCTAATCCCAGTCCTGGTTTCAATAAAACTTTGTTGACAAAAATTGGCAGCCAGCCAGTGGGGCGTAGTTTGCAGACCTGGTTTGGTGAGGGGCGCTAAGACCAGCATGAAGGGAGCAACCAGGACATTGGGCTTTGCTCTGCCGGTCTGATGCCCTCCCTGGTAAGGTTCTTTACTTCCTGAATCCTCAGTTTCTGAGACACCTACACACCAGGCCAGGGATTCTTAACTTTTGCGAGTCATGTATCTGATGAAGACTTTGGACACTTTCTCTAGAAAAATGCCAGAATTTTGCGTATTACAGCTTTAGGGGCCCCATAAAACCTGTAGGCTGTGGACCAGCTTCATTGTCTGGAATCCTGTGAGCAATGCACATTCATGGGCCCCTCTCAGACTAATGGTCTCAGAATCTCAGAGGGCGGGGCCCAGGAATCTGAATTTTAACCAGATGGCTCAGGTACCAGGCATGCACATTACAGATTGAGAAGAGCTGGCTTAGAGCCAGGGCCCTGACATGAGGGCCCCAAGGTTGAGTCCCGGCTGCCACTTAGTGTTTCTGCGACTCTGAGAATGTTGACTGGCTTCTCTAAGCTGCAATTTCACAGTCCAGAAGTGGTAGTCGTGAGAGTACCGACCTCACAGGGTCCTTGTAGAGTGACAGGGGGTGACGCATGTTAACTGATGAGCACAGTGCCTGGTACTAACTATAAATACCCCCTAAGTATGAGGTTTAATATAAAAAGTAATAAATGATGAACCCAGGATAAGAAGCCCTTCAGCTGAGAGTCCCTCCAAAGATGCCTTCTAGCTTTGCAATTTTGCATCTAGTATTGAAATATTCTTTGCTAATGTTCACATTATCTCATCCTTCCATTTAAACTAATTGAAATGAGCATGGCTGTATTTTTTCTCAC
Organism: Stenella coeruleoalba; assembly: GCF_951394435.1. NCBI lineage: Eukaryota > Metazoa > Chordata > Mammalia > Artiodactyla > Delphinidae > Stenella > Stenella coeruleoalba. Next base: position 77,639,619 of record NC_137156.1, read on the forward strand.
AAATAAATCACACTCGCCATGTCCACCTTTGCCCTGAATGTATTGGCCCATCTGCCTGTGTTGAGGAGGGTCCGAAAGCCAAGGCCAGGTCTATGCCAGCCCAGGGGAGAGAGCACGGGAAGCCAGAGTGGAGCCCCGGATCTTCCGACACATAAATCATAATTGGGCCTTCCATGCACTCCAGCTAGGAGCCTGGAATCCGCAGCACCGCCTTTCTTGATTAATAGGCCCCTGAGCTCGTTGGCTTCTGCACGGACTTTGAAAAATTAAATGTTTGTAATGTAATGCAATTCAAAATGGCCTTGTCAGCTGTAAATTCCAAGCACGGAATATTTAAAATGTCTGATCACGGTGACTTGAAAATGGCCAGTGTCTCCTTTGTCTGCAGACTTTCTCTGCTCAGGGGTGGACATGTGTTTGCTCGTTTTCTGTACTGGTGTTTGTCCCTGCGTGTTAACAAGCGTGTTAACAAAGGGGTACACAATGGCCTTAGCATCTTCCCTGCAGCAGTGGGCAGTGGAAAAACAAAATCTTCAGGTAAGCTAGCGTGCCTTTTCTGGTGAGCCAAGTAGGAGTTTATGAGCAGTAGAGGCCGGTGTACAAAACTGGTCAACTCTTAGGACTGAAGTTTTAAAAGGGAAGGAAATTAACTTAGGGAATTTCATGGACACCTTTGTTCAGAATTATTAGGTTTCCCAGGGATAAAGTTAACCTCTGGTTTGGGAGCATGAGGAAGCCCTGTGGAATATTTACATTATTATAGTAAATAAAGCAATATTTATGTCCTGTATAATGTAATAAATAAGTTATGTTTACCTTACTGTAGTAAATATGATAATAATGGTAATCGTTATCTGTAGAGCGGCTCCCAGTTACAGAGCGTTTGCCCATCGGTTATTTCATTTGACCTCGTGGCAACTTGTAACGCAGGTGTTATACGGAGGCGGAAATGACGTCCTGGGCAGTTGAGTAACTTGCGAAAAATCACTTGGCTACTAAGAAGAGTCCGATCTCTCATTCCAAAGCCCAATCATTTGTACACAACAACAGACCACCCCTAAAGCATAAATATTACCCTTGTATCCCCGGTCTTCAACAAATGGCTAAAAAGATTGATTACTAAGTGTTCAAAAGGCTTTTTTGCAATTCTCGACAGTCATGGAAACTAGGGCCTCTTAAGCTTTTTCTTTGAGCCACAGACTCATTAGGCAGCCTGGCCCAGCCAACAGATCCTCTCTCAGAATGGTTTAAAATAAACAGGTAAAATACATAGGAAAGGAGACCAATTATGCTCAAATACGATTGTCAAAATATTTTAAACAAATTGGGAACGTAGTCATCTGTGCGCTTCTTTTATGAAAGTATTAAATGACAAGTGGTGGGTCTATTAGCGACGGTGATTTCTGAGTAGTGATGAACATAAGTGATACTCCGAAATAGCTCCAACAACTCTAAGGCAGTAGGAAGATACTCCCATTTCAATCGCAGAGTCGTAGGACGATCCTATTAAAATGCAGCTGAGATTTGGAGCTTGCGTTCCTCGTGCAAGGAAAAGCTGCATCTCCGTGACAGCTTAGTGGGGGTGCAGGTCTTTTTTTTTCCCCCGTCCCTGAAGTCCACCGGGTCGGTGGACTCCTGATCTGAAAGCTCTTGTAGAAACTTTGTAGTCACCACGGCTAGAACTGACCCCAGTGGAAATTGTTCAAGATCAGTGAAAAGCGGGCATGTTGATGGAGTGGCCGGTTTGTTGGCCTTAAATTAAGGCCTTTGTAAAGGGCAGGGAACGCAGGTCTCTTAGGGGGCTTTCTTCCTGTCTTAACAAAGGGAGGTGTGTACACCTGTCTGAGGCAGTGCAGTATCGATCCCGAAGCAACTCACTGATGGTGGGAGGTTATATTTAGTGCCAGGCAGGAACTGTTTGCTCCCTAGGCTGCCTCATTTGACCTGGTTGTATTGACATCTAGCTCGGTCTGTTCTCCACATTTGTCTCTTCACCCATTTCACTTTCCAGCTGAGCGAAGTAAATATATCGTTAACTTGGGGCTCGCAGATACAGGTGCCCCGGGGCCAGGCAGGGAACACATACAGATGAGGGGAGGGCCGTCAGTGGGAAATTGCAGAATGTGCCCTTCGAAAAGGGGTGACGGACACTCAGCACCGACCAAATGTTGCCCTGCAGGAAGGTGAGCTCAGTTTTGCCCAATATTGTGATTTTTCAGGGATGAGCAGGAAATTGGGATTTTTAGGTAAAAGTTGCTGTTTACAACGTTGGCAGCAAATTCTTTTTTTTTTTTTTTTTCCCAAAAAGCTTGCAGGGCAAATAAAAAAATATGTCGGGTACTTGCCCCACTTCTAGTGTAGATGAAAACTCCAGCAGGTACAAATGTTATTTATTTGGAGATTTAGCAGTTTTTTGCTAATTTTTCAGTGTCTTTTATGTATAGGAAGCAAACGTTTAGTTTATGTAAGACTGCTGTTTTTGAGATCAGCACAAAGAAGCAGTCTGATATATTTTTTAAGTTATACTGTTTAGCATTTCATTATTCACAATAGAGAAAAGGTGGACGCAATCTAGATGTCCATCAGCAATGAAGGGGGAAACAAAATATGGTACATACAGACAGCAGAATATTATTTGGCCTTAAAAAGGAAGGAAATTCTAACACATGGGACAGCATGGATGAATCTTGAAGACATTATGCTAAGTGACATAAGCCAGTTACAAAAAGACAAGTAAATATATATGACTCCACTTACATGAGATATATGGAGTACTAAAACTTACAGAAAGTAGAAGGATGGTTGCCAGGAGCTGTGGGTGGGGGGGAGAGGGCAGGGGGAAGCTGGAACTTGTTTAATGGGTACACAGTTGCAGTTTTGCAAGATGGAAACATTCTGGAGATCTGTGGCACAAGGATCTAGCACAACCGAACTGTACACTTAAAAGTGTTTAAGATGGTAAGTTTTATGTGTATTTTACCAGTTAAACATTTTGTGTAGTTATGTTGTTTAATACTAACACATGGGTGAACAGAACTGAAAGAAGGAAAGGACATCAGAAGGAGTAACCTGTGGCTAATATAAAAGAATTTGAGGGACCTCCCTCGTGGTCCAGCAGTAGAGAATCCGCCTTCCAATGTAGAGGACTCGGGTTTGATCCCTGGTCGGGGAACTAAGATCTCACATGCCGCGCGGCAACTAAGCCCACGCTTCACATGCAGACTACAGAGCCCACGTGCCCTGGAGCTCATACGCTTCAACGAAAGATCCCACATGCCTCAACGAAGATCCCCCGTGCGGCAACAAAGACCCGATGCAGCCAAAAAAATGAGTAAAATAAATAAATATTAAAAAACAATAGAATTTGACCATTTAAAGCAACAGTGGTGATGTGTTACGAGGTTTTAAAACTTAAGTATTGATAGAAATAAAATATATGACAGAACACAAAAAGTGAGTTGGGCAAATAAATTACAGTTCTTACATTTTTAAGGAGAGATAAAAGTACTCGTTTAAGGTAAACTGTAATAAGTTTAGGATGCATATTATAGTCACTGAAAGGATAATATAAGAAATTATAACCAAAAAGACAATAGTGAAGAACAATGGGATAATACAATTTCATTTATAAGCAGTTCAAAAATAGACAAAACGCTGACAGAGATCAGAGTGGTGGCGACCTTAGGGAAAGGTCATGAGGGTACCGCCTGCATGCATGCACATGCAAACCTGCTGGGGTGCTGGAGAATGTTCATATCTTAATATGGGAGGAGGGGGAGTTACACAGGTGTTTACAGAGGTAAAAATTAATTGGACTCTACACTTAAGATTTGTGCATTTTAGAGTATGTAAGTTTTACCTTACGAATAAAATAGAAAAATGATTAAAACTTCTTAAAGTTGTAAATTAATAGCTTAAGACAGGAGTCAGCAAACTGTGGCCCACAGCCCAAACCTGACCCTCTACATGTTTTTTAATGACTCACAAACTAAGAAGGGTTTTACATTTTTTGATGGTTGGAAAAAAAATCGAAAGAGGAATATTCATTTTATGACATAAAAATTATATGTATTTCAGATTTGTGTATGTAAGTGCAGTTTTGTCGAAACAACAAAGTTATATTGTTTACAGTGTAATTTCTTTGTTTCTCAGCTAATACCACTCGAATATTCCAAGGGACCAGAATTGTCAAAACAGGAGTGGTAAGTAGAGAATGTAATCGCTTCGTCGTGTCTGGTTGGTAATTTGCATGCAGTTAAAACTGTCACCACGAGGTGGCAGTATGATGTTGTCTAAATGCTCAGTGTGAAGCGGTTAAAATACTGAATAAATTACATTATTCACTCTTAAAATTCAATGCATTATAAAAACAGGCTGTGCGACAGAGTTAAACCAGTAGTGTTATACTGTTATAATTTTTGTAGAGATAAAAATTCTCCATATTTTTAATTATTTATTATTTGTGGGAGCATAGGACATAAGAGTGCAAAGGAGTAGACATGCTAAAATTGAAAGGTTGTCATTTGGGAATTCCCTGGCAGTTCAGTGGTTAGGACTCGGCGCTTTCACTCAGGGGCCCGGGTTTGATCCCTGGTTGGGGAACTAAGATCCCACAAGCCATGCAGTGCGGCTTTAAAAAAAAAAAGAAAGAAAAAAGAATGGTTGTCCTTTGCCCAGTTACATTTGCACATTTCTGGAGACTCAGTATCTAAGTTTTCCCCTTTCTAGTGCAACTAATAATCCCAATATTAATTGCAGCTTTGGTGATAACAATAAGAGCCTTTTTTTTTTTGCGGTACGCAGGCCTCTCACTGTTGTGGCCTCTCCAGTTGCGGAGCACAGGCTCCGGACGCGCAGGCTCAGCGGCCATGGTTCACAGGCCTAGCCGCTCTGTGGCATGTGGGATCCTTCCGGACCGGGGCATGAACCCGTGTCCCCTGCATCGGCAGGTGGACTCTCAACCACTGTGCCACCAGGGAAGCCCAAGAGCCTAAAATTTATTAAGCTTTTCCCAGGTTTCAGGCACAGATTATTATTTTATTTGCTCCTCAAGATTCGTGTTACTATTACTCCCATTTTATGGATGAGGAAACCGAGGCTCAGTGAGTTAATGTGCCCAGCATCTCCCAAAGAGCAGGTGAGCAATCGTGGACTCAAGCCCAGGCTGTCTGACTGCTCTGTCTGCAGTGCCTTATCTTAAGTGGCACCTGGCATTTCATTAACCAACTTCAGAACTCAACATTTGCTAACTTGGTTGTTCTTCAAAAACAAACTTTTCAAACTGAAACTTGATGATACAGTGATGAAATGTGAGTTGTTCTGGCTGTATTATTTTGAACTGTATAAATGATGGGATGAAATTCTGGATTCTGCACGCCAGGTTTCAAGAACTAAAATTAAACTAATAGAGCAACACATCTTATTTTCCTAAGATACTATGTACAAATATAATCTCACAGCTGAGCCCCAGTTTAGTATGGTGGGAAGAATGAGCTGAGGTTTGGGCACAGGCAGCCACCTCTACTCCTTAACCTCTCTGCACCTCGTTTTCCTCACCTGTAAAATGGGGTGATGATCATGTGTGTCTCCAGCGTAGCTTGGGAAGGCCCAACACACAGTTGGTACTTGTTAAATAGAATTCTTATCGTTGTCATCTACATGAGCATAGATTTTGCTGTAGATAAATCCGGAGACTCTGGAAGGTACGGCGGCTGTACAGCGCCCAGCATGGGGATGCCGGCTGTAAACAGCTCCCTAAGCCTTCGGTGTAGAGCATGGCTCCTGCTTCCGAACCTGCCGCTGCAGACGTGGGCGGGCCACTGTCCCTCTGTCCGTCCCCTTCCTCACTTTAAGATGTGGAACCAGATCCTGGGGAGTGTTTCTAGACACGGCAGTGTATTCTCCACAAGAGCCACCAGTATATACAAGACCAAGGGCTCCTGCTTCTTCCAGTGTCACCCCAACAACAGGTGGCAATCTGATGTTGCCACTTCCTTGCTTATTTGATGTTTGTCTTTCAAACAACGTGAACGCTACTTATTGTTTTGTCACTTAGCCTCCTCCCGAGCCCTGTCAGTGAAAAGTTGGGGTTGACATGCTGGTTGCAATGTTTAAGTAATTGTAAAAACTTTTAAGAGCAGAGATGGTCATCCGTGGATCACCTCCTGTCAGCTTTGGCACCATGCTTTAGGACACCCCATGAGGAAAGTAAAAAGATGAGTAAAACCCTTGGAGGGTCATACCCAGGGCCTTGTCCCCAGTCCTGATGACTGACACTCTGCTTTCTCTTCCTCCGTCCCTTCCCCCAACCTCCCCGGGTGACCCCTTCAAGCCCACAGCATCTCCCGCCTCTTCGGCCGACATGGCCCCCATCAGCTCGGGGTCTTCCACCTGGACATCCTCTGGCATCCCCTTCTCGTTTGTTTCCATGGCAACTGGGATGGGCCCGTCTTCCAGCGGCAGCCAGGCGACGGTGGCCTCGGTGGTCACCAGCACGCTCCTCGCCGGCCTGGGCTTCAGCGGCGGCGGCATCTCCTCCTTCCCCAGCACCGTGTGGCCCACACGCCTGCCCACGGCCGCCGCGGCCAGCAAACAGGCCGGCAGACCCGTCCCGGCCACACCTGAGGCCTTGGCCTCTCCGGGCCCCGACGGTGATTCGGCGCCAACCAAGGACGGCGAGGGTGCCGAGGAGGGGGAGAAGGACGAGAAGAGTGAGAACGAGGACGGCGAGCGGGAACACGAGGAGGAGGGCGAGAAGGGCTCCGAGAAGAAGGAGAGGAACGGCGTGACCCACGCCACGCAGGCGCGGAGCAGCACTGAGCCCAGCCCCGCCCCCTCGGCTCCCGGCAGAGCTGCCCAGGATGGTGGGCGTCAGACTATAGCCGGGCGTGAGCGGGACCGCACTGCCCTCCCCACCGCCCAGCCCGAGGACGCCCTGGACCCCCGCCCCGTCACCCTCACCCAAGTGCCCCCCACAGTCACAGAGGAGCATTACAGAGAGAATGATCCCAAGAGGCCTGAGACACCGTCTAAGAAGCCTATGTCCCCGGGGGACCGATTTTCTGAAGATAGCAAATTTATCACTGTTAATCCAGGTAAGTGGGCCACTCCTCACTTGAGCCTCCAAGCTGCTGTGAACAGTCTTACCCTTTAAAAAATAATTGGGGGCAGGGGATAAGGATCCAGAGAGTGCTTAATATTCCTGGAATTTTGTGTGTCTCTGGTATAAAAATGTGTTTGTGTGTGTGTGTATGTGTGTGTGTCTTTTTAATTCTAATAAGAATCACCTACTCTCTTATCGTTGCTGGACTGTCTTGCCTTGATACTTGGTACCTGGTAAAATCGACTTGCCTCAGAATAACTCCAAGCACTTCAACCAGGCCCTGGTAAATGAATAAAAAAGACATCGATCTTAATAAGTTTATCCTTCAAGATTTCATTCCTTATTCACTTGTTGAGCACCTGTGTTTATGGACTGCCCGTTTGGTGCCAGGCCCTGGGCTGGGTGCTAACCCCGGTGAGCACGGTCCCTGTTGCTTGAAGCTTACAGCGTAAAGGAGAAGACAGGGGTGGCGGCAGCTCACCAGGGTGCACGCCGGGAAATCAGGAAGCAAGAATGTTAGAAAGCAAGCCAGCAAGTTCGCTGAAAAGCCAGAAAACGAGCTAACTGTTCGGTAAATAATAGAGGAAATAAACAGGGTGTTGTCAGAGAAAATAATCAGGAAGAGGGCAGGGCAGGGCGGTTTTTGAATTAAGAAAGGCCCCTCTGGGGAAGTGACATTTACATTAAAGCTGAAAGCGTGGGGATGGGGAGAGCTGGTATTATTAGCCCATGATCCCAGCCCGAGGAACAGGGCTCTCGCTCTCAGAGCCCTGTTTGCTCTGTGAATTAGCGAGTTCCTGGATGGTAAGACCAGGGCATGGCTGGTCTGGCCTCCACGGGGAGGATGTGATCCCCATCACGCTGACCGAGGGCAACTTTGTGACTCTGTCATATGCTCAAATCTTTTTCATTTCTTTTTTTAAAAATATTTATTTATTTATGGCCGCTTTGGGTCTTCGTTGCTGTGCGCGGGCTTTCTCTGGTTGCAGTGAGCGGAGGCTACTCTTCGTTGCAGTGTGTGGGCTTCTCATCGTGGCTTCTGTTGTAGCGGAGCATGGGCTCTAGGCGCGTGGGCTTCAGTAGCTGTGGCACACGGGCTCAGTAGTTGTGGCTGAAAGGCTCTAGAGCACAGGCTCAGTAGTTGTAGCACACGGGCTTAGTTGCTCCACAGCATGTGGGATCTTCCCGGACCGAGGATCGAACCCATGACCCCTGCATTGGCAGGCGGATTCTTAACCACTGTGCCACCAGGGAAGTCCACGCTCAAATCTTAATGAACCATCCTGATGGTTTCTACAAGGGAGCCCTGAGCGTGAGGGGTTGTTATTGTTGTGAGGGGTTTTCTTAATAAGAAATTCTTTCTTTTGCCAGACTACAAGATGTTTAGCAACAATTTTTTTTGCATCTAAGCTGTTGTGGAGTTATAAGAGTGCAAAAAAAAAAAAAAAGCAACTGGTAAATATTTATTTGCTTTTGCACTTGTAAACATTAAAATTCATCTAAAGCTGAGACCTCGTATGTTAAGATACAACTTAGAATAAATTTTCATGTTTTGAATTACGTTCCTCCTTAAAGCTGGTATGGACTCATTTTCTGAAGTGTGGGTTTGCTATGGGCGTTGCTCACTTTTAGGGAAAAGTGCAGAGTGGCCCTCCAAGGAATTGAGTGGAGGAAATATCGAGCCACTTGTGAAGCGGTTTGAAGCTATTCCTGCATGAGCAGTGACATTCCTCTAGGAATTGGCTGTGAAAAAGTTGGATTTCTTGCGTTTGAAGATATTGAAGAAATATTTATAGAGTACCCACTGTGTCCCAGGCACTGGAATAGGTACTGGAAGTAGACTCTAGATCTAGTCAGGCCTTGCTCTCCTGGGGTTTATGTTCTAATGGACAAGCTTGAGACTATTCCAGTAAACAACTGCATAACGTCAAGTGCTGGAGTCGGGGACAGGGACAGTATAGCATCAGATGGTCAAGGGATGGCATTTGAATGGAGACTCAGGTGGTGAGAAGGAGTTAGCTATGCCATGACCCATGAACGAGCGTTCTAGGCTGCAGGAGGGGCAGCAGGTCCAGAGACCCTAAAGTGAGAACTAATTAGGATCATCAAGGAGCCATCAGAGGGCCAGTGTGTCTAGACCGCCAAGGTGAAGGATACAGGATGAGTTCACAGACAAGCAGAGCTCAGATCAGGAAGGGCTCATCAGCCACGCTGCGGATTTGGTTCTAACGGGTATGGAAAAGCAGTGATGGATTTCAGCAAGAGAGTCACTCATCTGACTAACCTTCTCAGAAGGTCATGTGGGCCTCTGTATGGACATCTGGGGAGGCAAGAACGGACACAGGGAGTAGAGTTAGGAGGTGATGGCAATGGTGACTCGGACCGCTGTGGTTTCTCCAGAGACAAGCGGTGGACCTGGAATTGCTTGTCAAGCTTGAGTGGTTTGGCCTCTGGGCTGGAGGCTCTGGCAAGTTGCATTCCCAGCCTGCTCCTCTTAAACATTTTTTTTGTCCACACTCCTGAAAAGTGTGGCTTGCTAAGAGCTTGGGTTGGGAGTGTTGATACCTTGAGAGACTGAGGGTGGGGACCTGGGACGTAGTCCAAGTAAGCAGAAATGAGTCATTGCAATGGGAGTCAAGTTCCAGAGTCCAAGGAAAGGGGAGAAGAAACAGGTGGTAAACCTGGGGTATTTCCACCTCCAGGTACGGGGCGTGCGGGTCTCAAGTTTCAACGCTGCAGGCATCTGAGCGTCTGCCATCTTGGCAGGGTAGCTCTGGAGTCAGATCCCTACAGTAGGCTCTGCCCTTTATTCACGCAGGGTCCTCAGGCCAGTCTTTGCCCAGAGTCTGTCTGTAAAGTGGGGATAGGCATAGCCCTTAGTGCCACAGGAGGTGCAGAGTCACCCTTGTCGGAGACAAGGAACGAGGAGCTTTCGGCATCCCGAGGGCCACATGATGGCACTGGTGACTTAGGAGGCCCCGCATAGGTCCTTCTTCTGCAGTCATCCTTGGACATTAAAGAGCATGTGGAGACTCTGATCCCCAATGAGCTGGCTTTACAAATGACCTCCAGGAACTCCGCTCTGTCCCCAGCACTGGTGAATCAGAGCATCTTCCCTTGCCACCTTCATCTCAATGGGAACATCCACTCCCTCCCAAAGCCAAAAGGGATCTTCCTTTAGAATTCCAGGCAGTTCCAGGCAATTCCAGGTTGAGAGTAGTGGTGGGGATCGGTTAAGCCAGAGATTGGCAAACTTCTTCTGCAAACAGCCCGAGAGAGCAGACATTTTCAGCTTTGTGAACCATAGGTCTTTGCTGCAAGTGTGCATCTCTGCCAGGTATCACGGAAGCAGCCAGGGCTGGTCTGTGCCCAGTGCTACCCAAATGGGCGGTTGTGATTGGGTTCTGGTGAAACTCTGTTTACAAAAACAGGCAGTGGACCTCATTTGATTGGTGAGCTGTCATTTGCTGACCCCTGGTTTAAGCAGAAACGTGTGTACCCACTGGTGAATAAAAGATGTGAGTAACTTGAGGGTAAAACCCGAAAACCCTGCATTGTCCACGACCCCCAAGGTCTCACTTTGCTTCCATCCATCTCAGCCTTTTCTCCATCTGCCTCCTCCAGCTTGGTGTTTATTTTTTAAACGAAATCACCATCATTTTAATGTTAGTGGTGACTTCTTTGAAAGACTGTGGATGTACATTTGTTTAAATCTGTTCCACATTTATTTTTTCTTCGTGTTAAAAACAATTCTTTAAATCAATATTTAGTCTCTTTGAAAAAAGCGTTAACGTTTAAAGTTACAAACTGTGTTATATTTTTACCAGCATCTCAAAAAGGCTTGATGTTTGATAACATCTTTTCAAGTGCTATGAGTAGTAGCTTTAGTATTAACTTGCAGGGAAGGAGAAGAGGAGAATGCTTCTCTAGAAGAAGGGGCCGGCGCAGACACATGCAGAGATCAGGCAGGCGGTAGGCATGGTCCGTCCCTCAGGAGGCACAGCCCAGATGTGGTGTGGGCACCCTCAGATGCCTACTGGTGCAGTAAAATGTTCTCGGGATGGTACGTGGCATGCCCCAGCAAAAGCATTTCAGGGTGGGCATTGTCTACAAACTCATCACTCAGTGCTGGGATTTTTCATTTTTCTTTCCTTAAAATCAGGGCTCCTTTTTCAGATTCAATCTTGGTCAGAACCCCATTATGTAAACACTCATTCACCGAAAGCTTGTTGACTGCCTTCTCGGGGTCAACTAAAGAGACAGTCCAGTTTAGGGGTCAGGAAAGTACAGTCTCCAGGCCAGAACTGGCCCCTGGCTGGCCTTTGTCCTGCCCCTGGGCTAGGAATGGACAGTGTTGGTCAGCGACTGAGGGCTGCTGTTCTGCTCTGAGCCAGAGTCAAGGGTGCTAAGCTCCAGCCACCCCACTCCTTTTGGGCAAACCCCACTCCTTTGGGCACCTCTTTGGAACTTTCAAGCTCTAAAGAAAACCTTTGACTATAAAAATAATTACATCACTGGTTAACATTCGTTCCATGCTGGTGTTGTCTGTGCTAAAAGCCAAAATGTGATGTCACTTAATCCCCCGGGAGGCCCGTGCTGTCCTTGTTGCCATTAGGCCGGTGAGGAAACTGAGGCTCAGACGGTTAAGGAACGTGCCCCGGGCAAGACGTGGCGAGACTGGGGGTCAGACATGGGCCCTGACTCCATCGTGGTCCTGCCTGCATCCCGCCTTAGGGGCTTGCTCCCTGAGTGGGCAACACAAGATGGTTTCAGGTGACGTGTTAATTATTAAACGAGTATTTGAACGTGTACTTTTAAAAAGATACCATTTTTTAATTTACGGCACAGGTTCTCAACCAGAGTGATGATTTTGTTCCCCTTCCCTGCAGGGATGTTTGGCAATATCTGGAAACACTTTTGGTTATCATGACTGAGGAGGGGGCTGCTACTGGCATTTAGTGGGAGGAGACCAAGGCTGCTGCTAAACATCCTACAGGGCACAGACCAGCCCTGCAACAAAGAATGACCTGGTCCAAAGTGTTGATAGCGCCATGGTGGAGAAACTCTGATTTATAGTATTAACGTAAAGTTCCTTTTCAAAGTGTACTTGAGGGAAAAAATAGTAGTTAATTTAAGGTCAGAAAGAAGTAGCAATACAGGCTCATGAAGATAGGGCAGACATCATGAATGTGAAACTCAGCTGGGGTATATGGAGGTAGGAAAATGTTGCATACTTTATTCAAAATAAAATAGAACAGGCACTCGTATGGACTACCGTGGCAGTTTGCAGTCAGGTTTTTTGTGGGGAGAAGTTTTCTACGTAATTCTGCTTGCCCCGGGTCTTGGCTGTGATCTTCATGGGAGTGTGGGAAAGAACTAGCTCAGGTGCCCTGAAGGCACCCGTGTGATTTCGTTTCCTCCAGGGAAGTGTCTGGGTCCTTGGAAGTTTCTGCCCCCCACTGAGTGACCTTTGAACTAGGACAGCCTGTGTATCTCTTAGTGCAGGCAACCAGACCTCACCAAGAACACCGAGGTTTCCAAACAGGCTGGGGTCAGGAATTCAGGCTGTAAGGAGTGGTGTGTTTGACGTGAGTCCTGACTGATGGCAGAGTCACGTGACGTTGCAATGACGTGTCTGTGGCGGTGATTTCTGGTAGATGAGGACCTGCCGTATATATGGGACTTCGAATTAAATTGGGATTTATCAAACGCCCTCAATTTTCCAGCACCTAATGGAAATACACATGACAGTTCCACTGTTGAGTCTGATTAAGTGAGCTCTGTGTGAAATGGTAAGGAGGGCTTATTGATGAGAACTCCTAGTGGTGATATAAATTGAAACACATGACAGATGCTCTAAATCCAGCTCAGACGTGGTAATCGGAGCATGGAACCCGTGTCCCGTTGCAGGAGAATATATGTATTTGTAACCCACAGTCGTGTCTCTGGTTTAGCTAATGCCAGGGCTCCAGCAAATTAAGACAAATTTTGTGGCCCCATAAAAAAGCGGCCGCCTGTTTACTTCACACCCATTAAGGGGGCTACCACGAAACCCCCAAAGCAAAGCAAAACAGAAAATAAGGTGTTGGTGAGGATGTGAAGAAATGGGGACCCTTGTGCCCCGTTGGTGGGAATGTAAAGTGGAAGCCACTTGGGAAACAGTATGGAGGTTCCCCGCAAAATTAAAAATAGCAATACCATATGATCCAGCAATCCCACTTATGGGTATTTACCCAAGAGAATTGAAAGCAGAGTCTTGAAGAGATATTTGTACACTCATGTTCATAACAGCATTATTTATAGTAGCCAAGGGGTGGAAGCAACCCAAATGACCGATGAATAGATGAACAAAATGTGGTATACACCTATAGTGGAATATTATTCAGCCTTAAAAAAGAAGGAAATCATGCCGCATGCTACAACATGGATGAACCTTGAGGACTTATTAGTGAAGTAAGCCAGTCCCCAAAAGATAAATATATATATATGGGTATGATTCCATATATATGTGTGTATATATATATATGAGTCCACTTAGGTGAGGTACCTAGAGTGTAGTCAAGTTGTAAGGCAGAAAGAAAGTAGGATGGTGGTTACCAGGAGCTGGGGTCGGGGTGTTGGGGAATTGCTGTTTAAAAGGTGCAGAGTTTCCGTTTTGCAGATGAAAAACAGGTTCTGGAAATCGATTGCACAACAGTGTGATATGCTTACCCCTACTGAACTGTACTGTTAGACGTGGTTAAGACGGTGACTTTTCTGTGTGTTTTAGCACAGTTTTTTACAAAAACCAGCGCCTTAATTCACAGCTGCGGGTGGTTTTGAAGGAGTGGCCTTATCAGAGCAAATGCAGTCCCGTTGTGCGCGACTGAACCCGGCTGTAGATGTCTGAGTGTGCAGACATCTGCTCCTAATCTTTCTTGAAAAGCGAAAGAATCCTACTTTCCCCGAGTCCCGAGAGTGGCCTCTCAGATCCAAGCTCATTTTAGTCTTGACCACGTAGGGGTTCTTGTCCTGAAGCAGAAGTTGAGCCCTCACTGCGGGGTAGGAAGCGTTTCAGAAAGGTCCATCTGATGTCTCACTGCCTGTAGCATTTATAGTACATTGTACTCCGTTTTTATTTGCTTCTACTGGGATGAGAGCCAAGCCAGTAAAAGGCAAACAGCATTAATTCAGTGATGACATATGCCACTGAAAACTGTTTTTCTTTCTTTTTTTTTTTTTTTTTTTAATTTTTTGGAAAAAGCAGAACGGAGGCACTTTACGATTCTGGTGGATGTGGAAATAAAAGCTGGGAGGAGGGAGGGCTGTGGGGAGGTCATTAAACCCTCCCTCCCTCCCGCAGATGCTCAGAGAGGGTTAGGTATTAGACAGCATTTTGCCGTAAGTTTCCACTGGAAGCCATTTCTGAGACCGGCTCATTCTCTGAGTCCCGGCCCTGCCTGGCCTCACATCTTCTGACCCTCCTAGCAGCCCCTCATCCGCACATCACATCCATGGGGGGAGAGGGGGGTGTAAGTTGATACCTCCTTTCCATTTTTATCCTCTTACACACAGACCAGAAAGATGCAGCCCTGGAAAGAGTATGAAGAAGGTCCAAGTCCACAGAGAGGAATGGCCCACGTTTATAGAGGGAGCAACTGTCTGATTCGTTTCTAATTGGTTGAAAAATAAAATCTCTTTGAAAATAAATATGGAATTGGGAAAGCTGCCTGGTCAGAAGCAGCCTCTTCTCTCGAGCTGAATTAGTAATTTCAGAATCCTGGTCAGGAGTTTTATTAAACCATGATTTTTGCTTTTGATGATAAGGCCTTTGTCAAAGTCCCAGGTGTGTGTGTTGTTCTGCTGATTCATTAGGTCAGAGTGCCATCCTGCAGACAGAAATTCGACTGGCCAGAGGGAGCTGGCAGCAGGAGTCAGGAGTGAAGAAAGCAGGTCTGATGTGAGACATTAGGGAGCAGTGAGGACTGTGGCAAACTGATGAGCCATGCCCTGTCTTAGAGAGTGTGCTGCTTGGTTCTAGCTGATGTTTGCCATGTGGGAATTCAGACCTGTGTTGCTAGCCAGTTTTGAACATCTCCAGGAGAAGATTCCCTTTTTGATTTTTTTGTGAACTCTATTGTTTATTAAATCTTGGCAACTAACTCACAATTTAATTAATAACTCCCAGGGGAGGGGTGCCAAGCCAGACACATCTGTGGGCTGCCAGTTCACACAACCCATGGCAGGCAGGAATCAAAGGGCTAGGCCTGCTGGCAAAACCAAACCAGCTGGACAAATCAGAGATGGAGGCGAGAAGGAGGTGCATTAACCCAGAGGTCCTGCACTTGTCCTGGTGTCAGGATTCGGGCATCACAGAGAGAGGCAAACCTTCCAGGAGCAGGGTGGCCAAGCTCTGCTGGACCTTTCAGGAGGCAGCTGGGATACAAGTGAAGCTCTGAATAAAAGTGAGCTGCTCCTAACAGTTGGGAGCATCTAATTTTATCACAGTCAGCGCCGTTGCTTGGTTCCGTTGAAAGGAAGAACGAACGTTCTCTGGACGCGGGCACTGTGACCAGTCTGGCTTTCTGAGGATGCAGCCCGTGCAGTCACACAGCCCTGTGCTCAGAAGGCCCTGTGTTCGCCTTCATGTTCTGCTGTCGTTTCTTGAAACTCTTTCGTAATTTCTGATCAAGACGCCCTGTGATTTCGTTTTGCATCTGGCGCAATCTGCTTTGCACAGATTATCTCATTTCATCCTTCGAAGTCCCTTGAGAGGTGAGCGTTATCATCTGTTTCCCTTTGACAGAGGAGCGACCAGAGGCTCAGAGACAGGCACTCACTTATCCAAAGTCACACAGCTAGAAAGGCCTAAGCCAGAATTTGTAATCAGGTCTGCCTGACTCTGAAGGGCAGGATGTTGGTTTCTCTGAAAAGTTGATAGTATGTTCTAGTCTCTGGGGGCCTTGGCGTGGGGAAGATTGTCAGGAGACTGAAGCAAAGGAGGAAGAGAGTGTATACCCAGCTCAGGCGGCATGTTAGGTGTCCCTAGTAGCTTCTGGTAGTTCACTATTTGATCCTGCTTTCTCCTTTGAGGGCCTGCTGGGCCACAGATTGATTCAGGCAGTGGGACAAGCGTCTCTCCTGAAGGGTGGCAAGAAGCGTAGTGCAGTCTTGTCTCAGGGCAGACTTTGAGGTACTGTCTCTTCGCTGGCGGTCTCCTCACAGGCAGCCCCCTGCTGCTGATGCCCGTAGAACCTATCTGAGGTTCTGTGTGGTTGCCACCCATGCCCTCATTTATTCCAGGGGGATTCCGATTCAGCAGACACCCGATGAGCACTCAGCATCTGCCTGGCGCCGTGCTAGGGTGTTGAAGAGGGAGAGGATGCTGGTGGTGATGGTGATAATTAGTGATGCTGTGGGTGGTGGGTGGGGATGGTGATGACCGTCATCACAGTTGATAATGTTAACCAGGTCCTATGGTTGCCAGGCAACATGCGAAGTGTTTTATTGCATTAGCTCGTGTAATCCTCGCGCCACCCACGAGGTAGTGAGCAATATTATTTCCACTTACAGATGAGGAAACTGAGGCCCAGAGAGGTTAAGTAACTTGCCCAGAGTTGCATAGCTAGTAGGAGACAGAGCTTTATTACTGTTCTATATACAGAGAAGATCAGCCCTGCTTTGGGGGACCTTACAGTAAGTAGTAAAAGGGTACTTGTAGGGCTTCCCTGGTGGCGCAGTGGTTGAGAGTCCCCCTGCCGATGCAGGGGACACGGGTTCGTGCCCCGGTCCGGGAAGATCCCACATGCCACGGAGCGACTGGGGCCGTGAGCCATGGCCGCTGAGCCTGCGCGTCCAGAGCCTGTGCTCTGCAACGGGAGAGGCCACAACAGTGAGAGGCCCGCGTACCGCCAAAAAAAAAAAAAAAAAAAGAGCACTTGTAATTGAGTGTGATGCGTGCCGTAAAAGAAGTTGCACAGTGACAACCACCGTGACGAGAATGAGAGTATTTACTTAGCATTTGCTCAATGCCGGGCACACGTCTAAGCGTTCTACGTGCATCTTAAGTTTTCCCACCACCTCTATGAAGTAGGTTTTTTTATCCCATTTTATAGATGAAGAACTCCAGGCCTAAACTGATTTAAGTTATTGGTTAGAGGTCACGTAGAAGGTAGCAGAGCCAGGATTTGAACCTGTGATCTTTACTCTGCCCTCCAGAGCACAGACCGAGGGTCTGGGGAGGCTTCACAGAGAAGGTGGCACCTGAACCAGGACTGAGGAATGAAGAGGAGCTTCTGAGGGCGGGGTGGGAAAGGTGTTCCTGGCAGTGAGATCAGCAGGGACAAAGGCAGAGAGGTGGGCCCATGGCCCAGCATGGTCACTGGGTGAGTGGGTGTGACCGGAACCCATTGCAGGGGGCGCAGCAGGTGATGATGGGGCGGGAGGAAGGCCCACTCGTGAAGGGTTTTGCTGTCCCTGAGGGCAGTGTGGGATTCCTCAGGAGAGTGACAGGCACAGATTCCACATGACTGTGTGGCCATGGAATGAAATTCCAGGCTCCTGGTACTGCGAAGACAAAGCAGTACTGTGTATTTTAACATGAACTCGGCTTTCTCATGCCCGCATGGAAATCCAGGAGCACTCCTATATTTGCCTGACCTTTATGTAAAAGACCCGGGCAAATCCGGCTGCTGGTCATTAGTCCAGGCCGAGATTAAAGTGCTGTCAGAATCATTTCCTTAGGTCTCTGTCTCACACTGCAAGCTGTTGCCAGCCTGAGTTTCCTCCATAGAAACCGCCACTTCGGGGGCTGTCCAGAGAAGGATTTCTGATGTGTTCATTACTCCATCCCCTCACAAAAACGACAACAAAAAACCTTACACATGGGCTTCCCTGGTGGCGCAGTGGTTGGGAATCCACCTGCCAATGCAGGGGACGCGGGTTCGTGCCCCTGTCTGGGAAGATCCCACATGCCGCGGAGCGGCTGGGCCCATTGAGCCATGGCCACTGAGCCTGCGCATCCGGAGCCTGTGCTCCGCAACGGGAGAGGCCACAACAGTGAGAGGCCCGCATGCTGCAAAAAAAAAAAAAAAAAAAAAAAACCTTACACAGCGCCATGAAATATTAGAAAGAGAAGTAGCTCAGTGGGGAAACCTGAGGGACAATTTTGGCGAAGGGTCCTTTTCAGTGATTGAGGATGAGAAGGACCTGGGGTTTGCATTCGGTCTCCTCCCCGTAGCTGCCTGCTGTGTAGTAGCTCAGGCAAGAATCCTTTTCTGTAAGAAGGCAAGGAAAGAAATAAGACCCTGGGTATGCAGGGGCTTCCCACGGTGGATAGCGAGTTCCTTGGACGTGTGGCCTGTAATGTCATCCCTCCTGCCATATTTTCCATTAACAGGACCACCCGGGCTTGGGGATTCCCCACTGCCAGCCAGATTATTAGCTAGCTGGGCTGCCCCCTGCTGGAGCCCTGCAAAATTATCCTCATTTGCAACTGTGGTTTTTGCCGCACGTGTGTTTACACATTCTAACCCAGTTAACTCATACCACGTAAGAGCTACATAATCAAAATCCCATAAATTCCTAATTAAAATCCCTGCTTTATCTAAAGATACAAGAACAATGAGGGAAAGTGTGGCTGGCGGCCAGAGCTTTGCAATTAAAGCATTACATCGCGGGACAGACTGCACATCTGATGCTGG
Organism: Stenella coeruleoalba; assembly: GCF_951394435.1. Lineage (NCBI taxonomy): Eukaryota > Metazoa > Chordata > Mammalia > Artiodactyla > Delphinidae > Stenella > Stenella coeruleoalba. The sequence continues at coordinate 77,658,402 of NC_137156.1, forward strand.
TCTGCCTCAGCTTACAATACTGCAGTGATTTCCACTGCAAGCCCTGGGGGCTAAAAGCGGTGCCCGTAATTCAGCCTACAGACCCTGGCTGAGGTGGCCTCTAGCACTCCATCTTGGCGGCCCCCCTTGTTCTCCTACCCGCCCCCCCCCCCCCCCCCCCGCTTCAGTGCACTCTCTCCAGAACACATCTGCCCTTGCCCTTGGCCTGGCTAACTCCCCTTCATCCTTCAGCTCCCACCCAAACGTCAGGAAGCCTCCAGAATTCCTGGGCTAGGACAGCTGTTCCCCTGTACCCGTTGTGCTTCCCCTGGCATCACTTTCATTTTATTCTAATTGCTTGGTCATGTGTCTGCTTCTCCCCCTGTAAATTCCTGCCCCACGGGCACAGGGTTGTTCCTGTCTGATGTTCTGCTGCATCCGCCTCCCGTAGCACCGTGCCTGACACACAGTCGGGGCTTGACAGATAGCTGCCTGATGAAAAATTGTGGAGCGAGGGATATCGAGAAATGGGCTGGCACAGTCAGGAAGGCAGTTTATAAACCGCCGGCTGCCCTGCTGTGATTTTTAATCAGAGTGTGCCTCACTTGCCTGCCTCTGTGTCTTTTTACCTGTGAGCTGGGCATAAATCTGGCCCTGCCTGTGCATGAAACAAAGGAGAGCATCAAGGTCCAGTACATTCGAGGAAACCCAGTAAAAACCCTGTAACCCGTTTCTGCTTCACTCCAGGTCTTGCCTCCTTAGCAGTCTCCTCCCAGGGACAGTTATCTCTTTCCTGCTCAGCCCACCTCCTCTCTCTTGGAAACGCAGCCTGATTAGCCCTGCATTTAGTCCATCCAGCAGACGGACGCTTGCGGCTGGCTGCAAGCTGGCCTCGTTTCTGCAGAGCAGGAGGAAACCTTGCTGAGCACGGGTCAGCCTGCAGCCAGCTGGGGATGATTCCGTGGGCTTCTCGCGGTCATAGTGAACCTTCGCTTTCTCGCCGCGTGCCTCTCGTGACCGCCTCTGTGTACCTGGGCTCTTTCTTCCCAGCCCCGCACCGCATCTGAGCTTCATCCGGGCTACCTGGAGATTTCCAGGTGTTGACTCCACAGTTCAAGAGACTAGGTTCTCACTTGAGGCTGCTGGGGACTTGTGAAGATCCTCGGGGCCTGAGAGAGGCAGGAGGAGCTGCTGGGGTAAGAGGCACTGGCTGACCCGAGAGAATCCTGGACCATTTCACAAGCTTCCCCGGTTAACCCCTGCACCGGCTGCCGTTGAGTAGCCAATGTGCACTCGCAGGACAGTGAGGCGTGGCGGCCGGTCCGAGAGCTTTTAGAAGGATGGGGAGAGGGGACGGCTGGGAGATGAGATCAAAGGAAAAGCTTTTGAACCATATTTGAGGAGAAACAGGATCTCTGGGGATCTGGGTGGTGGGAACTGGTAGGCAGAGGAGTCTGGGTGCTCCTTCTGGGATGTGCGGTTGCTCAGACTTGGAGTGGCTCGTTGAGATTCTGGGGTGAGAGTACCATTGCCTTAGCTTGAGTCCTGCCCCTCCACTTGGCCAGGAGCCTAGGGGGGCCCACACTTGGACAGTTGTGCCACCAGGACTGTCTTTTGGGGAGAGGTGGTCTCCCACAGCAGAAATGGGTGCAGTTACTAGAGGAAGGAGTAACAGATGCTAAGCAGACAAAGAAAGACATACCCATTGTGGTCACAGCCGGTCATCTTAGTAAAACCCATCGCTGCCTCCACCCCTCCTGCCTTGGCAAACCTGCAAGGCTCCCCCGCCTCTTTCCACAGGCAAGTTTTGTGCTACATTCCGACTTGAGCACATTCGTTCAGTGTATCCAAAGGCCGCTCAGGGATGGTACGGTTCTTGGAGTGAGGCTGGGTCTCTGTCTTCCGTGCAACTCTTCTTAACAACGTCTTGAACGCTACCTGCAAATCCATCCCACTGGCGATTACAGGGTGCAGCCTGCAGCACAGGTCCCATGTGGCTTGGGACTCGGGGGGAAGCAGCGTGGGCTGCAGGTTGCCCCTCGTCACCAGGTAGCCTTGTTCTCCAGAAACCACCCAAAACTGGAGCAGAAATCCCCATCGCACTCTGGCTCCCCAGCGCCCCCCCTCGGCTAGCCTCTGCCCTCTAACTGGCGTGGTTTCTCTTTGCAGCAGAAAAGAACACCTCGGGAATGATAAGCCGCCCTTCTCCAGGGAGGATGGAGTGGATCGTCCCTCTGATTGTGGTGTCAGCCTTGACCTTCGTGTGCCTCATCCTCCTCATTGCTGTACTGGTTTACTGGAGGTGAGTCAGCCAGGCAGCCCTGACACAGAGGGTGTGGGCGTCGGGTTGTGCTGTCAGCATGCTGCCCTGGCGGGGGGTGGCTGGCCCGAGGGGAGGGGAAGCCCACGGCCTCTTCATTCAGAAAGGTAAGGTAGCTGGAGTGTTTCCTGGTGTCGCCACCTGGGAGATCCGCTTTATCTGCAAGAAGCCGGTGGGATAGAGCCACTACTGAGATGAAGGCGCTCATGATGGGTTTCTAGGATTGAGTGCCAAAGAGGCGATTGCTTGGGAATCAGGGAGATCCGGGTTCAAATCCCAGGCCTGCTACTTGCTGGCAACAAATCCCATTTCCACTCTGAGCTTCAGTTCCTAAACCTGCAAACGGAGTTAATAAGTTTCATAGCATTTCCAGTTTCCCTGAGACCGTGCTTCACTTTGTCGTATCCGCATAATAGCTCCTCTTGACCTGAAAATTTTTTTCATAGCCCTTTGCTGAAAATTCGGTGATAGGAAAACGTTTATCATGTTATGTGGCATTTAATAGACACAGGATAAAGATGGCTGATGGCAAGTCATCCTTATGTTAGCATCATCCTTGAACTGGTTCTCACTGCTTCCCACGGGAAGCCTGCTTGCAGCTCCTATTTAAAAGTTGTGTGTTTTTTCAGCTACACTCTCTCAGCCAGTTTAACTGAGTGAAGCAGGCTTGGCCCACGCGGCTGGCCTGGCTGCCTTCACCTGTCAGACTGATGTAGGAAGCTTCTGCCCTTTAACAAGCTTCATCAGTGATGAATACGTGTCATATTTCCCTCCCTCCCTCCCTTCTTTCCATTCATTTGATGAATTTTGAGCCCCTGTGGTGTGCCAGACACTCTTCTCTCATGGAGCTTACATCTTAGTGGGGGAGACAGGCAATAAATAAAGCAAACGAAGTGGCGGTAAGTGTATAATGGAGAAAACTAAATCTGGAAAGCAGAGGGGGGATGCTGAGGCTTAGCGGTGAGCGGGCAGAGTGGTTAAGGAAGGCCTACCTGGCGAGTGGTATTTGTCCAAAGACCTAAAGGAGGAAGGAGTCAAATGGGCTCCACCTGGGGCATGTTCCAGGCAGAGGAAACAGCATGTGCAAAGGCCCTGAGGCAGGAGTGCGCCTCGTATGTTCCAGGAATGGCCAAGAGGTGTGGCTGGAGCAGGTGAGAATGGGAGAGAGTGGTAGGAAAGGGCATCAGGAAGAAACAGGATGGAAGGGAGTTGGGTCAGGGACTGCTTTGTGGGCCATTGTAAACACATTGCCTTTGACCCTAAGAGAAGTACTGTTTGGTAGAGAAGTGTTGTGATCTAACTTCAGGATTACTTGGCTGTGCTGCAAAGACCACTGCAGAGGAGCAAGGGGCAGAAGCAGAGAGACCAGGTAGAAGACTACTGAACTGGTCCCGGAAGGAGTGATGGTGTCTCCCGTGAGGGCAGCAGTGCAGGTTGTAGAACTGATTGGATATAGATACATTCTGAAGGTGGGATCAACAGATTGCCGACAGATTGGCCTGTGTCCCTAGGTCTGTTTTCAGTTGGAAAGAACAAGAGAAGAAGGAAGCGTTCATCCGAGGCTCCCCCAGGCGTCTAACTATAGCTGCGTTAGTGCTACAGACCAGCTAGATGATGGGTTATATTGTGTTTCAGGGTGAGCCTGGAAACACTAGACTCACCTCCATGCCGTCCTTTCTCCAGGACAGTGGTTTGCAAACAAATAGTTGTCTGGAGCCTGTTAGTAACTGGGAGGCTGCCTAACGTGGGTTGAACTGAGCACAGAGAGGGAACGAAAGGTCTGCCTGCCCTCCTCTTGGCTCCTTTTGGTGCCGTGTGGTTTTAGTTGCAGACTCTCCCCACAAAGGAACACAGAGAACCCACAGCTGCCCCTGGCTGGGTAACCCTAGCAACCCCAGTGTGGAAAAGTTCCTGTTCCAAATAGTTCTAGCAAAAACCTCAGGGTTGTTTCTGGTTGGCCCACCTTGGCTCTCTGCCTACCTGAGAACGGATCACTCTGACCAAAGCAGACCGTGGACATTTGGCCAAGCAGACGTGTTGAGGGCAAGCTGCTTACAGGAAGGGGCTGTGTAATGTCATAAAGAGAGCTTTCAAGACCCTTACATTCAAGGTGTTTTTTCCCATTAGAAATTCACACTGTTCATATTTTTGACAAACTCAGTGAGTCTGAATCAAAACTATAGGGCTCTTTTCACTGCAATTGCAACGGGTTCATGAAACCGTTGGAAGTGAAAGCCGAGGACTCTGAATTGTTTCTCCACTAGCGTCCCTTGCACGATGTGGGTGTTTGCTGATGTTCACAGAGTCCTTTTTGAGCACCAGCTGCTGTGCCAAGCTCTCGCCAGGCCCCATCTCCTGGGATCCTTACGACACGTTTGTATGTTCCCATCCCCATATTAAAAGTAAGGGGCAGAAGCTCGGGGTGGGGCGCGTGACTCGTGAAGGGTTCTGCAGGAAGTGGTGGGCCCTGGTTTTGAACACAAGATGTCTTCAATCTAGAATCCATGAACTTTTTGAACCCCTGAGATACGTACCTGGTACTGCACTGAATCCTGTGGAGGCGGAGCGTGATGGACGTTCAGCTCTGAGTCACGTGGACTTGGGGTCCGTGGGCCTGTTGTGCCAGTGCCTCACCGTTAGGCTCGGCTGCTTTCTTTGACCAGGGAAGGGAGAGGGAACCAGCATTTGTTGAAATGCCTGCCGTGGGCGCAGGAGTGTGCGTTGTTCTCATCCACTCCTGGTCAGAACCATTTCTGTTGCTGCTGACAGAGAGAGACCTCTTCCAAACTGCCTTAAGCACAGGAAGGAAAGAGCTGGTTGATGCGTGACGTTGGATGTTCCGGAGCATCAGGCCCAGCTCTTTTGGAAAGACAAGGAAAACGGGGCTCGGCATGTTCTGTGAGCCTCTTTCCCTCGCCCTCTGTCTCTGGGATCTGCACTTTTCTCTGTCTGTCTGGTCTTTTCTCTTGGGGAGGCCCTCTGACTGTTTCCACATGGTGGCCTCTGGCCCATGTTGGACTTACATCCCCCCATCCCAGTGGAAAGGGAATTGCTCTCCTCCAGTAGTGCCAGTTAAACCCCAAGGTGGCATGTCTTAGGACTGACTCGGGGTATTTGCCCGTCCCGAGAGCCCTCTGGCAGCCAGCGGAGATGAAGACTTGTCAGGCCTGGGTCTTACATTTAACTCTGGAGCCCAGAAATGAGGACGTTGCCCTCGAAACCACATGCATTGAAGGTGGACAAGGGGTGGTTCCCCAAAGGACCGTCAAGACCCAGAGAGGCGACTGGATGCAGGTGCTAGGCAGACAGAAGAGGGCAGTGCCCCTCCAAAAGCTGAGAAGTCGGAATCAAGGAGGGGAGGGATTTGCACTAAGAAAAGAGAATTCAGACTTGGATAGCAGGGCAAATGCGCGTGTAAATAGCCGGAAAGAAACAAGGCAGGTGTGTGAGCTCAGCGCGGCCAGCCTGGGGTTCTCACTAGGACTCTGGTGTCACACGTGTGTGTGTCATGCCCTGGAAAAATGAGGGGTGCTTTCAATCCTGTCTCAAGTGCAGGATTATTAAAGAGTGCATGCAGGAGTTTAGAAGGTTCAGCTCAGGGTTCTGCTATGGAATAATAAAGCTATTTTCCTTTTCTGTGGGCATTGGAGCCCCTTGCAGCTCCCATTCGGCAAGCGCTTGTGGAGTTCCTGCCGCACGCTGTGCTGGGCCTGGTGATTTAGGGTTCATGGCCCTTCCCTCAAGGCCCTCACGGTCCCCTGGGCGACGCAGTCAGGTAAACAAAGACTACGGCGAGTGTACGGACAGCAGTGAGCCCAAGTTGCTGTGACAGCACGCAGGCAGGACTTGCAGCAGGCCGGGGGGCGGAGTGGAGTCAGACAAGGCTCCCTGGGGGAGCTGAGGCATGAGCTGGGCCTTGAAGCACAGCGGTCCCCAGCCAGTGAAGGAGGTGTGGCGCTGGAGAGAGAGAACCCAGCCTCTCGTAAGCAGGCACCTGTGGTTCAGTGTTGCTGGAACAAAGCATGAGGACAGGAGGGGCCCGATCACGAAGGCCCCGATGCCACTGTCATATCCTGAGAGTGATGGAAACGTATGAAGGGCCAAAGCTGCGAGAGGGCAAGACGAAAAGCGGCAAACACTGGGAAGTGAAGTACGAACACGGGCCAGAGTCAGACAGCCTGGATTTGGGGCCAGGCATTACCGGTCCCTCACCGTGTGGGTCGCCTTAGAGCATATATTTCTAACGGGAATGTGATCATCCCCAAAGTGGTGAAAACGGGTTTGGGGAAGGTGAAAAAACTTTTTGTATATCAAGCATAGATATACACACACACACACACACACACACACACACACACACGTATCTAGTACATACACAGATATGCAGTTTGTCATTGATATTAAAATTTCATTGGGAGGGTGTGATTAGGGAAAAAAAGTCTATAAAGGCCCCTTAGGGGAGGTGCCTATGAAAAAAAGGGCGAGAAACACTACCTTAGACAAGACTCCTCCATCACCTTCAGCGTCCTCCTCTGCAAAATAGAGTTAAGAAATGTGCCAGTGAGTTCATGTGAGGATTAGGTCTGAGCACCAGGAAATGTTCATTCCATTCCCCAGCAGACGGTGAATATCAGATCCCTGACTGTAGAGAAAAATACAAATTCAGTTCTGGGTCCTGCTGTGCCTAAAGAGAAGTCATTGTTCTCGAATAAAGAAAATCAGGTTTACAGATCTAAACAGATGCTGTCCCGGACATGTAATCATATCGTAGGACTGCACACAATTCCCAATTATATGTTCACTGCTTAACACATGGCTTGAAAATAACTTTCGGAATTTCCTTCTAGAATTCCTTCTTTTGCGTGATCTCAGTTGTGCAAAGTACTTATCCTAGAAATAGCTGAAAGTTGCCTGTTGGGAGCTAAGGATAGTAGAAATGTAGGTGAACCTACCGAGCAGAACCACTTTGGGCCAAAAAAGGGGAGTGCGGGGCTTCCCTGGTGGCGCAGTGGTTGAGAGTCCCCTGCCGATGCAGGGGACACGGGTTCATGCCCCGGTCCAGGGAGATCCCATATGCTGCGGAGCGGCTGGGCCCGTGAGCCGATGAGCCTGTGCATCCGGAGCGTGTGCTCCGCAACGGGAGAGGCCACAACAGTGAGAGGCCCGCGTATCGCAAAAAAAAAAAAGGGAAGGGCGACCATAAAGCTAATGATTGGTTTGGGTGATACTCTTAATGGGCTTGCAGACAATTCCAGAGGAGCTCACCCTAAGTAACTAAAGATGTGACCCCACCCACGGCCCTGTCCCTTCTGAAACAACACTGAGGCAGGGTGGTCAGCCTGGGCAGCGCTGGCATCAGCTGCTAGAGCTGCTGCAGGAGATACCCCCACCCCACCCCCCCCGCCACCCAGCGGCGTAACCACACGAAGCTGAGTCCTCACCGTGTGAAGTCTGAGGGGGTTTGGGCAGCCCTTTCCCACCTGGGGTGGAGAAAAAATTGATAGAAAAATCGACGAGGCACCTAGCTTTCAACTGCACGGCCCGGGAGTGTAATCCTCCACTCCTGTTTGCTCCCCATTGGCCACAGATGGCCCCTCAGCCCCAAGGACACGCGATAAGTTGGGGAGCGCACTGATATTCGTGGAGCACAGCCAGAAGTATCCTTAAATATTTAGGCCCTTTGGCATCATTGGGTTAAGAGTATGTTTCCTGAAAGGGACCTCTTTGGAGGCCAATTGTTAGTCTCATTACATCACATTTGGCCAAAACTAAAAAATATAGGTAGAGACCTCGTATATTTCTGGTCGACTGGAGGATATACAGAAGTCCTTTAGGGAGCTATTTGAGCACCATTTTTACAGGCAGCAACATGAGTTTGTGGGAGAAGTTTAGTTTGAAATACGGTTGGCTGAGATGTTACAGGTAAGGTCTCTCTCCGAGTCTCCTTGCAAAGGTCTGCCTTGAAGAGATGTAGTAAAATCTGTAACAATGCAGAAGGTGCTGTAAAGCTAGGAAGAAACATGCAGAGCGTTTTGGCACCAGGGTCAGGGCGGTGGGACAACTAATAAAGATACAATCAAGGAAAAATCAATGAGCACTTACCACTTGCCTCCTTTTATAAGTGGTGCCCCGTGTGTGCCTTTTAAATAGTGTAACCCATACCAACATGCGACGGTGCAGAGCTGTAATCGTTTCAGTTGAAATGAGGGAGAAGAAATCAATTCAGTACTTTTTGAAGTGTGCCATTTTGGCCCTGTTCCCGAAGATGGTAACAAAACGCACCTTTTGAATGACTACAGTCAGAAAGGCCGTTCCAAGAGCTCCAGCCCCCCGTCTCACCAAGACAAGCTGTTATATGGCATTAATGTGCTGACGTTCTTGAAAAAGACTTGGAGCAGCACAGCTGCTGCCACTCAGAAGAGGAAATTTTGGAGAAGGTTTCTTTGCGATTTTCATAATTTGAGGTTGATGCTGGGAAAAGAGCTCTATACAGGGTGTCCAGTCCGTATGCTGGGGCATGCAACTTGTTTATTTATTAACTTGCTCCATAGAATACCTTAGCAACTGTGAGCGAGACATGAGCGTCCACTTCGAATTGTCAGTATTGTGAAGATATTTTTAATTCTTTTTTTTCCTGTACTCTTGAGGAAAATTGCTTTGAAGGTAGCTCTTCTCTCTCTGATGAGCAAAGAAAGTCTTACCCTGACATGGCTTCATATATCTTAAGGCCTGAACAGCCAAGAATCTCTTCTTGAGTATTCACCATAATACACATGTGCTAAGCGGATTGACATTCGAATCCTTGGAATTATTACATCCATTTTGCAGATCAGAAAACTGAGGCTTGGTAAAATCATAAGTCACAGTGTTAATCTTTGGTGGATCCTGGATTTGAACCCAGCCACTCTGACTTCATTGCCCACTGTGTTAATCATTACATTGTTTTGCCTAGACGGGGAATAGCTTGTCTGGAGGCATTTACTTCCTTCCACAGCCTGTTTTTGTAACACATGTTTGTGTGTTGAAAAGATCCTATGTTTTGGATTTGCCAAAAACACAAAGGAGAAAACTTGAGGACCAACTATATGTATTTTCAAGTGTTTTAGAAGCCAAATAGATTTTGATGTTGAATAATATCACCTGTCTGTTCTGTTCTTAGTTCCAGCTAATCAGTGCTATCGTACCTTGATGACAAATTGAGCATCTTATTGACCGTAATTCTAGCTTGGGAAAGAACTTTCCAGAAGTATAAAACAGCTTTTCTTCTCACACTCAGATAGGGCTGAGCTAACTACACAGACTCTGGAACAGAAAATGGAAACTCAAAGTGGGAATTGTAACATCTAACCCAGGTTTGTTGCAGTTTGGTATTAGAAGGATTTCACTTTCTGATCTGAGAAATTCACATCCCTCTTCAGCCCATGACTGAGCCGTCTGTATATTCCGTGGTAAATCAGTCAACACCAATTTAGCTTCATAGGCAGATAGAAGAAGGTCTCTCTTTTACTCTCATCTTTAGATGTTCAGAAATTTTGCCCTCTGTTGGTGTCTCCTCATTAAGAATGCTGTTCATGAAATCAAGTGCATTGTGTTGACACTGCAATTTTTCTCTTCCCTGGATGTTCAGGGGAGACAGCGTAGTAAATAGGAAGGGACACAAACCACAAATGTGTGTGGGTTTTGAGTTGGCATAACCGAGCCTCTGGTACACAAACAGATGCGTGTCAGGTCAAGTGTGGGCAGGCGCTAACACCCTTCTTGATGGAGGAATGGCAGACCACGTGTGCCCAGCGGAGCTCGCATCCCTCCTGGATTCCACAGTAGCAGCCGTGACACTCAGAGCTGCTGTGAGCCGGGCACACGCTCTGCGCCCATCTGCTCTAGCAGCGGGCGCTCCCGTGCGTGCTCTCTGATGACTGGATTTGGTTTAGATGTTTGCCCTCCCCCCCTCCGCCCCAGGAAAGTCACAAAAGAGATGGTGTAATAGCAGTGATACCTCCCATGCGCGTGACTGTGGATAGATAGCAAGGGGGAAACATTGTCAATCACGACAGTCAATGATGGTGAATTAACATGAAGCAAACATGACATGACTTAATCCTCACAGCAGCCATGGGTGGTGGCCAAGGTGGCGGGGACTGCATCACCTTCTTCCAAGGGAGAAGACAGTGTCCGGAAGCGGGAACTTGCCCAGGATCACAGGCTAGTATGTTTGGGAAGTACAGTTGACCTCTGAACAAGGCATCTTTGAACTTCAGGGGTTGACTTATACTCGGATTTTTTTTCAGCAGTCAGCACGACAGTACTATACGACCTGTGTTTGGTGGAATCCATGGCCTCACAGATGTGGAGGAAATGTGAATATGAGGGCCAACTACATTATATGCAGATTTTCGACTGTGCAAAGGTCGACACCCTAACCCCCATGTTGTTCAAGAGTCAGCTGTATTCACACCTAGGGCTTTGTTTTGTTTTGTTGACCTAAGACCCTTCACAGCTGGCTCGTGTATTCCTTCCTTCATGTGTTCATTCAAAGACATTTCTCAAGCATCTAGTTTGTGTTGGGCACTGGAGATGCTGCGAGGAGACGGAATTCCTGTCTCAAGGAGCGTGTAGGTTAATGGAGGAGATGAGCAGGTAAACAAAGGTTATCCCAGATAGAGGTCAAAAACTGGCGGCCTCCAGGTCTGTTTTATGTAGCTGACTTCTTGTTTTTTTGGGTTTTTTTAAACATTCCCTCCCTCCCTCCCTCCCTCCCTCCCTCCCTCCCTTCCTTCCTTCTTTCCTTCCTTCCTTCCTTCCTTCCTTTTTTGGCTGTGCCATGCAGCACACAGGATCTTAGTTCCCCTACCAGGGATTGAACCCGTGCCCCCTGTAGTGGAAGCGTGGAATCTTAACCGCTGGACTGCCAGGGAAGTCCTGACATCTTGTTTTTTAAAATCTGAATTATTTTGAAAATAGGAAGATTTTGCTTAAAACCCCAGCTGTCTGGGTTCTCGTGATCAACAGGGAGATCGACATCACTGTTCTCACATCCCCTCATGGCACTAGTAGGCTGCACAGAGCCAACTGGTCCCCTGCTCGCCAGTCTGCCCGTCTCTGCCCTTCACTTAAATGTGCATTCTTCTATGCAAAATAAAGTCCACTTTTGTGGGCAGGCTCAGATTCTTTCTGAGGGGATTTGGGGCACATACACAGGCATTGGGTCAGACCAAGCTGTTTTTCTGTATCTCTTGTGAGGGAGGGCATGAGAATCAAAAGATGGGTTTACATGCAATTCAAGTCTAGAAAAAGCCAAGCTTCCCAGTCGTACTTTTTGGTGGCTTTGTGTGATCACCTTTATCTTTTCTGTAAACAGACCACTCACGGGGCCGCCTGTATTCTGGGCATGATTCTTTCTTTTATAAACTGGTAAACTGCCCATGTCACTCATCTCTCTGGGGAACCTGTACCTGTAGGTATAGTTCAAGAAGGTTTTTTTTTTTAATCATTAGGAATAACTGTTACAATCCAGCTCGGCAAAGCCTGACAACGTGTGGAGCCAGTGGGGAGAAGAATGCACATTTCATGATGCCGAAACGTGCTTGCCTCGGAGGGTTGAGTTTCTGATGACATGGTGGTGTCTTGCTCTGAGATGCTAAAAGCATGGGGGTAGGGAGCCTCTAGAGACCGCAGCTGTTCCTGAAGATGGACAGCTATTTTTTTCTTTCTCTGGGCAGCTCTGTGCAGGGAGATCTGGGTCACATGGGCGATCCTAGGCAACTTTTGCTCAATAACTGTTTCCCAAATGGCTACTCAGGGGCCTTTCAGAATTCAGAGAACCGTCCGTTGTTATAGTAACCGGCCCCCTGCTGTCTAGTTGGCCCTGAGATGCCAGTTGAAGCTCTTAGAACCAGGGAACGTGTAGTCACTTAGACAAAAGCAGGGAGAGATTCACCACTAAAGGTTGCCATTTAAACACTATGATACTTAAAAGACAGGATGCACTCTGTTGAGAAGTGAATGGATACATTTTTCAGCCAAGCTGGCTTTTCAGGAAAAGGGAAACTCCTTATAATATTCAGTCTCTGCTACATAACCAACCCCTTTCTTTGGATTTCTCTGAATTAAGTGTCCTCTCTCCCAGGGCTGATCGGGTCTGTCCTGTCGGGTTGCTCAGGTAGCCCCCTCGATTATTCAGGATGTTAGTTTTATGGCATTTGCTTCTCGGCGGAGTGTTGTCAGTTTACAGGGTGGTAGCTTGAAGCGCCTGTGATTGTGTGTGAGGAGAAACTGCGGAGATAGCCGGCTCCGCTCCAAAATTCCCGAGTGAGTCTGGCAGAATTCAGAGTAGGGCTAAGGGTTGAGAGGAAGTCTAAATATTTTAGGAAGCTGCAAATTTCAAGTTCTTATGAAAATTTGCAAAAACACTCCACACACTCGTGATTTCCTCGGATTAATGTTGGTAGCCGCGCTGAGTATGTGCGTGGTTTTGAGGACAGTTGTTGTAGTTGCAGAATGTACTCAATAGAGGGAGACAAGAAGTTCTGAATTACAGCACCCTCCCCTTCCCTTCCTCACCCCGACACTTTTTAATCATTTTCCCAAGTTTTGATTCCTCCCTAATTTGGTTTCTGCGCCAAGCACTTTTACCCAACTTGGAGCCTAATAATTAACAAAATAAATGAAAGCTTGTATTAAGGGAGAAGAAAAACCTAATAGTTGAGAATTAGAGGATGTCTCTTCCTAGAAGTAGAAAACCACCAAGTAAATCAGAAGTTAACAAATGTTCTTTGAAATCACATAACTTGAATTCAGAGTTCTGCATGGGATTCATGAGAACTTCTAAAAAAGAGAACCTTCCTATATCGGAGTTAATCTTTACTGTTCTATCAATGGAGTTTGGAAAGAATAGGAATCCTTTCAGTGTGAAATGCTATAGCCCAGGTGGTTTGGGGATTAAATATAATTAAATGAACATTTTCCAGTATGACAGAAGTGCATCTTTCAAATGCTAGAGCTAAGTCTCCAATTCTCAGGTCATTTAAGTTTTAAGGGGAAACGAAATATCAGACTTTATATTTGGTAATAACTTGCCAACTGCTACCTCCACCTTATCTGAGGAGCCCTCATACTGTTCCACCATCTGTATTGTGAATCAGGAAAGTGTTTGTCCAGAGATGAGAGGAACGCATGGGGAAAAGGCAAAACCCCGGATTGGTCTAACAGCACCGAATTCAGAGAAATCTGTGGCAGAAGGGAGGTTCAAACGGTACCAAATAGATTCCTCCCAAGTTCTATTTATTCCAATGGTATTTTAAGCCATCCTGTTTGCAGGGGAGCTTGTCAAAAGTGGAAGGACCAGAGGTCATTATTGGGTTGGTGATATCTTTTTTTAATTTTTTTTAACATCTTTATTGGAGTATAATTGCTTTACAATGGTGTGTTAGTTTCTGCTTGATAACAAAGTGAATTAGCTATACATATACATATATCCCCATATCTCCTCCCTCTTCTGTCTGCCTCGCACCCTCCATATCCCAACCCTCTAGGTGGTCACAGAGCACCGAGCTGATCTTCCTCTGCTATGTGGCTGCCTCCCACTAGCTATCTGTTTTACATTTAGTAGTGTATATATGTCCACGCCACTCTCTCACTTCATCCCAGCTTCCCCTTCCCCCTCCCCATGTCCTACAGTCCATTCTCTACATCTGCGTCTTTATTCCTGTCCTGCCCCTAGGTTCTTCAGACCTTTTTTTTTTTTAGATTCCATATACATGTGTTAGCATACAGTATTTGTTTTTCTATTTCTGACTTACTTCACTCTGTATGACAGACTCTAGGTCCAGCCACCTCACTACAAATAACTCAATTTCGTTTCTTTTTATGGCTGAGTAATATTCCATTGTATATATGTGCCACATCTTCTTTATCCATTCATCTGTTGATGGACACTTAGGTTGCTTCCATGTCCTGGCTATTGTAAATAGAGCTTCAGTGAACATTGTGGTACACGACTCTTTTTGAATTATGTTTTCTCAGGGTATATGCCCAGTAGAGGGATTGCTGGGTCATATGGTAGTTCTATTTTTAATTTTTTAAGGAACCTCCATACTGTTCTCCATGGTGGCTGTATCAGTTTACATTCCCACCAACAGCTCAACATGTTCCCTTTTCTCCACCCTCTCCAGCATTTATTGTTTCTAGATTTTTTGATGATGGCCATTCTGACTGGTGTGAGGAGATACCTCATTGTAGTTTTGATGTGCACTTCTCTGATGATTAGTGATGCTGAGCATCCTTTCATGTGTTTCTTGGAAATCTGTATATCTTCTTTGGAGAAATGTCTATGTAGGTCTTCCACCCATTTTTGGATTGGGTTGTTTGTTTTTGATATTGAGCTGCATGAGCTGCTTGTAAATGTTAGAGATTAATCCATTGTCAGTTGCTTAATTTGCAAATATTTTCTCCCATTCTGAGGGTTGTCTTTTCGTCTTGTTTATGGTTTCCTTTGCTCTGCAAAAGCTTTTCAGTTTCATTAGGTCCCATTCATTTATTTTTGTTTTTATTTCCATTACTCTAGGACGTAGGTCATAAAGGATCTTGCTGTGATTTATGTCATAGAGTGTCCTGCCTATGTTTTCCTCTAAGAGTTTTATAGTGTCTGGCCTTACATTTAGGTCTTTAATCCATTTTGAGTTTATTTTTGTGGACGGTGTTAGGGAGTGTTCTAATTTCATTCTTTTACATGTAGCTGTCCAGTTTTCCCAGCACCACTTATTGCAGAGACTGTCTTTCCTCCATTGTATACTCTTCTCTCCTTTATCAAAAATAAGGTGACCATATGTGCCTGGGTTTATCTCTGGGCTTTCTGTCCTGTTCCATTGATCGATATTTCTGTTTTTGTGCCAGTACCATACTGTCTTGATTACTGTAGCTTTGTAATATAGTCTGAAGTCCGGGAGCCTGATTCCTCCAGCTCCACTTTTCTTTCTCGAGATTGATTTGGCTCTCCCTAGTCTTTTGTGTTTCCATACAAATTGTGCAATTTTTTGTTCTAGTTCTGTGAAAAATGCCATTGGTAGTTTGATAGGGACTGCATTGAATCTGTAGATTGCTTTGGGTAGTATACTCATTTTCACATTATTGATTCTTCCAATCCAAGAACATGGTATATCTCTCCATCTGTTTGTATCATCTTTAATGTCTTTCATCAGTGTCTTACAGTTTTCTGCATACAGGTCTTTTGTCTCCTTAGGTAGGTTTATTCCTAGGTATTTTTTTCTTTTCGTTGCAATGGTAAATGGGAGTGTTTCCTTAATTTCTCTTTCAGATTTTTCATCATTAGTGTATAGGAATGCAAGAGGTTTCTGTGCATTAATTTTGTATCCTGCTACTATACCAAATACATTGATTAACACTAGTAGTTTTCTGGTAGCATCTTTAGGATTCTCTATGTATAGTATCATGTCATCTGCAAACAGTGACAGCTTTACTTCTTCTTTTCTGATTTGGAAACATTTTATTTCTTTTTCTTCTCTGATTGCTGTGGCTAAAACTTCCAAAACTATGTTGAATAATAGTGGTGAGAGTGGACAACCTTGTCTTCTCCCTGATCTTAGAGGAAATGCTTTCACTTTTTCACCATTGAGAATGATGTTCGCTGTGGGTTTGTCATATATGGCCTTCATTGTGTTGAGGTAAGTTCCCTCTATGCCTCCTTTCTGGAGGGGTTTTATCATAAATGGGTGTTGAATTTTGTCAAAAGCTTTCTCTGCATCTATTGAGATGATCATATGGTTTTTCTCCTTCAGTTTGTTAATATGGTGTATCACATTGATTGATTTGCATATATTGAAGGATCCTTGCATTCCTGGGATAAACCCCACTTGATCATGGTGTATGATCCTTTTAATGTGCTGTTGGATTCTGTTTGCTAGTATTTTGTTGAAGATTTTTTCATCTATGTTCATCAGTGATATTGGCCTGTGGTTTTCTTTCCTTGTGACATCTTTGTCTGGTTTTGGTATCAGGGTGACGGTGGCCTCGTAGAATGAGTTTGGGAGTGTTCCTCCCTCTGCTATACTTTGGAAGAGTTTGAGAAGGATAGGTGTTAGCTCTTTTCTAAATGTTTGATAAAATTCACCTGTGAAGCCGTCTGGTCCTGGGCTTTTGTTTGTTCGAAGATTTTTAATCACAGTTTCAATTTCAGTGCTTGTGATTGGTCTGTTTATACTTTCTCTTTCTTCCTGGTTCAGTCTCAGAAGGTTGTGATTTTCTAAGAATTTGTCCATTTCTTCCAGGTTGTCCATTTTGTTGGCATATAGTTGCTTGTAGTAATCTCTCATGATCCTTTGTATTTTTGCAGTGTCAATTGTTACTTCTCTTTTTTCATTTCTAATTCTATTGATTTGAGTCTCCTTCCTTTTTTTCTTGATGAGTCTGGCTAATGGTTTATCAATTTTGTTTATCTTCTCAAAGAAGCAGCTTGTAGTTTTATTGATCTTTGCTATCGTTTCCTTCATTTTTTTCATTTATTTCTGATTTGATCTTTATGATTTCTTTCCTTTTGCTAACTTTGGGGGTTTTTTGTTCTTCTTTCTAGAATTGCTTTAGGTGTAAGTTTAGCTTGTTTACTTGAGAGGTTTCTTGTTTCTTGAGGTAGGATTATATTGCTATAAACTTCCCTCTTAGAACTGCTTTTCCTGCATCCCATAGGTTTTGGGTCATCGTGTTTTCATTGTCATTTGTTTCTAGGTATTTTTTGATTTCCTGTTTGATTTCCTCAGTGATCTCTTGGTTATTTAGTAGTGTATTGTTTAGCCTCCATGTGTTTGTATTTTTCACAGATTTTTTTTTCTGTAATTGATATCTAGTGTCATAGCGTTGTGGTTGGAAAAGATACTTGATACAATTTCAATTTTCTTAAATTTACTGAGGCTTGATTTGTGACCCAAAATATGATCTATCCTGGAGAATGTTCCATGAGCACTTGAGAAGAAAGTGTATTCTGCTGTTTTTGGATGGAATGTCCTATAAATACCAATTAGGTCCATTTTGTTTAATGTATCATTGAAAGCTTGTGTTTCCTTATTTATTTTCATTTTGGATGATCTGTCCATTGGTGAAAGTGGGGTGCTAAAGTCCCCTACTATGATTGTGTTACTGTTGATTTCCCCTTTTATGGCCTTTAGCATTTGCCTTATGTATTGAGGTGCTCCAGTGTTGGGTGCATAAATATTTACAATTGCTATATCTTCTTCTTGGATTGATCCCTTGATCATTATGTAGTGTCCTCTTTGTCTCTTGTAATAGTCTTTATTTTAAAGTCTTATTTTGTCTGATATGAGAATTGGTACTCCAACTTTCCTTTGATTTCCATTTGTGTGGAATGTCTTTTTCCATCCCCCCACTTTCAGTCTGTATGTGTCCCTAGGTCTGAAGTGGGTCTCTTATAGACAGCATATATACGGGTCTTGTTTTGTATCCATTCAGCCAGTCTGTGTCTTTTGGTTGGAACATTTAATCCATTTACATTTAAGGTAGTTATCGATATGTATGTTCCTATTACCATTTTCTTAATTGTTTGGGGTTTGTTATTGTAGGTCTTTTCCTTCTCTTGTGTTTCCTGCCTAGAGAGGTTCCTTTAGCATTTGTTATAAAGCTGGTTAGGTGGTGCTGAATTCTCTTAGCTTTTGCTTGTCGGTAAAGGTTTTAATTTCTCCGTCAAATCTGAATGAGATCCTTGCTGGGTAGAGTAATCTTGGTTGTAGGTTTTTCCCTTTCATCACTTTAAATATGTCCTGCCACTCCCTTCTGGCTTGCTGAGTTTCTGCTGAAAGATCAGCTGTTAACCTTATGGGGATTCCCTTGTGTGTTATTTGTTGTTGTTCCCTTGCTGCTTTTAATATTTTTGTTTGTATTTAATTTTTGATAGTTTGATTAATATGTGTCTTGGCACGTTTCTCCTTGGATTTATACTGTATGGGACTCTCTGCGCCTCATGGACTTTGGTGGCTCTTTCCTTTCCCATGTTAGGGAAGTTTTCAACTATAATCTCTTCAAATGTTTTCTCAGTCCCTTTCTGTTTCTCTTCTTCTTCTGGGACCCCTATAATTTGAATGTTGATGAGTTTTATGTTGTCCCAGAGGTCTCTGAGACTGTCCTTAATTCTTTTCATTCTTTTTTCTTTATTCTGCTCTGCAGTAGTTATTTGCACTATTTTATCTTGCAGGTCACTTATCCATTCTTCTGCCTCAGTTATTCTTCTGTTGGTCCCTTCCAGAGAATTTTTAATTTCATTTATTGTGTTGTTCATCATTGTTTGTTTGCTCTCTAGTTCTTCTACGTCCTTGTTAAACATTTGTTGTATTTTCTCCATTCTATTTCCAAGATTTTGGATCACCTTTACTATCATTACTCTGAATTCTTTTTCAGGTAGACTGCCTAGTTCCTCTTCATTTGTTTGGTCTGGTGGGTTTTTACCTTGTTCCTTCATCTGCTGTGTGTTTCTGTGTCTTCTCATTTTGCTTATCTTACTGTGTTTGGGGTCTCCTTTTCACAGGATGCAGATTCGTAGTTCCCGTTGTTTTTGGTGTCTGCTCCCAGTGGCTACGGTTGGTTCAGTGGGTTGTGTAGGCCTCCTGGTGGAGGGGACTGGTGCCTGTGTTCTGGTGGATGAGGCTGGATCTTGTCTTTGTGGTGGGCAGGACCACATCCTGTGGTGTGTTTTGGGGTATTTGTGACCTTATTATGATTTTAGGCAGCCTTTCTGCTAATGGGTGGGGTTGTATTCCTGTCTTGCTAGTTGTTTTGCGTAGGGTATCCAGCACTGTAGCTTGCTGGTCGTTGAGTGGAGCTGGGTCTCAGCGTTGAGATGGAGATCTCTGGAAGAGCTTTTGCCGTTTGATATTATGTGGATCCAGGATGTCTCAGGTGGACCAGTGTCCTGAACTCAGCTCTTCCACCTCAGAGGCACAGGCCTGACACCCAGCCGGAGCACCAAGACTCTGTCAGCCACATGGCTTAGAAGAAAAGGGAGAAAAAAAGAAACAAAGAAAGAAAGAGAAAAATAAAGTTATTAAAATGAAACATAAAAAATTATTAAAAATAAAGAAAAAATTAAAAAGTAATAAAGAAAGAAGAGAGCAACCAAACAAAAAACAAATTCACCAGTGATAACAAGTGCTAAAAAACTACACTTAAAAAAAAATTAAAAAAAGGACAGAGAGAACCTAGGACAAATGGTAAAAGCAAAACTATACAGAGAAAATCACACTCCACCTCCTTAATTTGGGATGATTCGTTGTCTATTCATGGATTCCACAGATGCAGGGTACAGCAAGTTGATTGTGGAGCTTTAATCCGCTGCTCCTGAGGCTGCTGGGAGAGATTTCCCTTTCTCTTTGTTCGCACAGCTCCCGGGGCTCAGCGTTGGATTTGGCCCCGCCTCTGCGTGTGGGTCGCCCGAGGGCGTCTGTTCTTCGCTCAGACAGGACGGGGTTAAAGGAGCCGCTGATTCGGGGGTTCTGGCTCACTCAGTCCGCGGGGAGGGAGGGGTACGGATGTGGGACGAGCCTGCGGCGGCAGAGGCCGGCGTGACATTGCACCAGCCTGTGGCGCGCCGTGCGTTCTCCCGGGGAAGTTGTCCCTGAATCACGGAAACCTGGCAGTGGCGGGCTGCACGGGCTCCCGGGAGGGGAGGTGTGGATAGTGACCTGTGCTCGCACACAGGCTTCTTGGTGGCGGCAGCAGCAGCCTTAGCATCTCATGCCTGTCTCTGGGGTCCGCGCTGGTAGCCGCGGCTCGCGCCCGTCTCTGGAGCTCGTTTAGGCGGTGCTCTGAATCCCCTCTCCTCGCGCACCCCGAAACAACGGTCTCTTGCCTCTTCGGCAGCTCCAGACTTTTTCCCGGACTCCCTCCCGGCTAGCTGTGGTGCACTAGCCCCCTTCAGGCTGTGTTCACGCAGCCAAGGTTGGTGATATCTTTACCTTCCATTAACACCAGGGGTGATAGAGGTTTCTAATACCTAAAGACAGCTTTTTAAGAGCACAGTTCCCATTTCCCTTTTCTTATCTCAGCATAAAAGACCTTAACTAGCCCAGATATCATTGTGTGTAACCTTCCCCTATGGAACATGCCCCCAGTGTGGCCTAATGGTGGGGTTTGTCTGTGATAGGTGGGAGGGGGGAATCGGTGGAACTCTTGGTGGCCATTTGAAAGTATTGTCTGCTACACCTGTTCTCTTTTGTTTTTTGTCCATTTAGAGGGTGTAACAAAATAAAGTCCAAGGGCTTTCCCAGACGTTTCCATGAAGTGCCTTCTTCTGGGGAGAGAGGAGAGAAGGGGAGCAGGTGAGGGGCAGTCAAGCTTAAGGTGGGGGAGGGGGTCTCTTTGGCCGCGACTGGTTTGCTGGATTTTTGTTCTGTTGCCATGGGGATTAAAGCCCGCTAGACAGCACGGTGCTGAAACTCACCTGTTCTACCCCAGCTCCCAAAAGTATGACTTGCAAATGCCAGTGCAGCTTGCAGGTAGCTGGTAGCAACTAAATTTATGTCCTATGCGTGCTTGCTTTGCTTGATTTTGCCACTTGGGGGGATGTTTTCTGTTTCTAGGATGGGGGTGCGTTCTGTGTTTATGTGTCTGTATGTCTGTTGCATCCATTTTCTTTCTGAAATTTCAGATGTTTGCATGTTTGAGAGTTTTAAAACAAAACAGTTTATGCATGCGTTTAGCCTTATAAGCGAAAAATGCCTTGTAGAAACGTAAATTTGTAGAAGAGTTAAAGAAGACGACTAGGAAGGGAAGAACAAGTAAATGGGGTTACATCGTGTGTTTTTCCATAAGAAGGCTAAAATTTAAAAAAATAAATAAAAGTTCTAGATAGCTTGAATACTTGAAAAAATTATTGTCCTGGCAAGATTTATAATAAACCTTTAGAATTCGGGATTATGTAATTTTAATCACCACACATGAGCCCTTGATAATACTTTTGTAAGGCTTATCTAGGCAAACTGCTTAATATGGTAATTAATACTTTAATATTAAATGGCCAATTAGGATAATTCACTAGTTAATATTTTGTTGTGAGTAGTCCTCTATTACTTTCAATGAACCAATTTATTGAATTTACATTAGAATTTTTACATGGAATTATTTGTCTCCATTGGTTGTGGGTAAATCAGATTATTAGATGAAATTGTAGATATCCACCCACTATAATCAGGGATACCTATGAGACGTATACCTATCCTAAGATGGTATAGTATAAGAATTATGGGAGATTAATGAGAAATTCTATGATCCATCTTCTTTTAAGGTCAACGGTGCAATTTTGGCCTTTTAGAGAAAGGCAGTAACTGCTGACTCTGGTAATGTAATTATTCTTTCTATGATCTCTTTTTACTTATTGAAGTCTTCAATTTTGAATCACATTTTCAACACTCCAAGGGTAAAAACTGAAAGAGAAACCCCTCTGTACAAGCTTTCGATTCAAAGATCTAATCTTAAGAGGGAGACCTTGAACATCAATTAAATGCCTACCTTTTATGCCCAGTTCATTATAAATATAATGTGGTTTTGACTGTAACACTTTTAAAAGCCAGCATTACCTCGTGGATGGCACAAAGATAAATGCTCTTCCAATTTCTAAGTCCTTTCCAGAAATGATGCCGTAGCCAAGTGGACTGTTAGACTGTTACTAAGTCTAATTTTTGTACTTGGCCCCAAATGTGGGAGTGTGCTCGTTAGAGATATATTTTAGATCCTGAGAGGCTATGTTTTGTTATAAAGCACTTCAGTCCCTCTGGTATCTTCTGTACTTCTGAGTGCCAGAAGCTTGGGGGAAGCACAGTTTTATGTAGGTCTAGAAGTTGAGAACTATCTTGGGAAACTACAAGTATTTATAGAATTCACCTACTTGTGAATCATGTCTTTGACTTTACTTTTTTTTATAGAATTAGGAACTAAGAGGCCTTGGCTCAGGGAGTTGTGAGCTCTCACTGCAGCTCTACCTCCTCCTGGCTCTGTGACCTTGAGTTACTTCCCGAAGCCCTCTGAGCCTCAACTGACTCATCTAGAAAATGGGTCTAGTAATCGTTCCTTGTCGCAGGGCTGTGAAGAGTAAATGAGGTAATAGGTGTAAAATGCTTAGTGTGTGAAATTTATTACCCCATTAGAAGATGAGGGAACCGGGGCTCTGAGAAGTTACTTGTCGGGGCCACCCTGCTCAGGTGGCCGAGTGGGGACTGCCACCCCTGTGGTCTGAGTCCTTAGTGATGCCGCCTCTCCTCACTGCCCCACGTGCTGTGCTGGCTTCTCCATGGTGAAGATATGGGCCTGGTAAAGACGTATTCTCAAGTCTCCGCTCTTCTCTGCTGGCTACCCTGCCATACTCTCTCCCTCCAGAGCCTGCCATTCCTCACTCCTCCTGAGGGTTCTGTGTCCTGAAGACCTCCAGCCAGCCCACTTTCCCCTCCCCTCCCCCTACTCTATCCCCAGGAGCTTTTGTGGAGCCCCCTGACCCAGTTGCGTCCTTTGCTGCTCTATAGGAAGCCTTCCAGGGGACAGGGGGGCCCTGCTCCTCTTGGCCCCTTTGTCTAACCTCACTGGCCTTAACCACTCCTCTCCCACGTCAGGAGGGAGGGAGGGTCAGTGCAGTCCAAGGGTGGACAGAATCACCAAGCAGGACCAAGCCTGTAAGAAGGGATCGCTGCTTATCTCCCCAGAAGGGGGAAGAAAAAACAATAAAAATCAGACCCAAGTATTTACTTTTCCAAAAAAGTTGTAAATTTTTCAATGTTTTAGGATTTTGAATAGGTAATACTTGACATGGGTCAAAAGTAAAAAAGTGTAAAATTATATAGACTCCGAGATCTCCATGCCATCACCCACCTACCAAACCCTGCTTCCTACCCCATCATGAACAGGTAACCACTAGTACTAGGTAATTGTCTATTCTTAAAGGTTGCTCTGTGTGTGTGTGTGTGTGTGTTTGAACCTATATCCCCTTATCTCCTTTTACAGAGGAGAATACTGCATACACTGTCATAAACCTTCTTTTTTCACGTAAGGTGATTTTTCTCTATGCGTATATAGTTTTCTCATTCTTTTTTTACAGAAGCACGGTATTTTTTTGTATAGTTGTGTTGAGATTTGTTTAACTAGTCTCCTGTGGCTGTCATTTTGGTTGTTCTCAGGTCTTTTGTTATGACAAACAATAGTGTGGTGAATAACTTTATATGTTATTTTGCAAGTGGATGAGTCTATTTGTAGGATAAATTCAAGAATTTGGCTGTTTTACGAGCTATGTGCATTTGTAATTTTGATAGATGGTGACACATTGCTCTCTCTGGGGAGACACCAAGGCGGGCTTCTACTAGCAATGCATGAGTCTGCCTATTTCCCTACAGCTTTTCCAGCACAGGGTGTTGTCAAACTTCGGCATTTTTGCTAACCTTATAGGTGAAAAAAAATGGTGTCTTAGTGTAGTTTTAATAAAGTGTTCTCTGTTATTGTAAGTGAGGCTAAACATCTTTCATGTGTCTGTGCCATTTGTATTTCTTTTTCTGTAAATTGTTTTATCTTTTGCTCATTCTTCCTTTGCATTGTCAGTCGTTTTCTATTTAAGAGAGAGCTCTCTTGTCAGCAATATGGGTTGCAGATTTTTTTTCCCTAATTTGTGGTTTGTCTTTTAACTGTGTTTATGCTGCTTCTTTCATGTTGATATAATTGGATTTATCCATAAATTTCTTCTTTGGTTTCTGAGTTTTGAGTCGTCATTAGAAAATCTTTCCCCATTCTGAGGTTACTTTTTTTAAGGTACTTTTATGGCTTCAAATTTTAATGTGAAATTCTTAAATCATTGGGAGTTTAACCTGGTTGATGGTATGATGTCTGAATCAACTTTTTTTTTCCCAGATGGTCCCAGGTATTTAAAAAGTACTGCAATCTGGGGCTGTTTAGTGAAGAAGCACGTAATACCTCACTAGATCCTTAAAATAAGACTCTTACAGCAAAAGCCTGACTGACTTCAGTTCAGTTAGTATGTTAATGAAATAAGTAGTTGCCAAAGGTTTTTACCAGACCATTTTATGATACAGATACTGAATCATATGTGCCATAAATAAAATGTGAATTTCCAAAATAAGTTGGACCCATCCTGTCCCCGTTAACCCTCCCAGTCAGTGGGGAATTGTGTCAGGGCTCTAAAAGAGCGGCAAGATAAGGTGCAGAGTTCCTGAAGCCTCAGTCCAGAAATGGAGAACATTCCAGGCCAGGGTCCTAACTAAACGGGAGATGACTTCAAAGCCTTCTTTCAGGGTAACAGCTGGGAGTGTTGGCAAGGACTGCCCAGAGCTCACTTCCTTAAAACCAGCTGGAACATACAAACTGCCCTGTTCAGGTTCTCAGTCTTGTCAAAATGTGGTTTATGAAGTGACCTTTTCCTCTCTTATCTCCTGGAAAGCATTACCAGTACTTCAGGGTGTCTGCAAGGGTTTCTTGGCAGACTTAATATCTAGCTAGGAGGTATGTTGCCTTGAGACCACTGATGTGGATATAATTTGTTAATTTTCTCCCACCTTCCTAAGATGTTAATTGCAGGCAGTCTGTATCCTCCAATAAAATTCTCACTGCAGAAATCAGATTTTTGTCACTTCCAGCTGTAACGAGACTTGCACAGCACATCTCTCCTGCCCACGTGAGATCCAAAATATTTCAAAACACTTTCTGCTCGTTTAATATCTCTTCGCTCTGTCACCCCCTCCCCCCCCACTCAGCTTCAACATAATTTTGTTCGCTTTTCTCTTCCCCTTCCTCCCATCATCTCCTCCTCACACCTGACAAGCCCCACTGATCCAGGTTATGGCAACCATCTGTCCCAGGATTTCCAGGCTAGCCCCGATGTGGATTATGCCATTAGGTTATCCCCACAAGGACATTGGTATTTGTCAGATCCCGTGTCTCTTTGATGGTTTGCAGAATATGCAAATGAGAAACACAGCCCTCAATTCTTTTTTTCTAGAAGATCCCCTCCTGAAAAGATACTCCAAGTGTAAACTGAGTTTGACAAACAGAGTCATTTAACGTGCAGTAAAGGAAACTGAACCGCAAGTGAGTGGTTGCATGTGAAACACCTCAGCTCAGAACTTACACTGGGCTCTTTTCTAAGCAGGACCCCCGCATTATTTCTAGCAGACCCTCCTCTTTGAGGAAAAGCCCATCGACGCCCACAGACTTTTCCTTCTATTGTTGTCTTTGTCACTTCCATTTCTTGAAACATTTTGCCCTGATACATCAATCCATGTCTTTTTAACACAGCCCTCAGTCATCTTCCTGGAAGGCATGCGAACGTGTTACCACTTCATATTTATAAATGGCTCTTATTCGTACACGGTTTACTACAACAGCTCCATTTACAAAAGTAAATACTAACATGATTTCTGTACTCAACAGCGTGAGAATGAACGGGATTATTAGCGGGCGTGCCGCCGTAAATTTAGATGAGGGCAGTATACAAATCAGTTACGATTACTTAATTAATATTCAACAGCAGCTCAGCCAATGGCCCGTTCTAGCCTGCAATTAGCATTTTGAGCTGCACGCCACTGACAAACTCCTCGTCACTCCGATGTGATTATAAAAGCATTGAGCTCCGTTGGAAGACAGTGACTTGGTTCCTAATCCCTATATATCAGTATTTGGTTATTTTGTAATCCCGGGTTTTTCACAGGAGTCTAGAAATCGTGTTGTGATCCCGCTCTCGCCCCAGCCCCATCAGTCATGCTGATGCTAAGGGCAGTGTTACTATAAGCCGAGGACCCTGGATGACAACAGGGTGACATCTCAAGCTTGCCAAAGGGATGCCCATTTTGACCCAGATTTCTAGAGACCTCCGAAACCCCCTCTCCTGTAAGTGGGTCTGGATTTCTGCCTTCGGAGGAGCCGTACGGAGTGGAACTCCACACATTTCCAGTATTCAATCTTCCTGGACTGGAGGTCGGCACTTAGCTTTTGAAAAGTATCAGTCACCTAAATTATTCCCAGCTTCCTGTTCGAGGGGCAGAAAGAGGTCTAAGTAAGAAAATTGTTAGGACACATCAAAGGTTATCTAAGCAGGTGCCTGGGAAAACAGGAGCAGCAGAAAGGAACGCCTTTCTGCGGAAGTTTGCTCTCACTGGGTGTTCTGCCTTAAGATGTGTCAGATTCCTGGAAAGAAATGAGAGGCAAGGAAGGGAGAGTCTAGAGGGTTCCTGCTTATCTTTGTAGTTTGCTGCATTTTGTTTGACTAGGAAGCCTCTGTAACTTGAGTCTATTAAGTTATAAAGGACAGCCAGAGTAGCGGGGGGGGGGGGGGGGGAGGGGTGTGTGTGTGTGTGTGTGTGTGTGTGTGTGTGTGTGTGTGTGTGTATTTCATTCGTCAAGAGAGCCAATTAAACACACCAGCCTGTCCTGTGCTGGCAGCATGTGTGTTTCGGTGGGGAGCTCTGGGAATTGGCATTGATGGCTTACTGATCTCGGTTGGTATCTACTGCATCCTGACTAGAAGATGTACTTTGACATGAGCTGTGCTTTCTCAAGAATAGAATTTTTTTTTTTTTTTTCGGTACGCGGGCCTCTCACTGTTGTGGCCTCTCCCGCTGCAGAGCGCAGGCTCCGGACGTGCAGGCTCAGCAGCCATGGCTCACGGGCCCAGCCGCTCCGTGGCATGTGGGATCTTCCCGGACCAGGGCACAAACCCATGTCCTCTGCATCGGCAGGCGGACCCTCAACCACTGCGCCACCAGGGAAGCCCAAGAGTAGAATTTTTGATTTTTGAAAAAGTCTCTCTTCAAAATATATGTCTTATTTGAAAGAATGCAAAGTTATTTTTAGAAATTTCAGTCCGAGACCCATTGTTCATGACTAAGCTTTAAGTGTCTGTGGGTTTTTAAAAGCCAGGCTGATGCATATGTGCCCATTCCTGCCACGAGGCCTTCAGACACCGGATGGGTCTGGACCACAGGCAGTGGGGTGTGGTCTTGAGACCAGGGAGCTGCTAGCCAGGATCCACTTCTGATCAACTACTGGAGAGGATCTAGTACGTTATCCTTTTCACTTCTAGTCAAGCCTTTCTTAGAAATCTTAAACTATGAGCCCATGTTGGTTTTCTAAAAAGGGATGAAGGAAGGGAGAGTAATATAGAAAGCTTGTTTCCATTTTGCTACTTAGAACTTCTTGTGAGATACACATCGTTGACCATCTTTGGTCAAAAACCAGAAGCATTTGGCTTGTGTTCTGGGGCTGTGTCATGTGAAACATGCATACCGTTAAACGGTAGACTCTCGGGCTTCCCTGGTGGCGCAGTGGTTGAGAGTCCGCCTGCCGATGCAGGGGACACGGGTTCATGCCCAGGTCCGGGAAGATCCCACATGCCGCGGAGCGGCTGGGCCCGTGAGCCATGGCCGCTGAGCCTGCGCGTCCGGAGCCTGTGCTCCGCAGCGGGAGAGGCCACATTAGTGAGAGGCCCACGTACAGCAAAAACAAATAAATAAAAATAATTAAAAACATTTAAAAAAAAAAAAGGTAGACTCTCATTCAAGGTGAGAGATGCTTAGTCTGTGAGAGGCATAGGAGAAGTGGGACCCAGAGACTCACATCTCCCATTTCATTTTCATTCTGGCCCAGATTCCCCTCAAGTTGAATGGAGGAAAAGTATCTCCTGCAAACTGGGATGTCTTTTTCTTGCATCCATCTGGGAGCGTTCAGTGAACGTGTGATGGAACTCTATAGTGGTACTTGCTTCATGGGCCAGGGAGGGGGAGTTTAGAAAGCCATCTAACTCGGTGGTTTTCAAATTTGTTCAAGTGGCAGGACGCCTGGAATTCAGGAAATCAGAACATCATGAACCGCTTGATAGTAAAGTTCGTATCGACAACTTCAGTTCCTTCATAGAAACTAAAATTTATTTTGCTGGCAGACAATAGAGCCATAAAGCCACAAAGGTGGCTTAAAAGGTAGCTTTAGGAGGAAAAACTTTCATTTGAGAAATCTGAGTTTCTTCTGTGCTGAGACTCCTGTTCTATACAGTAGCAGAACACTGGGCTCCACCTTGGAGAATTCCATCCTATTTCTGAGAAACTTATAACAGAAACAAAGCAGAAGACCTTTCACGTTTTTATTCAAGTATATGCAATACAGTTTTTCTTTCTGTGTTTGAGATGAGTATGTTAACGTCCTTGAATTCTATTTTTTTTAACTTTTTTTTGGGGGGGCTGCGCCGTGCGGCATGAGGGATCTTAGTTCCCTGACCAGGGATCAAACCCATCCCCCGGCATTGGGAGCGCAGAGCCTTAACCACTGGACCACCAGTGACGTCCCCATCCTTGAATTGTTAATACTGTTTCCTATCTCATAGGGGACCCTTTAAAATCTAGAGTCTTCTCTGGGCATTTTTAAGGTGCCTCCCATTCAAGATTGTTTTATTTTGTTAGGGCTTTCCTAGAGTGCTGGAGACTCTCGGGAACCGTTTTTCTCTATTTTAAAAGCTTCCCAAACCAAAGAGATACACGCCTCTGGGTGATAACCAGTGCGCGATTGAAAGTTCAGTGGGGTGCGCGTGTGTGCGTGCATGGGTTGGTGGGGGTAGCTGACTGACGTCAGGACCCTCCAAAACTAAGGTGGACTTAAATTCCTAAATTGGGAAACTCAGAGTGTCAGGAAAACACATGCTCAAAGGTAGATGAGGCAAAGTAAAAGATAACTAATTTGGATCATTACTAAGCCAGTCAGGGTCAAATAAAAAAAAAAATAGATCTGTTCTCAGGTCCTTAAAGCACATATATAGGAGTAGGGGTGGGCAGAGAAAAAGGAAAGAAAGAAAGAAGGCGGCAAGCAGTGAAAACAGAATTTATGGTGGGAACCCATCAGACTTTAATTTGTAGTGAAACTTGAAAATGTATTTTTTTATTCCAAACATGATCTACTTTATAGTTTTCCCTTTTTAAGGTACTGGCATAAACAAATGCTCACTGTGAAGAAATAATTTTAGAAAATGACTCTTGATGATCCTAGAATCTTTTTCATTCAATGAGGGGTTTTAGAGTCAGTTATTTGAAAGTGAATTGGACCTAGACAGAACTTTGAAATTGCATGCTCGGTGACATAGTCGGACATTTTCAGAAATTTTATCTCCATTTTCCTGAGCTCAGAATTAGAGACAAGACTGCCTCTTCGAACACTTCACAGTTGAGACATTTAGAGACATTAAAACTTCCATTTTCTTTTCCTCTTCTCCAAAATCACTGCCTTTGCGTTTTTATTCCTGGATACTGCTGGAGGTAAAACAAAACAAAACAAAACAAAAAAAAACCCTCTCCTGAGATTTCTCTGAGGTGAGCAAGTTAAATAAAATGTCATGTGATAATGACTCTGAACCAGCCCCTTTTCTTAGATTTTAAACTCACAGTGTAGAATGTGTACCTCCAGAGTGTTCATCTCCGTGTGGTCACTGGTAGTGAAAAGGTGACCACAGCTGAGCACCGTAGTCAGTCCCTCGCCCAAAGTAGACCCCCAGTCAATAGTTATTCAAGAAATAATAAGTGAAATATCTAACAATGTAGTGCATCCATGAAGTGGAAGAGACATTAATGTGAGATGTCAGTTCATACTTGTTATCAAGGAGATACATATAAAATGACCTCATTTTGATCTGCCTGTCTGTATTTGGGTGAGATTACATCAGTAGCCCCTGATGCGTCTCCTTGCTCCGTTCTTGCTGCTCTGTACTCTGTTCACCACCTAGCAGCCAAAGTGAGCGCTTCAAAGGAGATGAGTCAGACCGTTCCAGTCCGCGGATTAAAGCCCTCCATTGGCTTTCCATCACAGATGCCAGTGAAGCTTGTGGCCTTCGACCTGGCATGACCTGGCTCTTGCCCACCTCTCTGGGTCCACTTCTTGCCCTGCTCTTAAGTCTGTCTTCCTTTCAGTTCCTGCAGTGAATGAGCTTACTCTGTTCCAAGGCTCTTTTGTTTTGTTTTGTTTTTGTGGCGGTACACGGGCCTCTCACTGTTGTGGCCTCTCCCGTTGCGGAGCACAGGCTCTGGACATGCAGGCTCAGCGGCCATGGCTCAAGGGCCCAGCCGCTCCGCAGCATGTGGGATCTTCCCGGACCGGTGCACGAACCCGTGTCCCCTGCATCAGCAGGCGGACTCCCAACCACTGTGCCACCAGGGAAGGCCCCCAAGGCTCTTTTAACTGGCTCCTGGATCTGCCTAGAATGGTCTTCCCCTATACCCTCCTACGACTGGTCCTCCCCAATCATCTCTCAGCTCCTATGACACCTCCTGGTGAGGTCCTCCCTCACCTCCCCGCATCAGTTATCACCACCTCATCCTGTTTTATTTTCTTCATAGCTCTTGTCTATTTGAAATTATTTGTTTACTTGTTTGTTTTTGATTTCCCCAAGAGACTATAAACTGCCATGAGGGCAGGGACCTCGTCTGTCTTGTTTATGTTCTGCTCCCAGCCCCTCACTGTCAATGATCAAGGAACAGTCAATAAGTGAGGAAAAGTGTGGAAGGATGTACCCCACAATATTAATAGTGAAGATTACTAAGAGAAGGATGAGGGTAACTTCACCTGATTGTTTTTTCTTTTTGTTCATTTGTATTTATTTCCTAATTTTTCTGCAGAGATTGTGAATTACGTGCGCACACGATCCTTTCTAAATTACTCCAGTGTTTAGCCAGGCTTGAGGTGTTTTTAAGACTTCCAGCCATAAGAATGCGTTGTATGCATGCTCCTTGCTGTGTAGCGGGTGCTGAATAAATGTTCAGTGGGTCCACTGAAACCTTTATTCATTTGCCCCCAAGTTCTGTAGTTGGGTGCCCACCCGAGTCCACGGGTGGGAGGAAAGCCCACATGACCTGCATCAAGGTGCAGATGTAGGGAGCTGTGTCTCCGGGTTTCTGACCTTCATCCCAGTGCTGTGCTCCTCTCTGGCAATCAGAGAGTTCTTTTGCACCAGGGAAAATCCATTATTAACAGCCACACATGGGGCACTAGCGTGTGATGTGCTTCGGTACACACTGCTTTTTTCAAAGAGAATGTGGAGCCTCTCGCCTCACATGGAACTGAGAGTCTGGGTGAACTGTCTGCCTGTCTTCTGCCAGAAAAAGAACCCACGATGGCGTTTATCCTTTCCAAGTCACTTGACGTTAACAGTCCCTTGGCCAGTACTGATTCTTTTTACTAATGCTTTATGTCTTAGAAATTTAACAGGTAGAGTAATTGTGGTCTTAGAATAGTTATTTCTTTGTTGTTGTTGTGGGGTGTCCTTTTTTGAGCTTTTTTCCTTCTTCACTTAGTTAAAGTCTGAGCTGGTAAATTGTGTGCCATTTGTTTCAGCGTCATATAGCACTAAGTACTTCAGTGGGCAGTATCTTAACAAAAGTAGATTTTCCTTAGCTGTGACGCTGGCTGGTTAGGGTTCTAGCTAGTTTGTGAAGTCCGTATCCTGTGTGTTTTAACTCTAGTGTTATATTCTGGAAATCTGTGCAAATTTGCTGGGGCGTAGGGGGAAGAATCCAAGAAGAGAAAACTTGCTGATGAGCTTAGAAACAGAAAGAAGCTATTACCTCAAACAACAAAATCATGGGTCTTTTCCACATGGATTTGCATCATTTCACATTCAGTAGAAGATTCCGTTACTACCACAGCCCTAAAATACTTTGTACGTTGCATGTCCATGTAGCGTAAGTCAGACTGACTGTTCCTTCCAAATTTAGGTATAGGCAGCTAGACAGTGAGTGATGAAAACGTGTTCTATTATTTATACTACAAATGCCAGGCAATTCATAGAAAAAAATCATTGTTCAGAGCACTGCAAGAGCAGTCCCGTGAGATGTGGCCGGAGTGGGAGTGATTTATGTTCAGGACCCCCTAAAGGTATAGGGAGCAGTTATCCAGACCTCTTCTAGAGCCATGCCCGGGTGTACAGTGGGTAGAGCTGCTTCCCATCCGAAAATAGGCACTGCTTAAAGGAACACACTTCCCAGTGTGACACGCGATCGTTTCTGATTGTGCGTGGTTCTGATCGCTCCATGTAGAGCTGCGGGTGAATAATCCTTAGGACTTGGAGGCCTCCTCGCTTCCACCAAGATCTCCTGTGCTCTCTAGAGTCCCGTGATTTTTCAGATCCACCCCCGAACCCCCTCTTCTTTGGCTTCATAGCAACATGGTACACCCAACAGAATCACCCCCGGGACTTCTGATTAGATGATGGATGATAGTTCCGAAGAAAAGTTGACTTAATTCCAGTGGTGGGAATACGCCCCCCGAAAAAGCAAAGCTACAGTGGGTGTAAATGGGGCTTGGTGAGAGATGCCGGAGGAGTGGAATGGGTCCCAGGGACACCAAGCACCAGAAGGATGCCGCCTGCTTGGCTCAAAGACCCAGCAGTGGGGCCAGCTATTGTGAAGCCCCTCTGCCAGATGAACAGGGACCCTTCTCTGGTCACAATAGCCATTCACGCTGAGCAGCCTCATTAAATATTCAGCCTGTGCTTCGGGCAGCTCATTAGGGCCGCAATGAGCAGTGACGTGGCTGCAGGAAAGCCGAGGGCCTGCCGGCCGGCAGCACTGAACAGAAGCTGAGTGAGCTGCCGATGGCTTTCCTTTTCACTGCCTGTCCTGTGATGACCAGTGTTTGCTCCCTGCTTTGTCTCAAGTCCAGGTAAAAACAAAACAGAAGCCCCAACAAGCAGCTGACGCTTGAAGCCTTCGGCTCCTTGTTTCCCATGCTGTCTGGCCAGGGCCTGGGAGTTGGAGTGCCTGCCCCCTGGAAGCCCTCTGACCCCCTTCGAGAGCTGTCTGGGGCTCCGAGGGCCTTCGCTGAGCGCTGACAATGTGCTGCTGTTGTGTGCTTGGGCTGATGACTGCGTTTGGGAGGGTCTGAGGTGTGCTTTGAACTTGGCGCTAGGGCTTTAGAATAGCAAAGTCTTCCTCTGGAACAGGTTGAATTTGGGAATATTGTGGGCTAAGACTCGCAGTTTGTACAGCAGGTTTACACAGTCCGTGCCAACTTCTCATGTTTCTGAGTGGTTCACTACTAAGTTTTTTCCCTTCTAACTCTGAGGATGGGTGTGGTGTAATAAAAAAATAGGTATTCTTCAGCTATTTGGGGTTCTTCCAATGGGCTGGATATTGTCCTTCTTGTATCTTGTTACTTTCCCATGGGTCTGCACTCAGTGCTGGGTGATATTTAAAGCTGGGAGAATCTGAAAGAATTGAGAGATGGTGAACTCAGACAAAGTGTGTTTCTCTTCTCTCACTGTTTGCATGTTTTTCTGTTTCCTGTACAGAAAATGTTTTCAGACAGCTCATTTCTACGTGGAAGATAGCAGTTCACCTCGGGTGGTCCCCAATGAAAGTATTCCTGTCATTCCTATTCCGGGTAAGTAAGACACGACTCCTATTTCCAGCGGGCTAATTGTTTTTCTCTTTTGTTCTCAGTGTTATGTGACAGCCATGACAAAATATTATTTTTATAACCTTTCCAAGCTTGCCCAGTCTACGAGAGCCTTAACTAAGGGTAATTTAATGAAATCTATACTCCTTTACATATCTGCCATGTAATGAAATCATCTTTCAGGGGAACAAATAACTATGGGTTCATATAGTGTGGATTCACAAGAGGGAAGGGAAGAAACAGTAGAAAAAAGGGGAAAACGTACTTAATGTATTTGCAGTCGACTTGGACTAAATTTCGTCCTGATAGGTAATTTGTGCTTGCTTTTTTTAAAAAGAATCACAATTTGAAATACTGGGTGTTTTTTTTGGCTTTTTTTTTTAAGATTTCTACTAAGATTCCTTACTCTGAAAACACTGATTACCTTAGTGTCGGAAGTTTGGGTTCTTGGGCTGTTTGTGTGGAGATCTAGGGAGATGTTCTTGATCTGGTGTCTGTTTCATTTGTCCTTGGTACAAACAGGAAACACGCAGTTACTGTTAGGGATATAGGGATTGGTGGAGGACACTAGTAATTCCTAACAAGTGCCGTAGACGTTAGAAGTTCAGCAGCGGGTTTGCTGTGATAGGTGGCACGAGGGATTTGGAGATGTCTCCCACTATTTTTATTTTGCGTCCCCTTCCATTTTGCCAGGATTGAACTCTCTTCCTCTGGCTTGCATTCTGTACCTGTAAATACTTCTCTTCAGATATCTTATACATTCATCCTCTTGATATTATTCTTTTGTAAGCAGAGGCACTACTTTTATTAAGTGCCACCTCCCACATACCCGCACAGCCCACTTGTCTGCCTCATTCTCCAGAATGGTTTTCTTCATCATCTAATATACCATGTATTTTACTTGTTTGTTTATGGTCTCCCCCCCAGTACAATGAGAGCTTCCTAAAGGCAGGTGGATGTCTCCTTAGTGCTAGACTAATACTGGCATGTAGTAGGCATTCTCAGACTCTCTGAATGAATGAAAGAATGAATGAATGATAAATACCAGCAAATCTTCCTTAGCGTTCTTAAAAGATCATAGCTGTGAAGCTCAGAGGTGCAGCCCTTCTCTGAGTGCCCAGAAGGAATGCTGCTGTTGTTTCCTCATCTTCTCTCGGTGTAGTTATGGTTGGGGACTTACTTGGCCCATTATGTCTCTATGTATTGCTGGAATGGGCCATGTTCTCTCCCTTCTGGTCAGCTTCTCTCACTAAAGCCTGTCACACAGAAAAGAGAGCGATAGCAGAGAAGTGTCTGGGTAAGTACCCTACTGGATCATTTTGTGGCCACTGAATGATTCCCATACAGATGGGATAGGTTTTGTGTTACGTTCATTCTTCTCTACTGACCCTTGACCTTTATTGTTGGTGGAGGAGATCGCACTCTTGCCTTTGAGAGGTGGCAGACAGGAATCAGCCCGCCATCCTCAGGGAATGAGTTTTGTCGAATCTGCCAGATTTGCACAGCAGCTGTGCATAATCATTTTCCTCTTGCATCACCTAGAGTATCTGTTGCCCTCTGGAAAATGCCTGGGAGACTCTCTCCTCTGAATTGATTCAGCTGACAAACACAGCTGTTGGGTAGCTGGGCAATTGAAATCCATTTTCAAAGGTTAAATGCTGAGATACTTCTTGGGCTGTCTTTCAGTCTTTAGTTTCTTTTCCCCCTGGATGGGGAATCAGAACTCCAAGGATTTTGCCCTGCCTCCGCCATGAAACCTTTGGTCAATGCCTTGACCTCTCTGAGCCTTAGTTTCCAGAATCTGCAAAGTGAGCAGGATATCTGCCCTACTTGTAAACAATGCGGTGTTAAAGATCAAATAAGGGGCTTCCCTGGTGGCGCAGTGGTTAAGAATCCGTCTGCCAATGCAGGGGGCACGGGTTCGAGCCCTGGTCTGAGAAGATCGCACAGGCGGCGGAGCAACTAAGCCCGTGCACCACAACTACTGAGCCTGTGCTCTAGAGCCTGCGAGCCACAGCTACTGAGCCCGCGTGCCACAACTGCTGAAGCCCGCGCGCCTAGAGCCCATGCTCCGCAACAAGAGAAACACCGCAGTGAGAAGCCTGCATGCAGCAATGAAGACCCAGAGCAGCCAAAAATAAATAAATTAATTAAATTTTAAAAAAAGATCAAATAAGATGGTATGTGTCAAAACACTTTGGAAAGCTTAAAGGAAGCCAGAAGTGTCAGCTGTGGAAGCTTTCCTTCCCAAATCATGATATCGCTCAACCTGGCAGCCATGGAGAGCAAGCATTTGCACGGTCCCCAGGTTAAGACTGTCCCAAACACTGATCCACATCTACCGGGTGCAGCCGACCTCGCCATGCTCTTGGGCTTGGACTTGAGGACTTCAGTTCTCCAGAATCCTCAGAAAATGCCATCAATCGTGCCTGCCTTGCCACACCTCTGAGTAGCTGTCTTGGACCAGAAATGCTTTTGAATGTTCTCTGCTTCATTTCCCAGCAGGCTGTTTAATCACCAAGTGATTAAATACTCACAGCCCAAAGACATTTCTTTCAACATGAGTTTCTCCTGATTCTTACTCACTGGTGGTAGAAGTACGTGGAAGGAAAAATGTCTTCAGATTCACCATTGACTGAGAAATCCATTGTATCCAGTTGGGTCTCCCTTGGCATTAAGTAGGTGCATCCTTGATGAGCTGTAACACGTTTGTGAAAATGAATTACTTTAAATGCTGTAATGCAGTGTGGCGTGAAAGGACTTACCTGCCGAAACCAAAAGTGAGACTGCTCTTTCACTGTTCTCTCAGGTTTTTATAGCCAGCAACAGCCTTCACCAGGGGCATGCCTCGACAGAAAACTTATTTCACCCTTAACTGGGAAGAAGTTACCCTACATGACCTTCCTTTAAAAATCTTTCAACTTGATCACAATCTCTTATTTTTCTTAAACAAAAGTACATAGCCCTATTTAATAGTTAAATTTGTAAAGTAGTTTGTAATTTTACTTTAACAATCCATGATTGTATTTATTCTTAAGGTTTCTTCCAGTTATTACAGTGCAACTATGTCTTGCATAGGAAAAATCAATATAAGGAAAACACGATTTTTTTTGAAATCACACGTTTTTTTCACTCTATTAAAGGTCTCAGCACAATTTTTCTTTCTTGGAGACCTCCTTGGGATCATTTAAAATGATTTACCTTAAGAATTATCAAATTGTTTTCGTGTCTTAAAAATAGTAGGATATTTATAGAGCTTACATGGAATACTTATTCTGCCCACTGGATCTCACTTATATTTTATCTTTGTTCAAAACCTAGTAAGAAAGACTACTGAGCCCTAGATGTATCAGCTTATCACTTGAACCCCTCATTTGCTACGACTGATTTTTTAAAAAAGATATTTCCAGACAACGACCAGTAAACTGAACCATTATATAGATTTAAAATGTGGGCAACAGGATGAGACTGAAAATTCAGGTACTGAACTGTTGCAAAATAGAGTTCCTAGGTCATCATTGTAAAATGTGTAATATACTCTGATCCTAGAACTTATTTTACACTTAACCTTTTTCAGAAAACATCATCATCGTCATCTAATACTTACTGAGCATTTATTGATTTAAACTACGTGCTTCATTTTTCACTACAACCTTAGGGAAACAGGTGCAATCAGTATCCCCATTTCACAGATGAAGAAACTGAGGCTCAGAGACGTCATTTAATTTCCCTGAGGTTACGTGGACAAGTGGTGGAGCTAGCATTGGAATCTTTGTGTGACTTCAAAGTCCAGATGCTTAGAAATGTCTCTGCCACCTCTTGGCGTACTGCTCTGACAGTCCTGATATCTCAAGACCTCAGGCTCCTCATTTGGATTTTGCTTCATTAAATCAAGACATTTTCAAATACATGTGACTGTTGTCTTAAATTGTTTCTGAGTTGTTGTTCTTTATCATTTTCTTCTTCTTTCACTAGCACTGACCACTTGTTTTTCCATTAAATTCTCTTTCATCCTCCATAAGAGAGTTTCATCATTGTTCTGTTGAAGTTTCCTCCATAGCAAAAATAAAATCTCTCTTCTTACCTTTGTTTCCTAGTCATTTAGTCTCTTCTTTCCTAAGAAAAAGACTCCTCCCCCATCCCACCACCAATATCTCCATTCCGTATGCAAAAGTAGGTCTGTGTGATTTAAATGCCTTGAGGAGCAACTCACAAACATGTTGAATGTTGAATAAATTTAGACACTAAATCACCAACTTTTGAATGATTCTGCTGAGGTTTAAATTCACAAATAAACAGCCCTGGTCTTGAAATCCCAAAGCATAAGGGAAGTCAATGAGATACACTGACTTTTAAAAAGTATTATAAAATAAACGGAACGTTAAGGAAAGCTTTGCTAACCTTTGCTAACCTTTCGATACTCATCTCTTGGAGACGGCAGTCTATAGGAATTTCTGAGGAATTTTGAGTTGTCAGTTTTACTAACTCTAACTGAAACTTAGGAATTTCGAATCTTCAGGGTGTTCTGGTTTAACTGGCAAAGACAGTGGTGTGAGAATTAAGACATTTTTTTTTCCTGGTCTCACCTACATCTCTGTAAAATGTGGAAATTGTAAAGCCAGTGTGGTGGCTAAGGTTAGTCATCCCGCCACATGAGAAGGAACTCCACACGCAAAAGTATTATTATCCAACAGGAAAGAGGTGCTTTTGAGGTTAAGTTCCAATCACTAGAGAGGTGACATCAATTCTTTTATTAGAAAGTGTTTAAATTGTGGTACCTGCTCCATGTATGATGCATGAGAAAAGCGGGGGATTTTCTTCCAGTTAAGTTAAATGGTGACTTCTTCAGGAGAATGAAAGGAGAGACTTCAGGCTTTCACTAATATACTAGTGAAAATATTTTTCACTAATGGGTTTTCAAAATCAAATGTTCCATGCTTACTGGTCTCCCATGGTTACTGTGGGAGGATAAAGAGTAATTGAACGTAATAACCTAGTTATCAGCCCCCTTCTAGCATTCTGTCTTCTAAGATATTGAAGTAGTCACAAATTTTTGTCCTTTAAGATCCATATTATTCTTAGCATCTACAAGTATTTTACAAGATCTAGTGTTTCCCACTTTGGGATATTCTTTTGAAACAATAAGCTTGAATAAGATTTTTGCTGTAGTTATGAATGAAGCCTTACATACAGTATGTCATCTACAAATTATATTCACCGTATTATGCCACTTATTCTTTTAGATTTTTGTTACATATAGCTTTTTAAAGCCAGAACTCAGGTCGTGAAATTAGCCCATTCATAGAGCCTGTTGAAAGGGCTTTTCCAAATGTGCATGTTGTCAAACACAAACGTCCTTATAAATGCTTTTTTTCTGGATATTAGAAAATCTAACTTTCTAATAAGAGCATTACAAAACAAAATGTTGCTGCTAACCAGTAGCTTAGAAATCCAGAAATGATTCATGCCTTTCCCGCAGTTAAAATACATCTTAATAATTTGAAGGTCACTGGCTTCAGCAGGGTGCCAGCACATAAA
Source organism: Stenella coeruleoalba (assembly GCF_951394435.1). Classification (NCBI taxonomy): domain Eukaryota; kingdom Metazoa; phylum Chordata; class Mammalia; order Artiodactyla; family Delphinidae; genus Stenella; species Stenella coeruleoalba. Next base: position 77,697,664 of record NC_137156.1, read on the forward strand.
GGGGTTTTAAACATGCAGTTTAAAACCCTTGGGATTAAACCAACCTTGTTGGCATATTTTATTTATACAGAGATTATCTCCAAAGGAGATTCATTGGTCTTTTGACTATAATGAAGCCCTTTCTTTATTGACTTCATTGTGTCATAAATGAAAAGAGATTTCTTTTTATGGCAGGAAATAAAATGTTCCCATCTCCACAACACTCCTTGCATCCTAAGAGTCTGATTTAGACAAAAATCTATTGGTTGTGTCCTAAGTCAGGAACTAAAAATCTTGATAATCTTCTTTTATTTCCTGTTTGCTTTATCTTCCTAAGGTGACACAGGTATAGCCAAGCACAGAGAGAGGCCTGAACTTGGCCTCTGAGAGGCTGAGGGGGCAGATAAGAAGGGGACCGAGTTCCGAATATTGAGGTCTGCCCACTACAGGGGTGGTTAGCAGTCCCTGGTAACAGCCCAGTTGCGGGTCGTGGGGTTGGAGAGAGGTCTGAGCACGACTGACTGGACCCAAGTGCTGTGCTTTATAGGTTCTCCCTTCCCTCAGATCGATTTGGTTGGGATTTGGAATAGGGTTGAAGGAACTGCTAAGGATTAAATGAACTTTATGGAGATTGGCCTAAGTGACTGAAGGCCCTCCAGAATCTTAATGGTAATTTTATATGTACTCACAGCCCGCCAGAGTGACAGGCAAGCAGCGGTATTTTCTTAAACAGTCCTTAAGCCAATCAACCCCACAGCTAAGCATCTGGCAGGAAGGTAAATCCTATGACACTTTATTCACCTGGCATCACCAAGGTGACCAGAATATCAGTGTGAATTTTCCAGGTAACCGAAGTTTACCCTTAAAGCCAAAGCGATTCGTTTCAGCCCTTTTTTGTTGTGGTTGGAGAGCTTCTTTAAAATATATTCTGTGGTTCTCTACCCTCTCTAACCCTGTATGTTCCATTTAAGATCTAGAGAGGTCATGTAAGGTGGAAGAAGCCCGCTTTGGAGTCAGCCCGGCCCCGCCACTTCATGGTGACAGTAGACCTCGGCCAAGTTCTTCGGTTGTCTTAGCCACGTTTTCTACATCCATAAAATAGGGGTCATGACAGCCCCTAGATCATAGGATCATGCATGTAAAGCGATTAGCACCTAACAGTCAATCATAGCTTTGTGCATTTACTAAATGCCAAGCACTCTTGTAAGTCCTTATGTTATCTAGTTTACTGTGCATAACGCTCTGTGAGTTAGGTGCTTATGATTTCCGTTTAGAGACGAGGAAAGGGAATCACAGAGAGGTGAAGTCACACCACCGGGCAGACTGGCTCTGCCTTTTGGCACTTACTCCACTGCCTCTGGATGGCTGATACACAGGAAGCATTCCATCAATGGTGGCAGATAAGAGTAACGACTACACAATTTGACCGCGTTGCAGGCTAAAGACCCTACCACCAAGCCGTGTACTGGGCTGGGCCCTCTGCAGCGCCGCCCTGTGGTGGATGTTCAGGGATGCTTGGGTGCTGATTTTTTCTTTCAAATTTCAAACCAAAAATTGCTAAGTTTTCCCCTTTTTGTTTATTTAATCTCTTGTTCCTTAAGATTAAGAGAAAGCAACTTTGGCATGGGTGATTTCCCTCTAATGGCTCTGAGGATGTAAATACAACAGAGACATAACCACAGATTTGGGAAGCAACATTTCTTTTTTTTTTTTTTACTTGAAGCATAGGTGATTTGCAGTGTTGTGTTAGTTTCTGGTGTACAGCAAAGTGATTCAGATATATATATATATATATATATATATATATGTATATTCTTTCATATATATATATATTCATTCTTTTTCTCATTCTTTTCCATTATGGTTTATTACAGGATATTGAATATAGTTCCCTGTGCTATACAGTAGGACCTTGTTGTTTATCTGTTTTATATATAGTAGCTTGTATCTGCTAATCCCAAAGTCCTAATTTATCTCTCCCCCACCCCTTTCCCCTTTTGGTAACCATACCTTTGTTTTCTATGTCTGTGAGTCTGTTTCTGTTTTGGAAATAAGTTCATTTGTATCATATTTTAGATTCCACATATAAGTGATATCGTATGGTATTTGTCTTTCTCTTTCTGACTTACTATGATAATCTCTAGGTCCATCCATGTTGCTGCAAATGGCAAAATTTCATTCTTTTTATGGCTGAGTAGTACTCCATTGTGTGTGGATAAATAGATAGATAGATAGATAGAACATATCTTCTTCATCCATTCTTCTGTCGATGGACATTTAGGCTGTAGAAGCAACTTTTCTTCATGTTCACATACATTTTTCTTTATGTCCTGCAGTTTTGCATTTGAGGTCAACATTGACCAGCTCTTTTTTTCCTCCTTGGAATCTCTCACCTTCTTACTTTCTTCTCAGTAGACGTTCACCCTCTTCTAATGCTCTGCTTTTGATGAGAACAAACCAGAGACTAATTTCAGGCTTCATCAGAAGTAGTACATGAGGATGTTCTGTTGTGGATTGACCAAAATAAAAGACCTCTTAAACGCCAAATTTAATTCCAACCACAAAAGGCTAAAATCTTGGAACAAAGTATAAATGATATTATTTAATAACAACAGCCCAGTTTTCTGGATCCTCAACTGACTATATCAAATATTTTATAATGGCGTGATTTCGTGGGAATAGTACTTATCCCATTTTTGCCTAATTTAAACCTTTGGTGTCTGAAAGCTCTATATGTAAAAATATTGGCACAAAATTCCACAGTAACATTTTACCAGATTAACCGAGATGCTCTAATTCCTTGCCTTTCCTTGAAACTGTGCTCTGAGAATGAAGGCAGTGTGTCCCAGTGCACGGGAGCACAGGCTTTGGGCTTAACACACCAGGATTCAAATCTCAGCTCTGCCACTTAGTAATTGTGTCACTTCAGACAAGTTGCCTCAGTCTCCTTACATGTAACATGAAGACGATGACATCCTCTTTACCTAGTTCTTGTGAAGGTAAGTGTATGGAAAGGATTGAGCACAGTCCCTGGCAATCAGTAAGGTCTCTCTTCACATTTGTATCGGCTCTGTCGTTAGACCATTTCACGATAGCATAATAATCCAACCTCTAACCTGTAGTCAGTGAAAACGCCTCTACTTTGATTCCAGCTCATCTTTTGCTTTTCTTTATGTTTCTCCCCCATCACCCCTGTGTCAGCAACATTTATGTTCACCTGAGGCATCAAATCCATCCCTTTGTTGGCACTCGTCCTCGCTGGGTCATTACACACGGTTCTTGCTCTTCCTTTCTTATGTTCATTATAACAAATGTTGCCCTTGGGCAGACATCATCTCCCTAATATCTGGCTAAGTCCTAGGTGCTCAGTAAATGCCTCTTCCAGTGGTTTCCCGTTCACTGTGACCCAGACAACAGCTCTTCTCTCCCAGTCGGAGCACTCTTTGCCTTGTCTCTGTGGCCAGCTTCCACTGCCATACTCCAAGCTTCAGTTAATCTTTCTGAGCTTGTGTTCCCAACTATAAGATGAGTATGAAAATAGTACCTATCTCTTAGGGCTTTGGGGAGGAATGAGTACATGTTAATACATGTAAAGGGCACAGAAGGTGCTGGTCCGTAGTTAGTGCTACTAATAGTTGCTACGTTTGTTATTGAAACTCAGATGTATAGGTGGAAATAACATTTTACAGATGGATATCTTCTTATAACACAGGATCTCTCTGGATAAAAATTGAACAGATCAGGTCTATGATGCTGTCCTGATTGCTTGGCCTTCTGCTAGTTAATTTTATAATTATCTGGCTCATGTTGAGAGAAATTTAATAGAAAAACGATATAAGAGGAAAACTATTAGGGCTTCTAATTAGCTGTAGCCTTATATTCATCTTAATATTGAGGAAAAAAAGATTTACCGACCCCTCAGTTTCATTTATCTTGATTGAAAGACAAATAATGTGTTATCTGGGCTGCTGATGGTGGTCACTAAAGCGTGTGTGTGTGTGTGCGTGCGTGTGTATGTGTGTGTGTGCGCGTGCGTGTGTGTGTGTGTGTGTGTGTGTGTGTGTGTGTGTGTGTGTGTGTGTGTGTGTCTGCCTGCCTGCCTGTCTGGTAGTTTTATGATGTTACTGGTGGTGCCTGGAAACCCAGAGGAGTATGATTAGACGTCTTTGGATAAAGAATCAAATTGGAGGCTAGTGAGTCGGTGATTTCCATGTACGATTACCATACTGAGCTCTGCTGGCTTTTGCTGCATCTAGCCGTGGAGGGAGCAGAGCAGCTGATCTCTGGGCATGTGTGGCGTTAGCTTGGATAGCACAGTTGAGCACTTTGCAGGAAAAAATAATAAATTGTTAACCTGAAAGCTTTTTTTTAGTGACTTGAGCTGGGCTATGCCCTTTAAAACACCGTGGTATGTACCTTGCAGAGTAAAACACCTCTAAAGCTGATGTGTTTTTTCTTATTTTGAACTAGAGTCCTCGTGCTTAATCATGGCACCATAAGTTTATTGGGAATCTCCAGTTCTAAACTATCACTATGGAATAAATATCGCCCTCAGCCTATTATACTATTAACCCCACGTCACTCTACTCTTGGAAACAGCATTGTGTCTTCCATTTCAAAATAAACAGGAGAAAAGTGTTGCCTGCGGTCTGTAGGCTGGAGTGTTTGTGGGGCTAGGTTGTGACCCATCTTATGTATGCTGCCTCTTGTCTAAAGATGAGTTTATTCTTGGGTTAATCTTTTAGAGATGCTCCAATTTTGTCCACATTAGTCCTTCTCTCAACTTAAGGTCTTTTCTTTGCCGCTTGATCATTATTGTAGACTTTGCTTACTTCTAAACATTTTAAGGGAAGTGATCAGATAATTTGGGAAATTTTTCTTGAACTGTGCATTCTGCTAAATATTCTGGGGAAACATTTTGGCTCGGTTTACTTTGTTAATGCTGGTTACATCATTATGGGAGCTATAGATTTCTTGGGCGTGCAAAATGATTGCATATTCATGAACATCTTCAATCCTGAAATATTTGTAAATAACTTGGCAATTTTTTTCATAAGGTGGCCTATTAAAATGATTAGGTCTTTAATTGTTCACACAGAAAGACTCTGTACGTACAGAGCACCCCCTATTTGATAAGTAACATTCCTCTGCTAAGCAGTTTGGATTATGAACGTTTATAAGTCACCTTAAACAAAGTATATGAGAGAGGCTTTTTTCCGCTTTAGAATGATGCAAGTTTGAAAATGTCAATAGATGCAAAAAGCCACCCTAGAGCTTTGCTCTCTCGAAAGAAAGTAGAGAAGGAATGACATAGTCAATGTTAACTGTCACCAGATGAAGAGAAATCAGATTGTCAGGCCTGGATCTATAACATTCTTGCCAAAGTAGGACCTCATTTACACATACAGATCTTCATACCCTTTGCTAAGAAAAGCATCTGTGGCAGTTTAGATGTTTGTGCGTTTGCCAAAGATCTTTCACTCTGAATAAAGTAAATGTCATGTCTGTTGTTTATCTCAAATTCAGCAGAGTATTTTTAAAAGGAAATATTTGCGGGGGAGGGGCGAGGGAAGGAGGGAAGGAGGAGGTTGGGGAGCTCCAGTTAGCGGGGTGTGGCTGTTTTCCGGCAGTAGTCAAGTAGCAGAGTGGATCTGGGTAAATCGGCTTAAAACACACTTGGGGCTCAGGAACTGAAAATGCCCTTTTGAAGTGACAACACTACAAATAAATTGCAATGTGGAGTCTTCCTGAATCTACACCTAGTCTGTCAACACCAAAAAAAAAATCCAGTTAATTCCATCAAACTGGTTATTTGGCATTGTGTAGACACAGCTGTCTTGAATGAAAATTGTGAACACTTAAACATAGACGGCATTGTACCCGAAGCCCGCTGGTACAGTGGCACCTGTCTATAATTGTGTAAAAAGATTGCTTAGACTTCAGAGATCAGACATAGGACTTAGTTGTTCCAACTTCAAGTTGGACCCCACTGAATAGCAAGGTTTTGAAAAACGTGGGGTGTGATAACATTTCTTAACAAATAAGTACCCTTGGTAAGCTCAGAATTTTAGTTAAGAGTATGATGTGGTGAGTTAACTACGTAAGTTGCCTGGAATAGAAAGAATAAAGGTAATAGTTTAAGACCATTTTTAAAACCCTATGTAGCCTAGCATTTAGGCATTCAGAATCATAATGAGACCCTAATGTCAAGTAACTCCAGAGACTTTTCTTGAAGACATCTATTTCAGGTGATACAATTACATCACTCTTTGCAAAAATCAAATATCTGTCTTCAGTAATCCCTTATCAGTGTTATTTGTTTATGGAAGTATTCTTTGTGACTCTGAATATTGTTTTATTCCCACAGATGACATGGAAGCCATTCCTGTCAAACAGTTTGTTAAACACATTGGTGAGCTCTATTCTAATAACCAGCATGGGTTCTCTGAGGATTTTGAGGTATGTTTCAAAACCGGAAATTTCTTTCCTGAAAGCTAACTCTCATTTTACAGGGATTTTTGTAAGCTTGAAGTGAATGTGTTTCAACCATAACAGAAGCAGTCACTGAGGAAAGTGGGGACTTGATTCTCTTTTTTCTTTTCCTTACACTTAGAGTTTTAACAGGCCCTCTTTTCCCAGTAAAAACGAGGTGAAAGGGAGTTGCTTGTGCACTTCTGCGAAAGAACAGACTTAGTGGCAGGAAAGAGGCAACCTCAGATTCTCTCTTCATCTGCATTCTAACTGGGACAGCAGTCATCCTGCAAAGGACAGGGCTTCTCATTCCGTGTGTCACTTCTGGGATGTACAAGGTATAGCAGAGACAGCAGATTTGAGGTCTGAGGGATCTGAAGCTGGCTGCACCAGGAGTGACCTTTATTATCCTTGAGCCAGTCATTGCATTTCTGATCCCCAGTTCCCTCATTTTTAAAAATGGCACCGATGTCACCTCCAACCCCAACGATTTTGGGAAAAAATCGAATGATTAACATCCTGGAAAGTGCTGGGTTAACTGTTAAGCCCATGCAAAGGTCGATGGTTGTTTTCGTGATTATTAATCCTTGGAGAGGAGACGTGGGTGAACGCAGCCTTCTGATTTTAAGAACCGGGATGGAGGAAACAAGGTAGAGAGCAGCGCGCACTACCCTGCCAGCTCTGGGTTCCGTGCCAGCTCCGCAATGACAGGGTGTCAATGAGGAGCTATTAAACAGACTGCCCTTTTCTTCACTGAGGCGCTTCACTAAGGCACATCTCTGGCAGCAAGAGTTGTGCCGAGGAGGCCAAGTTTTCATGGCAGCTCAGCTGTCTTCTAGCTTTGTGGGTAAGTCGATTCCTTTCTGTCTCGTTTCTGCTTTCAAATGGAAATGATGGTGATGGCACTAACCTGCCCACCTCTTTTCACGGAATTGGTTCTGGGGATCACATGGAATAATGGAAGGTAAGCCCTTTGAGATCGCCCAGGAGCCCTACAGCTGGGAGGTGCAGTTATTTCGCATGGAGAAGGAGAGAGAAAAAGAGGACCAGAAGCCCCTGTCTCTGTGCAAATTTGGAGTCCCCAAAGGCCATCCTAAAGGCAGTTATACTGACAACTTGTTTTAAATTAAGTCCTTCTCCTAGCTTTTTTGTTTTTGTTTTATTTCTTGAGCAGAAGCAAAGCAACGGTGGTAGAGAGAAGGACCCCTCTGATTTATTCTGCAGTCATGTGTTTCATGGAACAAACAAAAACACGTCAAGTGTTTAACGCGGCTCTTAAATGCTGCCCCAAAAAAGGTGCCTGTCCAAGTAGAAAGCACATGAGGACAGCACATGTGTGTGGTGTTCAAGTGATTTAGTTCAATTGACTGTTGGCTGGATGACTGAGCAAGAATATTGAGGCATTTAACAATGTTGATGGTATTCGGGACAAACATCCGTCCTCTAGAGACGAGAATTTGATCAGGATGATCAAAGGCAACTCCGGTTTCTCAATTATTTATGATTTGAGACCCCAGTGCTATTCATCACAGCTGGTTTTGACACCATTTAATTATTCGAAATAATCAGCTACACCTCTGTAAACTTGATCTCACTCAAAATGGGCTTGCTGCATCAAAATCACGCCTGTTAACAAATCCTGGGCATCTGCACCCTATTTCTGTCCTAAAAAGAAAACTGTGGCTAGAAGCTTTTGTCGCCTGTATCGAACTCTCTAGCTTAAGTATTATTCTGGTAGTTTCAGGATTGGAACAGGGAGGGCGGGGAGGAGGGAGGCTTTGTTCTACTCTTGTTATTTCACAGTCTGTCCTGGTTTGAAAGGTTTCAAATCGGGGCTATTCAGACTAGGAAGTACATCCTTTCTCCTTCAAAGGATAGTAAGACAGCCATGTAAAGGGGGAATTGAGACATAGAAAAGCTCACTAACATACTGTCATCATCTAATTTAGGGGGAATCTGAAGTATTTTAGAAGAGGAGTAGTACTCCTTTTGGGTAGCTCTGCTAGAAAGGAATATGGTAACAGGCTCTGTAAGACGCGATCAAGGCTGTTTTAATAAACAAGAGATAGTAATAGGCTGTAAAAAGGAGGTCAGGATGAGAGATTTTGTGTAATTTAACAACAGGAAAACAAACCCCTCATATTAAGAGAGTGGTAACCTCAACCTCAGATTTCTTTTATGTGGAATAACGACGGCCAGCATCTACTTGGCACGGTTGCCTGGATTATTTCGCTCGTTCCTCAGAAATACCCCATGAGGTGCGTGCTATTTTATTGTCCCTATTTTGCAGATGAGGAAAGTTACCTGTGAGAAAACCGAGGCACTGGGTGATTCAGTTAGGAAGTGGCAGCAATAGGGTTGAAGACCAAGGCTTTCTGACTCAAGCCCACATGTTTAACCTGGATGCCCTCCAGACTCTCATGGAAGTAGTGGCCTGTAATGAGCTGAAGTCAAAGGAGAGATAACCAAGATTATCAGTGATTGTCTAAAACTGGTCATGCAGCTGATGGGCCAGTGAGTTCCTTGGCAAAAAAAGTGGCGGGGGGGGGGGGGAGCAGTCAAAATAAGGAGCCTCCCCCCACCAAGAGTACTGGGAGCCCAGTACATGAACTTTATGGGCCAGAGCCTTCCCAGAGGGCTGAGAAGCTCACTTATAAAAATCTTATATAACCTCTGAATAGAGGCCTAAAATTAGTCAAAGAACTAATCTTAAGATTATAGAGGAAACCACTGCACAGTGAATATTTGCCTATTAAGAGGAGTTAAAGCAACTCATTCTGCAGTTACTGAGTACCCAGCATTCTCTGAGTACCTACTATTCTCCGCAGGTACTGAGTACCCACATGGTATAAGGCACACAGATGAATTGGACAGAGAGCTTGCTCTCAGGGAGTTCAGCCTGATGGGGGAAGAAGACTAGAGTATACACAGCTAAAGTAGAAAGAGGGCAAAGCAAAATAAGTGCTAATACAGAAATGAAGTTCTGGAGGAGAGCAAAGGAGAAAGGATCCTATGCAGTTTGATTGGGTGTTTCTGCAGAAGTTCTGTTTGCCCCATCTTGATTTCAAATCTTGGAGGGAAATGGAAAAAAACAAATTTGGTGAATAGCTGTCATATGTTCAGAACTTTGCTGCTTGGAGGAGAATGAGAAATGATTCACTGGTAATTTTGAGTCTTTGTTTAGAGGTGATGCTGGAAGCAAGCTTTTGGTCCTTGTCAGATAAATTTTGGAGGCCGTTAAAAGCTGGGGACTTTATACCTCTAGCAGATTTTGCAGTCACGGGAAATAACGTCAATCCTTATGCCCGGATACTGTTCAGTGACTGTTCCCTTGGCTACCTTAGCTGACTACAACCTCACTCTTCCCCGGCCTCCCCAGTCATAATCCAGGAGGCTTCCAGAGGCACGATGCTAGCATATAATCTTTCGAGATCAGGGGAGCTCCAAGGCCCTGTGGGTCAACAGAATTAATAGGCAGGGGTCAGGAGCAGCACAGGTTTAAAGGCTGAGTGCAGAGATGAGGCCAGAGGTCCAATACCCCTTGACAAGATCCTTTGGGGGAGGATCAGGTCTGTTACAATTAGCTCCAGCTGAGCTAAATCTGGGGCAGTTGCTCATCTTAAATCAAGAGAACAAAGCTTTGTCCACCTGAGCTCATGCGCCAAGGGACCAGTGGCCACAATCGCTTTATGTAAGATGCGGAGTTCTCGTGTTGCCGATTTCACATAGCAAGAGTTCCTGACAGAGGCGGAAAGCTGCAGAAAGAACGCTGCCTGCAGGATGGCAGAAAGTGGCCCCGTCGAGTTTCCGGAGCCTCGGTGACAGAATGCCAGTGTGGGTCTTAGATGTCCCACAGGAAAACATTTTAAACCCTTATCATGAAAAACATCATAGTTGGTTAAGCTGAGGTTTTTACAAAGAGTGAGAAAAAACGTGCGTTAGCCAAATTTCACAGATCGTACAGGAAAAATAATTCTATTTTATAGGCCAGCTGCAGGATGATAGACACTGTGATGTACTCTCCAAAGACGGGTTGGTTTTCTGGAGGGGAAGGCAGTCATTTTAGATAAAGACATATGGATTCGGAGGGGGGAGAGAAGGACAGGCATTCTTAGCAAGGAAGATGGCAGTGAAGCACAGAGCAGGAGGTGGTCATACGGTCTGTTCAGGGGGCATAGAGTTAAAACTGTGTGGCATTGGGAAGGGAGTAGGTGGAAAATAGGATGGGACCTTGAAAGCCTGGCTAAGGAATCTGGCGTCTCTCTAGAGGTGTCTGCGTGAGAGAACAGCAAAGTCAAAGCAGCATTTGAAGAAAATCAGGGCGGCAGCTTGTAGCCTGAGCGGAGGAGAGTAGAGGTGGGAAGATGAGTGTGGCCAGTACCTGGCGAGGGCCAGCTCTGAGTCCGACACTGAACAAAGCCCTGAGCTGTGGTCATGACTTAACCTTGTGTACAACAGTCCCTGAACACAGTTGTGGGCTGCCTGAACTCAGACACTAAGAATGTTACACACACTCGGTCTAACACTTGGTCACCAGGTCCAAAACATTTCCTTCTCAGCTTGCTTCACTGTGAAGCTGAGTAATCTGAAAGATTTCTAGATCTGTTCTGGTGGGCTTATTTTTTTTCCATGTGAGCTACCGAATGGGAGGACAGTAGGTCACCATGTGCCCTTTGGACAGCCTTTCACATCCACAACTCCAGGCAGGAGGTGATGTAGTCTGTATCATCTCCCAAGAATTCTGTGTCTGTCAGCTTTTAGTGGTTTTGTTAGTTTGTTTTTTTAAGTTATACTTTATTTTAAACCTCTTGTTCTCAGTTGGCTCTTTTCTGTGATCGTGTGCCTGTTCCTTCGCAGAATATTCATTTCGAGAATACCAGCTCTGTTATAGAGACAGTAAAGTACAAACAGGCTTAAACCTTAAACTTTTTATCAGGGTGCTGACCAGGTAACTTTACTATACACACTCTATCGGCCAGTGTCACTTCAAAAGGTTTTAACACCTATTAAAATCACATTAACTTTGAAATGCCAGTTCTGATGGAGAAAAGACACTCCAGGATCAGGTGATATTATCAGCATCTAAATGAGTCAGGCAGTAGTACTGCAAGGAATTACAGATGACATTATTATCCACAAGACAAAATCAGAAGGCCATAGGCAAACCCCTTGGGTTCTCATAAAATCAGATTTAACATTATTTATGAGTCTCCTTTGTTTTCTGTCATTCACATAATTGGAAAAGTGAAACGGAGGCAACGGATCAGACCAAGAGTTTTAGATAACACAGAGTTTGATTGGCCATATTGAATGGCTGCTTTAAACAGTACGGACAGCTGCTCCCACGCAGGCTTGGTCAATTGCATTAGACTATAATAGAGGCCCCACCTCAGTCCCTAGTGTGTGGTCAGAGCCACACAATGGGAAAAAAAATATCGATAAACAAAGCGAATCTCAAACTAAGGTACTAAGAGCTGAAAGCTCAGCACAAGATATCTGAGCAGCTCAGCCCTGAAGAGGTACATGCCAAAGGTATGACCTTCAAAACCCAGGAACCAAAGCACGTCAGCTTATTTCACGGATTTGTGTACAGATTGAATTAATGTCTTCCAGAATACAAATCCATTTTCAAAGGTTTTCGGGCCCTGAAACTCTTCAGAAGAGCACATGTCAGGCTTTCGAGGCAGTTCTAAAAGGCAAATATTCTGAGTAGGGCTAGCGTTGCTTCTGTTCTTGGAGATGTTAAGATGTCAGACTCGTTCCATTGTGCTCACGTTTTATTATCTGTTTTAGAGAAAAGAGCCAAAGGCAGCCTTAAGGCCCTTTAAACCAGCATTTGCCAAACTGTAGGTTATAAACCATTTTAGATAGAATAGCAAGTATCAGAGTTTATCACATTTAGTAAAAGTAAGAAAAGATAAAGGATTGTCATGAAACGCACACTTTTCCCAGAGAGGTGTGTTGAATTAATGCCTGTGGGTCTTTTTTTTCTTTGCTTCCTTCTTCCTTCCTTCCTTCCTTCCTTCCTTCCTTCCTTCCTTCCTTCCTTCCTTCCTTCCTTCCTTCCCTCCCTCCCTCCCTCCCTTCCTCCCTCCCTCCCTCCCTCCTTCCCTCCCTCCCTTCCTTCCACTGGGAATGCCTGCAATTATGAAAAACTGAATATATATCCTCCAGGAATCGGGTGTCCATGAATATGGTTTCTTTGAATAGTTAGTGACCCATTGTTTTTATACCTTGGTTAAGTTCTTTGATCACAGTGAGTTCCTCCTAAGTACTTTGCAAATATGAAAGACAGCCAGTTCCTTGTTTCATTATGCGTGATGTAAATGCTGTGGAAATCATCCATAATTGCTATGCAACTCCTTTGTGAAGAAAAGTCTGCACGCTCGTAAACTCTGTTACATCTGTTACGTGTAAAACATTTCTCCTGATCATCTTGTGTCACTTTGCCCCTGCTCTTTGCCGCAGCTGTGCGCTGCTAATGACTTCCCTTATTAGTTCGCGCCAGTGCAGTCTGGGGTTTGAAGCACACAGTGTAGAAAAATGTGGCTTTTTAGCAATCTTGTATTAGGCTAATGGATGATGTTTCTATCCATGGCAAAGGTGACGGGAGAGGAGAGTTGCTTCTCCCACTGCTGTTTTTCTAAAGAAGGATAATGTAAATAAATTCAGAGTTAACAAATAAGGCATCAGAGCCATATATATTTGAGCCAGATATGACAACTGTTTAAGTTCTATTAGTGTCGTTTCAGGGCTGAGTACAGTCAGTCTGTGGTCTGTTAGTTATAAAACGAGGCTGTAAGGACTATAATATAAGCATATTGCAAACCATGGTGGAGATTATTCTTCTGCCTGAAATAGTCCTGTTCATCCTTTAAGGCCCGGGTGAATCATCTCCTCCTGTCTAAAGCCTTCCTCTGTGTTCCCGTCAGTTTCTTAAGGCCTCTTTTCTACTAATCACATTTGACTGTCATCATCCTGTTACATGTTGTTCTCAGTCATCTGACTGTGACATATTCAAAAGGAGATAACTATTTTGTAATCCCCATGCCTAGGTCAAAATCTGGAATAAAGTAGCTGATTGATGAATTAGTAAAGAATGAAATCCTTTTATTTTGTTCACATCCTTCATACGTTTGTTATTAGTATGTCTGTAATCATTTCTGAAGTTGAGTTTGGGGAGGTAACGGTGGCCCGTGGCTGGGAAGTGTGTAAATACTCTGTGCTTTTGGATGTAAATAGTTCCTTTCTTTCTACGACCTTGTTGTCAAACGTCTAAAGCGTGTCTAAAAATCTTGGAAATCTCGATGTTTGTTTTCTTCTCTAGGAGGTCCAGCGCTGTACAGCCGATATGAACATCACTGCAGAACATTCTAATCATCCAGATAACAAGCACAAAAACAGATACATCAACATTTTAGCATGTGAGTAATAAACTTTAAACTATCTTCAACTGCGGGGAAATGAAATCTTCCTGCTGGGTAGAAGCTGAAAGGCAAGCAATCAGAATCAGGATGCCAAGAGAAAATTACACTTGCAAGTTAACCTCTCATTAGCCCATCTTCAACAGTGTGGAAGAAGAAGTGGGGACACTCTGCCCGCTGAGTCTTTCACGAAGCTGTCAGATCTCTGCTTAATAATCAGGTGATCGAAGGAAATGTTCTGAGCTTTACTGTTTTTACATGAAGTGATTTCATATCCGATGCTGGGAACCAAACTGTAATGTCATGTCGCTCTCTTGACATTGTTCTTAACCAATGAGAGCCAAGTCTTTTAACACAAATGGAAATACTGGGAACTGAATCAAGGAAGTTGAATTTCCAAGCAGTCTCTCTAAGATTAGGTAGTTAGTTTATACCAGTCCTTGTGGTCCACGTGCTTAGTCCTGTCCAAAACATTTCCAGGGTCAAGAATACCCTGGAAGTTCAGGACGCAAACAAATAAGTGTTCTTCTTACAGAGCCTCAAGGAATACCCTAAGAGGACAGGCTATTTCTGTGGCTAGAAGGCCACTTTTTGTAGACACCGTGGCTTGGGTCACTGGCTGAAGGTATACACTTCTGTATTAAGGGCAGGGGCACAGATGTTTATGGTTAACATAACACTATGGTAAAGAACACAGTACTTGCTATTTTATGTAATAGCGCATTTAAATCAGACACTTAAATCTGCACGCTACTATAGATAGTTTCTTTAAACAATATTTTAGTGAGATATAATTCACATGCCATATAAAATTCACCCATTTTCACGTTAATTTGAAGTTAAATTTTAAGTGACTTCCAGTGTTTTTTATTATCGACACAGAGTTGTACAACCATCACCACCATCTAATTTTAGAACATTTTCAGGACCCCAACAAGAAACTTCCTTACCCGTGAGCAGTCACTCCCAATTCCTCCCTCTCCCAAAGTCCCTAGAAACCACGTACCTACTTTCTTTCTCTGTGTGTTTGCCTATTTTGGGTATTGCATATAAATGGAATCATACAATACATGGCCTTTTGTATCACTTCTACTTGGCATGATGTTTTTAAGGTATACCCATGGTGTGGCTTATATCACTACTTCATTCCTTTATCACTACTTCATTCCTTTTTATGGCCGAATAATAATACTCTGTGCTATGGATATACCACGTATTAATTTCTCATTTGTTGGACATTTGAGCTGTTTCTACTTTTTGACTATTATGAAGAAGGCTGCTATGAACATTTGTGTACAAGGTTTTGTACGGACATATATTTTCAACTCTCTTGGGTATATACTTAGCAATTGAATAGCCAGGTCATATGGTAACTTTATGTGTAACATTTTGAAGAACTTCCCAACTGTTTACCGAAGTGGCTACACCATTTTACATTCCCAGCAGCAATATATGCAGGTTCCAACGTTTCCACATCCTTGCCAACACTTGTTACTATGTTTTTTTGATAATAGCCATCCTAATGAGTGTGAAGTCATATCTCACAGTAGTTTTGATTTGCATTTCCCTAATGATTGATAGATGATGAACATCTATTCCTGTATTTATTGGCCACCTGTATATCTTCTTTGGAGAAATGTCTGTTAAGATCCTTTGCCCAGTTTTTAATTGGATTACTTGTCTTTCTGTTGTTGAGTTCTTTATAGATTCTAGATACAAATCCCTTATCAGATATATAGTTTGCAAGTATTTTCTTCTATTCTGTGCATTGTCTTTTCACTTTCTTGATGATGTCCTTTGAAGTACAGATTTTTAAAATTTTGGTGAAATTCAGTGTATTTTTCTTTGGTTGCCTGTGGTCTTGTTCTCACATCCGAAGAGCCAGTGCCTAATCCAAGATCATGAATATTTACACCTGTCATCACAGTTTTCTGGTCTTAGCTCTTACATTTACGTCTTTGATCCATTTGAGTTAATTTATGTATATGGTGTGAGGTAGGGGTCCAGGTTCATTCTTCTACATGTTGATATCCAGTTGTCCCAGCACCATTTGTTGAAAAGACTCTTCTTTCCCCCATTGAGTTGTCTTAGCACCCCACCAAAAATCAACTGACCATAAGTGTGAGGGTTTATTTCCAGACTTTCCTTTCTTTTTCATTAATCTGTATGTCTATCCTTATGTCATTGCCGCACTTGTCTTGATTACTGACTTTGTGATAAGTTTTGAAATTGGAAACTGTGAGTCCTCCAACTTTGCTCTTCTTTTTCAAGGTTGTTGAGGCTATTCTGGATCCCTTGTGCTTTCATATAAATTTCAGGATCAACCTATTACTGCAAAAAATGTAGCTGGGATTTTAATATGGATTATTTTGAATCTATAGATGAATATGGGGGAGCATTGCCATCTTAACAAAATTAGGTCTGCCAATTTATGAAGATGGGATGTCTTTCCATTTACATAGATCATCTTTTATTCCTTTCAGCAATCTGCATTTTACAAGTGTTGTGCTTTTGTTAAATTTATTTCTAAGTATTTTATTCTTTTGGATGGAATTGTTTACTTGATATTTTCAGATTGTTCACTGCTAGCATATGGAAATATAATTGATTTTTGTATGTTATGTTGATCTTGTATCTAACCACCTTGACTGAACTCATTAGTTCTAACAGTTGTGACCCTTGTTATTTTCTATATTTTTGTTAATAGCCACTCTAACAGGTGTGAGGTGATATCTCATCATGGTTTTGCTATGCATCTCCCTGAAGATTAGTGATGTTGAGCAACTTTTCATGTACCCATTGGCCACCTATATGTTTTCTTTGGAAACATGGATATTTAGGTCCTCTGCCCATATTTTAACTGATTGCTCGTTTTGCTAGCTATTGATTTGTGTGAGTTATTTATATATTTTGGATGTCAACCCCTCATCAGATACATGATTTGCAAATATTTTCTCCCCCTCGGTAAGCTGCCTTTTCATTTTGTTGATGGTTTCCTTTGCTGTGCAGAAACTGTTTAGTTTGATGTAGTTCCACTTGTTTATTTTTGCTTTTGTTGCTTTTGGTTTTGGTGTCAGATTGAAAAAAATCACTGCCAAGACTTATGTCAAGGAGCTTTTTTTCTCTGTTGTATTTTCCTAGGAGTTTTATGATTTCAGGTCTTAAATTCAAGGCTTTAATCCATGTCGAGTTAATTTTTATGTATGGTGGACTGTAGTGGTCCAGTTTCATTTTTTTGCATGTGGCTGTCCACTTTTCCCAACACTGTTTATTGAAGAGAGTGTCCTTTCCCCATTGTATATTCCTGGCCCTTTTGTCATAAACCAGTGGACCATATATGTGTGGGTTTATTTATGGGCTCTCTACTCTGTTCCATTGATCTGTGTGTCTGTTTTTATTGCCAGTACCATACTGTTTTAATTATTATAGCTCTGTAATACAATTTGAAGTCAGGGGGTGTGATGCCTCCAGCTTTGTCCTTCTTTCTCAAGGTGGCTTTGGCTATTTGAGGTCTTTTATGGTTCCACACACATTTTAGGATTGTTTGTTCTATTTATGTGAAAAAATGCCATTGGAATTTTGATAGGTATGGCATTGAATCTGTAGATTGCTTTGGGTAGTAGTATGGACATGTTAACAATATTAATTCTTCCAATCCATGAGCATGGACTATCTTTCCATTTATTTGTGTCTTCTTCAGTTTCTTTTATTAATGTCTTAGAGTTTTCAATACACAGGTCTTTCACCTCCTTGGTTAAGTTTATTCCTAGGTGTTTTGTTCTTTCTGATGCAATTGTAAATGGGATTGTTTTCTCAATTTCTCTTTCTGACAGTTCATTATTACTGTATAGAAATTCAATCGATTTTTGTGTATTGATTTAGTATCCTGCAACTTTACTGAATTCATTTATTCCAACAGTTTTTTGATGAAGTCTTTAGCATTTTCTATATGTAATGTCAGGTCATCTGCAAATAGTGCCAGTTTTACTTCTTCCTGTCTAATTTGGATGCTTTTTATTTCTCTTTCTTGCCTAACTGCACTGGCTAGGACTTCTAATACCATGATAAATAAAAATGGCAAGAGTGGACATCCTTATCTTGTTCCCAGTCTCAGAGGAAAAGCTTTCAGCTTTTCACCATTGAGTATGATGTTAGCTGTGGAGTTGTCATATATGACCTTAGGGTCTCTATATACAGGATCATGTCATCTGTGATTGTAGTTTTACGTCTTCTAGAAAACGTTTTAAAAGAACCAAGAGTCATTTTTGAATGAGAGTATTTGTTTCAGTTACCTGAGAGAATGAGGAGAAGAAAAAGAAGAGAACAAGAAAGAAGAGTAAAACTTTTCTTTTCTTGCCAGTCTTTGGATAGATTGACTCTGGCAGTATTTGTCGGCCAAGCCAGTCAAGGCTCACCTCCCTGAGACTGTGAGGACTTGTCCATTTATAGACCTCATTTCTAAGCATATGTCAGTCAGAGATATACACGTGTATATGCCTTGCATATGTCCACACACATCACTGTCCACCATAGCAACCTCTACTTCTAGTGAGCTCACTGCCTTAGCTAAAACTATGTGGCAGAGAAGAGGGAGGAAATCAAGGCAACTTCTGTGTGATGTGCCCAAGGGTTATCGTGTTTTGTCACAAAACCACCAGGTCTTCGTAGACATGTTTGTACTTTCACA
Organism: Stenella coeruleoalba; assembly: GCF_951394435.1. NCBI lineage: Eukaryota > Metazoa > Chordata > Mammalia > Artiodactyla > Delphinidae > Stenella > Stenella coeruleoalba. The sequence goes on from NC_137156.1 coordinate 77,716,225, forward strand.
AGTTCATTTGAGGTTTTACTTTCACAAATTCAGATTAGATGTGGTTTTATTTCCGTAAGTTCGAAGAGCTGGGTTTTGGTGCTCTCTTGGTCACTTGGTCAGACTCTGGGCACATCACCCGGCACCTTGGTCTACCCCTATATTAACGCCTTTATATAGCAAAGAGTAGCATGGAAATGTTATGGAACAAGTGAAATCAGTCCATGAATGTGCCTGGAACACAATACAGGAAGAGCGTTCTCTCACGGAGCCATCACAGCTTTCAAGGCACACGTGGATGCCACCTCCAGTATTGATCTTTTTAGCTAGTCTGTTACCTTTTTGATGAAATATGAATTGTGCAACTTGAGGAACACGTGTTCCTCTTTGTCAGTCTGAGAAGTAACAATATAATGCTCCTAAGGCATAGGATCCAGATGCCCTAGGAGAGTATTTTCAGTTGGGGCCCATTTATATCAGGCAGCCCCTGTTCAGATTCACTGCAGTCTGAGAGTTTGTCAGCACAACAAAAGCAATTCACAGTTCCAAGAATGTGGAGGGCTTTCCAAAAGTGCTTGATATAGTCTGGGGTCAGCAATGTCTAGGCTAATCCACTCATTGGACTTCTTTTCGAGCTAGCCTTTTACGATCATGATTATAAATAGAAATGGAAATCGGGCTTTTGCCCATTCTCTTTCTAGCTAGGGAAAAATAAAAGTATGACCTCAGCTTTCTTTTGTTTGTTATCCTATAAATACAAGCTCATTCTGTTGGGCAACCAGAGGCACATATCACCACTCACCTTTTGTTCGTAGGGGAAGGTTAAGTGGATCTTAAATCTGATCATGGACTTCAGATTCCGGTGAAGCGATTACTCTTAGAAGCAAGCTCTGGCTCCCTCAATTATTCGGGGTCTGCTGGGGTGATGGGGAGTCCAGCTGAGTTTAGCAATGGCACCTCCGGAAAATAGATGTTCTGGACTTGATCTAATAAAATCACCTTTTTATATTTGTATCAGTGGGGAGGGGGTGGGGCATGAGTAAGCAAAGGCCTTGGAAACTGGTTTTAAAATATAGGATGAGGGGGGCTTCCCTGGTGGCGCAGTGGTTGAGAGTCTGCCTGCCGATGCAGGGGATGGGAGTTCATGACCCGGTCCGGGAAGATCCCACGTGCCGCGGAGCGGCTGGGCCCGTGAGCCATGGCTGCTGAGCCTGTGCGTCCGGAGCCTGTGCTCTGCAACGGGAGAGGCCACAACAGTGAGAGGCCCGCGTACTGCAAAAAGAAAAAAATATATATATATATATAGGATGAGGAAATCTGGGAGGGTTGCAACTTGAATTGTTTTACATGAACTAATAAGGACCACAGTTTGTATTTCTTGCATATTAGCACTCACAGGTCAGAGCATGAGGTAGGGGTGTCCCTGTGGTTTGGAGATGGGTTTGAATGCTGTAGCTTTGAATTTTTAGTTGTTCTTCTGCCAGAA